>NC_072791.1:25443867-26643867 GCF_028583425.1 Eublepharis macularius | reverse complement strand
CATCATTGCACTGGCCATGGGAATGCTCCCATGCTTAACTTGGAGCCAATTCGGGAGCACACCCATATGAATGTCTTCATAATTGTAAGTACTAACCCCTCCTCCTGCCACAAGGAGAGTGAGGGGACCTCGTAACCTTATCTTCTACCCTAGTGGGAGATGTGGCAGCCCTACTCCAACACCATCTCATTATGATTCTCTAAACTCTCAGGGCATGCAGAAACATTAGTAAATATCTTCAACTTGGGGCCTTAATTATCAACACAGGGTACTCACACTGCTATAACAGAGACTAGTAACATATTTTATTACAGTATATAAAATGGAGACCAAAAACCCGCTGGCTGGATACCATCATGAAAGACACTGGACTGAACATGAAGGAATTGAAAGAAGCAGTCAGAGACAGAAAGGCCTGGAGGGATACGATCTACAGAGTAGCCAAGAATCGGACATGATTAAATAGCTAGGATTGGATTGGATTGGATATAAAATGGTACAAGCATCCAGGGGGTGGGTGGGAGGCACAATATCATCTCAGAACTGTTAACATAAAAGTTTCAGAGTACAATCCTAAGCTAGAGCTGCAAAGTCCCCAGTGGAGCCAGGGAATTCCCTGCCATGAGCTTCCATTGTCTGCCACCACTCCAAGAAGTGGCAAAGAGGGGAAAAAATTAAAACTCAGAAGCATTGTGAGTGTGACAATGTCACTTCAGGAGAAAACTGGGGTTTACCATAGCAATTGCCAGAAACTCATTTCCAGGTTTTTACCAGAAGTGATGTCCCCTCACCCTATCCCCACCCTCAACCCTCCCATTGGTTGCCAGGATCATCCTGGCAACCCTATCTAAGGAGAGTCACATTCTTCTAAGCCTATGGTCTTCAGTTTGCTTAGGAATGGTGTGACTCTGCTAAGGACTGCATCGTCAGTTTCATGACCAGATTCTGATGTCAGATGTTTCTAGGGAAACACAACCAAGAGGGTCAAAGTATATGATGTTCTTCTGACTTTTGTGGATGTGCTCTGAGCCTGAGTTTGGAGAACATTCTGCCGATCAGGAAGCCAATCCCATTCAGATCTGCCATCTCCACTGAGAGAGGACTGCTCTTGTGGGTAGATGTTCCATATATTCAACAGTAATGGAGGTGCACAAAGGAAGGGATACTCTTTATGTGCCTCTAAGAAAGAGCTTTTTCAAGCTCCTCACATACACTGCAAAACTGATATTAGCCAACTAGAAAAGGCTGTGCAATATGTCAATGGATCCTTATTAACATGAATCTAGATTATCCAGGTTTGTGGTCAATACTTTATTCACCCACTCTCTGGTTTGGGCTTAAAGTGGAATTGCGGCTTGGCAGATTCACGCTGACATAGCTATCAAATGTATGCAAAGATAAAGGCTCCAGCTCCAAATGTACCAAGAGTGGAAAACCGACCATGCTGATGAGTTAGATAATTATATAAGCAATTTATCATATCCCTGGCACCAGAGTATGCAAATAATGCCCTAGCTTGCAATATCTTGCCGAGACCCATCTTTTCCAGCACACCATTCTCATCTCCACTGACCTGCTGTGTGAATCCTCATGCAAATTTGCAGCAGGATTTTTTTTTTCATGTGACCCATGGCCTGGCATTCTGGGAAACAGAGCTAATCCTCCCGCAGTAATGAGGATGAGAGCCAATATGAATATAAGGAGAAGTCAATAGGTACTTTCTCACAGTTCCAAACCTGTTCGACTCCTTTCCCCTGTGCCTCCGAATGCACAGACTGGCAGAAGGCAAGCGCTCATTATGCTTCATCTGTAAGCAATCACCATGAATGGCATTTACTAGGGATCACAGCAATTCACATGGCATATGATGTTTTTTTAAAATGTACTTGATCAGGTATCAGGCCAAGGCAAGAAGCAGGGACTTCCTCCTACAGCGGCTTTCCCTTGCACCTTTTTTTCTGCTGTGCTTACTGAGCATGAATTGCAGAGCATGAATTTAAGGCATGTGTTTCCGATCAGGAGATAGTTTTTCAAAAGCCAGTGTGGCATTGTGGCTAGTGTATCAGAGAAGGAACAGGGAGAGCAGGGTTCAGGCCTCCGCTTGACCATGAATCTCATTGGGTGGCCATGGGCCAATTACTCTCTCTCATCCTAACTTACCTCACCGGGAAGATATGAGGATAAATGGAGAAGGAAAGCCATGTATACTGCTCTGAGCTTTTGTCAACATAGAATGAAAATGTAATATACCTTTTCTGTCTTTGGGATGAAGAACAAGGTCCTAGTTTTTTAATGTTTCCTCACATTTTTTGTGTGCCATGATCATGAAAAAGATTGATTCCTTTCCCATCTCCCCGTCCCCCGACAGTCTAATTACTAACCAATATATCAGGGAACATTTAGTGGATATTTTTACATTTTCATATTGAAAACTTGCTTGCAACTTTTTTCGTGGCTGTGTCTACACAGGGTCAATTCCTCGTCATTGGCTTCAAAAGTCTTCCAGTATCAGTAGAAGAGGAATGGCAGGGGCATTGAATCAAAGGGGGAAATGGCACCAAAGGTGGGCAGGGAGGCTCAGAAAACTGCATCTTCCTGTCCACATAATTTTGATGTTTCCCTAACACTGTCTCAAAGCATATTTCAGAACATCAGAGCAAAGAAGGAGGAATGGTGGGAGGACAACAGGAGGATGCTCTGAAAAACACCGCATCTCTGTGGAATATCATGCCATTTGGCAAAAGAAATAGTTTTGTGGCTACTTCATTGTTGGGGAGGGGGTGAGTGAATTAAAGATTCCTTGAGCACAATCGGTTTGCAAGAAAGAAACAGGATGGTCAGATGAACCTTGAAATCCAAAGACACTTCTCAAGAAACAATAAGAAATCAGCAAAGCGTGTCCTTTGGTTTCATAGGAATGCAAACAAGGACTTTCTCATACACTATCTAGACGGAACAAATGTCATCGTTCCCTTATCATATCCATGAATAAGATAATATGCACGATTGCGGCTTTCTGCCTGCCAACTAACTATTCTCTGTTACATGAGTAATGTTGCAAATGATAGCCCTCTGCAAACTGTATCCATACATTGCTGGATGTAACTGAACTAGTGTTGTCTGTATGTGTATAAAGTGCCATCACATCACAGCAGACTTATGCTGACCTCAGTTTTTGAGGCAAGAGACAAAGCAGAGGTGGTTTCCAATTGCCTGCCTCTGCACAGAGGCCCTGGTCTTCCTTGGTGGTCTCACATCCAAGTACAAACCAGGAATGACCCTGCTTAGTTTCTGAGAGCTAAGCTACAAGTGACACCTGACACATGTTGGACACTTGTCAGCTTCCCTCAGCTTCCCTCAAGTTTTGATGGGAAATGTAGGCATTCTGGTCTTGCAGCTTGGCTCTCCATTTAATTGAAGTTTACAGAGTGGCAATCTAGGGGAGGGAGAACATGCGGTCGGGAGGGGAGTGCAGGCATTGGGCTCTTGCTGGTTGCCCCCCTTCCCCTCCGCTGTGTGTGTGTGGGGGGGGGGGGGTCTGTAAACTTCATTTAAATGGAGAGCCAAGCTGTAAGACCAGGCTGTCTACATTTCCCATCAAAACTTGAGGTCAGCTGACAAGTGTCCAACCTGTGTCAGGCGTCACTTGTAGCCTGGCTCTCAGACCTGACAAGTTTAAGCTAGCCTGCAACATCCAGGGCCGATTCCAGATGACTAACCTTAAGTCGCTTCATGCTGCCCTCTTCCGGATCGCGACGGGGAAAATGCGAAATATCGCGTTTCCTCGCGCGAGTTTTGCACGACGACGCGCAAACCTCGCGCGAGGAAACGCGATATTTCGCATTTTCCCCGTCGCGATCCGGAAGAGGGCAGCATGAAGCGACTTAAGGTTAGTCATCTGGAATCAGCCCAGGTCAGGGCGCTAGTGTTACACTATAAAAATAATTTAGAGCTCAGTTGTCTTGTGTCCATACAAGATAATCCAATTGCAAATGGTCACTACAATACAACAATAGCCTCATGATGATGATGATGGTGGTGGTGGTGGTGGTGGTGGTGATGATGGGTGGATGCAATCTCTGCAGGAACTGCAATTATTAATATCACCTAATGCTTGGAGCCTCCTCAATCCATGGAGTTGTCTTCATACAAAGGACTCACGTGGTAAGTGGTGCTACCCATTACAATCCCTATATAGAAGCATTATCCAATTGATTCTGTTGTTGTTGCTGTGACCTTCCCAGCAGCCACATTATTGAGTGACATGGGTAAATGTGAGGAAACTACAACTGAGGTAAATCTGGACCTTGCCCACTGAGTTTTATCATTGTCTTCAATGAAAAGTGAAGGATGCACCACATTTCACAGGAGGCTTTCCTCAGTTTCATGGCTGATGAACCAGGGCGTCCATCCAGAACTCTTCAGTCCTGCAGTCTTCTCAAAACCCTGCCAGCCAGTTGAGATGAGGAGCACTGAGCATGCAAAACCATGTCATTTAGAGAAGGGAGTTCCTCTGCTCTCTGGCTATCAACTGAGCTTCTGCCTTCACAGGGGCAAAGGAATCCTGTCCAGAGGCAACAATTACTACTTCTTTTGCACTACTGGCATCTCAGCTGTCCAGCTCCCTTCATGGCCCTGGCACTGTTTTTTTTAATTGCCTGCTGGGAAGTTCTGGGGAGCCTGCAAGGGCGCCAATAGTAGTGGACCAAAGGGACAAAATCCCAGGGGTCCTGGTCACCTTGGGGCCCAAGGACCTGTACAAGTCTTCTGATTTGTTGGGTCTGAGGAGCATGTGCAAAGCCATCATGGAGGAAGCCACTGGGCAGTCCTGCACCCCCCATTATTGCTCCAAGACCTAACAGCCTTGATTCCTACTTTTCAGGCAACCCACAACCTGGTGAACATCCACATATATTATCAGTTCACATTACAACCAAGTCGATTCCACAAAGGTGTGAGGATGAGGAGCAGGTGAACAGCAGTTCCCTATTACACTGTTTATGTATAATCTGGCAGCCCTGCTGGGCCTACTACTATTCGACACATCCCAGAGATGAAAAATGAGTCAAACTGTACCAGGCCAGCAGTTTTTAGTGAAAGGAAACTGTGCACAATAAGTCAGCCGCAGCTATCTTCCAACTGTATAACAAAATGTAACAGGATGTGGTCAGTCCTTGAGCTAAGCTTCATATAATTTGCTTTTCTCAGAGGTCTTAGCAACAAATCTACAACATCGCTTGCGGTGCATTCACTTCTCTTCGATTTGGTACTCTCGACCAGCAGGAAAAGTCATAGTGGTTACTCTCTCTTGCTTTTAGTAATGCCATGCAAAAGACTTCCTATTCTTTAGCTCACCTTCTGCTCTAGCAAGGTGTAGTAAGTTAAAATAACTTACTAGGAGAGAAAAAATGAGAGCCAGTGTGGTGTAGTGGTTAGAATCTCTTAAATATCAGGAGGCCCAGACTGAGATTCCCACTCTGCCATAGAAGCTTCCTAAGTGATATAGAGAGCTGCTGTAGCACAGTGGTTAAGAGGTTGAGCTGTGAATCAGCACTCTGCTGGTTTGAATCCCACAACTGCCATAACCTCAGTAGCTGGCCTTGGGTAAGCCACTCTTCTTAGTCCCAGCTCCCCACATGTATTATGGGGATAATAACACTGACCTTGTTCACCATTCTGACTGGGGGACTAATCTGTCTAGAAGAATCTACCCACAACCTAATCTACCTCACAGGAATGTTGTGGGGACAAAATGGAGAAGGGGAGAATGTTGTAAGTCACTTTGGCTGTCCATTGGGGAGAAAAGTGGGGTATAAATGAAATAAATAATCATTTAACCATCATGGCAAACAGCTTTTGCAGGAAAGCACTGAGGGGGGAAGGAGAGCTAGAGGGAGCAAGGCAACAAAACACACAAGAAAACAGTGATGGGGTTGAAAGAGGCCACAACTTTATTGATTTGTAGCTCATGGAGCATTGGCGCTGTATAGGGCACAGATCCGAGCATTGGCTGACCCGCCTGCCAGCTGATGACCCACACACACCCTCAGAACCCTGCTGAGGGGGGGAACCATGGGATGACAGCGGGATACCATGTGGGTGTGCACTCCTGTGTGGATCCCCTGCCACTTGTGAGTGAGGGAGAATTGACAGCCCCTGAGCTGGGCATGCACCTGCCATGCCTCATTCATCAGACCCCTTAAGGGGATCCCCATAATAGGGAGACGGAGCCCGTGAGCCCAGTTTCCCCCTCCAAATGGATTGGTGTCCATGCCCAAACTGCTGACTCCATTTGTGTTGTGGATAAAGGGATGTCTGGGTGTAATGCTGGCCATGAGCCAGGTGCTGAGGGGCGGGGGGCCAGTCTCCCCCAACAAGGGCTGGTGGTGGGCCTCGGCGAAAACCATGCCTCCCAGGTCTGCAGCCCCTTCCATGCCCCTTGCTGCCCAGGCCAGCCCACAACATGGCAGCCACCATGTGCCCCCCAGCTCTCCCTCCTGTCTGGCTTGCAGCCATGTCCCTCCAGGTAAGTCTGGGGGCTTGTGTTTCCCAGCTTCTGCATGGAGCTGGCAGATGGGTCCTTCAATGGTTGTTCTCCATAATGGTTAATGGAACTTTCACATTCTGTGTAAAAGTAGCTTGGGGGAGAGGGCAACAGCAATATGAAGATTTGGACTCCATATTTTGCTTGTAGGCCTCCTGGGGTATCTGACCCTGGCCGCTGCAGGAAACAGAACACTCTTCTTGTATAGCCACACTAGTCCTATGTTCTTATCTCATGTCTCTTTCCTGTCATTATGACCCTGACTTTGATACACTGTGCTTGCAACATTGCAAACTGTTTCCTCTCCACATTCATTTTCAACTATATTTACACTGTTGCACATCCACCTCTGCCTTCTCTGTCTTTTCTCTTCTACCATTATTGAGCCGTAGATAGTCAGTCATATACAGGGAATGGGTCTGTGTCCTGATAGGATCAGGACTGGAAACTTGGCTAGGACAGAGGCAGAGGCAGGTCAGACTGGAGACAGTGTCAATTGCAGGGTTGACACTGGTGCTTAATATTTCCATCCAAAGTAGGGCTGGAAGGAGGACAAAGTAGGCCAGAGGGCAGGCCTATGGACAGAGAAGTTGGCAGACTAAATGGAAAAGAGATGGGAAGGGCTGACTGGAACAAACTAAAAGCCACACAACCAACAACCTGAACGTGAAGAAGACTAGGGAGACCGACGTTCAAATCTCCACTCTATCATGATGATCCCTGGCTAGTCATCATTGGTGATCATCCTGGGCCAGTCATAATTTCATAGACCATATATCTCACATGGTTGTTGTCAGGATGACATGGAGGTAGCTGCCCAGAAATCAGAGAGAGAGAGACTACTTACTAGGTTGATAGGGAGTCAAAACTAATCATTAGCCTGAAGTAGAGTGAAGCCACACAGTGACCTGGAACAGTCACACTCCCTTGTGGGGGGCAGCCCATGACCCTGCTTCCCTGTGGAGAGGGGAAAGAACTATAGCCAGCTCCTGCCAGTGTTTGCACCCACCGTGCCTGACCAGCAGCACAGGCTCCGGCCCATCTTGCAAAGTCCACCCCTTGCTTGGTCTCATGAGGGGTTTTTTTGCTCAGGTCCCAAAATCACCACGACTGCCCTCACAATGACCTCAGAAAGCGATACTGCTCACTTTTCCTACATCTGTAGGGGTTCCGCACAAAGGGCACCAGTAGAATAACCATGATACTCCCCATTCTCGACCACCACACCCTAATGTTTTCCCATGTTTTCTGTAGTCTCTTTGTTTGCTCTTAAGCCAGAGTCCCACTTCCTGCCATGATGCTTCCTATATCAGCAACAACTTACCTGCCTTTTCCTTGATAGCTTGCTGAGCGATACTTAGTGAGGTCTGAACTGCTGACCGGGGGGGGGGGAGGAGGTATTCAGAACTTTGGGGGGGGTGGCATTTGGGATTTTAGTCACACACTCTTCCTTGTCACTTGAGCAGTTTTTCATTTACAGTTCTCATATTATGAAACACCCCCTCCAAGGCGGTGTGGCAGGCTCCTGTGCTGTCTATTTTCTGTAAGAAATGTAAGACCTTTTTTTAAAGGTGGGTATTTTGAAGTTATTTTCATAAGGTGCATATTATTTTGAGGTAAAGTTGTACAGCTGTGTTTTTTGTCTTCTTAAATTTCAATTTTAAAATTGTAATTTTAGGTCTGATCAGGTTTTTTTTAAGTTGCCTTGAGTCACTGCGGTCAATGGAAAAGGTGGCATATAAATATTTCAATAGAAAAATACATGAATGGATCCTTCAGTGATAATCTTGCACAGTAGAGGTGGTCGTGGATTTAAGAACCACTGATCTAGCTCTTTCTCTTACTGGAAAATGTGTATATGCAAACTGTGGATGGGATTGAAAACCTCCTGAGGACTTGTACAACTTTCTTGATTCCTGTTTCCTTTTCTGTAGCCAATTCCTGGGCAATGTAAACCAGCCCTCTATGAAGATAGTTGGATAGGTTTCCAAACTTTTCTAAAGAAAACTATGTTTTATATCCAGTACTATTCTTTATGAGGCTGGTTTCAATGCTAAAGTATGTTGGATGGGCCAAACACCCCCAACCTTCAATTCCAGAAGCCATAGTACCTAAGACAAAAACAAAATACTTACCAGACAATTTTTCTATGTATCTGTAAGAATAAATTGCTGACTGTTCATCTAGGATGTTGTTATGCTAATTTAATAATTTTCTAATAATTAGTGAGATCATAAAATGAGTTCATTACCATCTCTTTTACCCGAATGAACGTGAGAACACCCAAAACTTTGCAATAACAGATTATTGTTTATCAAAATAGATATCTGTAAAGGATAACTTCCCTATGGTTCTATTAGTGACACATCCTCATGGTTATACATGACTTGAATTTAAGGTGGGCAAAAGTGTTAAGAGTATTCCAAAGGATGACAGCGCTTTTCCATTCATTGTTGCCTGTGAGAGTTGTGTAACTCAGCTTCTCGTCAAGCAAAATTACATTCCTGGCATGTTAAGTTTAAGCTTCCTCTGCCAATTACCTTCAGGGAAGCAGCCCAAAATTACTACATTTGTTCTCAATGAGGCCTATCGGCACCACTCCCTCCTCTCAGGTAACTCTATTTTCTGGCTTGAATGGGACATTTGCATGGGAGTGGCTCTTGAAGATCCCTTTATCTGAGCTGGACATCTCATTCCAGATTTCTGTACGGCTGGCAGTGGAATTAGCAATAAGGCTTTGTTGGAGGTTCTTTCTGCTTTAATTTATGGTGAGAATCAGCAGCCATGAAGGAAAGAAGGGAGATTGCTATCTTCTTATTGCCTGAACAAAGATATAGTTATAAAAAATTCTGCTCTTCTCAAGCTGTCGATTGTTCTTTGAGGACAGTAAAACCAATTAACCTTGATGCGAGAATAAAAAGATGAACATGACCTTATTTCTGAGACAGCTTTGAATGCTTCTGGGTTGGCACTGCAGCCACTGGACCCAATACAGAATATAGGAAGTGTTATATGGAAAGTCAAAGCTCTCAGGACCTTGGAGCAATCTCATAGGCTGGCATCCCCAAAGTTATTAAGCCTGCAGGCACCTTTGGAATTCTGACATGGCATGCTGAGTACAGCCACAAAATGGCTGCCACAGGAGACAGAGCCAGCCACAAAATGGCTGCCACAAGTTACCTTCAGTCACACAGAGATCCTTGTGTGTGGTAGCAGCTGCTGCCAAAGCAACATCTTTTTAAAAATCTGCACAGCAAATCAAATCTCCAATGGCCAATCAGAAGCCTTGTTGGGTGAAAGACCCACCTAGTCTAGCCCACCCACCGGGCCTAGCCACTTCTACAAGCACTTGGTGGGTGCCAGGAAAGGATTTGGCAGGCACGTGGTGCTCATGGGTATCATTTTGGAGTCCCCTGTCATAGGCTGCTTCAAGACTGTAGTATTGCCTTTTGCTTGTAGGTCAGGAGGATTAAGGTACTCCATCAGGTTCCTGGTCTCAGGTTCATACAGAAAAGATGGGTGCACTCAACACAAGGAGATACAGGAATGCAGGCAAAAAAGTTTCAGAATAAGGGGGAATCTTGCATTCTATACTTCTAGTTTAAAACAAGAAATAAGTAAGCAGGGAATCCACCCCATGAGATTAAACCAATTCACACAAATATCAGGGGGAAAGCAGACTGTTTCATTGTAATGTATACAATAAATATATCATGTAGATGAGGGCGTAAAAACAGTCTACTCCCATGACAAGCATAGTGAGAGCCAATTCGGTGTAGTGGTTAAGAGCAGCAGAACTCTAATCTCGAAACCCGCTCCTCTGCTTGAAGCCAGCTGGATAACCTCCTTGGAGCTCTCTCAACCCCACCCACCTCACAGGGTGATTGTCATGAGGAAAATAGTAACACACTTTGTAAACCACTCTGAGTGGGCACTAAGTTGTTCTGAAGGGGTGTATATAAATTGAATGTTATTGTTGCTGTTGTTGTTATTGTTGTGGTTGTGGGAGAGAGGAACATCATCCCCATATACCCATCTATGCCTCTTGATGCAGCTGCTGCCCCCTTTCCCACTCTTCCCCTTTCCCCCCATCATGCCTGCACAAAAGCGCAATGTAATGGCAATAATAATGCCCTCTTCACTACAAAATGGCTGCCACAGCTTACCTTCAATCACACATCCAACTCCCCTTTCTTTTGACTTTCTCTGCCAAGCAACGCTAACGCAGAAGTGATGATTGGCTAAAAAGATGGCAAAATGATTTACTATCCATATGATCCATGCAATAGTGCTGGGAAGGGGGAAATGGAACAATCAGGTACTCATGGCTAAATGGGTGGCAACCTAAGAAATGCTCCCCCACCCCCTGTAGATTCATCTGTCTATAGTTGTCTTCCATCAGCAGGTGAAGACTTTTGTTTGCCATTCCCTCGTTAATTTGCATTGGTCGTCCTCCCAGCTTGTATATCTCTGTGTTTATGTGTTTATATGTTTTAGTTAATTGATTTACACAAAACAATTAAATAAAAGACCTTTCAGGGGATCAAAGAAGGAATGGCACACAGTAACAAGCTACCCAGCCTGTGCCATTTTGCAATTAGAGTTTACTTCTGATCCCCTTCCCACAGGGGTGACAGAGATCCATACAGCTACTTCCTCACAATCAGTACAAAGAATATCCTTGAACTCAATTAAAAGAAGATTAATTTTGATCCAGTCTAAAGGAGAAAGTTTTGGGGAATGAGTCGTGCCCAGAATGATCATAACATAGTGTGGGTGTTTCCCTTCAATAGAGGGGCTTCTTGCCCTTTGCATAGGGAAAAATCCCCATGTAGAAGCAACCACAGGGTGAAGCTGTGACTTGGCCTAGTGAGCTACAGTGAACATGTTCAGGCAGAGAAAGGACTAGAAAAAAGAAACATCAGCCCTTCCAATTAGCTGGATATCTGAAGTGTCTGGATTCACCAGAGCTGGTATAATGCTTGCAGTCAAGCCTTTAGCTTTTGCCTGGTCAATAGCTCCATACCTTTAGCAGTTGTGGTCGCTCTTGGGCACCATCATTTGGTGAACTAAGCAGGGATATGATGTTGAGAGGAGGAGACACAAATGAGCCGGGGGGGGGGGGGGTGCTTGCTCTTAGACTGGAATTAATGTTAGAACTTCTCCTTGTTAAACCAGAACTTGGGAGGAGTGGAATTAAGGAAGACTAAATGCACAGAACAATCAAGGCACAGGGCAGGGAAAACCTGTTCCTTTCTTGGCTCTTTAGTTGGTTTGGTTGGTTGCCTGATAAGAAGGAGCAGATTTTCAGCATTCCGGTAAGCTAGAAAAGACTGCCAAAGCCTCTTGGTTATTGTGGATGAGCACTCCAGATAAATGTGCATACATTTGCTGTGCAGTGCCAAAATATGACTTTTGCAAGTCCCATACATTAATGTCTGGAAGAATGCAGATGAGAGAATTACAGCTCACGATGGGCTGCAGGTTCTTCCTGGGAAATCCTCAGGAAGGCAAATTCTCTCAAGAAAGAAAGAAAGAAAGAAAGAAAGAAAGAAAGAAAGAAAGAAAGAAAGAAAGAAAGAAAGAAAGAAAGAAAGAAAGAAAGAAAGAAAGAAAGAAAGAAAGAAAGAAAGAGTTTGGATTTGGACAAAGAGAAGCACGTATTTATACTGATCATTTTTGCCTTAGATGAAGCAATTTGACTTGCTCGAAGAGGGAGGGCTGCCCTTTGAAGATTCTCATTCCATGCTGTTTTTCTTTTGAAGTCCTTTTGATCCTGAAGGCATTACCTCCCTCCCTCTCACTCTCTCCCCTACCTCAACAACTCACATCTTTAGGGGTCTGTGGAAAAAGTACTCCCTGAAGGATACCACCTCAGCTGCAGAATTCTCCTTGGAGAATTCTTCCATGATGCATTTTTGATTCTCGCCAGCAGCAGGTAGTCACAAAGTCTTGCAGTTCAGTGCCTCCTGGGCAGTGGAGCAATGCGTATCAGAAGCTTCACCATTCTTCTCACCTAGCTTTATAGCACCTGCAGCCTGATTAACTTCCATTTTCACACTCTTAGGCTCTTGCTGCAAAAGAGTTTCATGCTCAGCGAATGTCTGTGGACATTCGCTTTATAGACTGCCACTCTCCATTCCTGCCTTTCTAACCAATGTAGAATGAACTCATTTTGTTAGTGAAACATTCCCTTCAGTTATTTTCAGGCCTGATGGGTTTTCAGACACCATGTGGGATTTATACAGCCAGGTAGGTTTCTCGTCTTCCTTTTTCCCCAAAAAAGCAATGTTGGAATAGAAATCTTAGTGAGAGAACCGCTCTGGATGATTGGTCAGTCCCTGATCAATCTCCAACAAATTTTTGGTGCTAAATATCAGCCATGGGATTCCTGAGGGAAGTTCGTTCTTTTTTTCCTTCATTGCTTTCCTCAACCTCTTCATGCCATTAGTCCCATTAGGGGAAACATATAGGATACCTTATGTTGCTAGATATTTTCTCCCATATGGCAAATACCAGCTCAAGGGGATTTTTTGAGGTTGGAAACATGACTGGGGGGGGGTTAAATGCCCCACCCCCTGCAAATTTTTCCTAATCTCAAATGTCCAACCAAGTACCTCATACCCTCCACCGCTGAGGAACAACCAATGCACAGGAGACCCTATTACACATATCTCAGCATCTCACATCATTGCCAAACTGGAAAGGAACAGATTTTCCCACCCACATTCAGTTCCTGCTCTGGCCCCTTGTTTATTTCTTTTCTTTTAAAATGCATTCACTCAGTGTGAAATGGCTACAAAATGCTTCTGTCCATTTTTTCAGCCCCAGGGCTTTCTCAGTGGTCAGGAAGGTGTTGGAGGGCTGCCTTGCTTTAGTGGCAAAATGGTGGCTGCAGCAGCAAAGGAGGAGAATGGCATGGAAGCAGGAGCTTTGCTGGCTTTGCTGGCTGACCCAACAATAATAACCACAACAACCAGCTGCTGTGGCTCAAATACCAGCCCTCAAAGAGCTAGCCATTATCCCCTCCCGAGCTCAATATGTTGAGCCTACACAAATTCCTAATGGCTGGGAAAAAATTCAAAGATCAGTGATATGAAGACCATTGCAGATGTTCTATCAACATTTGCATTGCTACCTGCAGATTTCTTTCTGTGTCAACGAAGGGGTTCAGTTACATTAGACCAGAGCTAACATTACACTGGAGAGAAAATGATGTAGGTTACAATAGAGGATATTGGATGTAATGATGACCTGCCTACCTTTGAGGTTTCTAAACCAGTGACAGCATCCCAACATTGGGTCCATTAGATGTTTTCTGATGCTCACTTAGCCTTCTCCAAAACAAAGAGTCACTTAATTGGAATAGGAGGTGTTTCAGCAGATTCCTGGAGGCATCATCTTTGTGTACCCCGAGAGCACCTTTTTGGAAACTGCAGCTTCCATCACAGGTGGGTACTGGGCTTGGAACCTTGTCATGTTTTTGGAACTTCCCAATATTGTGTGATTGGACCCAATGCCCATGGCAGCCATTTTGTTTTGGCTCCCACTTCCTGTTATCAAAATTCCAAAAGTGTTCACAGTTTCCACAATGCTGTGGAACTTCATTCTATCAAGGTAAGACTGTTTTATTAGAGTACTACAAGCGTGTGGCATCACCAGAAGCTGTAGTAAACATCTCCCAGATACCAATCAATCGATGATGTTGAAAAGTAGGTCATTGAACACAATGCTGTTTCCTTGCACAAAACTGGCCTTCACAAGACAAAGACATGAAGATGCTTATCTCATTTTTTTAAAGAATTCCCCCACCCACATAGTGTAGTTTTTTAAAAAAAGATTGACCAACACCTCATATACCCGTGGCATATATATCAGCACTGCTGTCTGGGTTTTCTCCATTTCATCTGAATACAGGACTTTAAATATTTGTGCTTTTTTGTTGAATATTTTCCATTTCTTGTTTTTAAACTCTGCTTTGGGCACTTTTTGACCTCATAATCTCTCCATGCATGACATCACAATTGGTTGCCATGGAAAGGCCTACAATATCAAACAAGTGTGATGGGCAAAGGTTACCTTGCAGAAGAGAGATAGAGATTTCATGGGAAAAATCCATTAATACTTAAATATAGTGCGATAGGAAATATCATAGTATCTTTACCAAAATCAGTTACATAACTTTAAAGAGACACATTCGAGTCAGATGAGACCATATCTGGTCCCCATATCTTCCATTTCAGCAGTAATTGAAGTTTTATACACGTGCACAGAGTTTATGCACACACATAGATTACACAAAAAGCCATCAAATGTGATTGTGCATTCCCCAAACTATTCTCAATTTAATCCAATCTCAGTATGATCCAGTCTTGCAATTACTAGTAATAACAGAGTTGCACAGATGCAATGCTTTTGCTCTGAAGATCCCAAACCCTTTACAAACAAGTATTCTTTTCCTCTTTGTCACCTATGTCTCTAAAGACAAGACTTACTATGCACACCCTTTCAAAAAATTCTAGCACTTCGTTTTTTATTCAACCCATCCTACTGCAAGGACTAGGCAACTGACAGCCAAAGAAATCCAAAAGCTACATGAAAGTTTTATTAAGGAACCAGATGACTTGTACTATGTACAGAGGAGCAGCCCTGGCGGTCTCTGATTGTGGTGTTCACACCTGAGTCCTGACTCAAGCTGCAAAGCAGGGGGATCTTTGCCCCTTTCATTAGTGCAATGTGTGTTCAGTGGTAACATACAAATAGAACTGATGTGGTTGGGGACAGGTGTAGTGGTTAGCAGCAACACCAAAGCAGGGGTAAGGAACAAAACATTTCTTTGACTAAGGTTGCCAGGCCTCCACTGGGGGCGGGGGATCCTCCACTCCAACCCTCGCCCCTGCTTACCTGGCCAGCGGGAGGAAAAGGCAGGGGAACACATCTCCCGCGTGCGCTCCTGGGCAGTGTGGCATGCTCCCGCACATTGCAACTGCCTGGATCGGGCCTAGATTGGCCTCCTGCAGCACCCAGGAGCACACCCAAGGCAGCACACAGCCTACACAATGACATCACTTCCCGGAAGTGACATCATCATGCAGGCCAGGAGCACATGTGTGCTGCAAGCATGCACATAGGGGAGAAAGCAAGGTAGGTGCCAGGCCTCGAGCCTCCTGCACAGGGGCTGGGGGGACCTGGCAACCCTTATCTTTGACAAAAGTTATTTGGACTTTCTCTCTGGCAAAGGAGCAGCTTCCTCCCCAACACAGGACCGCAGGTATGTGTGTGTGTGGAATTCTTGACATGGACTCCCGAGGTGGGAAGATACTGAGATGCCAAATGCACATGGTAGCTGTTCTAAACCAACAAGTATGTCACATGAAAATTGAAGTCTCCCATTTCATTCTGATAAACCATTTGGTTTATTTGTTTTACTAGATATTGTTCTCTTCTGCTGAGCATTTAGGTCTTATTAATTCATAATGGGGATTTTTAAAAAAAATTAGGGGGGTTTAGATTATTGTTTTACATGGTTTGACTTTTTTAGGCTGTTTGTCGGCTGGTGGGTCAAAAGCATAATGTACATGTTAAAAATAAAATTAGAATAAACACAGTGCTCCTCCCCTCCCCACCCCAGTTGAGTGACAGTGTATTTCCTACTTATTGCTCCAGCGAAATCATTCAGAAGAAGGAAGGTGAATAGACAGGCAAAAAAACTTGCAGAAGTACAACTAGAACATGAAAATAAATCCCAACAATTGCAAATTGGTCATCCTACTTTGGAAGAATAAGCCCAAGACATAATTTTAAGAACATGTAAGCTAAAACACTCCATTATAGTGCTGTTTTAATTATGAATGGCTATAAGATGAGATCATACTTTTAAGTAGGCATTTGAAGTGTGAACTTAAGCTTCGTGTCTTTTTAATACCAACTAAAGGAAGTCTTCATTTTTGCTTCAGTGGTTGTCATTTTCATTTTATGCATGTCCTTAAAATTATATATTCCTGCTGCTCGTTCCCCCAGAAGGAAAGTGATGAACTCAAAACAAATTGCTATGAAGTTGTGTTGTATGTGTTGTGTTTTGGTGAAGTACCACCCTCCTTTGTCTGGAAGGATTGCATAAGGGGAAGATATATAGAAGCTGGTGCAAGAGAGGTATTATAACATGGAATACAATGACTAATTGCCCAGTACAAACTATAGCCATCTGATTGCCAGAATGAGTAGGTGAACTCATGTAGTGCCAGTTGTGATTCATTCGCACTAGATTCTATGAACAACTTGGCTTGTATGAAAGTAGTCAGTTGGTCCAATCAGAAAAAAGTTCAACATCAGAAATTGACATGTAACCGAATGCTTACGTCCCATTTCTGTGAAGCAGGGGAAAGTCTAACTTTCTCTGAGTGTTCCTGTGGTTTCTTTTGTTGGTGATGGACGTTATGCACTTCCTAACTTTAAAAAAAATCCATTTCTTACCCTCATACTGTGATATTCCATCAAAGACCTCCCAAAGAATACAGAGGTCCATGGCTGTCTTTATTCAAGCAATGGGCAGAGGCAGAACTATGCAGTTTTAGCAGAAGAACATTATGAGAGAGTTTCCTCTCTGCCCCATATGCAAGGTTACTAAGTGCCATCTCAAGCTCTCAGACAAAGATTTTCACTACCCAGATAACATCCTTCCATTTTTCTGCTATGTCCTTACAGTAGCATTACACCAACAAGTCCTGTACATTCAGTAGAGTTAGACTCTCACGTATACAAAAGCATTCCATTCCATTATCTTACTTATTTTTATCATAAATTGGTATCTATTAATGTCTGTTCAAATAACCAATGAGTGAATAATGTTGGGGTGGGCCTTAAATATCCCTTGCCTAAAAGACAGACATTCCTTTATATATTCCCTCAGCAATTATCAATAAACCCAAAAGTTCTAAGCAGACTATTTTAATGGGTTGTTAGATTAATAAGTCCCAGGCATTCTAATTACAATCCTTGCTTGACATGAGCTCTTTTCAGATGATAATTCTACATAGAATATATGTACGAAGGGGGCAAGGAGGAAGACTTTAGTGGTAGACCTCCCACCCCTCCTCATTCATTTGAAGCTGCCTGTAGAAGCTATGCACAGGCTATGGAAAGACTTAAGGGAATTGCTTTTAGGCAGTCTCCATCTACCCAATGCAGACATTTGAGCATGTAAGTCAGAAATTCAATGAGACTTCTAGTAGGTGTGTGTCAGAAAGCAGCCTTAGTCAGAACACTATGGATTGGATCCAAGAGTCTCTTCTGATAGTGAAAAATGAAGGAGGGGTTTCACAGCACAGGGTCTGTGAAACAGACAGCCCGGGCAGCAGGAGAAACGGGCTGTCCATTTCACACACCCTGCGCTGGAACTGGTGCGGGGTCTGTGAAACTGACAGCCTCTTTCTCCTGCTGCCCGGACTGTCAGTTTTTCAGTTTCACAGACCCCGCACTGTTCCAGCGCGGGGTCTGTAAAACTGACAGCCCCAGCAGCAGGAGAAAGAAGCTGTCATTTCATAGACCCACCACCACCACCAGTTCCACCGAGGGGTATATGAAATGGCAGCTTCTTTCTTCTGCTGCCAGGCAGCAGAAGAAAGGGGATGTCTGTTTCAAACGCCCCACACCGGCTTCAGCAGCAGGTGCAGGGCAATTGAAATGCCTCGGAACAACAAACCACGAACAAGGAAAAGGTCAAAAGTTCATGGTTCGATGTTCCATGGAATGCTACAAACCACGAATCAAGTGGTTCGGGGTTTTTTTGGTCCGTGCCCATCTCTAATTGTGAGTGATCTAATTATTTAAATAATTGCTCGCTTAGTGAACAGTTATGCAGTAAGGATGGAGTGGGTAGTAGAACTCAGTCAGGCTGTGTTAGAATGTGCATGAAAAGCCCATTGTGCTGAATTGCATGGCTAGGAAGGAATCCAGTGACCGAATACAATGAAACAATCTGTCAAACACCGCCGAACAGATCAACAAAGTATTGAATGGATTGTTGAAAAATCAGGTTCCTGTTCATGACCAGTGAACAACTCACAAGCTGAATCAGTGGGTGTTTGAGCTTCCCTCATGTGGATCCAACCCTACAGCATTCCAGCTGACATTACTGGAACCAAGGCTTGTGCTCCAAGACTTTCATGGATTAATTGACCAGTTGATGCTTTTTATTCATTTCATTCAAGTCAGCGGGGCTATTTTTAGCAAGACATGAGATTGTTGAATAATGTTTGCAAAATATATTTAAACCCCCATAAGGAGAACATAACTGTCTGTTTTTAAGATACAGAAGAAGTCTCGCAATGGCAAGGATAATAGAGATGATCATGTTTTCCTTGTGAAGTCTGCTCTTGTTAGCGGCAGCAATCACTAAGTTGCCATGAATGGAAACTCCGACCCAGTCTATAAACATAATGTTGTTTACATCTTTCACTTATGATGATATTTCGAATAAAAATAGTTATAAAATTGCACAGCTTTCTCACTGTGCCATAAAAGTGGAAGCATATATTACATTAAGCAGGAAGGAGCTGTATCTCATTTAAAACACATAACCACATAATTTTGTAGATATGTATCTATAGAGAGATATATCTATCTATGAACAATGAAATTGCCCCAAAATTAAAAAACCTTCTGGCGATGTATTTGTAAACATAATCAGCCTATAATCCAATAAAGAGACTCTGCTTTGAATTAATGTGAATTACTTCTCTGTTCAGCTTTATACATGTAGAACTTTTCATTTCAACTCTTCCACTTTTTTTCTTCTTTGTTTTGTGAAAATGCAATTTTGGACAACTCATGCCCCCCCATCCCTTCTGTTTATAGCTTTTTAGAAAGAAAGCAAAATAAAATATAGCTGCAGAAATATTAAAAATATATATAATTCTTTTATACCTGCAAATAGGGCGGAGGGGGGGAAAGTGAATTCCATTTCTCAGAACTTCTGGCATGAAACACTTTGCATTTTAAAAAGAATCCATCACTTCAATCTTTTTTATGATTCTGATAATGAGAACGAAAGCTATGTTGTTAAATGGAAAGTGCAGCGATTTTATATACACATAAAAAATAGAAGGAACCATTTCTTTAATTTAGATAATTTAAAACAAAAGTTTCCCAATGACAACCTTTTAGTTATAATTCATTAATCTACCATTTGACAATGTTTTTTCCCCCCTCTCTCTAATATAAAAGCAAGTCTTATGATATAAGAAGACAGATGAAATGCTTTGAGGTTTATCCTGGAAAAGACATGAATCTGAAGATAAATGTTGGGTTTGTAATATTTACTGGAGGAGCACATTTGTTCAGGTTGCTGTTAAAAAGAGCACACTCAAGAGTCGTCAGTAGCGTGATATGTATGAAAGCAGAGCCTTTGCTTAAACAATATTCAAGGTTGGGAAGGTCAGAAGGAAACACTAATAAACTGGCCCCTTGCAAAGTCTGTAGCGCTCGTCTCCATGTTAGACTCCCCTCCGCTGTCCATGCCTCCTTCACAGCCTTCACATGACATTCATCATCTGTTATTATTTATAAGCAATATTAACAGCAGAATTGTCCCGTCCACTAGGCATACCTAGACCTAGGGCACCAGGGTTACCAAGCCAGCCCTCCAATGGCATGGTGAGATTGGCCTGGTGAGATTGGCATGGTGAGATTGGCCATGTGGGTAACTGCACACTGTGGCACTTGGGTGGCAGGTGGGACCTTTCTCCATTGCCAGGTCCAGGGTGAGATGGGAGGTATGGTACCATGACAAGCAGCAGACCTGTGCACCGCCATGCTACAGTGATGCACAATAGAGATGGGCACGAACTGGAAAAAACTCAAACATGCAGTTCATGGTTCATCAAATTTCACGAACCATGAACCATGAACTTTCATGAACCTGCCCCTGGTTCGCAAAGCAGTTTGTTTGGTTCGTGAAAACATCACATCCAGGTCAGAAAATCATCACTTCCGGGCCAGCAGAAGGTCATTCTGGGTCAGCAGAAGGTCTGCAGGAAGTCTATCCCCTGTTGCCTAGGAAACTGATTGATTGGCACCAGGCTGTCTGCAGTCACAAACCAAAAAATGAACCAAGCGAACCAGCCTAAAGTTCATGGCGGTTAGTCAGAAATGGGACCTGATGAACCACGGTTCACGAACCATGAACCAGCCTGGTTCGTGCTTAATTTTGGTTCATATTTCAGTTCATGCCTATCTCTAATGCACAAGCTACAAGAGAGGTCTTTCTCCATCACCAAGTCCAGGATCAGTGACAGGGGGCACCAAAGCAAGCTCTCCCAGTGAGGATGGCCTGTGAAGGAGCAGCTTCCCCACAGTACAGAAGGAGTCATTTGCCTAATGCACCAAAAGCGTTCGAGCCAGCCTGTCAAATCCAGAATATCAGGATTTGGATTTTTATCCAAAGGGCTGTTTTCCAAGGTCAAGGTGACTCATTCCTAGCTCGCGGCAACTCATTTCCAGTAGCATCTACACTAAAAATCTACATCAGTTTATATACTAAACTGTTTATATACAAAACATTTTATATTCTACTTTACCAGTAATTGTCATGGCTTCCTCAAAAATCAGGGTAGTTAAATGAGAGGGATTAAAACATCTTTATTAGAAGTCCTTAGAGAACAATCTTAAACAGATCTTTTCAGAATCTTATTCAAGTCTAATCAATGGGACTTACTTTCAGGAAAATGTGATTAGGATTGCACTGCTGGATACTCAAACTCCTCAAGGAACTAAAATTCTCACTTTCCATAGGAAGAGGAAATGACTTTCATTTCAACATGGGTTCTCCACTTAGGCTGCTTTCACACACACTGAATAATGCACTTTCAACCCACTTTCAGTGCTCCTTGCAACTGGACTTTATTGTGTGAAACGGGAAAATCCACTTGCAAACAATCACTGGAATGCATTGAAAGTGGACTGAAATGAATTGAAAGTGCATTATTCAGCGTGTGTGAAAGCAGCCTTAGTTTTAGTGATCTGACTGCACCCCTGAACTATCTATCTGCATTTTTTACACTCGCTATATAACCATCGTACAACTGAATTTCTCTGCTGGTCTGAGCTGCCAAACATCTGCTTCTCTCCCTGATTTAAGCTGTGGGCATCCATGTTGGTCATTGCAGGAATGTTCTTTGGCTAAGATTTTGTTAGAGGTCCAGAAGATCAAACCCTCCCTCTGGCCTTCCAGGTTGTCCTAGGAAGTGGGATTTATCACAGGGATAGTGAATTATTCAAAGGCGGTTTTAATAAATTTGTATTAAAGATTGCTGCAAAGTTAATCAAGGCTGCAAGTTGCATATAGCCAGCCATAACATATTTGATGGATGTCACCATCAATAATTTGTATTATACACATCTCTAATATGCTGATTGTTAGCCATCAATAATTTATTATTCCTTTTTCAACTGTGTGTGTAACCTCTGTATAAGAACGTGGAGCAAATAAATGTACTTGTATATATGTTTGTGAGTATAGTACATTGGAAATAATCATTCTTGGGAGGGAATTTTTCATAACCCCCTTCACTGCTGAATCAGACAAAAGGTTTGTTTCCAACAATGGCCTGGAAATAATATTGATAGCTATCCTCTGATAATTTTATCACACTGGAGAGCCAGAATGGTGTAGTGCCTTGTGAAACTTGGATCATGGAAACTTACTGAATAACCTTAGGCCAACCCCATATGCTCAGCCTAACCTATTTCACAGGTAAGCCACTTTGGGTCCTCACTGGAAAGAATTTGGGCATGAATGAAATAATTAAATAAATGACCTGTTGACCCACTGCCTTGCTAGTGTGGGGATTTGAGGGATGGACTTGAAGTGGTTTGTCTCTTTTCTCCACGGTCGGGGACAGAGGGTGGCACTAGGGGAGAAGTTGTCATCCCGCCACCCGTTGGTATGTGGTGTCCCTCAAGGGGCAATACTCCCCCCCTTGCTATTTAACGTATATATGCACCCCCTCGCCCAGCTGGTACGGAGTTTCGGACTTGGGTGCCAACAATATGCAGATGACACCCAATTGTATTTGATGATGGATGGACAGCCCGACTGTGCCCCAGATGTCCTGGAACGTGCCTTTGAAGCTGTGACTGGATGGTTGAAGCAGAGTCGGCTGAGACTGAATCCCTTGAAGACGGAGGTCCTGCATGTGGGTCTAGGGTCCATGGGTGCGGGACTCCAGCTCCCCCCTCTCGATGGAGCACCACTTACGCCAGTGTCAAAAGTGAGGAGCCTGGGGGTGATCCTGGATGCTTCCCTGTCTATGGAGGTACAGGTCAAAGCGGTTGTTCGATCCTCATTTTTCTACCTAAGACAGGCTCGACAACTTGTCCCTTACTTATCGACCCATGACCTTACGACAGTGATCCAGGCAATGGTCACCTCCAGATTAGACTACTGTAACTCGCTCTATGCAGGGCTTCCCTTGGGCTTGATCCAGAAACTGCAGCTGGTTCAGAATGCAGCTGCACGAGTGGTTGCCAGAGCTCCAATCATGGCATATATAACACCCATCCTCCTTCAGCTGCACTGGCTACCAGTTGAGTACAGGATCCGGTTCAAGGTTCTGGTGTTGACCTACAAAGCCCTATGCAGACTGGGCCCAGCATACCTTTGGGACCGCCTCTCCCCATATGTTCCCTGGAGGTTGCTTCGATCAGCTAATAAGCAGTTGCTGATGGTCCCTGTCCCCAGGGAGGTCCATCTGTCCTCTACCAGAGCCAGGGCCTTTTTGGTCCTGGCTCTGACCTGGTGGAACTCTCTGTCTGAGGAAACTAGGGCCCGGCAGGATTTGTTATCTTTCCACCGGGCCTGCAAGACGGAGATGTTCTGCCAGACATTTGGTGGGGGCTAGGCTGTCCTCCTGCTGGCCATACCACTGAAGACCACCCATGCAGGAGCTCATAAGTGTAATGCAGGGCATGTTGTAAGAGCCAAGCCCTGTGCCTAAAATGCTGTATTTTAATATTTATTCCGCCAATCGAGAAATTTTATTGTATATGGAATAGTGTTTTAATGTTTATTTATAATATTTTTATTGTTTTTAAACTGTATGTTACAAATTGTATGCTGTTCCACCGCCCTGAGCCCGTCTGACGGGGAGGGAGGTCTAGAGATGCAATAAATAAATAATTAATAAATACCCTTGGAATCTTATAATAATACTAACAACAACAACAACAACAACATTCGATTTATATACACGCCCTTCAGGACAAATTAATGCCCACTCAGAGTGGTTTACAAAGTATGTTATTATTATTCGCACAATAAACACTCTGTGAGATGGGTGGGGCTGAGAGCTGTGACTGACCCAAGGTCACCCAGCTGGCTTCAAGTGGAGGAGTGGGGAATCAAACCCGATTCTCCAGATTAGAGTCCTGCTACTCTTAACCACTATATCAAATTAGCTCTCTTGTTTTCAGGGATATACAATCTTCTCTACATGAAAATAAGGATGTCCAAAAAACAGTATTTGGAAGCAGTTTGTATATAATTTTTAAAAGTTGAGTCAGTTTCTTTCATATCGCAATTACAGTTGGTCTGATTCAATCTGATAGTTGTATCTCCCCAGTACTTGTCCAGCACACCATACTGGCTCTCATTGGAAAGCAGGCGCCTGAGGAAGCAATGGATGATAGAGTTCTGAGGAGGGGAAGCCAAGAAAAAGGTAGTGCAGAGCCAAAACTTCACATTGGATGTGCAGACAAGGAGCAAGTGGGAAGAAAAGGGTACTTTGGAGGGCTGCGATCAAAGGAGACCGATGGGTACAGCAGTGTTAGGGCTGGACTTCAGCCAGGCTGCTGTATCTTTATGAGCATAGAAGGGAGATTCCTCCAGTTGTAGTTTTTTCTGTCATTACAGCATTCTGACCAGGCAATCTAGGACCAAGAAGCATGGGCAGGGGTCTGCATTTTGCATATTGATTTGAACTAACCAGCCATTTCCTCTGCTGCAGGCTTCAAGTTTCTTTCTATTCATTCTCTCTGCACTGCTCATGATTTTATAATTGATTTCTCTCCTGATGACTTCCAAATGGGTTATCGAAAGAGAGGGGGAGAGAGAGAGAAAGAGACTGACTTTTTAAAAAAATTCTCCATCTAGATTGGTTGCAGGCCTCTGGGAGTCTGTGGTCAAATCTAAAGCCAGGGAGAATTCCCGTAACAAGTACTGCTCAGAAGGCACGGTTTATTTATACAGGGGAAATTATTGAAATCATGTTGCCCGAGACTGGCCAGGCCTATTTACAAACAGTAATTCTAAGATGAGCAGTACACTGGGACGCTCCATGACTTTAAAAGCTCCAAACCCATCCCCCCCCACGTAAAAGCTCTAGCCCCATGAGACATGCCACATGAAAGATACATTCCTTTCTTCTTAAATTAAAATCTAATCATACTCCACAGTAAACAAGGCACAAAGAGCTCACTCGAAAATTGTGGGATGAAAACCAGCATCTCAAAAGGCCAAACTCTCTCCTCAGATCTATACTGCCGATCTCTCACAAGTGCAATCAGTTAAAGGTTTGAGCGCTTGACAACAGCTGCCCCGCTAGACTTTTGATCTGCCTGGGATTTCGGCTTTCCTCCATAAATTATGGATCCTCAGATCTACATGTCCTCCATGTTTGCAGTGGCAGGTCTCCAAAGAGAAGATGGCTTGGGAAGCAATGGGTATATTCTCTCAAAATTCTCAAGTTGTTCCTTCTTTGCAGCCGACACAAAGCAGATCTGGAACCAATTAAGCATGCGCCAGTCACACACAGCCGACTTTGAAAGGAATAACTTTCACTCTTGATCCGCCTCAGACATACAGCCAATGAGAGGCCATCTGGTTTCCATGAGTTTTCACCCAGACCAGGAATCCCAGCACTGAAACATATCACAGTAAATAGTGGACTGGATTGCAAACATTCACTGAATGGGTCAGGTTCTGTAGACCTTTTCACATGTGTAGGTTCATCACTAAGTGCTTTTCCACACACTTAACTTTTTCCTGATTTTCTTAGCAGTCGATCCCCCAGCAACGGAATCTTTTTGGTTACAGTTCTGCATGTCAGCCCTCCATTTGCATTTTTACAGTTGTAGAGTTGGTTTATTTTGTTCTGCACATGCCTTAAATATTCCAGATTTTCAAGTGAGGATCTTGTCATCGTTGGTGGCGTCAGTGACATCACAGCACACAGACTTTTTAATTTTTGCTCAAGTTATTACCATTATATCAATATAAGGGCTAATTTTTTAAAAAAGAGATTGAAATGAATACATAGGGAAGTCTTTGCAAGGGTAAACTTAAAAGGGGAGCAGCTCCGCCATCCATACCTAACCCCCCACCCTGCAGTCCAAACCAGAGAGTTTCACCCAGCTGACCCAAAGGTAGGAGGTGGAGGCCAGCACTAGTAGGGAGAAACAACCTCTATTGGGAGGAGGAAGCCAGGTGCAACAGCTAGATGCTTTTCAAACTGTGCTGCTTTTTTTGATGCAGAAGGGGCAACCCTGTCCTCCCTTGGACTCCCAGGGATTTTGCAATTTCTTTTTAAAAAATCATTATTTTCATAGCATTATATTGACCTACCATTGTAAACAATACATGCAGCAGATTCTCTAAATTCCCAGCTTTCATTTTTTAAAGTAAGTCTCTAGCCCTTTTCCTCACAGAGATACAAGGGGAAAGGCAATGGAATGGACTAGAGTCTTACTTTTTTTGAAAAAAGGAAAGCAATGAGGTCATAGAATCTGCTGCATGTATTGTCACAATGGTAAATTGATATAATTCTATGAAAAGGATGACTTTTAAAAAAAATAGAAAACAAAACCAGGAGAGGGGGGAGGGAAGGTGGGGTGAGGAGTGATTTGATTATGACGCATGTCCAATCATTGAAAAGTGGGTTGGAGGGGGGCTGGAGGGGGAGTGGCAAACAAAATGAAAAGAAACGTCACATAGAAAGGGAGGGGGGAATCAACTCAAAATCAGCTTCCAGAAAGAGATCAGGGTAAAAGTGGTCTCAAAAGAACCAGGGGGGAAAAACAGGGGAAAGTCAACAAAAGAAGTAAAAACGAATGGCAAAAAAGTGTGCATGGGGATAAATCAAAGCAGTATAGGACCAGAACTGACAGAAAAAATCCATACGGAAAACTCCTAAATGTTGATCAGGTGGTGATTTGCCCCCTCAGTTGGAAGAATGAGACAGACACGATTTCTTGGATTAAATGGCCGCTTTATTAAACATAACATCAACACTAAACTGCGGCAAGGGCAAACTATGCGGTACAGGTCAGGCCACGGGGTCCCTCAGACCACCGCCCTGACCTGTCTGGGCGAGCCCCACTGCCCCGGGCGTAATCCATTCATGGAATGGCCTCAGCCCGGCCGGCCAGGCAAAGGGTTCCCCCTCAAGCTCCTAAGGCCTCAGCCATACAGCATGAGGGAAGGACTTGCACCTGGGGTTCCCTGGTGGCAGTCTGCACAGGTGGTGGTAGCCATGAAGCATTACCCTCCGTCCTGAGAGACCCCATTTCCCCACCGTTGGGGAATTGCCAAAGGGGGTGCTCACCAGCCCGCTCCCTATTTCCCCACTTTCTCCTGCCAGGGGGAAGCCTACTAGGCGCCACCCCTACAATACCATCATCCTCTGCTGCAGTACAAGGTAGGCGAAAAACCTACCCCCCCCCGCCAAGGCCAATCAGGGGGAGCAGGAAAAAATTCCTACCTGGCTCAAATGCAACCGGCTAATTCTGCACTGAAACAGGGAGAGGAGGGTGGGCCGATCGCTTGGAGCAACTGCGTGCTGGGGAGGGCGGAGATAGAAACGGCTCTATCTCCGCCCGCCCCCCAAAAGCCCCGGATGGGCGGGAAAGTCCCATCCTCCATCCGAGGCTGCAAACCCGGCCCCCCGGCCATAGCCACTTGTGGCTGCCGGGAGTGGCCGAATTGCATGAACTATCACACAACTGAAAGAGTTTTCACATTGCCTCAGACACAGTGTTTTCCAAAGGACTCCATTCCTACATTTCAGTTGCAACTTCAAGTGATCCGGTAAGGAGAAATCAAATTATGTACATGGCTGTTGCTGTATCTATGGAACCCAAATCTACTGTAGATAATCACATGATCTCACACCAGTTTGCTGCAGTTTTGAAAGTGTTAGCCTAGGATGTGGGAGACCCAGTTCCATGGAAACTGACTGGGTGAACTTGGGCCAGTTGCTCTCTCTCTCTCTCAGCCTAGCCTATTTCACAGAACTGTTTTTGAGGGGATAGTGGAGGAGGACCCTAACTTGGACAGCCCAAGTAAGCCCAATCTCATCAGCTCTTGGAAGCTAAGCAGGGTCTGTTTTGGTTAGTAATTGGATGGCAGACCTCCAAAGAAGATCAAGATTGCATAGGCAAGCAATGGCAAACCACCTCTGTTAGTCTCATGTCTTGAAAATCCCAGCAAGAGTTGCCCTAAGTCAGCTATGTCTTGATGGCACTTTCTACCAATGGAGAAGAGACCGATGTATGTCACTCTCAATTTATTGGAGATTAATAATAAACACCTCGTGCTTACTCCTACCTCTCAAAAGAACACGGTTTCTCAAGGCACTTTAAACCATTCACTTCACAGTAGCAGTTTTGAAACTTTCCTCTCCATGCAGTGAATATTGTCATGCAGGAAATTTCCACACATTCACAACCATAATGTGGTAAATAGGTGTAACAAGACTTGTTTACATATGCAGGAGACTTAAGTTGTGGAATGTTAAACTGGTAGAACACACTGCAGTATTTCAGACTGCAGTTGTCAGATACCCGTTTTGAATGCTCTTTTGCATAAAGAAATCTAGGTAAATGGGGAAAATAGCACACCAAGGAGAAATATTTGACCACTCTCTTACTTACCCTGTGGGTTTTCTTTGAAAAGAGTTCTTACCATAGGGGAATGTTCCATAATAAGATCTTCCACCTATATTTCGATGTGGTGCACTCCGCTTTACCACTTTGGCACTTTACCACTATATGACCTCCTTATTAACTTGAACGTGTCAATTAGAACTGAATGTAACTTCAAAACAGGAAGTAAAGAAAGGGAAGAAAAATGCCTCCTCCATATCTCCTGAGCTTTGAGATCATTGGTGTCTTTATCCATCAGGAGCATGCACAAGTTCCCATTGCTGCACACCTTGCACAACTTCCTGTTAGAATAGATGTGAAGGATATTTGTTGCATGAGATGGAGAAGGCATTTCTGCTTCATCTTCCCTTCAAATCAGTGTAACACTTGAAGCTGCTCTGTCTCCTCACAGTGCTGAGTATTCAAGGTAAAACTTTAAAATCAGAGAACACATGACTCGGGACGAGAGAAGGGTACGAACCGGGGAAATTCCGAACCATGTGGTTTGTGGTTCATGGTTCACCATGTTTCGCGAACCACGAACTACAAACTTTCATGAACTTGCCCTTGTTCACAAACTGGTTCATTCAGTTAATATAAACATCACTTCCAGGACAGCAGAAGGTCTGCAGAGAGCCCATCCTCCCCTCATTGCCTAGGAAAACGATTGATGGGTGCCAGGCTGTCTGCAGTGATGAACTGAAATACAAACCAAACGATTCAGGCTAAAATTCATCACAGTTTGAGAGAAATGAGCTCCCACGAACCACCAGTTCGCAAACCATGAACTGGACCGATTTGTGACAAACTTTGCTTTGTTATTCAGTTCGTGCCCATCTCTACTCAGGACAGGTGACATTATTCTTGAAACCTCTAGATATAGGCATGGTACTCGTCATAATGGTCATGCCAAACTGCTGTGCAGGTTCCACAATTGGGTGGCAGTTCACTGCTCAGCTGATGTCAAGGCCACCCATGAGGATCCAGTGAAAAGCTTGGGTACTCTCTTCCCTTTCTAATTGACCCTTTTCACTGTCTTCTCTTCCCAGCTACCATTTTTGAATTGCCAGCACTGGAAACATAATGAATCACCATATTTATTTCCCATATAGTTGCTATTTTAACATACTGCCTGCGAGGAGGAGTCAAGAGGTTATTGGGGGAAAGCAGGTATACACACTCGTAAGAACTCCACACAGGAACAAGTTCATCAGTTGTGGTGGGAGGTTTAACTGAGCCTGTCATCGGGCAAATCAGATATGATTTAGTCAATTGATCAGTACAAGATGGTCCAATATTGGGCCAAGAGTTTGAAGAATTAACAAATATTTATCAGCAGCAAAAAAATATGAGTTAACTGTTATTGTGAATCCATGAAATTAACTTTTTAAAATGAAGTATAATAAATTATTATGACTTTTAACAATGTCAAGTAAGATGTCTGTAAATGTCAACAGTTTCTGAACAGTTCTTCTCTTTGGCTTTCACCCTGGAACACCAGGGTCCATTTACAATTTTGTAACTTTAAATAAAAATGAAATTAAACAGAAATAAGGCAAAGTAACAGCAACTACTAAAAAACAGTTCTTAAGGCCATTGTTTTGGGCCAATGCACAGCAGGCCAATTCTCTCTGTCTGAACATGCTGGCAGTTATAGGAGGCAGCCAATAGGAGAGCATGTGCTATGCTGCTAGGTCTGCCCTAGTGATGATTTGATTTTCTCAGAGAACTTGTTCAAAAATTAAATCCCCTTTCTCTGGAATAACAATTTTCTCAGAAACCCCATACAACCACACTGAGGGTTTGTTTGCAATTTCAAACAAGCAGGATTATTAGTGAGATTGGTACCATTTTTGTGGTGGCTTGTTAGATACATGCTCACAATTTCTCAGCATGCTTAATTTCTGTGTACCATTTAACCCTCTGATGCAGGTAAAATCACCTACTTTTTGAGTCCACGTGTACTTCTGTGCTTGCACAGTTGCCAACATTCATCATTCAGCAGCATTCATCAAACTGACATATGCACAGCATTTTCTGGATCAAGCTCCATTCCCCCGGTAGCAGGATAAGAACATGCATCATATTTGCGATCTAGTTTAGAACATGTCATGAATAGAGATGGGCACGAACCACAAAAAAACTGAACCATGAGTTTCATGGTTCGTGGGTTTTCACGAACCAGGAACCACGAATTGGCACGAACTGAGGCAAGTTTACAAACCAGTTTGTGGTTCATGGGGTTTAAATGCCCTTTTCTGTCCGCTTAGCAGCAGCAGAGAAAAGGGCATTTGACAGTTTAAAGGGCCCTTTCCTGCCTTGCAAGTGGCAGGTCCCTTTAAACTATCAGCTGGCAGGCAGTGGGGGAGATCCCCCCCTCACCGCCTGCCAGCTAATAGTTTAAAGGGACCTGCTACTTGCAAGCAACAGGGCCCTTTAAACTGCTCAAACCCCAGCCCCAATGCATCTCTTCCGCCACCCTGAAGGCCCGCGCGGTGGGAGAAGAGGCTGAAAACAGCCTCCCTGCCCTTCAAATGGCCACCATGGCAGCTATTTGATAGTCGAGAAGGCCATTCTTGGCCTCCGCCATCGCCGCATGGGAGGAGGGGGAGGACACCACAGCCCGCAGGGCAAGGTAAGTGTGGGGCTAGGGCTGGAGCTGAGGCTGGTTCTGGCCGCTGGGGGGTGGGGCTGGGGGTGGGGTTTGGGCACTTTAAAGGGCCCTGTGGCTTGCAAGCGGCAGATCCCTTTAAACTATCAGCTGGCAGGTGGCAAGGGGGGATCCTTGTTCCTTTACTGGGTTGTAAACTGTTCCTTTACAACCCAAACGAACCAGTAGACCAGTTTGTGGAAGTTCGTGGAAATGAGCTTTCATGAACCACTGGTTCGCGAACCACGAACTGGCCTGGTTCGTGCGTTTTTTTGGGTCGTAATTTGATTCATGCCTATCTCTAGTCATGAACATGAATATATGGAAGTCAGGCAGGTAAAATGAGTGAGACTGGAACACTAGACAGTGAAGAAGCCACACAGCTTTCTTCCATCCACTATCCAACAGGCAGGATTGGCAACAAAGGAAACATTATTTGTTTTAATTAATAGGGTGTTTTTCCTAGCATAGGTGTTGAGTAGAGAGTAGACAGGGAAAGGGAACACCTGCAAGAAAGTAAAAGTGCACATGCAAAAACTAGGCAATACAATTTTGACCAGTTTTTGAATGCTTCATGAAAAGCAAATAGTTTTCAAATCCAAGGAATGTTATGCAAATACACCCCGAGTAGGTCTTACTTCACTTGCCTGGCTAATGTAGGCCCCCAAGCTGTGAGCCACAGACTAAAAGCCAATGGCCAAAAGCACTTCAGCTCTTGCCCTTCAGCTCCCACCCTTGTTCATCATGCTCAGCCCTTATACTTGCAGAAAGGAAAAGACATAGCTAAGATGTTGTGCAACTGGCAACATGGATCAATGAAATGCATGCCAAAACTAATTCAACCGGACTATAAAGAAAGCCAGCATGATAGCAGTTAAAATGTTGGACTAGGATCTGGGAGATCTTGGACTAGTCACTCTCTCTTAGTCTAACCTATGTCACCAAGTAGTTGTAGTAAGGATAAAATGAAGGAAGGGAAATGATATTGTAAGCCACTTAGGTCTCTATCAGGTAGAAAAGTGTATAAACATCTCAATAAATAAATAAAATTTGGCAATCAAAAACAGTGAACCTCATTGGGGGACAGAACGAGTACATTCGCCAAGCCATGCCTGGTAAGCAGTGAGAGGCTTGGGGGTGGGGACATGGAGGGGCCACAATGTCCTGTGCACTGCTATGTCCCTTCTGGGAAAAACCTGGATGTGACATAGGGTAGCTCTAGGCATCTGGTGATTACTAAAGCTATCCAATGTCACTTCCAAGTTTTCCATGGAAATGATGTAGTGGCACAGACAACACCAGCATGTTATTTTTATTCCCACGGCTGCTCGAAACTGCAGCAGGCAAAGAGAGATACCCACAGAAGACCTTCTACTGTAGCCGGACACCTGGCAGCCCCACCAGAAAGTTGCACGCATAGTCCTTACTTTCATCCTGTAAATCATAGGGATTCAAATTCTATAAAATCAAGTACTTAGTCTTTGTGGTCTTTCAGAACTGGGGAAATAAGCTATTGGGTCCATCAGGTTTTAGTAGCATTTTCTTCTGGCCTTTCTGTAACCCTGTGCAAACATCCAGAGTTATGTTAAACGGAATCCAGGAGCTGGACCTTGGAGATTTCCAGGGAAAACAAGTGTTGTGTGTAGGCAATTAGGCAGACTAAAGTAAACATTTGGTCACCGTTGACTCATGAGCTGAGACACACAGTAGTCAATTACAGCTTTTAGCAACAATAATTAATATGGTGTTAATGAAAACTGTATTTTTCACTCAACATACAAGGCTGTTTCAGGTAATTAAATGTAACCTCAAATACATGTAATTTGCCTTTACTTTATGCATACCAGTGTATCTAAACCAGGCTTACGTGGCAAAAAAGTAACTTTAAAAAGGCCATTTAACAACGTTTGTGGGAAAGTTTCAAAATTGCATATGATCCTGCGAACAGCAATGTATGTAGAAAATGCACACACTTTAAGATGCAAATTGTGCTTCTAATATTTATTTGTTTATTATATGCCACCCCTCAGAGACTTGCTTGAGATGGTTTAAAACTAAGATAATAATACAAAACCATTAAAGCACAGCCATAACAAAACAGTCCAAGGACATTAAAACAAGCCAAGACATAAAGACAGCATAAAATATGCACAGGGCAGCCTAAAATGATGTAAATAAAATGATCCTCAAATCAGAAGCAAACCATAAAAGGTTTAAAATCTAAAACTCCTTAATTAACATCCGCATGAAGAATGTTTTAGCTTGGTACCTAAAGGCCAGGTGAGCCTCAATGGAGGAGGGCATTCTAGAGGCAATGTACCACTCCTGAAAGTCAACTCTCTGGTTGCCGTACACGTCATGTCTCTTAAGGTTGCAAGCCTCTAAGTACAAGATTGCAAGGTCCCCTGGGGGCAAAAGAGGGGGTGGGTACTTACCCTATGTGCACATGTTCCCACATCACTGGAAAATAACATATAATAATAACAACAACATTTGATTGATATATCGCCCTTCAGGATGACTTAACACTAGAGATGGGCACAAACCCAAATATGAACCAAAAAAACCCACGAACCAGCCCAGTTCGTGGTTCGCAAACCAGTGATTCGTGGAAGCTCGTTTCCACGAACTTCCATGAACTGATCTACTGGTTCGTTTGGTTCATATTAAAGGGGCTGTTTAAATGGCCATTTCCCCAGGGAAATGGCCATATAAACTTTTCCTGCCACTTGCAAGAAGCAGGTCCCTTTAAACTATCAGCTGGCAGGCAGCAGGAGGGATCCCCTCCTCACCGCCTGCCAGCTGGTAGTTTAAAGGGGCGTGCCACTTGCAAGCGGCAGGCCGCTTTAAATGACCCAGCCCCAGCCCCCACGCCCCCAGCCCCACACTTACCTTGCCCAGCCACCCTGTGGGCCTGTGGCCTCCTCCCCCTTCTCCCACAGGGGGTGGGAAGGCTGTTTTTTGCCTCTTCTGCCACTGCGTGGGACTGCAGGGCAGCAGCGGAGGCTGAAAACAGGCTTCCCACCCCTCAAATGGCCACCACAGCGCCCATTTGAGGGGCAGGGAGGACCTTTTTGGCCTCCTCAGCCACCCTGTGGACCCGCAAAGCAGTGGAAGAAGCCGAAAATGGGCTTTCCGCCCCTCAAATGGCTGCCGCGGGGACCATTTGAGGGGTGGGAAGCCCATTTTTGGCCTTCTCCTCCACCCTGCAGGCCCGCACGGTGGCAAAGGAGGCTGAAAACGGCATTCCTGCCGCTCAAATGTATGCCATTTCAGATGCGGGAAGGCAATTTTGGGCTTTCTCTGCTGCTCTGCGGGCCTACGCAGTGGCAGAAGAGGCCAAAAACGGCATTCCTGCCCCTCATGGGAGAAGAGGGAGGATGCCGCTGGCCCGCAGGGTGGCTGGGCAAGGTAAGTGTGGGGCTGGGGGCTAGGGTTGTGCTGTTTAAAGGGCCCTGCTGCTTGCCAGCTGATAGTTTAAAGGGACCTGACCCTTGCAAGGCAGGAAAGGGCCCTTTAAACTGTCAAATGTTCATTTCCCTGCCGCTGCTAAGCGACCAGAAAGGTGCATTTAAACCCCACAAACCACGAACTGGTTTGTGAACTTGCCCCATTTCGTGCCAGTGCATGGTTCCTGGTTCATAAAAACCCACGAACCACATGGATTGGGGGGGGGTGGTTCATGCCCATCTCTACTTAACACCCACTCAGAGCAATTTACAAAGTATGTCATTATTATCCCCACAACAATCACCCTGTGAGGTGGGTGAGGCCGAGAGAGCTCCAAGAAGCTGTGACTGACCCAAGGTCACCTAGCTGGCTTCAAGTAGAGGAGCAGGGAATCAAACCCAGTTCTCCAGATTAGAGTCCTGCTGCTCTTAACCACCACACTAAACTGGATCTCAAAACCACCCATTGTGTCAGAAAATGAGATCATTTCTGGCATGACACAGAAGTGTCAGGTCATGCTGGTGGCCTCTTCTCTAAAAAACTACCCAAACACTAACTTTTGGTTCTCCTCCATCACAACCCATTGTTTCTGTCTTATGCTGGAAATGAGAGCCAGTTTGGTGTAGGAGAGCCAGTTTGATGTAGGAGAGCTAGTTTGGAGTAGTGGTTAAGAGTGCGGGACTGTAATCTGGAGAACCGGGTTTGATTCCTCAACCCACCACTTGAAGCCAGCTGGGTGACCTTGCTTGAGTCACAGCTTATAGGAGCTCTCTCAGCCCCACCCACCACACAGGGTATTTGCTGTGGGGATAATAACAACATACTTTGAAAATTGCTCTGAGTGGTTGTTAAGTAGAGATGGGCACGAACCACAAAAAAAAACCCCAATCCATGTGGTTCGTGGATAATTAACATAGTTTGTAAACTGGGGACGGGATCTGTAGTGGGGGATCTGTCCAACCTATCCAGGTGGGACATGGAGAGCTCCCAGAATTATAACTGATCTCTAGACTACAGAGATTAGTTCCCCTGGAGAAAATGGCTACTTTGGAAGGTGGACTGTAAGGGAGAAAAATGTTTACCCTGGAACTTTTTTTTAGGCAATGAGGTGGTTATGGAGAGAAATAGAAGGAAGCAGTTCATGGCTATTTTGTGTTTGAGTGCAAACATTCACATGTGCAGGAAGTAGAGTCAAGATGCATACACCAATTTAAATATTTAATATAATTTGCTCATATAGAGGTGGAAATTGGGGCTGCTGGGTGATTTTGGATTCTGGCTTTGCCATCAGCTACACTTTCTCCCCAAGAGCAAGAACAACTAATTCCTTGACACGTATTCAACAAGGGCACGAACAAAGTCCAAAACAAAATTCTGGAGTAAGCCATTATTTTTTTTAAAAAAAGTTGTCCTACAATGGCTAAGCAAGCCTGTTCATATACAGAGTACAATACAACTTTTCAAAAAAGAAATCATTCTAAAGTGTCTGTGAACTATAAAAAATGACTTTGGTAGTTATTTTAGGATCAAAAGCCTTCAATTTAAGAGAGGAGTTAAGTCACTTATGAATTCACCTCCACAAAACACTGAAATTGTCAGTTAAACCAGGCCTTAATTTCCATGCCCTGTAAACAATAAACATGTTGAACATGTATTATTTCTGGGTCTACAAATGAAAACTACCAGAATGAGGAACTGTTGAAAACAACTTTAACATAAAGAGCAACTACTTGTATAGCCGCCTCTAATTGTATCAGGGCAACTCCACAAAATACCAAGTCCTTAACACTGTTAAATATAAGGGAATGTCTCTAAATTATAAACTCTATCACTACAGTACAGTCACATGCTACCAGAGGAGAGATAGAGCTCCACTCAGGACTGAGTGAGACCAGCTGCTCATCAGGTGGACCTTGATGCCATTGAGGCATTGCCATGGTTGGAACACTCTGTCCTGAAGCCCCGTCTGGGTGTGCCAGCCCCTTCCTACATAGGCGGTGAGCTGATTTATTATGCCACCTCCATAGTGTCTGCAAGCTCACACCCAGCGAAATTATTTCAGGTAGTTCGGTCTTTGGTCTCCCTCTCACAGGGAGACTGCCAAATTAGGAATTCAGCCATTAGCTGTGAGGCTTTGGGGAGCTTTTTTGCAGATAAAGTCTTGTCCCTCTGCCATGACCTGCCGGCCACAGTTGATACAGTAAAGGAACTGGAGACCCCTTTGCTGTCTTCTGGTCCAATCCTGGATCCCTTCAGTCTGATCTCCCAGGAGGATGTTGACAGGCTCCTGCGGTTGGTAAGGCCCACCACATGCTCCTTGGACCCCTGCCCCTTGTGGCTGGTTAAGGCCAGTATTGATGGGCTGAGGGCCCCGATTGAGGCCATTATTAATCTATCATTGAGCTCCGGGGGTTTTCCTGGGGTGTTAAAGGAAGCCATGGTGAGGCCTCTTCTGGAGAAAAAAAAATTTGGACTCCACTGATCCGTCCAATTACCGCCCAGTCTTGAACCTCCCATTTCTGGGGAAGGCGACTGAGCGAGTGGTGGTGGAGCAGCTGCAGGGTTTCCTAAAAGATGCATCGGTCTTGGACCCATTCCAGTCTGGTTTCTGCCCGGGCCACGGGACTGAGACAGTGTTGGTCACCCTCACAGATGATCTCCATAGGCACCTGGACCGGGGCGGGTCGGTGCTGCTGATTTTGCTAGATCTCTCAGCAGTGTTTGACACAGTCAACCATGATCTATTGACCTATCGCCTCACCGATGTGGGGACTCAAGGAACAGCCTTATAGTGGCTTGTCTCTTTTCTCCACGGTTGGGGACAGAGAGTGGTGCTGGGGGAAAGGTTATCAGCACACCAACCATTGGTGTGTGGCATCCCACAGGGGGCGTTACTCTCCCCTTTGTTGTTCAATTTTTATATGCAGTCTTTATATGCATGGAGTTTCGGACTGGGTTGGCATCAGTATGCGGATGATACCTAGTTGTATCTGTTGATGGATGGCCGGCCTGGCTGTGCTCCCGATGCCCTAATTAGAGTGCTGGGGGCCGTGTCTGTATGGGTGAAGCAGAGCAGATTGAAGTTGAATCCCATGAAGATGGAGGTCCTGTACTTGGACCATGGGGGAGTAGATGTGGGGATTCAGCTTCCAGCCTTTGATGGGGCACCACTTGTGCCTGTCTCATCGGTTCAGAGTCTTGGCATGACACTGGATTCTTCCTTCTCTATGGAGGCCCAGGTTACAGCAGCTGCCCATACTGCCTTTTTCCACCTTCAACAGGCAGGCAGCTTGCCCCCTATCTCTCAACCAATGGCCTAGCAACAGTGATCCATGCAACGGTCATCTCCAGATTGGATTACTGTAACTCACTCTATGCAGGGCTTCCCTTGGGTTTGACCCGGAAATTGCAGCAGGTCCAAAACGCTGCTGCTTGTGTCCTGACAGGAATTTCATTCAGGGCACATGTGACCCCCTACTCTGCAGCAGCTAGATGGGCTCCCCGTGGAGTTCCAGATCAGGTTCAAGATTTTGGTGTTGACCTATAAAGCTCTAAATGGACTGGGACCAGCATACCTCAGGGACCTCCTCTCCCCATATGTACCCTGGAGAGCCCTTAGATCGGCAGGTAAACACCCACTAGTGGTCCCTGGCCCCAGGGAGGCTCGGCTGGCCCCGACATGGTGGAACTCTCTGTCGGAAGACACTTGGGCCCGCCAAGCCCTTAAATCTTTTCAGTGGGCCTGTAAGACAGAGATGTTCCTCCAGCCATATGGTTGAGGCCAGCACTTGGATCCATTCTAAGTAGCCTCCCTGCGGGTCTCCTACTAGTGGGGGGTGGTGGTGGTTATATGGTCCATCTGCCCCTATGTGCTGGGGAGTTAAAGTTTACCAACCCGCACCTCCGCCCTCTTTCCCCCCTGAATATGGTGTGCAGGGAAAGGGGAATGGCACCCCATCTGGGATATTGAAAAGTATGCTGCTATACAAGATTTGATTTTATTGTTTTACTGTTTTTAACTATTTAACTCTGTAATCTATCTGTTGCTGTAACCCGCCCTGAGCCCGCTTGTGGGGAGGGCAGGCTATAAATGTAATCAATGAATTCCCTTCTCCTCTGTACATACGGTTGCCAACTTCCAGGTGGGGTCCAGAGTTCTTCTAGAATTATAACTGATTTCCAAACTACAGAGGTCAGATCAGGGACAAGCAGTCTATCATGGAGACCTTTGGGGCCAGCCAGTATATACTAGAGGAGGAGGAAGACACATACTGGGCATGCTCACATAAGACACCAATCACAATGAGGTCTATCAGCAGCTGCTAGCCATGGTGTCTAAAGGGAACCTCCACATTCATAGGCAGTGACCCTCTGAATTCCAATGCCAGGTGGCAACATCAGGGAAGGCCTTGGCCTCTATGCCCTGTTGCTGGCCTTTCAAAGTAAATGGTTGGCCAATGTGTGAGACAGGATGCTGGACTAGATGGAACACTAGTCTGATCCAGCAGGACTCTTGTTGTTTTCTTAAGATGTTCCCGGCTAAATAACTCCCTAGGGGAAAGGAAAGGACACGACACGACACGACACGACACGACATGACATGACATAGAAAGGAAAGGACATGATACAACATGACATGACATAGAAAAGACACGACATGGAAATGAAAAGAAATGAAACTTTGGCAAACTTGCAACCCAAACCTTACTTAGTTAAAATCGAGATTTGAGTCCATTAGTACCTTAAAGACCATCAAAATTACCAGGGTATAAGCTTCATGAGTCAAAGCTCTCTTTGCCAGGGATCTGACAAAATGAACTTTGGCTCTCTAGAGTTTATAGTCTGGAAATCTTGTTGGTCTTGAAGGTACTTCAATCTTGCTCTTCTACTGCAGACCAACATGGCTATGCACCTGAACTTATTTTGTTAACCTGCTACGATTGCTGACAATCTGGAGGGGGGGGGGGAGTCCTGCCCCATAAATAGAAGTTTAAAGTGTGGGAATGGGCAGATGACGCTTTTCCTGGCATGGAAGTAAATAACACCACCTGGAAAATAATTTTCTGCCAAAGGGGAAAGATGTTTTATCTCCAGGACATTGGCAGCCTTATAAACTAACTGTTTTGCTATGTTTTGAAATTTGGCCATACTGCAGCCCTCATGAATGAGATTCTTAGGTTAAATTTTCTAAGGACTGGACACACTGTCTAGATTTTTAAAAGAATTTTCAGAGTGGGTGATGCAGTAAAACTTGTATCACTTAATAGATGTAGTCTCTGCTATGGCTACATATTTCTGTGGCCATGAAGGCAACATCTTGAAGAAAGGGAAAGCCATGCAGCTGGGCCTGAATCTGAAAATGGGTAGTGTGATGGGATCTTCTCCACCTCTCCTCTCACTTGGAGCTTTTGCAGACACCAACACTTCTAATGCTCTCATGATTTTTGATCAAAATTCAGAAACGATTAGGAAAAGATCCTGGATAGCTACATAGATTTTTCACAGGACCGTCTGGCCATATCAACTGCAACATCTTTGTCTTGAATAAAACTCTATCTTGTGCTTTATCAAAGCCAGTTTATACAACCAGCAAAATTAATCTTTTTTTCCTGAGGAGTACGATTTCAGGTATGGGAAGTAACAGCCTTGAATGCTTCCCCCAGTTCTTCAAAATAAATTTCTTTTACCTAGAAAATGAGTCTCTCATTTTCAAGACATCTTACCTCTGCCCATCAGAGTAGACGGTACTGATCTTCATGGATCAATATAATAATAACAACAACAACATTTGATTTATATAAGGCCTTCAGGATGATGTAACATCCACTCAGAGCAGTTTACAAAGTATGTCATTATTATCCCTACAACAAAACACTCTGTGAAGTGGGAGAGGCTGAGAGAAGTCCTAGAAGCTGTGACTGACCCAAGGTCACCCAGCTGGCTTCAAGTGGAGGAGTGGGGAATCAGACCCGGTTCTCCAGATTAGAGTCCCGTGCTCTTAACCACTACACCGAACTGGCTCTCCAGTAGACATGGGCACAAATGGGGGGGGGGGGAATCTGAACACCCTGTTCGTTGTTCATTGCCATGCATGAACAACAAACAATGAACAGAAGCGAACATGTCCCCTTAACGAACATGTTCGGTGTTCGGTGTTCGTGGCCCTTGTCAGAGAGACGTGGAGACTCCCCTTGTCCCTCTGACAGCAGGCAGAGCTGGCGCTGCAGGGCTTCATTCTGCCTGCTGTCAGAGGGATGAGGGGACTCCCCTCATCCCTCTGACAGCGGGCAGAGCCTCCGCCGCAGGGCTTCGTTCTGCCCACTGTCAAAGGGATGAGGGGAGACCCCTCATCCCTCTGACAGCGGGCAGAGCCAGTGCAGCAGGGCTTCGTTCTGCCCGTTGTCAAAAGGATGAGAGGACTCGCCAGCAAAGGGTAGGACGCGCAGCAGAGGGTAGGACGCGAAGCAATGGGCTAAAACTACATGCACAAAGGTACCGACTGGATATTAGGAAAAACTTTTTCACGGTCAGAGTAGTTCAAAAGTGGAATCAGCTGCCTAGGGAGGTGGTGAGCTCCCCTTCACTGGCAGTTTTCAAGAAGAGACTGGATGAATACTTGTCAGAGATGCTTTAGGCTGATCCTGCAATGGGCAGGGGGTTGGAATAGATGGTCTGTATAGCCCCTTCCAACTCTATGATTCTATGATTCTGTGACTCCCCTCCCCTTGTCCTTCTGACAGCGGGCAAAATCACCGCCGCAGGGCTTCTTTCTGCCTGCTTTCAGAGGGATGAGGGGACTCCCCTCATCCCTCTGACAGCGGGCAGAGCCACCACCACAGAGCTTTGTTCTGCCTGCTGTCAGAGGGACAAGGGGACTTTCCTCATCCCTCTGACAGTGGGCAGAGCCGGTGCTGTGGGGCTCTGTTCTTCCTGGTGTCAGAGGGACAAGGGGACTCCCCTCATCCCTCTGATAGTGGGCAGAGCCGGCAGAGATTTCTCTCTGTCCCTCTCGCACCGGGAGAACTGGCACTGCCCCCTTTGCTGTCATTTTCTCTTCAGAGTGACAAAAACTGGACTGTCTGTTGGAAGCTGAAGCGTTAAAGCCAGAAGGAAAGCCAGAAGGTGTTGATACAGAGTTCAGTCCCTCCCTAGCTCCGTTGCCAGGGGAATTGATTGAAAGGCACTAGACTGTCTGGCTTGATGAACGGCTGGTGAACCGCACAAACAAGGCTTTGTAACAACCACTCGTTCGTTCAGAATGGGGACTCACGAACGGCTTGTTTGCAAACAGCTGAACCCAATGTCCGTGGCTTTTTTTCATTCATATTGCTGTTCATGCCCATGTCTACTCTCCAGTTTGAGGAAACCCACACTTCCTAGGACGCACACGGATTTCCCCATACAGGCCCAGTGGTTCCCACTTGGATTCTGTCAGGCTGAAGAAATGGTGGAGGAGGGAAGGCTGAAGTCTTTTTCTGCAGGTGCACCATGGTTCTGATCATAATTTGGCACCAGATGTGCTGGAATTGAGGAGAGTCTGCAACTCACATGTCATAGAAGAACTTCTCTTCTGGAAATTACATCTGATGGGATGACACCAGACCCAACTAGGCTTGCGAAATATGTCACTTCTGAGGACAACCTGGAAGTGGCAAAGGGTAGCTGTAGGAATTGCTGCAGACCCTGTGGTAAACCCATAGACTTTCCAGTGATTCCTAGAGCTACTCTTTGTTGTCTACATCACACATACACCCCGCTTGTGTTTGCCTACCAATTTCCAGGCTTGACTTGGCCTGGCTACCCTAAATTCAACCTTTGTACTTTGTAATGTGTGAAGAAGTCATATGATCAATACAGTGGATTTATATACAAGTATCCTCTATTATATTGTGGATTGGCTCACACCACTGCATTCCACTGTGGAACCTTCCTCCAGCAGAATAAGCCCCTCCTCTACAGGAAGGCTCCCAACGCAGGAAGAAGTCTCTGCCTTGTTAGTCAATCCACGAGTGCTTCCCGCCATCTGCTTTCTTTGGTCACCAAACATTTTTCTACGCCTGTTCTGCGAGGATTTTAATTGCCTTTAAAGCAGGGACCCTTCCTCCTCCCTGTCTGAGATTTGTCAGTGAGGATCCCTTGGGCCAGTCGTATAACCCCGAGAATGTCATCCCAATGAAGTCAGAAACAAAAAAGGTTACAACCAGAAATGAGCTTTTCATTACAGCCGATGGAGATGAAAGCCAAAATGAAGAAAAGAAATACACCAGATAATAAGAATAAAGAAAAAGAATCAAATGCGCCTAAAAATGAAAACAAAACTATTCTATCTGCAAATCTCTAACAGGTATGCTGGAGAAGGATTCTTAGCAGAAGGGAAAGCAGAAAGGAACAGGTGGAGGCATTTTAAGTAACCAGAGACCAAGGGAGCTAATTGTGCCATATTGGCAAAGGTGCCGATTGCTGGTAACTCCAACTTAGCTGACATCATCATAATATTTCTTGGATCAAATTATGATGCTATGCTGCCAAAGCAGTTATTCCTTCCCACCCTGACCACATCACTGGTGCAGTGATGCATAAAATCAAACTTTATAACCATACAAACCCTGATCAACCTTTAAGTCTTGGTTTCACCACGGTGCACTCTCAAGCCGAGCAATAATTGTGTGTTAATTAATACCAATATTTATTGAGGTTTAACAAGTAGACACAAAATATGTATCACTTAGTTTTATCTACATATCTTTAACATGGATATTAAATTTCAACCTCCATACCATATGATTTTAATAATCTTTAATTAACACACAATAAGTATCCTATTAAATTCAAATCTTTAGTTTTGGGAAGTAATTATTCATTTATGACATTTAATTGGAATTGTTACTACAGATCTGTATCTGTGGAAGCTAGATTGTAATATTTCTTCAGAAAAAAAGATGTTATAGTTGGTTTATTTCAGAGTGAAAATTCAGAAAGTTGCAATTCCACTGGCTTGAGCAAAGAACAAAGGCAGAGAACTTATGAATGTAACACTGATAGGTAGAACGATAAGGAATGACCTTGAGTAAAGTAGAACAAATACTAATTAAAATGTGTTAAATATGACAGAATGTCAGTGGCTCTTAACCTCTTAGAAGCAGAACAAGCAGCCAACCGAATTTTCAATCTCTTTTTGTTAGCCCTATTAAGTTCAACAAAATGTGCTTTGTTTCCTAGGTTCAGATGACGTCTGCTTATGAACATATATAGGAAGCCAACTTAAACTGAATCAGTCCATCAAGGTCAGTATTGTCTACTCCGGGCACTATGGAGAGCTGCTGTAGCAGAGCGGTTAAATGGTTGGGCTGCAACCAGCACTCTGCAGGTTCAACTCCCACTACTACCATGAGCTCAGCAGGTGACCTTGAGTAAGCCACTCCTCTCAGCCCCAGCTCCCCAGCTGTATTATGGAGATAATATTAATACTGTCTTTGTTCACTGCACTGAGTGGGGCAGTATTTAAGCACTGTTGTTTGTTGTTGTTGTTGATCATGTGCTTCAGGAAAATAGGCAGGGTCATTGTGAAGGCGCTATCAATGACTGGCTGCTTTCATACAAATACATAAAAATAATAACAACAACTTTCAATATATATCGGTACGGTAAAGGCTTCCTTTTTGCAAATGATAAGAAAGTAGCATTTGTAAATCAAATTGGGAGAAAATATCAATTGAGATTTCGTGGTAACTATATTCATGAAATAGGTTTTCTCTTATTAGTAGATGGGTTTCAAGAACAGTGCGGAAATGATGAACAGTTTATCTAAGGAAATGAGTCGTATCCAAAATGACAATAGAGGCCACACTGGAACTACACTGCAGACACATTATTTGCAGATTCAGGAGGGCAGCTGTGTAGGTCTGCAGTAGAACAGCAATACTTGAGTCCAGTAGCACCTTAAACAACAGAATTTCCAGTATATAAGGTTTTGAGAGTCAAAGCTCCCTTTGTCAAATTATTTGCACAGGGTTTTTTTCCTGTTAATATTGAGAAGTAGTTATGAACAAACACAGGATGAAACAATAAATGTCTGGGCTGATGATGCCAAATCCTTTTTTAAAAATGCTCTGTATATAAGACTCAGAGAGTGAGACAATCTAAGAGTAACATCTGATAACGGAAACAGACATGGCAGTGGTAATGTATTTATCCCTGTAACATTCTGTACATGCTCCTATCATTTATGAATACACATACTATAGGAGTCGGCTTATGTGCATGTATATTTAGCAAACCCAGGCAGGTACAAATGCTATACAAGAATAGGTTAACTCATCTGATGGCGTAGGCTATGTGATTCTGCCCTACAGACTTCTTCATTAACTATTTCACTGCTACATCATTTTGAGTGGGAAAAACTCCAGGCAAACACCAGCCATTTTAAGCTTCTTGAGTGAACTATGGCTGTTTCTATGCTGATTATTTGCCTTGGGTTCAGTGCTGTTGGGAAGGAGTTCTTTTTTTCCTGCTTCTCCACAGCATCATTGCACATTTCCTGCATTTTCTTAGCTCTTTTTCAAATCTGCTTTGCTGTGATTTTTAGGGAAAGATCACAGTAAAGCCTAATGGCTACCATGTGGGCAGCAAATTACGGATTTTCACTCTTCTGCCCACACAACAGCTATTTTCCTGCCTCTGTCCATGTGGCAGCCTGTGGCAGCCTTCCCCCTTCAGATTTATTTTTTAATTTTCTTAATCAACACTTAAATATCATTATAAAGTTACAACAATCTGTGTAAGTTCTTTGCATTCTCATCTTTTTTTTAAAAAAAGCCAGTAACCCTTTTTTGTTGCAGAGTTATAAGGGAAAAGATATATCACCACAGCAAAGGACTAGAGACTCACTTTATTAAAAAAATGAAAGCTGGGGATAATGATACTTATTTGTTGACTTAAGAAAAAACCTGGAAAATCCCTGCAGGGAAACCATGCAGAAACCACACAAATGGAAGACCCATTGCCACTGCACTATATTGGCTGTAGGGTTGACAAGCCTGCGGCTAGCAATACCAAAAGCTTTGAGGCATGGGGAGGAGGAACTGGAAGTGATATCACATTGAGTGACAGTCTAGGAATCCCTCCAATCTCTATGGTACATATCATAGAGATAGGGGAAATTCCTAGAGAGTCGATTGACACAATGTACTCGACATCCATTGAGTGCTGCCACTTCATTGACTGTGCTCAGAGGGATGTGGAGTGGGGGTTGGAGGGCAACTGGTAAGGCTAGTTGGTAGCTATAGCAGCAACAGAAAACTATGCAAGCCTGTCCCAGCATGGAAAATACTTAGGAGTTGAAAAAGAGTTGGAATAACATTTAATGAAACAGTACATGAAAATCTGCATGAGTAGTTTAATTGCTCCTGTGCTCCATGGTGTATTTCAAGTTTACAATGCCCATTACTCAGTTCATCCGGCTATTTTGCTCTTAATCTAAACAGGAAGATATTTTTAATGTCAATATTTAATCTATCCATAAATATAGTGTGATAAGAGCAGTATGATGTATTGTTTAGTCTTTGATGGGGGAGATTTGGGTTCAAACACCCCTCCTTAGCCTTGAAAGTCACTAGATGACCAGTGCCAGTCGTTGGAATAGACATGACCCAGCATGCCGGGCGGGGGGGGGGGCGCTACTTTTCCCTTTGTATTAGAACCAAACTATATATGTGTGATATATCTATTTGTCTGAGCTAGATGCTTCTCTTTGACTCCTCCTTCTCTTTATATGCCTTATGTTATTTCTCTCCTGCTAGTCTTGCAAGAAGCAAGATGCTTCTGCAGAGCTCTTCTGTGCAAACTTGTAAGAAGCACACCCACTCACTGCAGCTGGATTGGCTGGCCACTTGTAATGAATAGTGTCATTTAGGTTAGATTTTTTTTCTGCTGCTGCTACAAGAATGCAAGTGACTATGAATCAACTTCAATAAAAGTAAGTTTTATCTGTTGCAATATACTGGTTTGAAAAGTGTTTCACCACTTGTGATTCCATTCTTTCCTGACTTTGTAACTTTGCTACATCATCTGACAAATATCCCCAATACCCATTGCACTCATTCTGAGCTTAATCTCCCTCTGTGTTATGAAATGGAATCACCTCATCCATATATGCTGCCTTCACTGAGCTCTTTTGAGGGAGAGTGAAATATAAATGGAGCGAATGAATGAACAGCCCACATATGGGAGGTGCCAGATTGCTTCCAGATGATCAAGCAGAGAAGTATTACACAAGCAGGTTCTATTTCACTTTCCTATGGGCCACATATATGCATATATGTGCAAATGCACAGATTATGTTTTTGTGAACTAGTGTTTTGGATAGATATGTTTGCAAGGCTGATAGAAGCAAAAGGCACCCAAAATTGCCTTGCTGGTTCAGACCAAGACCCATCTAGTTAGTAGGCCATTTCTAACTGTGGGCAGCCAGATTATCAGAAAGAGGGTGCAAAGGTGACAGCCTTCCCTGTTCTTTGTCACCAGTATCTGGTAGTATTTTTAGCCATGCAAGTACTCTGTGAGGTAGAGTAAGCAAGAATGTATAAGTGTTAGGGGTATGCAGTAAAAAAAAAATTGGTATTATTCAGAACTGGCCCTCAAGATGAGCGTTGGTGCTGACTGGATTTTGAGTTCAGTTGGGAGTTTGGAGTTCAGTTGAGAGTATGAGAGTGTCTGACAAGGAGGGTCAGACAGATTCCCCTCTGAAATGAGGAAAAGGAAAACATTTGTCCTAATTGTAACAACCTTGTCTTAAGGAAGACTTTTAGTTAAGGATTCCAAGTATAAAAGCCAGCACAAGTTGAAACCTGTTTACACAGCCAAGATAGAACGGCATGTATGTTGTTGACAGTGAGTGAGTAGTAAGTGGAGATTCCTATTCAAACCAAGTGAATAGGGTTGTGTCTTCTTAGGTGAAGAAGAATAATTCCTGCCCAGTGTCTAGAAGGGAAGTTGGCTCTAAGGAGGACACCAGGTCTGTTGTAAAGGGGAAACAGTGTTAAACTAATATCAGAACACCTGAGTTGAAAAGGGAAATATGTGAAGAAACATTTTCGCTTTAACCAAAGTATTAAACAAAACACCTCTTACTCTTAAGGATTGTAAACATTGAAACTAAGCTGCAAGAAAACTACTTTGCCTATTACTTTTAAAATATTCTGTTCTATCAACACATTTTACCTCAGCAATTTCATCCCTTAAGTGCCCATATTCCATCCCTGCCTATTCAGTAAAGTTGCTGTTTCTTTTGAGAGTGATTCTGCCTCTAGTATCATTTTATACAAAGAAGAAGAAGGCTCCTACTTTTCCCCTATCAAGTTTCTGGGCTGGGCTAAAAAGCCCGAAATATAACTGCTTATCAGGGTGGGACAAAAATAACTTTACATCCATAAACAGAGACGCACTATTTGGGGTGGCTCAGCCATAGCAAGCAAACTTGTATTTTGGAAGAAAAATCTGTCTCAGTGTGGGGAAGGGAAGGGGGGGTCCATCATAACTGAACAGAAAGATTGAACCCAGAAAGAATAAATAGGAAGATTGAACCCAAAACATGCCCCCAATCACTCTCCATTGTTTCCTATGGGGAAACATTTCCAGGTAAAGAAACGTTAAGCAAAGGGGCAAAAGTGTATACAGGGATGTATAGCATGTTACATTTGTGCTAAAAAGCCAGTACAAAAAAATGCCCAAGGAAAAGCAATGTGGGGACAACATTTCTTCTGTATCCAGAGAGTTCTTTTGGAAGCAATCTGAGCCTGAGCATCTTTCGACATAACCGTTCTCAAATTGCGGTGCATTTCACACTACATAAAATTAAATCCCAACACTGCAAAACAGCTTAAAAACTTCTGCACCAATCCCTAAAATATATTGACACAATTTTATTAAAATGTATTTATTCATTAAGGCCAAATCAGTGACCTTCTGGAGTTTTATGTGTAAATAATCTATTCTTTTCCCTTGATCATGTTAATCTGGCTAATGACAAATTACCATTCCACTCATACAGTTGCAACATTTACAGATGATTGTGTCTGCTTTCAGGAAGACTGAGAAATCAGCTACGCTCACTAATGCCTCCTTGGATTGTCTGACACATAGCAGGTTTTTATATTCCCTTTTAAAGCATTCAGCTTGCGAGAAATAATTTATAAATCTGGCTATCACTCGCACTTATCCTCTTACTGCTTGAGGGGGGGGGAAGAACAAGATCAAATTGGGAGGATTATTAACAATTTAAGAACTTTATTTGCTCCAATTAACCCTTAGTGAACAGCAAATGAAATGCCTTCAAATGAACGGGCAGGGGCTGGAGCAGAGACCACTAACAGGAATGAATGAGGAAGAAGTGGGAGCAGCATGTTTATTTTTCTGAGCACGTGTAAACACAACCAAATAACTTTTCACTTTTTGCCATTAAACTTTCCCATTCATACAATTCAAGGATATTGAACATTTCATCACAAAAGAGACGGTGAATAATGAAGCATGAGTCACGTTGTAGAACAAGAGCCATCAAATGGTAGGTATACTGTGAGGTCCGGTGGGGTCTCTGTCAGAGTCTCCAATACTGATTGTGCATAATCTACTGTTGCTGCTGAATCTAAGAGCCAAACTAGATGTGACTTTTTTATGAGGACTTAAGTCCAGTGGCACCTTAAAGACCAACAAGATTTTCAGTGTAAGCTTTCAAGAGTCAGAGCTTCCTTCTTCAGACAGGAGTAGGAATGGAGATCCCTGAGCTTTTATAATCCAGCCCAAGGTGGGTGGAGTATTACAGAATCACGGAATCATAGAGTTCGAAGGGGCCATACAGACCTTCTAGTCCAACCCCCTGCCCAATGCAGGATGACCCTAAAGCATCTCTGACAAACATTCGTCCAGCCTCTTCTTGAAAACTGCCAGTGAAGGGGAGCTCACCACCTCCCTAGGCAGCTGATTCCATCTTTGAACTACTCTGATGGTGAAAAAGTTTTTCCTAATATCCAGCTGGTACCTTTGTGCATGTAATTTAAGCCCATTGCTTCAGGTCCTATCCTGTGCTGCCAACTGGAACAGCTCCTTGCCCTCCTCCAAATAATAATAGCAACAACATTCGATTTATATACCACCCTTCAGGACAACTTAATGCTCACTCAGAGCAGTTTACAAAGTATGTCATTATTATCCCCACAACAAAACACCCTGTGAGGTGGGTGGGGCTGAGAAAGCTCCAGAGAGCCGTGACTAGCCCAAGGTCACCCAGCTGGCTTCAGGTGGAGGAGTGGGGAATCAAACCTGGCTCTCCAGATTAGAGTTCCCTGCTCTTAACCACTACACCAAACTGGCACTACACGAAAATGACAGCCTTTCAAATATTTAAAGAGAGCAATCATGTCCCCCCGCCTCAATCTCCTCTTCTCCAAACTAAACATTCCCAAGGCCTTCAGCCTTTCCTCGTAGTCTCCAGACCCCTAAGGCCTGCTAGGACATCTAATCTCGTTCCTTGTTAGATGCAGGATATCCAAGAATATTTCCAAGAAATGGCTGTGCAACTTCTGTTTAAACACCTCCATTGATGGAGAACCCATCATCTCCAAGGAAATTGGTTCTATGGTTGAATGGCTCTTGTCATTAGGAAGTTTCTCCTCTGAAATCTCCAAATGTTTGGTTTCAAAAACACTGGCCTTTTCTTGGCAAGACTGGTGGGCAGAGCGAGGCAAGCAGAGCTAGTGCCATCCTATCTGGATGAGAATAAATTGATGCAGAGAACTGAGGTCTACATATTAAGTTGCTGTAGCATAATGGAATAGTGGATGGGTTGTGAATCAGAACTCTGCTAGTTGCCCCACTACTGCCATGAACTCCAGAAGTGACCTTGGGTAAGCCACTACTTTCAGCCCCAGCTCCCCAGCTGCATTGTGATAATAATAATAATGGCTCAATTCACTGCTCTCAGCAGGCACTAATCTGCCCAGAAGGGCAGTACATAGGCACACTGTTCTTATTATTGTATTAAGCCACCATAGATTTCTATGAATAGGGTTACCTTTCTGTCTCTCTGGTCTAAGACAGGATGGGGATCGACTTGGTTTTTTCCCTCTCCACCAGTGCAAAGGCCATATGAAACAGATGGAGTTGTAGTTGCTAGGTATCCACAGTAGTCCCGTATGTCACAGATCTGTTCATTCATTTGCAAGGTTTGGAGGCAGAGAGTTTTATTACATCATAGCGAACAAGTCAATGTCCCGACAGCTTGCTTAAGCACACTCACAATCTTGTTCTCTCTATGAGAATGACAGGAGACTGAGAAGGAAAGCAGACACTTGTGGGTGCCACTAACTCAAGTGCATTTTTAACAGCAGAGTCAGCATAGTAGAAACATTAAGGCAAAATAAGTGAATCGCATTAAGCAGTGCTATACACTTCAAAGCCCATTAACTTGAGTGGACTTAGAAGGGTGTAACCTTGCTTAGGATGGCACTGGTAATTTGTGGCTTAAAATGCATACAAAACCCAGTGATGAACCTCACCTAGGGCTCCTTGCCTTGGCAAACGCATAGAGATATTGTAGGTTGTGGCTGCAGAGGGCAGATTTTGAGTGAGGACATGATGTCACTTCTCAAGGATGTTCTATACTGCTTCATCCAGTCTATGATTTTTACCATAGAGACTAGCGGAAATTCCTGGAATGTTGCTATTTGGACACCCTTTTTTCTCCTGTTTCTCAGTTCTCAATTGATTATAGTTAATAGGGTCTGAGGGTGAATTATATCTCCACCCACAGGTGGAGGCCTACCCTCATCATAATATTTTAGATTTCAAGTAAAACCTTTTGCATAGAAGAGTCCAGTAGTATTGATCCAAAAACAGATCTCTTTGATCCATCCCACCATCCACGGCCCATGGTGATGTACAAAAAAGAAAGTGAAAGGCCTGTGGGATGTAGTGGTTATATCTTAAATGAGTAAAGCCTGTGATTTTGTCAAGGCTGCCAGCCTCCAGGCGCAACCTAGAGTCCACTTGGATTTACAACTGATATCAGAGATCAGTTCCCCTGGAGAAAATAGCTGCTTTGGAAGGTAGACTTCATGGTATTATACCTCATTGAGGTCCTACCCCAGGATCCATCTACAAATCTCCAGGAATTTCCCTACCAAGAATTGACAACCCTATGCTTCATACATTTCTGGAGTAACTGGAATACTGGATTAAAATAAGATAAAGCCACACAGGGAAGCAGCCAATCTACAGACTGAACTTCTGGAATGTGACCTGAAATGAAAGAAACATATTTCCTAGCTGGTTCAGTGAGCTTTGAACTTTTAAATAACATTCATGTTTGGAACAGATGAGAATACCCAGTGAAATAGCCACAGAAAAAAGAGCTAAAGACAAAACAACCCAAAGGCTCAGAGAAAAGGAAAGGGTTTTGGGGTTTTTCTACCAAAAACAAAAAAACCACCTGCAGCAGTGGCTTAGTAAGCAAATCGGGCAACATCTTAGCCCCATCTCTGATATGCTATCAGAGGAAGGAAATTTGCAACAAAGATCAAAATGGTGTCTCAGCATAGTCAGAGGACGAAGGCAGCAAGTCCCAGGGCCGACTGAGACCACACGAGTAATCTAGGCGTGATGCAGCCAATCGACAGAGACTTCCTTGCCAAGTTGAACAGGAAACCTTGTTGTTTATCAGCTCTGCCTCTTGATCGGCAAAATGTCACTGCACTCCATAGAAGTGAGCATGTTGTTAATTTTATCAGCAAACTGAAAGTGGAATAAAAACACAGCTTTCTATCCTCCCTCAAGTTGTCTGTTCCTTTTTAACTTTCATTAAGAACAAGAGAAGGCAAAAGCTAACAGGAAACACTGTAGAAAGTCATCATATTAACCAAAAACATTCTCCCTTGAGAATTTGGGCAGGGGAGGGGGATGCTTTATATGCAGAGGAATCTAGGTTCAGGCTCTGGCATCTCCTGTCAAAAGATCTCAGGTTGTAAGTGCTAGGAAAGTCCTTTCTCTATCTGATGATCCTCCGCCAATCACAGTAGACAATACAAAGCTAACAGCACCAATGGGCTGACTCAGTGTAAAAGCATTTGGTGTGTTCCTTATGATGGTAGGAAAGAGAATCTGAATGCTAACTGGAAGAGGGGAGAAATGGAGCGGGAGTAAATCACGAACTTAGAAATGTGGAGACAGGGGACATCGTTTAGAGAGGGCAGTTGCCAACACCTCCTCCACATTCATCAAGCTACAAGCAATTCTTTCTCAGGAATATATTGACCAATATATTGAGTATACACAGGCTGAGGGATGGTTGTGATAGGCTGGTTATACACAGCGTCAGTCTGACCGACTGTAGTGATAGACCATTTAACAGATTTGTGCATGCTCAATGTGCATAATTGATAACATTTTAATGCTTTTTTTAAAAAAAAAGTCAAATAAAATGCTTTTATTAAAATGTACTCCGTTTTCTTTTGTTTTTTTTTATAATTTAATCTTGAATATATCAAAAAGCAGGTCTGTAAAACGTACTCAGGGCACTTCCCTCTGCATCAGTCCCCCATGTGAAATCTTACCATTCCTGCTGCCACCGCCAAGTCATGGTGCAGTAGCCTTGTGTTACTTTGTGCAGACACAAGTAATGTAGTATGTGGAGAATAAAGGGCTGTTTTAGCACACGCTCATAGCTAAGACATATTTTCACGATGCTACCTGACCTGGATAGCTCAGGTGAACCTGAACTCATCCGATCTCAGAAGCTAAGCAGAATCGACCTTGGTTAGCAATTGGATGGAAGTCCTCCAACAAAGACCCGGATTGCAGAGGCAGGCAATGGCAAACCACTTCTGTTAGTATCATGCCATGAAAACCCTGCTGGGGTTGCCATAAGTCAGTTATGACTTGAGAGCGCTCTCCACTCTCCATCACATAAAGTAGTCTTTGAGAACTACCTAGAATAGGCAATAGGTGGGAGATTGCCATGGACATATTTGCTGATGTCCAAATGTGACTAATTCAAATGAAATATGCACCACAGAACATCAATGCACCACAGCGGTTTTACTACATCAGCTAGTAATGTGAAACTTGGATAGTACTGAAGCTGAAGAACAGTGCAAATTATGTGCGGTTGTGGGCCATCAGTTTCAAGTGAATATGGGTCTATGTAGTTATGTGCCACACATTGGCTATAGATTGAAAACCCTCTGGATCAGGGTACGCATAACACTAAATAAAAATTCAACTAGCAACAAGAACAATTGTAGTAGAAGTAGTTGCTAGACATTAATTGTTGTGTGTCAGGCTCTCCTGGATAGCCCAGAAGAGCCTGAACTCATCAGATCTCAGAAGCTAAACAGGGTTGGCCTTGGTTAGTAATTGGATGGGAGTCCTCCAATGAAAACCAGGGTTGCAGAGGCAGGCAATGGCAAACCACCTCTGTTAGTCTTTTGCCATGAAAACCCCACAAGGCGTTGCCATAGGTCAACTATGACTTGACCACAGGATTTCATTTCATCATAATAAATCACTGGAAACTGCAGTCAAAAACTATGAAACCTTACCTTGGAGAATAAGAAAATTCTTGCATAGGTCCAAAAACTTTGGGGGTGGAGCCTTTGAATAGTTCCCCATATGGATCAATAAGAAAGCACGCTGGTTCCTAATCCAACTTTTATGCATAGTTCTAGTATCGTTATGATCATTATTCGTAGATCTAGTATTATTATTATTATTGTTATCAGCTCTGAGCCCATTTGCGGGGAGAGTGGACTATAAATTTAATTTAATAAATAAATGCCTATATTTCACTTTCTTTTCTAGTTCAGCAGGGTTCCATATGAACTACAAAAACATCACTTGAAGATAAAACTGTTTTATAATGAAACCTCTGTTGTTTCATACAAAGCCATTTCTAGCATTCCAGACAGCATGCTGAACCTAGAACTTCTACATGGCAGACTTTGATTTAAAAAAAAAAAAGATCCACTAGATCTATGTACACTCCAGGGTGCCTTTGGATCTCTCTGTCCTTCTTAGCAGATGGATATCTTGTGGTTGTTGGCTGCCCCATTCATTCCGATAGAGGAAGCTGCAAATGGAGGTGTGTAAAGAACTCATGAAGCTGCTTCAGATCACTATCAAATTCAGTGCTGTCTAATCTGAGAGGCAGTGGCTGTCTAAAGTCTCAGGTCAAGGTCTTTCACATCACCTGCTACCTGATCCTTTAACTGGAGATGCCAGAAATTGAACCCATGGCCTTCTGCATGTAAAGGAGATGCTCTGCCATTGAGCCATGGTCTTCTTCTGAAAGGGAAGGCCGTAGTCTCCTCTTTGAATCAGTGGGATTGCTGATACAGGAGTTCCTGCCTTAGTAAGAAGAAGAATTCCCTCAGTCAGGGCAAATAGTTCTTTCTCACTCAGTCTTTCTTTCGCACAAATATTTATTTTTTTAAAAAAACTCTGCTAATCAGTTCCTTCCATCATTGAAACCTGATGAGAACTCTAGCCTGGGAGAACTCATGAGAATGTAACATGGCAGCATGTGTTGTCCTTAAACATGCCACGCTTCAAATTCCACCTTGAAAGGGGAGGGGAGAAAGAATTCAAGAAAAATAAAAGTACTGACTGTCAGCATCAAGCCATCAAAAATAGCCGATATAAATCAAATTTTGCTGTGCTGAAATCAGGCTTAAATTGTTCGCCTATGATGATAGCATCAAGAAGATAAAGAATGAACAGTTAGGTCCTTTCAATACTAATTAAAATGTTGTGCTTAGAGGACAGTAGCTATACATAAAACACAAGGTCTTGGCGATAAAAGTTGCGCTCCTAAATACAGACCATTGAGTCAATTAATGTTTACTTAAAACGCTTGTCATCCAAAGAAGGAGCTGAGAAAAACGATCAACATAACTGAAAGACTGTGACACCAATTTGCATCCAGTTCCAAGTGCATGTTTTATTTATTTTCAATCAGGACCAATCAGAAGAGAAAATAATCAATGAAGTCGCAGTCATGGTATACAGCCATCTGGGGGCCCCCAGTATTTCTCGGCCTGCATCGGAGGGAAGGGAGCTTTTTTTTTTCCCTCCAAGAGCACGGAGGCACTCCATATGGTTGAGATCAAAGGTGTTGCTGGGTGCATGGTTCTGCTTTATTGCCAGGCACTGCTGTTAATTAGAAAACAAGATCAGAGGCAGTATTAAAATCCAATTAAATTGATATGAACAGATTGCCAAGTGATGTTCACTAATGTATAATTGAGCACCATGCAAATTTCGGTGGCTGGCTTTTGTTTCCCCCCCCCCCTCACTCTGGAATGAATGATGAAGCTATGAAGTTTTTTTCCTCGCTCTCTCTCGTTGTAAAAGATAAACAAGTTAATGCACTGATCTAGGGGGTATTGCTTCCGTGATTGATGAAAATGAGAGTGGAATATTAAAGTGTGACTTTTGGGGACTTCTTTTATCATCTTATTTTGTTTGGCTTCCTCCCCCCCCCATCACTCTTTCTCCACACACCCTCCCCCCAGTCAGGGAACATGCTTGGAGGCCTTGGTATTCCATCATTTCTGAACTAGAGGACGTTCCTTTGTAGACGGAGATTTGATTTGAACAATGACAAAAGCATGAATATTTCAGGTGACGAAGCTGCCATAGGTAGAAAGGAGATGCTCTTTTCCAAGAGCTAGCTACGAAACAGCCTAGATGGCTGTATATCCGTGTTTAGAGGCTGAGGCTGCTATTAAATTTAATTATTTCTCCATGTAGCTTTATATTGAGGGAGGCTTCCAATGAAGGGGCCATCTATTAAATGTAATAGATGGACTATACATGCACTAAGGTGTATGTATGGTTAAGGCACAGCAAAACTGAAGGAGGGGTGAAACATCAATAGACCAGCAGACAGAGAGGAAGGTGACCAGAGTTGTATGTGAAAAGCTTCTCCATATTTCTAAGTCAGTACTGAACACAGACCAAAGATTCAATGGTCTTTTTCACTGGCTAAAGTACCCTTGAACTGATACCCTGTAGGGCCTTCTTCATATAGGGGAGATGGATGGCCTTTCCTCTGGGTTTTTGAACAGCTAGTAGCTAAAGATGCTTCTTTAGTAGGCATTCTGACACAATGCTTGCTTACAAGCATTCAGATATGTATCAATCATTTTCATATGTGGACTTTGGTGGCAGCCACTGGAGGCACCCGCCATGGCTCAGTGGTAGAGCATCTGCTTTGCACAAGGAAGGTCCTTAGTTCAGTCCCCAGGATCTGCAGTTAGAAGGATCAGGTAAGAGGTGATGTGAAAGTCCTCTGCTTGATATCCTGGAGAGCTGCTTCCAGTCTAAGTAGCCAGCTGTGACTTTGACTCAGTCCAACTCAAGCCGAGTCTGCACAAGTCTATTTCGCCAGTTCAGTTCCCATACTGCAGTGTTTCTTTCGTGACCATCTACACTAGATTTGCTGCCATGAGTAGTCACTCCGGCTACTATGCAGCTTTTCCATGGCTTTCCTGGGTGTGCTTATACCCTGACTTTTTAAAAAAAACCGGCTTTGTGGTATGCTATTTCCCCATGCATACTCTTTATTCTGTTTCTATGTTCCGCCCTCTTCCCCTCTCTCCCGCCCCTTGCCAGCCCACTGCATTATGATTGGCTACTCTCATGTATCCAGCCACTTCCTCTTCCCTTCTTTCCATTTTTCCCCCCTCCTCTCTTTCTTCTTTTTTTTTAATTTAAGTCCACTGCAGGATTGATGAATCACTGGTTTGAAAGCACACCCGGGGAAGTTCCCTTTTTATTCTTTTTGCTTTGGCACTGGTGGGCATATTATATAAGGGGCTAAATATCTGGGTATCAGAAATAATCAAGTTTTAGTTTCTCTTTTTATCCCATGGTAGAGAAACAGATGCTTGGGGGCAACAGAGAAGGAGGCAGGAACGAAGCTTTGCCAGAGATTCACCGTGGCTCCAATGAAAGGTGTGAATGGCCACATACAAGCCGATTCCATGACTTTCGGCTTGACTTCAGGGAAAGTGAGGAGTTACGTCCCAGTGCAGAAGGGGCTTCAGTCTAAGGCAGCAGCATCTATGTGTTTCCATAAACACCCGGGCAGCAGGAAAGTAGTTAGTGAAGGAGCTGGTATGGAGGATCCTTGTGGGCGGAGGGAGGTCCAGGGGCATATTAATTACTTATAGGGAATTGATGGTACTTTAAAGAATGAAGTATTGTCTGTTTCAGTGCTGCCCTATTTTCAGACCGCTTATTTGTAAGTAAAGGGATATTACAAAAATAGGATAAAACATTGAGTAGGCAATGTACAAGTAACCCTAGAAAAAGCTGCATTCGAAAATTCCTATTGCTTGCCAAAATGGGCTGCATGAAACACGATCATCTTTGAAGAGCTTTTGATTGACAAGCTATTTTACAGCCAGACAAAGGTTTTCAATTAAGAGGAAAGCATTTGCAGAAATATTGAAGGTACTTTGGAAAAATCTGCATATAAAAATGATCGACACATATCATCCTAGACCTCCAAAATCATTCATTTTGTTTCATTCAGAGGTTCTGTTTTGTTTTACTATAAACACATACACCAATCCAAAAGCTAGTTTTCAAATATGTTCTATGTTCAAAACTCATAAAAGACCAATAAGTCAAAAAAAAAAAAAGATAAAGGCCTGCTCGTGCTTTCCTTCATTTTTATGAAGCATTTGTGGAGTTTTAAGAAACTATTTAAAAACATTCTAGAAGAGAAAGTTGTCTAGTCAAATTAAGTCAATGCACATATCTGATTGCTCCACCATTTGGCCGTTATTTGTGCCTGCTTTGAGAAAGGAAATTACATTTCAGCTGTCTTGCGCCTTTGGCACATGGGCAGGGAGTGTCATTTCCAACCTCTAGGTGGGGTAGGGCCGCCAGGTCCCCTCCCCCTCCAGGTAGGAGGCAGGAAACCTGGCACTTACTTTTGCAGATGTCCTCTTCACGCATGTGCGCTCCCAATCTGTGCAATGACGTCACTTCTGGGAAGTGACATCACCATGCAGGGCCTTGTGCCACCGCTGGGAGCACTCCTGTGCTCTGTAGCTCATTTGGGGCCAAATTGGGCCCATTTGGGGCCTACACTGGCCCACTGTGAAGTGCAGCAGCTCTTCTGGGCTCTCCCAGCAATGCTCCTACACTCTTAAGCAGGCCGAATCAGGTTCATTTGGGGCCGAAATCAGCCCACTGTGGAGCGTGGGAGTGCTGTCAAGGCGGTGCAATGGGCCCGGGAGTGCTCCTGCACTTCACAACAGGCTGATTTGGGCCCCAAACTGGCCCAATTCGATCCACTGCAGAATGCAGGAGGGCTGCCAGGAGGGCTCTGGAAGTCTCCTGCAATTCAGCCCATTTGTGGCCCAAATCGGCCCACTGTAGAGTGCAAGTGCACACCACACCACCTGGGAGCATGCCCCAGGAGGCACACTCCCCTGTCTTCCCCCCCACACCGGCCAGGTATGCATGGGTGGGGGTTAGAGGGTGGGGGTTAGAACAGGGGACTGGCTACCCTAATGTGGGGCTGGGAAATCTCCTGGAATTACAACCGATCTCCAGATTACCGTCTCGGTTCCCCTGCAAAAAAACGGCTGCTTTGGAGGATAGACTCTATAGCATTAAACCCTGCTGAGGTCCCTCCCTTCCCCAAACCCCACTCTCCCCAGGCATCACCCCCCAAATCCAGATGTTTCCAAAACCAGAGTTGGCAACCATGTCAGTGAGGAGATAGAAAAAGTTTGCACCTCTCATTCAGGATTCTGATTTAAACAAACGTAACCTTAGCAGCTTCAAGAGGCTGTCAGAGAAACCCCAGCTTTGTAGGTGATCATTTCTGACTCACCAAAATACACATTCACACCAGCAATAATGCAGAACAGTAGCTGGCCTTGTACGGCTCCAGTTCTAAGAACTCTTAACTTAAACGAGACTTCGCTTCTGATTAGACCTGCACAGGATCGCTCCATATTCCAGGTATGGATGGGCTGATCTCGCCTCTGAGCTTTTGTTTTATAGCAAAATCAAAAAGAGTCCAGTAGCACCTTTAAGACTAACCAACTTTATTGTAGCATAAGCTTTCGAGAATCACAGTTCTCTTCATCAGATGCATCTGACAGTTCTCTTCTCAGATGCATCTGACGAAGAGAACTGTGATTCTCGAAAGCTTATGCTACAGTAAAGTTGGTTAGTCTTAAAGGTGCTACTGGACTCTTTTTGATTTTGCTACTACAGACTAACATGGCTAACTCCTCTGTTATATAGCAGGTAACCTCAAAACGGGGCTGGGATGGACGGGCTTCTGCCACAATATTAGTTTTCTCTGTTAATGTGCCTGTCATAAACATTCTGCTCATGCGCTCAATAGCTTTTGGCAAAAGTGGCTGTTAATTTATTAGCCAGCTTCGGGTTTTTTTTTAAAAAAAAAGATACGACTGCTGTTTCTAATTGTTCATTTGCTCAATTTATGGCTTGAAATGTATTTTAAATGGTGCTCTCTTCTGAGATTTAAATATGTTCTGTTGCTTGTTCTGCCGTACAGAGTTGGGATTAATAGAACGGGGTGTTCTATTGCACTTTGAATACAGGCTTTGTATGAATGCCTTCAATGAATAAAGGAGGTTAATACATGAATAAATGGCTGCCATAAGAGCCAGAAAAAGGCAGTGCGTGGCTTCATTCAATGGCAGTGGCCACTGTGACACATTCCTATGAACATAATAGGATAGTAATATAGATTAGAGAGTCAGTCTGGTGTAGTGGTTAGAGTGCCAGACTACAGGTTCAAATCCCCACTCTGCTATGGAAGCTTGCAGGGTGATCTGATTTTGTTTGGCATCCTTCCCTCTCTTCCTCCACACCCTTGCTAGAGGAGTGGAAAAAGTTAAGAATCCCGTTGCTTCCCCAACCAGAAATAAGGTATTTCGAGACTGCTAGGGAAGGTATCTAACCAGCTAACAGTGCTTATGCTTTTCTTTTCCTTTTGATTTTGTGGATTCTGCCTGACGTTTTGTTAACCCTCATGTTAGATCTGTACTTAATCTAACCCCCTCCCTTTCTCTTTTGTGATGAACTCACTTCTCTGCTTTTACTTGGGATATATTGGTGCAGTGTTTTTTTCCTGAGATATCTGCATATGCCCTGCAGACCCTTCTCCCCAGGATCAGTACCACAGGGAAGGAAGAAAAGGGTTAAATTTTCTTCCAGGAATCTCTTTTTTTTCCCAGCATGGTATAGTGGTTAGAATCAGGGCTTTTTTTTCAGCTGGAACGCGGTGGAATGGAGTTCCGGCACCTCTGGAAAATGGTCACATGGCCGGTGGCCCTGCCCCCTGTTCTCCAGACAGAGGGGAGTTTAGATTGCCCTCCGTGCCATGTGGCATGGAGGGCGATTGAAACTCCCCTCTGTCTGGAGAACAGGGGGCAGGGCCACCGGCCATGTGACCATTTTCACCGAGGGCGATTTAAACTTTAAAAAACTCCCCCCTTGTTCCAGCTGACCCAAAGTGATGTCATTGTGCGGTCCTGAGTTCCACCACTGAGTTCCACCACCTCTTTTCCCATAAAAAAAGCCCTGGTTAGAATGATGGACTAGGATCAGGGAAACCCAGACGGAAATTGCCATTCTGCCATGGAAGCATGATAGCCAGGTGCCCTTGGCCAGTCACATACTCTTGGCCTAACTTACCTCATAGGGTAGTTGTCAGGATAAAGATGGGTAAAATGATGTAGTAAGCCACTTTGGGCTCCCATTGAAGGAAAGGGGGGAGTATACATATCTAAATAAGTAAATTTTCTTGCCTAAGCTCACATGGACTGATGTCTAGGATATTGGACAAGTGAAAGGAGAGTTGTAGCACCTGTTTCTATTAAGATCTGTCTACAGCTGATAGCAGCAGAAACCCCTTCCACTTTGATTTTGGGGAGTTCCCACTCACTTTTCCCCTAATTTTTTATTTAAAACATTTCTAGGCCTTTCCACCCAGCTTTGGACCCAAAGTGATAAAATAATCCAAACCATTAAAACAAGCATTTAAACATACACATTATAAAAACAATTAATCACAACTAAACAAAATGCATAAGCAGTTTAACAAACACATAAACAATTAAATAAACACATGGACAATTAAAATCCATAAACAAGAAGGAGGAGCAGCGAGGGAGTCCCAAACAAAACAGGTAAGTCTGGAAGAAGGCAGTGAATAAGGGTGGGGGGAGCAGATGACTCTCTCTGGGGAGGGAATTCCATAATTTTTCCTTTTGCTAGGGACATCTCAGTTTACATGTTCCTTTTTAGTTTACCTAGATCATAAAGACTGAAATAGAGGTTTCTCACAATTCTTTGTTGCACAGCATATTCCTCCAACACTTTCTGTTCACACAAGATACAGCATCTTGCATGAATGAAAAACACCTAACACTACTGTATTCTGCAAAAGAAACAGAAAGAATGCAAATGATCCAAGCCTGTATCTTTAAAAATGCAAACCCTTGAGAGATATAGAGATAGAGATAGAGATAGAGATAGAGATAGAGATAGAGATAGAGATAGAGATAGAGATAGCGCTTGGGTTTCTTATATATTAAGAGTAAAACGGCATTGCAGTGGGAACTTTGTACACCTCTGTATTGCTGAGATACTTTGTACCTTTATCAATGGAGGATGAGCCATCCAGTGTTGGGAAAGCGTGTCTCATTGAGGTCAACCATGAGAATCTTGCTTTATTTTTCCCTTATAGGCATGAATGGCAGCCATTCACTTCTACTGGAGAAAATAAAAGGATGCTCTCAAGAGCGCCACCAGGGTGGGACTAAATATGTTCCCTGCCTCAAATGAACTCATTGCCACAGCCATGGGACAGGTTTTGCCTCCTTTTTAACTATGTCCCAGATAACAGCCCATTTAGTTTCCTCCATACAACTCAATGAAAGCCACTGAGAATGGAGCTCTCCCCTACTTGCATAGCCCGTCCCTTCATTTGCATAGCCTCCTCCATGTTTTGTTTTGGTTTTTTTGGTCACACTGAAGTATGAAACGGAGGTTTAGAGCCAACCAACTTTCCGCTGGTGAAAAAAAGGCCACCCCAAAAAGCTATGTTTATGATCCTGCATGGGCAAAAGCGACCTGATGGAGGCAGAAATTGTAGTAAGGGGGAGAAGCAGGTAAGACTGAGTGAAAAAGCTGGTATAATAATAATAATATTTGATTTATATACCACCCTTCAGGACAACTTAATGCCACACTCAGAGCTGTTTACAAAGTGTGTTGTTATTATCCTCACAACAATGACCCTGTGAGGTGGGTGAGGCTGAGAGAGCTCTGAGAGAGCTGTGACTGACCCAAGGTCACCCAGCTGTTTTCAAGTGGAGGAGTGAGGAATCAGACCTGGTTCTCTAGATTAGAGTCCTGCTGCTCTTAATCACTACATTAAACTGGCTCTCCAACCCTAACATCATAATGTGTCAAGACATTGGAGATCTGTGACTCGATCTCTAAATACCTTTAAAAGCAGCTTAAAAGGGGGTGGGGGTAATTTTGATCAGGGCTGTATTGACAGAACCTTTACCCATGGAACTAGTCTTTTTCCCTACCAGAACTATCAGGGGGTGATTTTTCTTGGGGAAAAGATATACCAAGATGGAGTTATGCCTGACCTAGTACCACAATGCCAGCCTAAATTAGAAATGATAGCTCTCAAGCCGGCCATCTTGTTGCCCCCCTGAGTGTGAAAGAACCCAAGTACTATCTCTTTTTTTGTTGCTATTCTCTTTCCATTTGAAAAAAAAAAGAATAAAGTTTGTTTGTTCCATGAGATACACTGTTTTAGCTCTTGTTCCAGTCCCTATCGTCTAGTACATGGTGATTTTGTAACAGCACACTTGCTTCATGGACAAGGGATATTTTGCCAACATCACAGTTATATCATCTACAATTTGCATACACTGCTCTGAAACTATTTCACTCTTACCGTGACAAATCGCCCAAATAAGCATCTTAGCTGATAGACGATTTCTCCCAGCATTACAATGTCAAGAATAGGTATAGGCATAGTTCGAATCCTAAACATTACCATCTGTCCCAAAGAGGCATAATAAAATCCAGCACAATAACTGACATTTAAAGAAAGGTACAGTCCTTTCTAAATTCACCTTCCATCTGTTCACTCTTGGAAACAAGGACTCTCTCTCTCTCTCTCTCTCTCTCTCTCTCTCTCTCTCTCTCTCTCTCACCCCCCCCCCCCTACACGTTTCTGCTGTCCCTGAAGGTTATACTTATAATTTACTAGAGCATTAAGAAAATAATAGTGGAGCTGAAATAAATCTGAGGGATCTATTTCAATGTGAAAGTGTCACATTTAAATGCTGCCCAAGTAATGAAAATTCTGAGCATTGAAAATTTGGAATCGTAGAATATCTGGATTTTGTCCTTCTGACATTTCTCAAGAGAAAGATTCAAGTTTATGCAACAACAACAACAAAAACCCATGAAATCTGCCTCCCATGATACAAATATCTTGACAATGAATGCATTTGGAAAGATCTGCCAGGTCTTCTTGGGAGAATTTTGAATTGTAAATTGTTTTTGAGATTTATTTTTCATATAACAGAAGGTAGCTGGGAAGCAATAAAATAGACATGAGTCGTCATTGTGCTTATGGGTTTACTTGCAATTGCCTTGTAATATGTTGTTACTTGATGAGAACTTTGTTTGCCATGAATTCGCATGACGATGGAATTGCATACCTGATCAGCTGAACGGGTCAGACTTTTCCACATGGTCTTGCTGTTGCTGACTAAAACCTCTTCCCCTGAGATGCCACAGAGTTATTATCTGCTATCAGCCTCCATGGGCAAGATCTTCAGAGGAAGGATGTACTGTGGATGCAAGTTTTAGTATCCTCACTCTTCACATGAATGGTCTTCTTCACAAAATCACCGAGAACCCCCCGTTTCCTCTCTTGGCCCTGGGAAGAGGCTGTGGCTCAGTGGGACAGCATCTGCTTTGAGGGCCGAAGATCCCATTTTCTACCAGGCAGCATCTCCAATTAAAAAGGATCTGCCTGGTAGTTGGTGGCATGAAAGACCTGCCTGAAACCCTGAGAGCTGCTGCCAGTCTGAGGGCCAAGCTACAAGCGACGCCTGACACATGTTGGACACTTGTCAGCTTCCCTCAAGTTTTGATGGGGAATATAGGCATCCTGGTCTTGCAGCTTGGCTCTCCAACTGCTGTTCAAGGGACTTTTCAACTGTCACTTGTCCAACGTTCCGCCAAGCTGCCTACATTTCCCATCAAAACTTGAGGGAAGCTGACAAGTGTCCAACCTGTGTCAGGCGTCACTTGTAGCTTGGCCCTGAGTAGACTAGTCAATACTGACCTTGATGTCCCAAGGAGATGATTCAGTAGAGGGCAGCTCCATTTGTATGTGTTAAATGGGGCTTCTTGGCATCTTGTTGTTGGTTAATAATAGCTGGAGGTGAGACGGGGGTGGTTCATAGTTGTTTCAGTCCCCAAAACTGTATGAGGCCTCAGTGCCATGGCCCCAGTCCAAATCCCATCTTTCCATATGCAACTTTCTTTTTTAAAATTCTGAGATGATTCCCTGACAGATCTTCAGGCATGATTTCTGATTTGGCCCTTGGAGGGAATGCTCCTCAGGGCAGCTAAGCTTTCTGTTTCTGCTTATATCATTCTGTTAGCACCATGTCAGTTTGCTCATATATCTAATAGCCCCTGCGGTGTCTTTTTAAATATGTTTTGCAAACTTGAATGGAACCCCCCCCCCCAAGAAACCCACCTCAAAAAAAAAAACAGAAGAAAAAAGTTGTTCTTAAAAACATATTTAGGGGCTAACTCCCCCATACTCACTCAAATGTTGTGTACATGTACAGACATCTACGGTTGCCAACCTCTAACTAGGCCCTGAAGATCTCCCCAAATTACAATTGATCTCCAACAGAAGTCAGTTCCCCTGGAGAATATGGCTGCTCTGGAGGATGAACTCTATGGCATTATAATAACCCGCAGAGGTCCCTCCCCTTCTCAAATCCCATCCTCCCCAGGCTCCAGCCCGCCCGCCCCCAAACCTCCAGGAATTTCCCATCTTGGAGCTGGCAACCCTAACACACACAGAGAGAGCCTAGCATTCAGGCAGCATATTGTGTTGACGTAGATTTGTAGAATGGGGCCTGCTCTTGTGGCAAAATCTCCCATTAGCAGGAGATGGAGGAAGAAGTGGTAAGGGGGAAAACAGAAGGTGGGATGCAAGAGCCAGCAGAGAGGATGCCATTTCTCCACTTCCATGAGACTTCACAGGTAACTTTCTTGTGGCATAGCCATAATAACAATAACAACATATGCAATATATTTTGAACTCAGAAAAAGCACTAGGGTTGAACTGGCTATCCATCCATTGGAATGGATGATGCATCAAAAATTGGAATATCTGTGAACCGAATGAAGGCATATAAAGAGTGCTCAGCTGAGTGCCCAAAGTTGTATCTTCTGAAACTAGGGTTGCCAGGGGCCAAAGCAGGGGTGAAGGGGGCTCAGGGACAGGGGACGGTGGGATACTTATGCCTTTTTTCAGTGCAACAGAAGAACTGTGGGTCACACACTGAAGCCCAGATGAGTAAAAACCATCTCCAAAAAGGTGACTTCAGCATAACCCACAGCTCATCATGTAATGACATTGACAGCAACACACTGATTGTACTTCTGGCAAGACTGGAAGTGATGTCATTGTGTTGCCAGTTAAACTAGCATGTGGCAAAAAACTATGATATAACCATAGAGTTTTGACTGAATGCTAGAGCGTCACAGGTGATGCACAGACATGCCAGAAATGATATCAGTGCATTGGGATGCTGACAATTCCCCCCCCCATCTCCTCCCCATTTTTAACCCACCACACAGCTGAGCAGCTACAGGAAGAGCCCACTGGGGGCTGGAGATCCCCCACCCCCCAAGAGGAACATCGCAATTGTATTTTGCATGAACACTGATATGTGCATCCCATTCACAGAAATACTGTGTGAATGCAATTCAGAGTTATTTGGCCGTGCATCAAAATGCGTGTCTGATTTATGTCGATGGGTCCCAGACCAGCAAGTGACACATGTAATCCTGCTTACATGCCCAGATGCCTTTAGCTGGATTGGGATAAATAAACATAATATCCAAATTATAACACCTTTTTTTCTCTTTTGCACATACTGTAACATCATGAATACCATTAACACAGAAAAAAAATCTATTCATGCCAATGATGTTTTCTCCAATGTAATTGGGCCCTCTGGATTGCGGCTGATGTGAATTAAATTGTGGGAATTTGCTGGCGCTTTTTTATTCTGTCTCTTGTATTTATTGACATCATTGGCCAAGCATTTTAGGAGAATTGGGAAGGATCAAAAATTAGTAATTTCCCATAGCATCTGAAGCTCTTCTTGTACAAAAATCCATAACTAAAGTGACTTTCTCTAAAAGCCTAAGAAACTTTACTATTGAATGAGACCTGCTCAGAAGCTTACAGAAATCAAGTGTGGTTTTCCCATTGATGTCAATGGCTATAAGCCCTACCTGCGTGATCTGTTTTCTTATTAGCCAAATGTATTCCTTTGGAATTGTTCAATATCAACGTAACTTGGAGGCACTAGAGCAGGAGATTCTGAGAAGCCTGCTGGACCAGACCAAGTCCACACTGAGGCCAGTCTTCCAGTTCCAACCTCAGATAGCTAGATCAATCTCGTACGTGTCTGTCCAGGACATCTTTATCTTACCCTCCCTCCAAGGAAGTCATTATGGTGACATCCAGTGTAGTGTAGTGTTTAGGGAGTCAGACTAGGATCTGGGAGACCCAGGTTCAAATCCCCACTCTGCCATGGAAACTTGCTGGGTGACCTTGGGCCAGTCACATACTCTCAGCCTAACCTACACTGCAGGGTTGTTGTGAGGATAAAAAAATGGAGAAGGGGGAAATGTTGTAGCCATTCTGGGTCTTCCGCTGAGGAGAAAAATAGGGTATAAATTAAATAAATAAATAATGTCGACATACAACCATTTTCCACTTCTTTATCCTCACAACAATCCTGTGAGGTAGGTTAGGTTGAGAGAATAATGAGCACAAGGGCACCCAGCAAGCTTCATGATAGAGTGGGAACTTGGTACCCCAGAGCCTTATCCAATACAACCACCACCACACCACAGTGCCTCTGGGAAGCTTGACAATGACATCTCCTGTGTCTGGCCCCACTATCTGGTACCCAGAGGTATATGGCTTCTCATTGTGGAAGTTCTGCATCAATACGATGAGCCATAACAATCAACAGACCAATGATCTCTGAATGCCTATCTTTCAATTTTAAAACTACCTAAACTAGTGATCATCACTACACCTTTAGGTAGTGATTTCCATAACTAAATTCTGCATTGTGCAAATAAATATCCCCTTTGTTTCTCCTAACGTACTGCCCAGGGTTTTTTTTCTGGGAAAAGAGGTGGTGGAACTCAGTGGGTTGCCCTCGGAGAAAATGGTCACATGGCTGGTGGCCCCACCCACTGATCTCCAGACAGAGGGGAGTATAGATTGCCCTCCGCGCAGCTGAGCGGCACGGAGGGCAATCTAACCCCCCCCCCCTCTGTCTGGAGATCAGGGGGCGGGGCCACCAGCCATGTGACCGTTTTCAAGAGGTTCCGGAACTCCATTCCACCATGGTCCCACTGAAAAAAAGCCCTGGTACTGCCTATCAATTACAGTCCCAGTATAGCTGTTATCAGGGAATAACAAATTTCTCTTCACCTTCTCCATTGGAATCATGCATATCTTCTTCCATGCTCTGCCTGGTCATCTTTTTTGGTTTGTTTGTTTACAAATGCACAGTGAAATTCTAAGAATGCTTGCCTTTACTCCAACTCTACTGCACAGAGCTAAATAGGATTCTGATGTGTTATTGTTGTTGTTGCTGCTATTGCTTTTGTTCTGGTTGGTTTTAATCATCTGAAAATGTTGTTTTACTATGTATGTTTCATTTTGTTAGCCACCTTGGTAGACTTGATGAGAGTGGAAAGGCTGAGTATAAATTTTGTTAAATAAATAAATATGCATTGTAAATGTTTTAATCTTTGAAATGTTTTAATGTTTGAAATGTCCACCACCTGATCCAGCAGAGCTCTTCTTATGTTCTTATTTTCTTATGCACCTAGGAGACCATGATTTGGGTGGAAACATGTCATAGAAAAATTTTAATAAATAAACAAATAAACAAACCTGCCTCATGCCAAGTCAGACCATTGGTCAATCCAGGTCAATATTTTCTACTCTGACCAACATTGATCCTCCAGCACCACGGATAGCAGTCTTTCATGCCACCTACCATTTTATCCTTTTAACTGCAGGTGCCAGGGACTGAAACTGGGACATTCTACATGCAAAGCGGACACTTTGCCACTGAGCCACAGCCATCTTCCTTACTAGGGAATAATGTCAATGAAATTAGTGGGGCTGACTTCTGAGAAAACAAGCATAACATCAGTCCACATTGGTTCTTTTCTTCTTCTTTTTTCCAAAATGAAGTTAATTTTTTTAAAAATACTGTCAGAGCAGTTGGCTTCAATTTGCCTTGTGACAGAAGGCTAGCTGCTGTTCATCTTCAGAAACAGAGATCAAGAAGCTATCTGCAGAGTTCAAAATCAGCTGTTCTCTTACGGCCTGAAGCCATTCCAGAAAACTAATAGCAACATTAAAAAAAGAAAGAAAGAAAGAAACCATTCGTTTTGTGCCGGGTAGGCTGTGGCTGACTGCAGGCCCCGACATGGCCTCCAGGCCAGCTTTTCATCAGGTTTGGCACTTTTTTTTAACCTACCAAGCACAAACAATGTCATGTCAGAACAGTATCACTAAACTTTATTACGCTTGATATGGCTTACATTGTTGGGCACAAATCTGACCTGACTTTAGCACCGCATCAGTCACTAGGAGGGGCATTAAAACAGTGCGCCAACCACCCACTCGTTGAATCATTCTATGATCTATCATACGTACCCAAGTGACACTGGAGTTTCATTCTTACTGCCCCCAAAACATGTTGATCTGGAGACGTGCAGAAGGAAACGAAATGCATGGGCAAAGTTCCTTCTCACCAACATCTTCATCTCGCAGAGTGAAATAGCATAATATTATTCCTTTGAGACTTCTCTATACATTCAACTTTTCCAGAATGTTCAACATGGCTTGCGTACTAAACCCAAAAAAGCACAATAAGTACTTTCAAATATACAAAAAAACCTAAAACATACAGTAGCTGGAAAGGAAGAATTTGGCCTTTCTTGTGGGCTACCCTTAGTGGACGTTAGTAAAACATGGCTGTTGTGGGTTTTCCGGGCTGTATTGCCGTGGTCTTGGCATTGTAGTTCCTGACGTTTCACCAGCAACTGTGGCTGGCATCTTCAGAGGTGTAGCACCAAAAGACAGAGATCTCTCAGTGTCACTGTCTCTGATCTCTGTCTCTGTCTGATCTCTGTCTCTCAGTGATCTCTGTCTTTTGATGCTACACCTCTGAAGATGCCAGCCACAGCTGCTGGCGAAACGTCAGGAACTACAATGCCAAGACCATGGCAATACAGCCCGGAAAACCCACAACAACCATCGTTCTCCGGCCGTGAAAGCCTTCAACAATACATCGTTAGTAAAACAGTTCAGGGAACAAAATTGTACTTTCACTTTGGAAGGCATTTCTGCTGTATGTGCCTTCTGTGAGACTCCTCATGAGCAAGTTTATCAGGGCACATCCTTACTGTGGATTTCCAGCCTCCCTTAGTTATTTGCAAGCCAGCCATGTGAGACTATTGCCATGTGCAGGATTTGGGATTTAGCTTGTTCACCAGAAGTTATATGCACAATGGAAGATCCACACTATCAGCTAGCCACATACAAATAGCCACTGTGGTGTTGTGGTTACAGCAGTGCCATAGCAAGGATTGCTGGCACCCGGTGGCAGCTCCAGTCCTAAAAGTGACATCATCACACAGGCACACTGCCCCCAGGAGCACACCCACGATTCCGTGCACTCCTGGCCAGCAGCTGCAAGCCGGCCGCCCCATCAGCACGGCAGGCAGCCAGGGTGGTACATGGGCAGGCTCCCAACCCTTCCGCTCAGTTGCCCCATGCTGCCACCGCCAGTGCACACTTCCAGCCCAGCACAGCAGCTGAGGGCCAGATGCAACAGGAGGCTGGGGTGGCATGCAGGTGGCCTCCCAGCCATCCTGCTCAGCCAGCAGCTGTGCCCAGTGCCCCCTGATTATCGATGCTGGGGGCAAGTGACCCACCCCACCCCCCTAGGTCCAGCCCTGGGTTAGAGTATCAGACTAGGATGTGGGGGGTGCAGGTTTGAATCCTCAGTCTGCCACTGAAGTTCACAAGTGTCGATGTATTGTCGAAGGCTTTCACGGCCGGAGAACGATGGTTGTTGTGGGTTTTCCGGGCTGTATTGCCGTGGTCTTGGCATTGTAGTTCCTGACATTTCGCCAGCAGCTGTGGCTGGCATCTTCAGAGGTGTAGCACCAAAAGACAGAGATCTCTCAGTGTCACAGTGTGGAAAAGATGTAGGCAGGTCATTTGTATTTACTCAGGAGGGGTGGGGTTGAGCTGAGTCATCCTGTAAGAGTTTCCCAGGGTGTGGAATGCTAATGGCGGGAGGCTTCACTGTATCCTGAGGAGGTTCTTTTGCATATGGATTGGTGCTTGATGTGCTAATCTTCTCTGCAGGGCTATTGTCGAGTATAGAGTGTTTTGTTAGCCTGGTGTTTTTCAGAACTGGAAACCATGCTCTGTTCATTCTTAAGGTTTCTTCTTTCCTGTTGAAGTTTTGCTTATGCTTGTGAATTTCAATGGCTTCCCTGTGCAGTCTGACAAAGTAGTTGGAAGTGTTGTCCAGTATTTTGGTGTCCTGGAATAAGATACTGTGCCCTGTTTGAGTTAGGCTGTGTTCAGCCACTGCTGATTTTTCAGGTTGTCCAAGTCTGCAGTGTCTTTCATGTTCTTTTATTCTTGTCTGGATGCTACGCTTTGTGGTCCCGATGTACACTTGTCCACAGCTGCAGGGTATACGGTATACTCCTGCAGAGGTGAGGGGGTCTCTACTGTCTTTTGCTGAGCGTAGCATCTGTTGTATTTTTTGGGTGGGTCTGAATACTGCTTGAAGGTTATGCTTTTTCATAAGCTTTCCCATCTGATCAGTAATTCCTTTGATATATGGCAAAAACACTTTTCCTGTAGGAGACTGTTTTTCCTTGGTTGTTTGATTCATCCTGGGTTTGATTGCTCTTCGGATTTCATTTCTGGAGTAGCCATTTGCCTGAAGTGCATGGTTTAGATGATTAATTTCCTCATTGAGAAAGTGCGGCTCACATATCCGTCTTGCGCGATCCACTAATGTTTTCATTATGCCTCTTTTCTGTCGGGGGTGGTGATTGGAGTTTTTGTGTAAGTACCGATCAGTGTGAGTTGGTTTCCTGTAGACCTTGTGACCTAACTGAAAGACAGCAAAAGACAGTAGAGACCCCCTCACCTCTGCAGGAGTATACCGTATACCCTGCAGCTGTGGACAAGTGTTCATCTGGACCACAAAGTGTAGCATCCAGACAAGAATAAAAGAACATGAAAGACACTGCAGACTTGGACAACCTGAAAAATCAGCAGTGGCTGAACACAGCCTAACTCAAACAGGGCACAGTATCTTATTCCAGGACACCAAAATACTGGACAACACTTCCAACTACTTTGTCAGACTGCACAGGGAAGCCATTGAAATTCACAAGCATAAGCAAAACTTCAACAGGAAAGAAGAAACCTTAAGAATGAACAGAGCATGGTTTCCAGTTCTGAAAAACACCAGGCTAACAAAACACTCTATACTCGACAATAGCCCTGCAGAGAAGATTAGCACATCAAGCACCAATCCATATGCAAAAGAACCTCCTCAGGATACAGTGAAGCCTCCCGCCATTAGCATTCCACACCCTGGGAAACTCTTACAGGATGACTCAGCTCAACCCCACCCCTCCTGAGTAGATACAAATGACCTGCCTACATCTTTTCCACACTGTGACACTGAGAGATCTGTCTTTTGGTGCTACACCTCTGAAGATGCCAGCCACAGCTGCTGGCGAAACTTCACAAGTGTCCTTGGGCCAGTCACTCTCTGTCAGCCTGACCTACCTCACAGGATTGTTGTAAGTGGGAAAACCATGTCCTCTGCCATGAGCTCCTTGCAGGAAGACGAGGATAAAAAAGTAATAAATAAATCAGTGAATGGAATTCATCATGAGCAAGATTTTTCATGCAGCCATCCTCTTGAAATGGACATGAGAATACTCTAATTTTCCCCTACAAAAGGAAAAAAAACCTATCCCAAAACACTAGCATATTTGTAAGACAGACTAGAGAACTTCTCCCTGTCACCTAGCTTTCTATGTGCAAGGTGGATATATATATAGAAAGGGAGAAAGAGAGAGAGAAAGCATTCAGTCGTGCAATTCCCCCACCTGCTGTTTGAAATGTTACAGCCCAAGAGCAGTTTTATTCTGTGATCTTCTCTTTCCATTTGTGCCTCTGTATCAGTCTTGTCAACCTCAGGGCCTCTGCGTACGTATCAATCTCATCCTTGAAAAAGAGGTGTCTAAAGGCTTATCTTAGGACCACATTACAAGATCAAGGAGAATGACCTACAATTCCATGGTACTCAAACCAACACCAAAATGTCAGGAGCACTAATCCAGTTTCAACGCAAGTGTGTTGGTTTCGAGAGAGTGCTGGGGGTTTTTTTCTGTCAAGAAAGTACTATTATATCAGCTTCTGCTGATTTCCAAACAGCTGAAGTGTGACTTTACTTTGTCAAGGGATTGTGGGTGGGAAAGAAATAGCTTCTCCAGTGACATTTGTCTCAAAATAATCATCACCTCTCAGGCTTCAATCCGTATTTTATTTACTCTGGCGTAATTCTATGTTATAATTTTTGGATTGTCAGAGGTGTGTTGTCTTGTTTGTGTGACAAAATTAATTTCTACTGCTATTTTTTTCTATAAACCCCACTATGTGACATAATAAACTATAGGAAGAAGAACAGAAGCTTTCTTGCTATAGAATTATTTCTAGGAATGACATATACTGAGCAGCCCAATCTTGGGGTCTCACTAAGATGTTTGAGCTGGAATCAAAGGGGAACTCAACAACATACTAAAATATTACCACAGAAATAAGCATCTCAACAGTGACAACCACTCACTGCCACCGAGTTTGCATCAATTACATCCCTAGACAACTGCCTTACCAACTCTTACCATGCTAATCAATGAGTTGCCTTATTAAATTATTTATTTAAAATATTTATATCTCACCTTTCTCCAAGGCCAGTGGGACTGAAAGTGGCTTACATTAAGTTTAACACCAAATACAAGATTGTTTTGTTGGCCTAAACTCCAGAGCCCACCAATTCCAGCCAGTTTCGAAATGGATCCCCAGAACCTAGTTACAATTATTTGTTGCCCCATAAAAGCCATGCTTTGGGCTCTCTGTAACTCTCTGTAACTCTGTAATTCACATCTAAGTTATGATGTATCAGAAATCTCAGCACTAAACCTTAAAATGGCAACACCAATAACTGATCTTAAGCAGCCAACTAAGGCTACAAAAAGTGGGGGAGAACATATCTGAAAAAAACAAGGGCAGAAGGTACACCACACCTGAGAGAACAAACAAACAAAGTACTAAACAAATGAATGTGAATGAATATTATTTATCAAAGGAATAACTCATGACTAGAGGTGGGCATGAACCGGGAAAATACCGAACAGTGCAGTTCATGGTTCATCACATTTCATGAACCACGAACTTTCACGAACTTGTCCCAGTTCGTGAGGTTCATGAAAACTTCCAGGGCAGCAGAAGGTCACTTCTGGGGCTGCAGAAAGCCCATCTACCTCCCACTGCCCCCCCCGGTTGCCTAGGAAACTGATTGATCGGCGCCAGACTGTCTGCAGTGATGAACTGAAAAGAAACCAAATAAACCGGCCTAAAGTTCATGGCAGTTCATCAGAAATGGACTCTGATGAACCGTCAGTTTGCAAACCACGAACTATTCCCAGTTCGTGATGAATTTTGGTTCATATTTTGGTTCATGCCCACCTCTACTCGTGACATAAAGTAAACAAAGATAAAAATCATAATTATAATAAGCATATACACTCTTTCTTTCTTTCTTTCTTTCTTTCTTTCTTTCTTTCTTTCTTTCTTTCTTTCTTCTTCCACTTGTATCCTTCGTTTAGCCAACTAATACTGCCATTTTACTGATGAGGAGTATTAAGGCTGAGAAATAAATTATTAACCCTACTTGTTTACAAGTTTTAAACAGCATTGTTATGTATGATCTAACTAGCTAAATATCAACATTCTCATACACTAGCAAAAGCAGCAAATCAATCATATAATATCAGACACAGGTAGTTATACAATATCTATACAATATGCAGTGCCCCAGAAACTTTAAATGCACATCTTTCATAAGGGCAAAATATCTGTGAGAAGTTGCTGCTTATATAGAGTCAAGAAAGCTCTCCCTAAGTGATCAATGACACTATGGCAAGAAAGACCTACCAGGTAAAGTCTTCTCTGTTGATACTACCTGTTTTCTTCTGCAGATTAGAAACATTCCTTGTCAATTTTTTTCTTTCCTGGCTTGCATCTCCTCAGAACATGAACTCAGCTTAAGCGCTGTATTCCTGACACCCAGGTACCAGAATGATGAACATAACTATAAAACTAATAGACATTAGCTTTCCAGTTTGTTTCTGTTATAATCATGACAAGAACAAATGGGAGATTTGTGTTTCTTCTTTCAACAGATATACATCCCCATTATTCAATATCACCATGGTTCTCCCCCCCCACACACACGCACACTTAAAGATATAGGGCAAAATTAACCATGGAACTGATTGTTATACTCTGTAGCTTCTGCATTCCTTGAGAAGGAGCACTTTACCAAATTATAGGCTAATCCATGCATACTCCAATTCTGAATTCAGGAATTAAGTCTTGTTTATTTCAGTGGAATACATTTTTAATAAACTGAAACAGAATTCACAAGACAAGCCCGTGACAGGAGTGAGACTGAACCAGACCTTTGCCAGCTGCATCTTTTCTGCCACTAGCCACAATTACCCTTTTCCCCCTTTGCTACTAAATGCCAAAATAAAGTGAAGGGAAAAGAGCTGCCTCTACTTTCTGTTGCTTCCTGATTTGCCAAGTTCTACCTCTCCTTCCTTATTTTCTGTCAACTGAATACTTAAAACAGAGAACCACACACAATGCTGTCCTAAGCAGGGCTTCTCCCACTATGGCAGAGATAGGAGGAAAAAAATCAATTGCTGGTGTCACACTTGACATGATATCACTTCCAGGGAGAACCGGAAAGTGACATCATGACACTCTAGGAATCACCAGAAACCCTATATCTTTACCATAGAGATTCTGGCTATTCCTAGTGTCCTAGAGTGTCCTAGAGTGATGTGACATCATTTCCAGTTTTCTGTGGAAGTGACATCACACGGCTCACAACACCAGCCCCCCCTCCCCATTTCCCCATCCTCCATCCTCTGCCAGAAGCCAGCCATCATCTGGCAACCCTAACTCAAAATCCTTCTCAAGTCTATTTAATGGGGCTTACTACTGGGAAAGTATTCTTAGGATATCACTGACACCCTCCTCAGTCCACACAGACTGTCATAAAAACTTGCTGTGTTTTTAATGGCATTTCTAAAATGCTAAACAGTCCATTCTGTTCACACTACTCACACTGCCATCAAGGCCATTGCTATCCTCTCTTCATTTTGTTATTTAAAACTAGCACAATGCTTGTCATTATGATGGGAGCGGGGGTGGGGGGAAGCGAAGGGACCGTCTGTTTACTTCAGAGGCCTCTGGCAACAGTGTCTGGCCCGGGTGGCAGGTGACCAATTAGATTATAGCCTGTTTACTTTCCCCCCAACTGAACCTGCTTTATTCGCATAGCCCCAGCTTGGATTCCACTTCTTGGTCACATTGAAACACAATATTATCATACTAAATCACGTTTATCGATGCTGATGTAGCCATCTCTGTATGTGAGGGCCCAGGGCATTTGTACCCCCCACACACACACACACACACAAGCACACTACCATGTTGAACAAAAGCCTCACTTCGCTCACTTTGTCTTAGAACATTCACTATTGAGTGCACTTCAGCAAGTTATCTCTATTTCTCCTGGGCTTGTCTTCATACCTTGGGAAGAAACACATTAGAAGGAAGTGCACCAAATGCAGTTCAAAGAAACAGAACTTAGGAAGTTACTCTCAGTTGATTCTTTCCTCTTGTCTCCCAAATATTTAAACTGTCCTTAACCGTTTTCAGATATTACAGTCATGCATACCAGAAACCTTTCAACTGCATGTATCAGGAATGCACATTACCTGTGATCCTTCTGATGTTTGCAAGGGCCATGTTGTGCTACCAGGAACAGTATATAAGTAAACAAGAATTTGAACCATAAGAAATCCAGAGGCCATGTACTGGAATCCCATGTACTGGAGTGGTACATGAATGCTAAATATGCATGTTGGCTCTGTTGATGCAACATAAAGTATTGTCAAGATTTATACAGTGTTCAGGGCCTTCCACTCTGGCAGGAACTCTGCCAGCCCGTGCCCCATCTGCCATCTGGCACTGAGCTGGGTGGCAGGGAAAATGGCAGGGGGATCAGCATTAACAGAACACTATGATGTCACTTCCGGATTGCACAGGAAGTGATGTCACCATGTCATTGGTGATGCCATGATGTTGCTGGTGGGGTTCTCTCCTAGGTGAGGCTCCCACAACCCTAGCACAGTTGGTTGGCTCCCAGTATGCATGGCTGTAACATTTGAAAAGAGATCCTCCTTAATCTGAATAATAATTTTTAAAATACTCTCATCTCTCCAAAATATAAAAGGCACAGAACTCACCAGAGAAAGATAAAGTATTCACTGGCAAAGGGCACTGCGGCCTAGGCTAACACCTGCTGAGCTTATTATGAACATCTGGTACCTTCTTCCCCTACCATCTCTTTGAACATCTCCTTCCCTTTTAGATGCATCAAGTTCTGGTTTCTGCGCTCCAGCTTCAGGGCCCTTCCTGGTGTGTCCTCCCCAAGGATCATGTTTGTCACGTACTCGTTTGGCTCTCACCCCCACACCCTCTGCTCTGTCAGTACTGCCAGCTTCAGTGTCTTGCTTGTTTGCTCTCCCTGCAAATGTCTTTCTGTGTTTTTTTTCCTCTCCTCTCCCATGCTGATTGTTCAGGATACCATGCCCTCCTTGAACTGATCCATATGGCTTCAGTGCTCTTTCCTCTCATGCGTTTTTTTCCAAAGCAGCCTTCTGCTCTGAAGGCCACAGGCCAGTAGCAACTTCTCTTGCACATGCCCAAGGGAAATAACAGCAACTAGCTCAAGAGCACTCAACAGAGAACGTTCCGAGACAAAATTAGTCGGGTGAGCCCTTTTTCAAGGTGGGACAATGATGGGCAATTGCTCCATGCCTCACACAGAGAGACGGACACCATCAGTATTGATAAATAGTATCTGAAATGATAAAGAGCCTTTTCTTTCCATGGCAGGAACACTGAGCAATGAAAACGTAACCCCAGGGACAAGGTGTCATTTCAGTAGTTTGGATTAGCCCTGTGCCCCATTTACTGAGACATTGATTCTAATAGAGGGATCGGTTCACATTGTCCTATTTGACCTGTAAATTTAATCAAAATATAGCCTATTAATGCCTTCCCACCCTTCCCCCACAGTCCTATGCAGACCAATCGCTTCCCATATAAGCCTAAATAGAGAATGGAACGACAGAGCCCTCATTTCAGTCAACAGCAACAAGAAAGGCTTAACGGTTTAATCCAAATTACCAATTGGTCATGTTGCCAACTTTTTTTTCCTGAGTCCCCCCAATTTAAGGGCCAATTGCTGCAAAAGGGCTATATTTTGAAAGTGAAACCAGTGGGAATTTTTTGCCTTTTCACTTTTGGAGACATAAAATCTTAACACAAGTATAGATGATTTTTGGAAAGCCTATGAGTATATCTATCTTTTTCGAACTGGGGGTGGGGTTTACAATAACACAAGGTGACTTGAGGGGGTGGGGGATCCTCCAGTAGAAGCAAGGAATCCCCTAATCCCAGCCTCAGCCCCCCGCCACCACTCACCGGCCAGCAGGGAGAAAAGGGCAGGAATGGGCATCCCGGAACGCACTCCTGACACATTGAGATGATATAACTTCCAGGAGTAGGGTTGCCAGCCTCCAGCTGGTGGCTGGGGATCTCCCAGAATTACAACTGATCTCCAGGTGACAGAGAGATCAGTTCCCCTGGAGAAAATGGCTGCTTTGGAGGGTGGACTCTATGGAATTATACCATGCTGAGGTCCCTCCCCTTACCAAACCCCATCCTCTCCAGGCTCCACTCCCCCAATCTCCAGGAATATCCCAACCTGGACCTGACAACCCTACCCAGGAGTGACATCATCGCACAGGCCATGGGAGTGCTCCTGCACTTTGCACCAGGCCAATTTGGGCCCCAAATGGACCAATTCCATACGGATGTACCAAAGAGGGTAAAGGGAGGGTAAAGGGACCTAGCAAACCTATGTGGTAAAGAACATTCAGACTGGGGGCCTTTCAAAATCATAAAAAGAGCCTGGTTGAGAACCATGAGAAGTAGCAACAAGTATATGGCAAGTAAAGCTTTGCTAAGCAAGCCTCCCTTGCTAAGGTGATTAGAGAGAATATGTGGCATTCACTCCCTGCCCCCACCTTCAGATCTTTTCCCTCTCAGCTCCCTTTCCTCCATCAGGACCCAGTTCCTTCAGTGCCTAGGTCCCGTGCCAGGCTTTTCTTCGGCCTATATGTACATAGGCTTGGATCCAATGACACAGTTTCCCTCGTGCCTCTCCTGCGCTTCTCTTTCCTCGGCCATGGTGCTTGCTTCCATGGCTACTAGCACTCCCAAGTGAGTGAGGGCTCCTCAAAAGAAAAAATGATCTTGCATACATGGAAGTGCTAGTGGCGGAGGAAGAGAGGAAAGTCTCTGCTGGAGCCAGGGAGAGGAGTGAGAGGAGCAAAGACAGTGTCATAGGATCCAAGTCACCGTCTCTTCCCAAATTCCCTTCCATTTTTGTCCTTCTCCCATTGACCCCTTTATGTGCTCCATTCATCATTCCCTAGGCTCCCCACACAGCCCTGTGGGCCTTTTCAGCTTCCCAATTCTTAGACATCTATACCACAATTCCCTTCTTCCTAACAACCTTATACAACCTGGTCAACATTCTGTGTGATTCTTTTTTCTCCCTCAGCCAAACTGTCTCTTTACTGAGATCAGCTACTCTGTCTGTTCCTCATCATGAAAGAAATAATCTTTCTCCTCCATAAAGCAGAATATTTGTGAACATTCTGTGACACCGCAAGAGCTCAGTCAGTGGCTGGGAAAAGGTTTGCAAGAAAGCCAAAGACAGATTCTAACCTACTAAATGAAAAAGAGGATTGTAAATGTGTACCCTAGCTTCCCCCATGTACAGTTCATTTGCAGCTTAGCTTTGGAGTGAAATAAACTAGTGTTTTGTTAGCTCCTAGTGGGCAGTTTTCACTCACTTGCCTCTCAGCATTTTGTAAAGAGCGTTGCTCTTCCCTCACTGAGGCACCTGCATGCTTCTTACATTTGATGTATCATTAAAAATGCCTTCTCACATTTTGGCACATAAAGCCTGATAAAGTTTCACCTTTTAAAGAAATAAATGACTCAATTAACAAGATGAAAAACAGCAGTGTGGTGGCAGACCCTCTTGGTGGCCAAAAAAAAAGGATAAAAAAGAATTATCCCAGCAGGGTGTTAATACAGGGAGCGCCACAACAATCAGCAGGCGCCCAATTTGAGTGACAGCCACCCAGCAAAGAAGACAGATTTGTCAGCTTGCTGACCGCTGGCTCGAGTCCCTCTCACCACTCTAGGAATAAATTGTTGCTCAGGAATGGTGGGGCAAGCAGTTGCTTGTCACTGCTAATCTAATTGATTTTTTTTTTGTAATGCTGTTTTCATTATCGTATGCAGATAGAGAGAAGTGCTGTTTTTGGAAATAGTAAAGCTCTGTCTAGATGGTCAAAATGTATATAGAAGATGCAGGATCGTACCTGCAGTCTCTTCCCTGCAGGCCCTCCGAACATCACAGGCCTTGTCTACATCATATATTAGAGGTCTTATCTGCACAAGGTCCTCCAAGCATGTAGTTTTTTGGCACATACGGAGCACCAAACTAGAAGTGAGGACATCCTCGTGTCTGCCACAGGGAAAACAATACCATTTTAAAGCCTGAAATGGGAGGTTTTAAAATGCTGCGGAGGCCTGGGCTCACAGCACAGTGGGATGAGGTGCTGTTGTTCCCCCCCCACACACACACACACACCCCTTGCCTTTTCAAATGCCAAAACAGATGTATGAGGGAATCATGGTATTTTTAAATCACCCACTCTAGGCTTTAAAATGGTGGTAGCATCCCTGTGGCAGACACAAGAATGCCATTATGTCATGTTACATGTGTCTATGCATATTGAGGTGTATGTATCCCCACACCGATGGCTCCACAGACATATAGAAGATGGGGGCATCACAACTTATGCAATTCCCCTGCCATCAGTACATTTCTGCACACTTTCACCATCTGCAATATAAAGGTGTCCCATTCGATTCATAAGTGGCATTTTTTATTCTCATAGGAAGAATGCCTTGGTTGGTTGGTTGGTTGGTTGGTTGGTTGGTTGGTTGGTTTGTTGGTTCGGTAGTTCAGCAGCCTTTGGTGCATGTTGGAACCTTTTTCCGCAGCCAGTACCACCAAAGCTATTTAAATCTGCAACACATCCTATATTCCATGCTAAGTTTCTTCAGACTTCTCACTAAAAACTTCTCCTCCGTGCACTGCAAATCTTTTTCTCCCTATGTGCCCACCCCTGGTTTTGTGGTACTCAACAGCCAGCTTAATGAAGATTTCTGGAGAACTCAAAAGCTTGTTCATTGTTTTTTGTGATATTTGAGTTGGTCTTGATATTAAAAGTTAGCTAAACATAACTGTTTGGAGGATTCTTCCTAGGCTAGCATGGTTACCTACAATCTTGGTGTATTTTGGTTTGTTGTATGAGTGCATATTTGCTGCCATCTTTAATGGAGTTGTCCTGCATGCCACATGCTCTTTGTTAGCAAAAGTCCCTATACTTTGGATAGGACAGAGAAACACCGCATGATTGTGGGTTTGTCATGGAAACTCAAAGTAACTCGCATAATATTGGTGATCCCATGGCATTGGTGGGTCCACATATTGGTGACTCCCATGGCAAGAGATACACTCCGACAGCTCTCTGAGATCCTTAATCCGCCCACTTTATGGGAAAGATGGATTGTGATGCTCAAAAGCGTTTCAACCAACCCACCTTCTTCCCAATCTTACGCATGCTGACCTTAGACAGGCATAGCAACTCCCCCCCATCAACCTCAAGTCAAAATGCTAATTTGAAATCTGGAGTGCCTCCTTCCAATTTTGCCCAGGTTAACAATCCCTGTAGTCAATGGTGTTATGCAAACAGAAAAGTTTATGTTGGTTTCTCGGCAACCAATTGGCCCAAAGAGTTGAAATATTGCATGTGAGTTTTTACTTTCTCTTTCTTTTCTGCCATCACATATAGTAAGCCAAATTCAAACAGATGCAGAGAAACTAGATCATTGCTCAGTGCCAATGGGACTACTCCAGAGTAAGTGGTGTGTGGCTTCCAGCCAGAGCCCGCAATCATTAAACCACTTAGTTGCCTCTAAGAGGAACACTCAGGAGTAAGTGGTTTAAGGCCTGCAGCCAAATCGACCAAATTAGCATGTGTAATTCTACTCACTTCACTAGATCTTGGGCTGATTTATACATAGATAGCAATAAATATAAGCAGGCTGGTTTTCTTTTGCTATTCCACATGGACATAATTTCATGCATGATACTGATATTTCATAGATATCTGGTACAGATTGCATATAATTCCGACTTCATCATTTTCATCATTTTTATTTTAAAGCAATTGCCGAGTATTGATTCACTTGGGGAAATGCATGAATTGTTTTCCAGCAGCACATATGTTTAGTCGTTCAGTCTTATAAAGCGTATTGTAAACATTCGAGACAACACTTCATATATATTTCCTTAGTCCTTCTTATAAAGTCCCTGAAAGATTGTATGATATTATTATCCCTACAATAAGCCAGTCTGGTGTAGTGCTAAGAGCGGCAGGACTCTAGTCTGGAGAACCGGGTTTGATTCCCCATCCTCCGATTGAAGCCAGCTAGGTGACCTGGGTCTGTCACAGCTCTCTCAGAGCTCTCTCAGCTCCACTGACCTCACTGAATGATTGTTGTGAGGATAATAATGACACACTTTGTAAATCACTCTAAATGTGACATTAAGTTGCCCTGAAGGGCAGTATATAAATTAAATGTTGTTGTTGTTGTTGTTATAATAATAATAACATTTGATTTATATACTGCCCTTCAGGATGACTTAACACCCACTCAGAGCAGTTTACAAAGTATGTCATTATTATCCCCACAACGACAAACACCCTGTGAGGTGGGTGGGGCTGAGAGAGCTCCAGAGAGCCATGACTAGCCCAAGGTCACTCAGCTGGCTTCAAGTGAAGGAGTGGGGAATCAAACATGGTTCTCTGGATTAGAGTCCTGCTGCTCTTAACCATTACACCAAACTGGCTCTCTTGTTACAAGCTGGGAACTCTCAAGAACTAGCAAGGGACACCTCCCATATCCTCATCCCTTTTCCTGGTTCCATCTCACCCACCCACTTTTTATCACCACTTGTTTGTTTGTGTGTTCCCCTCTCTACAGAGCCAGCAACCATAGCTCCTCAGAGGGTTTGCTAATTTCCTCTTTGCCTCCTGAAGGGTCTGTCAGTTTCACTTCCCCTTCTAGGAGGCAAAGAGGAAATAAACAAACCCTCTAAGCAGCATCTCCCTGGCTCTGTAGAGAGGGGAAATTGACAAAGCCTTCCGATCTCTTTTAAAACTCAGCTTCCCGGCTAACACTGCGACTCCCTTCATGTGCTCCTCCTCGTGTAATTCGTCTCTTGTAGCTTAGCTCTGAGTCTCCTTGATTATAGTTCAATATTCTTCCCATGACTACACCACACTGGCTCTCAATTTTTCCTTGCCAAGCGTGGCAACCAGAAGGAGGGCTTGGGGTGGGGACATGGGGTGATAAAATGGTAGAGTTCTGGTGATTCCTAAATAGCGTTTCCAGTCCCCTGGGGAGGAGGGGGATACAAATGTGAGATTTAAAGAATTTTGAAGTCCCCGCAGTTTGTCCCATTTTCCACCAATCCTGGGTAATCAGTTGGAGGTTGCAAGCCACCCAGCAATTGCCTGCCACTGTCAGGCAGCCTGGGCAAGCATTCAGCAGGCGTGCTCCCAGCAGGGCATGACGACATCACTTCCTGAAGTGCTGTCATCACACGTCATGCAACAGTGCTTTGTGGGGGCTGGTTTTGGCCCCAAATGGGCCAATTTTTTAAAAAAACCAGCCACACATGAAGCATGAGAGCATTCCAGCACAAAGCACTTCCGGAAGTGCTGTCACACATTGACGCCAGGAGCATGAGCGTGAAGATCACCGTCCCAGAGAGTACTAGGTTTCCCTTGCCCTGCCAGGAGAGTATGAAGACCTAGCAACTCTATTTTTAACTCTATATGCATCTGGATTTTAGAGCCAGATTTTATTCTCCTAATAACTTTAGCCAGTTAATGTATTTTTAAAATAAAAATTTAGCACTATAACCATAACAATGGCAAAAAAAGGAATCTTGAATCACAGTCAAAAGGCACATATAAAATAGATGCTAACTTATTCTAGCATACATTCCAGAACATTTGGGGTGGGGGGTGGGGATCTTACACTAGAGGGCTCAGTTGGCCTTTTGCTCTTCTGCTAGTCTCACATATAAGAGCGCTATGAATTAATAATATACAACTTCAGACAACATTTTGGCTGGTAAAAATACCTGAACACACAGATCAATGGTGCTATGTTCTACATGCCACCTGTTTCACCCATCATCTTGTCTCCCAATCCTACTTTCTCAGAGCCAAGCTACAAGTGATGCCTTACACAGGTTGGACGCTTGTCAGCTTACCTCAAGTTTTGATGGGAAATATAGGTGATCTGGTTTTACAGCTTGGCTCTCCATTACAGCTGCAAGACCAGGATGCCTACATTTCCCATCAAAACTTGAGGGAAGCTGACAAGTGTCCAACCTGTGTCAGGCGTCACTTGTAGCTTGACTCTCACCCATCTCTGTCCTGGGACTCTCATATGGTTGAAGAGACAGCAAGGGCTCTCCTCTCCAACACATGCCTCAAACAATGTCTGAAACAGGCAGTCCACAACTACATCCAACAGACACAGGTCTTGTTTCTCTGACTTCCACAACACCATCTCAGATGCCCTGAGGGAAATAATATAAACTGGGCTTCTGCACATGCAGGTATCATGGTGTGGGAGACTCAAGATGGCTGAGGGTGAAGAGCAACTACCTCAGACTTATGAGCCAGGCTTATTTTCCCCAACCCACTGCTTCCTTCCCTTCTTCTCTTGTATACCACTGACATGCTCTGTCTGTATGTGTGTGTGTGTGTCCCCCTCCTCCATCCTCCTCAGTACACGTGAAGTCCACAACAAGGCTTCACTGCCGCATGTGCAATGCAATATAAAATACCGACGTATTTCTGTGGTATACATAACCTCATCTAATACACGTTGGTTGTTTCTCTGGCCAAGAAACTTATCACATTTATGTGTAGGAGACAGAATGGTACTTTTAATCATAGTCTTTTTAAATAATAGAAAGAAAAGAAAGGTTCTGTACTACACAGCCATCCTTGGTGGAAAGTGCCATCAAGTCACAGGTGACTCATATCAACTCCATAGGGCTTTCAAAGAAAGAGATATTCAGAGGTGGTTTGCCATTGCCTGCTTCAGCGTAGCAACCCAAGGATTCCTTAGCAGCCTCCCATCCAAGTACTGATCAGGGCTTCCTCTGCTTAGTTTTCGAAATCTTCTGAGATCGGGGTAGCCTGGGCCACCCATTCCCAAGGCTTTCTTAAGGCAAAGATGAGACTCTGCAGGTGAGACCCTGCAAAGACAGATTTGGAACTAGTAAAAAACAAACAATATGAAACTGGATGGGCCATTGGTCTGGCCCAAGGAAGGGGGAGTTCTTTACCTTAGAAGTTTAGCAGTCTCACGTCTTCTTCCAGTTTCCAGGTAGAAGGTAAGAGAGCTCAGTACAGGCTTCAAAACACAGATGTATATAAAGTGTAATTTATTATATCAAGGATTTTTCTGTGATCAAGGGAATAGCTTAAAGAAAAAAGGTCAAAGGGACTGGTGCTGTTAATACACGATTGATGAAATCCTTGAACACATATTGATCCACTTTTATTACATTTTTAAACCTTCATCTCTGAACATTTCCCAATAATCCAATAAGTATAACAAATGTAATTTGCTGTTCTCAGTCATGGGAAGTACTCTTTGCCCCAATAAAACTCAGCGTACAAGAACAGTTTACACCAAGAGAACAATGCCCATATATTGATTTGTTTTAATTCATTCTGGACTACTGTTTCATATGCATTTCTTAGTGTTTTCATGTCTTTGGTTGACATTATCTGCACTAATGCATTTCAGTTGCACAGGACTGTCAACTTTTAACTTGGCAAATTATGAACTGTTCCACCATTAACCACAATGAAAAGACCATATTGAAGATTATTGCATCTACAGAATACAATGCCATGACCAACCAACATAGTAGGGTTGCCAGCTGCTGGATGGGGCCTCGAATGTTCTAGTATTATAAGTGTTCTACAGACTATGCAGATCAGTTCCCCTGGAGAAAACAGAAGCTTCTGAGGGCAGACTCTATTATATATACTCTATGGTATATATCCCATATGTACCCAGAGGACGCGCCGATCAGGGGATAAAAAACTATTGGTGGTCCCAGGTGTCAGATACACCCCAATATATCTGCCATGTTTGTCTTGTTGTAGATCTGTCATGTTTGCCTCTGAGAATATGCAAAGGGAACATGTTTACTTGCTAGCTCCTTATCTTGCAGGTGTCTGGTTGCTTTTTCCCAGCCGGCTTGAGAACGTGGCCTTGAAGTTCCAGGCGGGGCCGTATCACTCTCCCTAAAGGACTGGGATGAGCTCATCCTTTCCCTTCCCCCCTCATCTCTGAGATCCTGGACCCTTCACACCAAAACCCTAACGGACTTTCTCTCCCGGGGGTGGGAACATTCCCCTATAATTAACCTTGCTTTGCCACCCTGTGTCACTTCTGCCAATGCTACTGTCTGAATATCTTGATACTGGTATATCTCATCAATAAAGTATCTTTAATTCATACACTGAAGTGATGCAGTGAAGTGCTTGGGGATTTACTTGGCAAGACCTGACACCTGGCCCCAGGGAGGCCCACCTGGCCTCAACCAGAGCCAGGGTCTTCTCTGTACTGGCTCCAACCTGGTAGAACTCTCTGTCTAGTGAGACCAGGGCCTGGCAGGATTTACTATCCTTCCACCAGGCCTGTAAGACAGAGATGATCCGCCAGGCAGATGGTTGGGGCTAGGCTAGGCCTCCACTGGCCTAACAGAGGAGGAGAAGGAAAATCGGATCCTTCTCATTAGAGGCATCCACCATCAAGTTTTTAAATGGCAGGCTTCAGTGGCAAACTGACTGCCTCTGATGAGCTAATTGTCACTCACTGTATTTTTTAAATTGACATTTACTCTTGTGTTCTGGTTGGTTTTAATTTTAATCTGTTTTAAGGTGTTAAGTTTTATTTTGACTGTTTTATAAATGTAATCCGCCCTGAGCCTTCTTGTGTGGGGAGAGCGGAATAAAAGTCAAAATAAATCAATCAACCATAGATTCTAGGTGAAATCCCTCCCCCAAGCACTGCCCTCAAATATCCAGGAATTTCACAGGCCACAGGTTATTGATTGATTGATTGATTGATTGATTGATTGATTGATTGATTGATTGATTGATTGATTGATTGATTGATTGATTGATTTTTATTTTTAAAATTATTTTATTAATTTTTCAAACAAAAAAAACAGGAAGAAAAACAACCACCATCTAAATTATGAACATAGAAAAAGAGATTACCAAAAAAAAAAAACCTGTTAAAAGAACAAAGACAGTGTTAACTCAAGTTACTGTCAGAGAGCCTAATATTTAACACATTTTTCAAATTATCTTATATAGCTAAGAGAGGAAATCATTAATGGCATCAGGGATTATTTATTTATTTAGAAAAAAATTATGTCGCCTCCCCAAGAACCCACCCATGGCATCTTACAAAACACAAAATAACAAAAACAAAACATTAAAACGTATCAATTAAAATCCAACATTGAAATGCCAGTTCAGCATAAAAACATAGACCATAAAAACAGACCACTGACAGTCTAAAATAACAGTTTCAGACCAAAATAGTACTTTAAAAATTCAGCCCCTTAATTAAAGCCTAGGTGAACAGAAATGTTTTGGCCTGGCACCTAAAAAAAAAGCAAAGTAGGGGCCAGGTGAGCCTCGAGGGGAAGGGCACTCCATAAGCAAAGTGGCACTGCTGAAAAAGACCTGTCCCTGGTTGCCAGCCACTTCATCTCTGAAGGCGAGGGCACAGAGAACAGGGTTTGTGAAGCAGATCTTAACCGGCTGGTTGGCTGGAGAATATGGGAAGAGACAGTCCTTCACGTTGGCAACCCTACAAGGTAATTGCTTGAGATGAGTATGTTTAAGAGAGCTCATGAATTAGTATGTCATTCAAGAGAGGGACAGGCACCTGGATCCCTTTCTCTGTCTCAAAGGATTCTAGGGAAACAGTTTTCAGATCATCTCTAAATCCAAAGGTTGCACTCCAATATTCTCCAGAATATTTCAAAGGATCTTGGAGTGCACCTGTCTCAAGGTGGGCAGGGCGACTGCTCAGAGAAGCAAAGCATCTTGGTCCTCCTCAATATGCCTAGCATCTGTTCACATCTCAGACATACTGTAATTTTTACATGAAGAGAAAAATGTATGTATCTGAATTGGATGCACTGCACCTGAGTGATGTATGGCTGTGTTAACTGAGAGATCCCCAAAAAAACCATTATTCAAAGTGTTAAATACACTGTTTTTTAATTTATGCAAAAATTGCTGTTACTCAGGGGGATTTCATTTCATATTAGAAATAACTCACATCAACAACAAAAAAGGCTTTTTACTGTGGCAAGATTCCCTGAACATGAACAATCTGCAAAGACTGTGAATAGGTGGAAATCTTACATGGAAAGGCATAAAAAACTATCCTAACACTGTAAATCTTAACTCTTAATAACCCCCAAGTATACAATATTATCACCAAATGCCCCTATTTATTTGTTAGTTTATTAAATAAGATATTTTTAGGTCATCTTCCCCACTGATCACAGCAGCTTCAGCTTCCCAAAACACCAAATCCATAGATAACAGAAAATTAAAATAAGAAAAAAGATAGCTATACAACTTTCCTTTCTGTGCATACCCTCCATATGACATTTGATTGGAGAGCACCCTCAAGTCATAGCTGACCTATGATGACCTTTGGAGGAATTGTCATGGCAAGAGACTAACAGAGGTGGTTTGCCATTGTCTGCCTCTGCAACCCTGGTCTTTGCTGGAGGTCTTCCACCCAATTATTAACCAAGGCTGAGCCAGCTTAACTTCTGAGATCTGATGAGATCAGGCTCACCTGGGCTATCCAGGTCAGGACCATCATATGACATTAACTACAAAAAAACACACCAAAAATGAACAGGTTTACATTACTTATGGAAGGTGGACTGCATAGGGGTCTTCCATACCCCCTTGTGCAGGCTATCCTTGAGGAGCTGCTATAGAAAACAGTGGAGTGTAGCTGAACAGACAGATCAAATTGGCTAGCCTATATTGAAAATAAAATAACTACCATAGGTATATCCATTTGTTCGTTATACCCACTTCCCTTTCCAGAGGCATACAGGGTAATTATACATAGAATCCTGGATATCGAATATCAGGAGTTATCTAGCCGAGCCAATAGAACCTGTTCCCCTCTAAGCTTTGAGATCCCCCTCAAGATTGGTGCTATGGCTTCTTGTTGTTCTTCCCTACAGGCTCCACATCTTCGCAGAGCCTTCTCCCTTGCAAGATTCAATGCAATGCCATCTTCAGTCTTATTTGGCAGATATAACAAGATCCCATACATAGACAGAGTTTGTCACTGTGATCATGATAGTATTGAGACAGTTTTGCACGTCCTGCTTTATTGCCAACTATATGCAGAGCAGACTTGCGTCTTAAATATTTAGAAGCAGAATTAGTTAATATGAGGGGCTTCCCGGATTCTCTAAAGTTCTTTCACCTTCTGAATGACACCCTGCCTAAAACCACTGAGAATGTAGCAATATTTCTCTATATGGCTATCAAATTCCGTCAGGAGCGGTTCCAGAAGTATCTTTGTTTTTCTATGTTTCTTGTATTGTGAATATTGTGCCAACTGATGCCAATAAAGGTTAACTGAACTGAACAGATCAAAATGGGTGTTCAACCAGGAAGAAGCCCTAGGGCAATCAGGGATAGAGAATGGGATCATAACAAAAAAACAAAATTGGACATAAAACAACATTCCAGACCAGGCAACATTTTTAAGTATATAGGTAGATGTATAATATACGTATATGATGTGTAGATCACAGGCATGCATTCAACAAAAATCTTGTGACTGACAGCCAACTCCTTAGTATTAGTTTTGATTCTTATTTGCAGGGTATTACTTTTTTTTAAGGGTGCCAGGGAAAAATCTAGAATCTGGGATTTTATCCTCGGAGCAGGGTGAGCAATATAAAATATTCACCCACTCTCAAAAGTCGCCCTAAGCGGTTAGAAAGGGCAGCCTAAAATGCCAAGTGCCTCCCATTTAGCCCCTAATAATGTCCCAAATTTGTAGATTGCTTTTGGGGGGGGGTGTCCCTGTTAAGAATCACTACTATGAATTGTGACTAAGAATTAAACTGGCATAACAATGTTGAAACTGCCTCCTTCGAAACAAAACCTCTCCTGGCTTTTTAAATTACTTAACTGTCATGGTGTTTATTTTTCCTACAGAATTTCACATGGAATTTGGTCTACAGGGGAAACTGAATATAGTTGGTTCCCTAGACCAAACTGCTAGGAGACAGGGTTTCCAGCACTGCCAATTTGGTGCTTAGGGGATAGCGTTGGGGTGGGTTGTGATCACTTCCAGGTTAAGCTCTAGGAATTCCCCCTAGGGTTGCCAGTTCCGGGCTGGAAAATTTCTGGAGATTTGGGGAGGGGGGGTAAGAACCTAGGGAGGGCAGAGTTTGCGGGGGCGGGGGGGGGCAAGGGATCTCAGTGGGGCTTAATGCCATAGAGTCCACTTCCCAAAACAGACATTTTTCTCCAGGGGAACTGATTTATGTTACGTGGGCATCAGCTGTAATTTCAGGAGATCTACAGCCACCACCTGGAGGCTGGCAACCATACCTCCATGGTAAACAACATAGCACATGAGCTCTTGTGGCGATGGACTGAACAACCCCTGGAAGAGGATGGGCAAAAAATAGCCAGCTGGAAGAATGGCAGTGCATGGTACATACATTTCCTTCCTTCCTTTTTCACACTCAGGAAAATGGGCCAAAAAGACATTCAGTTTTTCCACTAAAACTTTGGAAGACCAGCTTGTTCCCTGGGGCATATCACCCATCCCGAAACAAAACTCATGTCTGGAGGCAAAGGGGAGAGCATCCCAAGCTGTCAGTCATATCGCAGAATTCAGTTCAATTGTAAACCAAAACAAATGTGTTCCAGCCGCCTCTCTTTGTTACTGTATCAAGGAGATACAGAACCCAAAGGTATTTGTGTCTGTAACCCTTTCTCCTAAGGTACAAACACTAATCTTGTTTTTTTTTTCCTGTTTCCCAAAGAAGCCTCCAACCTATCTACCTACCATAGAAAAATGCAGAAACTCATTATCAAGGTTCAGCTTTAGAGATTTACATTAGAAACAGGGAGTCTTATTTCAGCACAGTATATATGGTGAGCAATATGTTAAGAGTAGAACTGAATTTATTCCCCAGATAAGTCATTTATTTCTCTCCTCAAAGAAAAAAAAATCCAATATCCTTAGATCAGATGCATATTGAAGCTCGACGGAAAGGGAATAAAACCTCAGACATGGGCTGGATTAACGTGTTCAAAATTGGACATTCGCCATCTGTATGCTCCACGGAGCTTGGTTTGTACATAGTGCTTAGAGTATACAATGCATGAGTCGGGGTAATTTTTTTTCCGGAGCACAGTATGTCTGTTGCCTCAGAATTATTTACCTAGCAAATTATTTATGAGTGCCTTGTGTTTCTTGTCATGTCAAACTTCTTATTGTCTTGTTGTTTAATGCTTTTGTCAATGGTGAAGTGAATATAAAGAGGCAAATTTCATGTGTTATGTGTAAATGAGGGTCACAGTAGCCCACCATATCTTTTTAGCAAGGAGAACAACTTTGGAAGGTGCCAATTGGGATTTTTTAAAAAGTAAGTAATCCTTTCCCCACCTACCAATCCTCCACTTCCAATTTCCTCTTGCTCTCTCCCCCGAATAGCCGGAAAAGAAGTGGCAGGAGGCAAATGAGATAAATTTTCCTCCCCAAACCAATCCACCCAGCACTGCTCACCTCTAACGTATGTATTTTTAAAAAACATTTTTCACCTCGCCCCTCAGTTTTAAATATGGCTCTTCATTACAGATCATAATAGGTTTAAAACTATATAAATGCACAACAATATAAAACAGCAATAAAAATGATCACTAACACCATTAAAAACACAACAAGCAAACAACATAAGCAGTTCTCAACAACAATTTAACCCATGGTTTGCAGCATAAACCCAGACAAAAACTTTTTCAAAGCCAAAGGGTTTTTCAAAGAGAGCTGACTTCAGGATTTGGTAAAACAGCAATAAGGATAAGGCCAGGCTGCATTCCAGAATCTTGATATTGCTCTCTCATAGCCACCTATCATATTTTGGATAATAAGGCCATATAGAAAAGGACCTGTGATGATGCTTTCAGTGCCGAGTAGAAAGTATTCCTTCAGTGAGACTTCTCCAGACTATTTAGGGCTTTCAATACCACAAAAAAGTCACAAATAGCACTTTGAACTGGGCCTATAAAAACTAGCTGGCCACCACTGCAGATAAAACAAAAAAGGGAATAATGAGGTCCTGATGGCTCACTCCAACCAACAATCTGGAAGCCACATTTTGGACCAGCGGAAATTTCTGAATTATTTTCAAAGACAGCCACACAGTGTGTGTGTTACAGTATTTCGCTCTGGGTATCAGTAAAGCACAAGCAACGATAGCTAGATCTCTCTTGTTTAGAAACAGTGCACCCTGTAAACCAGCTGAAGTTAGCGAAGGAGTGTAACCAAGAGCGCAGGAGTTGTGTTGAGAGGGCTGGGCAAAACTAGCAAGCATCCTTATTGGCCCCTGTGCCTTTCTCTCCTCCATTAGGTGAGTCCTTCTCAGTTTCAAAGGACAGTGCTTCATGCAGAGGTGCGAGACCAAGGCCAGGAACACAAGGGCTCTTGGCCTGTGGCTCTTAGCCTGGGGCACCAAGCTGGAGGCCCAGCCACTGTTCACCATGACTACAAGACTTTCACTTCAAAAGATGGAGACCTACGCCATAAACTGTACCTGGCAACCAGGAGCAGCAGGCAGAGAACAATCACCTTTGGGGCAATATAAATGTTGGTTCACCACGACTGTAGACCTGGTCTACTGTATGATTATCTGTGGACACTAGTATGTTGAATATGAGGTATCTGGGGTATATCTTTTACTGTTGTGGGGGCTATCTCTACCTGGAGCAGGATGTATGATGAATGCACTATTCCGGTACCGATGGGAGCTGGTAGATGTGGGGCTGGGTTTAAGCAAAGGTGACCAATGTCAGGCAAGGTTGCTCGCTGCTGACCTAACCTCCACAGCATTCCTAGAGTTGATGATTCAAGGTTTTCTTCTTCCCTCACTTTCTCTCTAATGCTATGCAATGCCAGATCAGGGAGGCACAGACCTGCTCACCTGACCACATGGTTGCAATAAGAAGGAATTGACTTGGTTTGAGTATCTGAAACATGATTGGAAGGAAATGACATGGTGTGCCTGTTGCCAGCGAACTCCACCTGATTATGTGGTTCTGGCAGGGGAGGTGGGGTTGCTCTTGAACTGAGTGAGACTTTCAGCTTGACTGTATGCACCTTCCATTGGGTACTAAGGATAAATCAGGTATTCTGCTAGTCTATGCCACCAATATGCAGATGATACCCAGCCCTATATCTCGTTATCTGATACAGTAGAGATACCGAGTCACTCCTTGGTAGCTGTTGTCAATTGGCTGAAAGCCCACAGTTCAAAACTGAACCCAGACAAGATGGAAGTGGCATTGGTTAGAAAAGCAGAGATTTTGAAGGACATTTTGCTTCTGACCTTTGATGGCATTCAGTTGACCTTGGCTAACTCAGTTAACAGCCATGGGGTTATAGTAGATCCAGCTTCCAGCTAGAGAAGCAAGTAAATGCAGCTGCAAATACGGCCTTATATATCACAACTCAGACTAGCCTGGACAGTGGCCCCTACCTTTACACGGCTGATCTGGCCACTTGGACTCATGCCACAGTAACATCAAGACTAGACTACTGTCATGCACTCTACACAGGCCTCCCCTCAAAGACAATTCAAAGACTCCAGCTGGTGCAGAATGCTGCAGCTCGTTTACTCTCAGGAACTAGATGGCGCATGCACATCTCTCCCATTCTGCAGACACTCCATTGACTGCCCATCAGTTATCAGGCTCAATTCAAGGTCCGGACTATCACATTCAAAGCCCTTCATGGTCTCAGCCCTTCATATCTGTGCAACCACCTCTCTCCCTATGTTCTGCCGTGACAGCTTCACTCAGCTGAACAGGGCTTTCTGCACATACCACTCTACAACAGCTTCCCGTACACATGCTTTCTTTCTTTTTTTTCACCTTTTGGAATGATATGCCTGAGGTCAGGAAAGCTGGCTTTCCACAAACTATGCAAAACTGAATTATTCAGAAGGGCTTTCTACCCTGATTATAAAGCTGTGTAATAAGAAATAGCTCAGAGAGATGTCTTGATGGCACAGAGACTATATCAGGTACTGTCTGCTGCTTGTGGGTATGTTCCTACTGTTTCCACGTTGCTAAAGATGTCGTGTTAATTAGTTATGCTTTTGTTTTCAGAAAGATTTCATCTCTGTGCTCAGCTTTAAGCTTGTTTCAAATTTTCTGCCACCACATCCTATCGTATCTGTTCATTGAATGTCCTAGCTGTTGAATCATATTATATTTTGCTCAACGAACATCCTAGCTGTTGACTGTATTGTATTGTTGTTTAGTCGTTTAGCTCCTTTTTAGTTGTTTTTAGCCGGTCTCTTGTTGAGGGGAGAACCCAGCCCCCTTCTTCCCGACTGTCTGACAACCCACTTAACAGGTAATACCATCACCATCCCATGAGATTTATGGGATTTATCTGACTGGGCTTCAGCATATGGGTTGCAGGAAAAGTTGTTGCCTCGTGCACTGATTTGTATGATTTTTATGATTTTATGTGCTAATATGATGTAATGTATGGTTTTAATGCAATTTATACATAAATGTGTTTGATTGTTGTTTGCCACTCTCAGCCTGTGTGGGGGTAGAATGAGGTACAAATGCAAATAAATAAATAAATACATAAAAATATTTCACTAGCACTGTGTAATCTGCCTTGGGTTCCAGTGAGAAAGGTGGACTATAAATAATTTAATCACCTACAGTTGGTTCTAAGCCAGACTGGACATACAGACTGGAATAATGTAACATATTCTACATGGGGCTGTCTTTGAGATGGTAGAGACTGGAGAAGATGGAGAAGGGATGGCCACAGACAGGGATCTGGCAGGATTGGGAGAGCATAGAGAGAAATGGAGGCAAGACCATAGAGGGCTTATAAGAGAGTTATGCTGGGTTCCACGTTGGGGGAGTTGCAACAGAGTTTTCAGAAGAGGTGAGAAGCCTGAAGTGTGACGACTCCAGAAGACAGCAGTGAGCACTAGAGGTTTTTGCCAAGGTGGCAGAGAAGGAGGGGCATATTTTTGTCAATTTGTGCAAGGAGAAGTGAAATGATTGGTTGATAGACTTAATATCGGGAGCATAGGAGAGTGAGGAATCAAAGAAGCCAAGTCTATGGCGGGCCTGTCTCCATACATCATAATCATCATCATAACAACAACATTTGGTTTATATACCACCCTTCAGGACAAATTAACACCCACGCAGAGCAGTTTACAAAGTATGTTATTATTACCCCCACAACAATCACCCTGTGAGGTGGGTGGGGCTGAGAGAGCTCCTAGAAGCTGTGACTGACCCAAGGTCACCCAGCTGGCTTCAAGCGGAGGAGTAGGGACTCAAGCCCGGTTCTTCAGATTAGAGTCATGCTGTTCTTAACCACTACACCAAACTGGCTAATTCTGCTCTGAATTTATTTTAATATACATATACACTAAGTACAACAAGCATGATAGAAGCAGAAACTGAAGTTGGGCGTATGAGTGATCCATATCCTCTCATGCCTCATACAATAGTCAGGAATAAAATTGTTGCTCTTTATTTTTATTTGTAAATAGGCCGAGAACAACTTCTCTATGCTCTTTCATTAAAAACTCAGCATTTAAATTATAGTACTCAAAAGAGCTCTCAGTAATGGGAAAACAACAACAACAACAAAGAACAGAAAAGTCTAGTTGGAAATGTGGATGTTTTTAAGGGGCAATTCCACAGATGTCATAACTCAGGTTCAGAAGATTAGAAACATGCTTTGCATACAGCAATTTGTTCTTTTTATTTAACAAATACAGGATGACTTGAGAGGCACCAGGCACTTTCTAGGGCGATACCCTTGAAGGTAGTTAGTGTTGCGCTAGAACTATCTGCAGGGGGAGGCGGGAAAAGAGATTGATGGGGAGTTAACAGAGAGAGGTTCAAAATGGAAGAAATGTAATAACCTTTCATTAGGCCCAACCAAATTGACACAAAACAAAGTGCATGCTTTTGGACAATTGCCAGAAGTCTTCATCAAGCTGCGTGTTACAACATTTTAAAAGACAGACGAGCAGAACACAGGGATGCTTTTCAGGCCATGGTGTTAAGGTCTGATCCTGCATGCATCCTCTGTGAGCCAGGTAGAGCCAGATAGAGGAGGGACTAAAAAGCTTTATTCTAGCAATGGTGTCAGTCTCTGAACAACATGAGTCTGTGGTGCTAATGTGATGACCAAACACACAGAAAAAACATGACTGAGAGTCGAACTTACTTAATTTGCTCTCATATTCTTTTTGGTGTGCCTTTTCTTCTGTGTGTTGAAGAACCACATGTCATATGCTTGAAAATCCTAAACAAGAACAAGGATAGACAAATCAAAAACCCAAGCAATTCTACTGTGTAAAGCATGGCCTCATCTATGGATAGTAGACTAACTACTAGTCAACTACAGAAAGGAAGCCTGCTAGAGAAATGGCTGCAGCCCTAACATCGGTTCCTAGACAAAAAACAAAATTTAGCATCAGTTCAGAATTCTCCACACTTTCCAGTTACATAACTAAAAAATTGACATCACAATTAAAAATGCAGTTTTCAATAGCCTATATTTATGGTGGCCGAGTAAAACTTACTAAATTCTATTACATGTGATCTGACAGATCTTATCATAGATGACTCATGCATTTCAGATACCGTCAATACCAGCTGTAACTGCATGTCAGCTGTTAAATTTTATCAATACTGACTGTCAAAAATAGACTTCTAATGCCAAATCCCTGGATGTTAAATGCTGCCAAATAGTTGCATAGGCAAAGAACGTTGTATGAATATTCACCATCAAAATTTGTTAAGAATTGGAAGGCAGCCTTGTTTCAGGGTTACCTGTTGTATCTTCCTGGGGTCCAAGCATGCAGGAGAAGAGGAGACTATGGGTAGATCTTACCTGATCAGGTAGGTAAGGTAAAGGTAGTCCCCTGTGCAAGCACCGAGTTATTACTGACCCATGAGGGGGACGTCGCATCACAACGTTTTCTTGGCAGACTTTTTACGGGGTGGTTTGCCATTGCTTTCCCCAGTCATCTACACTTTACCCCCAGGAAACTGGGTACTCATTTTACCAACCTCAGAAGGATGGAAGGCTGAGTCAACCTTGAGCTGGCTACCTGAACCCAGCTTCCACCAGGATTGAACTCGGGTCACGAGCAGAGCTTGAGCTGCAGTACTGCCTCTTACCACTCTGCACCACGGAGCTCTTACTTGATTGGGTAGATATGATTTATTTAGGACATGTTTGAAATCTTTCATGATGCCAGAATTGTTGGGGCAGGGGCATGTGCAAAAACTCATGTTGCAAGTTTGAACAGAGTAGACCCATGGAAGAGAGGCTTGGGTCTTGCATCTTCTTTTTAGAGGGGGTATTGTGTGGTCTTGAAATGAAGAGAGTATCTTTATTTAATACAGGGCTTTTTTTCTGGGAAAAGAGGTGGTGGAACTCAGTCGGTTGCCCTCGGAGAAAATGGTCACATGGCTGGTGGCCCCGCCCCCTGATCTCCAGACAGAGGGGAGTTTAGATTGCCCTCCAGAGGGCAATTTAAACTCCCCTATGTCTGGAGATCAGGGGGTGGGGCCACCAGCCATGTGACCATTTTCAAGCGGTTCCGGAACTCCGTTCCACCGCGTTCCAGCTGAAAAAAACCCTGATTTAATATATCTTTTTTTGAATTTTTTTAAATCAATTTTACCTTGACTACTTATGAATAAGGGATTACAATGCAGGCCACAGATCTGTTATTTTCTTTTTAAGCCCAACATTTTTTGCACTATTTTGTTGGAGTTATTTTGATTCCTCATTATATATTTGTATATTTACTATGAGTATACTCCTAGTTTCTGCGCCTTAAAAATTCTTCTTTTCCTCCAGTATCAGTGTCTCTAATTTACTTTCATGCAAACATCCAAGTCAGATTTAATAAAATGTCTAAGTAGCATGCATAATGACATCATACCCCCTTAGGGATGGTCAAGGAAAATGACCTTCCATTTTACAAAAGAAGAGGATTAATTTTTATTGTCTGCCCAAGTTAATGTGTGTTTGGACATAAAGGACCCATCAATATGATGGAGCGCATAGTGGATTTTACTCACAGTAGTTTCTAAAAGGACATTTCTTCCTAATCCATTTTTATAAATCACTTTAAGGGCCATATTGATCTTTAATTGGGAGCGACACCTAATCACTCCAGTGTGGGGAATTCCTAATTAGGGTTCACCCAAACAGCTCAAATATTAGGGTTAGGGAACCTGTTTCAGCCAGCACTAGTTACTGCAGTCATAGTACGAAAAATGGATCAGAACACACTGCAATGCACATGGCTCAGCAATTCTCTAACAAACAAGACAGATCTTCCTACACATCTGAAAGATACCTCAGGTTTGCAGAAAAACCTTAAATTAAAAAAAATACATTGAGGAGTTTTTAAAAATGGTAAAAGGAGTCCCTATAGTTTGAACCAGATGCCCTCAATGGCTGTTGCTAGGCAACCATAACAGTTCAGCCAGTATTGGAGGTTTCATTTCTGTCAGGAAAAGGGGGTAGGGCTCTTTCCCAGGCTGTTTTGGCCTTTGAGGGAGGACTCATAGGGGCAAGGCCAGGCCCAGAAGCAATCACAAGACAACTTAATATCACATGACGTGCATGACTCACTCAGGCCTGGCTGCTTGCTATTGTTCAACAGCAGCCCTCCCCAAAGCCAACTAGTGTAGCAGTTAGAGTTTCAAAGTAGGCTCTGAGTAGGCTCAAATCACCACTCTGCTGTGGAAGCTTGCTGGATGACTTTGATCCAGTCACATACTCTCACCCTAACCTACCTCTCAGGGTTGTTGTAAGCATAATTTGGAGGGAAGGAAAACTGTGTAAATTGCTTTGAGTCACTATTGTGGAGAAAGGTAGTATATAAATGAAGTAAATTAAAAAATAGAGATGAAGATGGGGTAGGAGATAAAAAGATGTAGGGAAAGGTGAGCATATGGAGCCGGCCAGGGGGAGAGAAAGAGGATACAGGGGAAAGTGAAGTATCCCCAGCAAGTTCTTGCAGGTTCCCCACTACACAACTGGGTTCAGTTCTGCCAGCACCACGCAACTAGGTCATAGGAGAGAGGCTGCCAGGAGAAAGGGGGAAAGGGAAGAAAGGGGTACAGACTAGGGTTGTTGTTCCTCTCTTTCCATAATTGTCAGCATACTTGCTACTAGAGATGGGCACGAACAGCAATACAAACAAAACAAAAAAAAAAAAAGCCCAAAAAAAGCCCAATCTGCTGTTTGTGAACAAGCTGATCGTGAGGCCCCATTCTAAATGAAGTCATTGCAAGACTTGTTCATTGCTGTTAGTTGCTGTTCGTCAAGCCAGACAGTCTGGCACCTGCAATCAATTCCCTTGGCAACATAGGCAGGGATTGTCTGAACCCTGTCTGAACTCCTGCTGTTGCCCTGGAAACCCCAATCTAAGCCCAATTTAGCTTGATAGGCAGGTCTTCCTTTCAAGTGTGGAGCTTCAAATTTGTTACAAGGGAACAAAAACCAGGGGGGAGGGGGGCTTCCAGCTCTGGCTTTGGAGAGGGAGAGACAGCTGCAGTTGGCATTTTGATAGAGAGAGTGCATTGGAGCTTGAATTTTCTTTGTGTGTGGTGGGATAGGGATCTACCCCTTCAGGTTCCAAGGCTGCAGCCAGGCTCTGGGCCAAAGTGTTATTTATTATTGGTACCTTTCCTGCTGCCTGCTCAGGTAAGGTTTCTGGGAATGGTGTGGTAGGGATCTACCCCTTCAAGTTCCAGGGCTGCTGCCAGGCTCTGGGCCCAAGCTATTATTTATTATTGGTACCTTTCCTGGTGCCTGCTCAGGTCAGGTTTCTGGGAGTGGTGCAGTAGGGATCTTGACTTGGATGATGGCTGGAGGAGAGCCTGGTGGCCCCCACGAACAGCCAACCACGAACATGTTCGTGAACAGGGCCATGTTCGTGGTTGTTCATGAGTCCCTGTTCGTGGATGGCAACAAACAATGAACATCATGTTCATGTTGGACTTCCTGTTTGGGATCCATGGAGGTCTAACGCAGCTCCACTTGCGGAGCTGACCGGACTGCCGTTTTAACCGGCCGGCGGGGTGAAAATAGCCCGCGGCCGACTGCTCTCAGGCGGGGAGCAGGCAAAGAACGCTCAAGACCCTAGGGTGAGCTAGATCTCGGACGAGGGGGGGCTCTACACAACGAGTCTCCCCCCGATCCTTGAGGTCCCACCTTGCGACGGGTCGGCTATAATCTCTGCGGCAGTTTTGGGGCCAATTCGGCTGGCATAAGACCTACATACCCAAGCATCGATTGGGGGAAGAAGCTGAGAGGAGAACTTAAAATCGAAACAGCGATTACAACCCGAGAAAAGTGAAGAGAAGGTAAAGATCATTATCTTCTGAGACGGGACAGATTGATAAAAACAGAGAGGAAAAAAAGTAGATTTTTAAACTGCAACAGACTAGTGAAAAGGAGGGGAAGACTCGGCAGGAATTGAATTTAAAAAGAGACTAAGTTTAAAGAAGTTATTAAAGAAATGGGACTATTGTTTTGAATACCTGTGGCTTTGGAGCTGTGAGAAAAAGACACCATCGCGAGATCTGCTGTGGGAAGACGGGAGACAGGAAGTGCGTAATAACAATAGAGTGGCTGGAGAGAAGCGGCCCTTGCTGGAGGGCAGGAAGTAGGGAATCGCCATTTTTGAAAGGGGAAGGGTCGCGGCTTCAGCGGAAGAGGAAGTAGGCCATCTTGGATTACAAAATCATAGAGAAACCATAGAGAAAAGACGCCCGACATTTTGGACTCTTTAAAATTTAATTTCTATAAGAAGACCGGGACATTTAAAATAGAAAAACGTTAAATTTTACGCCACGGAGTTAAGGAAGAGAGCGGATTCGTGGGAGCGAGCTAAAGCAAGCCCCACGATGTCAAAAAAAGAGTGGCAATCGGCAATAGAAAACCTGGATAAAAACCTGGACAAAAAACTTTTAGATATGATTAAAGAACTTAAGGACACGAAATTGGAGCTGATAAAAGAGGTTAAAGAGGTTACACAGACAGTAAAATCGGAGCTGTCAGAAGTGAAAAAAGGTATGGAAACAATACGAAGTGAATTACAAGGAACGCAGCAGAGAGTTAAAACAGTAGAAGACGCGATGGAGAATTTAGCAGACACGCAACAAACAGAGATGAGATTGGTGAAGGGGAGAATGTCAGTTGCAGAAACTAAACATATGGAGAAGCAGCTACGTTTTCGTGGCTTGCCAGAAGTGGAAGGAAAGTCAGCGCAAGAACAGATGACTGAGGTGTTGGCTGAGTACCTGGGGAAGGAGGAGGAGGAAGTTGTGGCTATCCTAGATGTGGCATACCGTGTGAATTCGAGAATAGCAACCCAGAGGAAACTACCAAGAGATGTGATTGTGCAGTTTACAACACGAAATATGAAAGAGAGGATTGTGACAAAACAGTTTCAAGATCCATTGGAGATTGATGGCAAGACGATTATTATAATGAAGGAACTGCCCAGATCAGTGTTACTGGACCGGAAAAAATATAAAGTGCTAATTCAGATTTTGAAGGACATGAAAATCAGGTACAGATGGGAGTTACCGGAAGGAGTGTCCTTTGAGTTTGGAGGGGCCAAAAAACGCATCAGATCTGAGCGAGAGATGGAGCGATTTATTAAGGACAATGAAAAAGACTTACCAACAAGATCATGAGTATGGAGTGTAAAGTATTATCTTGGAATGTAAATGGACTAAACTCACCGAATAAGAGGAAAAATACTTTTCACTGGCTACTAAAACAAAAATGTGACATTGTTTGTTTGCAAGAGACCCATATCAGAAAGCAGGATGTAAAATATTTAAAATCTGGAAAATTGGGCAAAGAATATGTAGCGGCCTCCAACAAGAAAAAAAGAGGAGTGGTGTTGTACATAAAAGAGGAGCTACAGCCAAAATTTGTTATGAGAGATGTGGAAGCTAGATTTGTAGCAGTGGAATGTATTTGGAATTTAAAGAGAGTGTTGGTAGTCGGACTTTATGCACCTAACGGTGCAAAAGAAAGCTTCTTTGAGGATTTAAGGAAGCATTTAGACGATCTTGCATACGACCAGATAATTCTTGCTGGAGACTTCAATGGAGTGACAGACTTGGAACTAGACAAAAAGACTACAACGGCACAAAAGAAAAGAGGACTATTACCAAAGCTTTTTTTTGAGTTGATTCAACAAGAGACTCTTGAAGATGTATGGAGGAGAGAATATCCTAAAAGCAGACAGTTTACTTTTTATTCTGCAAGGCATTCTACATTATCAAGAATTGATATGATCTGGGCCTCAAAAGACTTAGTATTATGGACTAAGGAGGTAGAAATAATGCCTATGGTAGGCTCAGATCACAACCCAATTTTGTGGAAATTTGGAAAAAAGAGAAAAAGGAAAGCATGGAGAATAAATGAGGACTTGTTACAGGAAAGAGAGAATATGGAAATACTGAGAAGAGAGACAAAGTTTTTTATACAATACAACGTGAATAAAGAAGTACCAACCAATAAAGTTTGGGATGCCTACAAGGCGGTTGTAAGGGGCATACTAATGGACTTAAATGGTAGAGCAAGAAAGAAGAAAGAGGAGAAAAGACAAGAGATTGAGGAGAAAATAAAAGCCAAAGAAATACAGCTAAAAAAGAGACCAGGGAAAAAGAAGGTATACCAGGAAATTAAAATACTTCAAGAACAGCTAACAGCAATGAGCAATAAAGAATTGGAGTGGAATCTCAAAAGACTGTATCAAAAAGCGTTTGAGGGTGCTAATAAACCTGGGAAGTACCTGGCATGGCAATTGAAGAAGAAAAGGGAAAAGAAGATAATAAATAAAATTTGCGAAGATAACAAAACGTATTTGGAGCAGGCTACCATTAGTAGAGCCTTTTATAAATTTTACGCTAAGCTGTATAATAAAAAAGAAGTAAACAAAGAATCAATAGCGTCATATTTGGAGAAAACCAAACTTCCAGAAATCTCGGAAGCTTGGAGAAATAAGTTGAATAGTGAAGTAACTGACGAGGAAATAAGTGAGGCAATACAATCTGCAAATCTAGGAAAGGCGCCAGGGCCAGATGGACTTACGGCTAAATTCTATAAGACAATGGCTAATGAACTGGCACCACTCCTAAAAGAGGTGATGAATGGGGTTTTAAGGGATCAAAGGATTCCAGAAACTTGGAGTGAAGCGAATATATCATTGATCCCAAAAGAGGGCCAAGACCTGACTAACGTGAAAAATTATAGACCTATATCGCTACTCAACAATGACTATAAAATTTTTGCGAAGATATTGGCGGACAGATTGAAGGGGTGGCTCTCGGAAGTCATAGAGGAGGAACAAGCAGGCTTTTTGCCAGACAGACAAATAAGAGACAACTTAAGGACAGTGATCAATGCTATTGAATATTATGACAAGCGTTGTGACAAAGAGGTTGGTTTCTTCTTTGTTGACGCTGAAAAAGCGTTTGACAATTTAAACTGGGACTTTATGTTTGCCACTATGGAAAAGCTACAATTGGGAGAAAGATTCATCAGAGCAATTAAGGAAATTTATAGAGACCAGACTGCAGCAATTGTGGTGAACGATGAATTGACCAAGAAATTGACGATAAGTAAAGGAACAAGACAAGGTTGCCCGTTATCTCCATTGTTGTTCATTTTAGTATTGGAGATTCTGATGATACAAATACGTCAAGATGATGAAATTCGTGGAATAAAAATAAAGGACTATTCATATAAGGTCAGAGCATTTGCGGATGACATAATGTTAATTGTAGAGGACCCATTGGAGAACATGCCAAGAGTGATAGATAAGATCAAGGAGTTTGGAGACTTGGCAGGTTTCTTCATTAACAAAAAGAAGTCAAAGATATTATGCAAAAATATGACTAAGCAGAAACAACAATTGTTAATGGAAACAACGGAATGTGAAGTAACAAGTAAAGTGAAATATTTGGGAGTCGAATTAACTGCAAAGAACATAGATCTATTCAAAAACAATTATGAAAAACTATGGACTCAGATAGAGAGAGACTTGATTAAATGGAATAGATTGAATTTGTCATGGTTGGGCAGGATTGCAGCAGTTAAGATGAATGTGTTACCAAGAGTAATGTTTTTGCTACAGACAATACCAATCATCAGAGACTCCAAACAATTTGAAAAATGGCAGAGGAAAATATCAGATTTTGTTTGGGCAGGCAAGAAGCCTCGAGTGAAAGTGAAAGTTTTACAAGATGCAAAGGAAAGAGGCGGAATGCAACTGCCCAATCTGAGACTTTATCATGATGCAATCTGCCTAGTTTGGTTGAAAGAATGGATGACATTAAAGAACAAGAAACTATTAGCCCTAGAGGGATATAAAAAAATATTTGGATGGCATGCATATTTATGGCATGACAAAGTAAAGGTCAACTCGATGTTCCTGCATCACTTTGTTCGGAGAAGTCTATACATAATCTGGAAGAAGTACAGAATTTATCTACAAGAAAGAACCCCTTTGTGGGTGGTTCCATATGAGGTGATAGACCCGAGAGCTGTTGATAATGAACAACAATGTTTAACGTATAAAGAAATAACTAAAACTGAAGCATCCAAACTTAGAATAAAGACACAAGAGGAACTATCACCTAACTACGATTGGTTCCAGTATAGACAGATCAGAGACTTATATAATTCGGACTCTGTAAAGGGAGGTATACGAATAGAGAATTCGGAACTAGAGCAGACCCTTCTTAAAGAAGATAAGAAAAGAATATCCAAGGTATACCAAGTACTGTTGAAGTGGTATACCGAGGATGAGATAGTTAAAACACAAATGGTGAAATGGGCTATAAACTTTAATAAAGAAATAACAATGGAGGCATGGGAATACTTGTGGGAAACTACAATGAAGACAACGACATGTATTAATATCAAAGAGAACATTTATAAAATGATCTATCGTTGGTACATGACACCAAAGAAGATTGCGCTAGGGAATTTGAATACTTCTAATAAATGCTGGAAATGTAAGAAGCATGAGGGCTCCCTCTATCATATGTGGTGGTCGTGTGAGGTAGCCAGGCAGTACTGGGGGGAAATAATAAGAGAAATGAGTGAAATTTTACAATTTCAAATTAATAAGAACCCAGAACTCCTGCTACTGAACTTGGGAATGGAGGGAATTCCAGCCCAACACAGGACGTTGATATTTTATATGACAGCAGCAGCTAGACTTTTGTATGCGCAAAAATGGAAAGTACAAGAAGTGCCAACTATTGAAGATTGGACTTACAAATTGCTGTATATGGCTGAAATGGACAAGATGACAAGAAAACTGAGAGATCTGGACTCAGGGCAGTTCAACACAGACTGGGAGAAGCTGAAACAATACCTGGAGAAGAAATGGGAGGTGGGAGGAAAACTGTGGCAGTTTGAGAACTACTGAAGTATTGAAGTAGAGGGGGGAGACTTTACCGGGGGGAGAAGAGATAAATGTGAATTAATAAGCAGTCAGATTAATAGATTGACATATATATAGATATATATAGGTTAACAAACAGAACATAGAGAAAATAATTAATTATAAGGACTAAATATAAGGAGCGATTAACTAACAATATTTTCTTTTTTTTTTCTGACAAGTTTTGTACCAAACTGAATGTCTGAAGATATAGATGGGTCAAATTGATTGACTACGTGAGGAGAGATATATAGAACTATTATAAAAAGATAGAATGAGTAATATATATAGAGAATAAGTCAAATTGTTTGATATAAACGAATGTATGATCTATATGGTTTATGATATATAGAAATACTTGAAATTGAAAAATTGGGATAAATTGTTTATCTAAGATGGAAACAAAGGCTTACAGTTTGGGCATATAATGTTAAAAATAGTTAAGGATGTACTGCTTAGAATAATGGAGAATATATATTTGTTTTAGATAGAGGAAGCTAATAAAAGTAAGGGAAAAGGGATAAAGGGTTGGAAAGCTGTTGGAAGTCAACAAAAAGGGGGGGGGAAGGGAGGGGGTTAGAGATGAAAAAATTGGGGAAAATTGAATGTAAATGTGGAAATAATGGATTCTAACCCAATAAAAATTTTTCAAAAAAAAAAAAAAAACATCATGTTCATGTTTTTTTCTGTTCATGCCCATCTCTACTTGCTACCCAACCATTGCACTAACAATGCCATCCAAAGCACAGTTACATCCTTTTCAGTCCATTGAAATCTATGGGCTTAGCAATCCGTTTAGGATGGCACTGCCAGTTCTTGTGAGCAAAGTGAATGGAAAGCCAGTCATGAACTGAAACCCGGACTTCAGCTATGAAGCTTGGCATATCACTCTCTCTTTGCCTAAGATAACCATAGGAGAGTTTTCTGAAAGCAATCCACTGAGATCCTTGTGATTGACTGGGAAGCAAATCTGGATAAAATAGTGCTTTATCATAGGCACAAAATAGATCTAAAATAGGTTGTTTTTATACTTGCTACCAATTTGTTATTTCAAGGAATTGTTCCTTATTTAATTTTAAGCGGAGGGCTTGTAGGGAAGGGGAAATCCCATTTCCCCCATTTGAGGTTGCTTCCCCCTTACCCCTCCCCATGTCCGCTCTGCCCCACAAGCTTCCCAGTCACCACAACCTCAGTTCACCCCTTCCATATCTGTTGGTTTCATCTCATATCTCTTCTTTTCTCCCTCCTTCTGCTCGGGTTCTATTTTCACCCTTCTTCCCCCTGCTGGCCACATCCACTCTTCCTCATAATTCCAGCTGCCACCTTTTTGCATGCCTCTTTCAGTTGCTATGACAACCCAGAATGCCACCTGAAGTCCAGAATGGGGTTTGGGGGGAGGGTTGGTATATGTGAAGCCGACTGGGTCACCTTGCAATAAGAGAGTTGTAGGGGGAATTAGCAGCAAGGAAGATGGCTATGTGAGAGGCGGTAACTATGGGATCTTTTTTACCAATTTTTATGGGGTCCCTTCCCAGATAGCAGATGAGACTGGTGCTTTAAATTCAAGATTAAACTTTTATTGAAGAGGAAAAACACAAGCACACACAGGAGTAGTTAATACAATGGTTGCACACACATGAAGTCCTAGGAAGCTAGTCAGATGTTTAGAATAGAGTATGGGAGAGGAAAAGTATATCTACCTATCCTGAAGAGTAGTCCAGTCCACAGGAGAAGAGAATAGCTTCAAACATCCAGCGTCCTCGGCCAAGAGAGCAAGAGGCTTAGGATATCCTCCAGGAAGCAGCACTTTGGATCCAATTTGAATGGGGCCAGGGCACTCCTCTTATAGGATAAAACATGCCCTGAGGTGGGAGAGCCCACCTAGCTGTTGGCACAAAGACTCCAATGGTCAATTCCTGGGAGTAACAAAAGGTTTGATTACCTTGATTGCTAGCTGCCGGGGCATGTGAAGGAGAATGCAAAATCTCTCCTGGGACTGCACAAAAGGGGCAGTTTGTTAATGGAGTCCATTGGAGCTAAGTTGATGAATTTAGTTGGGGAATGTACCTTCCCAGGAATGAATTATAAATACTTATGAATGCCAATTGATTTGCTCCTCAGTCTTGGGCAGGAGATCTCATCATGGAAGGAGGGAAAGGAATGTGTTAAGTGGGGTGACTCTACGAGATCTTTGTTGCTCTGGATTCCTTTCGGAGCTGGGGAGATTGTAAACGAATCACTGCTAGTTGCTCTGCATTTACATTTGTCATTCCATTCATGCCTGGGTCTCCCAGGTGGGACTCAGAAACTGCTAGCTGGAATTCCCCCATTTGCTGGCCAAACTGCCAATTTAATCCAGAGGCTTGGTGATATTATATCACAGATCGCCACGTTAAATGGCTATTAAAGATGGCAGAGGCCAGGCCAACTGCTTACAACATTGCTATTGACTTTTGGAGAGGAGTTCACCCCCAAATTGGGAGCGGTTTCCAAGATTTTTCTCCCTCGAGTGATAACCCTACTACATGAGTTTGCCTATCTGTATGGACAGATAGGCATCTGACAGCAATGCTGATTCTGTGAACCTAGACAGATCATGAGAGGGAAGGCAGGAAGGGTTACATCAGTGCTTAGTTCTCGTGGCCCCTTCTTACATGCCCAGGGTAAAGCCAATTGTCAGTTTGGCTAGGGATCCTGATGGTGTTTTGCCATCTTCTGGGCATGGTGCAGGGTTCACTGCGGGGTGTGGGGGGGGTATTTGTGAATTTCCTGCATTGTGCAGGGGATTGAACTAGATGACCCTAGAGGTCCCTTCCAACTTTATGATTCTATGGTTCTGTGATTCTATGGAGGACAGTCCTTGACTAATAGAAGTATTCATGGAAAAGAAAAGGTGTGCCATCGCGTCTATATTTTACAAGAACAGAGTATTCTAACAAATTACTGTCAACATTCTGACCTGTGTAAAACATTGTTTTCTTAAAGTCTCATAATATGTTCCTTATTTTAGTGCTCTCCAGGTGTCAGCCCTAGTACTTTCCTGAACAAACACATGGATTCCCAGACATCGCTGCCAAGTTCTCCTGATGGTTTGCTTGCTACTTTCCACAGATCTGGTCTCCTGCTCTGCTCCTGACTTCTGCCCTATTTCTCATTCCAGTTCTAGCCTTCATGCCTCCCCGCAGAATGATACTTAGCATTTAAGTAGCCCTTTCCATAACAGGCCGACTATGGGCCAAGCTACACATGACGAATGACACTTGAACGGCAAGTGGATTGAGTGGAGGGCAAGTGAACAGGGAGAAATACACTTGCCATTCAAGTGTCATTCGTCATGTGTAGCTTAGCCCTCAATCATCCCTATATTGTACACAGGAGGCTGATACTGAGAGAAAATGGGTTGCCTTGGTGGCTGAAATGGGACTTGAATCAGCAACCTCCCAGATCATAACACATTATCTTACCTACTATGCTAAACCATTTTCTGACTTCCATGGAGCCCGGGATCCTCTTCCAGTTGCAGACCCTTATTTCTAACTTCCTCATGGTGGTTCCTTGTGCCTTGATTCTGGCTAAAACAGCCAACATATCCGAATGGTTCCCATTAAAAGTTCTCGCTAATCCTTGCCTTGTTGTGAGGCATGCATGAACAACTATAAAAAGATAGCATAACAAGCCAACTGTCCTATGAACCCTTGCAGTCAGATTGCTGATATTGACAACAGACTAGTTTTGTGATGAAAACAATGAAAAATATGTAATATATAAGCTGTCAAACACTTTAGGATTTGTAAAAACAGAGCCAGAAAAAAATTATAAATGCTGTTTCTCTTGTTATTATTACATATTTTCTGAGCATTCCAGCCCTTTTCAGATGTTACAATTGTACATACCAGGGAGCCTGCCAACAGTGCTTATTGGGAATGCACGCAACTCATAATCCTCCTGATACGCAGAGGGGGTCTACAGTCTGCAGGGGCAATGAGCAGATTTCGCATGCATGTACATCATCTGCACATGGTATATGAAACACTGATTTTTCAAGGTTCTGGTCTGCATGCCCTGAAGCTGAAAATCTGCACATTGCCTCTTTCAGACAACCTGGTGTCCGTGTGTATCAGGGGGAACTATTTGCCAGTACACAGGGATTGTCACGTCTGAAAAGAGATCGCCTGGATACTACGTGGTACAAATCTGTTCCAATCACTCTCCTTCTGCTCCCCCCTCCTCCCCCTGCTGGCCATACCCACTGCCACATCCTCATAATTCCGGCTGCCACATTTTCACTTGCCACTTTCAGTTGCTATGACATCCCAAAATGCCACATGAAGTCCAGAATTTATTGCTGTTGTTGTTGTTATTTGGTATGTGTGCAGACGTTGCTATTGACTTTTGGAGAGGAGTTTACTCCCAAATTGGGGGAGTTCTAAAAAAAAAAATTTCCCCCTCAAGTGATAACCCTGCTGCATCAGTTTGCCTATCTATATGGAGGCCAAATTAATGAGTCAAACCATACTCGTGGCCTCTTCCTTTCTGATTTAGTCGTCACAGGTATTCTGGAACCTTCCTAGTAAAACAATAGGACCAAAACCTGATGACTGTTTGCATTTGAGGGGAAATTAATATGATCTCTTCTTTACAGTGCTAGATAGGCAGATGAAGAACATGTGGAGCACCCCCCCAAAAAAGAGATTTTTTTTAAGAATTTGATTTTTGATTTTTCAAAAATAGAAAGCACTGAAGTAATCATTATGGGGAAAATGAGAATTGGTTGGACTTTGTGATGGACAGGAGACTTGTCCTGCTCCTGAGAGGTAAAACAGCCGCTCAGCTGTTTCATCCCAGAGCCGATGGGAGTGCTGCCCCAGCACCCAGTCACCTTTCAGGTGCGGGGGGGTGGGGTAGAAGGTTGGAAGCAAGCACAGCCACAGTTCAGTGCAGGTCTGTCTCAGCAAGAGAGTAGGCAGTTTCATATACAGCAGTGGCAAAATGGTTTCACTCTTCCCCGGGAGAGGACACTGTTGTGAGGACTGTCTCTGGTGATGAGCCGTCTTCATACGCTTTCGCCTGACTCATGGGAAAGAGCAGGCCAGTGTGGGAGAAATCCTGAGCGTGTATAAAAGGATCCAATCTATTGGCTAGTCAATGAAAACCTGTTTGTACTTAAAAGCCTTTATGGAAATCAAAATCACAACCTGAAGCCATAACTAGCTTAAATTTATGTGCCTCCACTGGGTTTCTCCTTTGAATGTTGGGAGACCTGAGCTGCTGATGTATTCTTTTAAAACAACCTGTACATATATAAATCTTTGTTATTGTTATTAACTTCCTGCTTCAGTGATCTCGGAGTTCTTCTTACTCACCACAAAACTTAAATTACAGCAGAGAACCCAAAGCCTTTACACTTCCATAAGAATATCTAGCAACTGAGGGGAAGGTTTACTTTTTAAAACACAGTTCCTAAAATTATAGGAGGCTGTGTGTAGGTTTCCCTTAATTGGAAGAAAAGGCCTGCCACAGGCTTCCTTACACTCCGTTACACCAGGACATCCCACATGGGGTAGAAGGGAATACTTTACTGGGGGGCAGAGGTCCAGAGGGGCCAGGGCCAGGCTACATGGCCTGTTACCATAACGTAGGGTTGCTAGGTCCTCTTACCCTCCTGCCAGGAAGGGGGAGACCCAGAACTAACCTCTAGGATGTGAAATCCAGGAAGTGACATCATCACACAGGCCCCAGGAACACTCCCAGCATCTGCGTCATGATGATGCCATTCCTGGGAGTGATGTCATCGCACCACGCCAGGAGCACACCCCGGAAGGCCTTTACTAGTGTCTTTTCCCCCACTGGCCAAGTGAGTGGGGGGGAGGGGCTGGGAACAGTGAATCCCCCCTCCCACCAGGGGCCCAGCAGCCCTACTATGAGAGGGAAATGGGGATAAACTGCAGATTAAGCCTGAGGAGATTTATAGAAACTTATTTCCTTGTATCTATGTGTTTCTTGTCCAGATCTTGGGAGATTTACTGGAGCTAGTCAGAAGCAGTGATAGAGCAGCAGTTTCAAACAACATTGTGGGCCTCTTGGGTCTATCGTATCAAGAAGTACCAGTCCCAGGCTTTCCTTCGCACAGGCAGGAGAGAAAGACACCCGGTGGGAAAGGCAAAGGAAAGCACAGTGGGAGCAAGTGCTGCTGCTTCTGGTAGGATTTGTGGACCCAAAAAAATATGTTTCTGATTCACTAACAGTCACAAACACACATGCTGCAGTGTCTGGCACTGACTATCAATACAAATCTGGCAGCCAGAAACATAAGGAGGTAAAAGAAAGGTAACAAAAAGAAGGTGAAGGAAATGCTACACCTTCTCAAGGTATGCTCAAGGTTTTCAAACCAGACAGGACCTTTCTGCAGTTAAACAACAATACAGGTGCCCGCCAGTGACAGACAATCTCCCGGCTTGCTCATCGGTCTTGCTTGCTCGCTGGACCCTGGCAACCAGAGGGAGGTTTCAGGCCACCCAACAAACACTCGCCACCTGCAGGCAGCCCAAGAACATGCACCTGATGAGCGACTCTGGTGTTGGTTTGAGAGGGTTATTATCACAATCAGAAAATCTAGAAATAAACTATTTTAACTTCAGCATATGTGTCATTTCAAAAAATAAAAGTTTATTTTACAATCCAGTGTTAAATTAAATGTGGTGGCACCATAATCTTTTCAGTACTTAGTAGGCTTGACAGCCTCCAGGTGATAGCTGGAGATCTCCTGGAATTACAACTGATCTCCAGGCAACAGAGATCAGTTTCCCTGGAGAAAATGGCTGCTTTGAATGGTGAACTCTATGGAATTATACCCCATTGAGGCCCCTCCCCTCCCCAAACCCCACCCTCTTCAGACTCCACCCCTAAAATCTCCAGGAATTTCCCAACCTGGACCTGGCAACCCTAGTACTTAGGGCTTAATCTGACCCTAATTCTTTATTTATGTTCTCCTTCAGCTATGTGGCTATCATTCTTGTGGCAATTTCTCTTGCACATTTCCAAGGTTTAGATGAAGGATGTGCTGATATGGTTGTTCTTGTTTCGTTGTGATTCCATATGTTATTCTTGCCATTTATTTTGGTCTGCCTCATTTTTATTGTTGATGATCCTTTTGTTTCTTTGGCAGCATTTCACACCATTTCTATGCCATTTCTACACAACATCACACATATCATTCAAAAAATGCATACATTTTTAAGAGGAAAAATTTGACACAAGGAAACAGAAAATAGTTCAAAGCTAATGACTCATGGGCTCGTTTCTCTCAAAAGCAAAGCAAAATCAGACAAATCGACGATATTTGACTCGAAGCTGCAAGCTTGCAAAATTCAGCCTCATCCCTAGTCTGGATTCATCTCTTTTCAAGTTTTCCATGTTATGGGCAAGGCAGAATGGTATATCTACTATTATACCTTGTTCCTTTTGTCCATATATTTACTTCTGGTTTATTGTGATCCAATCTTTGGGCAGCATTTGTAAGCTTATCCCGGTAGATTGAAAAGATAGCATTCTCTAGGGCTTTATATTTTTGACATGGAAACTCCTACCCCCAAGGTAAATCCTGCTGGCTGGCAATCCCATGTAGGGCCTATGGTGGATTGACCATTATGACCGGGTGGGGGGGAATCCTTGTGAGCTTTTGGCCTGTTAAGCTGCCATTTCTGGGCCATGCTGAGCCTCCCTCACTTGGCCTGGAAGCAAAGACCCATGAAGGCCAAAGACTGCAAGGCAGTGGCAAGAAGTGCAGTTTTGCCATGACATCCCAGCCCCCTGGAAGAGCCTGATGCTTCCAGGACTGAAGTTGAACCCTATGAAGACAGAGGTCCTGTACCTGGGCCGTGGGGGGATAGATATGGGGATTCAGCTCCCAGCCTTTGAAGGGGCACCTCTTGTGCCTGTTTCATTGGTCAGGAGCCTTGGTGTGACGCTGGACTCCTCTTTGTCAATGGAGGCCCAGGTCAAGGCAGCTGCCAGAACTGCCTTTTTCCATCTTCGGCAGGCCAGGCAGCTTGCCCCCTATCTCTCAACCCATGACCTAACGACAGTGATCTATGCAACGGTCACCTCCAGATTAGATTACTGTAACTTGTTCTACGCAGGGCTTCCCTTGGGCCTGACCCAGAAAGTGCAGCGGGTCCAAAAGGCTGCTGCTCGTGCCCTGACAGGAATTTCATTCAGGGCACATGTGACTCCAACTCTGCAGCAGCTGCATTGGCTCCCCATGGAAATCCAGATCAGGTTCAAGGTTCTGGTTCTGGCCTATAAAGCCCTAAATGGACTGGGACCAGCATACTTGAGGGACTGCCTCTCCCCATATGTATGTCGGAGAGCTCTTAGATCTGCAAGTAAACACCTACTGGTGGTCCCTGGCCCGAAGGAGGCTTGGCTGGCCTCAACCAGGGCCAGGGCATTTTCTGTCCTGGCCCCAACTTGGTGGAACTCTCTGTCGGAAGACACTCGGGCCCACCAAGATCTTGTATCTTTTTGGTGGGCCTGTAAAACAGAGATGTTCCGCCAGGCATATGGTTGAGACCAGCACTGGATCCATCTAATTAGCCTCCCTGCCAGTCTCCTGTCAGGGGGCGGGGGGACCATATGGTCCATCTGCTTCCCCATGCATGAAGAGTTAGAGGTTCACCAACCCACACATCCACCCTTTTCTTCCCTTGTGTATGGTGGGCAGGGAAAGGGGGATGTTATTTTATTGGTTTTACTTATTGTATCTTATTTATTATTGTGACCCGCCCTGAGCCTGCTTGTGGGGAGGGCGGGCTAAAAATCCAATAAATAAATAAATAAATAAGGATGGCTGAGAAGTAAGCAATCTGGTGAGGATGCTGTTACCAGTTAGAGGCAAGCAATGGTGAGTCCAGTTTCTACTCAGCCTTGCAACACCCACTCGTACAGTCTCTGCCACATAATTTCTCTGAGCATGTAGCTTTCAGACCTTGCACTTCTATCCAACCAGCCAGAGACAGAAGAGGAGGGGGAAGTAAAGCCATAGAATTTTGTCCAAATCCTAGAGAGTCACACCAATGTTACCACAGTGACATTATGTCACTTTTGAGCATTTGCTGGACACAACATTGCACCAGTCCAGTATTTGGGGGGAATGTCCAGGGAAAACATTCCCCAACTATCGGACACCTTCCCCCCCCCACTCCATTGCCCAGGCAAGGGCCTCGTGCACAGCATTGGCAGGAGTGGCCAGCCAACCCTGGCACCACAGCAGCCTCCATGGTATTCCTGCCAGCCTCCTGTGGTTGTGCAGCCCTGATAGAAGCAGCCAGCCAGCTCAGGCGCAAGCACTAGCAATGACATCACTTGCAGAAGTGACATCATCATGCTGGACTCAGGAGCGCACGCCCACTATGCAAGGGAGGTAAGTGTCAGGGCATTGTTTGGTTTCTTTGGGGAGGCCACCTGGCAACCTTGCAGGCAACAGAGAAGGAGACCAGGAGGCCTCCCTAATCTGACTTCAATTACTTATCTCAGACTTCATCACTGTAAGCAAATATTATAGGAGAATCACGTTATAGTTCAAACAATCTGCCTACCAGCTAGGACCAATGTATTTTCACCTCATGACAATGCGTTGCTGCTTTTTGCCCAAAGGAACACAGTGGGGGGGGGGGGTGTCTGTCCTCAGGGCACTTCTGCTATACAGAAATGGTGTTCTGTGGGGTTTGTGCAGGAAACTTGCACAGTATCAAGGCTTGCTGTGATAACCCTATGTGAGTGATCCATGAAATAAATCTCTTTCATGGTTTGTCTCAAAGGATCCTGGGTATTGTAGTTTGATGAGGTTGCCGAGTGTTAGAAATTCCAGCTACTCTCACAGGACTACAGCTCCCAGCATCCCGTGGGGAATGAATGAATGACCTCTTAAAATATTTCTAGTGTAAATAAGCTTTGAGTTTCTCCACAATATGATTAGTAAGGGTATAAAATCAGAAGAGAATTTAGCTTCGGTTCTGTGTCTTCAAGAATGTGAAACTGTGCAATGCAAACAGGCTTCACAGTCCATGATTCTTGGAACTCCATTGCCATGAAAGAAGTGACAAGTGAAAAGGGAAAAAAACCATAAATAATAGAAATGACTAATTATAATAAGGGGAAAGGGAGGGGAACAAAAGAGCTGAAAAAGAAAAGCTCTCAACAAAGATCTCTAATATTACTGGTTAAAAACCAATTGGACTGTAAACTTTAATTCATCTACTAAATGTCAAGCACTATTGGATGTAGCAGCGGTCGCCTCACCTCTCTTCGTTATTAATACATGCTTAGCTACAGTGGAAATTAGAAGGTCGGTAATAATAGCCTTCCAAAAACACTTCAGATGGAAATTTCAGTTTGAAATTTGCTGAGAATTCTATTACTGTAGTAACAAGCTCTATAAAAGCTAAATGTTAGGATAGAAGGCCTTTCATTTAGATCAGCTTAGTTTGTGACATTATACGTTTGTGTTCCTTTTTTCTTTCTTTCATTCTTTTTTTTTTTACAGGAACATTTGAGACATTGAATTTCACCAGTATGCAGTCCGGTTTGACAAGAAACATCTAACCCAGGGGTCCCCCTTTCTTTGAAAGCCGTTTCATTTTCTTAATATGCAGAAAGGCAGTGTTTGACATACGTGCCACGCGGCTTTGTTGCAGCGACCTTTTGTGAAACGTGAGCCAAACATTACTATAGGCGAAAAAAAAAGTTGCCTCACCAGTATATAGAAACCTGCTTGCCTTGATGCCCACCCCACCTCCCAAAATGTAATTGAAAGCCACTTAAATTATGATTTGTACATTAAATTCCTCATAGCCCCCCTCCCTCATGGCACCCTAAGGTTTCCGCAGTTCAGTAGAAGGATCCTATAAGAAATTGTGTGTTTGTGTATCAGTGGAGATATGCAGAGACAGGGAAAGCTAACTGTTATTGATCTGGAAAGGATAGCACGTCAAGTAAAAATAGTCTTTACAAGTTCAATTTTCCAGTCAAGTTTTAACCTACAGTCTCACAGAGTGAAACAAAAGTCCAATGCATAGACCATTGACAGTGGTCAAAAGAGGAGAGAATGCCACCCTAACAGCCTAAGCCGTATATTTGTTAATCACATTACAGTCACTGACAGATGGCTCCAGAAGAGCAAAAAATAAATAAAAATCCCCTAACTAGAGGAGAGGTAAACAGCATATTGTTTGTGATAACTCAGGCATAAAGAAAACCAAAGGGAATATTTTCATTTTGCATTGAGGACTGCGTGATTTTTTTTTAAAAAAGCCTTGCCTTGAATATCAAAACAGAAAGCGCAGAACAGAAAGATGACTGCAGAGGTGAGAGTTCTGATTTTGCACTTCAAGCATATTCTGGAGTATGGATCCCATTCCCCCGGAGGGCGCAGGGGATCCTCCACCCCAATCTTTCACTCACTGCCACCGCTTACCTGGCCGGCTGTGGGGAAAGGCAGGGAATAGGCCTCCTGGGTGCACTCCCAGGGCCGGTGCAACAACATCACTGATGTCATCACACCACCCGAGAGCACTCCCACACTTTGCAATGGGCCAATTTGGGCCCGAAATGGGCCGAATTGGGCCCGTTTGAGGCCCAAATTGGCCCGCCGTGAAGCTTGTGCACTCCCCCACCTTGCGCAATGATGTCCATTTCCGAACGTGACATCATCATGCCAGCATGGGGCAGTGCGCGAGGGGCATGTCTGGAGTAGGAAATGTGGTAAGTGCCAGGTCCTCCCCCTCCCACCAGAAGGAGACCTGGCAACCCTGTTCTGGAGACGGGTGATTTAGCCATACATCACCCTAGGAGCAGTAGAGGGCAGTGTATTCACCACAGCAATTGGTTAAAGGGAAAAAATATTCTAGTGGTTCATAAACAGGAAGAGAACAAAGAACTGTTGCTACAGAAGCAAAGAGAAGCCAGGCTGTAGGCAAAGGATCAAAATTGCAGTGGTATTGGCCATGTATGAACGTATCACTCTGAGAGTGGTGCTGATTCTTTTGCTGGGTTAAGAACAAATGTACAGTTCAGAGGAACGTTGTTGGGTCCAATGCAATGGAATCTGAGTGTGTCTAATTTGTCTGTAAAGAGTGCCTCTTGTTTTGTGTCTTATGATGTCCCAGCCAGGGATGTCAAGGCATTACGGTATCAGGGCCAAGAAGCTTATCATAAACCAAAATGGTGCGGTGAAGTGACAATGCTGGGAAGTAACCAGGGCTCATTTCGAGGGGGGACGTGCAGGAACGCAGTTCCGGCAGTTCCCCAAAGAGGTCACATGACAGGTGGCCCCGCCAACCTGACTCTCAGCCGTTTTGGGCTCGTTTCGGCCTGGAGTGAGGCTGAAACAGCCCAGATCGGGCCTCTGATGGGTGGTGGATCACTCTCCCACTCAACAGAAGCCCGATCCTGACCATTTGGGGCCCCTTTTCAGACCCCTTTTGCCATTTTGGGCCCAATTTTGGCCCTGAATGGCCAGGATTGGGTCCAAAACAGCCAAGACAGGTGATGCCAGGGGGTGTGGCATATGCAAATCAGTTATGCTAATGACATCATCATATCTGGAAATCTAGCCAGTATTTTAAGGTGCTGCTTGACCAGAACCTTGCCATTTTTAGATGCTGGAGATTCCCCTTCCATTCTATAGATAAGGAAGAAATTGGGGGTCCATCACCTGGCCTCCCCTGGTTGCAGACCACATGTGATTATCTGTATTTCTAGAAATTCACTGGTTCTATATGCTGAATGAGAGGGAAGGCAGCCTGGCATGGTCCAATCTCCTTAGATCTTAGAAGCTAAGAAGGATTGGCCTCAGTCAGGAATTGGATAGGAAACCACCCAGGAAGTCTAGGGATGCTATGCAGAGGAAGGCAATGGCAAACCGCTTCTGCTTTTCACTTACCTTGAAAGCACCTTTTTGGGGTCACCATAAGTTGTTAGCGACTTACGGCACATAGATACATGCTGAATAACTTTTCTTATAATTCATGCAACCTTATGAGCAACTTAAATAAGTTTGTGGATCATAGAGTACTAATGCAAAAACATGCCCCTGTTCGGGATCTTACATCAGTGCTGTGCAATGCCACAATGCCAGTGCAACTGTAATGCGGATGCACCTCCATTCACACGGAGACTAAAAACGGGCATTGGCTGGGCATGACAAGGGGGATAAAGACATCGTCAGTATTCTAACCTCTCTCGGATCTCAGTTTCACTTCCAACAATGGTATAATTGTATTGTATTTTTGTGTTTTACAAAATGTATATGTTGTTGAAGGAATGTCAAATGAAACAAAAAAAATCAATAGATAGTGATAGGGGGAAAGAAGTGAATATCCATAATGTTGGTGCCATGACCAAGAAGGCCCTCCCTTGGATTGACAGCTATCCTGTAGAAAGTGGGAGCACCTGAAGTAAGGTCTCAGGAGATGACCAGAGTGGCTAATTGTGGTCGTATGGGAGTAGGGGATCCTTAAGTTATGCTGGTCCCAAACCACATAGGAGTTTTCAATGTCAACACCAGAACGATCTTGAAGTGTGCCCATAAAACAAACTGAGAGTCACCTGTGAGTCACTGAACTGAAAGGAGTCTGCAAGAGGAAGGAATCACCAAAAATCATCCTCCTGTACTCCACAGACAGAAAAGCCATTCTGTCAGGAGAACTGCTGTTGCACCAATAGAACACTACCTCCATATCCATACCACTATGTTAGCTATGAACCATAGTCGGGGAGCAGGAGGGAGGCCCAAAGACCCTGGGCCAACCTACAAGTGAAGCCTGACACAGGTTGGGCACTTGTCAGCTTCCCTCAAGTTTTGATGGGAAATGTAGGCAGCTTGGCAGAATGTTGGACAAGTGACAGTTGAAAAGTCCATTGGACAGCAGTTGGAGTGGAGAGCCAAGCTGCAAGACCAGGACGCCCACATTTCCCATCAAAACTTGAGGGAAGCTGACAAGTGTCCAACCTGTGTCATTCGTCACTTGTAGCTTGGCCCTCTGTTTTGTCTGTGGTCCAATCTGTTCTCTAGAACTCAAATGAATTATGTAGGAAGTGGGTGGATATGCCTACCTTTGGGTGGCAGGGGCATGCATGATATTGCCGTTTGGTTTTATCTATCATCCTATGATTCAAAAGGTGTGCAATTTTATGAAAGATCTCAAACCTGTTTTCCTGAAGATTTTTTTTTTCTCTTCAGGTTACAGACAAAACCACAGAATGCCATTGCAATTAGCTGCAGCATTTAAATTGCATAAATGCTCGCAACAACATTCATAAAACTAAAACCACATTGATGTTCGCCTTTATGGAGTTACACCAATACTGGTTGCTATAACGTTCGGAGCCAGGACTATTATAGGAGATTACATAATGACCTGAAATATATGAATATAGATATGTGGAGATGAAGTTAGGATTGAGACCTTCCTGACTTTCCTAGGCAGTAAGTTAATAACACCCACACACTCCTCTGCAGGGTGAATTTCTACCACATGCTCTGCTTTTCAGAGGTCAACATCTCAGCCTATAAACATTTGCCAGGAGCTGAAACTTGGCACTCACAATGTCAGCACAAGAAAAGCATGCTTTTTGTAAAATATGGTTTAAATTATTTGGCAACATTTTTTAGTTTACAAGAGTAGCAAAAAGTATAAAGCAGTGTGGTTTCACACTTTTAAAAATTGGTTTCAAAACCAAAAAAAAAAGCATTTAGAGTCATGCATGTTTTCCTAATGTATTGTCTGAATATTAAAGAGGTTGAATGGGAAAAAAGTGCCTCGTTTGTACCTAGTATTCCTGCAGTTCCTAGAATATTGGCTAGATTTTATGAGAAACACACAGCTGCCGCCCAAAAGGGCAGCCTCGTGTCATTCCACCCCCATTCTTTATTGTGGTCTGATTTCATTATGCAGAACACATCACCAGCCCCTCTCCGTATCATCGGCTCTTGATGGCAGGGATGTAAAAATGCCCAGAATAATGATATCTAGGTAAGTTGTACACGGGGCTGCTGTCTTCAGTGGCAATCCTGGGTTCTTTATACAGCGCCATCCACCATTTCAGGCTACAGTAGCTACTCCTGGATAAGCAGGAGGCGGCTGTGACTATGAATGCCTTTTAGCCACTGGGCAAAAAAGATATGGCCATGCAGTGCATGCTCTGGTAACATCTTTATTTATTTACAAAATTCTGCCATTTCTGCTCCCATGCAGATTAGATTACTGCCATGCACTCTACGTGGGACTGTACTTAGAAAGAGTTTGGAAGTATCAGATTGTACATAGCCATACCTCTCAACCTTGGAGCATGGTCATCTTAATGGTCAGATAATACCGGTGGGAGATTCTCGCTATAGAAGTCCACTAGACCAAATCCATTGGATGACTTTAGATAATTGACTACGGTGTGTGTGCCCCTTTTCTCTCCAGCATATATAGGTGAACTCTAGCCCAAAAGATGTCCAGCTGTCCTCAGCCAGAGTCAGGCCTTCTTGGCCCTGGCACCTGCCTGGTGGAACTCTCTGCCTGGTGACATCCATGCCCTGTGGGACCTAATACAGTTCCACGGGGCACGTAAGATGGATAGCAATGGTTACCACCATATCCAGACCCTATTATCTATCCTCTTATGGAAGGACAGTAATTGTTTAACATCATCTATAGCTCAGATTGCACTATTTTAATGGTTTAATTCAATGGATTAATGGATTAATGGTTTAATTCAATGGATTATTTTAATGGATTAATTCAATTTATAACAGTTTATACATTTAATTATGCATATTTAATTACGCTGTTAGAATTGTATTAGAATGTTGTACACCACCCTGAGCCGACAGACAGACAGACAGACAGACAGACAGACAGACAGACAGACAGACAGACAGACAGACAGACAGACAGACAGACAGACAGACAGACAGACAGACAGACAGACAGATAGATAGATAGATAGATAGATAGATAGATAGATAGATAGATAGATAGATAGATAGATAGATAGATAGATAGATACTGGGTGGCATGGGTACCAACCAGCGTAACTCCCTTTTTTGCCAACTCTTTTAATACTGGTTCTGTGCTTATTAGCATGGATCCAGCTTTCCTCAAAGAAGATTTCTGCCAGCATAAGGAGCTTTTCTTTAATTTAATTGACTCTTCAATTGATGGAAGAGTAACCTTAGTTTGAGGAAGTCTCCTTAGGCTAGAGGAAGGCTTCAAACTTACCTCAGTGGAAAGGTAGGGTAGGCTTAGGGTGCAAACCAATGTTGAAAATGTGTATGCTTTGAACATTTTTTATTCTATAGCCCTGAGGGATTTTTTTTGGAAAGTCAATTAATAATTTTAAATAAAATAAAGAGTGTTGTTAAATCTTTGCAGGAAGCACAATTCGAGTACAATGTCCAGTATAATTCCACAGGGTAAGATGGCGGCAGGGGAGCTCATACTGCATACTGGGAGATTTTTTCCACTATAGCAGAGTCTTTTGGGGAAGTGATGTGTAGGGATAGCTCAGAGATTTGTAATAACCAGCTTCAGAAGATAAATGTCTATCCCTTATCCTACTATACAAAAGGCTAACCGTGTTCCAGACAACTCACTTCCTATCCTGGTGCACCTCCAGAGGGCGCTGCCATGGAGGGAAGCCCAGAAGAGGCAGCCCATCTCTCTGAAAGCGCACCACAGCAGGAAGCCCAGGCTGGGAGTTGGCGGCAATGTCTGCCCCCACCTTCACCGAGCTGGGATCAGGAGCAGAGCAGGTGGCAATGTCTGCCCCTCCCTGCCTTCACCCAGCCGGGATCAGTCACTGAGGATGAGGCAATGCCTGCTTGCCCACCCTTCCCTTTCTAGAGCCTGTTGTATTTTTTCCCACAATGGGCTTTGTTACTAGTAATGTGATAAATGTCTATTACTTATAATTCCCATCTCCAGCTGGGAAAGTTAACAAAGCTTCCAAGAATACATAGGTCAGAAAGTAATCGTGGATCAAGTAGTTTTCCAGGATATGTGAGTTTGCAAGCATCCTGGAACCTACATAACTAGGGATGCCAACACTCAAGTGGGGCTTGGAGTTCCCCAGAATTACAGGTGATCTCCAGATAACAGAGATCAGTTCTCCTGGAGATGACGGCAGCTTCAGAGGTCAAACTCAATGGTATACCATAGATTCTACGTAAAATCCTTCCTGAATTTCCCCTTCAGAGCCCCCAGCACCAAATCTCCTGGAATTTCCAAGGCTGAAGTTGGCAAACCTATAATATAAAATAGGGGTCTTTGAACCCAGGATGCTGCCTTGAGCACACTCAGCAGTGTCACAAGTGCCAGGAGCTTTGGGATATCCCTACCAAGCGAATGTCCCTACCAAGCAAAAGTCCTGTCGTGCTCCTAATTACATCACTGGGAGCACTACAGAATTTCCAAATTTCTAAATGGGCTGGTGGCAAGGGGTGAGTTCATATTAGCAAAGTCCATTTTGGACCAAGATTAAGAAAATTTGCCGATCACTCATGGAACTTTTCAGATTTTATGCTGGGGTGGGGGGGGGGGGGGTGGATCCAACATTTCCCTATTCAGACAATATAGCAACCACGTATATCAAGAGCACCACAGGTAGTGTGAGCTCATGGTACAAACAGTTCGATCCCCCCTCACCCCATGTAACATCTGAAAAGGTAAAGAATTATCCTCACTTTGCCCTGAGAATTAGAGTGACACTTAAGGAGGGCAGAGTGATCATCAACCTCTCCCCCTGTATTTCAGCTATACCTCTGGACAACATCTATATTTCATTATCATTGTTCCTGACAGTGAAATGGGTCCATGTCGGAAGTGTGCATGTCAAAGGCACAGCTCCCTTTTGCTTAAAAAAAATAGATTGAGCTATGTTTAAAACAGTGCTATAGTTATTATAAGAAATGAAGGCGAATAACCAAAATGAATGTTCTTATGGTCGTTGCTTTTATTATTTTTTAAATGTTCTCAATTTTGAATATATCCACAAGTTTGGCTTGAAACCCGCCAAGTATCTTGAGTCTTCAACGTGTGCATCAAAATTTTTAAAAAGGAACCCCTGACTGAAAGATGGTACACAAAAATCACTTACTGCATGAAAACAATTGCCACGTATGGCCATATGAAGCACCCTGTGCATGGTGAAGTTTTCATGCCCTGAGAATATTCCGGAAGCTCCTGTCACATAAATGATCTTCATTAATAAACTGAGGTTGACACTCTGTCCCTGAATTCCTCCCCTTCCCCCCAACTGAACGTTCTCTCATGCTTTTGCTCTGAAGGCAAAAACAAACAATGAAACGTAAGTTAGTATTTCTTGGCATTTCTCTCACTTCTGAAATGATTTAAATTAATGAAATGATTAAAAACAGGTCCACGGGTCCTTTTCTTAGGATCCAAGGCTTCTGGCTTGCCCTTTTGTTTGTTTCTTTCTTTCTTCTCCTCCAACCCATTGTCTTCAATTATTACCCACACCACGAACAATAACCAGCGAAGCAGCAAAAATCCAGTGCAATTGTCTGGAAAGCTGCAGCAAATCCCGCAATACTTAGAAGGAAAGCAGGCTGCAGCGTCAACATCTGCGTTGCAACTTTATCAACAGTTGGAAGGGAAAACAGAGAAGCGCGCACTCCCTCACCTTTCCTCTGGAAAAACTTGGTAAGGCTTACATTTCATTGAAAAACCCAACACAAAAACATATACGTAAAGGTGAAGTTGAGAGAGAGACCAAACTGAACATCTGAGTCATATCGGCAAGCGAATGTTCTATACCACCATAGCTTGCCTTGCCTGAATTGTTCACATAGATACCAAGAGCAAAGCATAACAAAAGTGGATTGATTTTTTTTAAAAAAAATATATCTCTATACTAAAGATCTCAAAGGAAAGCAAGAGATCAATAACTTCATGTCTAAAACATCCAGGAAGACAGAAGAATAGCATTTCTCTTCCTCCTCCAGCTTGTCTTCTTCCTCCTTTGCCTCCTCTTCCTCATCCACAAGTCAATGTTCCACACTGAGAGTAATGAAAAATGAAGGGAGGAAAGAAGCACTTTTGCTGAGGTGTAATTTGTGTTTATGGTCACAGGCATTCTGACAAATAGAAGCATCTCATACTTCGGGACTTCATTGGCTGGTTGGTAGGTTGGTTTATTTCCAGTCTTACTTCATCTTCCTCACCTCAGATGAAGCTGAGTTGGAAGGATGACATTTCCTTCTTGGTCCAGGAAAATGAAATAATTTCAATTAAGTCTCATCCTTCTGCTGCCCTTAAGTGGGGCACCGTACAGATTAGGAAAGCCAAAAATTTCACAGCAAACATTTTTGTCAGTCAAACTATGTTCAACTGTTAACAATCCGTTGAGAGCTAATCAGTAGGTCTGTTCAGTTTCCTAAACAATTATGTATTTTGTTTTCAAGACTGCATATGTGCAAAAACACTGCTGATCCAACCTGATCAGCAGCCATTAACAATGATCAGTAGAATTTTTTTAATCTCGTGTTTATTGATGACTGATTGATTTGTGACCAACTTTACTGCCTATTTGAACTGTTGCCTGCTGAGTGGAACAGTGGGGCAACAAGGACAGGGGAATAGACTTTGGCTGTTTCCATGTGCCCTTAAAGGGACAGCCCACTCACTGAATGCTGGTGGCTTTTCCCCAGGAAAACAGTTGCAGGCTATTTGGTTTCCATTTTTTCAGTGCCTTTTCTGGGAACGCACTTTCCGCAGTCACAGAAAAGGCACCTAAAAAACAAAAGCCAAATGGCCCACAAACATTTTGCAAATGGAGACATTGCCAGTGTTCTGTGAGTGGGCCGTCCCTTTAAGGGCATGTGGAAACGGCCCTTAACTGGGCTGTGTGAGAATATGCATGCATGAAAAACTGATTACCTGTACAGAAAGAAAAGCAGTGAACAAACCTGCTCAAGAGCCATGAAATGAATGAACAGGCCATCAAAGAATCAGCCTCCTTGTACACAACTGGCAATCAGGATGTGAGCCACACTAGCAAGTGTTCAAGCATCTCTAATGCAGATTTTCTAATGCAAATTTTTGCTTGTTTTCAAGTTTCTGTAATCCTTATCCTACTGTATTCTTTATTGAATGCTTATTGAATATCCTAGCCATTAATTATATTGACCTACACTGTGTAATCTGCCTTATGACTCAATGAGAAACGCGGACAGTAAATAAATAAATAAATAAATAAATAAATAAATAAATAAATAAATAAATAAATAAATAAATAAATAAATAAATAAATAAATAAATAACATTTATTTGCCACAGTAAACCAGTCTCCAAAATGTTTCATGGCACGTTGAAATTAGCAGATTACTTCCATTGCCTATCACTACTCAGAGCGGCCATGAGCAATAAATAAAACAAACAATGCCAACCAGGTTTCTGGCAATTCCTAAAATTACCCATCATCACTTCCAGGTTGTACTTGTAGTGATGTTGGTGCCAGTGTTGACATCACATACTCTCCATGTATTTGACCTCCAACCCTATTTATAATCACTGTCTGACTGACTGCTTTCCTCAGGAAGGCTGCGACTAGGGCTTCTCTGAAAATCTGCAGGAGTGAAAAAGTGCCAGGCTTCAGCTCCTCATGAACAGCCAAACTTCATGACAGAAAACTGATCCTTTTTGCAGCTGGTGAACAGAATGTGAGGTAAACCAGAGGGTGTTAAGAAATTGGTATCTGACCACAGACTAAAAAGTAAAAAGAGCCTGCTATTGTGCCCTTAACAAGGGCTTTACACAGAAGGATTATTGAAAGAGGCTGTTCATGTCATGTTGATATACGTTGTCATGTATCAAGAGCTGGTGTTCAAGAGTAGAGATGGGCACGAACAGCAATATGAACAAAAAAAACCCACGAACAGCCCAACAACTGCTGTTCCCGAACAAGCTGTTCATGAGACCCCATTCTAAACGAACAGGTGGTCGGGATTCGGTTTCGTTTTCTCAGCCATGTCGGACGCTCCTCTCCGTAGGTCCGGGAGGAAGCGCCCGAGCACTCTGACCGGGTGGCTGATCTGCGAAGATTAGCCCCCAGGACTCCCAGTGAGGGAGGCAGGGTCCGGAACGCTGCGGGAAGAGCCCCCCGAAAATCGATGCGGGGGGTAAATTGCCCGTTTGTCCCTATGGAGGCCGGCAGACGTGCACGGCGCCTCGAGTGCTGCCGGGCCATGGAAAATGGCAAAGAGCAGAACTAGGCGGAAGCCTGTAAGTAAGCGAATCCCTTCTGTTATTACAAGCGCACGTGAAGGAGTGGTGGGATCTGAAGCTAAGAAGGCTAGTTCTTCCCCCTCGCTGAGTCTCAGAATTTGGCTGGCGGTCCCCCCCCCCCTAAAATGGCAGCGAAAAAACAGAGTCCTGCTCTGGGCAAGTCAATTTCGGCTGCCCTGCAGGGGAAGGGAGAGTCGCTCGAAGAATTGGTGCAGAGGTCGGTTATCGAAGCCATAAAACCCTTTGTTGACAAGCTGAATGAAACAGATCAAAGGGTGGGCTTAATTGAGAGCGAAGTGAAAACCATTAAGGAAGCAGCGGGGGGGGGGGCAGAGAAGTCTGCTCGGGAAAGTGCGTCACTTGTGAAGGCTACAAATAAAGAGTTAAAGCTGGTGGAGAACCAGCTGATCGGGCTACAAGTGGAACGAACACAAACAATTTTGCGCCTCCAGAACGTGAAAGAGGAGGAAAATGAGGATTTATGGGGTCTGGTCTCGGAACTATTGGCGACACCCGCAAAGGCAACTAAAGAAGAGGTTAAAAGCGCCATTTTGGAGGTCCATAGGGCTTCTTCAAAATATGCAACGAAGCGTCAGCTGCCTCGCGAGATTATCATCGATTTTTCATCTAAAAGGATCCGAGACACTATCCTATACAACTCATACAATGCGGATCTGGACTTTTTGGGTAACAAAGTCAAGATACTGAAAGACATCCCATTTTTAGTTCAGAAAAGACGAATTAAGTATAAAAAGCTCGCAGCTCTTCTGAGGGAACGTGGAATAAAGTATAAATGGCTATTTCCTGAAGGTATCTGGTTTAGTCACAAAGATCAAGCTTACAAGATATTATCAGAAGATCAACTAAGGGATTTTGAGGATAAAAATCCGGAATTTCAGCGAGACACCAAGCAAGAAGAAAACGAGAAGTCTGAGGGGGGGGGAGGAAACGAGCACTGCGGCTGCAGTTGCTCAGAGAGAACTGCGTCCGGGACCCAGGAGGGGGAGGAAAACTTAATTTGAATTTGAATTGTAATTTGCATTTTGTAAGGTCAACCACTCCATCAATATTATACAAAGCTTTAGTTTTTTTTAATAATGGCAGTATGAAGGGAAAGCATTCTGTGTAGTGTAGATGTTATATGTTGTTGTTTGGGGTTTTTTTTCTTCCCTTCCCCTGTTCCCCTTCCTTTCCTTTGTATTGTTAGTTAATGTAGTTAATACAAAGAATAAAAAATCTTTTAAAAAAAAAACTAAACGAACAGGTGGTCGTTGCAAGCATCGTTCGTTGCTGTTTGTCAAGCCAGACAGTGTGGCACCTGCAATCAATTCCCATGGCAACTCAGGCAGGGATTGTCTGAACTCTGTCTGAACTCCTGCTGTTGCCCTGGAAACCCCAACCTAAGCCCAATTTAGATTGATAGGCAGGTCTTCCTTCCAAGTGTGGACTGGAGCTCCAAATTTGTTATAAGAGGAAAGGACCAGGGGGGAGGGGTGCTCCCAGCTCTGGCTTTCAGGGAGAGACATCTGCTGTTAGAGAGACAGGGTGAGTGCATTGGAGCTTGAATTTTCTTTGTTTCTGGTGGGATAGGGATCTACCCCTTCAGGTTCCAGGGCTGCTGCCAGGCTCTGGGCCCAAGCTATTATTTATTATTGGTACCTTTCCTGCTGCCTGCTCAGGTATTGTTTCTGGGAGTGGTGCGGTACGGATCTACCCCTTCAAGTTCCAGGGCTGCTGCCAGGCTCTGAGACCAAGCTGTTATTTATTATTGGTACATTTCCTGCTGCCTGCTCAGGTAGGGTTTCTGGGAGTGGTGCAGTAGGGATCTTGATGGCTGGAGGAGAGCCTGCTGGCCCCCACAAACAACGAACATGTTCGTGACAGGATCATGTTCGTCAGTGTTTGTTGTTTGTTGTTCGTGGATGGCAACAAACAACAAACACCATGTTCGATTTTTTTTTTCTGTTCATGCCCATGTCTATTCAAGAGTCAGCTACAGTGGCCCAATGGAAAATAGATTGGCACCCCTGTCCTTTCCAATAGGTTTTTTTTTTACTATTTGAAAATCAGAAAGCAAAAAACTTCTGCTGTCTCAGAAAATAGCCATAGCAAGATTTTTTTTACGTCCTACCTTTTTGACATTCTTTTTGCTCGTGCTTTTCAAAACAAGATTTTCTTCCTAATAAAGTCTTTTATTAGTATTATTCACCTGTCATTACACAGCATTAGACAATTATGCAACAGAAAATAAGTCCTAAAAGAAGAAAAATTCCACTTCTTTTTTTCCTCAGATAATGTAGGGAGGGGGGGGAGGATGGGGACAAAGGAAAAGCACATTTCATCCAAATATACAGATGAAGCTTTCTCACTTTTTTTTAAAGTATTGGCAATGCTGCCACCTATGCTTTTTAAAAACTTTGTTATCAGAAGTCATTGGTGTGAGCAAAAGAAAAAGAAAAAAACACAGGGGGGGTGGAAAGGAAATGGGCATGAAACAATCTCCACTCTCATTTTGATTGCCAGGCGATTGACAAAATAATTTGTACCCGTCGATTTTCATGAAGGATTTTTTTTACAATGGATTTGCAAAGCAGATTTTTAATTTTAATCAGTAATGAAAAAAATGACAACATGGATCACAACAAGGCATCAGCCGTTAAATGGGCTTCTGCAACTGCTGTCAGGACGGCTCCATTAGAGAGCCGTACCTTTGCGGGCATCAATCACATTCTTCAAACTCTTGTACATCTTCGAGATCTAATTAGACATTTTAAGTTCTTTACTAGCAATTTGCAAAACTGTCACTTACTAACGGTGCAAAACACTAAAAGAAAATAGATATGTCTATAGGTTTCTTAAGAACCCAGGGAGAGATTGTTTATCTGATTCCTGTGAAAGGTTTCTAAATTAACATTAACACTCACAAAGAATCTGACCGGTGACAGCAAAGATTAATTTTATCATCCTTTTACTTACTGAACATTTTCCATGCTGATCTTAGAGAGCCATGCAGAGCTAAAAGAAAGAGCTGGGGAGTCAGGAATCTATTGATTACATTTTTATCATGCCCTTCCTCTAAAGAGTTCAGGGTTACCATGTGAAGTCAATAAGGCTGTAAGACTAAGTGTGACCAGTGACTGCGTCTCCCATGGCACCTGCAGCACAGGTGCCCACAATAAGCTGAGCAACAGTCGTGAATCCATGTCAGCATACCTGCCGCAAATACTCACTGCACACACTAAGTCTGTGTTCAAGGTTTTACTTACAATTACTCTCAACAGGAATGCTGCTTCCCTTCCAGATGGCTTCCCTATGAAGAAGCTAACACCAACCGCTTGCCCTTCTGAATTTCCCTTAGCCTTGCCCTGAGGCTCCACCCTCTTGCTGTGGTCTGGCCCAGGGTTGGTGCTCTGCCTCTTGGGCTCGCCTTTCCCCAGGGCTGCTGACTTCCTGGTCTGCCAGTACCACCCCTCCATGTGAGCACCTATCCTGGTGCAGCTTCCTGGCCTTACTTTGTCAGACCTCACCACCTGGCTTGCTCTGCCTTCCTGTTAATTGCAGCCCTTCTGCTGGCCTCATCTCAACCATGGCTCCAATGGGTTGGAGTACCAACCATGCTCAGGCTTCAGTCAGGGTGCTGTTGTATGGGGTTGCCACGGGGAGGCATCCAGCTACACTAAAGTTACCCTAGGCTTCATGTCTAGCAGGCATTTTAAGGCATATCCCAGAGCCAATTCTGACACCCAAACCATTATAGCAATGGTTTTCAGCCTTATCAGACTTAAGAAGTCATGTGACCCCCCCCCCCCCAGAGCCACATGACAGGAAGACAAGGAACCAGAACGATGACCTCAATGGTGTTGTGGGCAGGAGAATCAGGGGCTACAGGCAGCAGACCTGGACAGCTGTGGACAACTATCACCAGAAGCTGCACTGTGGTGAGGAACAAGTCAACAGCTAGAACCATGCAGCGGTCCTCTTCAACATTAGGTGACTTCACCTTGTTATCCTGCTACTCCTCTTGGCAAAGAGGCAGGCAGCATACAGTCCCAGCTCTCCATGCATGTGCATTAGCAGTAGAGTCTTCCAAAAAGCTCCAAAGAGCTCTCTAGAGGCCCCAGGACTCACCTAAGGATCAGAACCCATGAACTGAAGGTCACTGGACTATAGCACTGGCTCTCAAGAAGACTTAGAAGGGTAGTGAGTGACTCTGCTTAAGTTTCATTGCCATGACTATGAATTGACTGGATGGCCTTAGGTGAACCCCATAACACTTGCATCTTTTATGATGGTTGTATAAAACATTTATGCTTACAGACAGAGGAGAGGAGGAATTAGTCACTCAAAAGCTTCATGTCCATGTCTAAGATATGCCACAGAGGAACCTCCCAGCCTCGGATGCCTGTACAATATTGCTGTTTGAAGCCCATATTGTTAGTCAGTCAGACTCAAACAAGGCACTTAGGGCCAAAGTACACCGTACCTGTGAGATTAGTTATGTTAGTGCATGTGGAGTCCCACAGCCAGGCAAATATGCTCCCCGCCCCCATGGCTTTGGAAAATGGCATCGGAGAGAAGGCTGAAACCCCCTCCCCATGTTGTACTCCTGAGCTGAATCAGACATGAACATGACTGGAAATGTTAGTTCCCCAATGTCATGTCTGTCTATAAAAAGGACCCAGTCAGATCAAGAGAACCCCAACCCATCTCACGTCACAATTAACATGTAGTTTGGCCCTTACTGCTTTCTGTAAGGAGCTAGAGCAAGTTACTAGCTATGTATATAATTTTCTGCCCCATATAGCAGCAATGGCCACTAGTTAGATGGCTTTCAAAAGGGATTAGGTAAATTCCCATTGTACACCCTCCAGTATGGCAGTGGCTCAAACCCTAATCCTATACAAGAGAAGATAGAAGTATAATTAATTGTCTTTTTATGGAACTCCCCCCTCCCAAATCAGTGTCCACAAGAATGTAGGTTGGCACTGTAATCATAAATGCAATTACTTGGAAGTAAGCTCAAAATTGTCACTACAGGCCCCAAAGGAACAAGATCGGTTTCTAGCATATTTCATTCCAGAGTGTTCTGGAGACAAATTAATGGCCATTTCTCAAGTGTTTAGGATAATTGTCTAACACATTTAGTCAATCAATTTTCTGCTAGTGCTATAATTATACATTTCTTTCTTCTTTATACTTGATTCATTCACGTCTTGTTCTGGACACAGGCAATCACCCTATCATTTCCAATTTCCTTCAGGCCCAAACTCAGTGTAAAGTTACCACATGTCCAACAACAAAGAGCAGAAGTAAATGGTGTCTCGCTTCTCCTTTCCATAACTTCAACAATTACTTAGACATGTCATGATGTTCTGGAACTCATTTCTGATATTAGATTATTGTCATCTCATAACATCAGTAACTCCTGTTAGATGATACTAAGGCGGAGGAAGGGAGCTCCTCCCCTTCCACCCCACCAGCTTTAGATGTGGTGTTGGAAAGTGCTGTCAAGTCATAGCTGACTTATGGTGATCCCTGTTGGATCCTGTTTATTATTGGGAGGGGGAAGGAGCAAACGTTTGTGTTAAGAGGAAGGTTTTTCCCAAGAATTACTATTCCTGTCAATCTTGCTCTTACTGCTTAGATGCTTACCTTGCTTCTGAGTAATCCTATGGACATATATATGGAAATGATTTGATTTCTGAATAAAACCATTTAACCAAGAGCCTGGACTTCTTGTTGCAGTGGTACAGGGATCTGTCTGCCATATCCTGTGATACATAGCCTGACAACCATAACCAAAAAGGCCTTTTCTCAGGTTCCTACCCACCTAGCCTCAGATGTCAGGGTCACCTGAAGCAAGGCCTCTGAAGATGACCAAAGTAAATAGACAGGTTCATATAGGGGAAGGCATTGTGGTGGCATGGTAATAAAATGAATAACATCCATTCAAACAGTGGACAGTTCTGCTGTCATCCTCAATCCAGCATGACTGAGGAGTCTGCCAGGCTTCAGACACACCTGCCAACCTGCCATTAGAGTTCTAGAAGAGAACTCTGAGAAGAACTCGTGTGGAAATCTCTGTTCAACAGAACTTATGACTCAAACCTGACTCAGAAGTCATAGAATGGGGCATAACTAGACATGGGCATGAACCAAAAAAAATGTAATGAACCTGCGGTTCATGGTTCGGTGCCACCAACGAACCTGAACAAACGAACCAAAACGAACATTTCCCGTTACCAAACCGGTTCGTGGGGCTCAGAACGGCCCCCATTGCACTTAGAGAGCCCATACGCACAGGGAGTGTTTAGCAGGCTCTCCTCCAGCCAGCAACCAAGTTTGGTCAAGATTGCAATAGGGATCTTGGAGTTATACCCTCTCCAATCCGAGACCCCCAGGAAACTCCCACTCGATACAATTAGAGCCACCAGTTGATGTTGGCCCAGTGTACAAGGGGTTGGCCATCAGAACTGCCTATCAGGGTTTGTAGGGATGAGATTGGAGTGCCCATGGCTACAGAACACCCCCCTTCCCCCTCCCTCCCCCGGGTGTCTTCTCCCATGTACCCAATTGTAACCAATTTGCAGCTCCATGGTTGGAAGGAAGACGTGCTGATCAAGGTGAGTTGGGCTTTGATTCAGGTTTCCAGGGTGACAGAAGGAGTGCAGACAGAGTTCAGGCATTCCCCCAACTCTGTTTCCAAGGGAATTGATTGATGGTGCCTGACTGTCTGGCTTCATGAACCGCGGGCGAAAAGAGGATCGGGCGGTTCGTGGGTTTTTTTGGTTCATAATGCGGTTCGTGCCCATGTCTAGGCTTAACAGCATCAACACCAGCAGAAGGGCATCACCAACTGTCTGTTAGGGATCCCAGGTCCCCTCTTGGGGACAAGGGATCCTCTGCTCCCACCCTCTACCACTTGACATTGCTCACCTGCACAGAGGGGGGGGGAGGCGGGGGAATAGGCACTCTCAGGGTAACATGACGGCATCGCTCCCAGGAGTTTGGGCCCACTGTGAAGCACAGGAGCACATCCAACCCCTGAGCAATGACACCCTGCAAAAGCCACCCAGGTAGCTGGAGTGGCAGATGACATCACTTCTGGAAGTGACATCATTATGCCGGGCCTGGAAGTGCACAAACAAATCTAATCAAGTAGGTCTGATTTTTCTTTTCATACCATCTGGCAACCCTAGTTAACTTGCTGCGGCTTGTAATGGAACTTTAGAAAGATCCTCCACAGTCCTTGGAGAATTGGTCCCAGTTCTTCAAGTTACCTGTTCTAATGAAGTTAGTCACAGAATGTATTTACAGAACATGCAGTTTGGGCCTACAGGACTGTAAACCATTTTGGCAGCCATTCTACAGCATCTACTCCTGCTTCTTCCTCCCCGACTCCTCCAGGAGGAAGATATTTATGAACTATATACTATGTGTATATACTATATAATCTATATATTGTATATTTTTTAAAAAGCTCCTAAAAGCTATGCAAGTGATATTGGGCTCACTTGAAAATGGTCTGACTCAGTCAGTATGGCACAGTATCACGTTTCAAGGCCACCATACATTGAAAAAAGGTCTCATGAGTCATAACTCAGCCATTAATAGGCTTTCCGAGCCCCCTGCTATGGTGGGATACCTCATGCTGGCAAGCCTTATTGCCCCTTACAGCTCCAAGAGATAGCAGTCAGACGCCTTCCCCCTGCTAAAAGGGCAATTTGTGGATATGAAATATCATAAAACCCTTTGCCATAAGTCCTAGTCACTGCCTGGCCCCAGGCAGGGAGGCTGCCAGCCGGCCTGGAGACCGAAAAGTTACCAAGCCATGAGTCACAGAGGGAGCAACTGACTGATGGCCCTCCACGCCCCAAAGACCAGCAGAGAAAACTTGCTGCCTAATCTCATCAATGCCTTCCTCCACCTTTCCTCTCCCACTTACCTAATCAGAGCTATTCAGCACATCTGATAGCTTCCCATCCAATATTTACCAGATCATCAAACAATATTTTTACCTATAGTCCATCCCAGATAGTCCATCCCAGATATCAGACCTTTCCCAAATTATTGTCCTAACTTCGGACAACCATTAAGACATTGTTTGGGGGTGAAGATGTCAGTTTTGCTCCAGGATATGTTTTGCCCTATAACTGGGCTGCCCAGCTATGGGCTCCGTGTGTGTGTGGCTTGGTATCCATCCATGCACCCCCAATCCATTTGGACTTCTTCTCTCCATGAAACACTGGTCATTTTGCTGCTCCTCCATGGACCTCTACCTCTATGAGACCGGTGGTAATTATCACTCTTCCCCCAAAACTGCTCTCCTATTTTCTCACTGTCTTCTTAGTTAGCTCTGAGCATATGCTGTGTGTTTTTTTCTGTATGCTTGCCCTTTTATTCCTCTGTTAATAAAGAAACCCTTCTGGTAGAACATCTGCCTGTTTTTAAGGGAACAATTCTGACATAAATAGGTGGAGATTCCTAGTTACCCCCTCTTGTTATGTCTTCTTTAATGATAATTCCCTCTCAACAAGGAGACCTCCTATTTGGGTAACACAAGAGGAGAAAAGTAAAATAAAAAACAGCAATGTCATCAACATCACTATGTCACTTCCAGGTACAACCTGAAAGTGGCAAAGGGTAGCTCTAGGAATTCACCAGAAACTCCATAGTTTTACCTGGAAATGATGTCATGACCTCAGCAGAATCAGCCAAATCCCGTCTTGTCCCTGACTGCAGCCCTTCCATTGGTTCCAGGCCCAGCCTGTCAACCCTAGCCCTAAATTGAAAAAGAAGAAAAAAGAAATTTTGCTTCTCATCAAATCATTCCAGTCTCTCATTGACAGAAAATAATGAGGCAGATTTTGGCCTCACTAGTTACTCTAGTCAGCATTCCTCAAAATGGATCCTCTCCAGATCAGATCTATTTTCCAGCCAGCACAAGGCCTCCAGCTATGAACGCAATCCTTAATTAAGGCCTCTTCCTAAGCAACATGTTCAAGTTTTACTGCTGTCCCTTCAGGACAGCCAACCATTTTTTGTATTACAAAATTAAGGGAGGGTCTTTGCTCAACTGTGAATGACACGTATAAGGGGTTGGAACCTGGTGGGAGACTGTTGCACAAGGAAGACCTAAGCTTCTTATGTACTTGATGCAACTGGCAATGATTGCGCTGTTGGCCATTGAAATATCATGCACTCAGGTGGAAAAAAAAGGAACGAGTTACATGGAACCTCAGTCTACATTACGCAGCTGGTTATGCAATACAGAAGCCATGTAATAATTAGAAATGGAGTCAGCAACCTTTCATAATTAAAGAGCCAAACAACAATAATGTTCAGAACAAGAGGTCGACAAAGAGCCATTGTAGGAGATTCTATTTGCCTTGCTGAAAATACACAATATAACATTTTTTTATATAATTGGCATGCTGATTAATAATCCATCAAGTTTCCACAGCCCAGGGACTTGTTGTTTGAATCCTTTATTAGGAAGTAGAACATGTGAGTTCTTCCAAGAAATAAGAAATATACATAGGCGTACCCTGTACAATTGATTCACTGCACTGGCATAAATCTGCACATGAGCCGTTTTCACATGTCTTACCTGCCACCGGAACATCATGCCAAACACCTGGATGACAGTGTCTTCTCGCACAAAATCGTGCCAGGAAGACACTGTCATCCGGGAGTTTTGCGCAACATCGTGTCTTCCTAGCACGATTTTGCGCAAGAAGATGCTGTCTTCTGGGTATTTTGCGTGATGTTTCGGCAGCACGTAAGATGTGTGAAAACGGCCATGGTCCACACTTGAACCCTTTATCATTTCCTTTTCTATAAAATATCACTCGAGTGTAAAGTGCCATAAAGTCGCAGCCAACTTATTGCAACCCTGTAGGGTTATCCAATACAAGAGATGAACAGAGATGGTTAGCCATTGACGGGACATCCAGGTAGTAAAGAGCACTGACTCTGCTTCGCTTCCAATATCAGACAAGATTGAGCAAGCCTGGGCCATTCGGGTCAGGGCAAAACGTCTCTACAAATGGCCCAATGTTAAACACACTAACCCTTCCAGAGGCGTTGAGATGATGGCTCAAATGCCAACAGAGCATGAAAATAACTTCCAATGAAAGAGCATGAGTCACTGCAGGAATGCCCCAGCTGCATACAGCCAGATTAAGAGGTGAACTCTGAGAGATAGACTGTCCTCAACCCTTTCCAGTCTCTCGGGCACCTGGTAAAATGACATGGACTGATGCCATGGTGTGTCCACCCTTTGAGCCTTAAATTTTTATGGCCAAATCCTGTGGTTCCAATTAGAATTCCCCCTGAGTCAGTAGGAAGCTTTGTCTGAATCACAGGCTGAATAAGGTTGTTGAGAAACCACTACCACGCCTTTGGCTTAATGGACTGGATGACCCTATAGGCCTTTCCCGCTTTAGTGGGCCAACGAAGGAGGGCTGGGAGAATAGGATGGATTATTTGGAAGGGAAGATAGCAATCAAGGTGAGGTGCCTCGAGGCTCCAAGTCATTTGAACATCATAATTTTTTTTCTCCGCTAGTACTGGGAGGGGCGCATTAGGAAGTCATGTTTTGTTTCATCTGAGAACAGTTTCACTCAGCAATGTTTTCCTAGCAGATGGCCATTGCTTCAGCCCACACAGATCTCACTCTTTCTCTCTGTCAAGGCCACAGGCAATTTTGGATGGCTTCCCTTCCTGACATTGCAGTTGCACCTTAATAGCAAACTCAGTTGATTGCTAGTGACTCACCCAGATCTTTGGGGAGCCAACATTCAGTCAATGGATTTCTGAACACTTGATCACTGCACATTTGAAGACTGGCCACTTTGTGTGTGAACAGAGAGGATAAACATCATGGATCTCCATCAGTCTGAAACAAAGACCTAACTGAATGTGTTTAGTGTATGTACAGTTGCAATATGGATTGGATTGCATGGGGAAGGGAGACTGGACTTAACCTTTCAGCCCATACTTGGTTTCATGAATTGAAACTGAGCTCTTCATGCTGCTATTTGCTTTCTAAAGGAAAAAAGATGTGCCCTTTAAAAACCTGTCTTTTCCCCTTTAAAATGCTAGTAATAGCACTGAGAACCTGATTTTGATTGACAAAAGCAAAGAGGAATTAAATCCAATCTTTCCTTCTGCATAGGTCTTGATGGCATATGGGCATGAACATAGTTTACCTTTTGAAAACAGATAGAGATCTACAATATTCATTATGTCTAGTGGTCCCCTGAAAAGCGCAGCATTTGAAGATACATGAAAATCTCATGTGTATCTGTGGCAATCAGTTCACTGTTTAATGTTACAAGTTCTCAAGTGAGAGGCCATGTCTTCATCAACCATTGCTTAGTCTGGGTCAAATGTGTGCATGTGGTGTGCGTGCATGTTCAGATTTACTTGGGCAACGTAGTCTACAAACATGTTGAACACATAAGAGCTCAAGAGTAAGAGGACATTTAGGCCCCAAAGATCTATAAGAATTCTCCCTCCCGGCCTAAAAGATAAAATAGAATTGCACCTGAGTATTGGCACTAAGGTGCTCCCACAATCCCTTCTTTCCTGTAATGTTTACATATGCCATTTCATAATCCCTACTAGCAGCCATGAAATGATATGGATAAATCTGGCAGGGTGTTATGAGGGAAAAGGTGAAAACTTGACAGGTTTCCAGTGGCCACTTCCTGTCAAGAGTCACATCTGATTCAGTTTACAGATAGAGGCAGCCATACCTTCCTCGTTCCTGTTCTCATTTTCTTTCTCAAATCTTACTCTTCAGTCTTTGGCAGTACGGATTCTCAGCTCCCCCTTGCTAACTGCCTCTGCCTCCAGTGCTCTAAAATGTCTGAAAGCCACCATCCCTCAGTTTGATAGTGAGAGAACAGCAATGCTTTGGTTGACAGAAGATTTTAACGGAATTCGGTGTGCATTTCAGATATTAGAATGGACAACGTGTACATTACGTATGTCTGTATGTGCCATCAACAACCAACCAATTTATGGCCTCCCCAGCAAGGGGCTTTCAAAGCAAGTGAGAAACAGAGGTGGTTTTGCCATTGCCTTCCTCTGTAGAGTCTTCCTTGGTGGTCCCCCATCCAGCTCTGGTTAGCTTCTGGGATCTGATGTGATTGGGCAGTGCACGTTAGAATGGGATAGATATCCATACCGAAAAGTTCCCTAATGTGACACTCCCATGGCTGTAATTCTGTACATAATTACTTCGATGGAAGCTCCATGGAATTCAGTGGGCTTTCTTCACAGTGTGCATGCCATGTATAGGTCTGGAAGTGTCTGACATGAACTCAGCAGCAAAGGGCTGAAGATAAAGCTCCTTGCTACCACAATGTCAGGCCAGCCACTCCAAGTGACACAGCCCCAATCTGCTCTAGAATTTCTACACTTGTTAGTTACCCAGAACAACCCTTGAGCTCCTGTCCTTCTCACCGTAGCTAGAGTATATCAGCTGAATCAGGAGAAACTACATGTATTTGAATGGAGAATCTTGCTGATCCTGTGAGATAAAGCTGTGGGCCTTGATCATGGCTTCAGGCAGATTCCATATTCAACAAAGACAGGGTGGAAGGTATTCATGCACCTGAGATAGTTTCTAGTCTCATCCTGCCTAGAGTACCTGGTGGTAGGTGGAGTATTGCCAGGGCAAGTTTCAAGGGCCTCATTTAATCACACTGACCGTCTCCACTGCTTCCAAAGGAAAACCTGGAGGAGATCTAGGAGGAGCAAGTTTCATGACAAAGACTTCTGTCACCGGAGTATGAAAGAGGTTAATATGGTAGTAATAAGACATGCTGTCTCCATCAGTCGAGCAATGCAGATTGTGTACAGGTGAGAACAAGTTGTCACAGTAAAGGTATAATTGAAAAATGTGAAAAACTTCCTATGTCAACTCAGACTGGTGACTAATAACAAAATAGCCCTAATGCTCTCCTGTCTGAAGTTTGATGCACCAGTTCTTTGTGCCAAAGGGCTTGTATGAAAGTTGAGAATCCCTCCCCTGTGCCTCACCATGAAAGGTGGAGGGGATCACTTTTAAGGAAACCTTCCACTTGAAAATAACTCTGAGCTGTGCATCTTTGCCCCAGGCACATTTTTCAGTGTTGAGTAATGGCTTTTCTCACAATCCAGCTTTTATATTAATTCCTATAAGGGTTACACTGCAAGCCAAAGTTCCCTTAAAGGAGACAGCAGTATTTGTTCCTAGGAAACATTTTAAGCTGGAAAAGAATCACTTTCCTTTGATAACAATATCCTTGAATGCATCAATTAGAAATGAATTCTGATGATTTCAATGGGATTTACTTCCAAGTAGGATTTCAGTTAAATAATGGCATACCTTCAAGCTGCTAATGACCCCATCCACAGCAGAGTTCAAGGCAAGAGAGGAGCAGAGATGGTTTATCATTGCCATTTTCTGCACAGCAACTCCAGTCTTCTTTGGTGGTCCAAGTACTAGCTGTGGATTGCTCTGCCAAACTTTCAAGCTCTGATATGATTGGGTAAAATTACTGGGGAGGGGGGGTCCACAATAAAAAACTTTGACATGCAGATATGTGTTGTATCAGGGCCACGTAAGAAGAAGAGAGAGGATTTAATCCTTCAAAAAAAAACCCCAAAACCAGGTTTTGGCTCAGTGGTAGGGCATCTGTTTTGTATGCAAAAGATCCCAGGTTTAATTGATCTCTGGTTAAAATGATCAGATGGCAGGTGATGTGAAAGATCTCTACCCTAGGGCACAGGAGGAAAAATATGGGGGGAAATGTTGAGGGGGGGGGAAATGTAGGATTTGTAATTAATTTTTGTATTACAGGTGATCTTTTAGATTGAACCCCCCCCCCTTCTCACCCAGGCTCCCCACCGATACGCTTAATAGTGTCTGCCAGTTCCCCTCTCATGGGATGATTTCGCTGGGTTAAACAATATGAGTTGCCACCTCGAATGTTATTCTTATTGAATTTTATGTTCTTTTAATGTGATTTTACTGTGTGTGATGTTATCCACTCTGAGCCCGCTTGCAGGAAGAGCGGACTATAAATGTAATAATAAATAAATAAAATAAGAGACATGCTTTCTCTGCCAGTCAGAGTATATTATACTGATCTTGATAGAGCAGTGTTCTGACTCAGAATAAGGTATGTTCAATATAAGCCCCCAAAGGTCCTATAAAGGCATTCAGGATTGCCAATATATTTAAATCACCAACCACCTTCTCACATCTTCTCCATATCATGTCTGGCATCTTGTACTCTGTATTAATTATGGTGGGAGAGTATTGGGTGGGTGGAGTGGGTTCTGTTGCCACTCACAAATTGTGGAATTCCCTCTCTTTAGAACGGAAATTTGCAACATCTGTGGAGATCTTCAAGACTGGGTTAAAATTTTCTCCTTTAGAAGGGCCTTTATTTTGGATTAAGGTTCGTGTGTCTTTTTTCTATTGATCTTGAGCTGCTAAGTTGTCCCTGCAGCTTCATGAATTGTTTTTATCAATTATATATGTAATATAAGGATTTAACTGCAACTTTATATGTAATGGGAAATTTACATTTGTACATCACTTTGGGCACTAGCTCTGCTCACATAGTTAATAAACTAAAATAAAACAAAATAATCTAAATTACTTATCACCATACTTCAGGACACACAACCACACGAATACACACTATTTCCTTGGATTGAAAGTTGTGAGGAAATAAATAATCCAATCATTTTACTAGCTTCTTATTTTTTTCTCTCTTTGACAGCCTTTTCTTTTTTCCCTATTGCAGCCAGAAAGATCCAGCTATTACATATGCAGAACCAGAACTTCTGGAAAATGAAGCACAAAGCAGTGTTGAATCTCTAAGGCCAATTACAACCCCTCTGATTTTAAAGGATTACAGCAAAGCTGACTTTGTGCAATAATTTCCAGGCTAATTACAATTGAGAAAGCATCTTCATTGTTGTCAAAAAAATATTTAATGTGCCTTGGCATTAGCAAATAATCTAATTCATTTTTTATTATTATTTTATTTTACTTGGTCACACAGCATGATCACATACAATTCCCAGAGCTATTAAACAAGAGAGAGCGTTTTCATTTGCAGCCGTGATCTCCGGCTTGTTCAGAACTGGTAATCAAATGTGATTATAATTTTGCCAAACTTCAGCAAGTCCACGTTCACTAATCATCAGCCTATGGGAGTAGAACAAACTCTTTATGAATAAAATCCAACCAGAGGAAAAGGGGGAAGGGGGGAAATGACCTGTCTTTAGTAAGGATTATTTGCTGTCTAATAGAGGTCAGCACCCCAATACAGTTAAACAATATAACAGGAATGCACCTAAATGGATATGTCAGCTTTTACAGTATTAAATTATTTAGCAATAATTACCCCAGCATGTTGATACTATAAAATGTAGGTCTTAGGAGGATAAGAAAGCAATCTGCTTTGTTCATTCAAATTGATGTTTGCCAGCCCAGCTGTAAAAGGCAGTGAAAGTTGCAAGTGATGGGCAGACAGTAGACGTGGACTCTCAAGCTTAGCTTCACAATAAGTGCTAGAAACTTGAGGATATTTAATTAATGGAAGTTGATGTTATCTGGGTGCTGAGTTCTAATATCAGAATCCCAGAGTACACATAACCTGTACAAATTCATCTTAACAGATTTTTTTTAAAGGTGGCTTGCATTACAACGTGACAACAATCTGGCTGAGCTAGCAAGCATTTTTTCCCTTTATCCTGTATGCTTCTCTGAGCTGTCAAGTAATTGGACAACCATTGCCCTTTCTTCATGTTACAAGTTTGATTGAAATGGCACAGGCCAGACGCCCCGTTCTCTCACAGATTCTTTAATTAGAGGGTCTCCTGAACCTCCGAACCACTAGCATAAAAAAGAGCAATTAACACTTTTCCAGGGCCCCCTCCGTCCATCTGTCACAGCACAGGTGGGAAAAGAAAAAAGATAATAGATCTTTTCTAAACAAAATGCTGGACTACATCCATCTCCGTCCCACCCCGGCCTTCTTTCCCTTCATTCTTCCAACCATCAATAGCGCTCCCCTCTTTTTCCTGTCCTTTCCCAAGATATGGCATAAAAAAATTAGATACAATGCCTGTAGGTTTCATAATATGCTAACTAAACTCTTTTTCGTCTTTGGGAGAAATTTATGTGGAAGATGAGAGAGATCAGCACAAGTTTGTCCTCTGCCAAGCAGGGGAAACCCTGCCCTGTTTGAATAGATTTGAAGTCTTGACATCTGAGGGCATTTGATGTCCCTGCTCCTTCCTCTAGCCATGTTCAGTGCCAAATGAGTTCATCAGCCTTAGTCAGATGATAACAAAATAATTATGTGAGTTGACACAGAGTGGCCGCAGTAGCTCAGCAAGATGAATTAATTCTCCTGCCCTCGACACAAATGTACCATCACTGGTCCTTGTGGAGTCTGTCTATATTTTTTGGTAGGGATGTTTGATTCTAGGACACAAATCAATCATTTAGTCAGAACCATCATTAAAAGTAATGACAATGGAAACAAGGATAAGGAAGGGACAACTTTTAGCTAGGAGATATAGACACTAGGACTGCTGAAGTTTGTACTCCAGGGATAAGTTGGTTCAAGCCATTCTCCAGGGAGCATTACAAATCACTTCCCTACTGGGGGTTGCCTGACCACAAGACCAAACACAGTGGCATGCCCAAGGTGCTTAGGGATACTGGGGGATATTTTTATTTATTTGCTTACTTACTTTCTCACTCATTCACTCACTCACTCACCTGCTTAATTAATTAAAATATTTTTGTTTAGGGTCCCCGAGGTAGTGAACAATCCAAAACATTAAAACAAGCTTTTAAAATAAAATAATATTTAAAAACAACAATTAAAACATATACACAGGAAAGAGAGTCAATGAAGGAAACCTAGATGAAACAGATAAGTCCTTAAGGCAGAAAGCGATGATAGAGGAGGACAGATAGAGCTAGCTGAGGAGAAAATTCCATAATTATGGTGCCACAAGCTTTGTTATATCAGTTGCAATTCAGCAGCCTCTCTTTCTAATCTCCCTTTGAAATTTCTCTGCAGGATAATTGCTACTTTTAGATCAGCAACTGAATGTCCTGGAAGGTTAAAATGTCCCCCCACTGGTTTTTGAATGTTGTGGTTTTCTGATGTCAGACTTATGTCCATTAATTCTTTGTTGAAGGGACTGGCGATAACAAAGCTCAAGACAATGCATCCCCCTGGATTGAATCGAGACCTTGGCTTCCTGTCTCATTATGAATACTGATTTCTCCACACCTATTACTCCTCTGCATACTCCAGCCTATCCAATCACGCCTGCTATTGTCATTTACTGACTATTGTTATTTACCTGCTATTGTCATTCAGCATCTGAAATCACTCCACTCTCCAAGATATAAGGACAGATGGACTTACATTCTAGCTGTATTTGAAGAAGTGAGCTGTGACTCCCAAAAGTTCATATTCTACCACAAATGTTGTTAGTCTTATAGGTGCTACCAGACTCTTGCTCTTTTCTACTGCTACTGACAGACTAACACAGCTACCCATCTTGATCCCACTACATAACAGTGGCTCTCTGGGTTAGGATTTGAACTCAGGACTCCCGGACCATTAGACTACTGCTATCTTGGGTACCTATGCTTAGATGCTTAGAGACTTCTGTGCTGGAGCCACACATAAGGCAAAACTAGATGTTTTGCCATTGGACTACTGGAATTGGAAGACAAATCCATGGGTCAACAGGTCCTAGCCATTGTCTCAGTCTTCCTAACAGGTGCCTGTCTTGTGTCAAGATAAAATTATAAAGCACAGAAACATACCCAAGTCTAATATATTTTCTTCTATTTATGCAGGCATGTATCTGGAAACCTCACCTTAAGCTTCAATCTGGAAGCCCTTAATTAAGGAGTAATAGACACAAATATCTAGCATTCCCTTAACAATTCTCTAGCTATGGGTGTCTTCCTTACAGTCTTTCAAATCTAGTCATCTCAAAGATCCCCCACAGCTGGAGTGATCATCAAGGAGCCCTTGCCTCAGTTTCCATAATCATCGTTAACATCAACTTTCACTCATACATTGTGGCCTCCTAGCATATCCTCCCTGCAATACCCCACAGACAGCAGGATCCTCCACCAGGCACCAGTAAGGGTTCTTCAGAAGCACATTCAGTTGACGGCACTCTACGCTGTGCCGCTCAGCTGACTCGTTAAATAATAAACCCATCTCTGTTTCAGTGGCAGGGGATTTGCTCATCAGTGCGCTGTTTACTTATTTCTAGTCAGGGGGCCATTTTGGTTTATCTAATGACAGAGATCACCTGCTTGGGAAGACTTGAGAGGACGAGGAGGGAGAAAGAAGTAAATCTTCAGATTCAAGATTAATCATTATGATCCTTAATTTAGAAGTAGGTGATGGATTAATCAGAAGAGAAGTAGAGTGGCAGCTGTCTCTTAAGGGAGGGGGGAAATCCTAGGTTGATGAACTTTCGTTCCTTCTTGTGTGGTGTCTTTTGTCACCCTAAAAGCCTGATCCTTTGAAGCCACAGTGATATCTGTATTTGTTCCCCCCCCCCCCCATCTCAGGACCGGAGCACAATTATTAATTTCTCTCAGCCTGGTACAGGCCTTTTTTTAAACTGGGTCCCCTGCCTGCCCCATGATCTCATCTCATACATACAATTTCATGAATCATCAGACCTCAGTAAATTTTACTCATTTTCTCCCTCTGTACTTGGGAATGGATCTCTACGGACACATGAAATAAATTGTTTTGTTTTATTTTTTAACTTCTTTTATAGCACACTTTTCTTGCTGAGACTCAAGGTAGATTACAAAATAGACAAAAACCACAATGCAGTCATGCAACATCAGACATCCAATGAGCAAGGCAATTGGGACCAGGATTAGAGGACAATGCAAACAACAAACGGTCTAGGCAGGTATAACGGAGTCACAAAGACAGAAAACAATGCAATAAAACCAAGATGATACCTAGAATAATGGACGATTCTGTTTCAAAACAGTTCTAATCCCTTTATGAAAATGTCTTCCTGAACATTTCTGCTTTGCACGTTCTGCAGAATGACAGTAGTGTGGGGACCTTCCCGACCAGCTCAGACAGGTGGCTCCATAGAGAATGTCAATTAATGGGCAATTGCTGATCTCAGCTATTTGCAGAGTGATTCGTTCCAAAGGCTTTGCTCAGATGAACACAGGTTGCCAATGTCCAGATGCGACCTGAAGAACTCCCAGAATTAGAACTGATCTCCAGACTACAGAAATTAGTTCAGAAAATGGCTGCTTTGGAGGGTGGGCTCTGTGGCATTATACACTGCTCCCCTCCCCAAAACCTAACCTCCCCAGGCTCTGCCCCTCAGTCTCCAGGAATTTCCCATTCCAGAGTTGGCAACCCTAGATGTTGTGGAGGGACATAGCAAGAGAGGCAGTCCTGCAGATATGGGGGTCCAAGGCCATTGAGGACTTTGTAGGTCTGGTTGCTAGCCCTCCGGACTCCCTCCCCCTCGACTCTGTTCTCCTGGCTGGCAGAAGGAAAAGGCACCCAAGGGGGCGGGGGGTAAGTGCACAAAGTACGTGTGTGCTTCTTCATTGCACTGGAAAATGATGTCCCCTGGCGTGACCTATAGCTTCTGCATCGTGCAGGAAATGATGTCATTTCCCAGTGCAGTAAGTAAGTATCCCACTTTCTCTGCCCTCCTATTTGGCCCTTGGGGCACCCCTATTTGTAGGTGATAGCCAGAACCTTGAACTGAACTGAACCAGCAACTGGTTAATAACCAATGGAGTGACTGTGGATGGGTGTGAGTCACACACAGTGTGACATGCCTATGCATTATGTTGTCCCCACTTTGTACATCCAGAGCCGGGCAAGGCTCTCTATAGACCCTCTAGTCAAGAGTGCTATAGGCAAACGTAGTCACGGAGGATAGGTTTCCATCTCAGGGTTCCTCAGGACCATGGCTGGAAGCTGAAGAGCTGTGAGCAGATGACAGTTTTTCAGAAATAGGAGGCCAGGTTCTTCATGCTTATATTTGGCCTCCCCAATCTAGAAACTTCATACTGCTTGCCAATTGCAAGGGCAATATTGCACAACCCTCAATCCCTTCCGTGTGTAAGGCCCATAGTCCCTGACAAAACCAAAGCATCAGTCCTCTAGACCGATCTGGATCTCCACCTGTTAAGCTGTGGTTGAAAGGAAACTTTCCAGCACCGCATTCCAGAGATAACTGCCCCTAGTTCAATAGAGAGAGAGGTGGCAAAAACGAAGGAGTTTAGCTGAGAATAAATGAAGGAAAATAATTTGTGCACATACTCCCTCAGTCTGGTTGTCCTTTTGGGAGTTATTTATAATTCCCCCCTCCTCTGCCTAACCCCACTTCTTATTTTTCCATCTGACACACAAATCCTTGCTTTAGAAATGACTTCAGATTGTTACAGGGCTCGGAGCTATGAGAACTCGGATGTGAAGTGTTCTATAAATGGCAGAATTGCTGATTGCTGATATCATGTGTTAATTGGTAATATCTGTGTTCAGTAGGTTCCAGCAATATGTGTTATATCACATTAACTAGCCACATGCCCATGATATCTGATATTAACTATTTGGGTAGGGGGGAGAGCAGTGTGCCTACGAATGTAGCATTTGGACCTGGGAGATTTGTTTAATTAGCCTTTATAGACTGTCAAAATGTGGGATGTGAAACAGCCTCCATCCAATGTGACAGACTGTCAAAAACAGGCAAAGAAAAAAATGTCTCTCTCCCCCCTGCTCCATAATATCCCCAGGAATCATTCTTTTTCAGTAAAGCTCTAGCCTGAAGAACATCAGTCTCAAAGTTCTAATTCCAGTTTTGGTCCAAACCTGATGGAACACACTGGAACCCTTATCAAAGCTAACTAATCACATACATGAGGAGTGAGTACTACCCAAAATTCTCCTGATATGCATGGTCTTCAACTTGTGCATACAGCCTTAGTATGCATTAACCTTGAACTGCTGTAGGAAAGTGGTTAAGTGGCTGGGCTTTGAGCCAGCATTCTGCTGGTTCAACTCCCACTACTGCCACAAGCTCAGCAGGTGGCCTTGGGTAAGCCACTCTTCTCAGCTGCAGCTCCCCTGCTGTCTTGCAGGGATAATAATAACATTGCCTTTTTCACCGCTCTGTGGGGTTGCCAGCTTCAAACTGGGAAATTCCTGGAGATCTGGGGAGTGAAACCTGGAGAAACCTGGAAAAAGTGGGGTTTGGGGAGAGAAAGGACCTTGCATGGCATAATTCCATAGAGTCCACCCCAAAAGTAGCCTTTTTCTCCAGGTGAACTGATCTCTGTGGCCTGGAGGCCAGTTGTAATTCCGGGAGATCTCCAGCCACTACCTGGAGGCTGGTAACCCTACCGCTCTGAGTGTGGCACTAATCTAGCCAGAGCAGTATATAAGTATACTGTTGTTGTTGTTGTTGTTGTTGTTGTTGTTGTTGTTATTGTTGTTGTTGAACAATCCGGTGGTCATGTTGTACATACCAGAGCTGTGTGCACATGGTAAATACACACATTGCCCCTGTTCGCACTACATGGCACATTGGGAGGATTCATGTGCAGCTGGTAGACTCTAGTCCTGGTATGTATGACTGTAGTTATGCAAAGTCAGTTGTTGTGACATAACAGCACACACATAACATTATTGCTATTGCCAATCTCCTGAGAATAAATGAGCTGCAGCATTCTGCATCAGCTGGAGTCTCTGAGTCAACTTTGAGGGGAGGCCTATGTAAAGAGCATTACAGTAGTCTAGCCTTGTTGTTACTGTGCCATGAATCCAGGTGGCCAGATTGGCTGTATCAAGGTAGGGGGCCATTTTCCAGGCTAATCTGAGTTGTGATAAGACCTTATTTGCAGCTCCATTTACTTGTTTCTCTAGCAGCAGTGCTGGATCTAATATAACCCAGGTTAACGGAACCCCATCAAAGGCCCTTCAACATCTCTGATTTTCCAACTAGTGCAACTTCTTTGTCTGGGTTTAATTTCTATTTGTTAGCTTTCAGCCAGTTGAAAACAGCTATTAAACAGCGACTTAGTACCCCTGCTGTATCACTAGGGGATTTATATAAAGAGATAAAGAGCTGGGTGTCAACTGTATATTGATGGCATCCAATTCCATAATTACAAATGAGTTCTCTTGAACTATTTACATAGATGTTGAATACCATGGGGAGATAATTTCCTCACTGAGGATAGCTAGTCTCCAATAGCAACCTTTTGAGTTCATCCCATGAGGAGTGATTTAAACCAGCCCAAGGCACATCCCCTGACACCTACTTCTGCCTCAAAACACTTCAGTAGGATGACATGGTCTACTGTGACAAAGGCTCTAGATAGATCCAAGAGGAGCAATAATGAAGCAGGGTCTTTGTCTGCATTCAGGTGGAGGTCATCAGCTAGAACCACCAGAGGAATCTCCATTCCATAGCCTGTCCTAAAACCAGACTGAAATGAATGGAAAGCACCAGAGTTGTCCAAGAAGGCCTGGAGTGGTGTCTCTCAACCACTTTGCCCTGAAAGGGTAGATTAGAGACTGGACACGATAACTGTTTACATCATTTTGATCTAAGAATGGCTTAGATGACGGTCTCTTTGAGAGGCTGAGGGAAGGGGCCTTGAGTTAGTGATTGATTTATAAAAGACATCAAAGACTCCTTTATGCAGTTTTTACAAGATTTTATATACAAAATCCAGATCCAGAGTACAAGCAGTAGCCTTCACAGATGCTAGAATTCTGTCAATATCCATCACTGTGACTGAGTCAAAATGATTCAGAAATGATCTAGGTGGTGTGTTAAGCATTACGTCTGACTCACCTATATTGCAGGTAGCATCCAAATCAGAGAGTATTCAAGCTATAGCAAGGACATATGAGGAACTATGATCCAATTGAACCAGTAAACCTATTGCGATGGTTCTCTTAGGAGATACCGACAGCCAAACTTCTCTCCCTGCCCTTCTGTATTGTTCTTCACTTTTTGATCATTTATTACTTGAATGAATTTAAAGAGGCAGTTAATATGCAACCTCACCTTTCCTATCTTATCACTGGAGAAAATGGCAGTACTCCTAGATTTTGGACAACCGTCCCAATGACTATGTTGAGGGCCGAACTTTTGTCTTCTGATGATACTGCAATGTGTCACTAAGCATCTTTCATCCAGTAACAGTCCTGTTTCCCAGCTAGCAGAATTAGCAATAGAAAATAATGATGACAAACTACTAGTACCAGTAGTATGTGTAATAGTATGGCAGTATTACTACTTACTGATGAGAGTGGAGATGGAACTTGCAATGTTGTCCAAATCAGAGTTACACCCTTCTAATCCCATTGACTTCAATTCAATGGATTTAAAGGGGTTTAACTCTGTTTAGGATGGCACTGTAAATGAAGTAACCGTATGCTTTTCCTTCGGCCATTTGCCTGGCACCAAGTCTTTGCAGATCAGGCACCCATTGAAAAACACATTTCTTTGCCCAGTCTTACTGCTACTGTTTATAAAGTCATATTCTCACTCTTTAGTCTGACATTTCATAACTTTGTGTTCTCAGTTTTTTTCTCAGTATTTCATTAAGTTGACATAAGCTATATTAATTTGTCTTATTGCCTACTGCTTGATTTTCTAGTGCGTTTAGGTTCAGATGGATAGTGATGCCAATATATGGGCATTTTCCTGCTTTTTGTTACAAAATGTTGTGTTGTGTGGTTTGTATGTCCTGGTTTTGTTTTGATGCTTTTGATGTGATGATTTTATTCTTTTTTTACCCTTGTGAGCAGCGTTTAAGGTGGACTGTGGGAAGATGGCCTATATATTTGCTCAATAAAAAAAGAGAAGAAATGTTTAATCATAAGAAATGGCTACAGGAACAATGCAATGGCATACCTGTCAGATCAGAACCAGAAAACATATTAACAAAACATACTATAAATTCTACAGCTGGATCTGGGAGGAAAAAGAATCAGGGCTGGCGCCTCCATTGAGACAGGTCCGGCAACCGCCTCCAGCGCTGAGGTGCTGGAGGGGCGCCGGGGTGAGGGCGCATGCTGTGGAGCTTGGGGCAGCAGCACACGGGAGGCTGAGCAGGAGGGATGGGAAGCCACCCACGCGCCACCCCGGCCGCCTGCCACGCCTGGCCCGTAGCTACTGCAGCCTCCCAGCTCTCCCGTGCTGCCGCCACCACCAGCATGCACCCCTGGTGAGGAGCAGCAGCCACAGGCAGACATCCGTGGTGGTGCATGGAGCAATAGAGCGGGAGGGCTGGGAGGATGCACGCACGACTCCCCAGCTACCCGCCATGCTTGGCTGGGAGCACACGCCAGCGGCGGCAGAGCAGGGCAGTCTAAGCGGGCAGCCCTCCCACCCAGCCGCCCACTGCCCCACAAACCGGGTGCGCGTGCATGCGCGAGGAGGCAGGAGCAGACCTGAAGCTGCCCCCGGCCTCAGGCACCAGAAACCCTGGAGCCGGCCCTGGAAAAAATAACACACAAAGCGTCCTTGTACTAAGTCAGACTCTTTCTTTCTCAAGATATCAATCCCACAATGAGCTTTGGGGCAGCCATTTTTTCCCGAGAGATTTTCTTCTAAGTGTTCTATGAGCACACAAATACATGCCTATGAAGCTGTTATGTACTGACTGAGATAACTGGTCTATCAAAGTTAGTCTTGTCTGCTTTGACTGTCAATGGCTCCCCGAGATCTGAGGTAGAGATCTTCATACCACCATCTACCACTTTAATTGGAGATGCCATGGATTGAACCTGGGACCTTCCACTTGGTATAGTGGGTAGTATGGTGGCCTAGGATCTGCCATGGAAGTTTGCTGGGTGATCTTGAGCCAGTGACACTTTATCAGCCTGGCCTACCTCACAGGGTCGTTGTTGTGAGAGAATGGAGGAGGGGAGAACAATGATCTAAGCGGCTTTGAATTCCCAACTGAGGAAATAAATAAATAAATAAATAAATAAATAAATAAATAAATAAATGCATTCTCAAAATGCAAAGCAGATGCTTAGTCCACTTTTCCACCTTGACAAACAATGGTTGAACTATATTTGTTTTTATTATTTTTTAACTCCATTTACAACCTGTCTTTCTCCCCAGCTGGGGATCTAAATCAACTTATATCATTCTCCTCACATCTATTTTATCCTCACAACAGCTCTGTGAGGTAGGTCACTGCCGAGTGTCATCCGCACATTGGTGACAACAACCCAGCCCAAATCTTAGGTGATTGCTACCATAGGTTTTATGTAGATATTGAAAAGCATTTGCTTTATGTACACCCAGCTTTTCTCCCCAACAAGGAGCCATTGTGGCGACCCATAGTGGCTTCCTTTGTTCTCTTCTCCTTCATTTTATCTGAACATGAGGTAGGTTAGGCTGAGACAGTGTGACTAGCCCAAGGTCACTCAGCAAGCTTCCATGGCAGAGCAGGGATTCGAACCTCAGTCTCTCAGATCCTAGTCTGACACTCTAACCACTATGCCACACTGGCTCTCTATATGTCTGCAGATGACAAACCAGGACTGCTGCAAGGACTTGTTGCCAGCTTACTCTGTCTTGCATGGATTCATTTGTGCAAAATAGACATCCTTGCGGCATATTCTTTGCTGCCTTCCAAACACAGGAAAAAAGGAAGCTGGGGTTGGGGTATTAAAAGCCAAACTCTCCTTGAGGAGAGCGCCCGCCTTGCTTTGGACAGAACGATCTCTTCCGTGCATCAGTATTCACTCAAGTACCTTTCAGGGAGTCAGGCGAGGAGACCCAGTGAGTGAAAACTGTTTAGTACCTGCTGAACATTCTCAAATTTTCCACTGTCTTTCAAATGTCTTTTGGTGTCAAAAGCAGACGCATGAGGTTAAACCCTATCAAGCTCTGTGAGGGTATTAACATTTCATATAGCAGCTGTTTATTATGGGACTACAAAGATGGGGGGGGAAGGCAATGGAACCTCATGCCTCGCCAGCACGAGTTGAGGTTTTACTCTGTGCCTAAGCCTTATTTGCATAAGGACATGCTGTAGAGAAAGAATTCATATAACTACTCTTGTCACTCATCTTTCGCTGGATCAGCCCTCACAGGTCTTTTTTCCCCCCAGATGTCATTCTCCACTTTCCATTCATTGTTCTTGCAACCAACACTAAGACACTGTTCCAGCAATTAGAGAAAAACTACAACTTCCATGCCCCTTGCATCAATTGTGATGTATGTGCTTCCTTTTACTGTTGTCACATGAATTACTCCGTAAATCGCATCGTTCTATAACTATTTCCAATTACACATCGCTAATTCAGTTTTACTCTCGCTTTCCCTTTATTTTAAACTGCGTCAAATTAATTGCGTCTATTATCACTTAAAAAGATATTCACTTCCGTCTGCCAAGCTCACCAAATGCTTTTTTAAAAAATGTAGCTGGATAATATTATCAACATCTTAAACTCTATTTAATGCTGGGGGAGGGGGAAGACAACAAAAGTCAAAATAATTAATTGTGTGGCACAAATCTGTCTAATAAGGAGTTCTCCTTTTCTAATAAGCCGATTTATTTGCTGCCTGATGGCTTTGTGCACATCAGGGTATATTCTACAACAAGAGTATTAGAAGAAAACATTATTAATAGCGGAACTAAAATCAAAGTTTACAGAGCGCAAGCTGGAGAAAGTTAGGCATGCTTAAATGCCGTTCATATCAGTAATACTAATAATACCAGTGCTATCCTAAGCAGTGTTACTCCCTAATAAGCTCATGGACTTCAGTGGGTTTAGAAGGGTATAATTCTGTTTATGATAGCACTGTTAAATTTTATATACTGTTTTCTAGTGTTACAATCATTCCACAGATGTGGTCAAAATAGTCCTTGTAAGATAATAATTAAGTGCTGTCAAGTTGCAACCAATTTATGGCGACCTTTCATGGGGTTTTCAAAGCAAGAGATGACAGAAGTGGTTTGCCATTGCCTTCCTCTGCATAGCAACCATGGTCTTTTTTGGCGGTCTCCCAACCAAGTGCTAACCATGGCCATTCCAACCCTAGTTAGCTTCCAAGCTCCAATGAGCTCTGGCTACTCTGGGCTTGTGTCAGGTGGTCGCCTGTCATACCCAACAGGATCCTATGTAATTTTTGTGCTCTAACGTTATGTGTATAGCGACTGGCTGATGTTATTTCTGGTTGTGATGTGAAAGCAGGAAGGGGCTGTCTCTACTGTCTCTACTGTTATCTGTGTGTGCTCTTCCTGCCTAGATGCTTCCTTTTGAACATAGCTGACTGCAGTGGTGTAGCATGGGGGGGCAGAGGGGCAGCTGCCCCGGTGCAAAATTATTAGGGGGCGGGAGCCAGGAGGCCACTCATGCCACTCTGGCCAATTGCTGTGCTGATGGGACGGCTGGCTCGCTGAGTGCCAAACTGCTGCTGGCTGAGGAGTGCACCAAGCAGGCAGCGGCGGTGCAGGTGGTGGTGGCATGGGTGGCTGCAGCAAGTGGCTTCGGCAGAGGGGTAAGGGGTGGGGAAGCAAGCAGCCCTGAATCATGGGAACACTTCTGGGGGGGTGAGTGGCTGCAGCAGAGGAGTCCGGGGTAGGGAGGCAAGCAGCCCCAAATCAGGGGAGCGCTCGCAGGGGGCAGCTGCACCCTGCATGATGCCATCACTTCCTGGAATGATGGGGGCCTGCAGGCGCCATCTTCTGCCAGGAGTTGCCCAGGGCACTTGCAACCCACGCTATGCTGCTGGCTGACCGTAACCTTAAAGGGGTGGGGATTTGAGAATTCACCTGCGCTTAGAATCCTTTATATGTCTTGTGCTTGTAGGGAAACATCATTCCTGTAAGACATTGAAACTCATACCTTATCAATAAAGTTCTTTAACTCATGCAGTGAAGTCTTTTGAGAGTTACCTAGCAGATCCTTGCAGAGAGAAAGGTTAGCCATTATTTTACTATACTTTATTTTGCCTCTTCTCCAAATAACTTGGAGACCGCCCTAACCCCTCCCCCTACCACCACCCCTGATTTTATCTTTACAATGTTTCTGAGAGAGATTTTGACTGGCTCCGAGCTAAGGGTTGTCCCACTCATTTATTTTATTTATTTATTTATTCAATTTATATACCGCCCATCCCAGGGGCTCTGGGCGGTGAACAGTTAAAATTGATAAAAACAAAACTAAAATCAATATACAAATAATAAAACAAATTAACAAGGTGCAGTGGTGGGGAGAACCTTCCCCACCCCAAAGGTGGGAGGCCGACATGGCACCGCCCCCTTCAATCACCAAACGCCTGGCGGAACAGCTCTGTCTTACAGGCCCGGCGGAACGATAATATGTCCCGCTGGGCCCGGGTTTCCATTGACAGAGCGTTCCACCAGGCTGGGGCCAGGACTGAGAAAGCCCTGGCCCTGGTTGAAGCGAGGCGGGCTTCCTTAGGGCCGGGGACCACAAGTAAATATTTATTCGCTGATCGGAGCGATCTCCGGGGAACGTACAGGGAGAGGCGGTCCCGAAGATATGCCGGTCCCAACCCACTCAGGGCTTTAAAGGTAAGAACCAACACTTTGAACCTGATTCGGAATTCAACTGGAAGCCAGTGCAGCTGGCGCAGGACAGGTGTGATGTGTGACTGGTAAGGTATACCAGTCAGGACCCGTGCCGCCGCATTCTGGACCAGTTGTAGTTTCCGGATCAGGCCCAGGGGTAGCCCAGCGTAGAGTGAGTTACAGTAATCTAGCCTGGAGGTGACCGTTGCATGGATCACTGTAGCCAGGTCCTGGGGCGTCAGGTAGGGGGCAAGTTGCCTGATCTGACGAAGATGGAAAAATGCAGACTTGGCAACCGCCGTGACCTGGGCCTCCATCGATAGGGAGGCATCCAGGAGCACACCCAGACTCTTTACCACTGGCAAAGTTGCCAGTGGTGTCCCATCGAGGGCAGGGAGCTGGATCCCAACATCTGGCAGCCCCCGTCCCAGCTGCAGGACCTCCGTCTTCACTGGGTTCAATTTCAGCCTGCTCTGTTTCAACCATGCCGTCACAGCCTCCAAAGCTCTGGCCAGATTGTCTGGGGCCGTGTCTGGCCGGCCGTCCATCAACAGAAAAAGTTGGGTGTCATCCGCGTATTGATGACAACCCAGCCCAAACCTCCGCACCAACTGGGCGAGGGGGCGCATATAGATGTTAAATAACATTGGGGAGAGTTGTCTGGGCAGAGTTGTCTGGGCAGAGTTGTCTGGGCAGATTAAATGGCCCAGGAACAAGCCAAGCTGAGTGGCCCTCGTGGCTGTGAGTCAGCACTGCAGGGGCCACTCATTGACATGATCACCAATGGCAACAATGAAGGAGGCAGCTAGTGAGCTGGGACTGATTCATGCCGCTCTGAAGGGCCAGTCAACTCCTGAAATGCCAGAGGAGCACCTGGGGCTGGACTCTGCATGTATGTGGTTGCCACCAGCCCTCCAACGCAGTGGCCCACCACAAACTGTAAGCTCAATGGCCAGTCTGCCCTGCTACCACTCCACCGGGAGCATTATTTCAGCTCCCCTAGGTCTTATTCGAAGGACGGGCATGTGAATTCGTACCGTATCTTAAGCCTTCCTTTAAAAAACATGAGATATTGTTTTTAGAACAGGAGAAGTTTCTGGTTAAAAATAATTTGTGACAGCTGGTGGCCCCCCAAAACAGTAGCAATCCAAACCACCTACCTGACACGTCCATTTCTACCCACCTAAAATTCTCACTGGCTCGGATCACTATCGACCTTATTATGAAGATTGCGATCATGTTTGTGATCCCCTCCCCCTAAATAATTTCTATTTACTACTTAGTTACTGTCTGTTAACATGCTAGAATGATTAAAGTAGATGGCCACCCATCCAGTCCAAGCTTCCAGGGGCTGGACTTCTCCCAGACATAATGACCCCACTATTCTCAGTGCCCATTTGCTCAGGGCAAGTGCTGACCCCCACGCTCAAGAAGACTCCTTACAGGGATAACATCAGAAGATGCTGAAGTGTCCTCTAATTTAGCTATGAGACCCAGCTAGAAAAGATGCCTGAGAGCAGAGTTGCCTTGTGCTATTCCCAGGCTTGTCTCCCTAGTCACTCTCCAAGTGCAAACACCCCACTCTGCATACCTGCAGTTTCCCTGCCCACATGGCACATAGAGAGAACACCCAGAGTCTACTGTGCTGTTGCAGACACCTGTTAGGCATCATCTTTTTTTAATTATGAAGGACACCCATCAGTTCCTCCTACCATAGCCTGCCCTGGATAGCCAGGAGAGCCTGATCTCATCAGATCTTGGAAGCTAAGCAGGGTTAGCCTTGCTCAGTAATTGGATGGGAGACCTCCAAAAAAGACCAAGGTTGCAGAGGCAAGAAATAGCAAACCACCTCTGTTAGTCTCTTTGCCTTGAAAACTGCAGAAGTCAGTTATGTAAGTTTTAAAAAGGTTAAAGTTTTTAAAAGTTTCAAAAGAGAAACATGGACACAGACAGTGTGAGATGAGAGAAGAATGAGAATAAGAGAAGAGGTGGCCATAGGGAAGTAAACCCACTCTCTCCTGTGCTTTATGGGAAGCACTTAATGTTCTCCAAGCAAGCCCACTGATTCTTCAGTAGATCATGGGAAGGAAGTTAACTGAGAGCCAAACTACAAGTGACGCCTGACACAGGTCAGCTTCCCTCAAGTTTTGATGAGAAATGTAGGCAGCTTGGCAGAATGTTGGACAAGTGACAGTTGAAAAGTCCATTGGACAGCAGTCAGAGAGCAAAGCTGCAAGACCAGGATGCCTACATTTCCCATCAAAACTTGAGGGAAGCTGACAAGTGTCCAACCTGTGTCAGGCATCACTTGTAGCTTGGCTCTTGGGTACAGGCTGAAAGAAAACTGGTGAAATGAATGAAGTTAGTGCAGATTCATATGTGCAAACATGGTTTTTGCCACCACCAACCCAAATCTGCATCTGTGTCCAAGGAAAGGATGGAAGGGGAAACCCTAATTCCTTGACTTCATCTCTTTGCTTTGCAAGGGATAATGTTAACGGCCTGTAAAATGGGGATCCTTTTTCCAATCTCTCAGTAATTTGACAGGGGGTTGGATCCAGGCTTCATATGTCTCCTGCTGTGGTGAGCAACCTCCCATTTTCTGCCCACTGTCCTGCTGCTACTCAGCAGGGCAGTGGAGGGGAGGAATGGGCAGGGGAAGCATTGTCACACCTGTGGCGCAACATCACTTCTGGCACAAACTCAGATGAACATTACCTCATCAGTGCAACGCTCTAGGATTCACCAAAAATGCTATGGTAAAACCACTGAGTTTGAAGGAGGGGAGATCCTAGAGTATCATGGCAATCCAGTGACATCACTTCCAGGTTTCCGCTATATATGATGTTGCAACATCAGTGTGATGTCATTGCCCCATCCCCACTGCCTCTCTCTTCCTCTGGTTGCCAGTCAGTGCCAATGGCAGCCAACCCTTGAGTGAGAACTAGTACAGACCCTGAGGATTTCAACCCAATTGGATTAAAGCATAAAGTCAGAGCCCTTTCATTGCCTCTAGATTGCAGGGGGCGGCTTTCTCCTGCCTTGTAGAGAGAGAAGGATGCTCCATTTGGTGAGGGGATACTACCCCTAAAAATGCATCCCATTTTTTTCCCAGCTGGGGTGCTACTGCTGAGAATGTGTTTCCCACTGAGACATGCAGAGATGCGGGGAGAGCGGAATACAAATATGATATAAATAAAATAAATAAATATTTACAGACCTGAATACTGCCATTTTAAAGAGCTGAACAGGAACCCAGTTAACCTTTCCATTCATGTCCTCATTGGCAGAATTTCTTTTTGCTAAGTAAAACTCATATTGAAAGAGTAAGTAAAAGATGGTGACCAGCAGGGGTGACTGAGTATTATCATCATCCTTACACTGTGAAACAAAATGGATAAACCAGTCATTTAGTTCAAGGTGTTTGTAATAAGTTTGCTGTTACCTGATTTTCATATGACCTGCATAATTACCTCCATAAATCTGTATTTTTAACACAAGGGGTTTTTTATTATTATTTACTTAAGGAAGTTGTCCATTATAAGTTGCTAAAAGCTTCTGACCTTAAAAAAATGTTCTTATCTTTCTGCCATGAAAAATTCATAATCACCATGGGGAAAAAACTGCAGGCAGTTCTGAGATCATTATAGAGAACTCCCTCCACCCACCCACCCACCCTGTCTCTTGAAGAGCAATAAAGGCATAGGGTAAATGTGAGGCCCTTCTTAGCCATAGATCAAAGGCCTGCTACTCCATCAGTGTGCAGGTGCAAGGTTACTGATTGGCTAGCAGTTGCTAGGTGGGCTTTCGATGCTAAGCAACCACCTGCTTCAATGGTGTTGGCACAAGGCTGCTGATTGGCTAGTGGAGGCTAGATGGGCCTTTGATGCTAGGGACCAGTAGATACTCAGCAACCACTTGCCTCCATGGCATTGGTGCCATGCTGCTGATAGGCTCCCAGTAGCTGGGTGGGCCTTTGATGCTATACTGCTGGACATTCAGTATTCACATTGCTGATCTAGTGACAACCTTTCTATCTTGTAGGGTGGCCTCACAATATCCAGCATATCAGCGCAGCCTAATTGAAACTGGATTTGTAACTGTTGGTCATCTATTTACCTCTTGGGCTGAGATAAACAGAAACAGAACCAAGATGTTGCATCTGGACCAGCTGATTTCTTTGAATTCTGCTCTCTGTAATCTCAGAACTGCAATGCCTCAGGGACACATTGCACCAGACAATAATATATCGTTTAGCACTTAACTTTTATGAACTAACCAGCTCCACCCAGAGTAGGTACACAGCTACATTGTGAACAATAGTAATAGATTATTTCTCATTTTGTTTTTAATTAGAAAATGTATCTGTTGCATTTATTTTTGTGTTTGTGTATTTTTTTTATGGTCTTGCCTTTCATCAGGGGAAATCAAGCTCACAAACAAATACTGATCCTGTACATTTCCTTATGGTGCATTGGGGAGGGAGTTGTGTATAAGCAATGTACATGTTTCTCATGCCACCAACTTTCTGAAAAACGATGTTCTTTCTCCAGTCTATAAAGTGCCGCTGAGCTTGTCACATGACAATTTGTGCAATATTTGAAAGTTGACAATTATAAGTCTTAGGCTGCTTCCCCATGAAGCTCTTCCTTCATGCCACCAACAACCCCGACCCCCCACCCCCCACAAACAACAGTGGTTTTCTTTGGTGGTTCTCCATAACTTCCTTTTCCCTGAACTTGCTCTGTAGTTTTCCTAATCTGGTTTAGATACTCCCTGAAAGATCATATCCCATATGAGTTCATAAAAAGTTTGGATGGGAAAGTACAAATTTTCTCAACTCCCTGCCCACACCTGTTGTCACGGTCAGCTTAATTTCCCCACATACCTCACCCCCCGCCCACAACCCACCCACTCCCTCCCTGGTCACCAGCTAGATTTTTGCTTTTTTAAAATAACTGCTAGGAAATATGTTGTAGTGTCCTAACACTTTCAGGTGGATAGACTTGTTGACCGACAGTAGAGGAACAGGATTTGAGTCCTGCAGCACGAGTTTGGAATAGTGGTTAAGAACAGCAGGAGTCTAATCTGGAGAACTGGGTTTGATTCCCTACTTCTCTGTCTGCTTAAAGCCATTTGGATGACCTTGGGTCAGTCACAGCTCTCTCAAAACTCTCTCAGCCCCACCTACCTCACAGGGTGTCCATTTGTGGAGATAATAATGACACTGACTTTGTAAACTGCTCTGAGTATGGCACTAATCTGTCCAGAAGAGCGGTATGTAAGCACAAAGTTATTATTACTAAGGTTATTAAAGGCCAACGTGATTTCCAGGGTATAAGCTTTAAAGTGTCAAGCTGCCTTTGTGTCTTGTATCTGACAAAGGGAGCTTAGTTCTCAAATCTTGCTAACACTATAACAATACACCTGTTTTTGTTTTTTAAAATGGCAAAAGCCTATCAAAGGTGGGGCAGGGATGGAAGGTGCTAGGGGAAAACACAGAGAAAATCCCCACGTGGAGGTTCCATTACCAATATGAATGCCTTTGCATTCACAGTGGAAATGAGAGCAGGGAATCACCCACTGTAGAAGCAACTTTAGTCTTTATGCAGCAGTTCAGTGTGTTCGAAAATAAAACTTACCTTGCTCGTGATAATGGTTTCTGGAGTCGAACACCCCTTATAACCACACATTTATAATTCAAAATGAGCATTGTTGGGAGCTGTATTTTGTATCTGCACTGTTTGCAGTACTCAGCAGGGCGACTGGCCAGGTAGATGCTGCCTGTGCAAGTTCACAATTTGCCTGGTTGCTGGATTAACTGTGCCCCTGAGTCATCTCTGGAAGGTCATGCATCATGTTAAATCAGCTACATTTTGAGTGTGTGTTTTGCCATTACACTTGTGCAGACGGAAGCATTCATCAGTTGACAGCATGCTAATGCATGGTCCAAACTTACTGGATTGAACTACAGTTCCCAGGTGACAGCCAAAGAACACTCAGCATATTTACAATCTGATTTAGAACATGTGCAGTGCAATCCAGTCAATGGGTGTAGAATGAAGTAATTCCACATAGGACTGCACTGTAAACAAACCGGAACATTGCCAGCGTTGAGAGTCTAGTAGGCCAAATGAGCGAAGCTGGAATATTAAGGGGATAAAGCATACAGTTTTCCCACAAACAGTATCCCATCAAGACTGAAGCCCTATACAAATGATACACACAGCCCCATGTGTTGATTGAATGCACAGGGAGGGAAAGGGGGCGTGAATATGCTGGCTAGGAGTGTGAACTTCGGGTATCCGATTCAGATAAAATACCCGAATCGAGCCCGATTCGGCTGGCCCCGATTCAGAAATCCCGAATCAAAGCTTCCCAAAGCATTCATAATGCTTCGAGAAGCTTTGGAGCCCAGGGGGTTAAGTTTAAAGGGCCCTTTTGCAAGCGGCAGGGCCCTTAAAACTTTTCCATTCCCTACCCTTACCCCCACCCCCACTTACTTGGCACCATGCTGGAGGAGGCAGCCCTCCCACCTCCCCATTGGCCTCCAGGTGCACAACCCTAGTGCTGGCCTCTCCCTGCTGTGTCTACTTTGTGCAGAAACTCAGAAGTGTCTGAGCATATGTTCCATTTGTGCGATCAGCAGAGTTTAGAAAGCAGAGTTGTTGATCACAGGGACTATAAGTATGTGCAGACATTTCCTCTACACATACATACTGCGCTCACTAGCTCATGTGGAGGGCGGGATCCAGCACACTCATGCCCACTTTCCCTCCCCATGAGTTCAGTCAGCTGGAGACCGCCAAGGAAAGCAACTCATTTATAAATTATTTTTTCTACAGTTTAATTGGGTGGACAGCATGCAGGGGGGTGCAGTATGAGAACCCATGTGCAAAAACATTTTCAGTACAATTCAGAATAATTCTGTCCTTGATAAAAAGATTTTTTTTAAACATTCAAGATACTGTTTGCAAATTGCAATCAAAGAGCCAAACTACATGATTGGGGCCAGGTTCTCTAGACCCATTTGGGTTCCCAATTCTACAGCAGCTGCAGGGAATGACTTTTTTAAAATGAAGGTGAGCCCAAATGGTCTTGGAATGCTACTGTAAGGGAGGAAGGTGAAATAATTTTTGTTTGAAGCCTGCCTTGGACCTTTATTACAGCTCTTCATTACATTATATTAAACTTTTACCTCAGGAAGGCCCTGGTCACGCCTTTTTTTCTCCACACACAGACCTTCAAGTGTTCTCTACCTTATCTGGGCTTTTACCTTGAGAACACCTTTCCTGTGGTGTTTGAGTCCCACCACTAACACCACCTGTATTTGTGTGACCAATGTATCACTGCCTCCCAAAAGGTTTTCGTTGCCAACAAAGGCTTTCATCTTAGACCTCCTCTGTTTAGCTGGTATGATAGGATTCACTCAGGCTTTTCCACACAGCTTGCCTGATCTAGATAGAATAACTTCTGTCTGAGGCACACACACTGACCCAGGCTCACATGCAGTATGCCTGACTTAGAATTTCTCTCAGCACTCAAGACTAAAAACTGTAGTTCATGCTGCCCCCTCAGGTCTAGCTACTGTCCAATCACTTCACACTCCATTCACCCATCCAGCCTCCCTCCTTCTTTCCTCAGAAGTCTGCATTTAAACTCACAATAACCAATAGTCAAAAAACCCACATTAATACACACAAACTTACTTACAAGGAAAACATTACAGAAGGGCTCCTGTGCCCCCTTCTCCAAGTCATTTATCTAAAGTGAAACACTGCTGGGCTGGAATGATTTCTCTATTTTGGCTGCTCTGCGTGCACAGAATACTCCACTGAGAGCAGCAAAAAGGCAGGAGGAAACTTCCCCCTCTCCAGTGCTGTTTCTATGCAGGAAAATGCCTGGGGCGGGGAGGCAAAGGTCTTCCATCCCACTGCAGTGGTATTGCTCTCCTTTATTTTTTAATAATAATAACATTTGATTTATATACAGCCTTCAGGACAACTTAATGCTCACAATGCGGTTTACAATGTTATTATTATGCTCATGATAATCACCCAGTGAGGTGGGTGGGACTGAGAGAGCTCCAAGAAGCTATGACTGACCCAAGGTAACCCAACTGGCTTCAAGCGGAGGAGTGAGGAATCAAACCCGGTTCTCCAGATTAGAATCCTGCTGCTCTTAACCACTATTTCCTCACAGCAGCTATGTGGTTATGGGGAACCCAACTTGTTAAAGACCCAAACGTGTAGTTTGGTCCAAAATTCAACTTGAACATAAGAACATTCACACATTTCTGCTTCGGATATATTATCTCAGTAAATTCTAATAACATTCTTGTAAGGCAGGTCAATATTATGATCTCTATATTGCAACTGGGGAACTTATGTCCAAACTACAAGAGATGAATGACACAGGTTGGACGTTTGTCAGGTTCCCTCAAGTTTTGATGGGAAATGTAGGCAGCTTGGCAGAATGTTGGACAAGTGAAAGTTGAAAAGTCCACTGGACAGCAGTCAGAGTGGAGAGCCAAGCTGCAAGACCAGGACGCCTACATTTCCCATCAAAACTTGAGGGAAGCTGACAAGTGTCCAACCTGTCGTTCGTCACTTGTATCTTGGCCCTTAGCCTAAGAGAATAGTGGCTTACCCAAGGGCAGCCGATAAGTTTACAGTGAAGATGAGATTCAAACTGGGGGCTTCTGGGTTCACAGCTCAAATGCCTTGCCATACTTGTTTCTAAGGCCCGATTGAACTGTAAAGGCAAAATCTAACATGGGTGAAAGTACCCTTTACTTTTGCACTATAGACTGATTTGAGCACAAAACGATTTAAGCCTCCTTTGTGAATATATACAAAATGTATATGCATAATACCAAGCAATTAGACACCTTGGGTGAACACGGCTGCCCCTGCCTTTTCCAACAATGCCAGTGCTCAGATCGTTCCAGAAAGAACTCTTGGGAGCTGAATGCCAGCACATATTGTTTTGCCTCTATAGATGAACAGCAGAGTGGATGGCGGTTCAAAAGCTTAAAGACACAGAATGCCTTTTATCCCAGCACATTCAAGGTCAGAGTAGGACTTTGCAGCCACTTTTCAGAATGACAAAAAGCCCACCCATGGCCTTTACATATTTGCATGTGTAAATACATGTTAACACATATACAGAGGCTTTAGAGCTGTTCAGTCTCCCATTGAAGCTAATCTCGAAAGGGGGGAAAATTGCCAAAACAAATCCGTAGCTATCTGGTAGATTTATTTAGAATATTTTTAATGCCACCACTTCACTCGGGTTGCTAACCTTTATGTGATGGCTGGAGATCTCCCAGAATTACAACTGATTTCCAGGCTATGCAGATCACTTTCCCTGGAAAATATGGCCAGTGGACTGGCATTATACCCCACTGAGGAGGACCCTCAGCTCCCCAAGTTCCACACTCCCCAGGCTTCACCCCTAAAATTGCCAGAAATTTCTCAAGTCAGAGCTGGCCTCCCTACTTCTACCATCCTGCTTGAGGCAGCTTGCAATTAAAATCCACAGTATAAAACACAAGTAATTAAAAAAACACACGCCAGTAGACATACGCAGCATAAAAACTATCCTTAAAACTGAGCAGACCATTAAAAAGCTGATAAGACGAACCACTAATTGAATGGTGATCTACCTATCACTACCTCAGGAAGTCTGGGCCAACCTGCTCATTCCCTGTAGATAAATGCACGTTTCTCCACCAGCCCCAATAGCAACCCCCGGGAGTGTTTCAGGTTAGGAATTCAGTGCAAGAGGGGAAGTCTGAGCCCCTTCTCTACCTCACCACAGTCCTGCACCTAACTGGGCACCATACATGTAAGAATCCAGACGAACCCACGAGTCTCATACGTGAGTTTGTTACGTCTGATGCAAGTTGGGGTCCCAGAACCAGCCTGTGTACTCCAAAGGCTACCGACATTCCTTTCACTGGAGAGTTCATCTCCTACTGCGCAGGCACATCTCTTGCAAAGTTCACAGCCTCTTCAGTTTTGATGCACCTCAACAGGAACGATCTCTAGGGCTGCCAACTATGGGTTGGGAAATTGCTGGCGATTTAAGGGTAGACAGGGTTTGGGGAAAGTATGAACCTCAGAAGGGTATAATACCATAGAGTCCACCCTCCAAAGCTGTCATTTTCTACAAGAGACCTGATCTCTGTAGCTGGAGATCAGTCATCCCAGGAGATCTCCAGGCCCCACCCGAAGGCTGGCAATCCTAAACAATACTGAATCTTCTAAAATCTGCTATTTTTGATCTTTGTAAAATGACTACAATCATCATCTCTCCATCCCAGCTTGAAATCTAGGGGGTGAGGTTGCACCCATCAACATTTAGTCTAGTTAAATTACCATTATTTAGGGATTTTTTTAATGCTGCCTTTCCAGAAACCTGCTCAAGTGGCTTACAAGTAAAAACAGTACCATAAGACCAAAAAAACAACCTAAAAACAATCCATGGTCATAAAAACAGACAAAAAAAAATAAAATCAAGAAAACAAATGCAAGCTAGAAACAGATCATAAAACAGCTAAAATGATTTATAAAAAAAAAAAACTCTCCCCCAGTTAACAATCTGGGCAAAAAAAAATGTTTTGCCTTGATGCCTAAAATATAGTATTGATGAGCAGCGGGCAAGCCTCAATGGGGAGGAGATTCCAAAGATGAGGTGCCACCACTGAAAATGCCCTGTCTCTACTCACCCCCATCTGACCTCTTCAAGCAGCAGCTCAAACAGCAAAGCTTGGGAGGCAGATCCCAACTATGCTTGCCAGCCCCCTCCCTGGAGAGGGGATCCTCTGCCCCCACCTGTGGCCCCCCTGTTCACCTGGCCAGTGTGGGGGAAAGACACCCGGGGGGAGAAGTGTGCATGGTCCCACGCTCCTCAGAGCTACCTGGAAATGATATCATTGTGCTGCAGGTGACACTCCAGCAGTTGCTCAGCGTTCTATGGTTTAGCATGATTCTGAGTCACACCCAAAGCAACATTATCAAGCTGGAGGTGCCAGTTGTACCACCCCATTTCACCAGAGCATTTCCTTCTGCCATCTAGATGGGCAGTGGGCAATGGGAGCTAGGATGGGAAATTCTCTGACCCCTGGTGGGAAACTACCAATTATAGGGGTAGGACTTACCCAAATGGCATCCCACAACACCAGTTATGGCTGTGTAAATTGAAGTGACATCACGTCCTGCACATTGCTCTAGGATTCACTGGAAACTCTGTCATTTTTACTCCCCCCCCCCGCTTTTCTCTAGCCCAAATAAGAGTTTCCCTCTGATGCAGACCCACTTCATATTCTCCTCCCTCCCCTCCCCACTCCCCCCCAAACTGACTTTTTTTACCATAATCTCATTATTGATTTTGCTTTGCTACTGCTAACTTTCTGTAAATCATACATGATCCCGCCTTTCAATTGCACTATTTTAGCTAAGCCTAGATCACTTGAACCTTAATAGTTCAGCAGTGCTGCTTATATTTCTTTTAGAAAATGACTGAACCTGTTGAAAAGTTTACAACTCTCTACACCGATCATAAACATTTCTAATGCTGCTTCGGCACTTCACATTTGGTTTAAACCACTTCAGTTTCAAAGTGATTAGAGGCTTGAAACATGTCGTTTAAAATTTAAATTAACCAGCTTAAAATTAGTAGAGCACTTCACACATCTTAAGCAAATAATTATAATTTTTTTAACAAACATCTCAGAAATCTCTGTATATATACATGTATATTAACCATCTACTGAATAAAATACCCAGGAATTATATTCCAGTGCAGTGAAGGGTATTATCTGGTAGCAGAAGGTTCTGAAGTTCCATTAGGGCATAGATTGTCAAAATAAAATGCCAGTAGATATGCAAAGGCAAGATGCTGCAGTTACATAATTATCATGCATGGCTTAAGCTTCCACATTAAGATATTAATTTAACCCTCCGACTGTCAGCCTCCTTCCTCTAAACATGTGTGAAGACTGGAGCAAAATGCATAAAGTTACAAAAGTCCTATGATGAATACATTTGGGGGGGGGGTGTCTAGTGCACATGGTCTCCAGTTCCGAAAACTCCACTCATTCAATTGTATGTTCAGGCAATAACTATGCATCTGTAACTATGCACATAAAATTACCTAGGAGACTGGAATCTTATGTATAACCTAAATACAACGAGGTTGCCAAGTAGGGTTGGACAATTCCTGCAGATTTGGAAGTTGGAGCCTTAGGCAGCATAGGATTGGGGAAGGTAAGGGACTTTAGCAGGGTATAATGTCATAACCAAGCTACAAGTGATGCCTTACACAGGTTGGACGCTTGTCAGCTTACCTCAAGTTTTGATGGGACACGTAGGCGTCCTGGTTTTTCAGCTTGGCTCTCCATTACAGCTGCAATACCAGGATGCCTACATTTCCCATCAAAACTTGAGGGAAGCTGACAAGTGTCCAACCTGCGTCAGGCGTCACTTGTAGCTTGGCTCATAGAGTCCACCCTCCAAAGCAGGCATTTTCTCCAGAGGAACTGATCTCTGTAGTCTGGAGATCAGTTGTCATTCTCAGAGGTCTCCAGGCCACACCTGGAGATTGGCAACCCTAAGAACAGCAGACCTTCAGCTAATGACTTAAACTTTGTTTGGAATGTTTGAGCATTGCAGTGCTCAAAAACAGGCATAATGCATTTCAAGCAGATAGGGAACATTCATCCAGAAATAAGCCTAGCGAGCATCAAGGTTAATGGTGTATTACTTGGCATTTGAACTTGTGTAATTGTAGTTACATCAGTGGTTCATAATGCCAAGGAAGAAATCATCTATAGCCAGGGGAGGGAGGATGGCTAGAATTTCTGCTGAGTCCTTGTTTGTAGAGGGGATGTTAGCATCACACTTTAAATAGGTGCCCCTCTAAGAAGCCCAGCTAACCTGGGCTGGGCCCCAATGCTGACAGCAATCTTGTCTTGTATCAATCTGCGTTGTACCAGCTTCACTCCTTTTCCTAAAACATTCATTATACTCTGTTATCATTGTCTGGAAAAGAGACAAATCCTCCCTTGTCCCTAAATAAAAGCTGAGGAACGTTTGTACTATCGCTACACAAGTAATAAACTGTACATATGCCTTTGCAATGATTAATGTTGTTTTCCTACCGAGATTGTTTCAGGTGGGCAGCTGTGATGGTCTGCAGTAGAACAGCAACGTCCACCTTAAAAGACCAACGAGATTTTCAGGGAATAAGCTTTGACTCTTGAAATCTTATACCCTGAAAATCTTGTTGGTCTTTAAGATGCTGCTGGACTCAAATCATGTTCTTCTTTTGAGACATCTTCTTATGCCACAAATAGTTAACAAACATAGACACACAAACTGAAATCTGTGAGCACATAGGATCTGTGCTCATTTTTTAGTTACAGCTCTCTGTTTTCTGCAAAAAAATACAGGTTACTGGCAGGGGTCATTTTGTAGGGAAAAAGCTGGAGGAACTCATTAGCATAACTCATTAGCACAACTCATTAGCATATGCCACACCCCTTGACATCACCAGAAGTGTGTTATTAGCATAACTGATTTGCAGATGCCACACCTCCTGACATCACCTATCCTGGCTGTTTTGGACCCAATCCTGGCCATTCAGGGCCAAAATTGGGCCCAAAATGGCCAAAAAGGGGCCCAAAATGGTCAGGATCAGGCCGCTGCTGAGCGGGAGAGTGATCCACCACCCGTCAGAGGCCCTATTCGGGCTGTTTCGGCCCCAAACCAGGCCGAAACAGGCCCAAAATGGCTGAGAGTCAGGTGGGCGGAGCCACCTGTCATGTGACCTCTTTAGGGAACTGCCAGAACTGCATTCCTGTGCGTTCCCCCTCGAAATGAGCCCTGGTTACTGGAGTATACCAAGTCAGTATCTGATAGTGAAGTCGTATCATACCAGTTGCATGCCAGTCTTATCAATGGGGCTGTCAAACTGCAACAGTTATTAGAAACAGGATTTGGCTAAGGGAGTTCTGACTGATGGAAACTATTGATGGAATAAATGTTGTTTGTCTTTAAAGTGTATTTTGTTGCAAATGACAAACACAGTTAATCTTCTAGAATTAGGAACCCACAAAGTTCTCGTTTATTTCTTTTGTATTTATTTACATTTGCATTTTCAGCCCTCAGTCTGAAAGGTCAGAGAACAGCATATTCAAAATGAATATACTGTAAATAATTAAATATATATACATATTCAATTAAATATAGCTTAAAACGGTGTGCGGGGAATCATACATTGCCAGTCTCCTGGTGGCTCTGCCTGAGCTTGCCAGATCAAATGCAGAAGTCTTAACAATGCTTCCAAAAGATGATCAGACATAGACTTTGATGACTGAATGTAACATAATGAAATTCTGAATATTTTGGTGAATAGGAAGTGAGATATCATGTGAAAACAGAAATACGCATAGTTATATGACAGCTCTGTTTGCCATAAGGAAATGTGTACTTTGAAAGCCTTTGACAGGGCATGTCACCGGACCACATGGAGGAGCGTCTGGTTCATGCAGTCTGATCTTTCGCATACCAGAAACCCTTGTGCTTGGTATGTACCTATTTCAGCCCATCAAAATCCCAGAGGTATTAACCTTACTGAACCATTGCCAGGTTGCTGACAGGAGCGCTGTGTTAATGCCACTCTTGATTCTGTTGACATTAATCTCAGTAGGGTTGAGATGCTGCTAATACTTACTTCCTAAGCGAGGTAACCCCTTCAAAGGCTGACACACACCACCTCACCATGTTCATCAAATATATAATCTTACTAAATGCTGTAATCTTAAATCCCAACCTAGAGTAGCTAGCACAGCTTACATTATCTTTTTAAATATAATTTAAAGTTCATCTAAAAGTGTGTGGTGAGCCTCATTAATCATCCCGGACATTAAAGATAACCCAACCTCAGCCAAAGAAGCCTTGAAGCTTTTCAAGACGCCAGAATAAACTGCTCAGTTGGCAACATCTCCGAGTGTAGTTTGGTTAATAATATTCATGTAGATAGTTTCAGGTGTTGATCTGCAGTCAAAGAGCAAGACCCGGATCTTCATATTCATGTGTGTTTCCGTTACAAAGGTCAACCACATCTGAATATGACCCCGGCATAGTTTTCAACTCTTTACATCCCCTTCTTTCCAAGGGTCCTGCCAAAACCTTGATGGAGTCCTTGCAGTCTCCGATTTGGCATCTTCCAAATAAACAGAATAAAATGTTAAAAGGTGCTAGGGGAACGACTGAATGTTCTCACAATATATACTGTCGAGGGTATTGTGAAAATGGCCTCTCACTGCTAGTGTGACTCAAAGCTTTTTCTTGTGCCAGTTAGAGGAACAAAATTAGAAGTGAATGTCAGTGCGAAGCAAAGCCGAGTTACAATCTTCTAAGTCCATTGAAGTCAATGGGTTTGGAAAGGTGAACCTCTGAGCAGAATGACACAGTGTAATGCGTATCCAGACTTCAGGCCAGCAAAAGTCAAGTTAAAGAAGTAATGCTGTTAGTCTTGGGACGATGCAAATACCCAATAAATTATTCCTTTCTCAACACATGCTGACATAGACTAAAAATAATTATTGGTAGTGTTTACCCCCACTGATGTGCTTTGCGCATGAACTCAGTCATAAAGGCAACTGAAAATATATTTTAAAGTGCAGAAAGTAACAAGCCTCCTTTGGATTATCCTCATTTTATTTGTAAAATTGCGGCAGGAGCGTTTGCTTAATAGAATAGAATATCTCTCGTACTTTTGGGGCTACTTTCAACAAGCAACAGGTTCCACTGATCAACTTTTTCTTGGACTGTACCACTTCTGGCTGCAGGTGTGGGGGTGTGAATGCTCCCCCTGCTAAAAACAAAACAAAACTTCCAGGACCTACAAACTAGAGTGGCTGAGAGAAATATCAAGTCCTCTCCTGACATGCTATTTTTCTAAATGCAAGGTTTTTTTAAATGCAAAAAGCATTCAGATGTGCGCACAATGAACACACTCTTGCAGCCTTAAGAAAAATCTAGGGAAAAATTAAGAGGAGACATTAACCCTCCATCTTCAAAAAGAACCCAGTGATGTAGTTATTTATTTAATATTTCTAGGCCCGCCTTTCTCCTAACTTAGCAATTAGGAACCAAGGTAGATAACAAAATAAAACCATTTAAAATCAGACTGGCTTCTTCAGTTGTAGTTTATCATTTCCATTCAGCGTAGAATGTGTTTTGAACCCATGCATGCATCCTCAGATACATCGGTGCCCTCCCCTCTTTTCTCCGTGAAGCGCTCATCATCTTTGCTTCTGCCTCCATGGAAAAAAAGGGTTGTACAAATCTGTAACTACTGTTTATCAAGTTCTGTGCAGACACACATTGGGACTGTGCATATGCACAGGCCTGCTAATCAGAGAAGGTTTTCCAAGCTACTTTAAAGCTCCATTAAGGGGTCACTTCTCCAGAGCCACATAGCAACTGCTTTTATAGGCAGGGCTTTTTTTCAGGGGGAACGCGGGGGAACGGAGTTCCGGAACCTCTTGAAAATGGTCACATGGCTGGTGGCCCCGCCCCCTGATCTCCAGACAGAGGGGAGTTGAGATTGCCTTCCGCGCCGCTCAGCGGCATGGAGGCCAATCTAAGCTGCCCTCTGTCTGGAGATCAGGGGGCGGGACCACCAGCCATGTGACCATTTTCTCCGAGGGCAACCCACTGAGTTCCACCACCTCTTTTCCCAGAAAGAAAGCCCTGGTTATATGTGGTTGTGAGCTGGTTCTGCTAGCTGGTGTGTGTGCAAGAGAGAAAATAACAAAAGCATACACTTTATATTTAGAAAAGAAATGAGTTCTTTATTGTCGGAAATCCATATTCTGATAGGAAAGGAGGTGCGAAAGATCCTAATTACCTTTCTAGTCTAAGGATAGACATGGATGCCAGGACAAGTCCTGCAGCCATGCTTCCAAGATGGAGGGAGGAGAAGGAGAGAGATGTTGCCTGGAACACTGCCAGGAAAAGAAGAAGTGAGAAGGAGGAAGTCCCAAGGAGGAAATCCTGCGAATAGCAATCTACATATCAAAGGATACTTTCTAACTCTGGTTTGTCCCCCTCTGAAACCTGAATAAAGGGACAGCGCTGAGTCCTCCTCTTCCAACACGCCCCCACTCCCTCTGTTCTGAGCGGCAGCGAGCTACCACCAGAAAGTTCATAGCAGGGCAGGAGGAAGGGTATGTGTGCCTGCACAGACATACTTGATGAACAATAGTTACAGGTATGTACAACCTTGTTTTCATCGCCGTTCTTCTGTGCAGTCCCACATTGGGAGATTACCAAGCTTTACACACACTAAGGGGGGGGGACTCTCCAACTCAGTTTTATTAACAGCAATATAAACACCTTAATGTAAGGCAGAAATAGGTTTGGCAAACAGAAGAACCTCAAACCTCTTGTCACAGACAAGGAACTATATACACTCTACAAACATCCAAGCATATAACTATATACATATACAACATGCTAAATGCTGACTTTCTGTGTGTGCAATTTCATGATTTCATGAAACCAGTAACTCTTTTTATTATTTAAACAGAGATTGCAGGACTGCCTTAGTCACTGCTGTATCCTGTGAAGTTGACGACAGAGTTTTTTTACAAATATATCTGAAGATGACCAAGTTGCAGCTCTAGAGACTGCTACACCCCTAGAACCTTCAAGACTGGTAATTATAGCCCTCCCTGAAACTGCTTTCCTATTTCCTCACTTTTTGCTTAGTTAGCTCTGTGTGCGTGCTGGGTGGGATTTTCTGTAATGCTTGCCTTTTATTTCTCTGTTATTAAAAACTGTTCCTGTTGAACACCCACCTGTTTTTTTTTTCTTTCAGAGAGTTCTCTAAGAGAACAATCCTGGTACATTGGTGTGTGTGGGGGGGGGTGGACATTTGGGGAACAGGAAATAAGATGGATAACTAATCTGTGAGTAGGATTTGGTGGCCAAGCCTAGCAACCAGCAGGAAGGTTATGGGGGAGACATGCCAGAAGCAACACATCAGTACAGAGGCCAGCAATGCATTTAAAAATTATTTTTCTCCCACTGCTGTGGTGGAAGATTTTCTACCGCAGCAGGAGGCCTGGCAACCCTATCTATGATCATGACTTCATCCAAATGATCATGTGCTAGTAACAATGTCACATGCAATTGCACACACAGAGGGAAAAAGAGAGAATCACATTTGAGCTTGTGCAAGGGGGCTGTGCTATTGCAGAAGAATTTTAAATGGTTTTTATTTGAACATTTGACTCGCAGACTTACCCTCTAACAAGAGATGTTGAAACTCCCACTAATTTCAAACAAGTATGCCTTACTGCATGAGAATAGGGGATGCTCTTCTAGAAAAACTCCAGAAACTCCACCGTTCTGTCATAGAGACCACCTGTGAACTCACGAAGCCCAACTTTTGTCAATTGTATCTGATATGGCAAAGGCACCACAAAGTCATTTTGACTGGTCATCTTCACAATATCAAAGATACTACGCCAGTGCAGTAAAATCCTGTCACTGGCCACATTCTAAAATAATGAGCTATCACTTCTCCACTGATTTCTTAGACAGACCAGCTGTTAGATTTAGAATGCTATCAATGGAAGCAGAGATTTCTAATGGTGCAGAAGCACTCCACAGATATTCTGGCGTAGGCCCAGAATTATGTACCTATGTGGGAAAGATCTTAAATCCAGGACCCTCGTTTTATATTGGGATACATGCCATAAAAAGGCAGGCCTTATAAGAAAAGAGAGGTATGTTAGCTCCTAGAGGTAAATAATATGAGCACAAAGGGCTATGAAGAAGGGGAAGTTATTTCCGTCGTAGATCCCTTCAAGATGTTTCATACAATCACATAATCAAGCAATAACTGTAATTATCACATAAAAACCCTTACTTAAACTAACATGGAGGGGGGATGCCACTCTTTGCCTCTATTAAAGCTGGCTCATTACAGACTACCTAATTCATATTAAGCATCTTTGGTCTATTAGCATGCACACACATTTTGAATCACAATATCTAAATCAATTGGTTTTCAGAAAGCTTTTGGGGTTCTCTTTGTGAAAATCATTTGGTAATTCATCGCTTTGGGTCCAGAATGAAGAGATGCATCTCCACTGTCCCAGTAGAAGTGGTGATTGTATCTGGTGCTATGCCCTTCTTGAGGTATTTCTTGCTAGGTTGTCGGTCCTGGTCTTTTGACAATACACCCTCAACACACACACACACTTTTTGGCTTGGGCTGTGTTTCTTTGTCTATTCCTTTCCTCACATCCCTTTTGACTGAGAGGTTATGCGGAGTCATCCTATCTGTGAACTAAGCAGAATTTTCAAAGCAGAGGGTGTGTGGGGGGGGGGGGGGTGGCCAGGAAAACAACTGAAAATACAACATCACACTCTTGAGACGGTTAAAGCTGGTTAGTAAATGTCTTGTTCTTGGACAACAAAGAAGTGTGTTATGAGAACAATATGTGTTTTAGCCATTGGTTTTCATAGTTGTTCTAGGTTAACATATATGACAGATTTATGCAACTAACCCACCACTTTGTGGGGGAGCTTTTCTCTCTCACCAAGGCATCTTTTCCATTATTAGTTCCACTCTGGTCCTCAGATTGTATTCCTGTTCGCTGTTTTTCTACACGTGTTCCCTCTTATTTCACGTCACTTATCATTATTATTAATTCCTCGGTTGCTTTTTTGTGTTGGCTGCCCTTTCCTTGTTAGCATCAAATGTCTTTGCTAGTCAAATAATTTTATCTCACTCATTTTCTAATACCTCAGTATAGATTTTAAGCGGGGGGGGGGGGGGGGGGACAACAGGAAGAAACTGGATCTTCAAATAGCTTTTTTATAATGGAGTATGAGTGGCAAGTGTCATGCTGAAAAAAAATAAAAGAGTTACTGGCACCTTTAATAAATTTAATCCACTTCTGATTACAGAGGAAGAAAGCTCCTTTTTTAATCTTACAGGGATGGAATATTGCAATAACTGTTCCATCAGATTTTTTAAAATAAGATTTGCTAAAGGTCAGCATATCTCTTGGTCACATATGCAGCAACATTGAAATTTCTTTGGCCAGGGAATAAAAAAGATTCTATCATTAAAAATAAAAACTGTGAGGACATCTTGCAAGCCCACAGGTTCCCCCCCCCCAGAAAGAGGAGACATTTCGTTATCAGCTAGCAATCATAAGATTTTTAAGCAATATCTCTAATCTGCTTCTCCCCCCTCTCTTCCCTCCCCTTTCCTTTTCACATCAAGGTCTTTTTATCTTTCAATTTTGCATCTAAAGATGAGGTGAATGCCATTAGCTCAATTCAACCTCAAGTGTAGTCAGATGTGCCTGTGATTTCTGAAAAGCACCGTCTAAGGTCACATTAAAATGTATAAGAGCTTTTTCTGTTCCTGAGAAGGGGGCTTATTATCCATCCGTGGTATAAGGGAGCAGTGGCAATGGCTACAGACTTTAGGGGAAACAAAAAGAATGTTTGGGGTTTATGGGGGTTTGGGGTGAGGGTGGTTAGGGACGTCCTGAGTTCTCCTTTCACCATTCTCTGAAGTCCTTATCAGGACAGTAACCTTTGGCATCTTTTAGGAGAAACAAACAAACAAAAAAGATCCGTCTCTTGCCCTCATTAAACCATGGATTTATTAATGTTTCCATTTTAGAATTTAAATGAAAGGAAAGAGTGTTGCATTTTTAAACTAACCATAATTTGTGCAAATTAGAAAAGAGATTTGTATACAGTAAGCCAAACCAATGCTTCCCCCCACCCTCTATGTAGCTTTTTGATTGCCTTCTCATGGGCTCTTACAATCTGGGATCATTGGTGCCATCATGATTCGCCTTTAGCCAGCAATGAAATAGAGTCTTACCTAAGTAAGTTCTTGCTTAGCTATGGCAAAACTAGATATTATGGAAAACATGAGGCCACCACAAAACTGAGAACCCACATTGAGGTCTCCCCCACTCCCTTATAACATCCAGTGAAATTCACCCCGTGGTATGATATTATCATGCTGTGATTCCCCTATCCCTGATGATTGGCTGCCAATGGGTGAGAGAAATCCCAACTTGGTGATATCACACCACACTCTGAATTTCACCAGATGTTAAGAGAAAGAACTCAACACAGAGTTGCCATTTTCAGTGGCAGCCCTGTGTCTTCCATAACACTAATTCCATCCTAAGAGACAAGGCTGGTTGAAATACTCAGTGTACCAGCAAGTACTCAGAGATCAGGAGCGAGCAGGAACATGAACATCATTCCTATCCTGCAGTCACTCCATTGGTTACCCATTAGTTACTGGGCTCAGTTCAAGGTATTGATTAACATTTAGAAAGCTTTTCATGGCTTTGGTCCAGAATACCTATGGGACTGCCTCCCCCCCCCCCCCCCATGCTCCTCCACAGCAGCTTCACTCATCCAAACAGGGTCTCCTGCAGATGCCACCCTGCACATCGGTGAAATCAACAGCCGCCTGTACACAGGCTTTCTCTGTGGTGGCCCCTACCCAGTGGAATGGCCTGCCTGAGGAGGTCAAGAGTAGACAAGGGCGCAAAACAGAAAAAGCCCAAAACGAGAGTTTCGTGTTTCATCACGATCCACGAATCGCAAATCATGAAACTTCATGAAATTGACACATTTGCCAAAACGATTTGTTAGTTTCATGATTTGTCAGAACCCGGGGCATTTCAACGGCCCCCTTCATACCCGGAGATGCCAAACTCACAGGGAGACTTCAGCAGGCTCTCTTCCACCCACCCTCCCAGTTTGCAATACATTAATCAGGAAGGGTGGGAAGGGAAGTGCTGCCAGAGTGCATGACTGAAATGGGGACCAGGAGTTGCTGGATCAGAGGAGGACAAAGGACCAACCATGGTGGAGCTGGTCCGGGAAGACAGAGTGAGGGGTGGGGTGGGGTGGAGGAAAAAAAGGCACCCTCACCCAAATACCTTCCCACAGCAAGGCCAAGAGCTGGAAATAAGAGGCTTCTTTCAGTCTCTTTAAAGCAGCAGCAGCCAAAAGCACAATCCCAAATCCTTCCACACACTCTCCCACTCCAATCCCAGCAAAACGCTGACATAGATCAGAACAGGAGGTCTGTGGTTGGCTGACAGACCTGCCTAACAGGGTTTGGAGGGGTGAGATTGGTGTTCCCATGGCTACAGAAGGCCCACCTCCTTGGCTGCCTAGGGGATTGACCCCCCCCCCCCCAGCTCCTGGCCAAATAGGGCAGAATGGAAGCTCTCCAGATGGCTAGGAGAGCTGCCAATCAAGAGTAAGTGGGCTATGATTGGGGTTTCCAATGGCAACAAAAGGTCTAGGGAATCAATGCATTGGCTCCAGTCTGTCTGTAATTACGAATCGTTCACAAAGCTAACAAAACAGGACAAAAAGTCATGAATTTTGTGATAATTTCATGATAACCACAGCCCCACAAACTTTTGTTTCGCAACACATGAAATGGCCCGTTTCATGATGAAATTTGCTTCATATTTCGATTTGTGCCCATGTCTAGTCAGGAGAGCCCCCACTCTCCTGGCTTTCTGCAAACAATGCAAACCCAAATTATTCAAAAAGGCTTTTTTACTCAGATAGGAGGGTTGTATTGTAGGGAGGGGATCTCAGATGATCTGCTAATGAGTTAGGAACCATATCCCTCACCACTATGTTGTATTGGATTCCTGCTAATGCTATGTCTTTGTGAACTTATATTTATTTACCCTATGGCATTGTTTATAGAAATGTTCTTGATATTGACTGTACTGAGAAAGGCAGACTATAAATTACATAAATAAATAAAATAAAAATCCGATATGTACATTTCATTGAGGAACACTTGATGCATGATAGAAGTGCATCTGTTTCCTGCAATTGGTCTACATTTTTTTAATGAACAAGGTTTGCACAATCTGAGTGTTGTGTCTGTGTGCTGCCCACATCACACAATATGGGCATCCAAGTGTCCCATTGTGCATATAGGATTCCCAATTCAGTAAGTAGGCAAGCTAGCCCACAATTTCCATTCTTGCTTCTCTACTGATGAAGCAAGTTCATCCATTGCATTAATCAAATTATAATTACAGCTTTTCGTTTGATAATCTGCCTGTATGACACCACTAACAATGGATCACTGATTTTTAACTTGGAACATTATAGCTCGTTCTAAATTCAAGCTCTGAAAAAGCTGTAGGAATCTCTGTATTAGGTAAACAAGATACTGATATCCAAAATTTCATCCCATTTTCAGCAGCAGGGAAAACAGCAGCCTCAAGGGGCTGAGAGAAAGAAAAGAGCATCAGAGTGGACCAGACTCACAAAATGTGCAGCTTCTCTCTCAGAGTATTAACACACTTGCACTGTGTTCTTTCAGGAAACATTGTAGTAAACCAGGTTTTAGAAAGTGTGCACCCAAGACAGGAAAAACCTAGAAACTGGGCAATGAGAAGATGTTGTGTGAGAGGGGCTGTGACCCAGTGGTAGAGATGCATGCAGAGAACGTCTCTGGTTGAGTCCCTGAAATCTCCAGCTAAAAGGATCAGGTGATAGGTGATGTGAACTATCTCCACTGCCAGTCTGAGTACTGATCTTGATGGACCATGTTACGACCCTCTTTATTTTTCAGTTAGATTTTGCCATTAACCCTCTTCTTACACCCTCTGGGTAGATTGCTGCCACCAGGAATAATATTCCAAAATAGTTAATTTAAATTTCCCCTTTAATAATGTACCCAAGCGTCAGGCTCCTTCGTGGGACTATGTGGCCCTGAGGAAAGGGATGGGATATAGGAATAACATATACTCTGGGATGAACAAAAAAAAACAAAATAAACTTTTTACACTATTATTTAAACTTGATGGTTTCAAAGATAGTTCTCAGTTCTTAATGTTTCTTTATATAGGCTCAGTCACACAGATATACAAAAACTTTCTCTCTCAGGCGTGCACACAGTTTGCCTGACTAAACCAGAATGCCCCATTTCTCTCTGCCCAGTAACTAAAAACTGCAGTTCACTCCGCCCCTACAGCACGGCTACTGTCCAATCAAATTTCACTCCAGTCATACTTCTCAACTCCACCCACACTCTCAGTCATCAACCAATCATCTCACTCACTCTTCCCACTCTTTCACTCCCATTCTTCATCTGTACCACACCAAGCATTTAAAGACCTACACACTCTTAAAATCATCACAGACCCGTTATCTGACTCAGCATAAGGCAGTTTCATGTTTTCATCTGGGATGTTCCTCAAAATAGCACTCCAGTCGTAAAGCAACAAACATCCATGTGGAACCAGCCAAAGACTTACATATTCCTTACAATAGACTTTGGCTTTATCGAAATGGGAGTACATTTTTCTTGTTTGGTGCAGAATCAGGCGTTAGGGAGTTAAGAAATCTTTCTGCTGCCTACCTGATGAACAATCTTCCAGCTGTTCGATTACAAAACAAGACAGCAGTAATAATTATGGGAACATTTAACTATAAATTGGAGTCATCTTTCCGAAATATTCAATGTATCTTATAAAAATGTGAGGGAAAGCCATAACAAAGAATAGAACTGATCAAACCATTGTCTTTTTCATTTTTTAAATTTTACCAATAACATCAGATATTGAAGTCTAATGTTGACCTTCAGACTGAAATGATTTCCAAACATGTCAGCTTTTTTTTTCTAAGTATGCTTCAAATACTGGCTGGCTAAGTTTAGCCTTGATTTCCCCCCTACTCCGAGACAGTGCTGGTCGGAGGGATGTAACAGCTTTCCATCGGCTTTAGATTTCCCTTCAGGGCCGAGGGCACTGTTGAATTACAGAAGTCTGATGTCTTTAAGAGACTGCAGGCATGCTCTTTCTACTATACAACTCTCGGCTGAACTCCCATGACCTAGCACAGAAGCTACACTCTCTTGGTGATCATACAGCCAAAGTTAGCAGCAGGCCTTTACTACATAAAACAAAGGAGTATTTTCTTAACTTTAACAGTTCCATCCCTAACTCTAAAGAATGAATAAACCAAAAGACAGAAAAAGAGGGAGGATTTCCCCCCCCCACCTTGACAGGGCTATGATTATATATGTGAAGAAGTCCTACATTAGCAGTACAATTGGTACTGCAACTTCAGGTTATGGAGCGTACCTGACTTCCGCAGAATGCAGCAGTCCTATGTCTCCTCCTTCTCTGTCATACAGAAGCTCTACAATGAGGCAAGCTGAGGTGGAGGGCTCGGGTAGCAGATTTCAAGAGACCTTGAGTTCACCACTGCTTTTACTGTCTGTGGTAGTTTGATCATTTTAAACTCTAGACTAGAGATGGGCACGATCCAAAAAAAAATACCGATTAAGCCGTTCGTGGATCCGGGCCGCTGCCGAACCCAGGCCACCGATTCTAACCGATCAAGTCCCATTTTCGATCCAGAATCGGGAAGGCCAAAGCGGGAGGGCGCCCCACTCTTTCCAGAGATATAGGAACGGTGGTTGGTGGCAGCAGCCACCCGGCCCGGCGGGCAGGGGGAGGCGACGATGAGCCGCCTCCCTTCAGGGAGGGAGGGGACATTCACACACACACACACAGAGTAGAGGGGGGGAGCTTTTAACCCAGCAACGAGCCGCCTCCCCTCAGGGAGGGGACATTCCCAGGGCCAGATCTATGGTTGCCAGTGTCCAGGGCAACCGTAGGCAGGCTCTTGCGCACGCGCACACGCTCCTGGGTCGCCTCCCCCCCCCCGCCCATGCAGCAAGTCAGCTGTCCTGGTGCACTGCGGAGCTGGCGGCAGTGCAAGTGGCTCGGCGGCTGCCCGCACCATTCACCTGCCCCGCCAGACAAGGGGCGACCGGCTTGCCCGCGCGCCCCTTGTCCTGGGGAAAGGCGAACGGCACAGGCGGCCTCCCAGCCTCCCGCGCTGCCTTTTGCTTTTCCCCAGGACAAGGGGCGGCTGGCTTGCCTGCGCGCCCCTTGTCCTGGGGAAAGATGAACGGCGCGGGCAGCCTCCCAGCCTCCTGTGCTGCCTTTTGCCTTTCTTTTGTGCCCATGGCTTCAGAACACCCCCTTCCCCCTCCCTCCCCTGGGTTGCTGCTCCGTGGTTGGAAGGAAGCCTGCTAATCAAGGAAAGCTGGGCTTCCATTCGTGTTTCAAGGGTGACAGAAGGAGGGCAAACACAGCTCATTCCCCTGGCTCCGTTGCCCCGGGAATAAATTACTGGCGCCCGAGTGTCTGCAATTCTGAACAGAAACTGATATATCCGATCAAGTCCCAAACAAGCAAACCCCTGACTGCTGGATCAGTTGCCGTGGACGGAACCAATGGCGCAAACACCAAAATTGGGGGGGGGGTTGAAATCGTAATTCAGATCGTGCCCATGTCTACTCTAGACTCAATGGTCTTGTGGAGCACTTTAAATGGTTTCCACACGCCTATCATTTTGCAAAATGTTTACTGTGTGTATTACTTCCTTTTGTTTACTGTAATGTTTACTGTACTCTACCTCTGTAACCCCCCTTTCTGCATTATGGAACAATGACAACTATAACAATGTATTTCTCTAATGTGATGCTAAAGTTTATTATTGTGCCCTTCCCTTGCCAAACCAATGAGCTGTGGCACTGGATGTCACTCCAAAGTCCAGCCTTGACCACACCACTGCCCCTCCTCATAGTACCCCCACCACACACATACATTCATGGAATTAGATCAGCTAACATTCTTTTCCTCTTGGTTCCCTGGTGTCTTTCAAGCAAGTGTTGTAAGTTGTTCATCCCAAGTAAGGCTTCACAAAACTCTTACAGACATAAAAGTTTAGGAAGCACCCTAGACATACACTCCTTGCTGTGTTGCTGTATTTCCATGTGTGGATGTCAAGGGAAACATCCATGAAGGAGCACTAAGAGTTTTTGCTGCTGGATAGTGGCAGGGACTGTGTGAAGTGGTGGAGTGGATAAAGAGTGAGAAGGAGTGGGGGATGGAGCAAGGGGTGAGGGGTAAAGGCTGTCAGAGATGGTGGCAGAAGAGGGTGGCACTTGGGATAGCAGCAGGGCTCATTTTGAGTGGGAACGCACAGGAACGCAGTTCCAGCAGTTCCCCAAAGAGGTCACATGTCAGATGGCTCCGTCCGCCTGACTCTCGGCCATTTTGGGCCTGTTTTGGCCTGGATTGGGGCCCAAATGGCCTTGATCGGGCCTCTGACAGGTGGTGGATCCCTCTCCTGCTCATCAGCGGCCCGATCCTGACCATTTTGGGCCCCTTTTCAGCCATTTCAGCCCCTTTTGCCATTTTGGGCTCAAATTTGGCCCTGAACTGCCAGGATTGGGTCCACATACAAAGCAACAAAACACAAAAGGCTTTCCCCAGTAATAACCATTACACAAAGTTCTTAAAGGTAGCGTCTCTAATTTCCATGTTAATTTCACTTAGATGCTGAAGATATTGACAAATAACCACTTCTGGAATTGACCCTCTATGTCCAGAAATGGAAACAATGTGTCACAAGCTGTCCTCCACTGACCAGAAAAAATCAACAGTCAAAGTAAGTATGTTGAATAGTGACCCTCAAATGGTCCTTTTTGAATTGTATTTTCTCTTTCTTTGCAGGTTGGTGGAACTATGAAGATGTAAAGGGGATCTGCTCTGTACATTGGACAAACCAGCCAACCTCTACGCAAAAGAATAAATGGACACAAATCTGACATTAGAAATGGCAACATCCAGAAACCAGTGGGAGAGCACTTCAATCTACCAGGACATTCCATCAAAGACTTAAAGGTCGCTGTAGTTCAACAGAAATTTTTCAAAAACAAAATCCAACGGGAAGCTGCTGAATTGGAATTCATATGCAAATTTGACTCTGTCAAGCTGGGACTGAATAGGGACTATGAATGGTTATCACATTATCAAAAGTAACTGTTTTCCTTTACAGAAGCAAACTGATCTCCATATCAGAAGGAGCTGTTTGCATCTCCATATCAGAAGGAGCTGTTTGCATGTACTCCGTCCTCTCCTCTCCTCCTCTATATCTGACCAGTTTCTTTTTGCCCTCCATGCATCTGACGAAGAGAACTGTGGTTCTCGAAAGCTTATGCTACAATAAAGTTGGTTAGTCTTAAAGATGCTACTGGACTCTTTTTGATTTTGCTGCTACAGACTAACACGGCTAACTCCTCTGGATCTATAAATACGACAGGGTAAACTGACTGAAAGTTTCCTCTTAGAAGGGGCTCCTTGCCTCTGACCTTTGTGCCTTTGGGTAAGGTGTTTTTTCAGACTCACGTAATTACTCTTCTTTAATGATCTATGTAGTTATAATGGATGGTATGATTTTCTGTTGATTGAGCTGATATCAAGAATACTGAACAATTAATTCGTAATAATAAAGGCTTAAAATGAACTGGTAATTATCTGTGGTGTACCTCTTGCCAGGAGTTAAACGATTCAATATAGGAAAGCTAACTAAACGCTCAGGGCTTCTTAACTGCATGCCTATATCTGAATCAGGCCCAACAATTGTCATCCAGAACAAACTGGCAAACAGGGCATAAGCCAAATTGGAGGGTGTTCAAGTATCCCTATGTTGGCAGGGACCTTTTAGGCTGCTGCCCTCAGGATATGAAATGCTTGGCCTCCTGAAGTTGTTTGGCACCTCTTGGCCTTCCATCAGCTCACTGAGGTGATTCTGGAGGGGCTTTATAACAGAGTGGGTCCTTCTTTTTTTCTTGCATTGATTCTTTTGCAGGGAGGTAACTGCTGATGATTGGTTCTGATCAGGGCTTTTTTTCTGAGAAAAGAGGTGGTGGAACTCAGTGGGTTGTCAGCACAGGGGGCAACTCTTGGCGGGAGGTGGTGCCCCTGGTACCACATCCGCGCAAGTAAAGTGAGCAAAGTGTGTGCACGCTCCCAGGACCAACGACATCACTTTGGGTCAGCTGGAATAAGAGGGGAGTTTTTAAAAGTTTAAATCGCCCTCGGCAAAAATGGTCACATGGCTGGTGGCCCCGCCCCCTGATCTCCAGACAGAGGGGAGTGTAGATTGCCCTCCATGCTGCTCAGCGGCGCAGAGGGCCATCTAAGCTCCCCTCTATCTGGAGATCAGGGGGCGGGGCCACCAGCCATGTGACCATTTTCAAGAGGTTTCGGAACTCCATTCCACCCCGTTCCAGCTGGAAAAAAGCCCTGGTTCTGATATGTATAAGTCTTGCTTTATTGTTTTGTTACTGTAGTGTATTTTATATTTATAGTGTAAAATACAGATGAGCAAAAAAAGAGTCCTATTTGGAACATTATTCTCTTTTTTTGAAAACTTGAGCTGGATCCTTTAATATGAGAATGAAAGCTGGCTGTTTTAGGAAATCGTTGCAATGGGTTTAAATGGGAAACACTTTTATCAGTATAACTTCCTCACTACCAACTAATTGGGCTGGAATTGTCAGGGATTGGACCCCTCACTGAAGGGATCCTCCTTTCCAAATTTAAGGCAGATAGGAACAATTCTCATTCTTTAGATGATTCGAATTCCTATTTGCAGAGTGGGTGCAGATAATTGGCATGTGAGTGAAGGTCTAGTGTTTTTTTTCTTTTTCAGAAACGGAGCACATAGGGGAGAGGGGGGGTTAAACCCTGCTCCATCCCTCATCTGACCTCCCTGTACCCAGTTTCTTGCAGCATTTTTTCCCTAGCCCATCCAATTTCCCACGTTCACATGTCTTTAAAAAGCAGGTGATAATGCACATCTGCACCTGCTCCAGCTGTTCCATCTGTTGGTTTTTTGCACCACTCTACAGCCAAGTGCAACAGCCTCTAGAACTGAGACCACTGTATGCCGTTTCTGCTGCTTCCACTTCATTCTTTGCATTAACCAAACAAGGCATCAATTGCAATTCATCCTGGCCCACATCTTTGCCTGCACAGTGTTCCTGCTTGCACTTGGCTTCAGTACAGGAGAATGAGCTAAGGAGGTGGTCAAAGGTTTTAGAGCCAGGAGACCACTTAGTTAGTTTGAGCAGCCCATGTGCCAACTACATGATCTAAACACCTTTCCTGTTTGTCATTTATGTGCTTTTGAAGTATAATGAATTGTTCTGACTAGGCCTGCCAAATTCCTATATTCATAGAAAGCTGGCATTTCACAAATATCAAAGAGTATTGTGAGGCGAGCCAGGCTTCCAGAAATTCGGTTAGCATCCCTAGAGTTCCCTGTTAAGTTGTGAGAACAGCTAAATACCATTTTGATGTTGTAGATGTGGGAAGAAGACCCATCCGGTTATCTTTTTGATAATGTTGCATTGCACCAAGTCTCCTGTTCCTTTCACATTCTGTTTGCACAGGCAGTTGGAGTGTGTCCCACTTCAAGTCCAGCAAGCGAGCAGTATCGGATTTAAAAACAGAGGGGTCCTATCCTAAACCTGGGCAGGCTGCCATCAAATGCCTCTGGGTAATGAAGAACAGAAGCAAACTCAGGCTCATTTTATATATTTGTATTAGCTTGGATCCAAAGTTATCACAAACACAGCAACATTCTTGGAAAAGTTATTTGCCGATACCACATTTGCCCCGCAGCCCCCTGATTCTTCTATACTGGTTGTAGTAGGTTGGGAGATGCTTGGGGACCATACAGGATGCTGCATGGAAGACTAGTAGGAAGAGAGACTCCATCACATCCCAGAACTCTTGCAAAAATTACTACTCCTAAGAACGGGGAGATGATTTCTAATGGTTCCTCCTTCCTACCCATCCCACCCATGCAGCGTCCACACCATTTCTAAGAGTCCACTGATCATCAAAAATATTTTGCGAGGAAATTGGATTGTAGAGGGAAGGGAGTTTTGAAAGATCGCTCTATTCAGTTCCTGGTATTTTGGCTCTAAGCTTGTTCTTATGTCTGCCTTTCAGCCATCATGGTTCCCAATCTCAACAGCTTACAGTTAAAAAAAACTAATTAAGATTAAAACAACTCAAGTTTTGGATCCTATGAATGAGTTCCATGAGCACTAGATAGTCTCCACTGTGGAGTGTGCTTCCTTTTCTGCTAAAACATCCATTTGTGCAGGAGCAACAATTTTCAACACTATTGAAGCTTTAGCAGAAGAGGAAGCATTTTTCATTGCAGAAAATCTTGTGCACATGGAGTTCATCCATAAGATCCAAGCACAAGTGTTTTAAATATATGTTTTAAATATATAGCTAATGAAAACTAAAAGCAGGCTTCCAATAGCATGATGGAAGGTTGTTAAAACTGCTTTCTAAAAGTGCATGTATTACATTTCAGATCTTTAAACCTGCAATATGTCTAAATGAAAAAATGCAACCAAGTGAAAGAAGTTTACAAACACATCGCTTGCATACTCGGGATGCTTCCACACTTCTGCTCATTTGAAGATCACTCCAGATTTTGGAGTTCCAAATTACATGACCTTGTTTATGATGTAGAATGGTGCATTAGGAGTTCATTTTAGGTTTCTGAAGTGTGAATGGAGCACCATACATGTGAAATTTTGCCACAACTTTATTCAAGTCATTGATTTCTTTCCCCAGTGTTCATGTGCACATGACCCTGGAGTTTCCAAGGAGCAGAGCAGACACGCTCAATAAGCATTTCCAAAGAAATGAAACCTGTCCAGGGTCAACCTATTCATCCTGCCAGGTATACCAAGAAGGGAAGCAAGATAACGATCTACAGAGTTAAATGGAATTGATCTGGGAGATCTAAGATTCCCTGATGTGGACTCCACATAGCCAGCATGGGTACTGCAGCTGCTCCAAAGAGTATGTAGAGTGGCAGAACGTATAAATGGCAGAATGTTTCTATGTTACATCAGAGGTTTCTGAATGCCACTTGCAATGACATGGAGATCCTCTGTACCTTCTTCCTGTTATATCCTCAACTTTTCTCCCCACAGATTGAGCTGTCTTTTCCTGTCTCTTCTCCTATACCTTGAACAGCAGCCCGGAATAGCAAAATGTAGTGATTTTCTCATCACTTTTCTCCATGCCAAAAAAACCCTTCATGTGCTACATTTCTGTGTGTTTGGCTGCTATGTCAAAGTAGACCTATTAAAATAGCCAGCTATTAGCTACTTGTATAACTTAAGCATGATGCCTTGAAACCCAGACTCTAGACACATCCTTTAATTGTGCAGTCCTAAGAAGAGTTACTCCCTTCTAAGTCCTTGAACCCCCAAATGGCTTAGAAAGGCGCAACTCTTCTTAGGATAACACTGTAGATCTCCTAATGAAGTAGAAAACAAGTGGCCATAACTCCTCCTCCTCCTGTCTATTCCTTGTCCAGTGCAGTTGTCCCTTCCCCACCCTCCCACACACACTATGCAGCATATATAGGAATTCTCCTGCTCAAAGAACATGGGAGAGCAGAGCAGAACATCTGTTTTGCATTCAGAAGGACCCCGGTTCAACCCCTGGCATCTACAACTCATCCAGTTAGGAGGTGATATGAAAGACCTCTGCCTGAGACCTTAAAGAGGCACTGTCCATTCAGAGCAGACACTACTGATCTGGCAGCCCAATAGCCTGACTCAGTATAAGGCATTTTCATTCATGGATGGATGGCAAGATTAAGGAGGGGACAGTCAAAAGGAGTCGTGGCCATCTGGTCTATTGTTTGTAAAGCGTCAAGCCTTGACGTTAACGTCTGATCACATCTGATCCAGGGCTCCTGTTCCCTTCTCGCCCACTGAATCTGAGTAGCTCCTCTCAGGTTATTAATAATTTAGAACATCATTTTTCATGATTTTAAATGTTTTCATTTTTTAAAAAAATGGATTCCCCCAGTGCTAAGTATTAATATTCCCCACAGTTAGATCAAAGATGTTATACGAGCTAATTTGATATTAGCCAGTTTAGTTTACTTTGCACCCTTTGTCAGTTCCTGGAATGAACGTTGTCAATCAGACAGCAGGGCCAAGCATTCGGCACCTGTACTGGTAGAGATGACGCAGCTATTTTGATTGTTGCAATCCTTTGGGCCAGCATGTTTTTCATCAGATAGCATAGTACATCTACCTAAAATCTGCTGATGAGGATCCAAGCAGGACCACAGAGTTTGATGGTACCACTTTATCTGAACTTTTATATCATCTCCTAATTAAATTATTTTACTTCACAGATCAGCCAAATAGTCATTTGGGGGTAATAAATGAAAGGCCTTCATTTTCACCATCTTTTAGGTCTTTTTGCATTTGTGTGGTCCCCCTGCCTCACATTTAGTATGGAACACAAAAAAGAGAAAACATCTTCATTATTGCTAGAGCAAACAAAAGATCCTAACCGACAAAGAATGTGAACAACTGCAGAGTGGCAATTTGTATTTCACAGAACAAATTCCAGGATGATCCAAGAAACAGCCGTACACAGATAGGGGAGAGGGAGAGGAAAAGTGAGGGAAAGGGAAGAGGGACATCCAATCCCATGGAGTCCAGTAGGACAAAATCTCCATTCTGGGCAGATACCAGAATGACAGAAGCATACACAGAGATGGGGACAAGACAGAACAGCTATTCAGGAATGTGGAATCTTTAGGAAACAGATGGAAGCAACCCCCCCTCGACTGTTCAGCCCATTCCAAGGAAAATGAATAGCCTAGCATAGAACTGACAGCAGAAGCTGGGCAGGAAAGTTCCTTACAAACTAATATATGGAGGGTATTTTACCCAGAACACATTTCACAATCACCCCGATTCTCTTTTCTTTCTCACTGTCCATTACCATCGGTTGTTCACGAAACCCTGAACAACAGCTCCAGTAAAACCCAAACTTAACAAGGTTGCTTTGAATTACATCCTTCACTCTTGGAAGCCAAATCCTCACTCAATCTACATAATTAATATGTTAAGAGAAAGCTCAGTCATGCACAGTGTCCAAAATGTATGCTCAAAATTGTGGAACTGAGACTGCCACTCATATTAATATGTTCATGAAAGAAGAGGGCTTCAATTAGCAAAACAGGTAAAAAATCATTTTACATCAACTCCAGGATCAATTCACATGCAGCATTTTATAGCCAGAAGCCAAATTCTAAACACGTTGCATAGAATCATCTGTTGAAGGCCCTCAGATAGACCAACCATACGTTGCTTTCAAAACTGATGCACCCAAGCCCTTGACCCTCTTTCTTGCTCACTACTCAGAGATATTTTAAAGGCCAAAGCTGAGACTCTCACATATAGATGATATTAATAAATGTACATGGGATTTTTTTGCTCTACAAAGTGTTTCCTGTGCAACTTATGATGTGTCCCTCAACATCTTAATAGATTACATTTTTTAAAATCCAACAGGCATTCACGGTTTAGGGTTCAAAAGAGTCCAATTGTCATTGTACACCCACTTGGGTCAAAGTTCATCCCTGCCTCAATACCATAAGCCTAACAACCAATTTGTCTAAGTGGTAAAATCAGCCCCATCACCCATCCGTGCACATTGCTTCGTACACTTGCAATTTACTGGCAGCTCATAACAGAAAAAGTGTGTGTGTGTGTGTGTGTGTGTGTGTGTGTGATAGAGAGAGAGAGAGAGAGAGAGAGACTTGCCAACTCCATTTACTGTGGAGAATGACACACTCCGTTTTCCAAAGGTTTCCCCTAAAGGAGGGCCATCAAGTTGTGAGAGACTCAGGAGATTTACAAATTAAAGCCAACTAGAGTGCCTGTTCCAAAAGCTGAAATGATTAACATAGACCCTTCATAATATATTTATCATGAAGCTTTGTTCTGCCAACTCCAGCCATGAATTTGGAGCAACGGAACGCGCACACGTCCGTATCGACAATTGCCTCCACTTAGCAAAAATTATGGATGTTTTCCTTCTTTGTTGTCAACCCCTCTGCAAATGCTTGGACCTTTATGAGAAGAGAGAGATTTTACCACTTCTAACAAAATTGAAAGTTAAAAAAACACACACACACAGAAAGGACACTTGGGTCAGTGGGTAAGGCAAGGCCTCTGTTTCCTTAAGCTGTTCAAATGACTCCTTTGCAATAGTGGCAGTCTCTAGGAACTTGGAAGAATGGAGCCTCCGTCCCCATTGCGGTGACCTAAATAAACGCCTTTTTGTAATTATCGTCTTGGGGTGGGGTTGCCAAACATCAACATTTTCAAACAATTTCAGAGGCAGAATACAGAAAGAATGAGAGCAGTAGGGGGAAAGGAAATGAAGAGGACATTCTCTGTGCCTCCACCATTTGAAATGCATAAATGAGGCTAAGAATATATCCACAGAGTGTGCAGTTTTCAAAAAGTCAAAGCTCCATCATCAACCTTGACATTCGAAAGTCACAGTTTGTGCCTGGCTGACTCAGAGGCTGCTACACATTCCATCCAACTTGTCAAAATTAGCCACGTGCAAGCCAGGCTTTCTTGCTTCAGTCATTGTTTAGAGCAATGCCATCAATGTTTGCAATTACCCAGCTAGAAACATGAATGTCAGCAGCTGATGATACTTGACTGTAATCTGCAGCAAACATTATGGCCTGGTGTGTTCTTCTCTGATTCAGGTCAGAATCCAAGCCAAAGATCAGAAACCCTTCCTTACCATGCAGCCCCCTTCCTTTTCCCAACTGTGTCCAAGAGTGATGGCAAGATCTGTCCCTGGAGGCCTTCCTCAGCCCTCTTCCATTTTTCTGATACCTAGAATCAGGGCTTTTTTTCAGTGGGAACGCGGTGGAATGGAGTTCCGGAACCTCTTGAAAATGGTCACATGGCTGGTGGCCCCGCCCCCTGATCTCCAGACAGAGGGGAGCTTAGATGGCCCTCTGCACCGCTGAGCAGCATGGAGGGCAATCTAAACTCCCCTCTGTCTGGAGATCAGGGGGCGGGGCCACCAGCCATGTGATGATTTTCTCCGAGGCAACCCAGTGAGTTCCCCCACCTCTTTTCCCAGAAAAAAAGCCCTGCCGAGAATGCTGCAAAAGCAATATTTCAAGCATCGGGGGATCCCTGGAGTTCTTCTGGAATTACAGCTGATCTCCAAGCAACAGAGATCAGTTCCCCTGGAGGAACCATAGAGTCCAGGAAAGATAGAAGTCCTAGAGTGTCTGTAGAGAGTAGACTATAATATCTCCTATAGTATACCATAGAAACTAGGAGAAACTGATTTATAGTGGAATGTCAAAATATTACAAGCTAGAGGCTGGTTGAAGACTGAGCAGGGCGGGGCTGCTGTTGAGTGGTGTTATCCTACGCTGGCAAATGTGCAGAGAAGATGAAGCCACCGGCCATATTTTTCCATTAGGGTTCCCAGGTACCCACAGGTGTTGGGCAATCTCCTGGCGATTGCTGTCTCTGCCTGGTGGTCACTGGCAATTGGTGGGAAGGGGCAGGTGGCGGGAGATTGCCCTCCATCAGCAGGTAGGCCAGGGAAATGGCTGTGTACACACTCCCGTGCTCCAGCCAATGACATCACTTCCAGTGTGCGCAGAAGCGACAGCTGATTCAGCAAAAAACACAGTGAAAAGGGAGATGTCATTTCCAGTTGCATATTGAACGAGATACATTATTGTTATGTGCCAAGAAATGCAGAAGACCTGGGATTTCATTGTTTCTTTTTGCTACTCTGTTGATACCACTGATGGATGATTTGTTATCTTTTCCAAAACCAGTCATTGTCAGGTGATGTACACTACACAATTCAGTGTCTTGTACATGTCAATCAAGCTGCAACCAGTTAGTTAAGTGCAGACTACTGAAATTTTCAAATAATACATTTTTAATGTCTTTAATAAAAAAGTATACATTTGCACATACCCCAAAAACAAACCATTGGAAGAAAACAGTGTATGCTTTCTTTAATTAGATTATGCCCGTCCATGTCACAGCAGGTGCCATCTGAGAAAAAGTATCACTTCATCATTGGGAAACAAAACAAACCTTTGAATCTAAAGACAGCTGCACCATTCAAAAGTCCTTTGAGAGATACGATTCCTATTTTTAAAAAATCTATGCGAGTTGTCCTTACCATCCCCAAGTGGGGACTCGTGCAGACAAATACATAGCATTACTAACACCGTTATGGATACAGCTAGTGTAGATAAATATAAAAAATGAACAGGACAGCTAGGACCATGGGGGCTACAAGCCAGACTCGATTAATCAGTTGTATTAGTCAAATAAATGATTGATTTATGGATGCTTCTGATTAAATGGGCTTTTTAAAATGGACTTTTGAAAAAAAGTTAATGATGTCCAGCTCTGCTTACAAAAGCCAGAGGTTGGAGGAAGCCATCTTGGGAAAGGCATTTCCCCTTCCCTCAAAAAGATGGAAATGGCTTTTCTAAGACAGCATTGTCTGTGCCGTGGGCATGCACCCTCTAAAACAAATCTTTTCAGAAGTATTTTTTGTATGTGTAAGTGTCTGCTTTTTATCAAAACTCATAACAAGTAACCTACTGCAGCTTCTTTAACTGGGTGACAACCCTAAACAACAGCAGTTCCTATGGCATCACCCCATCTTGGGAATGTTCCCAGTTTTCCTTGTCACCACCAACACAACACCATTTTGTGAGTTTTTCTTCCTGTGGCTGATCTGCGTAATGACTCCGATAGTTCAGAAACAAAAATCTGGTGTTATTATAAATCTGTCCAAGGAAAAAGAATTGGGACAAGAAGAGGGATAAACATTTTTAATTATCCGATTAAATCCTTGGTGACGCTCCGCAGATAACAAGTATGAAAGCTTAGCAATTAAGACAATGAAAGCGGTGTCAGGCCACAGTGGCCCAACAGCGAATAGTATTTGTAGGATAGGAATATCAAGGTTCCTAATGTTATCACATTCTGTCAAGTAACATAACACATCCTGATTTCTTCATGCCTAAATATACCTTTAGAAATGCTAATTGGCAAATTGCAGATAGAGAACAGGGGAGCTTCATAAATCAGGCTAGAAAGGGGGACAATTCGATAGCAACCATTTAAATATGGAGCCCCGGCCCTTTCTCTTAATTCTTCTACATTTACATTTCAAATTTTCTTTAAAAAAAAAAAAGCTACTTGTTCTGCAATCTCAGGGATTGTTTTTCCTTAATACTTCACACAAGTTAAACCTGCGTGGAAACTTCCTCTTCATGATGTTGTTTGCACAGAAGGGTTAATTGGAAGCTAACCAGTTGTATATTACAAACAAAATGTTGACAATAAAACAAGAGACAGAAAATCAATATGATGTCAGACAAATTAATTATCAATGGTGTACAGAGTTAAAAATAATGGAATGAGATCATCCACTTAGTTCTTTTTGATGGACTGCATTTCTACAAGCGTCTCTTCAGTTTATGGCTTCTACGGCCTCTTTCTGAAACAAGAATACCAAGCGATGGGATTTGACAACATTTCTCTCACCACCTGAGATACAGAAAGTTTCTTTTCAACATATACGTTTGGGTACATCTTTCCTTTCCCACACAGCCAACCATTCCATATTAATATGAACACAGGAAAATATTCTTACTCTTTTCTTTAAATACACCGTTCCTCTTCCCTGAGACATATACTGCGCTACATTACTCAACCTGGATACCAATGAAAAAGCATGAGGTGGAGTGATATGAAAGTTCCATCATACGAAAATATCAAGCGGTCCATAGAGGACATATTTATCTTGCCTGTCCAAGAGCAGGCCCACCCCCGCTGCCAAAGCTGCCCTGGACTTACATAGAAGTCACAGGATGTCCACTTAGGAACCTCTGGTGCCAACAATAAGAAAGCCCACTAGGAAAGTCACAACATCGAGAAAGGTCAGAACAGAAGCAATGGCTACACTGCCAGGGCAACAAGAGCAACAAAGAAGAATGATGCGTCAGCAGTATTGTAGTACAGGCCCCACTTCAATCTCCACCTACAGCTGCTGTTGGCCAGGACAATTGGAAAGAGGCTGCAGGTGTAGCCCAAGATTCCCCTGAGGTTTCATGGGACTGCTAGTTCTCATGAGACTTCAGGCGAATTGACTCAGCATGTGCAGCCTGCCGTACTAGCCTCGTTGTCAGGCCCTGCCAGTTAGATCCCCAGATACTTCACTGTAGACACTCCAAGAGTCCAGTTAAAGTTTCTTTATTAGAGATCCTTCAGTATCAGTGCACTCAGACTACAGCATTGGCAGAAGTGATGAAAAGGGGGAAAGCAATGTTAGTTATAGGGCAAGGTTCCTGCCCTGGGATAAGGACCGTTAGAATTTTGGCACGCAGAGCCTAGAAGAATGGATGGGGGAGGAGGAAGGGTAAGAGGAGGATGAGCTCATTCCATGTTTCAAGGAGATACGGCTCCAACGGGTGATTCAAGGACACTTTCCCATGCCAGCCGAGAAAGTGAAAGTAGCCACCTGCAAGATAAGCTATTCACAGCTACACAGTTACCCAGCTACACAGATATTCCTCCACACATTCTCAGAGGCCCAGAATATAACACAGAGAGCAATAGACATACATGGCAGATAAGCAGGGCGCATCTGACACTCGTGAAGGGCTTGCAAGCAGGCCAGCGAAGCGGTCACTTGGTTCTTTCTCTCTCTTGTGCAGGAGAAGTCCAATAGAGAACAGGAGGAGCCAAATACTGCAAACCCCTCCCCTCTCTAGTTCTGAGGCTCTGCAAGTCCAAACAGGACAGAAAAGAGTGGGATGGATAAGAGATGAGTCACCCCAAACGTCACATTCCCCTTTGTCCAAGAAGCTGGATGTCCAGCAGTCTCATGAGAGGCAGTATATACATTTTCTAAATGAATGAGTTTCCCTCCCCCATTTTATCCTCATAACATTCTTGTGACAAAGATTAGAATGAGAGAGTGTGACAGGCCCACAGTCCACCAGTGAGCTTTACGGCAATGTGGGGATTTATTTACTTATTTTATAGCCCATCTTTCTCACTGATACTCAAGGTGGGTTACAGAATGGAAAACAATGCAAACAGACAGCATAAATCAGCCAATGAACAATGCAATTGGCTAGGATTACAGAACGCCAGATCCTATGTAACCCTCTAACCACATGGGCTTTCTCTGTGGTGGCCCCTACCCTGTGGAACGGCCTGCCTGAGGCAGTCAGGAGTAGAGATGAGCATGAACAGCAATACGAAAAAGGATTTTGTATTGTAGGGAGGGACTCTCAGATGCTTCACTAATGACTTAAGGACCAGTATGTTGACTTTCACCAGTATGTTGCCTTACGTACTACCTGTTGTCTTAAAAATGTGCTCCTATGAACTAATTGTGCTTCATGTGGTTTAATATCAGTTCTAGAAATGTTTCAGCATTTCTTCAACTCTGTATTGGATTCTTACTAATGCTATGTCTTTGTAAAACTGTGTTTATTTGCCTTATAGCATTGTTTATGGAAATATCCTTGAAATTGACTATATTAATCTCACACTGTGTAATCCGCCTTGAGTCTCAGCAAGAAAGGCAGACTATAAATTACATAAAAATAAATACACTGACACAGACTATTGTTCCAGGTAGTCCAATTTCATCTGCTTTGATTGGCCAGAACGTCAGGGAAAGGTTTTGAACCCTTGCAAGGTTCAACCTGGAGCCTTCTACCTGCAGACTTTACCACTAAAGTAGGTCCCCTCCAAATTATATCCCAGTATGAAGCTACGTTGTAAAAGTAGCCCAGCACCATCTGCTGTGACTGGCGCCTGGTCCCCAAGATCTCAGCCAGAGGTCTTTCCAAACTATACTATCTGAAGTCTTTCTCTGTGTGTGATGTTCAGTCTGTGATGGTTTGTGCACTTATCATCTGATGCTAGTTTAGTTTAGTTTAGTCGCTATTTAACCCGACCTCCCCGTGAGCAGGCTCTGGGCAGGGTACAACAACAATAAAATACATAAAATAATAAAATAAAATAAATACATAAAAGACTCCTGACCGATGGAATGGTTCACCAATGGAGCCCCCCCCCCCCAATGCCAGGAGATGGATCCCTGCATCCGACAGCCCACGGCCCAAGTACAGAACCTCTGTCTTCACAGGATTCAACTTCAGTCTACACTGCCGCACCCAACCAGACACGGCCTCCGAAGCTCTCAAAAGGGCGTCAGGGGCAGAGCCAGGTCAGCCGTCCATCAACTGATACAACTGGGTGTCATCCACATACTGGCTACCATCATCAAATGATGAAAATCAAGGTGCAAGACCGCCCTTGGATTCCTGTCTCTTTCCTTATTGACTTTCCCTTCGTGTATGAACAAGTGTGGATTTTATTGTTGGAAGGACATTGTGAGTATATTTTATACTACTAGGGATTGTGAAGGGAAGGAAAAGAGATCTCTCTCCCTGAAGTCCCTTTTTTAAAAAAGGCCCTCCAGAACATCAAGGGGCTGGGATGAAGCACAGGAGCCAGCATCAAGCAGGGGTAATCTGCAGAAATCACCCACAGACATGGGTAAGTACTCGCTTCATTCAAAAAAAGAGATTGCGCAACAAGGGATGGGTGGTGATTTCTGCAGATTTTTCCTAATGTTTTTAAAGTCCCCAACACACAACTTACTCTGTCCCAAGAGCCCAGACCCTCAAAAGCAGTTTCAGGGAGGGACTCAGGATGTTGCAGAATAAAGAAAGAAGAGGGAAAATATCCACACTACCTATGGTTTGGATCGTAGATGCCCTTTCCACTTGCGGAAGAGGGGAAGGATAATGTTCAGTGATTCCCCCTCTCACTGCAACCTCCCACACTGACACCCCCAAATGTTCACTGAGCCAAGGGGGCGCAATTTCAGAGAGAATAGCAGGAGAGGAGAGGTAAGAAAGTCACCCTTTATGTAGCACAGCACCTCTCACACTGTGTAGGATCTAAGCCTGTCACATGTTATACAATGCCCACATCTTCCTTACAGGAATTCATGACAAAATCCAGGCCAAGGAGGACACTATCCCATCTGGGCTGTCTCTTCTTTCTTGTGCTTCTATGACATTACTTAAGTTCAATTGAAATTGAACTGTGCCAGCTTTGGCACATTGCTAGACTCTGAAGAAAGACAAGTTATGAACAATTCCAACCTCATGTCCATGAATGCAGAACTCAAATATTGCTAAAGAAAGCTGAAAAGGTGAGTCAAGGAAGTATATGCAAGAAAAAGAGAAATACTAGAGTAGATAAGAATGGAGCTCTAAACCTGATTTTTAAACCCGAAAATGTGAGACAGATTTTGGTAGATCTAGACAAGGCTATGAAAATAGAGACTTCAGAAAAAACAAAAGAAAGACCACTGGACTTTTCAAGGTGATGTTGATCAAAGAAGACTTCTTCCAAAGAGACCACCAAGAAGAAAGGAACAAATCGGTTAACAACAGGATAGCACAGACTGTGAGCGTTCAAAGTTCTAGGGATGCTGAGTTGAGAGGAGCCGACATGCATGCCTCACAAAGTAGTATAAAAAGGATTCTCGATCAGAAGATGGTGCCAGCAGCCCTAGTTATCAGTCCAGCAGAACAAATGAGTTTTAACTGGCCTCCTGAAACTCACAGTGACGTCCGAAGCAGAGTTACTGCAGTCTAATGGGCTTAGACTGGAGTAACTCTGCTTAGGATTTCACTGTCAGTGGTCTATCATGACAAGCCACATTCCACAACTGCAGGACAACCATAGAAAGTTGTATTCAATATACTCAAAAAATTAATTTCCCTAATAATAATAACAACAACATTTGATTTATATACCGCCCTTCAAGACAACTTAATGCCCACTCAGAGTGGTTTACAAAGTATGTTGTTATTATCCCCACAACAATCACCCTGTGATTGGGGCTGAGCGGGTGGGGCTGAGAGAGCTCCTAGAAGCTGTGACTGACCCAAGGTCACCCAGCTGGCTATAAACGGAGGAGTGGGGAATCAAACCTGGTTCTCAAAGCCAGATACAAGGTTTCCCTGTGTGATTTCCCGCTCTCCATTTTAATGAGGGATTGCTTGCTAAGGACATAGGCTAGAACACAACCTGTTTTTATGCATCAACTCTAATCGCTAGAATCAGTTTCAGTTATCCAAGTAGTTGTGCAAGCAGGTGGGGAATGCGCTTGCTAACTTGGATCCAAACCAACAGGAAGGGCTCAGGCAAGGAGAAGTCATTTCCACCAACTGAGGACATAAGAAGAACCTTGCTTGCCAACCAGTTGCTATGCAGGGCCAGCAATAGGACATAGAGCCTGAGGTCTTCCCCTGATGTTGCCTCCTGGCATGGGTATTCAGAAGTTTATTGCTCTGAATGTAGAGGCTCCCTTTAGTCACCATGGCTCGCAGCCTTTCCTCTATAACTCTGTCTACTCCCCTTTTAAGACCGTCTATGTCTGAGGCCATCAATACATTCTCTGGCAGCATATTCCAAATTTAATCCCCTCTTCTTATCTCTGCTAAATCTCGATCTAATCTGGAGTGTCTTGTGCCCCTCAGAAGCAGAACATAGGACTGTGGTAGGAAGGGGGAGGCAAAGAGCATAGTTTCCATGAATGCAGTGGTGCTTACAGAGCCCAGATCCAATGTCCAACTCCTGTCGAAGGATGAGCTGCTACATTCTGCACCAGCTGGTGCTTCCGTCCAGACTTCTGGCCAGCCTGGCATAGATAACCAGATTTTCTTTTATGGCCAAACAATAACAAAAAAGCTACTTCAAAATTAGTACTTTCTCCTCTTCCCTATCTCATTTATCCTTTTCAAGAGGCAAAACTATTTGTTTTTAATGCATATTATGTAAGCATGTTTGTTCCCAGATTGAGCGTTGGAGTGCCAACATGCACCCAGGGAACACAGAGACGCTGGCGCAACCTTAATGATCGGATGCATTTATATCCAACCAAAGAGAGTGGGGGAAGAAAAGCTTGTCAGTTACATCTCATTTCAACATTTCCTGTAACGTGCTCCCATAAATCTCCTAATAACTGCTCACACTTGAGAAGTGTTCATACAGCATCGTCTTCATGAGCCAGGCAAATGGATGCGAGATTGCATGTAGCAAAGACAACCCAAACAAGAGCTTTGCATATAAGAGTAGCCCCGCTGAATCAGAACAGTGGTCCATCTAGTCTAGCATCCCATTTCCAGCACTGGTAGACCAGAAATCCTGCCTTTCTTCCCAATGAGGACCCAAAGCTACTTACATCATTCTCCTCTCCTCCATTTTGTCTTCACAACAGCCCTGTGAGAGAGGTTACGCTGAGAGCATGTGACTAGTTCAAGGTCGGCCAGCAATTATCCATGGCAGAGTGCAGATTTAAACTGGGGTCTCCAAGATCTTAGTCCAACACTCCAACCACTATACCATACTGAGATATCCAGAACTTCGGAGAGATCTTCTTCCATGAATACCTAAGTATGTATATTCATAAGTAAATACTAGCTATAATGTATTTTAAGATGGCAGCATTATTCCATTACAAAACTAATCACTCAGAGTGTGTAGAACCTGCTAATGGTTTTGTTTTTAAAAATTAAGGAATGTGTACCAATAATGCTGAGGAATAATGAAATACTCATAAAGAAATAGGATGTATGGGACAGCAAAGTAATTACCAGATATCTTTTTTAAGGAAAAAAATTACACCTTCCAAAAATATGCTTTATCAGCTGAATGTGTTGTCTTTTTACAAAAAAGAAAAATTAACATTTTGAATTAGATACATAGTTAACATTTGTTTCCAATATGTATTTCGGTACTCATTAAAATCGGGGCCTGATCCTCAGCTTTTTCCAGTCAAGCAGAAAGTCAAAAGAAAAAGAGGGGGCACTAAAAAGAGGCAGTGGTGAGGTGAGAGAAAAAGAGGAAGCCACATTTAAAGTTAAATGCTAAGATTCCGCCTTGCTAGTTCATGGCTCTGAGGCTTACTGCTTCTCGGAGACAAAGGCAAAAACAAACTGACGTTCCTACACTTCTTCTGAGCATTTGAGCAAACAATTGTGTTTAATATTAGAAGCCAGTTTCTCATGCGGTTGCTTAGGAATGAATAACATTCCTTGATGCCCTCCAATATACACCAGATTGCTCTGGGATGTTTTTGTGCATTCGACTTGAGCAGTTTACCAGGGTCTGGAGTCCACAGGAACATGACATTGTAATCTTGGTCATGTTTTATTTATATGGAGCAGCGCAGCCGATAGGGTGTGTTAACAAACAAAGATGATTGCTTCGGGGGCAGTCTCTCGTCCTGAGGTAATTAAGACAAAGTAGCTTCCCTGGTCGGGGGATACCCACTGCAAGTGACCTTTTTTCCATTTCTTCCTTTGCAAAAAATGATCCACCTCAAGCAGGTAAGGAGGGCTAAATCAGAAAAACTTGGTATTTTATCTTTTTGGTTAAAAGGTGCATCGTTAAAGGGCAGAGGCATGAATTATACTTCTCACAAATCCTTGTAGCCTTAAAAAGCCACTGGGTTTTTAGACCCCGGGACAGGACTAGGTTTGCAGGGAGGAAAACAAGTAAATAAAGAGAGAGAGAGAGAGAGCAGGGGTGCAGTAACGGCAGACCCCCTCAATTAAAAATGTTAGCTAAAGACACAAATATCTTTAGTTGGTAACAAACAAAAGGGCATGGTTCTCTAAAGCCCGTTATCAAGCTTCATGATTAAGCAAACTTCGTAGAGCATAGGGGAGACTCATAACTGCTTCAGGATTTGTGGGCACGTGATTATGTAATGTGTTATAGGTGCAGTCTTTGATGCTTCCCCTGTGGCTTCGTGGAAACCTGTCAACCTCAGGACTTGACTGTGCATTGCAAGAGCTGTCAGTGACCTGACTCTCCCCCAGAAGTGGACTGGGAAGTGAAAATGGCCCTGGGGGAAGCTGAATTATGCTGCCCTTCTGTGCTACAGGCCAGCACAGCAGGGCCACTCAGCTTAGTGGGACTGGAATGGGCATTAGCTCACCCACTGCATCGTTCCTCCAAAGGGAAGCAGTGCAGGAGGAGGCCATTTGTGAGCTGACCCCAACTGCTGTTGCTTTTGATGGCTCTCAGCATTGGTAGAGTTGCTGGGGCTTGGCTTTGGTTGCTCCCGGCCTGCAGTGGACCTCTATGGCATTGGCCAATCGGGAAACTTCCTGGTAAGTTAAATGGCCAGTCTGCCCCTGCTCTCTCACTGGTAACTGAAAAGAACCTCCATGATATGACATCACATTAATCATTTTCCTAGCTGCAATACATTAGCTAGAAGAGGAGGGGGAATGACATGATAGAGTTTTGGAAATGAAGTGAAGAAAATGGATGGACAGAACTTTTTCCTGAAATTATCTAATTCCTTGTGGGACTAAGCTAGTGATTATCACCACATGTTCTTGCAATGAATTCTTTGTTACTTTTACTGCAAGTTCTAATATTGTGAAAGAGGATGAAAAAGTGTTTCCTATTTATTCCTTCCACATTGTTATAACTTGTACACCACTTATTTGTTGCTCCCCACCCCCCACAATATTAAAAAATCACCAGGAAGATGTTCCAGCCCTTTGGTCATTTTCAGCTGCCTTTTCCTATACCTTCTGATGGACTAGGACCCAGAAGCGCTAGTTTCAAATCTTCACTTGGCTATGAAACCAGCTGTGTTTTGGATCAGTCACTCTTTCTCAATCGAACCTACATCACAGGGTTGTTGTGGGAGCAAAATGAAGGAAGAACCATGTCCACCACCTTTGACAGAAGGATGGGATAAAAATACAATAGAGAGATAGAATATCCATTTTAGCCCTGTTCACGTGTATAAATCTGTTTATAAACCTTTACAAGTGAAAATGAGGAGCAGCAACTTGGATAATTGAGGGGTTTCATTTACACGTTCAGCTGCATCTGTCGCAGTAGAAAAGAACAAGAGCCCGCTAGCACCTATAAGACTAACAAAATTTGTAGTAGGGTATGAGCTTTCATGAGTCACAGCTCACTTCTTCAGATACAGCTGTACCTGTGTTGACTGTAAGATGAGAATTACTCAATACCTCTATAAAGAATAATCAGGTGCATACTATACATGGAGGAAGCCCTGTTCACAAGTCACAGCAAATGCACACACAGTCTGTCCAGTGTACACGTGGTTTTTTATATGTGTGTTGTCATTCTCACATTATATCCAACACACAGCTAATGTGTGATTGAAACCCCAAGTTTATTAGGGTGTGGTCTCCAATTTCATTTGTGAATGCACATTGTCTGTGTAATGTTTTGCATGTAATTAAGTTTGAGTATTTTATTTCTGCTGCTTAAAGTGGATTTTTAAATAATTGTTATTGTGGCCTCTGAGGAAAGGAGGAGGGGGACTAGATGGTTGAATAGAGTGTGATGTCATTGGAGAGGCGAAGTGAATTGTGGTTTTTAGTCATAGTGCTGACAGAAAAGTGTTCATTCTGGTCAAATCAGGCAAACTGTGTGGAGCCTGAGAAAGTCTGTTTCTGAGAGAAAATATTAATTTTAGTTGATTCAGACAAACAGTGTGAAGCCTGAGAGAGAGAGTCCGTGTGCATGTGATTTTGAGAGAGAGTTGTCCAGCCAGGAGATTCTGGCCAAATAACTGTTTTTGAAACCACAAAGCTTAATAACTATTCTGAAACCAACACACTTATCAATACTTGGCAACCTTCACACTTATACACATATAAATAAATACTACTTTTGTTTTACCTCACAACCACCCTTACATCCTGGCCATTCTGTCAAACTACCTATACTGTCTATAACAAGCCTTCCTAAATTACTGGTTAAACAGAGAAAGTCTAAGACAAAAGCCTTTGGTGGCAGCAAAACCTTTTGGGGAGGCAGCAATATATAGGTCACACAAACACAAAAGGGGAAGGTGTTCTCAAGGTAAAGGAGAGAACGCCTAAAGCTGTGTGTGTGTGGAAATACAATGGAATGTTGGTTGTGACCAGAGCCCTCCTGAGGTAAAAGTTTAAGGTAATGTAAGGAGGAGCTGAATTAAAGGTCCAAGGCAAAGTTTAAAAAATAAAATCATTACAGGCTGTTTCTTACGAACAGGGGTACGTACGTACATGCAGATTGCACATACATTCTCTACAGTTGTGAACTAGTCAGGATTGTACGTGCATTAACCATAACTTGTGAGCAGGGCTCTTGAGATGGAGCGATTAGAATTAGATGCAGAGGATACAGTTCTACACCTAGAACTGTTTTCTGTAGCAAGCAACTGTTACATCTGATCACTATGGGAAAGTGTCTACTTTGGCAGTTACCAGTCAGGGCAGACAATATGGACTTTGATAGACCAATGTGTTGACTCAGTATAAGGCAGCTTCATCTAGTTTGTGATGTTACTACCTGTTACTTTATTTGGGGGCACCTGTTGCTTTATTTATTTATTGCCTGATTTTTAGGTGATATCATAAGGCAATTTTATTTTTGTATAGACATTTTCAGCGCTATGTTCAATAGCTCCAATTTCTCTGCAAGACCTTTATTTATCTATTTATTAAAATATTTATGCCCTGACTTTCCTTCATGGCTCAAGGCAGATTACATTCCTAGATGAAAGTCATCCATAATAAATTCCATCAACACCCCCCACCTCAGAAAATGCTAGCAGTTCAACCTCATTAAAAGCTCTTAAGAAATAGCACAGCCTTGTAGCACCTCCTAAAAACTTTTAAAGGCAGCACTCTCCCCACTTCTTCAAAGAGCTCGTTCCACAATGTGAAAGTCACTTTTAAATATGAGTAGGCTCTAGGATATGCCAGGTGGGCAGCCTAAATTGTGGGGGAAAGGGAAGAGAACAAAGGGGACAGCTAGAGGATCATAACTGACACAGAGGGATGTTTGGCGAGAGTTAGTCCTGTGGATATATGAGTCCTAGGCCATGAAGGGCTTTAAATACAAATTGACAGTCAATATAATTGTTTTTAAAATAATTAAAATCTGTTTCTCTTGGCTAGCCCCTTTTGTATCATTAACAAAGACAGACTCACATATCTCTGATAGAGAGCCGTCAGGGATAGCGTTGTGTAGCCCATCTTTTTAATGATCCTATATTTTTACACTTCCACAGCATGGCAGAAATATGTTCAACCCTATCTGCATAATGTTAACATCTAGAAATATATTGTAAGAAACAACATTGCCTGGGTTGGGGGATATGCAATGTGAACTGTAAGCTCTTTATCATCTTCAGCAAGTAGGATCCTTTTCAGAACAGAACAGGCTGTCGACTGTCAGAAAAACAGAATTCATGGTGTCATTTGCTAACTAAAGGTCTCTATTTAGCAAAGCTTGTGAATAATTCAAGAAAATCACTTTTCCTTTGGGGTGGTGGTGGTAATTGTCTACAAATATTTTTAAAGAATTAATAACAGTACAAAAATTCTGTTCCTTCATGTATTTTATCATCCAAATTTCCGTTTGTTGGGCATGTGCACAGTACAATGAACTTTTGCTATTTTTGAACTTGAAATGTGTTTCCCAACTTGTTCGGCAAATATCCCTTTAATATCTGTCAGCTTCTGTCATTAAAGGAGTATACTAACTTTCAAGGGAGAAAGCAGAAAGTGGTTCCTACAAAACAGAAGTATACACATTCCGTTAATTTAGAGCCAGTTCACATACTTGCTCCAGTAATACTCTGGTATACAATGACAGAACTTCTGTACATGCAGTAAAACCTCAAGATTGCATAGACACTACTTTGTGGGGTTGTACACGTATACATTTATTCATGTGCCTCTCTTTGACAGTTCTCCCATAAAGCAGAGCATGTATACTCTACTTCATATGTTATATTATCCAGTCATGTATTGGTGACATCAACAGTCCGGACCCATATATGCAATTACCTAGAATGTGAGTGCATGAACTGGTCCTTAGAATCATAGAAGTCACTATACTCTGTTTTTAAACTTGTTAGTTTTTGACAATGAGCAGCTGATGGTCCCCTTCCCTCCCCTGGGCTTAATCTGGCATCAACCACAAATGAGTATGCCCAGAACTGCACCAGTGGAAAAGACCAAACACGAGACAGGGTGAGCCAACCAAGGTGGTTTATTCTTTAATGGGTAAAGAGGAGGAGAGACAACAATAAATGTTAATTGCATTGACCTTTTCCAAGGTAAGAGTGGGTAGGGCATTGATACTTACTCAGTGGCTTGCAGAGAGCCACATTCGCAATTATCATCAACCAAAAGAACCACATTTACTTTCTTCTTTGGCATGAGGCCTGCACCTCAGGGAGGCTCACAGCCTATCTGCTCTTCTGGCGGTGGCTGTTTCAAGGTGGGAACTACCTGCCAACCAGAAGCCCCGCCCACTTTCCTGAATCATGTGGCAGGTGCCACATTGGGGAACTGTGCTCAGAAAAGCCACAGGTGGTGTGACAAAGGGCTGCATATGGCTTCTGAGCAACTGAGTGTCACTGAGGGGTAAGGGAATTGTTATAGTCCTTAGTAACTGAAAGCAGAAGGATGAGAGCCCCCTGTGACGTATCTGACAAGGGTAAAGGGTGATTAGCTCAGTTCTGACAACTCATCTATATGTCATTACCTGATCCACCCTGAAAACCAGTGTGGTGTAATGGTTGAAGTATTGGAAGACTTGGGCCCAAATCCCCAGTCAGCCATAAACTTCACTGGATGACCTTGGAACAGTCGCATGCTCTCGCTTAGCATAACCACAGTGCTGCTGGGAGGAATAACATGGGCAGAAAAGAGCTATGTGTGACAGGCTTGCTGGAGAAAAGATAGAATTAAAAATGTATTGATTTATACATAGAATGTATATGTGAGCATGTGAGTCCAAGAGCAGGGGAAATGAATCCATACATAATCCAGTTGTTATGTACTCAGTGTCAGGAATCAGGCAGATCATAGAATCATAGGGTTGGAAGGTACCTCTAGAGTCATCTAGTCCAACCCCCTGCACAATGGAGGAGGTTCACTACTCCCCCCGCCCCCAAATGCTCCAGTTACCCCTGCTCCATGCCCAGAAGATGGCAAAACACCTCCAGGATCCCTAGCCAAACTGGCATGTGGAAATTAGGATAGCAGTAGAACAATTGCCTTTATTCCAGTTTGACTCATATAACATGTTCTGTCTGATATGTACCACCAATAAACTTGGGCTATTCAGATATTAATTGGCTCTTCAATGGAAGAGGACAGGAATTAATTCCCTTTCCCCTATGATGGCAGGGATGGGAGTTATTTTCCTTGAGAGCAGGATGTTAAGGAATCTTAAAATGTGTTATCTTTCGTCCCACCAATTGAGATGGGGATAAAGGATTTTGAATTATTGCATCAAATAGCTTGTAAAAAATCAGTACTAGGAGGAGGCAGGTATGAAGACGTAAAAGGTAGTAGGGTAAAAGTAAAGACTATTGCTTTTCTCAGGAGCCCCTAGGGCCGTCAATGGGGGGACTAAATGCAATCTCCACTGTCAATGGGGGGGGGGCATCAGTGGGGGAACTAAAGGGAATCTCCACATCAACACAGGAATCACCATCAAGAGGGTGCCTTAGCTTTTATGCTCTGTTTGTTAACCCTCCAAATCAACTGGTTGGCCACTGGTGAGGCAAGATACTGACCTAGATGGTCCAATCCAGCAGGTTGTCTCTTATGATCCCTTTTCCAAATCTGGATAGATTTGACTTTTGTCAATAGTCTGTAAGCACCGTGCCATTTTCTTAGAGAAAAAGACGGATTGAATGGAGCAGAATGCATATGTGAGAGGAGGGTGGTATGAGATGTGTTTGTATGTGATGGTATGGAAGGGAAATAGGGGCCAAGTTCTTATTCTTAAGAACAAACTCTGTTTTTGCATTTGATCCTTATTTTAATACTCGCCCCATCACGTGGACATTCATGCCTACCCAAGTTGAAGAGATTTCAAGAGTTATTTGGAGAGATGCATGCAATTAGAGCTTGGCATTTGGGAGTAATTTCTGAAATCTGCAATGAGTTCTTGCAGTCCACCCCCCCTCCACCTATGACATCATCAACTTGCACTGGTACAAACTTACCAAGTGCATCACGCCTGTGCAAGTTATCTTCTAGTCTACGAGTCAGCTGAGGTGTGACAACCAATTACACATACAGTGGCAGCTGCTCACTATCTGCTGACTATTGGAAGGCCAGGAACAGATCACCTGCCTTGTATGCACAAGGTCCTAGGTTCAGTCTCTGGCAGTTCCATTTAAAGGATCTGGTAGCAGGCAGCAGTGAATACTGAAATAGAGTTTCAGTATAGAGCACACATTAATTTTCCATATGGTCACTATACGTATGTAACTTGAGTGACTTAACCAAAGTTTACAACAGACCATCTGTTTGACTGGTCTCTTGGAGAGTTCTTGGTGCTCCAGTGTGTACAAAGTGGAGCAATGCCTACATAATATTGATCCATGAGTGCTTTCTAACAACAGCATGTGTTGGTGTTGCATTAGGGCTAATGGATACAAGGCTCCACACTTTGTTAATCTACCATGATCTATATAAGTAACTCAAATAGCAAGTCGTAGGAAACCCCTGCAACTGGCAGAGCAATGGAGGAGTTAGCATACCAGGCACATCAGCTTAAGAGCTGAAAGCAAAATATGGCCTGAGCCATTTGCCAAGAAGCAAAGCTCTAACTCCCTGGTGACTTTAAACTGTAACTTAAAATACAGCTCCTCATTCGACAAAGCTTCCCTTGCTGATCTCTCCATATCCAACTCATTCAAGAGAGACCGGGGGCGGGGGGGTTGGTAAGTTATTTTTCTAGACAGAAGAGCCATCCATCAAGAAGCAACTCTCTTGACACACAGCCCAAAATTCATCATGCCGTATGTGAGCCTAAGGTTCCTCTGAAGTATCAAGTCCTGGTCTCAAGACATTCTAGCTCTCTGCACTGAGCTCTGAAATGGTAGACCTCATATTTTTTAGTTCCTCTCCGGTTGTGGAATCATGTGACCTAAGGCCCTCCGTTCACCTGTACTATCTACCTAGCTGGCCAACCGCTAGATCTTACTCTCAAAATTATTCCACATGTGCTACAGGCAGTCCTCCCCCAAGTTATTCCCTGACCCAACTTCCACCTTCCACAATTCTCAGGGTTGTATATCTCAAGCTCCACTAGGCAGCTGCTGGTCACTTACCATTGCTCAAACCAGTCCAATGCATCTTGATCCTTCTTGCAGTTATTTCTTTATCCCACCTCTCTTCCTAAAGCATGTTCACTGTGGAAACACCTATTTTAGTGTAAGTGCTCACTTATGTAATGGCTAACCTTGGACAATTGGTATTCCCAGCTCATAACTTTACCATATTGAAGGGGAGATAACAAAAGGTGCCACTCATGTGATTCATCAAGAAAAGATCCATCTTACTAGAGACCATCTATGCTAAGATCTGCCTGGGATTCTTCAAGTAGCCATCAGGATAAAACACAACTAAGAGCTACATTGGTGGTAAACCTCATTTTATTCCATGGTGGCACCCACATATAATTGGATATGATCATTCCCACCTGAATTGGTCTTGTCCACAAAGGAGGTGTGAATGCTTGCTGTAGAACAATGATAGCACAGTGATTTGTGGATGCAGCCCATTATGTGTAAAAGTTAACAGCTGAACAAATGAGTTAGAGGGTTGGCAAGAAGCGGATGTGACAGTTTCCCTGATGTTTAGTTTAATTAGCACATGCTCTCTGAGAGTTCTGGTTCTACTTTTTTAAACACATTTTCAAACATCCATGTAGAAATAATGTTTGGTTCTAAGCAGCCCTTAGTGCTTGTATGGAAAAAGAAATCATTTCCCTTAACTGGGGCCTAACGAAAGTGTTTTCCCCCCAATAAACAAAATGTCAGTCTTACAATTCACATTAATTCAAACTCCTTCTGATTCTAAATAAGCAGTAAAAGACAATCTTTGGAGATCAAGTCAAATGTCCGATTTATTATTTTTTTTAATATAACTTGAAACTGGAACAAACGTTGTTTTGAACGAGTGTACAAATGAAATGGTAGACACATGCTGAACTCAACAATGTGACAGTACGGGGAAAAAAAGAGGCCAAAAGTCTTGTACAGAGAATTAAAAGGAACAATAAATATTTCACTACCTGATATTGAAATGACCTCCTGCCATCTCAACATTTTTTATCCATAATAATAAAAAAAAAGTGCTCCCTTTTCCTTTTTTTAGCGGAGCACAAATACCAAGCAATAATAAATAGTTCCAAACTTGTAGTAAAAGACAAAACCTCCAAGTAAACAACGAAAGCTCATACAATAATAGAAAAAGGTAATAAAAATAGTTTGCCTTGCCAGTACAAATGCAAACAACCGAAATCAACGTTACTTTGCTTTGCAGTTCTAAAATACAAAGAGCACCATAAAATGAGTTTACCTGTGAAAAACAAAACCTTGGACTGTATTGAATCAGGACTAGGATGAAATGCTGAAGGGTGCAACTGGTTTTTTTAAAAAAAATGTTATGTCCTATGGGGGAAAAAATTAAGACTATCACTCCAGTAATGTTCCAAACATTGATTTTAGCTGGAGCAGGACCAGGCTCTCTAGAATAATTCTAACATAACACCATTAATTTTGCTGATATTAGCACTGTAACAATCATGATGACAGCAGAGATAGCTATGGTACGCCTGCCATATTGTGCTTATGGCCTTGCAAAGCAGGATTCCTAAAAGCAAGAAGGGAGGGAGGGTCATCGCAGTTTCACTTGTGCTTCAAAGTGACTTATGTTGGTTTCTCGGCAGTTAAAGTCACACTATAAGACAGCTGCTGGTGGTTCAAATCTTTGTCAAGCACAAAAGAACTGTGTGGTGCTCTTAAGCAAATTCACTGCAATCTAGAATGTGGATTCATTCTCCTGCTGAATTGGTTTGGATAAAATGGACATCTAAGGAGGATCACAATTCTACAGATGATTTTACCCCTATGTAGCAGCAACACTGAATTCCGTGGGTTTATGCCAGGATAAAGGAAAGCAAAATGTGCACAATATTGTGAGGTAAGAAGCTGAGGTTGCTATCTTAGGTTTGCTGATGCTTCTCTATGACTGGATCCTAACGTAACATTATCCCAAATTTTGAAGAGATAGAACAATGCCAAAAGGGGGAATAGTTATTCCAAGTTCTACAATACACAACTGACACTGGAATGGCTCCATGGATTTCACATGAGCGGCCATTTCTTCACACAACATAGATAATTCCTCATCATTGTCCCTTTCAGTGTTCTGTCACTACTCCGGTGATTTTTCTTGTGCCTTGACCCCCCTCAACCCCCTCCCCAAAAGCAAAGGGAGTGGGGAAGTAGAAGAAGTTTTATCTACCTAAAAGGCACAGAATTTCATCCCAGTCCTTCAAATATTCAGAAATTTATGGAATGTACAATTAGGAGTCAACAGCAGCAAAGCAGACAGAAGAACACGGACTGGCAAAACCTGTACAGGGTCCCATTTTGACAGGGAGGGGAAAAAATAGTGGAATGCATCTGGACCAGTTTTTTAAAACTCCAATTCACTTCACAGTCGTACCAACAGGACACTGCTCTTTCTGCCCCCCACCTCAAAATTTTAAACTGCTTCATGTGAAGGGGTCAGGGGGAAAGATGGCAATGGCGTGATGCCCTGGTCCAGCAAGGGCTCCAATTTAAACTCTGCCCAAGCAAAGAAGTGTCGTACAGGAGTACAAAACCTTACAGGATCGTATACCCCTAACAGGTAGTTGGTGCCGTGAAGGATGACAATGTTAGTCACCTGTCTGGTGACGGTGAGAGGACTGAATGCACAATTAGTTAGGTGAACAGAGGCATGAATGCACACCTCAGTTAGGTGATCAGAGCTTTCAAAAACAGTACCATTGTGAATTTTGGGTACAAGTATGCGGTTTTCTACCTTGGGGCTAAAAAGCTTACATTTGCCAAGAAAAGCCACCTCCCTGCGTCTCTAAAGGGGCATTTATGGAATGTCAAACGTCTTCACAAAAATTTAATTTCAATTAACAATAACAGGCAACAGCCATCCATCCTAGGTCAACTATACCTGGGAAAGCCTTGATACAAGGGGTCCAGGCAGCTTCTACGTAATCACTGCCCTGTAGGAACAGCGCATTTTCCGTAGGCCATTTCTGAGAGAAAAAAAATATATATGTACATACGCACAACTAAAATCGTGAACAAAACCTCAAAACAAAAATAAAACCTGATAACAACCCCCCCAAATAATAATTAAAAATTAATTATTGTTTTGTTTCTTTTACTCAAAGGTTGTCAAACAACCCTTTTATTTTTTTTCCTTCTGTACAATAAGGTCTTGACATACAAATTATTTTTTGCACTATTTTATCCTGCCAAATTAAAAAAATATATTATGGCAGCCTGTTTGTTTGTTTTTATTTTTATTTCCAAATTCACTAACAAAAAAGTACATTAAATCCCTTTAAAAGGACAAGCGTACAGTTAAAAAATTACAAGTTCCAGTAAAAATACAGCAAGTGCCTACATTATATGAATCAACCAATATCAATATCCATTCCAGAAGAGGGAGGGCGGGAGGGGGAGAGAGATAAAAATAGGTACAGGTCAGAAATGTGATTTTTTTTTTAAATTCTGCAAAGCAATAACAATATTAAGCACTTTTTTTCTACATACTTTTTCTACATGGTGTAGCAGTCACCTTTTAATCCCCAAATACAAGTTTCTATACATTTTTCTTGAAATAAAAATTCAACACCCAAGGCTGAAAAAAATTTACTAAAACTCAGACTTTACAGTTACAGTGACAAGAACAAATTTATAGACCCACCATTTAAATTTTACTGCAACATTTTCAAGGAAAAAAAGAGAAAAGTTTTTTTTTTCTTTCTGGTTTTGTAAAATGCCCAGGCATTCTCCATTATTACAAATACTGGTCCACTTTTACAGTAATCAAGAAATTTTAATATATATAATATATACTAAAACCCCGTCACCAAAAGAAAACAATATACACATGGCCATTATGGCATTTTTAATAACCTATTAAGCAAACTTTGAGGAAGGAAAAAAAGAAAAAGAGAGATTGCTCAAACACACGATACACACAATGTTTTACCCTTGTATGTATTCAATACTGTAAACGTATTTTAAGACAGAGTGCACTAAATTTAACTTTAAAAAAAAATTAACCGTTGTTCCTGAATTTTTTTTCATTCAATGATAACAACTTGCAATTTTGTGTCATTTGAGTTTTAATTCAGCAGTAAATCATTTCCATTCCATTTCCTAAGCAGCGTTCTCCTGAAAAAAAAGAGAGAGGCTGAAAACAATTCAGCAAGCGGATGTCCGAAGTTGTGCTGGATATACATCTTCATTGGATTGGGTCTTACATCATTTTCATGTCCACTATCTTCAACCAGGATTTTTTTTAAAGTAAATGTGGCTCTTTTGTTTGTTTTCACCCTAAAGAACATACTTTTTTTCTTGTTCTACCTTTTTTTAAAAGTCTTTTCATTTCACAAAAATGTTTGCATTTGTCTCAAGAGACTCAAATAGGAAGATCAGGTTTCAAGGCACTCACATCAAATTGAATGGCAGTAGAAAAACTGTCCAATATTTTTTTTTCTTTTATAGTGCCAGTATTGTGAATGCCACGCTTAGCAACACTGACACTTAATCTCAGATGTCCTTTTTAACAGTTTCACCCACCTCTGGACCAAGCAAAGACAAAAATGCTATAATTTCTTGTTCAGAAGCCACTGGTCTTAAATGCAAACACAAAAAAACCACATTTTTTTTAAAGTGCGGGTCAACAGAACCAAAATGTGTAATTCTTAAAATTGTCCTGTCTTGATAGACTGAACAGAGAGTTCTCAAACTATGGCCTAAAAAGATTTATCTAGAGGTCATGAAAAACACACATTTTGGGGCCCTCGCAACAAAGCTGTGGAGAAAGCTGGGCAATTCAGACGAGGCCACCTACTCTGGTCTGGCAGATTAAAAGAGAAGGATCATATAGGCCCACAATATGCTCTGAGTGCATGAGAGAGAAAACAAACAAGAGTCTCATTGGTTTTCAGCATCGCTGCACCACACAGCAAGAGAAACCTACAACTCAGAAGGGTCTGTCTGATCAACATACTCAAAATAAAACGGGAAGTGGAGGAGAGAACTTGTGCCCAATGTTTGAATTACTCGAGGGAGGGGGAATAGGACCTCTTAATGAAATCCACAAATCCAAGTGTTCAACCCCTGAGCCCCAAACTGGCCCTCCCTGTAGCGACTAGAACCAGTAGGAACAGAGGCCATCACAAAAGGAAAGAGTCTAGGTAGGATGGAAGCTAACAGCAGAAAACTGTTTTGTGTCTTTCCCAGGGCTTTTTTTCAGGGGGAACGCGGGGGAACGGAGTTCCGGAACCTCTTGAAAATGGTCACATGGCTGGTGACCATTTTCTCTGAGGGCAACCCACTGAGTTCCACCACCTCTTTTCCCAGAAAAAAAGCCCTGGTCTTTCCTAACAGCTATCCATGCCATCTTAGGAATGGTCACACATTGAGAGGCATATGATTCCATAAAAATAAGAGCGAGTTATTAGGATTAAACTACAAAGGTTCAAAATGCAAAGGACTATCAGGTAACAATTTTAAATAGAAATAACACAGGTAATCTGAATCTTTAATAAAACTCAAAATTCAAAATGACTTTTAGCTACTCCCTGTGAAGGAAAGCCTATTATGCTATATGGGATGCAAGCTACTGTTGTAAGAGATTCAATTTAATGTAAGTAAGGGATATTCAGCAATTCTGAACTACATTGGTCGGTGTTTAGAAGATCCGAAGAACGAGTTCCAAAATATTAATTTATAAACAATCAGGGGAAATTCAGAATTTCAAATCTCTTAACTCAGTTTTTAGTTAATGATATCAATTTTTCAAGAAGTTTTTCTAAAGGGGAAAAAAGTTCTCAGCCCCCAAATAAGTTTTTTTTTTTTTAAACCAGCAAAAACTTTGTTATGGGACTTAAATTCAGGAATTTCAAAAGCAAAAGGAATTTGTGACCGTTTTCATTCCAGCACCTTGTTTAAGGCTGGGATCCTCGAACCTTATCGAACAGTTATCTTACCAGTACTTATCAACTACTTAATGTAGCATTCTAAAAAGGGTTGTTCATTGCACATTATATGAGTCAAAATTTTATTTCACGTCAAAATGCCTGAAAACATCTGGTCTAGCACATAGCCATTGTCTAATAGCTATAAGTGTAACCGTTCCCCCCTAGAGTATTTATTTAAATAATTGGTATGTATGGAAGTCTTAACCAAGGTAAGGATCATAATTCTGAAGTAAGCTAACTACACACTGGTTGACATCAGGCTAAATCATGGTTTCATTAAACACTAGTTATATATATTGTTTGAATGCAGACAGTCCAATAAATCAGAAGCTGCCAGCTTCTCCAGAAGTGATGTGGTGGCAGACGCCATCCTACACCCCGTGTCCTCTCCCCCAACCCTCTTGCCAGTTGCCAGGTACAGCTTGGCAACCCTAGAGTTCTGATCTAGCATAGGCAGACCTTAGGTTGGACCAATTTAATATGTGATCAGAGTTAACGTGATAGAATGAATATCTCTTAATTTTGCCTAATTGGCTGATATGACATAGGAAGAGCAACTTGGGATAAGTAATCTATCAAAATAATTCTGTAGCCCTTTGAGGCCGATAGAACAATAAACAATGTACGTATGCATGCATGTGCACATAAATTAATGCCCAATGTATTGGAATTACTCCAATAAAGGTCACTGCTGCTCTTGCTCTGGGATAGTCACATTTCAAATATCCAGGTAATCAACTGATAACTACAATTTTGCGTTTATAACGGTTTATGTGAACAAGACCTTGAATAAGTTGATATGTGTGTGACAACAACAAGCAAAGCTTTTTTTCAGTCTTGTTTTCCAAAATCTGTACATGCAGCTGTCACGGTTCTGAAATTATCTTAAGGATTTTTTAAAAAAATGGCAGAAAGGTGAAAATATACCACTAGAAACTGTAGCAAATTTTCTTACTAATAATGCTCAATTCTTGCTATTGCTTTCATGAATGTAGCTGCCATCAGGAAATACCTGTGTCCATGTCGTTTTAGCTCTCATAATATCTACTCTGGAAGTTTGTAAAACATCTTTTTAAAGGCCTCTGTTTTTATTGGCAGCATCAGTGCTACATATTAGATCCAAATCCAAAAGAAAGTGCTACGATGTTTAAGATTGTTATCCGCCATATTTTATCTTCTCTAATGTCCAAATGATTTTTTCTTTCTTGTTTTTTTAAAGGGACACCTCAAAAGGGTAAAAAAAAAACTAGAAAAGAGAACAAAATTATTACTTAAAATGTTGGCTTCTTCACAAGAAATTACAGATGCTTAGCGTAAGCTTCACCAAAGCAGCGGCCCTTTTAAAATTATAATTTAAATTGATATGCATCTCCCCCTGTAATGCAAATAATCTCAGGTTACTACCGGGGAAAATTAGAATGGGATACCCAACAAAAATGTAAAGGAAAATCGAAAACAGAAAAAAAGTCTTTAAAAAAATACCTGCACATGCCAAAACAAAAAAAATTACAAAATAACCCAATAAATACAGAAATTATTGCACAGTTAAAAGGCTTCACAATTTTACTGCCTTAACCAATCCTCAGGTTTAATAGAACTTTGTAGACACAGGTTATATTTAAGTGCCGAATTCTGGCACCTGCCATAGTTATGCTAAGTTATGTTTATGGAGGCAAGTTAGGTCAGCTTTTCTCAGTTGGCAATAGTTAAAACTGTACAACTTAAATGTTACCTAGACCCCTGATTTTAACCCGCTTGGGGGGGGGGGGCTTAGCTTCTTTCTGCCTGCTCAATTTTGACATCATTTGTCAGCAAATGTTCACCGTGCCACTTTTTCATGTGTTTCTCCAGGGTGCTGTAAACACTGAACGGCATCTGGCAAATGTCGCAGCGATATACCTCCTTCCCTATCTGGCCATGCGTTTTCATATGACGCGTCAGCTTACTGCTCTGAGCGCATGCATAGTTGCAGAGCTCACATTTGTAAGGCCGCTCTCCCGTGTGGCTCCGGCGATGCACTGTTAAGTTGCTGCAATTCTTAAACACCTTGCCACAGTACTCGCACGTATCGCTCCGCCGTCCTTCCTTTGAACTGGGTCGACCAGGGCCGGGTCCGCTGATATGGGGTGTACTGCCTCCGCTGGCTGTCCCGCTGCGCCCTGAGAGACCACCATCCAGCATATCACCCGGTGGAGTGGAGAAACGCAGGCTTCCATTTTCTGAGGAGTGCTCAGAAGAAGTTGCAAAGGGGGATTGTCGGGAGTCTGTGAATCCTAGAAACGGATCCTTCATGAAGTGCCTTGATGCTGCATATCCTACCAGCCACTGTGAGTAAACATTTTCAGAGGGTATTATTGTTGCTGGTGGTAAGTCCAAATCTTTTTCTATCTTTATTCTTTTTGATGAGTTGTTTAAACTGGGGCTTGTAATAGGGGTTGGCTTGCGAGGGAACAGACCCGGAAAGGGTTCACCTGGACCAAAGTTTCTCCCATTGACTGTCCCTTCCTCAGTACGGTCAAGTTCTCCCACTACTGAGTCTTCATCACCAGTGTCTCTCTGACAAAGGTCTCGGGGACAGAGTTCTCGTTGATCAGAAGATCTTTTCATGAAGCCTCCTCTTTTCTGCTTTTCAGCCAGCATGTCATTGTACTGTTGGATGGTCCCGAGGCTTACATTCTCTATCACTTTTCCTAGGACAAGGGATTTTTCATCTGGCAGCGATTTGGAGCCATTTTCTCGATTACGACTTAACTCCGAGTCCATGCTGAAGCTTGACTCAGGCCTACTTTCATTTTCCAGCTCCTCTTCCTCCTCCTCCTCCTCCTCCTCTTCTTCATTGTCATGCCCTAGAGAAGGATCACTCTCATTCCTGAAATCTGCCTCACTAGACTTTAGTCCTTCTCCAGTGAGCTCGCTTGTGCCAGGCTCAGGGGAGCTTGTTGCAGAAAGTCCATCATCTGACCTCCCTGTCATGGATCCAGCCTTGTGCATATGCGTTTTCATATGGCGTTTTAACTTGCTGGCTTGGGAACAAGCATGGTCACAGAGCTGGCATTTATAGGGCTTCTCTCCTGTGTGACTACGGCGGTGTACAATGAGATTGCTCTGGAACTTGAACGTTTTCCCACAAAATTCACAGGACTTACTTTTAGCCTGAGGCTGGGGAGGCGTAGTGCTGCTTGGGGGCATTGGCGGCAATGGTGGGGTGCTCAGAAAAGGTGATTTAGGGCTTGGCTGGAAAGGATTCAACAAGCGATGCATAGGGTTGTTGCGATTGGGAGAGACTGGTGGAGGGGTGGAGTTGTTCCCTGCCAGTTCTCGAAGCCTTCTAGAGAAATCCATCGCTGGGGACTCGATTGCCATGGGGTTTAAACGCATGACTCTGTCAAAGGCACTGGGATGCTGGGCAACTAACCCCATTTCTTCGGCACTAAGGCGATGTGGATCCAGATGATGACGAGGTGGTGGGCTGAAGAGGGGAGGTGTGTTGGGAAGCCGACCTTCACCAAAGCCAGGATGATCACGCAGAATGGGACCTGTCATTCGCAAGAGACTAAAAGGGTTGTTGTCGCCAAGGAAATTCATCAACGGGGACTGTGCAACAGTCTCGGGTCCCAGAGGAGGAGGGATGGTGATGCGTGGAGTAAGGGAGCTATTTGAAGGGCTTGTTTCCAAGTAGATGCGGAATCCATGTGTGTTCTGGGCATGCTGAAGCAAAAACCAAGCACTGTTAAAAGGCTGCTTGCATGTTGTGCAAATATAGCTTGAAGGCTCATCTTTACCTAGAGGTAAAAAAACAGACAGAAAAAGAAAAAAACATCAGAAAAAAATCACATACAAAAGTTCTAAATACCTACGTGGTATTTCCTTTTTGAAAATATTCTACTAAAATAAAATCTATCTTTTCTGCCTATCCATAATTCTGGTGATGGTAGAAAGTACCCTAAAGACATAGCTGACTTATGGGGTTTTCAAGACAAGAGACTAACCGGTGTGGTTTGCCATTGCCTACCTCTGCATAGAAATCCTCGCCTTCCTAGCAGGTCTCCCATCCAATTACTAACAAAGGCCAACCCTGCTTAACTTCCAAGATCTGACAAGGCTGGGCTTGCTTGGGCTATTCAGGTCAGGTCTTTATTTATTGTATAGCAAATAAATCAATTATAGTTTGCTAGAATCCAGCCAACTCTGTTCCAACTTAGAGCCAAACTACACGTTACATTGGCCACAGGTCCAACCCATGGCTATCAATGCCATTTTATAGATGAATAATTCATTCAAAAACTGTCACAAAGATGCAGCAGTACCATGTGATTTTGTTCCCCCTGCATGGCTTTTCAAGTGCCGAAATAGTCATAGCTGTTTTGATACATGAAAAAGCATAGAGGGGAAACAAAACTGCATGTTGGTAGTGTGTCACAGGCCGGATTGGGCCCTTGTGGCAATTTTTAATGGTTAAATTCTCCTCTAAAATGGCACTGATGGCCATGGTAGTTTGGCCCCTAGTTTCAAAATTCTTTGTTCAAATCTCCACTTAGCTATCAAACTAAGTGGTAAGCTTGAATCAGTCACTTTAACATACATTATAGGATTGTTCTTGATAAAAGAAGAGAGCAAAGAGGATCACTTCAGGGAAGGATAAGTAAATAGGAGATATTGAAGAAACTATGTAAACCACAGACAGTGCCTGCTTTCTTGCGCTAAATTTGCACTGAAATTCTTTTAATAAATATAATTTATTAGAGATGCTTAAGCAGCATGCGTAAATTCAACCCAATATTTCATTCAACTACATTGGTCATCAACTGGTGAAAGATTAGAAATCTCACCTACATATGGAAAGTGCACCCTAAAAAATGTTCCACAGTTGTTTATCAGAAACCCTAAACATATCAGAAGAGAGCCATCAAAATCAATTTAACTATGAAAAGCCACTGTGGCCATCTATTAAGTACCTGATATCTAGCCCATCCTTGAACACAGAAATATTAAATTAGTACTTTGATTCACTTGTTTTTCTTCGTTTCTCAATTTCTCCTTTCAGTTCTGTTTCAGATTTAGACAACAGGCAAGCAGACAACCATCACTGCTACATTCAGGATTCTGCTGACTTTATGGATGGACACAATGCAAACTTTTCATCTTCTTCAATATGCATAATGGCCGCTATGAGCTTCAATCTTGGGCAAATTCCTTGAAACCATCAGATTCAGAGATCACATTCCACCTTTCAAAGCAGCTAATGGTAGCTGAGCTCAGTTTCAAAATTAGTGGACTCTCACAGCAGCGATTATATTAACAAAATCAGGGTTGTTCAGTACTTGAAGCCCTCTTTGGAGTAAAGCCCCGATTGATTAATTCTACAGCTTTGTGGAAGGCTGCTATTAGGCAGGTTTGCTGCTTCCCTCTGTTTTATCCTCACACAACCAAGACCAAAGTACCATATGAAAGCAAATTACACGACATGCACAGTCCTATAGGCTCCGAGGGTGACCAGGACCTGCAGAATTTTGTTCCTCTAGTCTTCCTCACCTTTGTCAGCCAGATAAGGAACCAGAAAAATTTTGGTCTGATATGGTACAGCTATATTTGGGTTCTCCGATATAGAAAGGTACCTCATTTCACTCCTTGTATTGTGTTCTTTTACAATTCCCATCTAATAATTCCCCCAAACTGATGTCTTACCAAGAGTACAGGTTGCAGTTAAAGAATAGGCACCTGTGTGCAGAGAATTACTATTAGCATGGCCAAGAAAATTTGCCTTGGAGGGTCACTGGTTCCAGGAGCAAACTGAATCAGTGGGATCTAATTATCTCAGACCTTGGCTGCAATGCACCTAAAATAAAATGGCCAATATTGTAATGCCCCAGTAGAGATCTATAGTGCAGCCTCATTAGTAAGTTCAAGGACTACTCCAACCCCTCCTGGGCTGCTAGGAAGTACCTTCTTCCCTGACTTCACCTGAAATCACAAAAAATTAACTAAAAGTACCCAAAATAAAGTTCAGAAAAGAAGGACACATAGATAGGACAACAACCTAAGCCCCTGAGATAGGGCTAGACACAATTTGTCAATTAAGAGGGAAGACAAGCAGATTCTGCGATCACAAGGTACACTGTGACCTCACATTGGTCATACTGAGTAGGTTAGATCCCCTCAAAAGGTTACACGGTGGTGGGCCAAATAGGACTCCATGGCTATCCATGAACCATTACCAACTTAAGGAAAATCTGCCCCCCTCCCCTTCCAAACATTCACGCATTGATGACATGCTAGAATGCTGTGGGAAGGGAGGTGATTTTTTTATTTGTTTTGAAATAATCTTGTTCAACTATAACAATGGGTATTTATTCCAAACCTTTTGGGACATTACCCCTAAGCAAAAGATGTTTAAAAATGCTTCTAGCAGCAATAGCTACCCAGTTTATACCCAAGCATTCTGCATAAGGATCTGCTTAGTACTGGAGAGGAATTCCTGTCAGTATGTGTATATATGTAATATTCTGAAGATGAATTTCAATACTTTCAATAGTTAATATTTTTCTTTCTTGAGACTAAATGTGACAAAAAAGTCTAGAGCTTTAATATTTCTTAAACAATACCATGTGTATTATAAAAATGACAGGTCACTGAGGCAAGCTAAAGTATATAGCATGTTTAACAATATGTTTTACCTCAGTTCACCCGTGAATGGACTTTCATAAAGCTGTTTCTTAAGTATGACCCAATAGCAAACTAGGAGCAAAATCTTACAAGGTCATATAGCTTCAAATTAAAGAGGGCTCAGTACCCTTTACCTCCCTCTTATCCATACTTAATTGATTATCTGCAGCTGATTTGAGTCTTTCAATTTTACAGCCATTGCTTGAATTTTCTTTAGCATTTTCAGAAGAAATGTCAATGTGTATTACGACTTAAGCTGAAAACCAAGGCCAGTCTAATAACTTGTAGGGAGGGGAGGTATAAAAATATTTTGTTTAAATGGTAGTTAGCTGGCCATTTGTATTTGCGACACGGAGGAGAGATATTTTGTTTTATTCCCCCCCCAATTTCACCTCTGGGAGAGAATCTTTTTCTTTCCTGCTTTCTGATTCCCTTTCAAACCTGGCTTATTAGTGTTTTACTGGCACAAGACACTGAAATGATGAGTTATCAGTCATAACAGCAGCGGTTCTATTCTCTTTCTCTCTCTTTCTCCCTCTCTCTCTGTTTTACTTCACTTTCATGCCCCCAAACTCTTCTTTTCTGCAGCCCCCTGTTCACAATGGCAAAATTGTCTTCAGGCTACTCGGCTACGAAGACTCTGACAGAATTGGTTATTTCTTCTTCTTTTTTCCCTCGCTTCACTTTCACAGCCCTCAAAGGCTGTCCCTAGACTCTCCTTTATTTTTTTACAAAAATACTTAACTAAAAAATAAAATAAAATGTTCATTTCCATATTATCACTTCATGGTTATCTTGCCGCGAAGTTGCCCTGAGCAGTGTGGATGCTCACTTTTAAGAACAGAACAATGTCAAAAAGTGTTTGAAGATAAGCTCCAAACATTTTTATATTTTAAAACTTGCTAAGTATTTTAAACATACCTAGGAATGGTCAGATACATCTATAAAGTGATCCCCACAGTTTATAATGGAAAGCACCTATGCTTGAAAACAGTTTCCTTACATAAGCTCACCTTCTTAGGTGGCTCACAGTGCCATCCTAAATGGAGTTACATCCTTCAAAGTTGATTTACTTCAATTGTCTTAGAAGGATGACTACCTGCCTAGGATGGCTCCATTGGTCTGCTACACACAAAGGAGAAAAAGCTTCCCATTGTCGCATTTCCTATGTTAAACCTAAGCAGAGAACTCCAGATACAGCAGAGTTAGAGTTCCACTCTGTGGAACATGAGGAGATTCACATTTAAGGGAGCAGATCATCCTATAGGTATTTGAGTTCCCTCCATTTTACTGATCCCCCATAACCCCAACTTTGAGGACCTAGTTTTTCATTAAAAAGCAAATGTTTACCTAAAAGTGCAGTATAGTTTTCAATGTGTTGCTATTTGCGTGCACACACCTCTCGCAAATACTCTTGGATGAATGGAGCACACAGGACTACATTTCCCAGTAGGCTTCAGAAATCTAACACAGCAACCGCCAGTTTTTGCAAATGAAGTGCAGATTAGAGGTGGGCACAAACGAAAAAAATGGCAGTTCGTTCAGTTAGTCGCGGTTCATGAGTCACAAACTTTCATGAACTTGTCCTGGTTCGTGAACTGGTTCATTCAGTTTGTGAAAATGTCAATTTCGGGTCAGCAAAAAGTCTGCAGAGGGCCCATCCCCTCCCCAATAGCCTACAAAACTGATTGATCGGTGCCAGGCTGTCTGCAGTGACGAACTGAAATACAAACCAAACAAATCAGGCTAAAATTCATCATGGTTTGAGAGAAATGAGCTCCCACAAACTGCTGGTTCGCAAACCACGAAAAAGCCTGGTTTGTGACGAACTTTGGTTCGTAATTCAGTTCATGCCAACCTGTAGTGCAGATATTTTTAAAAATCTTCTTTTCATATTTGTTTTCACTCTCCCCTCAGTTTATTTAATCTTTCTCCAAAAAGGTCCTCCCTCCTGTCATTTCAGTGAGGATGGAGGCACTCCTAAAACTTCCCCACTATATGAGTCCTTGTTTTCATTTATCCCATTAGAGTGAAAGCACTAAAAAGGAAGCACAAGCCTCTCCTCAGTTTTTGTAATGGTCAAATCTGCCTCTACCTATAGCAGTGAACTCTATCTAAATCACTTCTCTCCAATAATTAATGTTGTAGTTGCACTTTAGTACAGACTTATCTTTTTATTAGATATTATTAGTGTGGATATTCTTATTAAAAACTCAAATAGTAACTCTTGTTCCCAATTACACAATGCAATTATAGTATTTCCTTACAATTTCTAGTTGCTATTAAGCATATGTGGGAAGCATCAAATAGTGTTCCAAAGATCCAAAGAGACAGAAACATGCTCGAACCATAGTGAGATTGGTCAAGGACCCTGAAATGTTCTTTTCTTCCAGGTACTGATCTTATTAGGCCTCATAACATCACAATGGGTCAAAATGGGATTGTAATAAACATGGCCAACCAGAGGAGACTTTTGAAGCAGCATGCCAGTCTATATTGTTAACTCTCTCGTCAACCAATAGGTTCACTGGAAGCCAACTTTAAGCAAAGATGAAAAGTGATGAGTCAGGTCCATCCACAACCACCACCTAAAGCACTCACCTAAAAAACTGCATGAATAAAATGACTACCTGCCTAGGATGGCAGTCACTGCTGTAGATTACGTCAGCCTCCTGTTCCAAGGCTGTTTCCTCCCGATTCAACTTTTCTAACAGACATCACTAATCTCCACTAGCATTACTTAGCATTCTAACTAATGGATCTTGCTGGATTAAATAACGAGACCTTGAGAATCCCGCGGTTTAAACCCATGCAAGTAATTATAGACTGCAATTTCTGAACCGACCTGCCTATTCTGAGACTAAATTTTTTTCCTGGAAATAAAAATAATTGTTCTCTCTCTTACTCAGTGATGGACTACATTATGTTCAAAATGTGTGTGTGTTAAGGTAAAAAGCAAAGCATAGTTGAAGTTAGTACTCCCACACATAGTACAGGTTCTCACTGAGACTTTGTCCTGGGTACGAAGCAGTTTTTACAATGGGCACTCATTGAAGAAGGTAGAAAACTTAAATGCTTTTCTTTCCACTTAGCAGTTGATTCCTGTTGAAGGCCCAGTTCTTCCTATAAGTTCACCCCCTCTTCCTGCCATGCATCAAGTGCGGTCCATTTTATACAAATAAAAATACTTAAAAACACAAATACAAATTAAAAAAACATGCACACAAAATGATTAAAAACGCCAAAAACCCTTTAAGTACATTATATGGAAATTTAGAACAGACATATAATGTATCTTAATTTATTTTATTTTTTAATTTCATTTTTCAGTTAAAATTGCCTCCCAATTCAGTTCACAAGAATGAAAATTCACTATACCAGTGGTACACATTGAACATAAATGAAAATAAGAGACAGTATTTTCCTAAAATTATTTTTTCCTCTGTCCTCAGAGCTCTTCAAGGGATTCCTTTTTAATGGATTGTTTTTTAATTACTGTTTTTTGTATAATTGTAAGCCGCCTCAAGCAGAAGAGGTAGCACAGAAATATTCTAAATAAATAGCTCAATTAATTCTAAAATTTGTATGTATCAGCAATAAGCATTTCTCTTCAGATGAGGAGGAACCAGTAGCAACTTAGCCACAGGTATACTTCCATTTGGGAGTGGGCCGTCTTATTCGCCCCCCCCCCCCCGCCCCCACACACACATACACACCTCCTTTCTTTGAAGGCCACAGCAGGAGGCTGTCCGGGGACGAGCCTCCCCTCCCTCCTCGCCGCCGCCCCCCCCGCCTCCAGGGGCCCCACAACTCACCTAGCCGGGGCAGGCGCGGCGGCGGCCGGGCGCGGCCGCGGCAGCCGGCCCGGCGGCCGGGCGAAGCGCTGTCGCGGCGCCGCGGAGGAGGCGGCGGCGGCAGCAACCCGGGCGGGAGGAAGCGACCCGGGGGAAGCAAACCGGCAGGCTGGGCGGCCGCCGGAGCGGACGCCTCCAGGGCAGACGGCCCCAATGCGGTGGCGGCGACGACGGCAGAGGCGAGGCGGCGCAGCCGCGAGGCCCGCGCTTGCGAGGCCGAGCCTCGCCCGGGGCCGCGAGGCAGCGAGGGGGTGGGAACCGGCCCCGGCGTCGGCAGGCGATAGGCCGGCCCGCCCGCCCACCAGGGAGACGGGGGAAGGGCGCCCAATGGCAGCTGGGAGGCGGGAGGAAGGAGCACCAGGCTTCCCACCCCGGAAAGGCTGGAGGCAGGTGTTGCTGCCGGCGTTGGGACAGATAATGAGCCTCACCTGGGGCGCTGGCGATTGGGGAGCGGGGCGGGGCTGCCCCTAGCGAGGGAGGGGATAAAAGGGGTCAGAGGCTCCCTGGCCAGGGAGGAGAAACAGGGAGGCTGTCCTGAGGGAAGGACCATCCCTGGGCCCAGAGGCTGTGCTTACCTGTTGCCAGACACGGTTTAACAGCCCTGGAGCCATCTGAGGCCAATCAAAAGGGAAGCTGAGACCCCTGGAGCCAGCAGACAGGCCGCCTGCCCGGCCTAGGTAGCAGCGGGACAACCCCCCGGACCCGCCGGCTGCGCTGACCGCACCCCCGCCACAACGGACCCGACGGACGCGGCGCCCCCTGCTGACGGAGAAACTCACAACGTGGTGGAGAATGCAGGCCTTCGACCGCTAGTGAAGCGCCTCCCCTACCTACCCACGCCTGCGGGGTGGGCCAGCAGCCGGTCTTTCCTCCGTCCGCCAACGTTTCCGGGACCCACCACCACACCGCCTACACCCCCGACAGCTATGGACCAGGGAGGAGGAGGCGGAGGGGCAGCGCCTGCCAACCCCAGCGGCTCGTTTGACTTTGCCCAGTTCGGGCAGTGGATGGCCGAGCAACAGGGGCGCCTGTTGCGCGACATAACCTCGCAGCAGACGGAGCAGCAGGGGCGGATTCTGCAAGACATCGTGGCCCAACAGCGCGACGCCCAGGCAGCCCTCCTCCGGGATGTCTGCCGCACCTTAAGGGACGCCCAAGGCGGCGCCGGAGCCCCAGCTGGCCCGGGGGGCCCCCACAGGGCCGCCCCGTTCCAACTCACCAAGCTGGGGCCAGAGGATGATGTGGACGCGTTCCTGGAAACCTTTGAGCGCACCGCGGAGGCTGCCCAGTGGCCCCCCGCCCAGTGGGCCTTCATTCTCGGACCCTACCTGACCGGGGAAGCGCAGGCCGCGCTCAAGGCTCTCCCAAAGGAGGAGGTGGCCGACTACGCGAGGCTGAAAGAGGCCATTCTGGACCGCTACGCCATCACCCCCGACACGTACCGCCAGAGGTTCCGGGCCCTGAGCTATAACAAGGGTGATCGGCCGCGGGGGTTCGTAACCACCCTCCGGGACCTGGCCTACCGATGGCTCAAGCCAGAGACGCCGGGCGAAAAGGCCATCACGGATCAGGTCGTCCTGGAGCAGCTCCTGAACGTTCTGCCAGCCAAGGCACGATACTGGGTGGCCTGTAGCAAGCCGGCCGATCTCAAGGAGGCCACGGCCCTGCTGGAAAACTTCATGGCGGCAGAGCCAAGGGAGCCCAACAAGGACGGAGCTACACCAGGGCGCGACGGCCGACCCACCGGGAGGGCCCGGGTAGGGCCCCGTGGACCCCTGGGGGCTGATTCCGCTGCCCTCCCCCCCACCGGGGCCAAACCTAGCAGCAGCGGAATCCCGCCCCGCTGGCCACGACCACCGCCACCCAACGTGAACGCCCCCGGCGGCCCGGCCCCTGCCAGCACTGCCGACCGAGGGCCCTGCTTTCGCTGCGGACAGCGGGGCCACCTGATGAGGGACTGCCCCCTAATGGAGTGCGATGCCGGGTGGGAGGAAGCCCTACCACTGGCCACCCGCGCGGTCCGGCCCCCGCCCCTACTGGTCATCGTTGAAATTGCGGGCCGGCGGCTGTCAGCACTCCTAGATAGCGGCAGTTCCGTCTCAATGATACGGACCAGGCTCTTGCCCGAGGGCCTGCCTGTCGTGCGGCGCACGTCCGTCGCGTGCCTCCACGGACACGCAGAAGAGTACCCGGTGGTGAGAGTTCCGGTGCGCTACCAAGGACAGGAGTGGGAGTTGGAGCTCGCCCGAGTGCCCGCGCTCCCCTACCCGGTACTGCTGGGCCGAGATGCGCCAGGCCTGGAGGTGCGGTTGCAGACCTCGCCAGCGGAGGCCCTCCCCGCCACCACTGACCCCGAGCCCCGTGCCGGGACCTCGGCATCGCCTGATGATCCCTCGCCACCCTCCTGGGGTGCCGATCCCGCCTTCCGGGAGGCCCAGGCGACTGATGTTACCCTCGAGTCCCTCCGGGACGCCGTGGCGGTAAGTGAGGGGTGCATCCGGGACGGGCGGAGGGCTGGCCGCTACCCCCGAATTGTCAAGGAAATGGGCCTCTGGTACAGGCTGACTGCCAGTCGGGGGGTTGAGACCCGGCAGTTGCTGGTCCCGCAGGCCTTCCGGGCCTCCGTCCTCTCCTACGCCCACGACCACGCCTGGGCCGGCCATCAGGGGGCCAATAATACGCTGGCCCGGGTCCTGGCCCACTTCTTCTGGCCGTCCGTGGCTGCTGACGTCAAGGCCTTCTGCCGCTCCTGCCCAGTGTGCCAGCGAGCATCCACCCGACCGGCCCCCAAAGCCCCACTGATGCCCCTGCCGCTCGTACAGACCCCCTTCGACCGCCTAGCCATGGACTTCGTGGGACCACTGCCACGTACGGCCCGCGGCTGCCGGTTCCTACTGGTCTTGGTTGACTACGCCACCCGCTATCCCGAGGCGATTCCCCTGCGGTCCATGCAGGCGGCCGGCGTCGCTAGAGCACTGATGCGGTTCTTCGCCCACGTGGGGTTGCCCCGGGAAATCCTCACCGACTGTGGGACACCCTTCACGGCCTCCTTGACACGACAGCTCTGCTCAACCCTAGGCATCCGCCAGATCTTTACGTCCATCTATCACCCGCAGACCGACGGCCTGGTGGAGCGCCTCAACCAGACCATCAAAGCCATGTTGCGGAAGCTGGCACGGGACAAGCCAAACCAATGGGATCTTCTGGTCGATCCCCTCCTCTTCGCCCTACGGGAAACCCCTCAGGCATCCACCGGCTACGCCCCCTTCGAGCTGTTGTACGGCCGGCGGCCACGAGGCATCTTGGGGGTGGTCGAGGAGCAATGGGCGACCCCCCGAGACGACCCCGCAACAGCAGCGCCGGACTACGTGCGGGAGTTGAAGGAACGCCTCCAGCTCGCCCGGGAGACGGCTCAGCGCAATCTGGCTGAGGCCCAGGAGGCCCAAAAAGAGCGCTATGACAAGGGAGCCCGGCTACGCACCTTCCAGGAAGGCGACAAGGTCCTGGTCAACCGGCGAGTCTTTGGCCCGCAACAAGCCGGAGACCCCTGGAGGGGCCCCTTTACAATCACCCGGGTGCTGGGCCCTCTGACATATCTGGTCCAGTGGGGCCCCTCGCGGCGACAAGCCAAGAGGCTGCACGTCAACGACATCAAGGCGTGGCGGGAGCGGGAGCCGCAGGCGTGTCAACTCGCCGCCGACCCCCTGGAGCCCGCCGATGGAAACCTGCCCTGGATCCCCCGGGGGGGCCCCCCGGAGGCCCCCACGCTAGACCCGGCGCTCCTCCCGGAACAGCGTGAGCAGGTGGAACAGTTGCTGAGGGACTTCCCCCACAGCTTCTCACGGATCCCAGGATGCACCACGACGGTGACCCATGCCATACCTACCCCGCCGGGGCGGGTGGTCCGGGCACCCTGGCGGCCCTTGCCCCGGAAGCAGTGGGATGAAGTGGACCGCGAGGTAGCTGACATGCTCCAGCTCGGGGTTATCGAGCCCTCCCGCAGCCCATGGAGGAGCCCTGTGGTGCTAGTGCCGAAGCCCGACGGATCCGTCCGCTTCTGCATTGACTTCCGGGAGGTCAACCGCATCGCGCAGTTTGACGCCTACCCCATGCCGCGGGCGGAAACCCTCATCGACCAACTGGGCACCGCCCGATATCTGACAGCCCTGGATCTGACGAAGGGCTATTGGCAAGTGCCCATGGCGGAAGGTGACAAGGAGAAGACAGCCTTCGCCACGCCCCAGGGGCTGTTCCAATTTCGCATGATGCCCTTCGGGCTACACGGGGCGGCCGCCACCTTCCAGCGGCTGGTAGACACGGCATTAGCCCAGTGCCAGGGGTTTACCGCCGCCTACATCGACGATATTCTCGTCTTCAGCCCCGACTGGCCCTCCCACATGCAACACCTTCGCCGGGTTCTGCAAGCCCTGGACGCTGCCGGCCTACGGGCAAACCCGCAGAAGAGCCGGGTGGGCTTCCAGGAGGTCAAATACCTGGGATTTATAGTTGGCCGCGGCGTGCTGAGGCCGGTCCCCGAGAAGGTGGCCACGCTGGAGGACTGTCCCCGTCCGACCACCAAGAAGCAGCTCCGACGCTTCCTGGGATTGGTCGGATATTACAGCAAGTTCATTCCGAACTTCGCATCCCGGGCCAGCCCCCTGACAGATCTCCTCCGGAAAGGACTGCCTACCAAGCTCCCCTGGACGGCAACGGCCGATGAGGCCTTCCGGGCGCTCCGGGGGGCCCTGTCCAACGCCCCGGTCCTCCACAATCCCAACTTCAATGAGCCTTTCGTCGTCCACACTGATGCCTCGGACACGGGGCTCGGAGCCGTGCTCTCTCAGGAAATCGACGGGGTGGAGCGGCCAGTCCTCTTCCTAAGTCGCAAGTTGCAGAAGGCCGAGCGGCAGTATGCCACAGTGGAGAAGGAGGCCTTGGCCGTCAAGTGGGCGGTGGGGGCCCTCCAGTATTACCTCACCAATAACCCCTTCACCCTGGTTACGGACCATGCCCCCCTCTTGTGGATGGCGCGGATGAAGGACCACAATGCCCGCATACTTAGATGGTATATGTCGCTCTTACCTTTCAGTTTTGTGACGAGACACCGACCAGGGCACCTGCACCGGAACGCCGACTTCCTGTCAAGAATGCACGAGGAAGACCCACCTGCATCTGGGAGCGAAAGGGGGAGGGCGTGTCCGGGGACGAGCCTCCCCTCCCTCCTCGCCGCCGCCCCCCCCGCCTCCAGGGGCCCCACAACTCACCTAGCCGGGGCAGGCGCGGCGGCGGACGGGCGCGGCCGCGGCAGCCGGCCCGGCGGCCGGGCGAAGCGCTGTCGCGGCGCCGCGGAGGAGGCGGCGGCGGCAGCAACCCGGGCGGGAGGAAGCGACCCGGGGGAAGCAAACCGGCAGGCTGGGCGGCCGCCGGAGCGGACGCCTCCAGGGCAGACGGCCCCAATGCGGTGGCGGCGACGACGGCAGAGGCGAGGCGGCGCAGCCGCGAGGCCCGCGCTTGCGAGGCCGAGCCTCGCCCGGGGCCGCGAGGCAGCGAGGGGGTGGGAACCGGCCCCGGCGTCGGCAGGCGATAGGCCGGCCCGCCCGCCCACCAGGGAGACGGGGGAAGGGCGCCCAATGGCAGCTGGGAGGCGGGAGGAAGGAGCACCAGGCTTCCCACCCCGGAAAGGCTGGAGGCAGGTGTTGCTGCCGGCGTTGGGACAGATAATGAGCCTCACCTGGGGCGCTGGCGATTGGGGAGCGGGGCGGGGCTGCCCCTAGCGAGGGAGGGGATAAAAGGGGTCAGAGGCTCCCTGGCCAGGGAGGAGAAACAGGGAGGCTGTCCTGAGGGAAGGACCATCCCTGGGCCCAGAGGCTGTGCTTACCTGTTGCCAGACACGGTTTAACAGCCCTGGAGCCATCTGAGGCCAATCAAAAGGGAAGCTGAGACCCCTGGAGCCAGCAGACAGGCCGCCTGCCCGGCCTAGGTAGCAGCGGGACAACCCCCCGGACCCGCCGGCTGCGCTGACCGCACCCCCGCCACAACGGACCCGACGGACGCGGCGCCCCCTGCTGACGGAGAAACTCACAGAGGCATATAACAAGAAACCTTTCTTTAGCTCTCTTTTACTAAACATTTCAGGCTCGCTTTACAAAACTTCAACAAAGGCAATGAAAATATAAGGAATTTTAATGCTGCTTCAGCACCACTTTAGAAAGTCAAGGAAATAGCAACTTGCAACATTTTAATACAAGGGTATGGTTTTAACACTCAGGAGCAGACATGTATCTGCTTCCTCCATAACCACCTCCACTGCTCTTTTTTATAATAAGCATTTAAATAATTGGTCCTACTTTTTTTTTATTCTAATACCTCCCATTAATGGTAATGTGGGTGCTCAGTAAAAACCACACCTTCAATTGAATTATTATTGAATTAAAATGCTTTAATTGAAAGCACTGGTTTAACAAGTCTTCTTTAAGATTTTACCGTAAGACCCGTAGACGTTAAGAGAAAGGAATTAAACCATGAAAATGTTTTATGTGAGGAAAAACTAAGAAAAACTGATTATTGAACCAGAAATCCCCATAAAGTTTCTGGAAGCTCAATTTCTGCTTCATAAGGGACTGCAAAGTGGATGCAGTGTTTAATCATATGTTTCAGATGTTTTACAAGCACAAAGCACAATCCACAAACTAGTCAACTTCCAGAATATTAGGATTCAAACCTGATCAGGACTGAACGACACAACCATGTTTATTTTCCAATAACTTCACCTATGTTTTGATACCTTAATTGTGTTGAACAGTTACTGCAGATTACCAGATTGTGACTTGGAGATTTTATCCTTTATTTAAAAACCACTGATGTGGGAGACAAAGGTGTGGCTTTTCTATAGTACTTGTATCTGTTCTCATTCTCTCCTATAGTAGCTACAAGATTATAAGGCTTATAGCAGACAGATAAAAGTAGTAGGGTAAAAAATGGGCATATGAAGCCACATTCACCTTGTTTGGTTGGTAGAAGATGTAATAGTAAAGAATGAATCTCTGGGTTGCCTCCTGGCCCCAACCAACTTTCACCAACAGAGTTTCCAAATGACTTTAATGGTACACTAACCAATCATCAGACAAGTTTACCATTGTATTCCTTACCAAGAGATGTCACTCATTCATGTTCATTTAGCATCGATCCCATGCCAAGCAACCCATGTACATATTAAAAATGGGGAGGACAGATGTTGCCTCATGAACCTGATAAAAACTGTAAAGTCAAAGTGGTATAGCAATTACAGCTAGGACTTGGTTGTGACTAGAGGCAGGAATGAACCAAAATATGAACTGGACCAGTTTGTGGTTCACGAACCAGCGGTTCATGGGAGCTCATTTCTCACGAACCATGATGAATTTTAGCCTGGTTTGTTTGGTTCATATTTCAGTTCACCACTGCAGACAGCCTGGTGCTGATCAATCAGTTTCCCAGGCAACAGGGGGATGGGCTCTCTGCAGACCTTCTGCTGACCTGGAAGTGACATTTTCATGAACCAAATGAACCAGTTCTCGAACTGGGGCAAGTTCGTGAAAGTTCATGGTTCGTGAAATGCGACAAACCACAAATGGCACAGTTTTGAATTTTCCTGGTTCATGTCCATCTCTAGTTGTGATCCAGGTTGAAATTCCTACTCGGCCATGAAGTTCATTGTGCCAGTCACTTTCTCTCAGCATAATCTACTTTGCAAAGTGATTGTGAGAATCAAATGGGTAAAGACATCATTTCTCACAAACATGGATCAAAGTGGATTTCTAGCATGAGGTCCTAAAGAAGCTCTAATCTGCAACGTACAATAAAACAGAGCACAAGAAATGAACAGTCTAATCTTAACACTGGTAGCAACAGCAAAGGCTCACTTGCATAATCAATTTAGAGCTATTTATTCAACAAATACACTGTGGAGTGCTTTTTTAGACTCCTGAACATGGCTTGTGGTATATTGTGGTGTGGATGATATGTATTCAGGTGGAAGACTGATGTGTGTAGTACATGATGGCCTGATGATTTTCTGGCCCATTGCAGCTCTATGATTCAGTTTATTTGGAAAGGTTACATGCCATTTACTGTGCCAATGAAAGGTCCTAAAACAAGACATTTCACCACTATAAGAAAAATTGCACCACCACTAAAGAAACCTTTGTGTATGAGGTGCAACAGTAGTATAATTTCAGGGGAATTGAAAAATGGAGATCTTGATGTGGAAGAAGCATTGAAATGTGGGTTTTAGTAAACTGGACAGTTGAATACTGGATACTGGACTGCATGGACGTTTAGTTTAATCCATCAGGGCTCTTTTGATATTCATATAGATTTGGAAGGTGTGTGGGAAATGAAAGAGTGCAGTAGGTATAGGTAAAAGAGAAGGTTCGGGAACTACCCAAGCGTTGCAGATTTGTACATTAGCACATGCCCAGTGTTAGCACAGGTATCTCTTCACATAGACTAACAGTGAGGTAGGTAAAGCTGAGAGGTGACTGGCCCAAGGTCACCAAGCAAACTTCCATGGCAGCGTGGCTGGTTCTCTCAGATACTAGTCCGACACTCTAACCACAGGTATCCCTTCACACAGATTAACAGTTGCTCTTAAGTCATTATTTTATTTATTTATTTGTTTCATTTATATCCTACCTTTCTCACCTGTGGGGACACAAAGAGGCTTACATCACTCTCCTCCATTTTATTCTTACAATAACAATTCTGTGAGGTAAGGCTGAGAGTAGGTGACTGGTCCAAGGTCATCAAGCAAGCTTCCATGGCAGAGGGGCTGGTTCTCTCAGGTACTAGTCCGACACTCTAACCAGGGCCGGATCGGGGGGGGCAGGGGAGGTAGTCTGCCCCCGGCGCCACCAGGGAGGGGGCACCGGGAGCAGCTGCCAGCTGCCAGAGGGCGCAGGCAGCAGCGCAGGCAGCAGCGCAGCCCCCCATGCTGCCTTTCGCCTGCCCCGCAGAACAGGAGGTGGCCGGCTTGCCACGCACCCCCTGTCCTGCAGGGCAGGCAAAAGGCAGTGCAGGGGGCTGCGGGGCTGCCCACGCCATTCGTCTGCCCTGCAGGACAGGGGGCAGCCAGCCGCCCCCTGTCCTACGGGGCAGGCGAATGGCGCAGGTGGCCGCGCTCCCTTTTGCCTGCCCTGCAGGGCAGGGAGTGTGCGGCAAGCCAGCTGCCCCCTGTCCTGCGGAGCAGGCGAAAGCAGTGCGGGCGGCTGCGAGGCCGCCCGCGCCATTCGCCTGCGGGGAGGCGAATGGGGCGGGCAGCTTCCCAGCCCCGCACGCTGCCTCCGTTCTGCCCTGTGTGATGACGTTACCAAAGTGACGTCATCACGCAGCGCAGGGAGCGCACGCGCATGAGGTGGCCGGCCAAGGGTTGCCCCAGGCATGGGCAACCCTAGATCCAGCGCTGACTCTAACCATACAATATAATTACTGACAACAGAGTTTCCCTCATGGAATCTTGCTATACATCATGGGAAATGTAGATGCCCTTTAAATGTCCCCATCCACACAGGAACTGTTCAGATAAGCAACTCCCATGCAGAGGGCAGCATAGTCAGGACAGAAAGTAAGAATGAGGACAATAAAGATGGCTTACCATACCAAGACATTGTCTCTTTCCTTACCAACACTTTAACTACATAAACAACAGAGAGCTTATTAAACTTGGGAGTTTGGCTCAAGAGTATTCTGAAGTAATCTCACAAACCCTACAGATGAACCACTCTAGCTTAATTTGAGGGGGCAAAGTTAAGTTTCAAGGCTTATAATTCTATGTGCTCCATTTACGAAACTGTAAAAATAAGCCTGGGGTTTCTAAGACAGTTAAAATGATTAAACAAGTTTGAAACATAACTACATTCCCCATATCTTATGAAGAGGAGGAAACCACGAATTACATTTCATCTTCATAGTTGCCTCTAATCTGTATTAATCACTAAAATCAACATCGATTATTCCATCACAAAGAGGGAAGAGGAAAAATACAGAGGAGCAGGGAAGGCCAATCTGTAATAAAACCATGAACTAACTTTTCAGTGACCCTTTTATTGTCTAACAACTGCAATCCAATCCTTATAATTAGATACCAAATAGATTGCTACTTTTTTTTTAAAAAAAGGGAAGGTTTTAGGTATGAATCCTAGATCTGAGCCAACAGAAGACAGATGGGACCTATAAAGCAGGAAGAGTCCTCAGTTTTTTTTTAAAAAAATAAGCACATTAACATGAGGTGGAAAAGATGTGCCCATTAGTGAGATGAAAAGGCCATAGGATGTACCTGTGGTATGGTGGTTTTATATATAGAACCACATTTATAGCCTTTGAGAAGAAACGCCACACTTCTCAAGGACGTTTCAGGCCTCTTCTTTGCATAAGGCATTCAAATGCATCTGAAATAATGTCAGTCTTCGCTACAATATATGAAATAAGCCAGCAGCTTGCTTTTAAAATCTAGCTCCTGTACAATGGTTTGTTTGAAAGCTAGCAAAGGATCCCTCCCTTCTTTCTCCCCCCTCCCTTCTTTCCAGGCAGTTTTTCTGAGATTCTGATCTTGCAAAAATGAACCACAATTCCAGGTTTCTAAAGTTAGAGAAGAAAAAAGGAGGGAGAATATTAAGGGGAAATGTTTTGAATCATTTAATGGAAAAACCAGTGTCCATTAAAATGCTTTAAAAACCAATAAAAGGCATCAAAAAGTTTTTTTTTTAAAAATTGGCATGGTTTTTCTACTCTGCTTTTGTGTGCACGTGTTTATTTAAACAGAACACACTCCAGGGGATATTAGGTATCTATTCCTAGTTAGTAAATGAAAGAGTGTGTTTTTTTACATTTTAATTCATTACTTCTTTTAACAAACATGAACTCACCATCCCTGCTTCTTGAAATCCATGAAATCTCTACGTTGAAGCTGAAGTAGTATTGTAAGGGCTGTAAATCTTGTTTTAATGGAATGTACATTTAGCTATGAGGAGATAATTGACATTATGGAGAGCCTGGATGCTGAATTATATAGGTTATCTAATACAAAGGGGACTCATTACAGAAGCACTACAAACAAGCAGTAATATATGTATATTGTTCAGAGTGGCGTTATAGCAAAAGTGTTCAGGTCCGCAGGGATTTATAAAACACAAGAAAACAGCAGACATGTACTTGTAAATTTGTCTCATTTGTTTCTGAAGTTAAAGGTTATTCCCTTGATCTGAATTTGTAATAAAAACATGCTAGGCTAAGGTTTGTCGGGAATGTTTGAATATGTAAATTGTGCACGATGATAGGAAATTATAGGTTAAAAACTGGATCTTGAGAATTTGTTCAGGATTGCAGAGACTAGATTATTACCCCCGCGCACACACACTTTTTAGAGGAAATGCTTGTTGTTGTTGTTTTTACACATTATCAACAAGATTTTAATTGACTGATTTGGACTGAAGTTAGTCCTACCATTAAAACATCCTAAGACTGTGCAGTCTTTAAATATAGGAGTATCTTAGGTGCTTACAAAATGTATAAAATAAATCTCTTGAACAAATTGTTTCGATTGGCAGATTCTCAAGAACAAGTTACGCTGCTTTTGATCCCTACATTGAATTCTAGGCAGATTTTTCCTAAACATGATATAAATTAATGGCCTGAAAGAACTTTCATTTTAATGAACTAATCTCCTATTTTACTTTAAACAAAGGATATGCCATCGTTTTTGATTTTCCATCACTTCCCGAAAAGGAAACATAGCACCGATATTGTACTTTATGTGGCTGAAGATAAGGTTTTTCTCCTTCTCTGAGCACCACAGTCTGTTCAGGTTAACCAACTGCAGTGTTAGAATAACTCCAGCCGACTTGTCACAGAGTACAAAAGTCATCGGCGACTGAATGTTCTTTTCTGCACCGCAATTAAGACGAATCAATACGACGTGCCACAAATGGTATTTTACTCTCAATAAGAACTCGGGCTGAGTTTATTCAGAATATTTTAGCGCTTCCCCGGGGGATTTTGGTCCGACGCAGATGGCAAATAAAGTACTCAGCCTAGGGCTAGAGCACATTATGCTAATTCTAATGTCAGATGTACTTTAATATACAGCTCTATTTAATCACCCCATTATTTCACATTTCCATATGAAAAAACCTGCGGCACTTCTGCAGAGCTTTCACTCTGCGACAAAGCCAGCTTCCTTCAACTAGCTCTCTGTGAAATGGGGAGGGGGAAGGGGTGGGGGAGAGGGAGAGAGAGAGCCTGGTCATTCTTGCCAGTCAAAATGTTACAGTTTCAAAGTTCCTGTATTTAAAGTGGATTGCCCAATATAATTAGGAAAATCGCTCAGCTTAGGGTGCTGATGAACATATACGCACAGAGCAAAGGAGGTGCTGGAATTAATACACAAGACAGCCCTCCCTTCTCTGTTCCGTATGTGTGCACACACACACACACGCCAGAAACATATGCAAAGAAGGGGGAGGGGAAAACGCTCTCACACTGCAGCGTAACCAATATTCACAACACTGTCACTAACAAAAACACGGAGGTTCTTGGTTTTGCCGATTCTGTTATTTGACATGGCTGGCACAGCTGCCAACCTACAGATGTCTCAGAATAAAAACCTTCTTACAGGACCTTCCCACCCCTCCCCTCGCCTCTTTGCTGGCTATACCAAACTGCTGTAATTAAAGTCAAAGCTTCAGTATAGATTATTAGTCTTTCTTTTTTCCCCCTGTATTGCAGGATACACTCTGAGAACGCTATTGGTAAAAGGGCTTATCCATGGCCTTGGTCGATGGGGAGGATGGTGTAAAAACGCTAAAGATTCTCCATATCTCTCCCCCCCCCCCCCCCCGGTGATATGCCGCTATATAATTTGTTTGCATGCTAACCTAACAAGATGACATATTCAAGATCACTTAATACAGATTAACTGTTCCTTAACTACTCTGACATAGTAATCACAAACAAGGTTATTAGATGAGTCCACCCTTTCGATGCATGTGAGTATTATAATCTGCATTAGTGTCCATAAATAGGGAACTACAAGGTGCTAGAAATTCTAGATGAATTAGCATAGAACACGGGAGTGTTTATTTATTTATGTGGCAACATTATATATGCAAACTGAGGTTCATCATGCTTACAGTTGCATAAAAGAGTGACGAGCTCTCTTACTCCGCAATGCTATATGTACCCAATCTACTGCACTATATTTATAATGCAGAAGTCCAGTATGGAGGAGATCTGGCCACAAACGGTACATGTTCCAGTTTCAACAATCTTGGCAGGTTACTGGCACTTCAATTATACTCAAGTAACCGTTACAGATTTTGGTGGAACTTGCATCCAAGCCAGTAGGCTTAGGCGTGTAGCCAGCATGGGCTACATGACAGATTTTTTGGACTTGAATCAATACCATGGTGAAGTCCAGCTTCTGTCATGGTGTCATATTGTTGCCTTAGGCAAGTCAGTACTCTTATTCAGATGCTGTAAAATCTTCCACACCAACTGACCCAGCGCACACAGACAGTGTAGGAACTAACATCTGAACAGGTGCAACTGTACTAACAAGTGCCAGGGATATGTTTATCTTACGGGCAATGGTTTGCATGGTTTGATTTTGGGAGGAAACAGTAGATGGCATGCACTTTCCCGCCACTTTTCTACTACCACTACCAATGGCCTGCTTCTGAGGACTTTTCATAAAAGAAGTACAGACATCGCATGAAATTTGCACAAAGTTGTTTTGTAATGTGTTGTTTGGGCCATAGATGCCTAACTTACAGAGTTGTTGTGAAGATCAGCTCAATAAAGACCGCAAAGCGTGTCAAATATACCATATAAACAATAAGTAGTAGTGGCACCTTGTGGGCAGTTTCCCTTCTGAGTTTTGAAAAAAGCCTAGCATGTTCCCTGCAATAAATAACAATTTCATAAAATAATAATTGATGTATGAATTCAAGATAATTAGGGCCTTCTTTCTTTCTTTCTTTTTCATGATAGGTTGGCTCCCAGAAGATGAACGAGATTTGGGTCATGGAATGCAGTTCACTGATGTGGATACATCTGACGTCCCACTGAGTCTCTCCACATTTTGTTGTTGACATTAAAACCCACCCAATTTACACAGATACAAAAGAAAGGCCTATTTTCCCTCTTTTCTTCAACCTAACCTAATATTCATACCTTAAAATTGCTCAGTAATGCATGCAATAGCCAGCACCTGGGGCCATACCTCACCTGGTTCCACTGTCATGCGTCAATGTTTAAAGATGCAGATTTCTATTGCTGTGACACAACATGACATATGTCACACAAATTTAATGCTCTAATATGAACATATTGGGTTGAAATCCTTACATTTGAAGTAAAAAAAGATTATTCATTAAAGGTACCTGATTTTTAAAAAAATTCAAAGAGGTAAATTAGGCACACCCATGGGATTGGGCACATGTGGTGAGATTTCCTCTCCCCTTTTGAATAGCCATGCCACAGTTTGAAGAAGAAAGTGTCGTTGAGTCACAACTAAGAATTCAAGGCAAGAGAAGAGCAGAGGTGGTTTGCCATTGCCTTCCTCTGCACAGTAATCCCAGTATTCCTCAGAGGTCTCCCAAGTCCTAATAGGTCAGACCAAACTGGGATATTCAGGCTGTTTGTCACAGCCTGAAGCCCTATCATTTTCAAAGGCAGTTTACTGTGTGACAGGAAAGTAGGGTTGCAAGGTCCCCCTGTACTCGCGGTGGGAGGTGGGAGCCCCAGCACATACCTTCTTGGTGTGTTGGTTGCACAGGCCTGCGCAATGACGTCACTTAAGTGACGTCATCACACAGGCTGTGACTGCCTCCGGGAGCGCTCCCGTGCTCCCCAGGGGCCCAGATCCTGGCCGTTTCGGACCCAAATTGGGCCAAAATGGGCCCAAAACAACCAGGATTGGGTCTGAATCAGTGAGGGTTGGGCCTGAATCGGCATGGAACAGGCCACTGCTGTGCAGGGGAGCATTCCCCCACCCGGCAGCGGCCCAATCCTTGCCATTTTGAGCCCAAATTGGGCTGAAACAGACCCGAAATGTCCAGGATTGGGCCTGAATCAGCATGGAACAGGCCGCTCCTGCACAAGGGAGTACTCCCCTGCACGGCAATGGCCCAATCCAGGCCTGATAGTGGCTGTTTTGGGCTTGTTTCAGCCCATGGGAGTTTGTGGACTACCTGGGAATGTGCCATGCTGCCTGGGAACACGTCAGTGAGGCCTGTACCTCCCCTGCTGACACGGGGTGGAGGGTGGGAGCGGGGATTCCCGCCCCCAGTGGGGAACAGGCAACCCTACAGGCAAGCATGTTGTCTGAGAAACACAAGGCCAAAGCCCCCTTGAATGCATGGCATTATTTGCATGGTTTGTTGAATCTCAGCCAAGTCTGTATTTCGCCTACTGCAACCTTGCTGAGATACAATGTATAGTATGGAACAGATCAAGAAGAGTATGCAGTAAATTTCAAAGGACTATAAACCATACAGCTTCCATGTGTCCTCTTGACCCTGCGATTCTTATCCCACTAGTGGCGGAGAGTGCCGTCAAGTCATAGCTGACTTATGGCAACCCCTGCTGGGGTTTCATAGCAAGAGACTAACAGAGGTAGTTTGCCATTGCCTGCCTCTGCAACCCTAATCTTTGCTGGAGGTCTCCCATCCAATTACTAACCAAGGCAGAACCTGCTTAACTTCCAAGATGTGCAAAAAACCTTGGTCCTACACATAGCAGCAGTTGCATGCTGGATACAGGCAGGGAGTTGACATGCACAGGAACGTCAAGGGTCTACCATAGATCACAACCGACATGTCAGCAGGTCTGTGGAAAGTGATTCCAAGATGCTTATTCAGGAAACAATAAAAGTTGTTGTTGTTTTGAAATGAAACACAAAACAGGGAATGCATTATTCCTTTTATTGGTCTGTACATTTTCACATTGCACAAACATTTCCCCTAATACCAGAAAATAGGCACTGGTTAGCAGAAAGCTAACAAAAATGCTTCTAACAATTTTCTGCCTTTGCATTTTTTATCTGATTAAGAGCTCTGTGTAACTTAAGAGCTTGCATGCTCCTTTAACAACTCAAGTTTGCCCAGTGACAGACCTGTTCGATCTATTGTTGTTCTTTAGAAACAACATGGAAACAACTGCTTGCAACAATGTTTCCCCCGCTCCCAATTACTTTATCCAACACTGAGATCTTAGCTCTTGGGCTTTTAAAAATTATTATTATTTTATACATTCCCTACTGTACCTATTAAACAGTGCCTAGAATAGTTCTTCTCTTAGTGTTTACAGGTAGCCCCTGTGAGCTGTTTCCAATGCAAATTATGGTTTATCGACACCTGTACCAATTTCAGATTGCCCTACTTCCCCCTACATATTTACTTCATTTATACCCCACTTTTCTCGCCAATTCAGTCCCGATTCAGTCCCAAAGTGAGTTGCAACATTCTCCCTTTTATCCTCACAATAAGTCTCTGAGGTGAGTTAAGCTAAAGAGTATGTGACTGGCCCAAGATCACTTAGCAACCTTCCATGGCAAAGTGGGGGTTCAAATCTGGATATACCAGATAGTAGTTTGACACATGCTGGTTCTTATTCTACTACTTCATGTTGACCTGTGGAACTGAATCTGACAATGTTACTAGTCTACACTCTCATTTTTAAAGTTCTAAATTGTTTTAGACTTTTAGGAACAAGTTTGATATATGACTAACAATTGTGCTAATTTATTGTATGTACAAATGAAAACATGTAGAAAATATTTATATTCCCTGGCGTAGGATATGTTAGAACTTGGCTATTTACTCTGTATATTTTTTCATGCTTCCCCATCATCGGAGGTAAAGAAAACAAGACATTTTATTTATTTTTTATTTAGATATTTATACCCTGCTTTTCTTCCCAACTGGGCCCCATAGCGGCTTACAATATCAATTCCCCCCTCCTTCCATTTTTGGGTACCAACAACCCTCTCTCTCTCTCAGATCCTAGTCTGACATTCTGGCCACTACAATGTTTTTAATGTTGTTTTGTATATCATTGGATAAAAATGTGAGATAAAGATATTTTAAATACATAAAGAAACATAAATGAAATATCTGCATGTCTTTAATGGGTCTCAGCCTATAACGTCACTCATTCATAAAAATGGAATATGATATTGCTGATGAACCCTAACAGACTAGGGCTGGAGACACCTGGGAGCAAATCGCTACTCATGAAACACACATGTTGACCATGGGCTAGGAATTATCTCTCAGTCTAACCTAACTCACAGGGTTGTTGTAAGGATAAAATATTTAAGGGGGAACTATATACACTGCACTAAGATCCTGGGAGAGGGCCATCCTTAAAAGATATACACAGTGGCTTGATCCCTAACTAACAGTTTTCTGTCTGCACTGAAGGGAGGTGATTTTTCCAAACTTGCCCTCCTGCTGTAGATCCCACTTTGCACTTTCACACTAGGGTTGCCAGCTGCAGCCTGGAAAATTCCTGGAGATAGGGGGGAATTTGAGGATCAGTTTTGCTTAGAAGCTATGATATAACATAAACTTTGCCCTCTGAAACCTCTAGGCCCCACCTAGGGGCAGGCAACCCCAAGGATATACCACCAGAAGCCCTTGGGTAGTAATGGAGGCCTCTTGCTCCACAGGCCCTCAGCAGCAACTGCCAAAGGGCCTCACCCAGAACTCCTGGATTTGAATGTGGGTCTCCAAGATCCTATTATGACACTCTAACCACTACACAACACTATTAGAATGATTACATCAAAGATACACCTGAAGGCAGAACTAGACCTGATTTGGGAGCAGAGGATTTCAAGGAATAAATCAGTCTGGAGGAGGATACTGAATCGTTGCTTCACACACACCCCTTCCCCAGCAGCTTTTATGTCATTCATGTTCTGACCATAAATAAGCTTGTCTGTGAAAATGTTTGAGGGGAAAAGTTACAGGGAGCAACATCAGGGGAGTGAGAAGGATTCAGCACCGCCGGTTTCACGGCCACCCGTTTTCATGCTGAAATCACTGCCTGTTATAATACGTATGGTGGCAGTCTGTTTTCAAAGAGGGGCGTCTACCCCTCCCTTACTTTCCAAAAACCTTCTGTTAACTACACGTGCATAACTTCCATAAACAAGCGGATTGAAATACAGAGAGAGAGGGAGAGAGAGATCTGCTGAAATTAGGCTTGGGGGATTTTGCTGTATTCTCCAACTACATTATTATATTCAGAGGAAAAATAATACTCTCAGCATCTCTCTTTTCTTTCCTTTCATTTTAGATAAATGGACAGCGTTCCTAAGCCTTTCTTATTAAGTCTTCCTTGTATGAATTGTAGCTGAAACTAGCAATACAGTGTATTTTTTTTAAAAAATCCCCCAGTTTATTTATTCTGGGGAATAGAGGGTGAAAAAGTAGAATCCAGACATTCTCCATCATTATGGAAATTATTCGAAAGCCAGAATGCCGACAGTTGCCTCTTAGGGGTAACATAGCTCTTACAAGATTCTGAATCCTGTAAAAGAAGATGTGTACAGTGAGAGGAAAAAACAGTGTAGTTAGCAAACACCTCCCCCCCCCCATATTAAAGCTGTAATCCTGACCATAATTGTTGAACAGGATTAAAGCCCCCCTGAGTTCAATGGGTCTGATCCCCCTTCTATAAAAAACTAAGCAGGATCACAGCCTGGAACTGGAAACATTAAGAAAGCTTATGATTACATCTCAAATGACAAATATGTAGCAAAGGACACCAAAGCTGCATGCGAGGACAGCTCTTTTTGTTATCATGAGGGAGGGGGGAAAACTTATATGCCACTCTGCGCTCCCAGGAGAAAAGACAGGATAAAAATAAGATACACAGATATGTTTCATTGCAAATTTTGTACATGAAAATACATTTAATAGTAGTAATAATACTAATACTACTACAAATAACAACAACAACAACAGTGCTTATCTCACATACGTGTTTCCCAAAGGTGGAGGAAGAGAGGGAAGGGTGCCCCCTTGCTCCTTAAATGTAGAATTTTGAAGTTGCCACATTATTGCAGGTTATAAAAAAATGTACCTTGAGCGGGCTTTAAAAAAACAGATCTAAACTTTATTCCAGTACTACCCAGATTAATCACTTCAAGTGAGGCATGATGAAAAAACGGTAAGCATCTCAAACCCTTGAAGAATGCACTGCCTGAAATTATTTTTAGAACAATTCCTCTAGCATTGCTTCTGAGTTGTAGAAACACTCCAAATCAGAAAGTCAATTTTTCCTCTATTTGCAGAAGTGTGCTGGTTTTCACTGGAAAGGCGCCTGTGTTTTGTTTGGCTGCCGTTCACATACTGCCTTGGCAGGCTTCCCTTGGAGAGCTTACAGTGGATATTTGCTCTTGCATACAGTAGCACTCCCATTTTAAGAGTCCCAGCCACCCGTTTTCTAACAACACGAGAGAGAGACAGAGACAGAGAGATGCAAGAATATAAAACCTCTTTGAGCATCATTCTCTAGAGTGTCAACAGAAGAAGGGCAAACCTAGGGGTGGTCTACCTCATCAAACAAAGTTCTAAATGGACATTTAAAGCTCTGTGAAGACCCATTTTTAATCGGAGGATCTAAGAAAAAGGGAAAGACCAGATTAGCTGAGTCACTAGGACCTTATGTGAGGTACCAGCAAGGAGTGTGGAATCCCTCCCAAAATATTTCCACAGAGCTTTTCACTTTCCACAATTACTTCACTGGATATTTGTTTATTTGGATAATTATTTGGGTGATTACTGTTAATTATGAATGCTCTGAGATCCAGTCAAAATGTGATGCTAACCATATGCCTGGTACCAAAAATGGTAGCCGTGCATCTAATGGTAGCCTTACATCTAATAATACAGATTTCATTAATAGTTCCCTGCTCTCAAATCACGACACTGGCTATTAGTGGCAACATAAAGAATTGTGAAGCACTACGCTTGGGTATTATTAGACATTGCAGAGCAAAAGTGGAGACTTCCACGAGCTATAGAGGTCAGGTATGTGAACTATGATCAGGGAGACACTTCCTATCAGAAAGCTAACTGGTTGACCCTGGTCAACAATTCTTTCATGTTTCATTCAACTGGGGCGGGTTGTAAACCACCATAAACTTGAAGAAAAAGTGGATTAAAAAAAATTAAATAAATAAGCCCATCACAATGGAATATGCTGTAAACTGATGCATTTTGCCCATGACTGATGCTAAGGTACCCCTCCTACAAAAACCCTACTTAATAAATATTTGTGAATTGAGAAGCCATACAACTCTTGGTGTCAGATTTGAGAGTATGGGTGAACCTTACACGTTTCATTTGTTCTTCAGCATGGATAGTAAGTATGTGAGCCATTCTCTGCTACTGCTGGTTTATTATTGTTGTTGTCATGAGACAGCTAATATAGCATTGTGGTTAAATGGTTATGCTGCAAAGCAGAACTCTGCTGGTTTAAATCCCGCTACTGCCATGAGTTCAGTATGTGGCCCTGGGTAGGCCACTCCGCTTAGCCCCTGCTCCCCAGCTGTATTGTGGGGATAATAATAATGCTGATCTTGTTCATCGCTCTGAGTGGGGCACTAATCTGCCTAATAGTCCTAGAATTGTTTATGTTCTGTTTCAGCATTTCTTCAACTCTATATTGGATTCTTGCTAATGCTATGTCTTCATAAACTTGCGTTTATTAACCCTATGGAATTGTTTATGGAATTGTCTTTGATATTGACTGTACTAATTTCACACTGTGTAATTCGCCTTGAGTCTCAGTGAAAAGGGTGAACTATAAATGAAATAAAAAAATAATAATAGAAGAGTGGTATATAAGCACAATAAATGCAGTTGTTGTTACTGGTATAAGCAGCCTTTCCAAAAAGCTCCTTTGTCACTTGTTCGTAACAATTCTTAATTTTTATCATTGCTAGTAGCAGTACTAGCAGCTGCAGTAGAAGAAGTAGCAGCAACAGTATTAACACTAAAGCACCACCAACATCTAGCAAGTGCATGAAGAATTATTAAGTAGATATGGCCCCTCACTCCCATAAGGCTCACAGCATAAAGTAGTGGTCTTCCGTTTATGAGATGAGACCCTCAGATGGCTAGTGAGCCACTAGAGAGTTGCCATTGTTTGGTTATTTTCCGGAAGGACTTGAGATGCAGAGAATCAAGGCGCCACATTCTCTGCCTCTGTTTGCATGCACGCTAAGAAGAGCAGCGAGGTGGGCTCACTCAATGGTTGAGAGGAGTCTTCATCCTCTCTGACCCATGGTTTTGGTGTATCTGCTGGTGCTTGCCTTAGGCATCCTGTCCCTACTTCCTTTGGCTTGGTGCCTGTAGTCCTGGCCATGGTACCATAAGATCATAACAGTGGTTCCTGTGCAATTCCCCCCTCCACCAGCTATCTGTCACATACTTTTCTCCTCCTTCCACCCAAAAGTTGAGGGACGTGTATATGGGAAATATCTTCCCTACTCTCCTTTTTATCCTGTTAGGTAGGGTAAGCCGAGAGGGAGGAGGGGAGAGAGAGAGAGAGAAAAAGTAATGAGCCCAAGGTGTCCTGGGTGAGCTTCATGTTTGAACCCAGGTCTCCAAGTTCTAGTCCATCACTCTAACCATTACACAACACTAGCTCTCTGCCAATGATGTGCAGCAGTGATGGGGAATGGGCAGTGTAATGTCATTGGGAAACAGGGTAATTTGTTGTAGACATTCCAGAGCAGAAACCTCAAGAAAGAATTGTCCCCCTTTAAGGGTACCGTCTGGAAAGCCACCCCATGTTTTAAATTCTATTATCTGTTCTTAGCATCAATGTTACTTTTTCAAGCATAAGTATAAACGCCGAGTTTTGAAGCATGACTTTTTTTTCAAGCTTTCCCTTCACACCTCACTTGTACGCTTTTGCTTTTTATTCTCAACTTCTTTCTTTCCCTTGTTTACAAAGGTTTCATTATGTTTTCAACTAATCAGGAAGGCCTGCTAATACACAATTAACATGTGATTATGAAAAAAAAATAGCTTCCAGAAGAAGGAGAAGTAATTAAGTACAGAACACTTTTCAATAAGTGCTCACTTTAACCCATTGTCAGAGCATCGTCTAGGTTAGTCCACAATGGATGGAACAGATGCCAAGGGCAAAATGTTAAAAGCAAATAAAAAGGACATTATTTTCTTTGGGAAAAATAATCATCAGCTCCACAAAAACCCTACAGAGGAACAACAGATTTCAGTTGTTTCTGTTATGACCTCCTGCTCTCCTCCCCCCCTCCCCCGGCTTACTTTTCTGAAGTGTTCCTTTTTAATATTTTCTTTTGTGAAGGCATTATTCATTCTACCCTCTTGGTAAGGCTAAATGGATGAATTGTCATCAAAATGTAAAGGTGTTATAAATGATTCACTGGATGCTCCCATCACCAGCACATCCACTTTCAGAGAATCAGGGGAAACTTTGGCCCACAGGATTACGGCCAATGTACAGTATGAGCTCAGGTGTGACTTTTCCACTAGGTGGATATGAAACAGCTTTCTATGGGGGGAACTGGCTGTCCATGCACATCTGTGGAATTATGGTACTATGGAATAGATATGAAAAGGTCCGTAAATCCTAGTTAACGGGCATGTATCCAACCATGCAGTTCCTCTGATGGAACGCCACTTCCATTGGAGGAAGCAGGGGGTGGGGGGTCATGATTTCCCCCTCCCTTTCCCCCATGTTGTTCTTTAGTGTCTGCTGAGCCCCAGAAACAAAATTTCTGCTGCAGGAGAGAGAAGCAGGGAAGTCCTAGTGGATGAAGTCCACAGGTGGTTGGATACACACCACTGACTGTAGGCTTTTTATGTAGTTTATCACTGACCACTGTCAGCCAACCAGTAGGGGAAATATAATCCCTGTACACAGCTGATCTGGTAGTACTTTCCCCTGTGGCCAGCTTCTGTATGGAGCCACGTTGCCTCCATGCAGTAAACACGGTAAAAGTTATTAACTCTTTCCTTGCATCATCTTATAGGAACCATCTGCAGCACTGTTAGTAGCGAAAAGGTAGCTTGCTAACCTTGATTTTTTCCAGAGTTCAAAATCCATCTGTCTACAGTGTCCTCATCCCACAGGTTAAGGACACATCCCACAGATATACAGGTTGGCAGCTGGGAGCTATTCTCTCTCTCTTCTTTCTAAACAATAACAAAACCCCAATGTTTTATCTAAATAGGTTTGGCCATTTTGGATCTAGCAGTTGTCAAAACAGATCCCAGTGCATCCCGCGTTCTTGATGTTTCCTGCTGACCTTCTATGGCAAAAATATCTCCCTTTGGAAAAATACAAATTCTTCTCGATGCCTGCCCTTTGAAAGGGAATTTTGCAGAGAGGATAGTTCTCTTTTCCCTTCAAGTTCAAACACATTTTTTAATTAAACGAGACAAGCATTGGTGTACAGGAAATCAGACTATGAGAAGAATACTGCTTCATGGGAAGGTGCTAGGGCCTCCCTGAGAAAGATAGGATCTGAAAGGCACGTAGCACTGCAGAATTGCTGGACCCAAATTGGGTTGAAGCATTTCCCCAAGGAGACCAAATGATCCAATGATTCACCTTCATATGTTAATTCATGTAAATGTATGCAGTCATATAATGGCTCTTTCCTTAGCACAGAAGCTAAGCTTTTTAAAAAGTGGTCAGGCTGGTTTAAAACTGGCCAGATGACAATACTAATCACAACCAAGCACATACAGCAGGCGGTTCGTTTCCTTAATTTTATATTCCAAACTGTGCATCACATTGCAGAGATTTTTTTTCAACCACTCCAAATCCCATTAGTTTCATTGGCAGTTTAGGTAATACGATTTGCATGGTGAAAATTCCATTTATATTAGATTGGGTCCAAAGGACTTGAAGGACTGATACCATTGTCAGTAGAAGGGGTGGATCCGGAGGGATGGCTCTACAGAACAGTTTCATTCATTTCCTCTTACAAAGCTGGTAAGGGTTATACAGCCAAATCCTAAATTCTTACCAAGGGCCAGATCAGAATCACTAGAATTAATCGCCTGCTCAAGGACTGAATCTATGATGCATCCTCAGGCTGATTTCAGTGGGAAACTGTGGAAGTAAAATCCACGCAAGAGAAGCAATGATAGTAGGCACAGAGCCAAATGCATATTCTTTTTCAATGTAAAACTGGTAGGTCTTATTGAATGATATGATTTCTCCCCACCCACCACCCCATACACGAATAAGAAAAGCTGGTGAATTAGGAAATAATATTTTCTGGTGAATAAGAAAAATAAGCCAAAACTAGTTGCCAACAGTAGTTTTTGACTTCAAAAAAATTTTTTTACATGAAAGTAGAGGATGGAGAAAGTTATTTAAACATTCCCTAGTTAAAAAAATGAGACATATTTGGGGTTGCTATATTTACAGCAGGTGGTTCAACATTTTGCCAGTTTAAAAAGCCTGGAGCGTGATCCAGCCAAAGTCACCAGTGTACATTTCCATTAATCTCTTTCCCATTGTAATGCCAACTCTGAGTTAGGAAATTCCGTTTGGGGGCAAGTCTGGGGAAGGCAGGTTGGGGAGGGGGCTCGGCAGGAATGTCATGCCATACAGCCCACTCCCCAAAGCAGCCATTTTCTCCAGGGGGAACCGATCCCTGTCATCTGGAGATCGGTTAAATCCTGGGAGATCTCCAGGCCCACCTGCAAGTTAGCATCTCTACTTTCTCATACAAAATGAAGGTCCTTAAATGGTGCCCTGGGGGTAATTCTAATTTAAAGCACTGTTTTTCCAACGTTAAAAAACTGTTCTTTCAAAAGAGAGAGAAAAAAAGAGATTACATTTTAAAAAATTATCAATTAAATGTTTTAAAACTGTGCAAATATAAGTAAAGTTCTGCCATACAAATTTAGAACTGAACCTAACGTGTGCATTTTTTGGAAAAATTTTGCCTCTACCCCGCCCTGCCTGAAGTTGTAACATTAAAATTTGAAAGCTCTTGTGACACACATGTAAACAAATTCAACAAACTTGGCAACTTAGTATTTGCTGATGTGTCATTGTTTTAACAAATCTCATGGCTAACCTGGGAGAGGCAAATTTTAAAATAGGAATTACAAAAGTAGGTACCAGAACCAGCAGGGAAACGCTTAGGTAAAAATCTTGATAACAGAAGTAGGTATTAATTCTATAAGGCCATAGCCTTTAACTGCAGGACAGGTATCTGTGAGGATGCTGTAATACAACATTATTATACTGAGATGTTAACAGTGCAATCCTAAACACAGTTACACCCTTCTAAATATACCGAAGTCAATGGGTTTAAAAAGGTGTATTTCTGCTTCGGATAGAACTGTTGAAGTAAAAAGATACAATGGGAGGAAATTGTGGTCCCATAGTCAAAAGCTAGATGGTGACCAGGAATCAAATCAGCCCTTGACTCCTTGGTTTGAATTGGCCGACCTAGGATTAGGGGTGTGCAGGAGGGGGTTGATTCGGGTTTCCCACTTCAGGTTTACCCGAAGTGGGGGGAAATTTTGGAAATACCTTAATTCCGAAGCAGCAAGCCACTTTGGAATTAAGGCACTTTACTCGCTTCGGTATGCTCCGTAAATATTTGGAGAACACTGAAGCAAGGGGGGCAACTCCCTCACCCCTACCCCCCACCCCCCCTGGGGCAACCCTTCCACCCCCCAGGGGAACCCCTCCACTCCCCATCCACTTACCTGGTGGGTCAGCTGTGCTGCAGGCAGCTGCTGCTGTAGCGGCAGCAGCATGAGGCTGTGACGGCCTGGAGGCTCCAGGCCGTCGCAGCAGCCTCATGGCGCTGCCGCTACCTGAGCCTCCGGGGTGTTGGGGAAGGCCGGAGCTGCCTCCTCCAGCCCCTTCGTGCCCCTCAAATGGCCGTGGTGTGCTGGCGCTGCAGCGGCCATTTGAGGGGCAGGAGGGGCTTTCTCCACCTCCTCCGACTCTTCCTGCCCCTCAAATGGCTGTGGCGGCGCCAGGGCGCTGCAGCCATTTGAGGGGCAGGAAGGGCAGGAGGAGGTAGCTCTGGCCTTCCCCAAAGCCTCGCAGGTTCAGGCGGTGGCAGCTGCCGCCAACAAGGTAGGTGGGGGTGGGGGTGGGATGATGTTTAAAGGGCCCCGCCGCTGCTTGCAAGCAGCGGCGGGGCCCTTTAAACTCAGCCCCGAAGCTTTCCGAAAGCATGCTGGCCCTGATTCGGATATCCAGAATATTTCCAAATCGGCTTCACTTCGGGTATTTTTATCCGAAACGAATACCGAAGTGCACAGCCCTACCTAGGATTGATCTATACATGCAACAGAATGAAGTGATAATGAGGTAGTACAATGCTACATTCAAAGAATGAACTGAATGGCTTTAGGCTGCAGTTGAGGCATGGTTTTCAAAGATCTTTTACCATAATAAAAACTACCATGGCAAATTACAGGCTGAGTTAAACATTTTCTTCCTGATCTGCTGATGATCTGTTGTTAATAGGAAGTTTTTACATGGAGGAGCCTTTAAAAAAATGACTCCCCACCAGCAATTTGAAATGGTACAGCCATTCTACCACCTCATTCTGTTGTATGTGTAGATCAGGCCTCATGCTTGGACCCTGAGCCTTGGACAGTACTTCCTCCTCTGATAAAAAATTCCATTTGCACGAGATCAGTGGTTTTCAATGGGCCCTTACAGAGTCGTTTTAGCGGAAGACGTGCACTATAGCTAGAGTTGCCAGGTATCCGTTTTTCCCCTGGACAGCCCACTTTTTTGCCCATTCAGGGGAAACAGTGTCAAAAAACCAGACACCTGAGAGCCAGGCCGCTGGCCTGGCCAGCCTGCTTCGAACCCAGGGAGCTGCCACCCCACTTGCTCAACCACCTTGTTGCGGGCCCAGGGAGCAGCCGCTCCATTCACTTAACCTGTTGCAGGCCTTGGGAACAGCCCACCCTGCCTGCTGCAGGCCCAGGGAGCAGCCGGCCCACTCGCTTGTCTGCCCCCAGTCACTCATCTGCTGCAGTCCCAAGCTTCTTGCCTGCCCAGCCTCTTGCACTAGGGATGACATCACTCCAGTGAAGTCATCATACTGGGGCAGGGAGCATGCATGCTATGCATGCATGCAAAGGAATAAATTTAAGATAGGTGCCCCTTCTGGTGTTGATGGGGAAGCCATCTGGCAATCCTAACTCCAGCATGTATGGAACTTGTTCTCAGAACAGGGCTGCCAGACCCCCGGTGAGGGCGGGGGATCCCCCGCCCCCACCATCGCACCCCCACCCCTACCTACCTGGCCAGCAGGGGGGGGCGCCTTCTATGCGCGCCTCACTGTGGTGCTGCACGCCCCCGCGCACAGCAGCCGACAGGATCAGGCCTGTTTTGGCCTGGATCAGGGCCCCTGTGGAGCGCGGGAGCATTCCTGCGCTCCGCAGGGGCCCACAACGAACCTGATCCGCATCAAAATGGGCCCGATCCACGCCAAAATGGGCGTGGATCGGGCCCATTTTGGCGCAGATTGGGCCCGTTGTGGGCCCCTGCGGAGCACAGGAACGCTCCCACGCTCCACAGGGGCCCAATCCACACCAAAACGGGCCCGATCCGTGCCCAGTTTGGTGTGGATCAGGCCCGTTTTGGGCCCGTTGTGGGCCCCTGTGGAGCACAGGAACACTCCCGCGTTCCACAGGGGCCTAAAATGGGCCCGATCCATGCCAAAACGGGCTGTGTGGTGATGTCACAGCATGCGCATGTGCTCTGCACGTGCACGCATGCACACACCCACACCCTCAGGTAAGAGCCAGGTCCAATCTCCCGCTGGGAGATTGAGGGGCCCTGGCAACCCTGTCTCAGAATCCAAGAACATGTCTCCATCATCCAAGGAAATAAAGGATCTATCAACAGAACATTACAAGAACAAGAGGAACTACAAAGACAATGGAGACAAAACTTGTTAAAATTCCTATGTTAGGTGTTCTGGACAGTCTCTGATATACAATGCATTAGTGACGTCCCACCAATTCTTCCTATCCAGACCCAAACACTCCTTTTGCTGTGGTTGTAAGTGATCTGCTGCCTTTGTGCTGTAGAAGATAGGGCTAGCCTCCAGAGGGCTTGGAGGTGTAAACAACTTACTAAATATGAAAATAAGCTACACATTAAGCAAGGTAAACTGATGATCAAGACCGCTGAGGTTTTATTCTACTACTGTCCCAAGGCAACTAGTCTGCACACAGGCCATTTTCAAAGACTGGGCAGAAAACTCAGTAGTTTTCTGTAGGGAATAACCCTTTTATTTCCATGGTTGGCAACATAAGGAAGGCTGCAGTTTGACAGAGTGCTTGCCTAATCCCAGTAAGAGGCTGGAATTTTCATGTACATTAAAAAAAATAGACTTCTCATAGCTGTATGAGCAATGTGGATACCTGATTGCAGGGAGAACAACGACACACCAGGCATCAGAGATGGTTCTGAGAAAGAACAAACCTGCTAAAGTTTTTGAGAGAGCACACTGCTTGCTAAGACCTTCTCTTATTTCTACTCTAGTGAGTCCCACATGCCACTGCAAAACAGGCAAAGAGAATCCCAACTACTGCTACTGCCTTACATCAGTGAAAATGTAAGATAAAGACAGAGACTTAAAAAAAACGCATGTGCATACACAGCCAACAGCTTATTATGCATCACTACCAGATATAACACCGAGGCAGACATCATTGCTTACATATTTTTGGGTAAGTAGCTTCCCTTCCCTATCCTTCCATTTGTTTTAAAATAAGCTTCTGCTGAAAGGTACTGAAGTCACAAGCAAATGCTAGTTACATGTCTTGTACCTGTACGTATCATACAAGTCGTCCCAGATAAACATCTTGCAAGAAGCAGGGAAACAATTAAAAACAACCCAGAAGGTTATAAATGATGGAGAAGCCGAGGAACAGAATTCTGGCCCAGTGCCCCTACCTTCGTTTATGCCAAAAGACATATAAATCTGAGCCTCGCAAGAGGGCAGCTGGACAGTAGGGTTGTCCACAGTAATATGAATGGGAATTAGATATGATCGAATGGGCTCATTGCATTTTCAACAGCACATCCAATCTTCTCCTCAGCTCCCCCCTCCCCTTCTAATGGAATACATGACAAGTGATACTGTAACCAGGCAACCGGACAGATGAAGGGTTTCAAAGTTCCAGCACACAATCACGTTGTGGCTGAGCATTTAGGTGAGCAGGATCCAACCAAGGAGGCTACATCCATTTCCCAATGCATCCATATATTTCTCATTCACCAGATTTCCCACCCACCACCCAAATTCAGAAACTATCAAAATTTTACCCTGCTTTCTCCTTTGCGCATAATTTCACCTGTTCAGTGACGTATGCAAGTAGTTGGTTTCTAATGTGACCGACACTGGCTGTTAAGTTTACGGCACCTGCTTCAACCAAAGCTTTTAAGTTGAATTTTACCCGGCCAGGCTTTTAAACATCTTTCTGAAATGCTGTGGCTTTAAAAAATCTTTCTGAATCATTTATGTTTGCAAGTCCTTTAAGACCATTGCTGCATATGAGATGCTTTAATTTTTTTCTTATACCTGTTCTCTCTTTAGTCCTTTGTTAAATTGCTTAAACCAACGCTCTCAACAAGTTTTCTTTGCTGCTCTTTTATTAATTTTATGGCTGATAATTTTATAGTTGGATATTGTTTGGTGATAGTTTTTATTGATTTTATAAGATTTCTCAAATGCCTGGGGCTAAGAGGCAAGCTAGAAATAACTTTAATCGATCAATCAATCTATAGTTAAAGGAGATCTGTCAGTCAGCTGCATATCAATAATTGACTTTCCCTCTCCCTCCTCCTCTTTCTCACATACATAGAAAAATGATATTTCATCCCCACCCACCAGAATGCCCGAATCCTAGGAAAAGCCTCCAAATAGCCTCTTATATGTGTCATACCAGAAACACAAGAGTGAAGTTGTAAATCATTTTGCAAAGGAATAACTGATCCCATTTGAGTGGCTGGGGACCTCACCTGGTTTGTGATAGCTACATTGATGATAAAGTCTTCCTTCAAACACCCAGTCTTGAACCAAAGCTCTGATTTAATTTTTAACTACAAGTTCCTACAGAATTTCTGCATCATTCTCTGTGGTCCCTTTCCTTCAAAACCCAGGGCAGAATAAGTGTGCTGTTTTTAATTTCCTACCCCCAGGATATGATGCAAGACTGCCCTGTACCTAAAAGCACTCCTCTCATCTTGTTACGCCTCCTCCCCAGCCCACCATTCATGGGACAGACCAGAGACAACTGATCTTGTTTTCAATTCAGGCTGCATAATTTGCATGGAGGTCAATTATGGGACAATCCTCTGCTACTGTAATGCGATAGATACCACTCAGAGTGACTTATTTTCACTGAGTGTACATCTACACCCTCCAAACCAGTATTTCCTACTTCAACAGCAACAATTCAATTATTTTTTTTATTTAACAAAATTAATATCCAATTTTTCTGTCCTCATGAGACACCAAGACAGCTAATACGTTAAAATATAAGTAATAAAACCACATTTTAAAATGATTAAAACAGACCAAAACAGTAACATTTTTGTGAAGGTTTTTTGTTTGTTTCCCCTTTTATGGTATCTCTGTATCAATTTTCTTGTGATATCTGTGAATTACCAAACACATACATGGGCTATTTAAATTACCTGTACAAACACTATTTTCAGTTAAGCTGATCTGACTCTGTATAGCTTCCAAGACCTGATGAGATCAAGAATAGCTTGGGTCATCCAGGTCAGGGCAATTAAGCTTACAGTGCACCTCTTTTTCAAGGGCTCAAAATTTGCTCAGATACGTCCATCTGTCCAACAGAGATGGCCATTTTGGGTCATGAGGCCAAAAAGAAAATTGCAAAGGTGGTAAAACACAGTTGAAAATTCAATGCCATTTTACGGTACTTCAAAATCTGTTGCCCGATCGCTCACATACTGGTATGCCTAAACGGCCAAGTTTGTCTCCTTATCATATATATATATATAAAGTTGAAACCACCCATTCTAAGATTTTAAAGTATAATTTTCCCGATATTAAAAACATAGATGAGAAATATAGTGACAACTGTACTCTATATATTCTTGAAGGCTTTCACAGCCGGAGAACGATGGTTGTTGTGGATTTTCCAGGCTGTATCGCCATGGGCTTGGCATTGTAGTTCCCGACGTTTCGCCAGCAGCTGTGACTGGCATCTTCAGAGGTGTAGCTCCAAAAGACAAAGATCTCTCAGTGTCAATGTTTGACACAATGCTTGACACTGAGAGATCTCTGTCTTTCGGTCCTACACCTCTGAAGATGCCAGTCCCAGCTGCTGGTGAAACGTCAGGAACTACAATGCCAAGCCCACGGCGATACAGCCCAGAAAATCCACAACCAATTGTACTCTATCTCAGCTTATTCCCACCAACCCAAATACCAGCCTAAGTTTTGTAATATTACCTAATGATGCTCAAGTTTTGGCAAAAACTACATAGAGAAAGAATGCCTTGCTTACTGGGGAGATACCAAGAAAGTTCTTCTAGCTGTTTGCTACTTTCTAACTCAATTGTTCTACAAAATAGTAATGCATAATTGGTTCTGCTGAAAAGATCCTTTGGACTGTTTTCAGGGATAGGAGTATGGATTACAGTTTGGTCAGCCTTTTAGTTATATAGATGCTGCTTTACCTCTTGGCATTCCTTACTATTTTATATACTTAGAAGTCTGCTTTCCTTCTTGCCAATTCCCACCTCAGGTGCTACCAGGTGTTGATTTCTTTTCAATGGGATTTTGTAAGTCAAGTCATTGATTAATAAGACAAACATGCCAAGGGAGCTTAGTAACAGCAACACCTGAAGTGGTGCACCCTGATATATTTCAGTAACACTGCAAGATGCATAAGGGTATACATGTATGGGCTGCCAGTGTTGGAAAGTGGCCGAGGAGGAGGAAATAGCCCCATGTGTATATACAGTGCAATCCTAAGAAGAGTCTAAGCCTATTGAAATCAACCTCCCTGTGTTTCCACCAATAAAACCCGTATCCGGAGAAGTTATCATTCAAAGTATTAAAGAATTACAAGAATAGAAAATAGGTCTCTTGCCTGGCTAGTGAAGACAAGCGAAGTGTCCCCATTTGTTGACACTAGACTCGATGCCCTAGAGTCGTCCCCATTTGCTTTATACAGAGCAGGGCAGTTGAGACGGTTGGGAGAAGGGTAGAGTCGCCAAGAGACCTTAGTGTGGCATTAGAGCCCAAAGACCAGACAGCTGTTCCCAGGTAGTAGTATATTTTATGGCTAATGTGACACGATGCCTATCCCTCTGCCAAATACTGGCCGATTACACATGGCTTACCTGAAGCCAGGATGTTGCGGAACATGCCAGGAAAAATGTGGAAGATTGCGTTTTCTTGTGCGAGTTCTGCATGACATTGCACAAGTTTTGCATGAGCAAACTCAATCTTCTGTGTTTTTTCCAGCATGATCTGCAATGTTCCGCAACGTCCCGGCTTCAGGTAAGCTGTGTGGAATCGGCCCCTGTATGCTTCTTTACCTGATCCAGACCACCAGGTGTTTACACTACAGCTTCTGAAACGAAGCCACAGGATCAAGCTGCCATTTTAGTTTAGTTTTCAGCACTGTTGGCGGGGGTTGGATCCCCAGCTCTGTTCCACTAGCAGAGGGATTTTCCACCGGCATAAGTTCCACCAGAGAAAAGTGCCTCCATTAGCACAACTCTATTATTAGTATCTAAAATTAATGCAAAGACTGAAGTTCCAGAACTGGTTTTATCAGATATATTTTCAGCACAGGGAAGACTTAATTGTGATCCATAAGTGAAGGGAATGATTGTTATCTTGAGATGAAGAGCCTAAAAGCTCCAGGATTTTGAAATATTTGCTAGTGAGGTGGGAGAGTAGGAGGCAAGTGTTGAGAAAAATGGATTGATAATCTGAACAGTTCATTCCAATCACAATTCAAACTGGAATGTCAGAGGCTAAATCATTCCATGCATGCATTCTCTCTCTCTCTCTCTCTCAAAAATCAACACCTGCTTGCCTTTTGCCTTTTTGAATTCTGAATTAAAATCATGTTGCCTACCCAAATGACTGCTGTAAAAGAAAAAAGGAATTAAGCAACTGCCAAGTCAGAACCAGACTATTTATTTATTTTGATTCCTACTCAAGGGAAACTCTCCCCCACCCCCCACCCCAAAAACCCAGAATGCACTGAAACTGCCTGACTTTAAGCAGGTCTTACCACACTTCCGAAAGGTGTTCAGACTGGGAGCTGAATTACATCTCCAGTAATTCATGAATATATACCTGTATTATACAATAACCATAATTGCATGTAATTAACATGGATATTCCTTGGGGCACTTTCCTAATATTAGTTAGGATTATCATGCCCGCAGGTGATGAAGACATGCCTGGGGGAGTCTCAAAAAGCTTATCAACTTTTTTTTAAAATAGCAAGCAGGCCAGATTTCTCATCTCAATTGCACCTTGTCAGGGAGGCTGTTATGAGGCTCATTGTCATTTATTTCATTGCATTTGTTCACATGTACAGCTCAAACTATTTTGAAGGACAGAGTACCATTAAAATGTTGTATTAAAGCCCAAGTACAGTAAATTGGACTAAAATATGAAGTCAGATGCAGGTGCTTGTGTACAAACGCACACACAACACCCATACCTCAACCAACATGATAGACAGACTCTATTTGGATTCTGGAGAATATTCAAAGAGAGAAAATCCTATCAATGAGGTTATCCAGTCACCGAGAATTCTCTTGCTGCCTAAACCTCACATATAGGTTATTGAGGGGGCTCTCTTCCTTTTCCTCATTGTCTCTGTGCCATATTATCATACATCCATTGTATTATTTTCTACTGATGTAATGCCATTTTTTCCTGTATTATTTGCATTTGGTATCATGCCTAATAGTCTGTGCTTGTTTCAGATTTCTGTAAACCTAGTCCTAGTACATTGCTTCTTAGATGTCTCATCATATTGATTGCAAAGATTTATGCTGTGTGATCCACTGGGATGCTCAGTAAGAAAGGTGAACTATAAATATAGTAAAACAAACAATCTTGGAAGTTCAAAAGCAGTTTCAACTCCACTATATGAACTCCATTTATTTATTTATTTGATTTAGTACTTCACATTGCAAGCATGTAGTAGGGAATGCAATTCACATCTTCTTCCTTTTAATATGAAAAGCTTCCTTTTCATATTTTCCTTTTGGTCAGTGCTTGGTGTTTTTTTCCTCCCAGCATTATAATAATACCTAGCCACATGCTACCCTGTGGTGATGAGTCCCACAGATTTAAGTTCCACACATCTACAATTTTGTTTTATCTATTCATTTACCCCAAGGCACCACAACCCCATCTCCACTTAGAGTTGTGTTGTTTTTGAATGCTACCCTTGTTAATGCTGCTCTCTTGAATGCACGCTCTTGCCCCAAGCAATCCCCATGAAGCAAAAATCAGCTTTGTCACCTTGTAAGTAGGAAGCAATCATAAGGAAATATTGCTCCCACGGATCAATATGTCCTGTGCCAACTTAGTCAGAGCATGTTAACAAAAAGCATTTCCAACGAACAAATCCTCATGGTGAGCAAAGGCGGGGGTTTACCTGTAAGTTAATTAACACAAACATTTCATGTGAATCTACCCTTCTGCCCTGCTCTATAATTGATGAGGCTACAGTGAAAGTAAAGCAGTGTTCTGTATGATTCCCGGTGACCTCTGAGGATCCACACACTCCTCGAGTGGCTGATGTTTCTGAATATGAAAAGGCCTGCTTTAATAAACATTGCACATTCTAGCTTTGAATCTCTGCAACCAGCCTGTCCTCTGTTTTGCTGGTATGTTTCCTGTTCAATTTGCAAACAGCTATGTCTCCCGGAGTGTACTATGAAAGCCGGGATATGCTGCATATTGAATGCCACTGGCCCATCAATTTAGCATGACACAAATTCGCCCAGTGGAATGATGTTTTGCACTGGGCTATTGTCCACAAACCATTATTTGTCGAAAAACAAACAAAAGGGGGAGAGCGTCTGCTGGTCTTCTTACACGAGACTTCTCTGCTTCCTGAAAATGTGAGATAATGAATAAAAATGTTCATTACAGAATTATTCACTTTTCTCCATGATTCACATCCCGGTAATTACCATGACCAGTCTAATAAAAACTGCTACAAAACGAAGGTCAACTAGCAGTTAGAAGTGTTCATTTTCATTTCAATGTATTCATCTCTGGCTCCTAATGGCCTCATTTTCTCCTATGCTCTTTAATAAATACCACTGAATTACAGGTTAAATAGCTAAATTAAATTATTGCAATTACAGCGCGCAGAGCGCTGAAGCTGGTTTACCTTTCCCAGTTCAATTAGAGGGGAAGTTTCAATGGCCGGAGAATCGTGATTGCTGTCAATACACCGAATCGTTTGGAATCCACACTTAAACGGCCAGATATTGGGTTATATCCCACCCCCTATCCCCTGCAGTACTTTCAGCTCAGATTCAATGAAGCAAAGCGGCAGGGCTGGGCTCACTATCACCGTTGTATTCTGCAGAGTACATCCCAGCCACATTAGAGCTCTGGCTGCAGCATAATTAACAATATAGGAAATGGTTCATTCTTGCAGTTTGCATAGGACTTCTTTAATATTTTCTGCAGCTCAGCATATATTTACCCACACATTTGTCCATCAGCATCTTCAACAGAACTTCGTAAAAACAAGAGCTGCTTCATTTACTCCAATGACACACGCACACCTAAAGTTGGGTGTGCAAATCTTTCTCCGGCTCCAAGCACATCCCTTTCTCGTAAGAAAGCACACTGACAGTGCAAACCTGAACAGATTTATCCTGTTCTAAGCCCACTAACTTCAATGGATTTACAAGGATATGGCTTTGCTTAGGACTGCACTGTGTGCCTCACGCTGTTTGGGATTGTGGCCAATGACTTTGTCTTTTCCATAAAAAATAAATCACATTTTGACAGAAAGCTAGAGTAGAGTTTCCAACTCCAGGCTGGGTAATTCCTAGAGATTTAGGGGTGGATCCTGGGCAGGGTGGATTTAGGGAAGAGAACTCAGTGGGGTATACAGTACAGCCATTTTCTCCAGAGGAACTGATCTGTGTAGTCTGGAGATCAGCTGGAACTCCAGGAGACTTCCAGGCCCACCTGGAGGCTGGCGTCGCTGGGCTAGATTGATGCTATTTGTAGGGGTTATGTTTTGCAGCTGTTTATTTTACTGAATTTGTTATTGCTTTGATGGTGCACGTATCTGGACAAGGTATCAGGAAACCAGCATGTAAATAATATAAAGAAAGCAGAATATTCTCTGATTTTAGAAAACAGGTAAAAGAGAAGGGTTGGGGGGGCGAACAGGGAATGAAAAAGATGCTGCAAGTAGGATTTGTTCGGTTTAAGTGAACAATGGTAGAAGAGAAATGTAGCTTGTGCAATCCAGTGTAATGCCATGGTTAGCGAGCTGGATGGGGAGAGCTGGGGAACTCCACTCATGGAGTAATGAAGGTAAGCGAGTCACAATGGGCCCCTGTCGTCTCTCAACCTCACCTACCTCACAGGGTTGTTGTGAGAGCATCCCATCTATAAATGGAGGAAAGGTGGGATATAAATAAGAGGCTGATCTTTTAGCACCAATATTATAATGTATTTTAGTCTGAAATATACTGTTTTAAGCTGCTCCATAATCTATGTTTTTAACAACTTTTAATGTTTCATGTTTTGACGATGTTTATTATGTAAACCACTCTGAGCACGCTCCTCAGAGAAATGGCACGATGTTTCAAAATAAATAAATAAATACGAAGAACGAATGCATCAAAGCTCAAAGACCCCTGGTACCATAACCTTGGTCTACAAACCATTTGCTGAAAATAAATGTCAGAACATAACCAATTCTATGCAACAAAAAAGGGAACTGGGGGGAGCTGGTACAGTAGAGAAGAAAAAGACGACTCCTGCTCCTTTTGAAAGTGAGAGGAAAGAGTGGTTTAATAAATTTGAAGGCTTAACCTGCCATCAGCCCACAATTATTTTACACGGGCAAATTAAAGACGTTCTTCATTATTTAAATATATTCCAGCAGTTGTTTACACTGCCCCCCCCTCCACCAGCTTAATTATTTAGCATCCTCTTATAAGAATGAATATCTTAATAATAAAGGCTGTAGAACAGAACATTATTATTATTTTTCCCAGGGTTCGTTTCCGAAAGATCCCGTAGAATTCAGCTACATTTGTTGTGGAACAGCTCCCCCTGACTACCTCAGTCCTGTGTCTGTAAAATGCAACACAAACACAGTGGAATGCTGAGAGGGGAGGGGGAGAGATTCTTTTGTAATGTTATCACAGTCACACACAAATTCAGTGTTATTAATAGCAACACACAGCCCCCCCCCCCCCGCAGGTCCCTTCCCCCTCCAGAAATATACCTGGACTATCCTGCTGTCTCAGCTACTCCTTATACCTTCATCCATAACCCTGCCCCCCTCCTCCAAAAGAACAGGCCTAATCAAACACAAAAGCTTGGCATCCCTCTTAGGTTGGGCAAGTGATGCACCCGCGGCGCTGGAAAAATTATGGCTACTTCATGGATCATATTTTTATCTGCCTACATGTGTAGTATGTAAAAATGTAATGTGCAACACCTCTTTGTAAAGGCCTACATGGGATTTGAGATTAAAATTCCTGATGTTCCTTAGCAAGTAGGGTGGCCTATACAAGATGCCAGGGATTTGAGAATGGAGCTCCCTGTAATTCAGAAAGTCAGGCACACATAATCGGGATGGCACTGCAAGAAAATGGGAGGTTTGAGCCTCTCCCCTTGCAAAGTTTCTAACCTGCAATGGAGATGGGGAGCTGCTAGTTCCCTACTGGGACAAATGGAGTGTATATTCTTCAGTAAGTATGGCTTTGCGCCTATGTAACAGGTTGCCGAAAGAAAAAGAGCAGAATTACTTAACCCTTCTGGGCTTTTTCATCCTTCTTCTAATGTCTAAAAGGACTTTATGTGGGAAAGTGAGGCTCAAGAAGAGTGTTTTTGCTCAAGTTCAAAACTTACGTCAGATCTTTCGACAGAAATTTGTACATAGCCATCATTTCAGAGTTTCTGGACTCACAGGGCACTTAGAGCCAAGCTACAAGTGACGCCTTACACAGGTTGGACACTTGTCAGCTTACCTCAAGTTTTGATGGGAAATGTAGGCATCCTGGTTTTACAGATTGGCTCTCCATTACAGCTGCAAGACCAGGATGCCTACACTTCCCATCAAAACTTGAGGGAAGCTGACAAGTGCCCAACCTGTGTCAGATGTCACTTGTAGCTTGGCTCTCAGTGACACAACAGATTACCCTACTGAGGTCAACTTAGTTCAGCATCCTTAGTCCAGCAAGCAGTTCTGCTTGGATTAAGATAAATGATCACTGGAAATAAGTTCACACAACCAGTGCAAAGCAACCCAAACCAAGTCTTTTGGTGAATATTTGGCATAGCAGTTTTGTGAACATTCCAATGCACGTTCAGTCCCTAGTTCATCATACCTTGGAAATCTTTCTGAAACCAGGATATGGCAAGTTGTGAAGTGGATGCACTTCAGAGCATTAACAAGAACAGTTCTACAAGCCTTTTTTTAAAAAAGTAAACTAAGAGTGATTCCACACACGTTGGATAATGCACTTCCAATCCTCTTTATAGATCATTTAGAACGGATTTTTTTCGTGTGCAGAACAAAAAATCCACCTCAAACGATTGATAAAGTGCATTGAAAGTGCATTATCCAACATGTGCGGAATCAGCCTAAGACTGTCTTCTCTACAGCTCAAAAGGTTGTGTGGGTATAAATCGGGATCAATGGAAAATATTCTGAGATAAATCCTTTATCACACTGTCCTTTCAAAATTCAGCACAGTAGGTTCAAAAATAACAAGATGCATGGGAACGCAGCAACCACAAATGGAAGTAATTAGAACCACTGGAGTTCTCTACTCACTAATATATATATATATATATATATATATATATATATATATATATATATATATATATATATATATATATTTTCCCTGTGGAGTTCTCTACTCACAACAACTCAAAGTGATTACTATCGTACATCAAGAGTGGCTGATCAACCAGCCTGACGCTGTCACAGTGATCTTATAAAATAAAGACTAATTCCTGCCAAGTGGCCTTCCTAGACCTGTGTATGCAGATCTCACTGTGGAAAATAGTAACAATTCTGCCCTTGAGCCAGACACGGTCTAGACTTGTCCATTTGTACTCTCCCAAACTGACTCCCTATTCATTCATTTTTTTCCAGCATGTCATAAAACACACCTGTTTATGAACTTGGTGCAAAAGTGTGCTAGAGGAGATATAGAGAACAAGAAAGAAATGGGGAGGCAAAATTTATGACTTATTTTTTTCCCAATGTTGTATAATCTGAGAGTGAGGCTCTCTACCTCTCTCGCAGCAGGAACCTGCAGTTTAGCAAACAAATGATTTGAGCCTCATGCAAGCATAATTCAAAGAGAACAAAAATGTACCGTCTGGAAGAGACAAGTCTTGTTCTAAGAAAAAGTCCAAGTGGATCAAGAGAAAAAGGGAGCGAAGTGGATCACTGCTTGCTCCTGGGACACAAAGCGGCTACCGAAAGAATGGAATTGCTCCACCGGTTCCTCATATTTTCATTCAACACTCAAGAGTACTCACACCTGCTTAGGTCAAATTAGGAGATGGAAGGAGAAAGGCAGGCTTGTACTTGCCTATTGCCCCAATCTAGATACATATGAAATCTAAGCTGCAAGGTGGGTGGGTCAGCTCACACCTACGGGAGCAATTTCCCTAGGGAAATCAGCACTTGGAAACTGGGCATCCATATGCACCTTCCGTCACACCCTTGGCCACATGTGAAGAATTTATCCACTTCATTGTTCATATCCTTTGTATGCACCTACTGAAACTGCTCGGGATCTCATATGCCAGATTATGGTCCAAAGGAGACATTAAGATAAACATGTGGCTGCCACTACAAGTGACATGTTTGTGTATAATTCTTCCCTGCTTTATCATGTCTAGTACAATTTACCTGCATTCTGTTATCTTCCACCACAGCAGCCAATGAACTCACATGAAGCTTCCAGGCCATTTGGCTATAAAAGTCAGTACTGTCTACTCAGGCTGGCAGCAACTCTCAAGGGTCTGAGGCAGAGGTCTTTCATATCACCTCCTAACTGGAATGCCAGGGATTGAAACTGGGACCTTTTACATGCAAAATAGATGTCCTACCATTGAGCCACAGCCATTCCCCATGCAGAGAACCACAGAATGGACAGTTGGGGAAATCATCAAGGTGGTCTTCCGTAGGAGACGTACACACAGCTCTCAAGGGGAAGGAAATCACCTTTTTAAAACCCTATACTGGTTCTGAGTAATTCTCCTTTTACTACGGTTGCCACTAGAAGTGCTACATGCTCAAGCAGCAGCTGAGAATAACCAGTTTCCTTGCTTATTGTCTACACATTTAGCAATTTTTTAAAAAAGTGGTTTAGTTCTACATATGCAAGTGGTGATCTGTTTCTTCGGTGGGTAGCATAAACGTGTTCCAAAATTATTTAAATATATACATATGGGCAAGGCCAAAGGGAGCAAAGCACTTTGCAAATGCCTTTGTTGTTAGTCTAGAATGGTTCGTCTTGCAACTCCACAAGCACCATGAACAGACAATAAATAGAGCAACTACTAACCATTGTCTCCACCAATCCCAAAAAACTTGGAATAGGGCAGGAGAGACCCTTCCCTCCTGAAAAACAGCAGGGAGGGGGGCAAGGGAGTGCCTGATAGGATTTAAATTTATATGACTCAGTCTCCAAGCAAACCTGACAGGCTTTAGTTGACCGTCAAACTCTTGCAAACATAACCGTGGACTTCACTTCAAACACCGTCATGAACTGAACCCTGCAGGGTTTGAACAGCTCTGGCCAAAAGTGCAGCCACGGAAGGAAAATGAGAGCGTGTTCAGTGAAAGCTGACAAAGCACGTTACATCTCAGCAACAGTCAAGTGTCACTCACTATCCAAGGTACGTTTCTGCTATTTTCCTCCCAGGTCTATGAGGCCATTCTTGCCAGCTTAGAGCTCAATGACTCCTTTTCACATCGGACTCTGGACTTTCACATTCTATTTGGAATCTCTCTGCAACATGCAAGATGTAAAGCTAGGCGACTGCAGTGTATGTCTTTGTTCCATTAAATTAATAGCAGCTGCGGGACATCAGCATCACGCAACCTTATGTGTATTTCTATTTTTGCCAGATCCTATCGCGTGCACACACAAAACTAACTCCTATGATCAGAAAATACTCCCCCCACCAAATTCACCTTACAAATCCCAAGTATCTATGGTTTGATAACAATGTATGAGACAACTTTTACCCTTAAATTCCTGTTCTATAACGTGAATTGCTTGATTTGCATTTATTTAAAGAGGGACTATAACTCAGTGGCAGCCCATCAGTTTTGCATGCAGAAGGTTCCAGGTTCAATTTCCAGCATCTCCAGGTACAAGGTTCTTGGACAGTAGGTTATAAGAAAGACCTCTCTCTGAGACCTTGAAGAGTCCTTAGTAGTCACAGTAAACCATTCTGAGCTAGATCGGCCAACAGTCTGATTCCACACAAAACCTGACATGTTGGAAGAATGAACAGAAACTTTTTGATTACTAATCCCACATTCTTAATTCATTTCCAAAGAAACCAACACAACTGAGTTTTTGCCTTAAGCATTTTGGAAACATGGGCAAAATATAAAAATTGAAGCGCTCCCTCCTGGATAAGGCAATCTCTTATTTTTATTCACTCCCGAAGAAGAAGAACAACATTCAATTTATATACCACCTTTTAGGACAACGCCCACTCAGAGCGGTTTACAAAGTATGTTATTATTACCCTCATGACAATCATCCTGTGAGGTGGGTAGGGCTGAGAGAGCTCTAAGAGAGCTGTGGCTGACCCAAGGTCACCCAGCTGGCTTCAATTGGAGGAGTGGGGAATCAAACCTGGTTCTCCAGATTAGAGTCCTGCTGCTCTTAACCACTTCACCACACTGCCCTATTTTGGCACTCTGAATGATATTGGTTAGTGTGTTTTGTTTGTACCGTGTGTTTTTGTTCAGTTCTATTCTGCAGCCTCAGGCAGCAGAGTCCAGCAAAAGACATATACCATGCGACCTTGCTAGTTGGGCAGCAGTGTTGCTGATGTCCAATACAAGAATATGAGAATGTTCATATATGAGAATGAGGGGTTTTCATGCAAAGTATGAATCCCGTCACCCTCTTATATACAACTATATGAGAATGCGGGCTTGCACAATTCATCACCAATAGAGATGCGCACAGACTGAAATACGAACCAAAGTTCGTGATGAACCAGGCTGATCAGTTTCCTAGGCAACAGGGGATGGACTTCCTGTAGAATTTCTGCTGAGTCAGAAGTGGCCTGCTGGCCCAGAAGTGACGATTTGCTGACCTGGATGTGACATTTTCATGAACCAAATGAACCAGTTCGCGAACCGGGGCAGGATCGTGAAAGTTTGTGGTTCATGAAATGTGACGAACCACGAACGGCATGGTTCATTTTTTTCTGGTTCGTGCCCATCTCTAATCACCAACTTCGGCAGCAAAGTGGTTTGTGAAGCTAGCAGCATGTCTCAAGCAAGGGATAATGAAAGATGGGTTCTCACTTACTTATGGCTGCTGTCGCCTTCCAAAATGAGATTTCCAGTCACATATCCCACTTTCCCCAAGAACAGTACTTATAGCAGAGAAGGGAGCACTATGGCTCTTCTTCCCTATCTTTTCCTTCTCAGTATCATTTGGCATAAGATGAGAAAGAGAACTGATACAAGAGAAAGTTGATGCACCCCCTTCTTCTGACAAAAAACCCAAGGTCTTTGAGGCTCAGAGAATCTGGAAGCATTATCATGTAACCCCATTCTTAGTGACAAGTCTTGAAAAGTATTGTCTGACTCTTAGGCATTGGCTCCAGCTATACTGTGATAGCAATTAATCAGTGTCCCGGAAAGCTTCCAGTTGTACCCCTCCCCACCAAAAAACCCTTCACAGATCACCACCAAACATTTGTGGGTAATGATATCTGCAGTTTCACAGGGCCAGCTATTATTAAGTTATTTTTCTTTCCACAGCAACTGTAGTCTCAATCTCCCCACTGAACTAAATGGCTCTGCCTTCTGTCAACTATGCCATTAAATCAACAACCTCTAAGTCAACTGGGTCAGAATTACATCCTCTGGTGGTGCAATGACAGATTGATTGATTGATTGATTGATTGATTGATTGATTGATTTTTTTTTAGAAAACAGATAGGTTCCTTTTGGAAGTTAGCCAGATGACGTAACTTCTCCCCAGAACACCTGACAGAAAGAGAACAATAGCTCTTCAAACCAGTAACCTTGTTCCAAAGAAAGGATGGTAACTGATAGGAGTGATAGATAGGGTTGGAAGAAGAGCACTGTTGGACTTACAGTTCAAGAAGGCTATCCGTAGAGGAAAGGGTGCAAAAGAGAAGTTAGGAGACTGAAACATCTGTCTTGCCTTCGGCAAAATTAGGGGGAAGCACTTTGATTAGCAGTACTAACTGGTTAACAAGGTAGAGCTTTTAATAAAATTCCACATAATCTTACCTGTGTTTATGAGCCTCCTTTATTTAAGACACAATCACACATTCCAAAATCTAAACCTATTCAGTGATAACATTTTGCAACCTGTAGAGGTGCTCTGTGCGATTTGGTCCTTGATAAATGCACAGCAAGACCCTGGGCAGCAACTCCAAATTTTTCAGGAGTGAATGCCCATGGAGAAGCATCTCTCTATATAAAAGGCAAGCTGTATTGGCGACGAAGCACTTTTATCCTGCTGCGCCTGCGCAGGAGCACCAGGATAAAACCTGAGTTGTTGCCAATACGGCTCCAGAGGGCGCCGGCTCATCCCCGCAGAGGGTGCCGCCGCAGCTGAAAGGCTAGGCAAGCTGGCCCATCCCTGCAGAGGGCGCCACCACAGCAGGAAGGCCAGCATTCCTGCGCTCTGTTTTCTAGGGCCTGTTCTTTTAAAACAAGTTCTGTTGCTAGTGTTCCATATTTACAGAAAGACAATATACACTCACATGTTATGTTTCATTTTTTTACATCAGCATAAAGTATCCCTGACTGTGGTTGGCAGATACTTATAGGAAAGAAAAAACAGGGTTGCACTTACCTGTAACTGTTGTTCATTGAGGTCTTCTGTGCAGGCACACATGTGGGCCTGCACAGAAGACTGACAATGCGCACTCCTCTTTTTATTCTGATGTAGGGGTAGGGTTTCTTTCCCTCAAGAATGCAAAAAGAAAGCTTGAGGTCTGAACTAAATATAACACTGCATATGCAAAAAAAGATTAACCAACAAAATCACCGTGTCACAGGCTTCTGAATGCCTTTCTTTCACCTCACAATACCAAAAAGGACATCCTTAGTTCCAAGCTACCAAATCTAAAAATATCACACCAATTTGAACTCAGGAATAGTTGGTTAATCAAATGTAAATGCAAGTTCCAATGATCTCAAAGGGTAGTCACTGCTAGAATGTTCAACTATGATGTTTTCCCAGGTTTTCCTATTAGAACAACTGTTGCATCATCTCATGATTTCAGAATAAGATTATCGGGGCAATCCTAAATACAGTTGTGCCCCTCTAAGTCCACTGAAGTCAGTCTTTTAGGGTTTCACTGTATATATCATACAACCATATTAAGCAAAGGTTGAAAGTATCATTCTATATTCTGACAGCTTTAGGAATACAGTGCAATGCAATACAGAGTTATTCCAGTGTAAACCCATTTAAATCTATAGGCTTAGACCAGAGTAACTCTGGCTAGGGTTAGGCACTCAGGATGTGGAAATGGAAAGTGGAACTTAGGAAGATAAACACCCACCTTATACTTCATACCCTACCCCATTCTTCTATGTCCTATCACTCAGCAACTTGCAACAGATTATGTAAACTACCTCGATCAAAAAGTGCTGAGTTTGAAGTCACAAACAGGTAATGTGAACGTACTCTTTACGGTAATCACACACCAGCACTCTGAAATCTTACGCTTACAGGAATCACATCATCTACTCTCTGAAGAGAACAGTAGTAAACGAATGCACACTGTTGTTATCTGCTCTCATCATTAGTCCTAATAGAGGTATCACAGTAGTTGCAGAACTAGTTCTGGGTGCCTGGCAGTGTGTGTTTTCAGCAGTTTTGCATGAGGTTATGTAGCTTTAAATATGGGAAACCTGCCCTACCTAGTTTGTCAGTGGCTTGCCAATTCCAGATAATCACCAAGTTATTTACTTGCAGTTTAGTAAGCCAAAGCTGCCACTAGCCATTGGCAGGCTCTGCTGTTTATACCATCAAGGATCCCTTAAAGTCATTTATCTCAAATTGAGGAGTTAGAATGTGAAAGTAATTTCTGTGCTATCCCACTGATGTATGGGGAGGGGGGCTGCTGTTTGCAACAGTCTGCACCATTTGAGTAACAAAAGCAAAACTTCTGCCACAGATTCCACCTCCCAAAAGAGGTTGAAGAGAAGCACAGTGCTAGGGACAGGAGGCAAGTTCTAATCGACACACCTCCACTGTATTTCCCTCACGTATGATATTTCCTAGAGTACCATTTCAGATTTCACTGGAGGGCAGACATCTTAATAAGCCTGGGCAAACGGTGGGGAGATACAGCATCTACCAAAAGCCCCACTCTTAGATACGTTCAAAGCTAAGCTGTAAACGGGCAGGGTATTTTCAGATAATTTGCAGCGATTATCTTCTTTCATATTTTGTATTCCTTTATCTAACAAAAGCAACGTTAGAAACACAAGACAAAATAATTTTAAAAAAAAACAATTGGAAGCAAAGGGATTTGCACCTTGGGCATGCATATCTAATGCACAGGTTTATTTCAATGCTTGTAACAGCTAGTACAGAGAAGGCAGAAATAATGAGCCTAGCAAGAGACCCAAGTAGGTGCTCCAGAGAAATAATCACAGGTAATTCCGGAGGAGATGCTATTATTCCCGTCACCCTTAAATAGTTCCCCAGTATGAGTAGAAACCAAGTAGGAGTCCTTGGTCTGAAATCAAGCCAAACTTTTTCACCCATCATGCTGAGCCTGTAAGCTTGCGTTTCAACATTACTCGTTTAAGCATTCTTCAAAGTCCCCCGCAAGCAATGTTACAAGATACGCCCTAGAAAGATTTTGACTCAGGTATCAACAGTTCCCACCTACTGGATGCAGTGACATTATATTAAAGCAAAGGATTTTCCTTCATCTTAGTTCTAAAGGGAAAGGCGGCTAGTCCAATCTTGTTTCCCATTCCATGGGCTGTTTTCGTAAGGATGCAGAAAGTCTCTTTGTTTTTAGCCCTCTCTCAGACTCAATAAAATGCCCCCAAACCAACAGTCAAAACCTAAGAGCCCCGCCCCCTCCATCCCCTTCATGTTTCAGAGAGCAGCGATTTGTGGGGTGTAAATTAAAAATTCATCTTGAAAACGGAGCTTTCATTCTGCCTTTTTTAAAGAAGAAGAAGATCACCACCACCACCAGCAGCAAGGGACGCTTCACAATCCAAACTTTTTCAGAAATATGTTTTTCAAAATCATCTTATCAGGTTTAACATGCATGACGTTCTTTGACCTGTGTGTTTCACAGAACCAGTGAAAACAATGGGAGAGGGGGAGGATTAAAATAATAACAATCTGATCTGAGCCATCTACAGCTTTTTACAGCTATAACTCAAGCCACTAAGAATGTGGAACGGTAGTACTGAGACATGCTGTGGGGTATGGACAATTCACATGGCAAGTTGATTTATATATCAGGACTGCATGGAGCAACTGGTACATAGAGATTGTTCCATCCAACTTCCATGTGCTGGCTCTCATGGACAGAACCACCCTAAGAAGGGACGTGTAGTATTGTTTATAGTTTATAGACGCTTATTTTTTTGCTTATGCAGCTTCCTGACTCCTGGCCAATGCATCATTTGTACACTACAGGAAGCAGTTGCATTTTCCAATCATCCAATAGTTAGGTTTGGGATAACACAAAATTGCAGCTTCGGGCAAAGGGACAGATAGATCATAGGGAAACAGGAAGCTTTCTAATAGGAAAGTCAGTGCTTCATGACTTGTTTAAGATCAGAGTTGTATTACTTAGAAAAAGATACCTAGGATGCTACGGCAGAGTTTTTTTTTTTGATGTTTCTTCTTCCATCTTATCAGTCCAAGAGTCTACCGATCAATGTCAGGGGCCAGCATCAAACTACATTTCCCCTATGCCAAATCCAGAGGTCATTTCTTTGTTCTCAGCCTCCGTGACCTCTCTACTACTTGACCAATATCTCCTGCTTGACTGCCCTCCCTTCATACCTTAGGTTTCTATGTTTAACGCTGCTTGAACACTAACCAGCAACTGTTATTTTAAGCTGCCTGTGGTCTATTCTCATGATCTATGTTTTTATGCTGGGGCATTCTTAAAGCTGGATTTTAATTAATATCTTTTAATGTTTTGTTCTAAATTGAAAAGAGGGGGTTTTGCTTGAGAACCCCCACAAAAAACCTTTGAGGGGTTCTAGACCCTAAATAGGGGGTTGGGTTTGAGAACCACAAATATATCCTTGGGGGGGGGGGCTCAAGAACCCCAAGAAAACACCCTGGACAGTTCCCTGAAGAGGCCTTGTCCAGTTCATGGAGAGGGAGTGTAAAAATATTCTCAATAAAGAAATAAAATGGTGCTAGATAAATAAATAATGTTTCTTGGATCAATCTCAAATGACCCCATCCATATAACCATAAACATGCAATCAACATAACTCACAGTGCAATCCAAACCAGAGTTACTCCAGTCTAAACTAAGTGAAATTAGACCACAGTAATTCAGCACAGGATTGTACTGTCTATGACTGAACTCCAGAACAGCATATTCTTATAGATAAATACTGGCAATAAATCCAGAGTTATTTTTTTAAGCCATTCACAGCTTTTTTTAAAAAATGCTGAGCTAAGCATTACCTGCTCATGTATATTCCACAAACACTGAGAAACAGGACATTTGGGGGGAAAAACTGGATGAAATTATCATTAATTGTTGTCTTGGCTCTTTGTCAGTGTGTACGAACAGAATCTGGCACCAAATATCTATCTATTGACAGATAGCTATATCTCAGCAGCCTGAGCTGTCAGCCACTGCTGATGAGGTCTGGAAGACACTTTCATCAAAGTAACATCTGTTTTCAATTTTCATTTATAGATGTGGAAACTCTTCAGCTGGACATTAATCATTCTCAACAGCAGCAATTAGATATGTGAGACATATCAGAACAAATCAAATTAGCCCCTATTTTTTTCTTTCTTTTAAGAAAAAAACCAGAAAGTAAGAAGAGGTATGGTTTTCATGTGTGTAACATTTTTTTAAAAAAAGGAAATTAAACAGCATTAAACGTCAGTGGCATTAAAACTTATAGACAAAGCTTTCAAAAGCTAAACTTTTCTAATCAGACAGAAGAGAGGTTCTGTTGCAGAACATCTAGTGGGTTGCTGTTTAGAAATAAACTGTAATTGAACGGATTAACATAAATGCACAGTTTTCCTTCAAAGAAAATTCCAGGAATGCTCCTCTGTGCTTGTATGACTCATGGTTTTTAACACTGGAACACAATTTCCACTTTAGAGAAATTTGGACTAGAGTAAAAGAGTGCTGTTTTAAACTAAAGAGGAAAGAACCAATTGGGTAAGTACTTTATAATGAACTCCCACACAAAAAGTATATTTCAAATAATGTCATTTGGTTTGCTTTGCCTTGCCTTGCCGTGGCCAGCTACTGTCAACAAGTAACATGGCAGCCACGGAAGGAGGTTCAGAGAGGGCTGTGATTTTGACACAGTAAGAAATTAAGATTTAAGTTTGATTGATTTTAGTGAAAGCAGGATGATGTTGGAGTCATTTGAATGCCAGGCAGAGAGTCATTTCCATCAAGAGGGAATTCAAAGACTGAAGGAAGCTTGGAAGAGTAAAAAAAGATCGTAAAGCAAAACAGTACGGGAGATGCACAAAGAAAATACACACCTGCGTTAATATTAAACAACCATTTCCAGCCAACATCACCTGAACTTTATGAACTGCAATAACTTGCATATATCATAGCAGGATTGCAGCTATTGAACTAAATCAATATTTCAATGAATGATATGAGAATAATAGCTAAGGAGGGTAGACCTTGATGGCATAGGCCAAAACCGGGGGTGGGGGTGGGGGTCTTACTCATAACAGTAGTTTTAAAACTAGCGTGACTCACACATAATGCAAAGCAGAAAAGCCCTCTTCAAACCACTCACAAGGGCATGTTTCAAACTCGTGCTTCAAAAGTTCCCAGCATGGAAACCCAGATGTTTGGAATATTCTATCCTAGACACTAAAGCAGTATAGTGACACAGGTCAAACAGATCTCTTATTCTGTATAAGTTTACCAACACCAAAGATACCCGAGACAGGCAGAGAGTGTTTTAGTTTGATGCCTACGTCTTAGAAAGCCTCAGGATTGGCCTTTCACCAGCTGAAGAAACAAGATGTCAGACTAAGATCTGGGAGATCTTGGTTTGCTCCCTGCTCTGCTATGGAGGTTTGCTGAGTGACCTTCGGGCAGTCACTTTCTCTCAGCCTAACCTACCCTCACAGGATTGTTATTATGAGTAAAACATGGTTACGGGGAGAATGATGTTGTAAATACCTCCACGGGGAAGAAAAGCAGAGTATAAATATCTAAATAAATACATAAATAGGTGTAGCTGTATGTGAAAATGAGGTGCCAGTGTGCTGGGGTAAATGAACAGTACTGCTTCAGAGTGTGGGGGGAGGGGTTACATTTTTTTTTGTTCCCTCTACATGAACAGGGTTGCCAGATTCAGGTTGGGAAATTCCTGGAGATTTGGGGGGTGGAGCCTGGAGAGGGCAGGGTTTGGGGTAGGGAGGGGCCTCTGTGTGGTATAATTCCATAGAATTCACTCTTCAAGTAGCCATTTTCTCCAGGGGAACTCATCTCTTTGGCCTGGAGATCTGTTGTAATTCAGGGAGATCTCCAGCTACTACTGGAGGCTGGCAACTCTATACATGAATAATACTTAGTAAGCTGAAAACTAGCATAATATGCCACAAACTTAACTAGAAAGTTTCACCCTCATGGATAAGCATTAAAAATGTGGCCCTCAAAATTCTACTACGTCTTTCGGTTGCTTGTGCAGTTTTAGCTTGTGCTCCTCACCCCCCAATGCACTGGTTAGCCCCCTTCCCTGGTAACAGGGAAGAAGTGCCTTCAAAATGGTAGTGGACACTTGCTCTGCCCCTAGGCATCCTAGAGTAATTGTTCTAGGGCAGTGTTTTTCAAATTTCTTATATTCAGGTGAAACTTGCGTTGCCACCTCCAGGCTGGGAAATTCCTGGAGATGGAACCTGGAGAGGCTGGGATTTGGAGAGAAACCCCAGCAAGGTACAATGCCACAGAGTCCACCCTCCAAAGTAGCAATTTTCTCCAAGCAAACTGATCTCTGTGGCCTAAAGATCAGTTGTGATTCTGGGATATCTCCAGCCACCACCTGGAAGCTGGAAACCCTAGACCATGAACCTCTTCATGACAATTTGCCTGACAAAGAATCTGTGCACGTTCCACAGAATTCTGGGTCGCATTCTAGTGCGTGTTCTCTGTTCTTGAAGATCATGTGCCAGTCCTATGCATCATCCTTTTTGAACCGAGACTGTGTTTTATAATTTGATCAATATGCTCTACATTTGAGTATTTGAGAGGAAGATTAGGACGCATTCTTTCATAGAAGCTTTTCTACCATTATTGAACTTCTGACTGAAGAACACCTCATAATTTTCCAAATCACTCCAGAGTTCCTGAGAAGCCAGTTTGAAAAACACTGGAACAGAAACAAGCCACTTTACATGAGACAATGTCACCCCTAGAGAAATATTTCTAGGAAGCCTACATGCATGTGCCATGAACCATCTTACATGTGCCTGTCTTCCACTGCTGCATAACAGAGCAAATCTGGGGCACAATATTGGTGTGATTTGGATTAAATTTTGTCCAACATAAACCACACTTAAATTGTACCGTCCTGATCAGGTCACAAGATTTGCACTACTGACTGTATCAATTCTACAACCACAAGTCTCTCTTTCAAAAGAACAAGCAGCCAACTGCACAACATTTCTGGAGAATGCTCAAGTTAAGCCTTTTGTGAGTCACCATGTATAGAAAATTTCGTAACTGAAGAGCCACTACCAAGGCGGCTATTGTATACACCTTTACTGTCAGGACTTGTTATTGCAGAGGAAACAATGGCAACATTGACCACACCACCACCACCCAATCTTACAACCATATAAAAGAAAGTCAGCACCATTTGTTACACCCAAGAGACAAGATAAAGCCAGTACAAACACTGGACTCTGGTTCAATCTGTTTCTGGTGACTCAACCATCTCAGGAGAAAGGTAGCCGTCAAGGGGAACTCCACATTGCATATATGACAGTAGTCTATCACTGATGTTACAAGTACAAAACAGCAGCATTAGTGATAGCAATGTAGATATGGGTGGCCTCTCCACTGGCTAAAAATAAAAAGGTGGCTATAAATAAAGCTACCTTGTGAAGAAAACCACAATTTGGCAACATTACCATCATAAAAAACCAGAATGCCTTTGCAGGTGTGTTGCAAAGCAAAGACTTACCAAATCCAGTTATAACTCAGCAAAGAAAGTACGTTATTCCAGTCATCTATTATTTCATTCAAGTATTATATTCAATGTTTTTATTGAATATTTTATAAATGTGACTTGTGGGAGAAAATATGACTCTGCTCTCTTTTCTTAATTTCATCTGTTCCTTCTGCCAAGAGAAATGCACTAATTTATAAGTTGAAAGGAGCCTAGAGATACTGTCACCCACCATTCATCCAAATTTGTCACTAGCATCCCATTAAAGCCATAATTATTTTTTAATTAAAACTAAAGAAACTGGCATGCATGTACCTACTTTATACATCTGTTATGGGTTAAAATATATATATATATTTTAAAAAAATGTTTTTTAGACCACAGTCTTTTGTGGCCACAGCCCATGCCAAAGAAAACGCAAGCTTGCTTATTTTCTCTGTGGGGTGCAACAGCGCCTGTGTATGCCTGAACAGATTCGACTGGCCGTGAAAAGAATTCTAAATAAAACACAAACATGGAATTTGGCAATGCCACAGAAGCGAGCTTAAGACTAATTCCAGCATGCGAACGACTCACACAGCAAGTCTGGCTCCACTATAAATGAAACCAGGCTCTGTAAAATATCCAGTAAAGTTTGAGAGATCAGATTTAAAAGGACAGTGCCCTTATTTTTCCCCCCTTCAAAAATGGGGGGTGGGGGAGATCTTGCTATAATAGCTTGAACTGGCACAGTAAATGTGTGTATGTATGTGTTGGAGAGCTACGCTTCCAGTCAGCCAAACACTCCCACTCCCACTCCCCCCACCCCAGTTTTACAATTAAAATCAAACTGATTTTGTTCGGAGGCCTGACAAGTATTGAAGCAAAACATAATGTACAATTTTATTGGAAATAGCCAAAATAGCCTGAATGAAGAGACATTTTTCTAAGGTGAAAAAAAGAGTGGGAGGGCAGGGGGCTCGCTAAGCTGGGCAGGCTGTTTCAGGGCCTTTCTTTCAGCCAAGGCCACCAACAGCTGGATCAGGCCAGAAGTTTTTGTCAGCTACTGCTGAGGGACTGTGGAGCCAGACGCCTCCATTACTACTCAAAGGTGATGTGTTATTGAGATTGCCCACCTTCAAGAGGGGCCTGGAGTTCTTCCAGAATTATAACTGATCTCCAGACCACAAAAACCAGTTCCCCTGGAGAAAATGGCAGCTCCAGAAAGCAAACACTGTGGCATACCATAAACTCTAGGTGAAATCCCTTCTCAAATTCCACCCTTCCCAGGGCCAAGCTACAAGTGACGAATGACACTTGACCAGCAAGTGTGTTTCTCCCTGTTCACTTGCCCTCCACTCAATCCACTTGCAGTTCAAGTGTCATTTGTCACTTGTAGCTTGGCCCCCAGGCACTGCTCCCAAATCTCCAGGATTTTCCTAGGGCTAAGTTGGCAACCTTAGTCCTTGTCCAGTGATAAACCGCACACTTTTCTCCCAAATGTGCTCGTTCTTTAAAAAAACTGCAGGCTGTTTTTCACAGAGGAGATCACCGAAACTTGGAATTCTCCACCTGCAGCCTGAAGGGTAAAGGATATTCTATAGCTTTGGGATTCTGCCCCTTCATTCTGCTGCATATGTAGACCAGGCTTTAGACTGCCGAACACAGGAGATCTGAAGGACCTGATCAGCTGCTGAAAGAAATTCAGCTCAGATTTCAAATGCAGGTTAGTAATTGAATTTTCAAGGGAGCTGTTCTCTGCAGAAGGTATCACAGCTACTGACTAGCTAAAGACATACTAGAGGGAGGGGTGCCAGCTCTTTTGCTATGGCAGGAGACCTCCCAGGGATCCAGCTTGTTGCCAGTGGAAAAAAAAATAAGGGGGGGGAAATGTGGGAGGCATGCTGGTGCTGAGCCAGAACATGTTCTGCAAGAGATGCTGAGTTCACAAGAGGCATAGACTGGACTGGTTGGTCCTCATCATCGTCCCACATGACCTGAAAGTGCATCTTAGAAGAAACTAAATATTTTCCTGAGTCTGCACACTTCAAAGGAAGCGATCCTCCAGGCTACTGACCTTCTTGATGTGAGGTCTCTGAGACAGTCCAAAGACTAACAGTGTTGCTCCTTGGAACATATTTCCAGTATGTGTGGAGGGGAGCTGTATGAGAGTCATAAAATTTTCAGTATGTTTCATGTGTATGAGAGTCAGAGCACGCACATACATTGACCTGATTGACCAAATGCTGTTCACTGGTCCTGATGTGCTGGGACCATTCAAAAAGGCAGTGCAAGCCAGGCAAATCAGGGTCTGAGCATCTCAGGCAAGCAAGCACACATGTGTACACTGTAAAGTCTCAGGGATCTTGACCCAGGAAGCCTAGCAGCCTGGGAGCCAGCTGCTTTACCCTTTAAGGTGCAGCTTGCTAAAGGAGCGGACTGCTGGCCTGATCTCTGCTGTGCTGCAGTGCCACCACTGCTGATGGCCAGAAGGCGGTAATGCAGATACCAGTTCCGCAAGATAAAGGACTCACAGGATTCCACTGGGGCCTATAAACCTATTGATTTTCTTATGGCATCTCAAACTGAGCAATGTGCAAACTTAGGCTGAGGTCTGAGATGCTCCAATCTCTGCATAGCTGCTTTGCTATGTGGAAACTCAGGCCCAACCAGACATATTATCCTTTCATTGGGGCCTGTAAAACAGAGATGTTCTGCTAGACATATGGTTGAGGTTGGGGTGTAGGTGTGCCTCCCCAGTAGCCTCCTGTCTGGGGAGGATGGTATTGTGACCCCCTACGAACTTTCCATCAGACTGTTTGCTCTCTCCACGTCCCACCCCTCCATGTTAATGGGGCAGGGCGTATTTTGGGGACCACCATCTTGAGTTTTACTGTATGAACTGTGTTTTATTATAGTATGATTTTGTGTTTTATATATGTTTTAATGTATTTTAACATGGTTGTTACTCTGCTCTGAGCCCACCATGGGGAGAGTGGACAAAAAATTGAATAAATGAAATGACGCCTTCCCAGTTTGCATAAAAACTACCAGCCCTGATAAAGCTGGGCTGACACCAAAAATCCACCCCCAAAGCTGTGAAAATCAGCCTCCAAACTCCCTGAGATCAGAGAACTCATCTTTGAGGGATAACTGCTGTTACTTACACCAAGCCCTTTGACTTGAGGGGGCTATACACAAATAAATAAATTATACCTGCATAGAAAATGAGAAATTTCCATAAAAAAAACCAATTATTTTTTTAAAGTTAAAAAAAAGAAGCCAACAGAGCTCTACAGTTTTTGCTTATGCTGTAAAGCACCCTGTAATAAAAAAGCTGTACAATCATTCAAAAGCAAGACCAGTGACTAAAATTATTATTTGATAGTCAAATGCTTCCAACTCAAGAGCCATGAGACTGGGAAGAACAGGAAACATATCGGGGGGGGCATACAAAATCGCCCCACAAGCTCAATATTTAATGTTTTTCAATCCCATCTATTTTTAGATAAGCCTCATAGATCTGGAAATTATACTATGTCACCTCTGTCACACAACATTATCTATGCTTACCTATTCTAAATCCTGATAAATTAAAATGTTTCCTGACAAGGGGAATGTATAAGCAATGAACTGCTAGCCAATGACCCAGGAAAAGCTCGAGGAAGTTGTGTTTAAAGTAAGATTACCAATTCTGCAAGTAAAAAATCCTGGAGAGAATGGGGGGGGGGACTGGTACTGAAAGTTTTATAGCTTATTATAGTAGGAAAAGCTTATAAAATATGGTGATACCAGTTACTCCCAGCATGAGCCTATTTACGTTTTTACACAAACATTTCAAAAGTGGAGTTTGTTGACTCCCACAGGACATTTTCACACACTACCTGAAAGCAAACTCCGGTAGGGTGTATGTGTGTGTGCCAACAAATGTATCACACAACATGGAACATGGGCAGACAGTGTGAGCAAAAAGAAGTAACACAAGGGGCATCAGACATTGCCTGACAGCCAACGAAAGATGTGGAGATGATGAAAGTGGTGGTTGGGGACTAGAAAGGGGGGAAGGGACAGACCACAAAGACTGCAAAGTGGGAGGAAAGGAGAGCCACGGGCTGGGGAAAGGAAGTGAAACAGGACCGGGGAGGAGCAAAGCTGGAACAAAGGTACAAGAGGATGAAAAGGACAGTTACAGCTAGGGGAAATGGGAGGCAGAGCAAGCTCAAGGGTGGAAACCGGAATATGGGTGGGAAATTTGGATACAACATGGGGGTAGGGGAAGTAAGCACCACCATGGGAGGTGGGAAAAATGAAATGCTCATTCCAATCTCCTGCGAATCCTCCTCTTGTATAATCCAAACATTCTAGATGTTGTATATTCACAGCAGACTTCAAACGTCTTCCATTTGTGCAGTTGTCGGGGCAAACTTGAACAGCTGGCAAACTAGAAATCTGTTTATATACTGGATTTTCTTTTAATTTCTATGTGTGTTAATGGCTTTGTTGTTTTCAACAGAAAAAAAAACATAAACAAATATTGTATAAAGAGAGCACAACAATTCTACTTTGACATTCATGAAAATGAATAGAACTGTACGCCCTCCAAGTCCTGTCTATCCTATGCCATCCAGGGAAATCTGGCTAACATCGTTGAAAAAAGAGTTTGGAATTTAAGTCCTTTGTTGAACTTCATAGGGCCAATACAAGAAATTTATTTATTTTTAATTACAACATTTATACCCTGCCTTTCCATTTAAATTGAAATAATCTATAGTTTAACTTATTGAAATCCATAAAAAACAGCTACCAATAGACAGCAGCCATTCAAGACTTATACACACACTGAGGACATATTTAACTTTTTTTTAAAGGGGCCTTCTGCAATTTTTTATTTTTTATTAAAAAAAAAACCTTTGTAGCTGACCCCAGAAGGAAAAGTCTGAAGTGCAGCAGGCAGTGAGCTCCAAAGAGCAGATGAGTTGTCAAGAATGTCATCATGTATGTTCCTACTAATAAAATTTGTGTGACCGGACACCTTTTCCACAAAAAGCCTGCAGCTGGTGAAGCAGTTAAAAATACACTCCTAGCTTTCTCCATCACCCAGGCATCTAGGGTCAGCAAGGCAGCCAAGAGTATGCCCAAACTCTGAGCTTCCTCCTTCTCGGGAAGTCCAATCCTACCTACTGCAAGTTCAACACCTATTCCTGGATTAGCTTTCAGGAAAGACATATTACTTCTTTTAAAGCTGTCACATCCAAATAAAACCTCATTAGGTGAATTGGCAGTTGGCACCTTTTCATAAAGGATTTGAGTTAATTAATCTGCCTAGACCTATTTTTTTTCTCAATCCCACTCACATTTTTATACCATGCTATATTGTAATTTATGTCTTTAGTTCTTGATCATTTTATTAAAGAAAAGGTACACCTTAGTCACTTCTTATTATGCTAGAATATACAAAGTGAAGTCCTTGTAGAAAATGGGTATGGTGCGCACAGGCTTGTGCTATATATTGCCTGTTTTAAGTACTCAAAAGCACAATAATTTGCAGTTTGAAACATATGATCATTTCCCAGCATAACACTTTCAAAGGTATTCTGATTACTGGTGTAAAATATGGTTGTCCACATCTGCTGGATATGGTTTGTAACAAAATTAGGACTAGTCTCCAAATGTGTGCTCTCACCATTTTGTGAACATTTAGTCTGATTTTTGTAAAATAAACATTATTTTAAAGCTGTGCACCTCCAATTATAGAACTCCTGCAAAGCAGTGCATATCCCAATCTGTTTCTGCACCCATTTCAAGGTGCTGACTTTTAAAACCCTATATGGTTTGGGACGAATGTACCTGAAGGACAGCCTACTCTCTTCTGAACCTACCTGATCACTGCGATCATCTTCAGAGAACCTTCTCAGTAGAGGCACCAAAACTCTGGGATTCCCTCCCCAGGGAGATTCGTTTAACCCTTTCTGCTGTTGTCTTCTGGTAATGGGTGAAGACTTTTTTGTTCCATTGGGCATTCCGTCAGTGATCCGACCTTCCTTCCCTAATGTTTTAACTGTTGCTTTTAACTTTTGTATGTATTTTTAAGTTCTGGTTTTAAATTGTTTTAATTATGTATTTATGCGTTGGTTTGACTTATTTTTAATATGAGATTTTAATTTGTGTGTGTTTAATTTGTTAGCCAATTTGGTGGCCTTCTGAGGGCAGAAAGACGGCGGGGAAATCTTGTTAATAAATAAATAATAAATATCCAGGTAGATTGTTTCTTAACTAGTGTTGTTTTGATTTTTGTGTATTAGTATCCATCCCTTCTCCATCTTTCCCTTGTAGATAAAAAAGTACTCTATAAACAGATTAATGGAAAAGAATGAACAGAAGTGATAGAAAAAGATAAACAGAAGGGCCTTTGGATATCCTGCCAAGTTAGGATATGGCTAACTTCATACACAGCCATTTTTGATAGCGTTCATAATTAATAACATGCATGGTTCAAAGGACTAAACTCTCTCCATGTATTGCTTTGGGTAAAATATTATACATGATAGAATTAATTTGCCCTCCTTGCATCCAGAACAATGTAACTTATATTATGCTCCTGAGATTAGAATTCCAAGTTTGCTCACTTGGAAGAATGTCAGGTTAAAAATGAGATAGGACTGGTTTACATTACTTGATTTTGTACTGTACACTTGATAACTTGTGGGTATACCATCTTTACTGAAAAGCATTTGTTTGAGATGAGAGTGAAAGTGCTATCTGTGGTATGCGACAGCCCATTCACATTTTGTGCCCTCCAAGTTCATTTTGTGCCCTCCAACATTCAAGTGTGAATCAGCCTTTACTTTCAAGTAAGTATACACAGGCCTAACTCTGATCAGGGCAGGGGCTATAGGTTGGTGGTAGAAAACAACTGCTTTGTATGCAAAAGGTCCCAGGTTCTATCCCCGGCATCTCCAGGTAGTAGAAGATTTGAAAGACCCTGGAGAGGCACCACCAGTCAAAGCAGACAATACTAACCTTGACAGACCAAGGGTCTGATTCAGTCAACGGCACTTCATGTGTTCATATATGCACAACAACAGAAAGTGGCCTAGGCTGCAATGCTAAGCAAACTTACTAGGGAGTAATCCCCACATAGCCCAATGGAGGATTTACTTCTGAGAAAACATGCTTAAGAATTGCATAAACATTCTCCTTACAAAGACTAAGAATAAGCTTTGTTCAATGTCTTTGACTTTTCATGTATGAACAATACAGCATGGGGTTTAAGGAAAGACATAGGGCTGGTTTCAAGTTTTGGGGGCCCTTGGGATGAGAATGCTTAGATGTTCTGGGAAATGAGAATGTCAATGTTTCAAATTAGGCCGGCACAACTTGAGACCCGTCAAGCCAACTGCAATCTACCAGCCATGGACTGTGGCTTGCCTGACAATCTCTCAGTTTCTTATGCAGTCTCAAACAGGCAACAAACAAAACAGGCTGGCTTGTAAGCAATGCTGTCTCAGTTCATCCCAAGCTGTACAGGTGTGTTCTAAATCCATCTTAAAATGAACATATCTGAGAACAGACTGGTCAGCATATTAGTAAGGACACGGATGACAATCCAACTGAAGTGAACATACATTCAGGATGTGAAAAGCCAACCGGACTGACAAGTGAAGCATAGTACTCAAGAATCCCTTTCGCCACAAATGTAAAAGATGTTTGCTGAACCTGAGCCTAGTACTGGTCGTATAAGCCCAAAGCAGAAAGCCAAATTTGCAATAACTTGCGTAACTCAGCTTTCTTCTAGATGGAGAGGCCCCCTATTTCTACGGAGAAAGATGATAAGTTTTAAAGTGCAGTTTTCTGGAAAATGTCCAAATGCCCTTGTCATCTCAAATACTCAGACTCACATTAACCTCACTCCACAAGTCCCAAGGCCTCTGACTTCTGCAGCAGAATTCATAAAAAATGTAAGCCTTCCCTGGGACAGATTTGGACTTGTTCTCTTCCCCGTAGACATCTCACTGATTAGCTCTTTCATTTCCCACCTCTCACGCATGCCTTCCCCCTGTCCTAAATCAAAGGCCTTGACTGTCGCACATACATGTATTAAAAGGGGGGAAAAAACTGAAGGATTGCCTACTTTTTAACATACCAAATAAGCAAATACTAAAACAGGGACAAAGGGGGAAAGGAATGAAAGCAAAGAAAGTGAAGATTATGAGCCAGTGTTTCAGTCATCCTGCTTAAGAAAGAAAGAAAGAAAGAAAGAAAGAAGAGAGAGAGAGAGAGAGAGAGAGAGAGAGAGAGAGAGAGAGAGAGAGAGAGAGAGAGAAAGAAAGAAAGAAAGAAAGAAAGAAAGAAAGAAAGAAAGAAAGAAAGAAAGAAAGAAAGAAAGAAAGAAAGAAAGAAAGAAAGAAAGAAAGAAAGAAAGAAAGAAAGAAAGAAAGAAAGAAAGGTCTGTCCACCAGGGTGCCTATCAGTTGCTAGGATTTTATGTTTTACTTCACTGGATGTAATAAGAAAACTAAATGAGCGGTTTTCAAACATCCTGCCTTAAGGGAACCAGTTCGTCTTCCATTTGCCTACTCCAGACTGCTTGCATATCAACCATGGAATCTTTACATGTTACACAAGATTTTGGCTTAGCTGTTACGCTGTGCAATGTACCCACAAATGTGCCCAGCACATGGGCAAGATATTATTCAGGCTGTTGCAGATAATTTCCCATGGAACACTGTAAAGCTTGTTAAAACTTCAGGCTTTGAAAAACTACCATATTAAACAATTAAAGCAGTTCTGTGTAAAAAAAGAAAGCCACCTTATTCACTCTAATGCTGTTATTTTTAATGCTGGATAAAAGATAACACTGCACTAGCCGGATTGTGTGTCAGGCTCAGTGATAACAGCAAGAACTGGTAACACAGAAATCTGCCGTGCCTTTGTTTCTGATGGAAATGCCCTGTGAAAACATTAATCCCATCAAGATATCTGATTTACTTGCCTGGTTTACTTTAATGAGGCAATCAGGATTGTTTTTAGCAGACAGTAAAGAAACATACAGAATGGATGTTGTGGGTTTTCCGGGCTGTATTGCCGTGGTCTTGGCATTGTAGTTCCTGACAGAGAGATCTCTGTCTTTTGGTGCTACACCTCTGAAGATGCCAGCCACAGCTGCTGGCGAAACGTCAGGAACTACAATGCCAAGACCACGGCAATACAGCCCGGAAAACCCACAACAACCATCGTTCTCCGGCCGTGAAAGCCTTCGACAATACAACATACAGAATGACTAAACCTGCAATCCTAGGCATGCTTTCCTGAGAGTAAGCTCCACTGAATATAGTGGAAATTAATTCTGAGTAAGCATGGATAGGAAGTGGACAAGTGCTTCTCCTGTCCATATGTCATACATACTCCCTGGTCACCAATTCACAGGCTAGCAACTCTGATCTCATGTCCTGCTCCTCTCTCCCTTTCTCAGGCTTGCATGTTCTTTCCGCCTTATTTTCTTGGTCAGCCATAATGTTATGCTTTATTACGATGTCTGAAGCAGCAGAACCACAGTTACCACATATAACCACAGGGAAACCAATATCTAACGCTGGTTTCACTCTCTGGTTTGAAAACAAACTATGGTTAGCGGTAATGATGGTTAAGGCCACTTGAGGCACCATGTTAAACCATAGTTACTACAAAACCAGGAAAGATAACTGTGCAGGTAGCAGGAAGAGAGAGATGGAGGAACATGTGAGAAACTATGCTATCTGAATTGGCCAGTATGTCTGTGCCACCATATTGCTACTTGAATATTCTCTATTCCATGCTAATAAGAACTATAACCCCCTTTACTCAGACAATCATACAGGGATAGCCCTATCTATTTTGGTTACTAAGTAGAAATTGAACTACCCAAGTTACCAACATTTACACTGGCTCTGTTCGCAACAACATAAGAAGAGCCTTGCTGGATCAGATCAATGCTTCCATCTCCTCTAGGATCTGTTTCAAACAGAGGCCAACCTGTTACCCCAAACGACTGGGCACAGAGGCTGAGGCCTTCAGCTGATCCTGCCCCCTAGCACTGGCATTCAGAGGTTTGCTCCCTATGTATGAGGAAATTCCCTTTACTCACTATGGGTAGTAGACATTGATTGACCAATCCGCCATGACTCTGTCTAACCCCCTTTTAAAGCCATCACATACATTCATTGCTACATCCACTGGTGGTGAATTCCACAAGTTAATTTCTCATCAAGTAAAGAAGTATCTTCTTTTGTCTCTCCTGAACCTATTGCTGTTTAACAGAAGCTTGTCATATATAGCAGCAGAACCAATAAAAAGGTGCCGCTGTATATATATCTCAGGGATATTCACAGAACATGTTAAATACCTCCCAGCAACCCACACTTGAAGGACTTATTTCAGGCAATGAAGAACACTTCCATAGTCGGCTCTATGTCCTCCCAACTTCCCTCTGGACCATCCCTCTGTGTACAGTTCTAGGAACCCAATGAATTATAACAACTAAGCCAGCACAGATCAAGTACAGGATAGACAACATATCCAAAGCTTTAACACAGCTTTGAGCAAAACCTATTTTTCACGTAACAAGGAAAGCTCCATCCTACACAGGCCTAGTGAGGTGATGCAAACAAAAGGATTGGCATACATTACGCACAATTGAATGGGATTTTATTGAAGCAATAAGAAAACAGTTGCAAACACCCAGTTATTATATGTGCAAATATAAAAACCTAGCGCTAAACATTTGTGCTGAGCACAAGGCCAGTGAGTGCACACGGGCCCCATGTCCCCTAATTTGGCGGTTCATTTCCTAGCAGATTATTGCTTCACACAAGTCTTCCTCCTCTCTGTTATTTTTAATCTTTTTTTTATGAAGTGTTTGCAAAGAAACATTCAGCTGACTGGCTGCATTTAGCGAAATTGAGGAGTTGTAGGAGTAAGTTAGCGTGGCTGATTTTACAACACAAATCATCCATGGTGGTTTACCCTGTTGCTAAGGTGATGGTGCTGCAAAAGATGGAAATTCCTGCTTGATTTCTGAATAAGGAAGCACACCATGTTTACTTAAGGACTTGACTGCTCCTGCTACTGACTGGAAAATATGCTTCAAACCACTGGTTTTTCTGCATACTTTACAGACTGCCCCCAAACAGAACTTCAAACCATTCCTACTTAGGTCCAAACAACACATGATGGCAATAGATCCTCCTCTTTAAAAGTGGGTCTGCTCCCACTGCATATAGAGCAGGGGTTTTACTCTCTATGCAGCTTGGGACTTGGACCTGGTTCACACAGGCAGGAGAATGAAGTGACATAAGGATGAAATTGAAGAATTTTGGAACTCTCCTGTGTTAAAAACTCCTTGCAAGTAGAAAACCAGCACAGCAAGCAGAAATAATAGAATCTTTCCCGCTAGCATACTATTTACTTTATTTATTTATTGCATTTTCTATATGCATGGAGTGCTTAATGAGAAGGATTATTCTAAACAGTCTGAGGTCTCACTGCTACCTTGGGTGTAGACGAGTTTGGGATCTCATCTACATACCAGTGAACAACTTTCCCTACATGAAGATGGGTACCTGCCTGAGACCATCATCTAGAATTAAGCCATGTTCCTTCAGAACAGAAAGTAAAGCCACCTGAAGTAGGGCCTTTTAAGCAGTGGCCCCAGCAGTGTCCCTAAGATAGGACTGTGTAAACTGTTCTGGATTTCAGGAGACTCTGTGGTGCCTACTTATTTAAGAAAGCTTGGGACACTACAAGTTCCAATTGTTTTTGTGGCCTTATTTGAGATGCAGATACTATCATTTTATTGCTGTTTTTGGAATATATACTCACACCAATGCAAGACTAGATTTTTTTCGCCAGCTATACTAACAACAACAAAAGAAAGAGAGCTGTCTTCCATTAGCATACAAGTTACAGTTAATGCTGAGTAAAAAAAAAAATCTTAGTGTGTAACTTGGGGGGGAGAATCAACTTACATTCAGGGCTGTCTTCCTATATTTATGGAGCTGCATTTTGCTGTTTTATTGGTTTTAATGCTGGATTGAAAAACCAGTGGAACTTTGGAAAGGTGGGGCAAAAATATTTAAAATAAACTACATAATTTATAAATGCTGAAACTCTGAGCAAGCAGACTACAGACATGAGTTTCCCTTAGGGTTGCCAGGGACCTGCAGTCCCTTGACAGGGGATCCCCAGGTCCCTGTAGTCTCCCGGCGGGGGATTGGGAGCCGGCACTTACCCCAGCTTCCTTTCTCCGTGTGTGCGTACAACGCGCATGCGCTCCCAACTCGCGGGATGTCACTTCGCGCTCTCGCAGAGACCGGCTCTCATTTGGCGCACAGGGGCCACAGCAGCAAGAGGTGGCAGCAGCAAGAGGCGCCGGCAGCGACAGCGGCCTGCTCTTGCCGCTGCCTGCTCTTGCAGCGCAGGAGCGCACCTCCTGCCTGGGGTGGGGCGCCATGCCACCCGGGGGCAGCGCCCCAGGGAGGGCGCCCCCCCCCCCACCAGCCAGGTAAGAGGGTGCAGTGGGAAAGGTGGGATCTGGGGATCCCCTGCTCTGGGCGGGGGAATGGCAACCCTAGTTTTCCTGGATAAAATGGCTGCTTTGGAGGCTGGACTCTATGGCATTATACCCCTCTGAGATCCCTCCTCTCCCCAAACCCTGCCCTCTCCAGGCTCCACCACCAAATCACCAGGAATTTTCCAACCCAGAGTTGGCAACCCTACTCATTTGTAGCTTTATGATAGGAAAAGCCACGCCTGGTGGATTTCTGGTCTCAAGGTAGAGGAATTATCCTAGAATTTGGACAAGCTCTGCTAAACTTCTGACCGTGGAGCTTCATTTTATTTTGGGTCTCCTAAAAACTCTGGCCTGCTCTATAAACCCACATAGAGAAGAAAAGGCGGGAAAGTGGGCTGAGACGTGACTGGGAGAAGTGGTCCCCTAGTGGAGCTTTATGGAAGCGATAAAAACTTCTCCGGTCAGCAGGCCTGTGTGTGTGCAGTCCCAATGAGGGGATGCACAGAAGAACGAAGATGAACAAAGAGATTTGTTTACGATTTGGTCAATTATCAGAGCAAAAGACTGAGGCCTCTTTCCAATTCTTTGGCCTTTCGTCTTCCAGATTAGTGTCACTCCAATATGAAGGGAAGGAAATTTGGCATTTATTTTGAGTATAACCGACCAAAAGCCACAAGAAAAGCTGAGGGCTCATATTATTTTTGAACAATTTTCCTGGAAAGATCCCAGTGTCTCCCCACCGCCCCTTTGTTTTCTTTTAGACTTGTATCCGAATTTGTCTTGATATTTATAAGCTGTGACTGACTTTTAATACAGAGAGGTCAAAAAGGGGGGGGGGAGGGAAAATTTTAACTTTCTTTCGAGTCCAATGATATTCTGCTGAAAATTTTTTCCAGAGCCAAACCTCTTAGCAGGCTCTCAGCTAGGGAGGAAAAAATCATCTATTTATTTGTTAAACATGTCCTTTTCCTTTCTTTTGAGGACTTCAAGATTCGACTGTTAGCTTCAGAACAAACTCAGGGAAGGCTAGCCGTCACTGACCTTCGCCAAGGCCACCCACTGAGCTTCGGATGTGAACCTGTTTTCCTCATCCAAGCCCAACATCCTAGCCACTGTAACACACTGGCTCCAACAATTATTTAAACAATGTATTTTTTTAAAAGTCTTGCCCTCCCCTGCACCCTACACATTGTTCGAGGCCAGGGAGCTGATAGCTGACAGCCAGCATTTCCTCTTCCACACCTTTTAAAAAATGAAAAAAAAAGTCTTCTCTTTTAATATTTCTGATGCCGGCGACCAGTGTCGGTTCTCCCCATACAGTAACTGCTTTAAAGCGCTGCATAGAGTACTGCATTAAAAATTAATTACACATGCTATTTTATTGATAGTGCATAATGTAATGAGCACCAGCTGTGCTAAACATCCAAACTCCTTTTTAAGATAGCTATAAAAAAGAGAGAGAAAGAAAGAAACTACACTTCCAAACGTTTCTCCTGTCAGAGAAGGAGGGGGGGGGGACCCAGCAACATCTTGTATGGATTTGAAACAGAATTCTTTGATTTAGCTCTATATTTGGAGCGTTTGAAGAGATCAGGCGCTGGGGCTCTGGGTTTAGAATCAAATCCAGTTCACTCTCTGTTGAAGCCATTGTCTCTGCTACATCCTCCGTTACCTTGGATCCTTTTGTGTTTAGATTGTATAATCGTACTTTCCACCTGATGATATTGCAATTAATGTGCACACAGGCACACACACACACACAAACATAAGGATTGGATATCTCGAACTTACAAACATGTACTTTTCAAATATTTTAAAGGCTCTTTCCTCCTGCTGGTTCTTAACTTTAGTTGATAAGGTTTTTCTGTATTACATCTATTTGCATGTCTTACTAGAACAAAGGCAACACTTAAATTAACAGCACCAGAGCCACTGTGAGAGAAGGAAACCCACCTCCAAATGAATTCTAGCTTTCTATGGAACTTACAGTCTTCTGCCTGCTTTTCTATGCATCCTCTGTAATATACTATAATATATGTTTCATCTCTATATAAAATGCATTGTCCAAAATACGTTTAAAAAGTATGGATTTAACCACATCCGCTTGAGAGTTTGGCAAGGATATAAACTGGATTGACAGATACAATACGGTTTATGAATCAGGTCTCTAGCTTTGTAAAGGTATTTCCACATAGTATAATTTTTAGGTACAAATTCCTTTCTTCCACATGCCATAAATATTTCATTCAAATCAATCAATATACGTACAATGGCTAATGGGTCTTTTTCTACCCAAGCACAAACTTTAGCAAAATCCTCCCTGGTGAACGCATTGTTTTCACCATAGGGGGAAAAGCTAACAGTTTATATGCAGCAGCAATATATCAGTAGTTCTTTATCACTTCCTGATACCTGGACAGTTTCTTAGCATCTTTCTCACCTAATGTGTGTATCAGGTAAGGTGGGGGAGAAGCAGGAGAAGGTGTTTTAAACCTGATTTTGGTGTCTGCATTCCTTTGCATTCAATCTCCTCTGGGCACTGTACAGGAATGGTACCATATCTGCAGTGTTCTCCTTGATGAATATGAAGCTTCTTTTTTAACAAGATGAGTTTGCATTCTTCCCTCTGATTACTGTTTTGTTTTCCCATTGATCCTCCAGTTTTAATAAAATCCAGTCTGGAATGAAACAAAAGCTTGCTTCTTGTTTGAGTCTAAAATGTGCAGAACGCATACCATATCATTAACATAAACGTTTCTGAAATAATGCTGCATTCTAGACAGACTGTATTAATTGCATCAAGGCTTCTTCTTTTTTTTCCAACAAGGGTGGTCTGATCTAGGGCTCTTCGTTGGCTGGCAATTTATAAAACTAATGCAAAAAATGAATACATGGGTATAAGGGGAAGAGAAAATGAGAATACACACACATATCAGTTATTTTACTTACAGGTACTTTATTTTCTCGTTCATACACATTCTTTAAACTATGCTAAGAAATTGCCGAATTAGTTAAACTATGCAGTAAAGAGAAGCACGGGAAATTGTTGTGAACACTGTAAGATCACTCCGTGATTTTCAGAGGATTTTCAGAATGCCTTAATGACTAATGCAACCAAGCTCCTTGCATTCGACAGATATTGTTTTAAACTCTCAGCGCTAGGGCCCCATGCTTTTCTCCGTGTTGGACCTTGACCTCCGCAGCCTTGACCATTAATCAAGACTGTCAATGCTCACTTGCTTCTTTTTAAATATGCACAATTCCTTTCCATTTTTTTTTTATATCTGGCAATATGTGGGAAAGATTCCATTTCACTGCTTGGCAAAAATGTATGTATATCAGACAGAGCTAATTATCTTTCTACAAGTGTAGCCAACACAAGACTTGTGAGGCCTTGGAAAAGGTTTATATTTATCAGTGAAATCTTGTTCATAATGAAAAGTAAAGATAAAGGGCATGATCCATAGCGCCGTAAAAGCAAAGGCTCCTTGTTCTCTCTTATAAAGAGAACTTCTCTGCTTGCATAGGAATAGATTTTTCCCCATTGCCATTTGCTTAGTTTTCCCCTTTCACAGAATAGGGATCAGCAACTGGAGGCCCCCAAGGCCAAATCCGGCCCACAGAAGAATACCACCTGGCATCCAGCTGACAGCATAAAGACAAAAGAGTTCTCTCTTTAGGTATCAGCATCTGAATTTGCTTATTCTCCATTTCCCTACCCACTCCTTTTGCATCATGTCTGTTAGGCATGATTTCAAACTGTAAACTGACTCAAATGAAGTGGAGGGCAGACAGTAGATAAATGCAATTAATTCATTAAAAGTGTAGAGAGATGGGGGGAAATGCCATTTGTGGAAATAAGGGCACACAAAAGATAAACTGTGTGTGCCTCATCTTACCACCATTTCCACTCCCCAACATGATTTTCCATGATAATTGTTGCACACCATGGACATAGAAGAATATGTATGCAAGCCTCGCCACTGGTGTGAATAATCTCAGCCAGCAATGGGCCCCCTGCTGAAAGGTCTAAGAATTTTCAGTCTCTGTACATTCTGATCCAAAATCCATGTGTACTCTCCAACAGAACTCTCTAGCAAAGATTTTGCTAATTGGAAGAATGATCTGCATAAGCATTTAGTACCTTCCATAATAACAGAGGGATGATGTACTTGTACACACAGATGTGGCCCTGCCATTGAAATGAATGGAGTGGGCCCAGTGGGCAGAAAATGCAGTTTCCAATTGTTTCTGAGATATTACAGCATTATGCTGTAATATCTTGGAAACTGGGCATCTTGGAAACTGGGCATCTTCTTCGGTGGTTTTAATTTGAAAATCTCAACGATTTTGATCTAAAGAAAAACCAGAGTCATCAAAGGAAAACATCGAGGCATTTGTGAGTTTCGGGCGGAAAGACAGTGATAGGTTAATTCATTGCTTCATTTGTAATTTTTACGCACATGGGGCATCAGAAAGAAACAAAATGGTTTAACTTTGTATAGCCATATGCAAATCTATGTAAATATATATGTTTTGTAGCTATTAATATTTTTTTCTGTCAACATTTCTATGATCTGTTGTCTCTATCGCACTGTTCATGGTTTTACGGTTTACGTAAAATATCTGAATTACTTCAAACTTCATTTTCTTGTCTTCTTTTCCTTCCTTTTTCTTTTCAAATATTCAAAGCAAGTTAATCCGAAAAAAGGAGCAACATGTTGGTTTTGATCCATGGCACCACAAGCCTGTGAATTTTGTGACTCCCTTCCAGCTTCTAATTAAACAGACACTTAAAATGTTTAAGCAGGAGAATCCAAATCAGCAGGCAGAAGTTCCTCCTCTGAGGCAAAAAGGACACAGCAACAGACATGTCTGTAGTAGATATTTAGGAGCAACGCTTAAGGGAGCATGGCCATCTTGCATAAATTTATTCCTTCTGCTGATTTTATCCAGAGTTCAAAGCTTGCTAAGAACATCAGGCTACCCACAAGAAAAGGGTGGAAATGGACTGGCATACAATGCAGGGGCAGCTAAACCAAACACTACTGCAAGTTCTGGACATGACAAATATGGATGTTGTCCTGGATGACATGTCACAAAACAGTCACAATGCAATCACAAGCAGTGTTCCACATTATAAACTCACTGACTTCAATGGACTTAGAAGTCTGTAACTCTGCTTGGGATAGCGCACATCTACATGTCGGTGGGCAACATTTCAGCTCATGAAAAATTTGCAGTTGTGGATTGTGATGTTAAGTTATCACGGTAGTCAGTATATATGGACTTTAGATCAAGGTATAAATAGAAAATACCATTCAAAAACAGGAGGGGGGGGAGAGAGAGAGATCTGAATGGCAGATTCTATGTACGAGCCCTCAAAGTTGCACAGGCAACCAGGAATGCAGAATGACTACTACAAAATTGCTCAAGGCTCAGCTTTGCATTGCTTCAGTTTTGAAGAACTGAAGGTAATAGCCAAGATTCAAAATTTCCCTGGGTTTAAAAACTCAGCTTTTGGTGTGAGAATTACTAAACTTTCTGTAAAATTTTTACTATAACACAGACCTGTTGTAAAATAGTAAAGAGTCCAGTAGCACCTTTAAGACTAACCAACTTTACTGTAGAATAAGCTTTCGAGAACCTCAGTTCTCTTCGTCAGATGCATCTGACGAAGAGAACTGTGGTTCTTAAAAGCTTATGCTACAGTAAAGTTGGTTAGTCTTAAAGGTGCTACTGGACTCTACTATTTTGCTACTACAGACTAACATGGCTAACTCCTCTGGATCGCAGACCTGCTGTGTGATTCTGAATTGTAATGGATTCAATATTAAACCCATGACAAATTCCATTCAAAGAGAAGCTTCTTCTAATTTTGAAGTTTCCCATAAAATATGAGCTCAGAGAGCCATTTTCACTATCCTATGCTTGAAATGTTACCTAATTTCTTCTGTTCTGTGTGGACAAGGAAACAATAAGGGGTTAAGTACCTCTTCTCCAGGGGAGAGAAAACGTTTCTTTCAAGCAAAACTCAACCAACTACTGTCATAAACGCTTAGCATGTTCTTTGATAAAACCTGTTCTCTAAGAGCTGTAGACTGTAGCAAGCGCTACAGGAAGCCATAATAGCTCATCTGTCCCCTAACACAAAAGTGGCACTGTTAGTTCAGCAAATAGATTGTTCCAAACCCTAATAGTGCACAATGATGAAATGGGAAAGCATGCAAAACACAAGAGTCCCCCTGCTCCCGTGTGTCTTTTAGTAAGTTACTCTTTCCTTATCTATTCTTGATTTTATTCTTTCCATTATTGGCGTACGTTTGTCTTAGAAGTGGTGGTGAGCAAATACAGCAGCGCTTCCCTGATATATGTACTACATGGAGGAGACTCTTCTCTATACTACACCAAATAAATGCTCTAGACGTGAATATCTGTAGGGAAAACAGTACCAAAACAATTGGAAGGCACTTGGTTCATTCACAAGAGGGCTGGGGGACCTTCCAAGTAATAATCGACTCACTTTAGCTCTCCCATCCCAAAATTCTGCCACCAGAGTCACCTTTTCCATCATTCACACCATTTTCAACATTCATGAAGCTGTCTTATGAGGACTTGGGCCATTGGACTATCTATTCTAGTATCATTTCCTCCCATGGATTTCAAGGTCTAAGACCAAAGTCCTCCCCAGCTCTGCTATGGGACCTTTTTACTGTGAAGGATCGAACTCCTTCCCCTTCCCTTGCTATGACTGTGTAGTGATGTTTTGTCACACGGTATCATAAGCACTGCAGGTGATATTTAGCAGGTATTCATGAAATTCATACAACCATCTTCCACAGGACAGTGTCGTAGTAATGAACACAGTCCATTTGAAAGAAGAGTAGGCTTTTCCTGTGAACAAAGTATCTCCTGGGAAAATACAGCAAAACAGAAGAGCAACCTCCAGGGAAGATGGCTGGACTGCCTGCAGCAGATTAGTAATACCTGTGTATTTATTGCAGCACACAAAGTATCTTATAATAGGACCGAAACTCCTGAAACCCTGCATTTTCATTTGGCAGAAGTTTGTGAATGCTTTTCTTTTCTCCTCCTCTTCTCTTTCCTTCTTCTCTCTCTCTTTCTCCACTTAGGTTTGCCCTTTTTTTGTGTCTTTCCTATACATTTCTCATCCATGCTAAAGGAAATGTGTGGGTTAATGTTACTGTGCCTTATTTCAAGGAATTGTTCTTTATTTAGTATTAACAGAAATATTCATGTAAAAGAACAGAAGTGCCATAACTGCCAAAAAGCAACTTTACCTGAATATATTTCAAAAATGGTATATTCTAATAAAGTATCATTAATGTTCTGACACCCATCATACATCATTTTCTTACAAGAGGCTCCTTTTTTGGAGTTCGTCAGGGGGCAGCCCTGGTTAATGTAGCTGAATGGGACATCATTTTGTTCTTTTGTGTACATTTGTTTTTTAAAAAATGAAAGCAACAGAAATCTGATTATATGAAAAGGCTCTTGTTGTAGTAGTTTCTAGCAATGGTAAATGCTACAAAAAAAATGTGTAGCGTAATATATCCCTGAATACTCAGGACATTTTTTCTGGGAAAAGAGGTAGTGGAACTCAGAACCGCACAATGATGTCACTTTGGGTTAGCTGGAATGGGGGGGGGTTAAAGTTTAAATTGCCCTCGGTGAAAATGGTCACATGGCTGGTGGCCCCGCCCCCTGATCTCCAGACAGAGGGGAGTTTAGATTGCCCTCCGCGCCACTCCAGATCTCCTGTCTGGAGATCAGGGGGCGGGGCCACCGGCCATGTGACCATTTTCAAGAGGTGCCGGAACTCCGTTCCACTGCATTCCTACTGAAAAAAAGCCCTGGAACTATCTCATAAAGATATTATACTTTACTCCAACAGTTGGCTCACCCAGAGCAGAGTTTAACTTAAAAATTATAAGGATGTAACCTAATGATACCTTTCCCTCAATAAAAACTAAGTATACTTCAACTATATTTTGTCACCCATTGGTTTTAGGCTGAACTTTGTACGCGATTAGTGGAGTACTCTTTCAATTGCTTTTAAGATGTATAATGTGTTCTGTGTCCAGACTGGATTTCTTACATTAAGGCACTGAGGAATCTAGGATAGATGGAAGAAATTAACAAGAAGCTTTGTTTTTTATAGCAGCAGAGGGAAAGTGTATGGACCACAAGTATGCCATATGCCTACAAGATCTGAATAAAGATGTTTATATAAATCATTAGGCAAGAAAAACCTCAGATGTTAAAAGTTATTCAATTAAGCTTAAAGTAAACAGCCCAAAGAGATAAAGTCTTGGTATCAGGATATCACATTTATGTGAGGATTCTCAGACATTAGTTCATAAAAACAGAACAGCAGCAACTGGTGGCATCATCTAAGGCCAGCTAGGCCTTCCCAAAAAGGGGGTGGGGGGACAAGACTGATCTCCATTCCCTTCTTGGAGACGGCAAGGATTTTTACGGCAAAGAGTGCTTTGGCTGCTCCCATATGGATGCGACGCTCCCATAGTAAAGAGAGTGCCATATCAGCAGCTGACCTTCAGATAGTGACAATAAAATTTTTCTATTACCTGACAACTGACAATGACATCCATATGTGCCTGACGTCTCAGTCTGAGACCCGCCAACTGAGACTGCGCGCGCACCACAGCAGGGCAGGCTAAGGCAAGGCGGGATTGAGGTCAGAGCACGGAGAGGTGGCGGTGCGATCACTGATGTGTGAGGGTGGGAGGAGGCAGTTATGGAGGCCGCCAGCAGCTTTGCAGGCCTGGACGGCCCTGAGGAAAAAACAATAGAAAAATCTGTCAGTGGTACCTAGGTTTGAAGGGAAAGGTGAAAAACAGGAGCAATGTACAACTGCCAGGCCTTACTCAGAGCACACATTTGCCTAACAAATTCACAGGGCTGAAGGACTGAAAGTTCCAGAAAAACTGAAGCTGTCTAGATCATGAGTCAGACAGGGGGATGTTTCAAACATTTAGTGTTTTTCAAGTTTCTATTACCACTGTTTTACCTATTTACCTAGGGACTTTTTATTGGGTGGGATACCTTTCTCACGCAAACCAAGCATTCTGGATAGAGCAGGATATACATCTAAAATATTAAATGAACAATTATTTTTATTTCTTATATTCTCTTGTACCTCTCATGCCATTTGTATAGGCCTACTTCCTTATCAGGCTACCTCAGAATATGTGGACACCTGGGTTCATGTCTTTTTAATGTATTTTGGAACTGCTCTCTGTAATTAATAGAAAACTTGTTACAGACGGAATTTAGAAGAATACTGTACATCCAGAAAAACTTCCTGCCTTCAGTTTCACAAACGTGTTTCAGTTCTGGAAGCATCATCCAGCAATACAAAACGTGCTTTTAAATGCAGAGATTGTTTTGTAGAAATATAATTCATATGGTTTTCTCAATCAAACCAAAAATGAAAACTGAACTAACTGTGCAAGAAAGTAAGAGGTTATATTAGAAGCTAGTGACCTGTTTTTCCAATACCAGGCTATAAAAGCCCTGTGATGGGTTCTCATTCTGCCCGACTGACACAGTAAATAATTGATGCTGCCCATAATTGACCAGGTTAGTAAGTGACCACCTTCCATCTCAGAAAAGATTATGCCACAATAAACCAGGCAGAGTCCCAGTACTTTCCTTTCTGTCTTTTCTTCTGCTATAAAGCAGTACAGCTACTTATCAAGTGATTTTCTGAAAGAACTGGAAGGAAGGAGCTTGAGATGGCCAACGAGAGCAGTTACTTTAGAGTCAGTGTGCAGGAAAACTGGAAGAGACTGCCAGCGTCATGGGACACGTGCTTGGGAACCAGATTGACAGGGGTGGGGGATTCTTGTTTTACGGCTGTCCTAATGCAGCAGGCCAACAGAGAACTGGAGACGGCTTTTTGCAGAGCTGCTACTGAATCAGGGTGGACACACCAATAGAGGCAAAGTGCAGGATTGTCAGCTCAAGCAGCTTCATGAAGGTGCCAGGAATCAAGATCCTAGAATAAAGCATTCATGGGCTACTGTGGCTGCCTTGTCACTTGAGCTACAGCCAGAAATGCATTTTGTATGCTCCATTTTATATATTCCGCTTCCCCGTACTGAGACTGCAAAGGACAGAGCAATACCCCCCACCCCACAAACAGTTGGGGGAAAATGGATATTGTACTCCTCCAACTGTATTATTCATTCTTTAAACACATCTAGAAATCATCTGTTATTTAAAACAGTATTTAGTCTCTGCTCCTGTTCTGTTGGATGCATTTTCTTTCTTGCTCTCTTGGCAGTAGTCAGAATGTAGAGCTATGACTTAAGAAATTAAATAAAAGCATTAAAAACGTGTACACAGACACATGTCGTATGAAGTTCACCTTCAGTCAGTGCTAATCGGAAATCGGCGTGGCTGCTGGATCCTGATTTTCAAAAACTACGACTTCCATTACATCTTTATTTAAAGTCGATATTTACCCGAAGCCTTTGAATCAGAGTAGTTAACAACCAAAAGGAGCTTGTGTTATAAATTTACAAGTCTCAAGAGCGAAGGTGTTTATTTTATCAAGATTTCCATTCTACCTCGTTCACTGGGCTCAGAGAGCAACAATTAAATAAAAAACCTGTACAAGATAAACAGATAAAGTGTCTAGCAATACTACAGCTAAAACAACTGAACTTTTAGCTCCAACCACAAAGTATGTGTCTACACCAGCGTATCAAGAAGGAATTTAGCCCTGTGAATTTGGGGGGGAGGGATGCTGGAACAGCCATGCACGGCACAATCCTAAGAACATTTTTATGGGACCAAGCCCCACTAAACAGACCTGGGTAAAATTCTGAGTAAACTGCTTAGAATTGCTCTCTACAATGCTCAAGCACCATTGCTGTCTAATTGACATAAAGTTGGATCCAACCATTGGTGAAAAAGGAAGGAGGAAATTTCTAACCACCCAAAAGGCTATGTCTGGGATCGTGAGATGGGAGCTGTAGTAAGAAGGTCATAGATCCAGAGGAGTTAGCCGTGTTAGTCTGTAGTAGCAAAATCAAAAAAGAGTCCAGTAGCACCTTTAAGACTAACCAATTTTATTGTAGCATAAGCTTTCGAGAACCTCAGTTCTCGAGAACTGTGATTCTCGAAAGCTTATGCTACAATAAAATTGGTTAGTCTTAAAGGTAGTAAGAAGGGTAACTGAGTGAGTGAAAAAGCTGGCTGGATCCATCTTACAGTGTTGCCAAGCAAACATAGGGAGTCATATGGGATACTGGAGAAGAGAGGAGACTGTTGGATCATTTAGAAACAGATCCATATTGCAGTGACCACAGCACAGTACATCATCCAGTAAGTTTTCTGTGTAGACAAGGTTTCCCAACTTTAATTCACCAATAATTTCCCATCATATGGCCCACAAAAACACTCTTTGGCAAAGACTAGTTTTTGAACAGTAACAACTCTTTGGAACGATACAAGAATACAAACACAAGCAACAATTTTTTTTTAAACTCGTCTCCTTTCATTTCAAAGCAGTGTCTATTTTCTAATGCATCCTATTCATATTGAGTGCCACAGTTCAAAAGCTGCAGCTAGCATGTTGAATTGACAGCTATACATGTGAATCCAGTAGGGGTACTTCATCCTTGGCAGAAGATCCAGTGCTCCAGACTGCTCGGACTGCGTGTGATTTTGTCATTTATCTTAAATGGCTAAGAGACTATGAGGGCAAAACATTTGTGTGAAGCTGTTGCCAAAACCACAAGTGAACAGGGCTAAATCCCCAGCATAATTCCAAAGCATCAAGGAAAAAAATTGTGTGCATTGATGAAAAGCTTTTTTTAAAAAAAAATCTCTGCACTTTGAGGGATTTTTCTTTTCTTTTCTTTCATCACTTTTGGATTTCACATTGAATTTATTTGTTTGTTTTACTTCATTTATAACCTGCCTTTCTCCCCAATGTGGACCCAAAGCAGCTTACATCATTGTCCCATTCTCTAGTTTATCCTCCCAACAACCCTGTGAGGTAGGTTAGACTGAGGCATTGTGACTAGCTCAAGGTCACCCAGCAAGCTTCCATGACAGAATGGGAATTCGAACCTGGTTCTCGCAGATCCTAGTCCAACATGCTAACGCCTATACCACATTTGCTCTCCACATAATTGCTACACAAACAGGTAATAAACCCACTAACAGGGATTATATCCAGAGCTTTTTTTCAGCAGGAACGCGGGGGAATGGAGTTCCGGAACCTCTTGAAAATGGTCACATGGCTGGTGGCCCCGCCCCCTGATCTCCAGACAGAGGGGAGTTTAGATTGCCCTCCGCACCATGGAGATCAGGGGGCGGGGACACCAGCCATTCCTCCTCTTGGATACACACCTTAACGTGGTGAGGAGGTCTGAGTGTGTCAGTGAAGCTGAGAGCAACACAGTTAGGAGCACAGGCTTGGTCAAGAGTCTAAACTCCTGGAAGAATCATTCAAGATGGAATGGTCAAAGGATTTATTTATTAATTAAATTACTAAATAATCTATAGTTCTGTGTATTGCAGGTGACCCCAGTCTGATACTGTGGTACTTGCCAATACCTTTCCAGGAGCCCGCCAAGTGTTTTTAGAAAGTGGGTGGGGCCAGGTGGCGCTTTTGTTTCTGACTGGCCCTTGGAGATTTGATTGGCTGTGCAGATTTTTTAAAATGTTCCTTTGACAATAGCTGTCACCACAGTACAAGGATCTTCTCTATGTGGCTGAAGGGAAGCTGCGGCAGCCATTTTGTGTATGGCTCCATCTCCCGCAGCAGCCATTTTGTGGCCGCACCCACCACCCTATATAAAAATTCCAAAGGTGCCCACAGGCTCAAACAAAGTTGGTGAATTGTATGTATGAACTTGCTTTTACTGCATTCTCTTCTACCACTTACAGCATTACAGTAGATAGTTAATAATCCTAGCCCTACTGCATTATTTATTTGCTTTCTTGGGCTTTCTGATTGAATAGTGTTTAATATTTTGCTATCCACCTTGAGTCTCAGCAAAAAAGGTAGGCTGTAAGGTAAATAAATAAATAACAGAGACTGCCTCTATATCTCAATATGAAGATGACTTTTGTGCACCATGCAAATGAAAAGAAATGGCAGGCTTTGGATCAGAAGCCTCTAATGGAGGCTAGCATTATTATATTCAAATGTTATGTACACAAGAGGTTGTGTGCCCACTGAAGTCCTGGGTGCGATGAGATTTAATTTCCAGCTCATAGCTCTGTCTCCTAACCACAAGGCAATACGAGATAACCCCGAATGCTAACATGTCACGCCCTTCAAGACATGTTGCAGCACAAAAAGGGGAAGCAGAACCACAACCCATTCAAGTTTCTGATTTCCCCACTCCTTTGCAGGAAGGGACCAGAAAGAACAAAAAACCACAAGCCCCAACACGCAACTCATTCTCTTCTGACCATGGGCTGTGCAGTCTGTCTCCAACAAACCGCACCTCTATTAAATATGAGGATGGTAGATATCTCCCTCACTGAGTCACTACCCTCAGGCTCTTCAGTGGATGCCAACCTGCCCCCAGAGGATCTCACGGGCAAGTCCTCCCTACATTAGACCCAAGTGAAAGCTAGTGAAAAAAGACAGACAAGGAAGATCACTCTAAACAGCAGCAGCTTAGAACACAAATGAGAATAAACAAACTGCAGAGTCCAACATTCTGACCAATCTGTATGGCCAACTAGCCCCAAAATCTCCAGGAAGGGCCTGGAGATCTCTTAAAATTAACAGACCAGAGAGATCAGTTCCCCTGGAGAAAATGGCTGCTTTGGAGGACGGGCTCTGTAGCATTCAATCACACTTGGGTCCCTCCCCTCCCCAGAGTCCCTCCCCCACAAATCTCCAGAAATTTTCCCAACTCTGAGTTGGAAACCCTATTTCAAGTCATTATTCAGTATTTCCTAAGAAACTACATGACCCGTCCTGCTACGTCTTCAACAAATGCAGACCAAAGCAACGAGTTTTTTTTTTTTGTAATTTCTCTCCAATAAAATCAGTTGACAGATTTGCAATCTTTTTTTATCCAACAGCCAAAGAATTGGAAAGATCTCTTGGCTTAAAGAATAAAGGAAAGAGTATAGGAAACAAAGACACTGTATTTATCTTTTCATTGCAGAAAATATAGCGCAATAGGCAATCCAACACTTAGGAATATTACATTTATGCCCCTGAGATCCTGTCCCCATACATGTTTATGCAGCATTTGTATACAGGTTATCAGTGAAAAGATGGGGTAGGGAGAGAAAGAAATTAGCCTATTTTAATTGTACATCTATAAGGAACATTTATTTGAAGGCTCTATGATGATAAAAACATTAAAAGACTTCATCATAGTTTATCACATAACGATTTTGAACAGACTTGTTAAATAAGGTAATAGGAGAAGTAAGGGAGTAGGATGGTGGTGGTTAGTAGCTTACTTCTGTCTCTCTTGCATTATATGTTAATAACTCTTGTTCCATCGTCTTGCATTCTGCATTGAGTTACAAAGCAACATAATCTCAATTTGAGGTGATAAAAGGTACAGAATGAGACACAATCCACACAAACCCTGTTGAGATGCACTTAGGGAAAAACCAGTTTCAATTTTATTTGTGCCAGTGAATTTTCTGGTAGATTTGCACCCAGAACTGGTTCTGGCACTATGGTACTACTTTTTAAGTTTCTGACCTATCACACAGACCTGGTTGAATTCCTGGAGTTCTTAACCTGCTTTATGCTCTCAGAAAATCCAACCCTCATCTCCCCCGGCACCCTTCGCACCAAAGAGATGCACTCTATCAAAGTACTTCTGGGAGCATCAAGCCACTGAAATGAATGACTGGGATCAATCCAGATGTTGCATTACTGTACCAGTACAATGCAGACTGTAGTTTCTCTTGTTCACTGTTGTCAAATTACTTGTTTCACTGAGACAGCAGGTTTTCTCATTTGTCAACCTAAAAAGGGGCTAAATACGGAGCTACTCACCAGTCCAAAACTCCAAATTGTGTACATTCATAAAAGTTACAATCGAGATGAACAAACATCATTTAGTAACTAAACACGGAACACAAGAGCTCTCATCAGTTTGGTGTGGAATTTATACTGAATCCAAGGGTTGATTAAGCTTATCTCAAATGAAGTGGCACTTGCGTTTGAGGATCTGTTTTTTTAAGTCTTCCAGCCCTAAATTTAGACTCTCTTGCAGACACTCTTAATCCTATTCTATACAGTTTTACTAGAAAAGAGAATAAAATCTACCTGTTCTGTAAAATGCTGTCTATAAAACATCTAGGACAACACAACAAAAAATTAGAATTATGTTGGCATCGGACTTTCAGAACCTATACAATAGAAGAAATTAAGCATTAATGCTTAATTTCAGTTAGGTGGCTTAATTTTAATCTTTCCCAGAGAGACACAAGACCTGCTGGAACTAGAGTCTTCCATAACAGGAGTTATTCCTGTAAGTGCCCCCTGTTTACATGGAAGAATGCCAATGTGTGGCTTGCATTTAAGTCTTCTTTTCAATATGTAATCTAATTCTTTTATTTTCCATTTGAGAAAATAGAAGGCGATCTCTCTCTGTTATAAACCATGATGATCTCTATAGTGTCTTGTCTTCATCATGAATATGAAGCCAGTTCCCAACAAGGTCAACTGGAATTTTAACAGCGGAATCATTCCTATTATTTATTCACTGTATTTTATCCCACCTTCTGATGTGAATGAATATAAAACGAACAGCCCTGGATTAAATATCATTTTTTTTGCAAATGGACATTAAGACTTTAATATTGTAGACACTGGTGAATTCCAAACACATCTAAGAAATATTTTTGTTATCCACTTCCCCCTCCCAAAAAAGAGCCAAGAGAAACAAACCACAGAATGCCACTGAAATTTAAAACATTACAAAACGAAGCTACATTTCAGGTATGATCTTCAATTATTTTCATTTGCATCAAGGAAACAATAAAACATAGCGCAAATGTACAACTGTACCCATGTTTTTTAAAAAGGAAAATCTTTTAGTGTTTTAGTATTCACTCTGGAAGATTTACTCTTCATATGATCATTAGATCATAAGATATTTCTGATGTTCAGAGCGCCCTGCTAACAAAAGCAGCATCTTCCTTGCTTAAACATTATGCGAGAGGATTTACAATTCTCACAAAAACCATACAAGCTATACATTATTCCTACATTACTGATGAAGAACTGCAGGCTGCTTCACGTCTTAACAGCAATAACATGTACATACTTGCAAATTATGGGTCACTATAGCATTCTCAGTGTGAGCTCATTCTCACATTTTTTTGACCTTTTACGAGCAACAAAGACCCATAATTGCCCTGGGCCCCACAACATAGTACATATACAATTAAAAAGAGACAAATTTTGACGAGGGGGGGGTTGACTTGGTACCAGTAATAAATGTTCCAGGCAAGGTGCAGGTATGTTATTTGATAACTGTAACTACGTATGATGCAGTCGTGGAGTGTATTCACATTGAGACTTTGAACCTCTCACCTTTGAACTTCTCTATGTGTTATTTATATTAATGTATGACCCATAGAAAAGACAAAAGACAAAAACCAGAGGAGAGGCATTTGTAATGTGAATTAGCTTTCTGGCCAATGCACATTTTCCATTCCCAGCGCACAGCAATTGAGACGATAGTTGTTTTATACACCTGGTGTGTACAACTGCTGTGGCATTACACAACAAGAAGCCAAAAGCTATCCAATGAAGCCATGCCTGAGTTGATATTCAAGTCCATTAAAATCAGTTTAAGAAGTTCTTGGAACTCCTAAACCTATGTTGATGGAGGGATGGACAGACAGAATCTGAAATTTCTAATGCCTTTTAAAGTAGCAATGTCAATCTCTGTCATTGTAAGGCAAGGCTCAAAGCTACAGTTTGAACCTCTGTTTCCAGACAGACCGCTGTACAGTTCCTTTTTCTGTTATTCATAGATTTTTCTACACTAACCTTGTATCATGTCTACATATGTGACTCACACACAGCAATCATCCATTTACTAAACTCTCAAATAAATGTTATGAAGAGCTTCCAAAAAACAGGTTGACTCACTTTCTTTTCCTGTAGCAATTGTTAAACAACAACAAAAAGAATGTGGGTCATCTTTCCTTATCACAGTGCAGCCTCTCAACTGCAATCCAGTATCTTCCCTACGTCCCATAGAAAAACCCAAACTTGGAAAATGGTGCATGAAACCAGCTGATGCAGAAAAAAATTAAGGATTAACATCTGTAATATACACACAGCAATACAAGAAAAAAAAACTCAGACATGTACACAAACACTGCATACAGAAACACTGAGCACAAGATCTAAAAACTCTGAAGCCAAACACACATAGAGCACTTTTATGCATATCCAAAATCAAACCATGACTGATTTCTACTACTCTCTTGGAGTTAAGCATATCTTTAGCCTTGCTTACAATGGTTTTTTGAGGGTGGGGGTTTTGGCAAGCAAGGATTCCTTCTGAATTGATATGTTTCTTTATAGTGAGGATTCCTACTGATATTGCATAAATGAGTCATAGATCAAGAGAAGCAATACTAAGAGCAGGAAGAGAATCTGAGAGTGAGGGGCACTGGCACAGAAACTTGACAGTCCCCTTACTCCCTCCCCCTCTTCCATCCCCCCCCCCCACACCAAGACATTAATTCTCACAAGTCGGAGAAAATTACTATGCATGAATGCAAAAAGCATGATCAGGAGTAATTAACATGGCTTCATATGCAAATTTTATTAATGCAGAAGTACAAAGTCATTATGCAAATGAAACTTACGTCAACTCTCTTGACAAATATTCATCTCTGCAGCTCAAGTTTCTCCCTTTTCTACAAAAAATAAATTGTACTTTCAATTTTTAAAAAATAAAATAAAATCAGGAGGGGGAAAAGTGAACAAGGAATATTTGACAAGTTTGCAAAGTTTTTTTTTTTTAACCAGATAAATTTATTCTTGCATTGTTGATTGGGGGGGGGGGGGGTGTTGTTGTTGGCAGGTACACGACAGCTCATGGAGAAAGGCAAGGGGGGGGGAAGCTACCAGCAGCAGGCAGCCAATCAAAACGCCAGCGGCGGTAACGAGGGCGATTGATGACTGTTTGGCTTTACTGTGCAGGGTAATGAACTAGAATCCAGTCTGAGGAGGGAAAAAATATGAATATTCATGAAGCTGTGCTCCTGCCTTTGATGATTAAAGAAATTTTTAATATTCAAATAAGCGCTTGCCAAGTGATTAACAAAGAACAAGCACGCAGGAATATGGAAATGGAGCTGCAGAAGATTTGGGAGACTGTGCAGCAAAGCCGGCACCAAAATTTTCACAAACGAGATCGAAAGATAACCCAATGGAAACAGTACTCGTTTTGGGCGAAAAAAAATTAAAAAATAAAAAATCACTGGTTCAATATTTTATCCGCTGCTTTGTTTTTAAAAGTGTAGAGAGGGGGAAAGCGACCTAAGTGGGCAGCAAGATTTGGATCAAGGAAAGGGAAATCCTAATTAAATGCACTGTTTGCTCACAGACTAAAAACCCATTTCCTTACAAAGCCTGCCCTGAAAAGAGGATTGGGTTTTTTTAATTATTATTTTCTGGTTAGAAACTGATAGAACTACAAAAGAATAATTCTACTGGGAGACTCGGATGCGCTGCTTTCCCTAATGTGATCCTGGAAGGTGTTAATTGCATCAGGGAAGGTGCAGAGAACTACTTCTTTGCAATTGTGATCCACAAGAAGTGAACACTGGAAGCTGTTTTACACAGACCACTGATCCATCTTGCTCAGTACTTTGTATGCCGAGTGGAGCAACTAACTGGATCCCCAGGTAGAAAAAGGTCTTTTGCAGCAGTGCTTCCTGGGAGATCCCTTTCTTGGAGATGCCATGGATTAAAGCCGAGTCTGCACAGGTCAATTTTGCCAGTTCAGTTCCTATAGTGCATTTTTTTTGTGACCGTCTGCACCAGGTTGCCTCCATGAATACGCACTCCAGCCACTATGAGGCTTTTCCCTGGGAGTGCTTATACCCCGACTGGGGTATTAAAAAAAATCCGCTTTGCAGTAACCTGTTTCCCCATGCCTACTCTTTATTCCGTTTTCAGTGCTCCACCTCTTTCCCCTCTCTCCCACCTCCTGCCAGCCCGCTGCATTGTGATTGGCTATTCTCATCTAGCCAGCCATTCCCTCTCCCCTCCTTTCCATTCTTCCCCACTCCCATCTTTCCTCTTTTTAATTTTTTTTTTTAAGTCCAGCGCAAGATCACTGGTTTGAAAGCACAGGAGGAAGTTCCCTTTTCATTCTTTTTGCTTTGGCTTGGGTGGAAATATTGTACAGAGGGCTAAATATCTAGTCATCAAAAATAAAAGATTTTAATGCTGAGTTTTCGAGAGGTGCGAAGGGTCACATACGAGCTGATTCTATGCCTTTGGCTTGACTTCAGGAAAAGTGAGGAGTTGTCTCAGAAAGACCTTAAATCAGGTACCTTCTGCATGAAAATCATGGGCTCTAATTATTAACATCAGGTAGTAGTTGATGTGATCAGGGAAAGAGTAGACAATACTGACCTTGATAGACCAAGGGTGACACTCAGTATAAGGTAGCTTCATGTGTTCAGTCTTATAGGGGTGGGGGCATGGCTCAGTGATACAGCATCTGTCTTATTTGCATAAGATCCAGGTTCCAGTCCCTGGTCAGAGAGGTCAGTACTGACCCTGACAGACCAACGGTCAGACTCAGTATAAGGCAATGTCCTGCGTTCATATGACACACACAATGAACTATGTGAGTTAAATAAACTATTATCTGGTCAATCTCAAGCTCATCAATAGCAGTCTAGATCATGCATCACTTTATAATTTTCTACTGTGCAACTCCATATTTGCAAGGCACACTCAAAGGCAACGTGTGCACACGCTGTAAAGTGCAGAGCCTCCTCTGTAAATCATGCACTGAGGAAACGCAATCTCCTACCCATACTAGGCCTTTTCTATTTGTGACCACAACACATGGGGAGAAATAACTTCAGTTTGCCCAACACATGCACACTGCTGTCACATCCACACACTGCCCCTTGAGGTGCTACTGGCTCTGTTGCTTAAATTGATTGATTGATTGATTGATTGATTGATTGATTGATTGATTGATTGATTGATTGAAAATATTTGTAAGCCATCTTACAAACAGGGCCCCCAAGGCAGTGAACCTTAAAACGTTAAAAAAATTAAAACACTTTAAACACTTTAAAATTAAAACGAGATTTAAAATAGTGTAACAATACTTCAATAAAAATATACACATACAAACATACAACACCAAGAACAGGAGGGCCAATAACAGTTACTGGGGGTATGCCAAGCAAAACAAAAAATCTTCACCCACTGGTGGAAGACAGCAATAGAGGGGGGACAGACAAATCTCCCTAGGGAGAGAATTCCAAAGTTTTGGTGCCATGACCAAGAAGGCCCTTTCTCAGGTTGCCATCTAGCCTGAGATTGCAGAGGCATCTGAACCAGGGTCTCTGAAGATGACTAGAGTGAACCATGTACATAACGTGACTTAACAAACAGAAGAACCAATGGTCTCATTCAATATGATGTTCAGCTACCTCAGGCACACAGAGACAGGATGGAAAAGAGTGTGACAAATCTCCCATGGGGGTATATTCTCAAAACTCTGTTTCCTGCTCCATGCGGAATGCAGCCATACAAGCCACCTTCACAGGCTTATTCCTGGGGAGGCAGCAAGTAAGAAAGATGTTCCCTTTCTGCAGCAGTTTTCTGTACAATTAAACAAACAAACAAAAAAACCCTCCTAGCTTTACATAATGTCTGATAAATTCAGCCTCTCACAATTGAACTCCACTAGAGTCATACTGAAGTACATAATAATGGCATTAGCTGCCAAATGGTTCCGCAGTTCAAATACATCTAATCAGCAACTGACGACATCAACGTTTTGGCAATTTTGAATGAGATAAATTGAGTCCCTACACCTTCACGGTGCCTTGCCTGGCTAAGTGCTCTTTGGTGTTCCAAAGATGCTTTGATCTTTTACATGCAGGGGAGAAAAAAAACAAGACTGCTCAGATTTGGGGATTAAATTTCAATTCAGAACATATCTATACTCGTGACTGAGGGAAGGGGCCACCATTAACATTCTAAGTTTGACCATTCTTTACAAGGTAGAAACTGTATCTCAAGCTCAGTTTAGTTGTTCAGCTGTTGCTTACAGAAATGTATGCATTTTGTGTTTTGCAAAAGGAGACCCTGACAACAAAGCCAATGCCCCTCCCCCCAAAAAAACCACTCGCGAAGTTGTAACTTTCCAAAAACAGGACTCAGAGCCATGTTAGTCTGTAGCTATTTTACCTTTTTTGAAAATAAAAAATTCCCTTGAGACTTGAATCCTATGAATGAGTTCTATGTACACTAGATATCCTGTGGCACAGCATGCTTCCTCTTCCCCTACTGCATGCACAAAATCAATGGTTCTCAATGGGACCTTGCACAAATGAAAGTTTTACCCAAAGAAGAAGCATGCTCCACAGCAGAGACTATCTAATGAACATGAAACTTGTTTGTATAGGGTTGACTGGCCTGGCAACCAGTAGGAGACTGGTAGTGGGAACATGCGGACAAACAAGTTTTCCCTGGAAGTGACATCAGTCCTCTCTAGAAATCACCAAAACACTGTTGCTTTACTACAGAGTTTCCAGAGATTCCTAGAGAGGTTATGGGGAGGGTCACTTCTTGGTTTTCCCAGAAGTGATGTTATGCCATCGCCGACAGCTATTTAAAAAATTTTCTTTCTCCCATCAGCTACCAGAGAGCCAGAGATAACGCTACATTCATAAGATCCAAGCCAAAATCTACAACTCTTGCTCCAATAATAAGATAAATGAACCTTGAGAGTGCTGCAAATACCAGGTCTTTTCTTTCCAAAAGTTATTATTATATCAATCATATTCTGCACCCAGCAGCTGTAAAAGGAGACACACAGACACTTTTAACAGCCTTCATTCTTCTACTTTGCAAAGCAGAAGATGCAAAGTCAATAATGTTTAGCGTTTCCATTTTGTAAAGGTTCCCTACATGCATCAAAGGTGGACGACTGTCCCTGATTTTAAGGGCTATGACTCTTATTTAATAAAAGCACAGGAGAATTATAGAACATGACAAATCTCTTACTCCTGTCATCTCAGCACTACACAGATTAAGGCCCAACTACATCTCATTATTCCCAGAGTGCTGTTGGTTTTATTATTTACAAAGTATACCTGTAGAGGCTGCAGTCTGCAGAGGAAGTTCCATAGAGGACTTCCTCTCCATTTTTGCTCCTCAACAGAAAAAAATACTGGGATCCATATGCTTTCCCTTAGAGGATGATATGTGTGTGCGAGTGTGTGGGGGGAGATTTAGAAGAAAAAGTGCTGGAGAGAAAACGGTTAATAAACTGCACCTTACCAAGTACTATACTTCAGATTAATGATTTCACAGTTGCATTTTATATGTATTTTTTAAAAGAAACAATTTCAGGTGGGTAGTTACGTTGGTCTGCAGTAAGAGGAGCAACAATCAAGTCCAGTAGCACGTTAAAGACCAACAGGATTTTCAGGGAATAACCTTTTGAGAGTCAAAGCTTCCTTCATCAGATACCTATACAAACCCATGTCTTGCACAGTATTATTTCAGACATGTTCATCCTTTTTTAAAATATATATATATTCTGTACATTGCAACCTAGCAGGTCAGGGGAAAGGATCCTAACCTAACCTTCTCCCTAGCATGTGCAATTTATATAAAGAGATATTTTGTTTTAGGAGGAGGACACCATCATAAATGCAAACACTCCCATATACGTGCGCTCCCTTTGTGAAGTGATATAGTACACGTTGTTGTTGTCGGGGGGGGGGGGTTGTGTGTGTGTTTTTTTGCCATGCAACTCTTTGCTTCACCAGGCTGTGTGTCTTGGTTCATTTTTAACATACCATTTTAAAATTTGTCAGCAATTCCAGAGCAATAGGTCTGAGATGCTGGCTGGATGTTATAGCATGTAATATTTCTATATACCCTTTCCTGTTTGCTAATGGGCCCTAAGATTTCTGTGAGCCTAAACCATCTGAACTCCAAACCCACTGGCTTAACTAGAGCACATATTGGGCTGCCTCTGGTTTTTTACCTTTTGCTCGATTCCCAATCAAACAGAATGTTAGTTATTATGTTATAGTTTAGTTTATAGTTTAAAGAAAATTCTATCAAACAGAACGGAATCTTTCATTCGTTCCCTGTGTATGTATCAATAAGAGCATTTAACTCCAAAGTCCATTAAGTAAGTAACAATCCACAGCAAAGTCTTTGGAACAATTAGGCTGTATTGTATGAATGCCCATTTCTATAAGAGAGGGAGATTCCTCCAGTTGTATCTTTTAAACAGATCTCTCTGTGCTCATTACCAGACCATAATCATCTTTCCGTGGGTTCAAGAAGCCGTGCTTTCTAGAGCACAGAAGCAATTTGGGAAGCATTAGGATTATGTTTTGTTAAAAGAAATCATCTCCACTTAAGCACCCCCAAACTACACAGAGAAAATTCTCATGTCCACCAGCAGGAAGATACTGAGTGCTAATTCATTAATAATAATTGATACCAATGCGTTTTTCATTTCTCTAATGGATTCCATTCAAGGATGCTGAAGTACTATATGAGTCTAAATGAACGTACCTTTAAAACACCCGTGTGAGGTTAGTAAATGAAGCTGTTTTGAGCACGCAAACGATTTCTGCGCATGCACCTTGTAGGCGAACCAGTGGGCTATAGTGCTTAGCGTTTGTTTATTTATTTACTCGCATATTTATACCCCATTTTTTCTCCACAATGGGGAGCTAAAGCAGCTTACAACATCATTCTCCCCTTCTCCATTTTATTCTCACAACAACCCTGTGAGGTGGGTTAGGCTGAGAGAGAGAGGGATTGGCCCCAAGTCACTCAACAAGCTTCCATGTTGGAGTAGGGATTTAACCATGAGGTCTCAGATCCCAGCCTGACATTTTAATCACTATTCTATGCTGGAGCTGGGACTGAGTAAACTAGGGTGTAAATTCAACTTAACCACTTGGTTATTATCTATCTAGCTTCTTGGTAGAATGGTATTGCCAAAGAAATCAAGAGGTCACGAAGATGTTACCTTGCAACCCCCATCATAAATATCTAGGGGAACTCTCGTTCTCTTTAAACTTTTATATAACCCTCTTTAGTGTTCAGTACGCTCTTCTGCACAACATCTAGGCTATTAGCACGATTACCATTTTGCAGAAAAGCAGGCAGTTGAGTTGCAACGACACAACCAAAGTCATCCAAACAGCTCTGCTACCACTGTTCCAACTTCCTCTGTTTCATCTATTCCCTCCTTTGCTGCAGCAACAGCTTTGCCTCTGTGGCAGTGAGCAAAGTAAGAATATCCTGACCCAGCCGCCGATCTCCAAAATGTAGAAGAGCAACTGAGCTATAAAAAGAGAATGACACCCTTAAGGTGTTCCAGAACGGGAGATGTGTTCAGCCATGGCAGACACAACAACCAAGAATCCTGTGAAACCTTAAAGCCTAACCCACTAGCAGCACAATCCTCTGTAAAGAGCAAGACCAGTTAAATCAATGGCCTGGGGTAACTCTTCATAGGGTTCTACTGTTACTTTTCATGAAAAAAATGTTTGTTTGTTTGTTTATAATAAATGTTGCATTTGTAAAAAAAGCTTTGTGTCATAAAATTAATAAGCAACATAATGAATGAGTGCAATACTGGTCCAATTGAGCAGTTTCAAAGTTGCAATTAACTTTTGTTCAAATTATTATTGCTAAGTAGCATATATAACGAATCTCTCACATACATACAAGATTTAAACTATGTTAAAGTGTACCTTATTGATTTTTCTTCTTAATCTAGTATTTCAGTTTGAATCAAGTTTTGGCTTTTGGAAATCTTTTTGAGATTCTAATATAGAACATGTAGCTTTTTTTTGGAGAGGATTTTTTAAAGAAATTGAGGTCACATAAACATGCTAAATCAGATCACAATTAATTTAGGGTATCAGGACATTTTCTAAAGGATTATCTGATTCAACAGTACCCCAAAAACATCCATCTCTGCTGGAGAGATAACTGGCTAAGCAGAAAAACACATTGCAGAAAGATTTAGGCATTCCTGTATGTAGGAATCTGAACATGAGTCAGCAAACTGATGCTATAGCTTAGTAGTGTTCCTGCTTCCTTAACTTCAGAGAATTCTTTCAAATCATTGCTGAGTAATTCCTATGCACCTGCCATGGGATTCAGCACATGTTCTAAGATTCACAACCAGTCCACTTAAATCCAAATTGAGAATCCTATTTAGCTTTATTCAGTGGGAATGATTACAGGAAAGTCTCCTTAGGATAGCAATGTAACACTTCCTCTGGCAACACATTGCAAGAAAAGATTTACATTGTCTTTCAGGACAACTTTGGGACATTAAGGAATATTCGATAATTTTCTAGGGGAGGAAACTACAGAATGTCCTCAAACACAGCCATTTGAGTAGCTTAACAAGCCAGTGCTATACACCAAGTGTTATTTCTAAGACCTTTAAATTCATATTACCACTATGCTCAGCCCTAAAAAGATATTCTTTTGAATACTATCTCCGGTTCCAACACACCATCAAAAACAGCTGCTTGTTAATTTATCCACTGGTGACATTTTCTGTTAATCAGAATACTAGAAACACCTAGAGGCAAAGGGCTTCTCTTGCAGCTACTGAGTGTATTCTGAGCATGCTCAGAGCTGAGCCGTTGCCACACGGCTTACCTGAAGCCAGGCCATGGCGCAACGTTGCGGATCATGCCGGGGAAAACGCAAAATATCGCACAAAACTCACGCGAGAAAATATCGTGGATCATGCTGGGGAAAAAGCGACGTCACACAAAACTCGCGCGAGAAAACGCGATATTTCACGTTTTCCCCGGCGTGATCCGCAACATTGCGCCATGGCCCGGCTTCAGGTAAGCCGTGTGGAAATGGCCCTGGTTGGCTGCAAAATCTGACATGCGGCTATTTGTGTTGCAACATTGGCCAACACCATTCAAGATGTCTGTACCATAGATAGAATTTGAAATCAAGTTTTGAAGTGATAAACTTCGTGCTGAAAGAAATGAATAGACTTAAGCTACCTAGAAAATGCAAGGGAGAGCTAGCGGCAATTTTATTTAAACTTGGGCTGTCATCTGATTATGCAGATCTTAGTCAATGTGAATCATATGAATTTTAATCAATAGATTAAATAATTCGATCCATATATATATATATTTGCATATGAGTAATACAGTAATTCTGAACGGGGGAAGGGCTTTCTTTTATGTGACACACACACAATCTAACAGGTACCAACTTGGAAGAAGCACTCCTTCCTACAAGGGGCTGGAGAATGCTTCTTCTTAAAATGCTGCCTATGTTTTCTACAAATACTCGTAATAAAAATATGGGAGAAAAAATGCTGGCTAATTAATTTGATCAGCTAATCAGTTAATCTAACCAAATGCTGAAATCCTATCTATGTACACTTACCCTGCAGTAAATGCAGTAAATGCTATTAGACACAGCGGGACTTACAGAATCAGCCTGCAGGTATTGCTAAGTTCTGGACCTGGATCAGGGAGATTGAGGTTAAAGTCCTGTCTCTCCTTGAGGCTCAGTGGCTGAATTTGGCCAAACCCTGTGCTTCGCACTACTTTTGGGAGGATGAAATAGCGGCAGAGGAAGAGAGTGGACTATGTATGCCGGCCTGAGTTTCTTGGAGGAAAAGCAGGACAAAGAAGAATGCAGTGAAATAAACAAATAATTTAAAGGCATGTCAAATACAAGTTCAGAAACAAATAATAAATACTGTTAAACCTTTTCGAATCATAAGCTCAGAAGGAAATTTTGTTCATCCTCCTACTGTATCCAAGCAAGCAAAACTATCACTAAACATTTGTGCAGTATTTATTTTAATAGCTCTACAAACAGTTTCAAACAGATTTTTTTTCTGGAGAAGTGGCATAGAAGTAAGTATATAAATAAACGTTCATTGTATCCACTTTGGACAGGAAAAGGGGCCATGGTTCTTAAATCACCTGGGCCTAAATGTAAGTGAAATGTTAAAGAATACTTATCAACCAATCAGTATGTTGCCCCTGGCTGCCAGTAGCATCTAATTCTTACGCTATTGGCTGGAAAAGGCTGGAAAGCAATTTGAACTTGAATATTGGGATGCCTTGCTTTAAAAAATCAGCCAGGCTAAAGTTCCTTCTCATCTTACGATTCCAACAGTAATTAATAGTAATAGTAATTAATAACTACAGCCACTCTAAACTGAAATGGACTTTTATCATGAATGTTAAGAGAATGACTTCATACACACAGCCAGTGACCACTGACATAGTATCTGATCTTCTCTCCACAGCACGTGGCTTCAATTATCTTACTAGTTATTTACATTTATTTATTATTTCAAAAATTCTTGAGTTGCCTTACTGAGGAATGTCCAACTTATGATAAAAACAAAAATACAGAAGATAACATTTAAAAACACAAAACATCAACAGAAAACAGACCCTTAAAACCAGCCCATACCTTTAAAAAATCATAAAAACTGAAGAGTTTTAAATATCTGAACAACACTATAAAGACAGAAAGGACTTTGAGCAAGGTGATTGTTGCTTTGAGTTTGGTATGCATACACTAATACATTCCTGTTCAGATGGCTATGTACAACTGAAGAAGTTACAAGTCACTGGTGTACTTGTCTCCTCTGAAAAATGTAATTTCTAGTTTTGCAGTCTATATGCTTTCTTGTTAACTCTTACTATTTGGAATTGACTGTGTTTGGTAGGTAGGTAGGTAAGTAGGTTGGAAGGAAGGAAGGAAGGAAGGAAGGAAAACCAAAGTACAAGCAAAACCACAGAATTGTGCTGTTGGAGGTCAAAGAACAGTCTTGGATTTCAGCCTGAAAAGGGATATATTCAATTCGTCTTTATAATCCTGGTAAAATAAATTCCTCTGGGTTTTTGTTTTACTTTGGTGTTAAGGAAAATCGTCTATATATGCTCAGATTGGAAACTCATTGCTTTATGTCACAATGTACAAAAGAAACAGAGAGAGAGAATCTTTCTAGGGCCTCTTGTATTGCAAGCCAAGTTTCTAAAATGTCAGAGATCTTTTAAAAAAAAGGAAGAAAGAAAACTGAACAGGGCTGTAATTAGTTTCAACAAAGTGGCCCTTTTAACCCTAATTTTGAGGCTGTGGGTGTCATTCCAGAGTAAGCACCGTGGCTCTTCTTTATAAGATGAGCAGGATCTGACTGCAAAAATCATCAATAGCCTTCCAATTTAGCATTCTAAACAGCTTCCTTAGTTGTTCTTTCCCCCTAAAAGAATTCAATCCCCTTTTCAGGCTTTTTAACGAGTGATAAGAGGAAAATGTGCAGGCATATTAAAATTTGTAATAAAAAACAGTAGCACTTCAAATTACTAATTTAATAAAGATTGTTATAATACGTTACACTAGGCTAGTTATTCCTTATGATTCAATATTCAAGTAACTGGATTTAGCAGAGGTTTAGTTTCTACTGAGGGTTATACCACTACTTAATGTAATTAAACAAACTGGCAGGGAAAACCTCCATGGATATGTCGTTTCTATCGCAAAGTATTCCCACCAGAAATTTGGGGGAATCATAACATATAAACTTTGATTTTTGTCTTAATTTCTTCGCCGCAAAATCCCACTATGAAATTCATAGAGTATTTTCAGGGCTTAGTAAAGGGGAAAGGAGGAATTCATTCGGCTTTGGGAAGACACAAAGGATTGTTGCAATAATTTATAATCTATGGCAAATAATTGGCTCATTAAAAGCATATGTACAAGGCCTAAGTAAAGAAGTCGGTGGGGGGATTTTATATGCTTCTCACCATTGCAAAGAGGTTTGGGGAGGTAGTTCTCTATCTCTGCATCATTCCTTTCTATCTCTTGGAACACATAAACTCATGAAGGTGTCTTATACTGAATCACACCATTGGTCCATCAAGGTCAGTATTGTCTACTCAGCCAGGCAGCAGCTGTCCAGGACCTCAAGCTCGAAGTCTTTCATATCCCCTGCAATCTTACTACTAATCTTAATACTTGATCTTTTTAACTGGAGATGTGGGGGATTGAACCTGGGACCTTCTGCGGGCCAAGGAGATGCTCTCCTTCTGAGCTATAGCCTCTTTCCATCTCCTGCTGTAGTTAAAGCTTCTGGGGAGGTCACTATGTGCAACTATATGGACCCTCTAATGGATGCTGTCGGTGGCGTTCCATGAGACCAAAAGCAAAGGAAAGCAAGCCGCATCAGAATATAAACAAAGGATGCGTGCATCTGACGAAGAGAGCTGTGGTTCTTGAAAGCTTATGCTACTATAAATTTGGTTAGTCTTAAAGGTGCTACTGGACTCTACTATTTTGCTACTACAGACTAACACAGCTAAATCCTCTGGATCTAGAAACAAAGGAAGGCTCCAAAGGCTCAAACAAATCTCCCCCCCACAAAAGTATCTAGAGATTATACATTACAACAGTACTGTATTCCTGGGCAAGCATCGTAAAAATAGAAGCTAACTGGAGGCCTTCTGACATCTTACAAAGTTCTTACATGAAATCCTGTTGTAGGGTGTTATGTGAAAGTACTGTGGGGAGGGGACAGGATGTTGGTTGTTCACTCTTTGGGAGAAGCCAGAGCAGTCAGTGCTTCCCCAAACCCATGTGTCAGACTATACATGTGACAACCTAATCATGTTTGTTCCCATAGGGACATATTCCATGCAAAAAACATCCATCTATACTGTAATCTGGGAAATTTAACTCTTACAAAGCTTTTTCCTTCTACAGTTGCAAGTATCAATACATAATCAACCACAGCCATTAAAATAAGCCAGTTGGCTGAGGAGTCATAGTCGGGGGAAACAATAGCATGATGATCCAAATTTATCTCTATTCCAATCGATTCTGGTAAGTGGAATCAGCAGTAAGGATGAATTTGCCTCTGTGCATGACTCAAAATTCTGGACATAAAAGGCCCTACATGAATATCTTTACCCAGAAAAATTACTACATCACATTAATCCTTAGGCACAGGGCTCATTTCAAGGGGGAACATACAGGAACGCAGTTCCAGCAGTTCCCCAAAGAGGTCATATGTCAGGTGGCCCCACCCACCTGACTCTTGGCCATTTTGGGCCCGTTTCAGCCTGGCTTGGGGCCGAAACGGCCCGGATTGGGCCTCTGACAGGTGGTGGATTACTCTCCCACTCAGCAGTGGCCTGGTCCTGACCATTTGGGGCCCAATTTCGGCCAGGATTGGGTCCAAAACAGCCAAGAGAGGTGATGTCAGGGGGTGTGGCACATGCAAATCAGTTATGCCAATGACACACTTCCGGTGATGGCAAGAGGTGTGACATATGCTAATGAGTTATGCTAATGAGTTGTGCTAATAAGTTCCTCCAGCTCTTTTTCTACAAAATGACCCCTGCTTAGGCATTTGCTAATTCTTCATCATGCACTGCTTTCTAACTGATGCACAAAGTGTTTGTTTAGACACTGAGTTGGTGAAAAAAGTAAGGATGGGTTCCTTTGCCTTCCCAAAAAGGCTATGCTAGAGATCATGGGACCCACAAGTACAAAAGCCCACGTACGACAAAGAAAACTGGGCAAGATTTAGCAAAAAACGTAACTAGATCCAACCCATTAATGTCAAAATCAGGCTGGTGTATATGGAAGTGGGAGGAACTGGCTTATAACGTAAGTCAGACCACTTAACCTGACCAATACAGCAAAGCAAAGGATCTCAATTTAGGGTAGAAAGTTTCCTCATAATTACTACCTGTGCTTCCTTGCCTGGGGCTTCATACATGCAAAGTGCTAGCCTATCACTAAGCAACATCCACCTACTAAAATATCCCATTCTTCACAATTTGCAGAGGCACAGGAACTGTAAGCATATTGCACACAGCTATCCCTAGGGCTAGATAACTTTAGCAACTTTGGCACACCTAGCAAGTCTACGAATCTGTCAAGAACCTGACTGCAGAACAATTCCCACCCAGAACCCAAAGTCAAAGGACACCACAAATAGTTTTCAAATCAGAGAAAAGACGAGGACTGTACTTGTACCACTTTACGTACACACATGTGACAATCAAATTAAAAATATTTTAAAAGAGGGGGAAAGCTGTTTACGAGGAAGAACATGTAACACGTTATGGGGACGAAAAAGCAACACAAAAGACATCACAAAATGTTTCTCAAAAGAAGTGATTTATGAGGTGCTAACTTTCACAGAACAAAACACAGAAATAGAGCCACAGATAGGACAAAACACGAGAAAAGGCACATTTTCCACAAATCAGAGTTTTGGGTTACAGTCTACATGAAAATCAGTCGATGCGGGAATACCCAAACAAACTCACCCGTTATGTGAAACAACAGAGCACATCTGAATACAGTATGAGAAGGCTCATTACGCCAAAGGCTTTAATCAATTTTGTCTCGTGGCTGTGAGAGTTATTTGAACATAAAGCCCAATTCACCACTTCGGGGGGGGGGGGGGCACAAAAATATCTTCGGTGCTTATTGCTGCTATCAAGTCCCACCACTGACATAAGCAGTCATTAAAAATCAAGGGGGGGGGGAGGCTGGCACTGCCAACTTATGTTCTAATTTTCTTCCACTGGTCTGAGCAAACATATCTTGTTACATTTTCCATTTTAGAGATGTTAAGGCCCTCATTTCTACACCCTCATTTCTTTTGTTAACATGGGAGGGGGGAGAGGAATATCTCTCAGTGTCACTGGAAAAAAGGCGCTGGGTTTTCCAATCCAGCGGCTTAGCTGGCAGAAGGAACTGCTGGTTGGCATAATCTACTTGCTTGACAAAAGTACTATTTCTGGGCACACACTCAAAAAACAGGTAGGAAGCAAACACTGAGAAGTAAGGAAGTTAAAAACAGCCAACAGATTCCCCCCCTTCACTGTGAAGAACGCCAACAGTAAATATGATTTATTTAGCTGTGTTTAACGTGCCTCTTCTGCACTGACTGCAGAAATCTGCTTGCATTTTGCAAAGGAGTATAGTAGACAGAACAGGAGAAGAGGTGGGCTTTTTGATTTTTTCATAAAAAGGGAATCCATTACGGAGCTACTTTTTTTTTTAATTGCTCAGCCACACAATTTTACTGCACACGAGAATGTTTCAACCCCCAAATACATTCAAGTGTCAGGAGGAGAAAAGTGACAATGATGTGCTATTAATTAACAAACTGCTGCTAATAAAAGGAGGTCCCAATTCGTATCAACAATATTTATGTGGGCATCGTGTGAGTTTTTTCTCCCTCCTTCCTTTACCCACTCCCAACCCTGGCCACAAACACACACACAAAATTACAAACATCCCCCTTCCCAAACCCATGGGTTATGGACATGCCAGTCAACTTCTGATCTAATTTTGTGGGGATGAGGGGGGAAATAATCATCTAAGGATAGTGTAAAATATTCAGTTTTGCTCGGACAGCTGCAAAGCTCAATGCCTGGCCGCATGATCACAAATTAAATTTACTTAGATCTTTAATTAGTTAGGGAGCCAACAGCCATCTTCTAGCAGCAAGCCCAAAATGGCGACAAAGGCATGGCGCTAGAAAAGTGGCACCCACTCCCCATATAAACGTAACTCGAGGAATAATGGCACAGCTCCCATTCCTGGGAAAGGCGAGTCACATACTTTGGTATGTACGTGACCCCTCCAAATTGTTCTCACCTCAAAACACCAAACTAAAACCAGAACAAAAGTCTATCAAGAGTGTTTCTTTTTGTTTGGGGACTTAAAAAAACAAAGCTGCCACAAGAACAGCGTGCTAGAGTCAAGGGGTTGAAAGTAATTGCCGGAATGGTACCTCCCTCCCTTTTAGATGACTCGAAGGGAGGAAGGGGTCTAACACAACGGATCAACTACTCACCAAATCTAGGAATTAACAGGATCTGCCCAGGTGGTACAATTCTACCTGAGAGATTTGTGTACAGTCCCGGATAACTTTTTTCCCTATTTTTTTCAGATGGGCCTTCAAAACTTGTGGTTTAATACTAAATACCACAACCAACAATGAAAGGACCCTTGAGACATATGGTCCCACAGTTGCAATTTGACTTTTTATGACTGTGAACTATAATAAGAAGAGTAACATTCCATCTCACCTGGATACTAAAGGGACAACAGTTGACATACCAGCTATGTACCAGCAATCTATGTCATACGGAGCAAGTGAGAGCAAGCTAGCCCTCTTCTTTACTAGCATATACTTCTCTGCAGTGATACACTCTTCCACGGATTGCATTATTTCCCCTGAAAACAAACGACCAAACTCTGGTCAGAAAACCATACAGTAGAAGATTCCCAATTACAATCCACAGCTCCTCCTCCTCATCACATGCTTACTCAAGACACTTCCTCAATTTATCCTTCACTTCTATGTTCTAGTCCTCGTTTCCCCTTCTTTCATTCTCACATGTTTGCCAAGCCTGTGCTTCTACTGCAAACTTGCTGAACTGTATACTAGCCGTATACACAAGGACTACATTCTACCTAATTCTGCTCAAAGTCAGGTCTCTGTCCAGGGAAACATTTTTTTAAATCTTACAGAAACATTATTTTCCTTTGTGATTTGTGGCTTTGAATGAGACAGGGTATCCTTCTCCTATGATGAATACAAAAAGGAACACAGCGGTAGAGAAATGCTATCCACGTTCAGAATCCTGAATTGCTGTACAAATGCTAACCACAAAGAATAAAAAAGTTACAAATGGAAGCATTACAAGGTAAACATAGCTCCAGAGGAGCTATGTATTTAAGTCTGTATCTATGTCTATATCTATCTCAGCATTACAAGGTAAACATGCACATCATGGAAAAACAAACATCCCATTTGGCATTCAAAAGAAATGCCCACTTGAAGGCTGATAGTTTGGACCAGAACAGACAATTCTCACAACTATTTCAGGACTAATTTGGGGGGGGGGGTATTTTTTATTTTTGAATTTGAAATTGTAACACATTCACAACAACAAAGGGGCAAGAAATGAGACATATTTTACAGACATTGATATTTAGCATTATAAAGCTTGGAAGTAAGATCTGACAATTGAGTTCTTGTCTGCAGGACATTGCAATATATCAATATAACTAAGTCTCAATATGGCCCCATCTGTGGATACTTAAATCTGGAAACTGGGCCATGGATAGACAAGATGAACCTTTCTAGTACAAACCTGAGAAAAGCTTCAGATCTGCAGAAATGTCTGAAATATTTTTTTAAAAATACAATGAAGGGGGTTTAAACTAGACATGGGCATGAACCAAAAAAAATTACAGAACCAGAGGATCGTGGTTTGGTGCAGACCACGATCCTGAATTCCCGAACAGCAACGAACATGTCCCGTTCCCGAACCTGAATTGTGGATCGTGAAACCCAGCCTGGTAGCCCATGGCTATTTATAAGCATGGGTCCCATTCAGCAACACAGGAGGTCTGTGTTTGGCCATCAGAGCTGCCTATCAGGGTTTGCAGGGATGAGATTGGAGTGCCCACGGCTACAGAACACCCCCTTCCCCCTCCCTCCCCTGGGTGTCTTCTCCCAACTTGTGACTGCTTTGCTGCCCCGTGGTTGGAAGGAAGCCCTGCTGATCAAGGAAAGCTGGGCTTCCATTCGGGTTTCCAGGGCAATAGAAGGAGGGCAAACAGAGCTCAGGCATTCCCCTGGCTCTGTTGCCAGGGGAATAGATTGCTGGCGCCTGAGTGTCTGGATCCCCGAATCCAGCCCGAGCGCCATGATCCAGGCCTCTCCCGACCACTGGATCATTGGCCATGGACGATCACGATCTGCCGGGTCACGATCGCACGATCACCATTTTCATGGGTTTTTTACGTTCGTAATGTGGATCGTGCCCATCTCTAGTTTAAACCTTTGGCCTTTGAGAGAGGTCTCATCTGGGCAAGGTCAACAGATGATTTACTACCACCTGACCTACATGACTCACCCAGGTCTGGCTGCTTGCTTACTTTTACAGAGCAGTCACCCCACAAAACAATGTTGTATAGTGGTCAGAGTTTCATGCTAGGCTCTGGGAAATCCTGGTTCAAATCCCTACTGAGTCATGATATTCACTGGGCAATCTTGGAGTAGGGCAGGGAAGGTGGGTGGGTGGATGGGAAAGATAGGAGCAGGGGAAGGTGAGATATGGGGGTTCCCAAGAGGAGGGAGAGGGAAAAGTGTGGTGAGGGGGAAACTGAGATGCCCCCAAGTCCCTATGGGTTTCCTGCCATGTAAATGGGTTCAGCCGCCAGCACTACATATCTGGGCCATACTTTTCCCAGGGAGAGGCAGCCAAGGGAAGTGAAAGATGGAAAGCTGAAGCTGGAAGCAACAGATAAAGATAGGTTGGTTGTTGGGTGGGAAGGAGAGAAGGAAGCAGGAAGGTTATATAGGCTTTCAGGGAAGAAAAAGATTAAGTGGGGGGGGGCGGAATTAGATGCTCTCCGCAAGTCCTTGCAGGTGCCTGTTTTGTGTGGGTGCGTGCGTATTGCTTTAAATATAGTCTTATAATGTATTCTTTCACTGATTCTACGTATGAAATAAATGAGAATTATTTTTCTAAGAAATCTGAGGTGGGTTTGAGATTTTCCATACTTTTCAGTTGTGTCGAGATCTTGTTACTTTGTTTTTAAAAAACTAACTCTGAACAGGTAAAGTGCATTTCTTTGGGTGAGAGAAGCATGCAACAGATGGAACACGACTTCACAACAGGGGAAGCTGTGAAGTCAGGATGGTGGGAAAAACCACACCGACTTATCAAGAAACGAACCTCTGTACACACCTTAAGGCACTCTCGCTAATGGAGCATCTGTACTGTTACCTCATTCTATTCCAACAGGACAGCCCAGGGCTAGGGAGAGGTTGGCAAGCAGAAAGGGGGAAAGCAGCGGCTCAATGGCTAGGCAGACTGCTTTGTACGCAAATGATCTCATCTTTGGCTGCTGGTATCTCCCCAGTTAAAGGATATCAAGTTGCAAGTGTTAAAAAAAACTATCCACGTTCCAGATCCTAAAGCACTGCTACGGCTGTTAGTTAGAGCAGACAATACGGAGCTAAATGGGAAGCCTCTTTGGAAGACAAGATGTGGACTAGATGAACTGCTGGTCTGATTCCGCAGGGCTCTTCTTAAAGCAAGAAAAAAGGAGATGAGGCTATTCTCAGCTCTCAAGCTAGTGGCTCCTTTCTGATATTTGAGCCTTTTCCAGGCCTCTTATTTACTTGCTTACTTACTTACTTATCCATCAAGCCACTATTTTCTTATTCTTTCCGCATTATGGTCCCATTTTTTTCAAAGAGCTGATCTGTTTGGTTTTGCCTTTGTAAGTAATAGAAGTGCAAGCTCTGTGGCATGTAGAAAGTCTTTGCGCTATTATTTCACTATGTTCTCATGATGACGTGTTTTAGCAGATGTTCGAAAACATCTGAGCTCCCCCTCACTGGCAGTTTTCAAGAAGAGGCTGGATGAATACTTGTCAGAGATGCTTTAGGCTGATCCTGCACTGGGCAGGGGGTTGGACTAGATGGTCTGTATGGCCCCTTCCAACTCTATGATTCTATGATTCTATGAAAACAGTGCCGACTGTCAACATCCAAACAGTTTGCAGTGGTCACCATTTTTTAGTTTACTTATTTTTTACACTGGCACTATTACATCATTGGGAATCTATGCCTTTTCTGCTTCTAACATCAGGAGGTATTCCTGGTGTCATGATGTAACAGCACTAATGAACACAAACTGTACAGAACCATACCTTTGCTAACATTAGTAAGTAGATAGAGGATTTATGAACATAATAGAGCTGAACCCCCTGTGTAGGTAAGAAAATCTGAGAAGCAAACGAATTTAAAAGTGAAATATCCATCAACATATACTGCAATATATGTACGCAATGACTTGATTACGCACAATGTATACACACAATGGCTACCCGTATAAGGCTGACTGGGAAGCAACATTATATACAGTACAGGGTGCTACTCTGTGGTAAGCAGGGGCGTCCAAAACATACATTTTAAAACAGCTTCTATAATTACAGGCAGACTACTACTAAGCTCACAGAAACCAGAGGAAATATTTGGAGTTCTCATTACACATTTTACATTTTTGTCTGCCAATGTAAAACAATTTCTGTTAGAAAGAAAGTGTACAATTATTGCTAAACACAGGATAGGAAATCCACATGCAACACTCTCCTCTCCAGTGATATCCACTAGTCTGGATATTTCTGTGCAATCCGCGCATTGTTTCTATAGTACTGTCCAGCATAAAGCGCTTAATAATTTTTTATACAATTTCTCTTTGCAGTGAAACAGTGGGGTACAAGACAGTGGTATCAACTTGCCTGGGTCTACCACTGAAGGTGCACATTGAAGGATTCCTGCATAGAAGACATATGTGTAAAGGGACTAGTGTGCTTGCATTCGGACCGTAATAACACAGGATAGCTGCACATTTTGCTGCATTGCTTCCACGCCACAGTCAAACCAGCGTAGCATGTGAATAGGTACAAAAACCCCTCACATACAATCACCATGGTATTTCCTCCAGCAAAGCACCTTCTGTGTAGGAATCCTTCAGCATCTGGCACAGCTTTTTGTTTTACTCCTAAGCAACTCATATCTTTGGCATGGTTTCTCATTCACTGACAATAATACTAGTATATACAGCATTTGTAGTTCTACAGCAGGCTGTCCGCAATTCTTACCATAATGTTTGATCAAGATGGGTAGCCGTGTTAGTCTGTTTGTAGCAGTAGAAAAGAGCAAGAGTCCAGTAGCATCTTAAGACTAACAAAATTTGTGGTAAGGTATGAGCTTTCATGAGTCACAGCTCAGGTATCTGAAGAAGTGAGCTGTGACTCATGAAAGCTCATACCCTACTACAAATTGTGTTAGTTCTATAGGTGCTACTGGACTCTTGGTCCTTTTTAGCATAAATTTATTTTTATTTTTATCTTTTATTTTACCTCATTTATACTCCATTGTTCTCCCTGTTGGGGACCCAAAGCGGCTTTCAGCATTCTCCTCTCCTCCATTTTTTCCTCACAACAACCCTGTAAGGCAGATTAGGCTAAGAGTTTGTGCCTGGCCCAAGGTCACCCCGCAAGTATCCACAGCAGAGCGGGGAATCAAACCTGAGTTGCCCAGATCCAAATCCATCACGCTAGCCACTACCCCATACTGGCTGTTTCTCATAACCACTTATATGAGGTAAATATTGCTTATGATGTAAAGGCATCATGGCCAGTTGACAAGCAGTTCCAAGGCCCCCCAAAATAATCACACACTAGAAGCCCAAAGTGAGCCAGTAGAACAAAATAAGGGGCGGGGGGAGCAGTAATGTAAGCCCAGAAGTTCATTGTTAAAAGTAAAGAGAGACCCACTACAATCCTGGTATCAGTTGTCGATGTCAAAGGACTCGGGAGGCTAAAAAGGTAACCTATCTCTTCCCTAAGACCATTCTTTACGGGAGCTGTTCAGACTACTCTTCTGTCATAGCCTCATGGTTCGCTTGGGGACATTTTTGCTTTCTCTTTCCCTCATATCGCACCATGTACGAGGATGTACTTTGTAGATTCAACAAAGCAACAAGGGGACTTCTGAAGGGGGACATAAGGAAATGGCAGCTGAGAAAGACTAGCTTGCCTATAGAGATTCCCTAGCTCACCCCTAACCACAACTGGTACTCCAGCTCTCATGTCCCTGTAGTTGGCATCTTGCCTCAGTTTCTCCATTCTGCTGGCTGAGTCTCGGTTTCTTCAGCAACGCCCAACTTTTCTAGACAGTCCTTTTGCCGCCTGGGGCCAAACCCTGTGTTTTCACAGGCAGACAACTGCAGGGGTGAATAAGCAGATAATTGGACATAATGTTGCATAAGCCTATCCCTAACATTATTATCATGATTACTACGTTGCTTATCTTTTTATACAGATGTGTTCTTCAATGCAAACTCTTGGCCAACTTAATCAAGTCAAAACAAAGGAGCCTCCAGAAGCACCCAAAAATGAAACGTCCTTCTGGGAGTAATCCCGGAGGGTAATGTTCCCACTTATTTAAAAAGAAAATTCTTTGCCGTTGATATTTTTACGGCTAGAAGTAATTTATTATTGTGGCATCAAAGCTAGGTATTTTATAAGATGTATTTAAATTAAATTATTCAGCAGAAGGCAGGGTCTGTGACGCTTGAATTCTTGGACACTCACCAATCGAAAGCAATTCAGTAACAGAAAAGGGGTTACCCTGCTTCTGTTCTGCCTCTTTTTGTTTTCGCACAGAGAGGCCAAACTCTCATTCCCACCTCTCACTCCTTCTCATCAAAGCTCTACAACCTTTCAGAGTAATGAAGGAGTCCCTGGAAATAGATTCCTCACCAATGCCCCCCAGAGATGGTTCAAGGTAACTTAACGATTAAGACAAGAAACAGTTCTGATTTAAAAATCTGACTTTCAGGAAGCCATAATTAATTTAGAATACACCGTCTCTGTAGGGAAGTATCTAACTTCAAAGGCAAGTCAGTTTCAAGCTGATTTAACCATCACGGCTCTCTAACAGGGACCACTGGCAATTGTAAATTCTGTGGTTAGGTTATCTTTATTTTTAACTGTTTTAACTCTGTATTTAACCTTTTAAAATATATTTATGTAAGCTGCCTTGAGCACCTTTGGAGAAAAGGCAGCTATGAAATGCAATAATAATGATAATCATAAACAGCTGACCTTCTCTTCCGTGGGTACAGTAAGATTGCACAAACTGAGTATAATAAGCACAATGCTGCATTGGAATTCTGACAAAAAGTGTGAGTTACTTACTGTCTGTGAAATATTGGTGGGAGTGTAAGCCCGAGGAAGTTTTTGAAATGAGAACGTTAAGATCTTGTGGGATTTCAAAATCCAAACATATAAGACATAATACTCCAGATATTACTGTGGTTGAACGTAGAATGTCAAACTGATCTATGTGACAATTCCAGGTGACAGTCAAATTGAAGAAAAAGAAATTGAAAAGATAACAAAATATCAAGATCTAAGAACTGAAGTTCACTGTCTCTAGGAGAAACATACAACAGTTATTCCTGTAGTGAAAGGAGAGCGGGGTGAGATTCCAAAAGAACTAACTAAACACCCAGGCGATACTGGCATAGTAATATAACAACTGGCCATTTGCAAACAACCACACCACTAGATATGCTGCATACTAAGGCGATAGATTCCTGGATCCGAGTTGGTGAGGTACCAAATATTCCAGCCCAAACATCTGATGGACTGTGAAAAATAGAGATAATAATAATAACATCATCATCAACAATAATAATATAAAAGAACATTCGTCATCTTCTTCTGAGGGGAATCCGTGACTGTTAAACCAGATTAGAACTGGTTTAGATATGAGGTGTCGATGTGCTCGCAGTCACTCCAATCCAGAAGTCCACTAAACCAATTCACTCATCCCTTCCCATTTCAGAACATGTTGTCAGGGAAGAGGATGACTGAAGTGGATCTCAGTCAGGGATTGGAGTAAGTGGTTGCTCCACAAACAGGTCTAAGGGCTGGGACAAGAATTGCTAACAAAAGCCATTCAGCTGGATGCGGGGGATTTCCTGGAAAAGTACTGCCTGGCAAGAAGGCAGGTAATTTTGTTTGACTGAACTGAAGCCAGCAATTCTCCCAGTGCCACCCACTGAGATTTTGGCTTTTGAAAGGAACTGAACACGGTTCTTCCACATCTAGCCTAAATATTGTAAGTCTTCCCTCTACGTGTAAGTCTTAGATCTGGAATATGATTTCCAAAGCCTGCTTATTTATAAACTCTACTGCAGGCTTTTGGAAGGTAACCATTTCTCAGCATCGGTGTTCGCCCGCTCCATCTTTTTAGATGCAAACCAGACTGTTATAATGTTATGAAAGTACAAATAATATCAGCACACCCAGTGCAATCATAAAACAAGTTAGACCCTTCTAAGTCCACTGAAATCACAGGTATGCAATCAAAAGAGAGAGGGTTGTCTTATTTTTGCATACAAGTTAAAACTATGCCCAATAACATTTTGTGTGTATGTGTGTGTTTATATCATTTTTAAGGGGTCATCTTACATTCAGAGTCATCTTCCTTTTGAGTAAATACAGTATAACTCTGTTTAGGATAGTTTCAGGTGGGTAGCCATGTTGGTCTGCAGTAGAACAGCAAAATTCAAGTCTAGCAGCACCTTAATGATCAATCTTTGTTTAGGATAGCAGTGTAGGTGACTTCCACTTTTCATCAAACACATACTAAGTTGCCTATGAAACTTCAAGATCATCTTGGCATTTCCCCCCTCTCTGTAATAAAAGCTTAGTGAAAACACAGGATCTTGAATGAATGATCTGACCAATGTCCACAAAGGAAACTTTAAAAAGAGCATATTGAGTATTGTTTCTTCATTATGTTCCAGTAACACAAGTTGGCCCCTGCTGAGAAAATTACTGAACAATTTATTAGACCTAAATTGAAAAAAATCAAAAACTATGCCTTAAGAAATGAAAATTATTGCCAAAATATAACTAAAAAGTAACTTAAATTTATTCATATGCATTTGAGAAAGCATAGTTTGCTTTGGTTCAACATTGCGTTTTTCTCTTCCCTTCTTTTAAAAAATTAGTACCATAAACATTAATGGAACACTATTTTCCGCCTTTTAGACTTGAACAATTATGAGTACAATTTTGTGATCTTTATCCATATTTACTAACATTCAAAGGCGAATCCTATCTTGTTAGATTGTTGTAAATGGGACCCCAGGGACTCAACGCACACAGGCTTTGGCAAATGGGAAAGCTTTTTTTTAAAAAAGATTCTCCTCTTTTGAGGCTTTGAGATACATTCTGAGTTTCCAGTGTGAAAATAACACATAGTAACTTTAAAAAAATCAAATTCCTTTTACTAGATTATTAGTCATACGTCACAATCCACCAGAATCTTCTCCTAAACAAATTTCACAGTGTTCCTGTGCAGGCCCCTTTCCATTTAATGGGGCTTCTGGATGTGATATTCCTAGCAGATTGTGGCTATATACAGAACAACAGTTTGGTTTCTCCTATTTATTTGTACACACACACACCCCAAATGTTATGAGACTGATAAAGAAAAGACATGGGATTACTAATCATTCTTTTTTTAAAAAAACCCCACCTTCGGGACCGCCTCTCCCCGTATGTGCCCCAGAGGATGCTTCGATCCAGTGAAAAACAACTATTAACGGTCCCTGGCCCCAAGGAGGCCCGCCTAGCGTCAACCAGAGCCAGGGCCTTTTCGGTCCTGGCTCCAAACTTGTGGAACGCTCTGTCTAACGAGACCAGGGCCCAGCAGGATCTATTATCGTTCCACCGGGCCTGTAAGACAGAGCTGTTCCACCAGGCGTATGATGCTGGTTCGGGCCCCTGCCAGCTGAATAGGATAGAACGGAGCCCTCCCTATCAGAACATCCACCTCCAAAGAAACTCTGAAATGCTTAATTATCTTTAGTGGCGGTGGAAATGGTTTAACTGAACTATTTTAGTGCTGCTCTGCATTTGTAAATATTTATATTGTATTTATTGTGTTTTAACTGTAAATTTTAATGTGTATAAATGTGATCTGCCCTGAGCCTGCCAATGTGGGGAGGGCGGAATAGAAATGGAAACAAATAAAATAAATAAATAAAATAAAATAAAACTCCATTGTTCCTATCAAGTTTAAAACAGATTGTCTGGTCCAGACCTGTTTCTGTATACCACGAAATATCAACATGCCTCCGACTAGAGCAGAGTGGGGTCGTTTTAAAAGGTAAACTCTGAATCTGTTACAGGCAAACAGGGCTTTTTTTTAAATTTCCGGAATAACTTTGGAGAAATGTTTGAACAAGAATTTAAGAGCTTTGTGGTAAGGGCATATACGTTTCTTTATTTTCCTGGCTCTGAAGTACTCTTCAAGTAACTATTTAAAAGATGAGGGGGGGGGGGAGTTGTGGTAAGCAGGGAAAGGCTCACAGACCCACAACAAAGTGAGCATTTACATGCGTTTTTATTTCTGGTTAATATAAAAAGAAATATGGTAATGAAAAACAGTGCTGAATTTCAAGCCATTTGTCCTGATCATTAGTTTTCCTGAGAATCGTTGTGGAAGTCTTTGAAGAGCTTAATTTCATCATCATTTCATAAATCCTGGGATCTTTTTTTTTTTAATAACAACTCATTATTTCTCCCCAAGGTGCTTTAACAATCCAATGTCCTTTCCTTTTTCTAATCCCTTTCTACTACTGTCACTTAGATTTGGGATGGGCAGCTTTGTTCAGCTTCAGTTCAGAAAACATGCAGTGAATCAGATCTGGTGAGTTGCCCGGCTAGAAACCTGATCCTACGGGTGCCTGCAGGGGTCTTTTGCTGAACCAACATTAGACTCAGTACAAGCTAGTCAACTTTTTATGTGAACCAAGCATTGTCAATAATAGTAATAATAAAGCCCATCCTCTGGGGGCTATCTTGGAATCTGGTACTCCTTTTTTGTTTGTTTGTTTGAAATGGTTACTTACTACTCTGCACCAGCACAAACTTGTCCACTGTCTTGTCAATGTGAACAGGATTGCAGTTAGCACAATTTCACAAGTGTAGATTAGCAGGATTTGAGTCCAGGGACACCTCAGAGACCAAAATTTTCAAGGCATAAGTTTTTGAGAGTCAAAGCTCTCTTCCTCAAATACCAAGTGTAGATGCGTCGTTCTGAATTCCTGCCCCACGGCAATGGCCTAAATGCTGGGTTTCACCAGTGTAACAGGGCAACTCACCAGATCATTACAATGCTGACCCAGTTCTTGCACACAATCCTATCCACTTTACACCTTGCCTTGCACAGTACATAGAAATATAATTTCAGGAGCCAGTTTATAAAAGTATTTTGGTTTTAATTGTTCAGTTATATCTTATTGGCCTATCTGGAGCTAATTCATGGCATTCTTCAAATACCATAATAGTTTTCACACAGGCTGCAGCCATCCCCGCTTGATTAGTTTGGTAGATTTTGATGGATCACGGGTCTTGACACATGCTGAATCGTCTAGAGATCACAGCTTACCACGTTCTTATTCAGCTTACTGAAAGAATAAACGTGAGCTGATGTTGCTAAGACAGAGAAAAGGAGGTACAGATTTGTTATTTGGGAAGTTTTATTCTCACAGCTGTTCAAAAGGAAAATCTGCATTCAGATGTCATGAACAAACTCTAGTTTGTTTGGGATGAGGACAGGGCTAGTTTATCCTCAGGTTCACACATTTCCTCCCTGGCTCCTTCACACACACAGCTAAAATCCACACCCAGATGGTACAGTCGTTAAGAGTGTTGGTCTAGGATCTAGAAGACTCAGGTCTGCCACGGTGACTTTGGGCCAGTCACATACTCTCAGCCTTACCTACCTCACAGGGTTGTTGTGAGGATAAAATGGAGAATGATGCAAGCTGCTTTGGATTCCCACAGGGGAGAAAGAGGAGCCATAAACAAAGTAAATAAATACATAACTGTAGTTATGGAGTGCTTTATCAAACTGGTGAGAATGTGTAATCCAACGGGTCAATCCCATCTTACTTCAGCAACATCATCCCTCACATGTGAAAGAGACTTACAAGCCATCTAAGAAGCTACTAAGTGTTGCTTAGTTATTAATTCTGACCTTTTTCTGAAATTTCATACATCAGAAAAAAATGAATTCGCAGATTTCAAAGTCGTACATCCAGTTTCAAAGCAGCAGAATTATATGGACAAAATTGATTTTTATGCAGATTACTTCTGCTCTGAGCTTAACTCTACCTTACGTTCAAGGGCATCACCCATTTGCATAAATTCAAGCTGAACTTAAGGTGACTGCTCAACTACCTTGTCAGGCGCCTGTCAAAAGTCTGGCCATGTGTGTGCAAGCGACATTTCAGAGAACAGTGCTTCAATGTCTACCTTGCCTTTCTCCACCTCTTGCCTCCCAAACATAGGTCTGAAAGAGTAGGGATTCTCAGTCTGGCGTCTGAAAGCACTTATTTTGTTCCACCAAACATCCTTAGTAAATTCCAAGTCTCCTAACCTTGCCAGGAGAAGGGAAACCGGAAAGCCCAAGCACCGTGGTAAGCATGAAGCGAAGACAAGGAATTTACTGAAAGACTTCAGCCCTCAAGTGGCTGAAAAGGGAAGGAAAGAAAGAAGGAACGGTTGCGTATTAAAGAGAGAGCGAGAAGGAGAAACAAGAAAGAAACAACAGCTGAAGGAGCTTTTACTTATTAGGAAAAAAGGCCGCGCCGTGGAGAGGACACGGAGGTGACCAAACCAGCTGAACCGCTTGCAGCATTAATCAGTAACAAAGAGGCTGGGTTTGCTGGCGGGCTCCAGCCCTTGAACCTGGACTCTGCTCTATAAATTGCGACTTGGAAATGGCTCCCTTTTTGCTGAAAAGACAGATTGGCAACGGTCCAAGTCTAGCTACCACCACTGGAAAGGCAGGGGGAGAAGAGAGGGGGAAAGGAAACCATCCTATTCAGGAAACTTCCCTTCAGTTTCAAGTCTCTGTTTTGTTTTTAACGAGCTAATAACAGGCCTTTCCAGAAAACAGCAGCAGGGGGCCAGGTGAAAATTAATGGGGGGGGGGGGGGGTGAAAGGCTTACACAAAAATGAAACAATTCAAGGGCTGTTTTTGTTCCCTCAAGACAACGTCCCTGGGCCTGGACTTTGTCTACACAGAACAAGTAGTGGCCTCTAAGATTTCAGACCCCACCTCCAGCCAAGAGTTCAAGCCAATGCGTTTATGGCATCAGGCTCCAGGCAATGTTGCAAATAATAATAAATGTCTTTATTTGGGGGTGGGGGTGGGGGGGAGAAGGACAAGGCACATTTAAGCCCTGTCCCTGTTTGCTCAATTCCTGTTATCCCCTCATTTTACAGTCACTTATAAACAGAAATCAGCATGATCTCAAATGCAGAGTAGTTATTACTTCATAAACATTTTTTTTAAAAAACAGTGGAAATAAATCTCTGTCTAGCTCTGTTCTCTAGTGATGTCATTTTACTTAGAAATTCTGAGAATGCTGTTAATAGAATGGAAATACAGTCATGATCTAATAGCAATATTCACAAACACCTCAAGAATATTGTGGCACTTCAAAAGTCCAATTCATACATTCGCATCCTCATAGGTCTGTCTGGGAGAACACTGCACCCCCCTCCAATCATAGAATCATAGGGTTGGAAAGAACCTCTACGGTCATCTAGTCCAACCCCCTGCACAATGCAGGAAATTTGCGACTACCCCCTCTCCCCCGCACGCACACACCCAGTGACCCTTGCTCCATGCCCAGATGGCAAAACACTGTCAGCATCCCTAGCCGAACTGGCCTGGGGAAAACTGCTACCTGGCCCCAAGATGGTGGTCCGCCTTACCCTGGGCACGTAAGAAGGTGTCATGAGAACTAAGCCCAGATGTAGCCCTTCCAGCCCTCCCTCTCATTATGTGCCAAACAGTTCGTTTCACACATATGAGTGTTCCCCCAATTCACCTCAGAAAAGAAGCACCCGAGCTGTGTTTGGCCCATGGAAGGGATTCATTACATTCTTCAATCCAGGCAAAAGCCCAACCAAATGTGTGAGTTAGGGCTCTGAAATGTATTGTGACATGCATTTTCACAGGCTAGAGCCTGCTTCATGAAGTGGCTGCAAATTTGGCAGCTGCATAGACTGCAAGCAACACTGGTTTTAAACAGTTTGAGTTCAGATGTAACACGTAGCATTGCCAGTTCTGGGTTGGGAAATTCCTGGAGATTTGGAGTAAAGCCTTGGGAGAGTGGGGTTTGGGTTAGGGTCCAACCCTCCAAAGCAGCCATATTCTCCAGCAGAACTGACCTCTGTTGTCTGAAGATTAGTTGTAATTCTTGGATATCTCCAGGACCTACCTGGAGGTTGGCAAGCCCAGTTACATCACACACAAGGCTTGGCGTTACATAAACAAGGTTCAAGGTCAACAAGACTCTCCTACACTCCTGGTTATCAGCAAACCAGTTTGCCATTTCTTCCAAACTGACAAATTACGGATTGTGGTTCTCCTTTGGACCAGAACTGCAACTCACAATCAAATAACTCTAGTTTAGAGTGTAACCACTGACCAAGCAGCTTGGATCCAATGGGGCATTTTTGTGGGCAGATGGACCGCCAACCACAGAGCACAGCTTTCTTAACTCCTTCCTCCTGCTATGGCGCCAAATGCCACCCCCAAGTTATAGTTGATGGCACCAAAACACAGCAAATACAATTGCCGGCCATCAGAAAATACACAAACACTTGAGAGAAGTGGAGCAGGGAGCGTGCAAGTTTAATGCGACACCTTAAGTGTCTCACAGCAAAGTTGGGGATTGCTTCAAAGTTCAAATGTTACCTTTTTAATAAACATAAAATGTTTCCAGGATTTGGCCCAGACATTTTGAAGACTCAGAAAAAGGCCAAATGGTGCATCTCTTCCCCCACCTCCAACTATATATATCTACCCCGCTGCTTGTGCTAAAAAGACCAACAACTCAAATAACTGTTTTTTCTGCCAACAAAAATATGCTATCTCAATTCCTCACTGAAGGCCTTACACTTTTATATATGTATGCTCAAACAGAACACGCACACATCACCAATGGACATATATGGTGCCTAACCAAGTAGCCAAGGTTGATTCTATCTCCCTGTGACACTTAATGCGCCAGTGGAAAACTTATCTTTGCACCTGGATAGGGCACAAAGTGACCCTAAAAGGCTTGTGGAGGTTATCATCAGAGTGATTGAGACAGCCACTAACGTTCTTTTAAAAGTGCTATAAAATTATTCACGTTACTTATCAGCATAAACAACGTCGTTTCTCCAGCACTTTTCCAGCACACATGGTGCTGTACAAATCTTTATCTTACCTTCTTGAACAACCACACCGTTTTTTAGAATGAGAACTGAAAAGGAGCGTGTTGACGGAAAAGTGTGTGTAGTCAGTAAAAAAGGAGGGAGGGAGCTGTCAAAAGTGGGGGGGGGGGGCAGGACATCTATTCAAGGAGCAGGCGTGCTGACCAAGGTCAGCTGGGGAGACATGGCCCCTCGTAGCAGCTGCGCAATTATGCCTAAATTATGCATGGCACTGAAATTCCAAAGATCAAGCCTGGTAAACCCAGACAAGAAGACACAGGCTTGTGGGATACCAGAAAGGAGATGCTGAATGATTTTAATTGCTTTGCGATTTTCTAAAGGCTAGATTAAGACGCTCTCCACTAAAGGGCCTGATGCGCCATACAATTTTGCTAGCATAAATGCAAATAAAAGATCCTAATGAGTAAGATGCTAAGCAGTGGCCATGATTAAAAGGTTAAAGAAAAATATAAAGCAAAACACCAAAAAAAACCCACACACCACAATCTAGAGAACGAACGGGGGTTCTCCCAATATTTTTAAATATATATGTGGATATATAAAACAGGCATGAAAACCCCAGCCTAATTAACTTATTTAGCTCCCTCCTTCAAAAAACTAGAAGTGTACCTTGTTTGTAAAAATGAATATATACAACATACACACATCTTATATTAGTAAAAACTGTCTTTAATCAGACTTTCCTGAGTGAGCAAACAGTCCCCCCTCCTTTTCCCCCATCTTCATACACATCAAAGTAATAAACAGAGTCTGAGTTACTAGCAAATATAAAATAGTATGGCTGCAGTAACTGGGGCAAACTGTGGTTCATTCAAATTCTTTTGCTTAAAAAATGGCAAAGGCATGAATGAAAAAGATTGGGCTGGGGTGGGGGGAGTGGAGGGAGAAAGACCAAAGGGAAACCAGCTGCCACACACACACAACACACACACATGACTAATTCACCCAACTTGTTGAGAAGAGAAATCCACCTTCTCCCTCCGTCACCATTGGCTGCCCTCAGTCCTCCAGCAGGGCTTTGGAGAGCCAAAAACCCACAGCAGCCGCGGCCGCTGCCTTTGCTGCTGTTACAGGCATTTATTCCAGTTAAGGGGTTAACGATTCGTTTCCACTACTTCTCTCGAGAAAACCTACAATGAAAACATTGGCACACGAAAGCAGTCTGACTGCCAGAATGCCACAGCGCGAGTGAAAAGTCCGTTTTGTTTTCATTACATTGCTGGGATTTCCGGCTTAGCTCCTTAGCTTAGATACTAAATCCCAAGATATTCCACCCACTTTTTTTTAAAAAAAGGTTGTTTTTTTCCTTTTTGGATTCATGCAACCCATTCCATAGATGGTCTTTTGGGGTATTTGTATATAGTTTCCTTCTTTTTTGAAAAAAAGGAGGCAAAAGTAAAGGGACAGAAATGTTTGATATTTCTATTCATATGCAATGTGGTTCAATTAAGAAATGTAATTTCACATCAACTTGTAGGGATGGCCTGCTCATCCTTCTTTGCTCCCCTCTTTCTTGTCTCTTGATTTGCAGGCAACTTCTACATACCTTCCCCCCCTCCACACAAGCAACATCAAAAATCCAGGAAGAACTGGTGCCTTTCTGAGTTATATGACATGAAATTCGAGCATTCCTTGCACAAAATCATATGTGTGTATGCATAAATGTGTATATTTAGCTATGACACAAAACTGTTCTGATTTCTGAAAGCTTTCAGGAAAAAAGAGGAAAGCAACACTTCGTCTCATGGCCTATGCGGGCAATGAGCGCTCACCCAGCACGGGTTCAAATGTGGGCCAAGAAATCAAAGTGATCATCGCAAGCCATGATACAACAACCTGTTCTTCCTCCCACCATGGCAAAGGCGGAGGGGGAGAGAGAGGGAAGAAGCAAAGTATTCCATCCCCTTTATTTATTTATATATGATAAAGCCAAGTCAGAGTGACTTTTATTGATCATCCAGCAGTCTCCAGCTGTCATATCGTTTGTACTCGCAGGCCTGGCTTTTCTGGTGGAAGGGAAAGGGGGGCTACTGTCCTTTTCAACCGCTTTCCCAGGCGACCTCAAATTCTCCGACAAACTTGTATGACTTGTCTCTTACAATCAATACTCCGCTAACTGTAAAAAGTAAGCCAGTATTTTTTTCTCTTTTTTTAAAAAAAAAAACCCTTACATACTAACAAATGCCAGAGCTTCTTTTCATCTCCTTTTCGTTTTTAATTACAGTCCAATTCATGACTTTTGTTCACAGTTTATTCGTAAGAGCACCAACAAATAGTTAAGCAAATTTGTCCTGCCCAGTCTCATACACAGGGAGTGTTTTCAGCGGGAACGTGGTGGAACGGAGTTCCGTAACCTCTTGAAAATGGTCACATGGCTGGTGGCCCCATCCCCTGATCTCCAGACAGAGGGGAGTTTAGATTGCTCTCCGCGCTGCTGAGCGGTGCGGAGGGGAATATATACTCCCCTCTGTCTGGAGATCAGGGGGCGGGGCCACCAGCTATGTGACCATTTTCTCCGAGGGCAACCCACTGAGTTCCACCACCTCTTTTCCCAGGAAAAAAGCCCAGAGTCTCATACACATATACACACAGCAAAAAAATCTGGGGCACTTTACACATTCACTACCAATTCAATCACGTTTTTTTCCCTTGCAATGCTTCCTGCCAACAAAAAATCCCCCCACACACAGAAAGCTAACACATCAAGGAAATGATTGAGCCCAATATATTCCCATAATATGCTAGTTCTTTTTATGCAGGGAGATCTTTTCTTGGAGTAGCAGTTAACATAAAATGGGAAACTTGCCTCCACACATACGTGCACACACTTGCTGGCTGAAGTGGTATAATCCAGAAAAAGCTCTACATCTTTATCATTCACTGATTCCGCACACGTTGGCTAATGCACTTTCAATGCACTTTATCAATCGTTTCAGGTGATTCTTTGTTCCACACACACAAAAAATCCGTTCCAAATGATCTATAAAGACTTGGAAGTGCATTATCCAATGTGTGTCGAATCACTGTTATTCTATAGGATCACAGGTTTTAAAGAGTTATGGAATCTCAAATGTATCATTGACGGGTAACTTAGTCCAGTCCCTCACACTAAAGCAGGAATCTTTGTGTACTCCATCCACAACACACATAAAACTCTACTAATATCAACTCATGCTATCCCCCGGACTGCAACTTGGATGGGGCATGAACGTGAATGCTTCTCACCATATGATCCCTCATGCCAGTGACATTTATAGTCTTAAGTTACACTCTTCTATGCCCATGGATTTCAATTGCCTTAGAAGGGTGTAACTCTGTTTAGAACTGCATTGCAAGGTAGCCTCCTTCACCAGGTCCTACGCATCCCCCTCAAGTGAGCTAAAAATAACTGTGAGTAGTTGGACCTTTCCAATCATCACAAGTTTTGGAAAATGTTCCTAGCAAGGAGTTGGATCCAGACTGTTTCCATGGGCACAAGGACCTGCAAGTCCACAGAACATAAATTGCCTGACTCCTCCCTCATACAGCAGCCCAAATGACCCCCGAAATACTGTTTCTGGGACATGCAATTTATGGGTTGCCCAAAATTTACTATCTAACCATCTGTGGACTCTGCAGTGGACTCTGCAGAGCAGGACATTCCCACTTTCCCCTCCCACTGCAGTCCACTAGTGTGGTGGAAAGCGTCATCAAGTCACAGACAACTTAGGGCAATCCCATAGGGTTTTCAAGGCAAGAGATGCACAGAGGTGATTTGCCACTGCCTGTCTCTGCATAGCAACTGGAATCTCCCATTCAAGTACTAACCAGGGCTGACCCTGTTTAACTTCTGAGATCTGACAAGATCAGGCTAGCCCAGGTCACAGCTGTCTACTCAGCCCCCCCCCCCCAAATTTGTGTCTTGGGGGGTCAGCAGACTCCCAGTAACGACATCAAGGGCAGAGTGAGGGGGGAGGGGAAATTGACGGGAACTGCTGCTCCACCTTCTAAAGACTAAAGTGCCATTAAGTCTTCAAAACTGCATGGTTGGACACGTGCCATTTTATCACTGATGACTGCTGAGTGTTTCGCATTTTGATTGCTATTTTAACAATGTTTTATCATGTTTTCTACAGGTTGGATCCAAAGTTCAGTTTTCATTAACAGAAGGTGTCAGTGAAACAAGACTTTTCTGCCTCCCTTCTCTCACTGCAGCTCAGTATTTTGGGGGGATTAGTGGCCTCCAGAGAATGGGAGGACAAAGAAAAGTTCCATTCTGCCGACGGCAGTGCTGTCCATTAACGTAACATTTAGTCTAGATCCAACCCTATGTCTTCAAGAAACCTGCTTTGAATATGAAGAAAGCATTGTACAAATATTTTAAAAGACTAAATAAAATGAAAATCTGTTCACATCTGCCCTGAGCCTTCTATTGCGGGGAGGGCGGAATATAAATCGAATTAAATAAATAAATAAATCCATGGAGTACCACTACTGAAAAGATAAAAACGCTAGAAGAGGTAAGCCGACCAAATATTTTAACACAATTGCACACCTTCTATTCTTATCTATCTGTTTCAAAGATGCAGACTAGACTTTAGCATAATTGCACATGTTACAAAGGGCCGTCTTACTACCCTACTGCCGGACTTCTACAGAAATCAAAATCTGGAGCATCAAACTTCTACAGTACAATCCTAAACAGAATTACTCCAGTCAAAGCCCACTGGGTTTAGACTGGAGTAACTCTGCTTGGGATTTCACTGATAAGCATTCATTTTTCCATAGTTAAATTCTGCATTGCTCTGTCTCAAAGGGCAACTAACAGTCAGACTCATTTTTGGAAATGTTTGACAACATCCTCTTGCTTGAGCATTAGATTAAAGGACATAAGGCCCCAACTCTAAGTCTCAAGCTAGGAGGTCCTCGCACCTCTCTGATCCACATGCTACACTATCTGCCAAGTGTAATTTATCCCACTTTTTCTCAAAGACACTCACAGGTGGCACACAATATTCTCCCTTTCCCAGTATATCTTCACAACAAGGCACGGCAAGATACCAGTGCCAATGTTCACAAAGGCACATGGAAGAGATCTTCCACTGCTTTCTGCATCACAAAACAGGCAGTTGTGATGGCTGAGGCCACCCCTATGTAAGCAGCAGATTCACACTAAAAAAAATCCCACTCCTTAAAGTTTTCAGACTTTCACACACAAGCAGCCAACTCTCAACACATCCTCACAGCAGCATCCAACAGAGACACACCATGTCATTATACTGCCATTATTACTGAGCTAAGGGAGTCTTTAGAGGAGCCCAGCACGAGGAATCGGGAAGGAGGGCTCAGTATACTGTTAGACAAAGCAGTAGTAACAGTACTAATAGCAAGCCACCCCGATGACAGAGAGAAAGAGAGATCCTAGAAAGCCTGTTTTACAAGCCAGAGATCTTAAATCCTTTATCAAAAGAGAGCTCTTAAAGTTCCTTTTTGTCAAGCCACTGTCCCATCAGAAGGCTACAAAACAAAACTCCATTTTGATTATGAACTCATGAAACTGCCTTCTACTGAGTCAAACCATTGGTCTAGCAAGGTCTGTCTTGTCTAGTCCTCAAGGGTCTCTGGAAGAGGTCTCTCTTATCACCAACTACCAGATGGGTTCATCTGAAGATGCCAGGAACTGAACCTGAGACATTCTACATGCAAAGCAGATGCTCTACCCCAAACTATGACCCGTCCCCCCGGGCCATACACAGGTCATGGCTTAATCAAGTCTTCATCAAGTCTTGCCAGTTGTTGCAACCTCTATTTTGTCTGATGAGTTGGTTCAGTCTAGAGTTTGATGGCGTGAACTGTAGCCTTGGCCACTAGTACAAACGGCCACAAGTAAAGGCATCTATCTGCCATTATGTATATAAAGACATGAACAGCGTGTGCTTTTGCTATTAAAACAAATGCAAACAAAAGGGGTCCAAAGCATGAACAAACGTGCTACTCTATTTTTAATCTGCTTGCTACTATTTTGCATTATATTGCTGGTCGTTGTTTAGCATGATTCACCTGCTTGTCTGGATTCAGAGAAAAGCTATGATCATCAAAGCCTGCATCTCCTTCAGGCTTCAGTGGAAGGACTGTTTGGAGGATTTACACCACTGCTCATCACCAATTTCAGTTCTACCTGTGACAATGCATTACCAAAGTACCAGACGAGCAATCCTACCTCCTGGAGGGTAATCATGGATCATCATTCCAAGACTACCCAACCTCCAAGTAGCCAAGAGTCTGCCACTTGCACAGCTGTGATCGTGGGATAACGTGACCCACACAACTGACAAAATTCTGCTGCGGCATTAGTATGTCCAAGAATGCAGGCAGAGATTGGTATTCAGTAGCCCATATGAAGGCCAATGTAGACAGGAGAAGGAAAAGAATCCAGGAGGGATGTACCACCAATTCTTGACCCCCAAATACCAGCCAGTTGGCGGCCAGAATAAGACCATTTCAGTTGTGCTATGCAGCAGTGGACCGAGATGTTAAAACAACACTGAGTCAAACGGCCCCTCCAGTGCAGATATTTCCAGTAAGGCCATTCAGCTCAGCCCAGGTCCAGCTCCACCCGGCTCAGGTCCAAGCTGAGCAACCCTCCTGGTACTGTCTCCATTGCAGGGATCACATGGCTGACTACCTGTGACCATTTGAGGCTGAGCCCCACCAGGAATTTTCCTAGTAAGTTACAGTTATTCTGCTTATGGTGTTACAGGTCTTCCCAATAAACCTGTCAAATCTGCCTCCTGCTGTGACCCTTTACAACCACATCCACACACTGTCAGATATTGCTCTACCCCCATGATAAAGCAATAACTGGCCACTAGATTTTCCTTTATGGGCAGGCCAACAGCACAATATCCAGCCATGTGTGGATGCTGCCTCTCTCCAAAAACTGTGGCAGATTCAAGCAAGACCAGCAAATGCCTTTTGTCACGGCCGAATTAAAGGCCAGAACAGAGTTATTCCTGGCGCCATAAAGTTTAAATAACTGTGAAGTCTCATTACATAGAAAGTAAATGCCAACGTTAATCTCGTTACCGATAGGGACCAAATTAAAACAAATGCCAGCAAATACTACCTAAGTTTCACAGACACAAATGACCAAGCTTGTTATGCTGGCAACCTGCCAGCCGCCCAGCAATCCGTTCATGAGGCTTCCCAGATACGTCCTGAACAAACTACCACGCCACTGTGTTCCAGAAGAATGTTGAAACCTTTCTGGCCTACAAATGAGGCGACTATACAGAGAAACGTTTTACGTTTGTAAGCTAAAGAGTAAATTACATCAGGTAGGGGTGGAAGCAGAAGGGTTTTTTCCCCTCACATTACATTAAGATGAACTCCAAAGAAACTATGATGCAGCATGAAAGAGAGAGAAGTACCACAGGAAGTTAAAACAGTAATGACCAGCTCCTGAAGCATTAGCATGTTCATATTTCATGAGTCATAGATCCAGAGAAGTTAGCTGTGTTAGTCTGAAGTTGCAAAAAAGTAAGAAGTCCAGTAGCACCTTTAAGACTAACCAACTTTATTGAGGCATACGTTTTCGAGATCCACAGCTCCCTTTGTCTATATTTCATGAGGTATACTACTATACTATATTTCATGAGGTAATTTTTTACTATATTTCATGAGGTATTTTTAAATTGGGAAGAACAAGGACAATCCTCCCTTCAGCCCAAGCATTTTGCGAGACCAGGTCTGTATGCTATCACCACTGGCCTGCTGCTAATGATTGTACACAGCTAAGAGAAAATCATAAGGGAGATGTTAATCACCAGCCTAAGTGCCTGGTCTCCTCACAGCATGTTGTGGCAAAACTGTTCATGTATCATACGAACTGGCTGTTTTACTATTACGATAATGTTTCACAAAGAACCAACCCCCACCCCACCCCCCCACCCCAATACACTCCATCTCCACACACACCATTTCCTGCCAGCTTCCACGCCCAGGCAGCAAGGAAAGTTTTGCGCCACAAACGGAGAGATGAAAACATGTCCTTATGAAACAGAAACAACAACCGGTCTTTATCTGAAAGCTATAAATACTGACGAAAGCAAAGCCACTAGGTGCAAAGTGCCAAGTGCAAAACAACTGACCTGGCCAAGATTTCTCCATAAGGAAGCTGAAGGTATGAAGGGATATTTTAGGACATTCAAGGGGGTGTATTGTCTCATAACAGGCCCCCATGATAGTGCATTCTACCCCAACTTGTGGAAACCAGCTCCTATCTGACTTGAAGAGAAAAGGGGGTGCATATAGATACACTGGGGAATCTCCATTCAGTGCTGGGGGCAGTTCACTTCAGCTACAAATAGGAAAAACTGGTTTGCCCCCAGCTCAATCATTACAAAATATTGTATGTCTTAACCAAATATGTCCCTAACCTGGATGGCCCAGGCAAACCCAATCTCAATAGATTCTGAAAGCTAAACAGGGGCAGCCATGGTTAGTGATTGGATGAGAGACCTCCAACAAAGGGTTGCAGAGGCAGGCAATGGCAAACCACCTCTGTTAGTCTCTTGCCATGAAAACCCCTCTAGGGGTCGCCATAAAACAGCTGTGACTTGACGGTACTCTCCAACAACAACCACCAAATATGGTGAGTGTGCTTTCACGGTGTGCTCACTATTCAAATTATGAACATTGGGATGTATTCCAAGTCTACATCCGCAAATCACTGGATATGTCTTATACCAATTGTTCACAAGTGGATTCTCTTGCACCGACAAGACAATCCTGTTATAAGCGATTCTTATAGCACAGCAACAGCACAATATCCAACAACGTGTGGATGCTGCCCAGTTCTAGCTGGCATTATTTTTGCCAAAGGTTAGGAGCTTCACTGCCTCATGGCTTTGGAAGTATCGTCTGCATTCTCGAATGAACCACTTGACATAAATCTATTCTTGAGTAATATTATTTAAGGTCCACTGACATCTATGGAAGAAGATATCTATGGGGCCATGCAGTGTGGGTTATTAATGCCAGCAGATCAATAAACAAACTATCCCCGTCACACTTGGTATGCAGGCTTAGAACATGGCCATTTTAATGGCTTATTCCAAAATAGCCAGTTAATCCTGCTGCAAATCCTGCAGAAAAAAGAAAATAATGAAAGATGCATAGTTTTGAAAAAATTCCCAGGGAAAGAACGCAAATAGAAGCCTTTGCACTAGTGTGTCATCTTTTTTCACCTGCTTCAGATGACTTGGTGGTAATGAGTATTACTTACTCTAATAAACTTCTAAATGGATGATGTATTCTGGGATACATCGATTATAAAATAGCTACTTAGTGCACACAACCGGTGAACCAGTCAGAGATACAAGTACAGGCCCATTTAAGGCATTCTGAGGCCCCAAGTTATGTCAAGCTTAAAATGCCCAATAGCATTACCTACACCAGAAAAGATAATTTAGGAATTTTTAGTAATTTTATATATTTAGAAGCCCTGAACTATAGGTTGCTTAATGAGCACATAAATACAGTTCCGGGTACTAGTCTTGACACTTAATTGCTTGTAGTCTGAAAACATGGTGGATGGCCCCCTCCCCTTACCCAAAAGGTGCCTCTAATTTCAAAGAGGTTTGATAAAACAAAAATAGCGCCTTAACAACTAGTGACATTTATTTCAATAAGCGCTTATGAGATATCTGAGGAAGTGAGCCATAACTCCAGAAAGCTCATACTAAAATAAATGTTGGGAAGTCAAGATATCACTGGGCTTTTGTATTATTTTGTTATACAGACTAACAAAGAATCATAGGATTTTAAGGGATCTCCAGGGTCATCTAGTCCAACCCCCTGCACAATGCAGGAAACGCACAAATACCTCCCCCACACACATAGGCGAGCCTCCAGGCGGTGGCTGGAGATCTCTCAGAATTACAATGGATCTCCAGGCCATAGAGATCAGTTCCCCTGGAGAAAATAGCTGCTTTGGAGGTGAAATCTCTGGCATTATAACCTACTGAGGTCCTTCCCCTCCCCGAACCCCACTTTCTCCAGGCTCCATGCCCAAAATCTCCAGGGATTTCCCAACCTGGAGCTGGCAATCCTACCCACACACCCCCAGTAACCCTTGCACCCCCCTGCCCAGAAGATGGCAAAACACCATCAGGATCCCTAGCCAAACTGACCTGGGGAAAATTGCTTCCTGACCCCAAAGTGGCAATCGGCATTACCCTGGGCATGTAAGAAGGGGCCACAAAAAATAAGCACTTTCTGCCCTCCCTCTCATATGCCTAGATTCACACAATCAGCACAGCTGTCAGATGGCCATCTAGCTGTCAGATGGCCTCTGCTTAAAAACCTCCAAAGAAGGAGAACCTACCACCTACCGAGGAAGCCTGTTCCACTCAGGGACCACTCTGTTAGGAAGTTCTTCCTAATGTTTATGCAAAAACTCTTTTGATTTAAATCTCAATTGGTTGTTTCTGGTCCGGCCTTCTGGGGCAACGGAAAGCAATTCCACGCCATCCTCTATGTGACAGCCCTTCAAGTACTTGAAGATGATTATCATATCACCTCTCAGTCGTCTGCTCTCCAGGCTAAACATACCAAGATCCTTCGACCTTTCCTCACGGGACTTGGTATCCAGACCCCTCACCATCTTCATTACCCTCCTCTGGACACATTCCAGCTTGTCTATATCTTTCTTAAACTGTGGTGCCCAAAACGGGACACAATACTCTAGGTGAGGTCTAACCAGAGCAGAGTGATACCATCACTTCGTGTGATCTGGACATTATACTTCTGTTGACACAGCCCAAAATCGCATTTGCCTTTTTAGCTACATCATACTGCTAACTTATGTTCAGTGTATGGTCTACTAAGACCTCTAGATCCTTTTCAAACATACTAATGCCAAGACAAGTCTCCCCCATCTTATAATTACTGTTCTTGAGAAAACCATGCTGGCTCTTAGTAATCAGAGCCATCCTTTCTAAATGCTCAAGACTGACTGATGATTTGTTCCAAAACTCTTCCAGGTATAGACGCTAAGCTGTTGGATCTGTGATCCTCCTTTTTCCTCTTCTAGAAGATGGGGACAACATTTGCCCACATCCAATCTTCTGGCACCTCATTTGTTCTCCAAGAATTCTCAAAAGTAACCGAGGTTGAGAAATCACACCTGTGAGTTATTTTAGTACCCTTGGATGCAATTCATCTGGCCCTGAGGGCTTAGTTTCATTTAAAGAAACTAGGTGTTTATGTACTACCCCTATGCCGATCCCAGGCTGTAACTCCCTTCCCTCGTCATGTGTTCTGTTATTGCCATGTTGAGCACCATTTCCCTTGCAGAAGACTGATGAAAAGTAGGAATTGAGCAGTTCTGCCCTCTCTTCATAGCCTGCTACAATTTCACTTTCCTATTCATGCGATGGGCCTACCACCGCCTTGCTCTTTTTTTTACTTTGAACATAAGCAAAGAACCTTTTTTGTTGTTGTCTAACAACAGGTTATTTGTTTATATTCATCCTTGATTGTAACTTGTCCTCCTTCCATTTTCTAAATGAGTCTTTTTTATTTCTCAACTCTTTAGAAAGCTGTTTATGGAGCCACCTTGTCTTCTTGAGGCTCCTCCCATTTTTCCTTCTCATAGGGAATCGTTTGTGATTGTGGCGTCAATATTTTGCCTTTAAGACCCCTCTTGAACTCCCTTCTCCTTAAGTATTTCTGTCCATGAGATTCCACCGCATAACTTTCAGTTTGTTAAAATTTGCTTTCCTGAAGTCCAACCTGTATGCCTGACTACATACAGCTTTTCCCTTCCCCAAGACTGTAAATTCCAAAATTACATAGTCATTGCTACCCACTACATTCATCTCATCAACCAGTTGAGGATCAAGTCCAAGTAGGGTTGCCAGCCTCCAGGTAGTGGCTGGAGATCTCCTGGAATTACAACTGGTCTCCAGGCCACAGAGATCAGTTCACCTGGAGAAAATGGCTACTTTGGGAGGTGGACTCTATGGAATTATGCCATACCAAATTCCTTTCCCTCCCCAATTCCACTTTCTCCAGATTTCACCCCCTAGCTCTCCAGGAATTTCCCAACTTGGAGCTGGCAGCCCTAAGTCCAAGACAGTAGATCCCCTTGTTTCCCTCTCCATTTTCTGAAATATGAAGTTGTCAGCAAGACAAGACAGGAATTTATTTGTTCTTTCATTTTTAGCAGAGTTGGACTTCTAACAGATATCCAGGTAACTGAAATCTCCCATGACCACTGTGTCCCGTCTCTCTGAGAACTTTGTAATTTGTTCTAGAGTGTCTCATCCAAGTCCTCTGCCTGGCTTGGTGGTCTATAGCAGACCCCCACCATAATATCATTATTATTTACTTCTTTTATTTTTGCCCAGAAACTCTCAAGTGAAATTCCATAATCAGATAATCAGATTCCTCACAAGAATATACCCCCTTTTAAATATAATACTATTCTTCCTTCCTTATTTGTATATCCCTTTTAAGCAAGATGTATCCCTCAGTTCTAGTATTCCAATTGTGAATGTCATTCCACCAAGTTTCAGTAATACCTATTATGTCATAGTTCCCTTCCTGTATTAGGACTTCCAAGTTCCTCCTGCTTGTTTCCCATATTCTGCACATTGTGTAGAGACATCAGAATCCATGAGTTTTATGCCCTGAAGTGACCCTTGGTGGGGTTTTCATGGCAAGAGGCTAACAGAGGTGGTTTGCCATTACCTGCCTCTACAATATCTTCACTGAAGGTCTCTCATCCAATTACTAACCAAGGCCAACCCTGCTTAGCTACTGAAATCTGATGAGATCAAGCTCGCCTGGGCTATCCAGGTCAGGGCCTGGTGAGGAGGAGCCTAATACAATTCAAGGCTCACCCAGCAGAGGGCGGGGCCAGCAGTTAGCCCCAGATGAAACGGGGCTACCCCTATGCAATTGCCAATGGGGTTTGCAAAAGAAGATAGTCCTGAGTGAACAGTGCCCTGTTGTAACTTGGCTCTCTCCATGATAAGATGTGAATTGCTACTTTCCCCCTTTTTTTCTAGATGCTCAAGGAAGGTTTGAGTAACCTACAAGCATGGGACGTTTTCATTTAGGACCTTCCTGTAGCTGGTATACTTCACACAGTAAACAGAAATCTGCTGGGCACACGTAGGAGAGAGCACATCAACCGTGTTCAGTACCTCCATGTGCAACTGGCAACAGGCACTCAATTCAAAGGGCAGGAAAGAATATATAAAAGAGAGGTAGTTTATCTTAGAACTTCCATCCCACTTGGATTCCAGTCCAGGAGCCTACTTTTTTCAACAAAGGTCATTGTTTCCCATTGGTTTCTCTGCTCCTCTCTCTCTCTCTCTGTCTCTTTGTCCATTTATGGGTATATGTGTGAGAGCTGGTGGTATACAGCGGCTAAGAAGCGACATGAGGAAACAGGATGTCGATCAGTTCAAAATCTTCAGTCAGCCGTAAGCTCATTTACATATCCTTCAAGAAGTGACTGTTTCTCACCATTGCTCTGGAACTCCCCAAAGCCATAATTCTAAATGGAGACAACATGCCCCTGAGGAAGGGGGACTACCTATAAATTTCAGGGGGCATTCAGAACTTCTGAGGACATTCAAGATTGTTGACAGCCCCTTTGCCATACTTGCAACTACTTCAGAGAGCCAGGGGAGGAATGGCGTTTTGTAATGTTCACAACCACCTGAGAACATTATGGGTATGTGAGTGCCATCAAATTACAACTGATTAATTGGCGACCCTGTTGAGGTATTTTCATGGCAAGTGAAGAGCAGAGGTGGTTTGCCATTGCCTTTCTCTGCACAGCAACTCGTCTTCCTTGGAGGTCTCTCATTCAAGATCTGAATGGGGCTGACCCTGCTTTAGCTTCCAAGATCTGGCAAGATCAGCCTATACTATGCCACCTTTCCAGACCCTGAGAATATTACTCATTATTTATTATACTTTTATGCCTTGATCTGGATAGTCCAGGTGAGCCTGATCTTGTCAGATCTCAGAAGCTAAGCAGGGTCGAAGACCGAGGTTGCAGAGACAGGCAACGGCAATGGCAAACCATCTCTGTTAGTCTCTTGCCATGAGAACCCCACTAGGGATCACCATAAATCGGCTATGACTTGAGGGCACTATCCACATTATACTTCCTTATAATGCATATAAGGCAGCATACATGACTCTTCCTGAATTTAATTCTCACCACAACTCTGATAGGTTAGGCTAAAAAATGTGATTAGCCCAAGATCACCCAGCCAGCTTCTATGGCAAAGTGGAAATGTGAACCTGGGGCCTCCAGATCCTAGTTCAACATGCTAACCACTACGTCAATCCCAATCTCAACTCCACATGCAAGATTTCTTCTTCAAAAACAAAATGACGTAGAGCAGACAGAAATCAAAACCAACATTAACGAGTCAGCTGGCAATCACCAAGCCGAACAGTCTCACTAGGGATGTCAACTCTGGGTTGGGTACTTCCTAGAGAATTGACAGAGCAGTCTGCAAAGAGTGGGGTTTGGGAGGGGAGAGACCTCAGTGGTTTATAATGCTATAGAGCCACCCTCCAAAGCCAGCCATTTTCTCCAGGGGGAACAGATTTCTGTTGTCTGGAGATCAGTTGTAATTCCAGTAGATCTCCACGCCTCAGCTGGAGGTTGGCAATCCTAGTCACTGATGTGTATCACATTTATTTATTTATATTTACTCATGTCATTTATAGTCCGCCTTTCTCGCTGAGGCTCAAGGCGGATTACACAGAATGAGACTAGTACAATCCGTATCAAGTACATTTCAATACAGTATCAAGGACATTTCATAAACAATACAACAGGGTAAACAGATACAAGTTTAAAAGACACAGTATTAGCAAGAATCCAATAACAGAGTAGAAAAAATACTGAAGCAGAACATAGTCAATTCTAGGACTAACATTAGACAACATGGAGCACTGGTGGCACATATATACCTATATAAAATTCCCTTGTCTGGAGAGCTGTTTTCAAATCTGTTTTTATGCAACTCGCACTGAAGGGCAGCTGGCGGCTGGATCCGTTGCTATAGTGTATTTCCTAAGGAGCAATCCTTCCCCTTTGCCTAATGCCAACCATTTTCTTGGTGTCACTTTGGTGCTACTTCAACCACCTGTTCCAAACCTGTCTGGTACTGCAGGCAATCAAACAGGGATTCTTTCTGTTGTAGAGAGCAGCCCGCCTGTCCCTGCCTCCTTCCCTTCTCCCACTTAAGATGCCATAGTGGCTTGTCTGACTCGTAGCGTTAATATGGGGTGCCCAGATCCATAATGGTACACAGTGTAAGTGAATGTCTCTGGGTAGACAGCAATAATAATTAGCTGTCATGATGTGAGGAAAGGATAATCCATGCCATTGAGTTAACAATCACTCACGCAACACACATGGATTTTAACTAATCTTAATTTGGAGGAAAAATAACAATTCTAAATATATCAAACAGCTTCTTTTCACAGCAAACTTGCAGCAGTGTTTATCTCCAGCTTCCAGCACATGCGAGTTATTTCGTTTCTCTCCCTGGCAGTTTTACCATTTAAAAGGCCAAAATGAACATTCATGGAGCAGAGGTTGCCGTTTAATCCTCCGTTTGACAGCAAGTCACACTCACACTCTTCCCCCCACACATACACAAACGCACGCATGCCCCTTTCTATCTCCACTATGTATATCAAGTTCAAGTACATGAAGTACAGAATGCTGCTTTGGTGGGCACAGCTGAATAGATGTGGGCTTCAAATAATATCTTCTGCAACCTTTGCTGCAATTAACACAGCTGCCTAATGAATTTCCACTACTGGTTTGGTCATAACGTTTGGAAATCCGTAAATGCTACTTGGCGTTTACATTGTTGTTATTGCTGCTTAGCATTTATACAGCATCCATGGAGTGCCAGGAGCTGTACAGAACACAGAAGTGACGCAGTACTATCACCTCTTAAAGAATAAGGGCACTTTCAACGCAATCATGCTGTAGATACAAGAATTGCATTTTTAAACACTCCACCGTATTGAACTTTTTTGTCAGGGGAAAGACTAGATTACAATCTTTTTCCTTGATAGGTATGGTATTTTGGATGAACGAGGAGGTTTACCTATGAGGAAGTATTCCTCATCTGCTCTCTGAAATATGCAAAGCCCAGTCATCCAACTTCTTTGGGGACAAAATGGAGGACGGAACCATCTATGTTGCCCTTTTCTCCTCAGAGGAAGGGCAGGAAAATATATGATGAACCGACAGAAATGCTCTAACTCTGAACAGCCACACCATATGATGGTATGTTACGGCTCTGTGTCTGGGGACAGAGCAGGAGAAAGGGAGTGGCAGCAGAAAATTGGCAAGTACTGGCTGTAGATTATATAAATCGTTTCTTATTAGTAGTAGCAGTAGTAGTAATTTTAACATAAATATAATGCTGTTATATTACATTATGTTACGTTACAAGACACTTGTACTCTGTCTTTCCTAGGGGCCCAAGGCAACTTAAGAACATATCAAAAGTAACAATAAAACCCCAATTCATTCCAACCTAAAATATGTTACATTGGTATTATAAATGTTACTTGGTATGTATACAACCCTTTAGAATGGTCCAAGCACTTCACTGACATCAGCTTACTTAACACGCTGACCACATAAGGCAGGCCCACGCCATCATCACCACAGTGCAGGTGGAAGCAGAGGCTGAAAAAACTGTGGCTTACCTAAAACCAATTTATGAACTGGTGGCTAAATTGAAATTTGAAGCAGGGGTTTCCTATCTCAAGGTTTAGCTACTTCACACTCCCAGCTACTATATTGCAGCAGGCCAACATGTTACAGCCACCACAAGGAGGCCATTTTATAAAACACTTCCCAGAGTCACTATTGGTCTGTAGTGCTGCAGCTCGCCACATAGAAGAGAAAGATTTCATCACTCCACTGCAAACTTTCTTTTCTAATATGCGCTGAGGGGACATAAAATTCACATGTTCTAAACGCCAGTTTAAAATTCATGTAGCAGCAACCAAAGCATATATACTGAGCCTAAGTGAGACCTTGTGGACTGGGAAAAGCTCTGAGGGGGGTTAAGAAGAGGATCAGCAGAAGATATGCTACTGAGGGGAAAGTAATGGAAAGGAAGGCTGTATGGGCACACAAAGCACTATGAGAGAAGACATCAAGGATCTAGTGACACCACACATTCCCCCTTTCCAATTTACCAAGTGAATTTTATTGTGGGATGTCTGGCCTTCTAGGGATGGAGAAGAAGGATCTGCAGCTTGCTGAGCCATTTTAAAACAAAAAACGCTTCAATACAAGCTTGCAGCCCAGCTGCACACTAATTCTTGCCTACAGAAGAACAGGCTGTGGCTCAATGGCACAGCACCTGCCTTGCATACAGAAGGACCCTGGTTCAATCCATGGCACCTTCAGTTAAAGGCTGTAGTGGGTACAGAAAGAACCTCCCTTGAGATCCCAGACACTCATTGCCATCAAAATAGACAACACCAAGTCTATGGTCTGACTCTGCACCACAGGGTCTGAAATTCTCAAAGGAAAAGTGACTGAATTTTAGCATCAGAAAATACTAGAACTGTGATGATTCATGGGTTTGACACTAAGATATGCATCTCTCGAAAATACGAGGACATAAGATGAAGAGCAGTTCTGGTCACCATATTGCAGAGCTGGAAAAAGTACAGAAGAGGGCAGCCAAGGCTGAAGAGTCTGGGACTTTTTAGTTTAGAAAAGAGACCACTAAGGGGGCACGCAATAGGGGCTTATAAAATTATACAAAGAACAGAGCGGGCAGGGAGAACTTTTTCTTCCTCTCTCAAAATACTAGAACTCAAGGGCATCAAATGAAGGAGATGGACAGTAGATTCAGGACAGACAAAAGGAAATACTTTTACACTGCCAGAGGTGGTAGTGATAGCCACAGACATGGTGGCAGAGAGTGCCATCAAGTTATAGCTGACTAATGGCGACCTTGGTGGGGTTTTCATGGCAAGAGACTAACAGAGGTTTGCCATTGCCTGCCTCTGCAACCCTGGTCTTCTTTGGTGATCTCCCATCCAATTACTAATCAAGGCCAACCCTCTTAGCTTCTGAGATCTGACGAGATTGAGTTTGCCTGAGCTATCCAGGCCAAGGGTTGTGGGAGCTTACCACACACTTAAAGGTGGTAAATCACTGGATACCAGGGCCAGGATTTGACATCAGGGGAAGACCTTGAACTCTATGCCTTATTGTTGGCCCTCTAGAGTAACTGGCAGGTTTGAGACAGGACGCTGAACCAGATGGACCACTGGTCTGATCCAACAGGGTTCTTTTTATGTTCTTATAAAGTAAGTGCTGAGCCTCAGAATCACAGTGCATAAGAAGCACGGTGCATACAGCCATAGAGACCAGAGCCATAACAGAGTTTCACGTCCCTGACAATGCGCCATGCTAAAGCATAGAGCTACTGATAAATGAAAAATGGAAGAATCAGAACTGTTAATATATAGCTCAAAATAATGCCCAACTGTTAATCACATAATATGAAACATGATAAATTCCAGATCATAAGACTCCCATATTCACACAATAGGATTTTACAGATACAAATGGTCTCAAGAAGTCAATATTAATAGGCATCTAGGCTTCCTCCCGTATTTCCCACCCATCAGTGACCTCACCCTCAATCATTGGTTAAAAAAAATTGCAGGGATGTGGGATTTGCAGAAGTCTGACCAGAGTTAGGTAAGGGGAATAACAGCACTGGGGTGAGCTTGGGAGGATTCTAATCCTCCCTGCCTCAGCCAGATGAAGGTAGGCTGGTGGTATAAGACCACCTGTAGACGATCTAAGACCACCTCTCCACAACCACAAGAAACTATCGATCTGTACCTAAGGATCCTGGGACACAGTTTTGAAGAGAGCTAGTCAAGCCAAAAGAAAAGGAGCTGGGCTGTGGCTCAGTGGTAGAGCATCTGCATCTCCATTTAAAAGGACCAGGTAGCAGGTGATATGAAAGACCTCCTCCTAAGACCCTGGAGAATAGCTGCCAGTCAGAGTAGACAACACTGACACTGACAGACTCTGTATAAGGCCACTTCATATCAGGGAGGGGCCATGGTTCAGTGGTACAGAATCTGGCTTGACATGCAGAAGGTCCCGGTTCAATGCCCTGCACTTCCTTTCCTTTTCCCCTTTCTCTGCAGCCCTGGAGGTCACCTCCAGAAATCCACATGACATTCCCAAGGGACTATGGCTGAGTGCCAGAGCACCTGCTTTGCATCAGAAGGTCCCCGGTTCAGCCCCAGTTCAAAGGACTAGGCGTCAGGAGATGTGAAAGATCTCCAGACCATACAGAGCTGCTCCTGGTCAGAACAGGTAATACAGACCTTGATGGACTAGTGAGCAGATTCAGTATAAGATAGCTTTCATGTGAGTCTAGATTTGGTATACTTTTGATGCAACAGGTACTACTTGAATTCTGCTGCCCTAGGACAGTCAAGATGGCTCCAGTGCCCACTTCCCTTAAAGATTTGCATGATCCAAGAGAAAGAAACTCAGGCATAAACATCTCAGCCAAGTTCTATGCCTGACTTACCAGTTACACACAGGTCAAGGGAGTGACAATATCATGACGGAGCAGAAGGGTATGAAAAAGGAGGCCCCCACGATGGTACTGAAAGAAATATCTGGAGCCCCAGATATTTCATTATTCATCTGAGGACAGTTGAACATTGGGGGGCGGGGCAGGATCAGACAGTGGGTGATTTCTCCCCCCCCCCCACTTTAAAATGTAAAGGCTCGATTATTTTTGAACAGCTTGCTCTACAGATGAATTGCTCTACAGATGAATTTATTTTACAATAAATAAGTAAAAGTTATCTGAGTTTCCTTTACTGTTAATCTACATACAAAGAAATAATAAACAGAGCTTGTCTACAAAAAATGCAACGGCGGCAGTCCTCAGAATTCAATTAAGCTAAAATAATTAATGCTTCCGCCATATTAAATTACTTTTATACATTTGAGCCACTGAAGGTTCCCCCCTCTTTTATTCTTTAATCTTTATTTCTTTCCCTTTTCCCCCGTTCATTTTCCTTTTAAAATTTTTGTTTCAAAGTGCTAGGGAAGGAAGGAAAAGAGGTTGATGGGGGGGGGGGGAACGTGGCAGACAGAATGAAATAAAAAGATGAGTACGGTTTGCAGTTCATATGTAACAGCCTCCTTTTAGCTGACATAGCATGTTGGCTGTTTTGTGCCTTTGATTAAAATAACATTTTAAATGCTTTGAACAAACATATCTCCCCCATTCTTCTAAAGGATTATTTTACATATTTCTTGGTGGAATAAAGAAATTTTCATTCTTCGTTGCAGCACTGGGGGGAAAAAAACTAAGAACATCTTTCGTCACATAGAAAGTGAAAATATTGTATGCTGTTGTATTATCCCCCCCACCAAAGGAGGGGGAGGGAGAAAGCTGCCTTAGAGATTAAGTTTCCCTTTTATGAAATCGTATTTAGACTCTTTTTTTAACAAATCTAACAACAATGCTCTACAGCCTCTCACTGGGAAATACCTTTAATGTTAAATACAGATTCTGATTTTCTTGGCTAATGCAGAAAGCCCTTCTATTGAAATATAAATAAGGGGCTTGGTAGATCCCACTAAAGCCTTTGTGAATGACTTCTGTGGGTTTTTTTTTTCATGGCTACCCTCCGTGGCTGTAATGTGAAGCTTTTATCCTACTATTGAAAACTATCCTTTGCTATTTAAAAAAAAATAAAGGGAAAAGGAAAGGGGGTAGTGGGGAAGGAGTCAAAACTTAACAGTAAAATAGAGGGACGCTACAAATTTTATATCAACATTCAATCCCTAATTTGAAAAAGTGTTACTACCACCATATTTACTGGGGCATTCCTATCCCATGTCAGGAAAAAAATACCATTCAAATGCCCCCCCTTTTTTTTTGCAGATTCAAAATCTCTCCAACTCATTCCCTCTATTTGATCTTTGCTTTGCATGGAAAAAGATTAAGACCTCTGGCTTGTTTGTCTTCCTTTTTCTTCCTATTATAATTATTACTATTATTCTTGCATTAAGCATGAACATGGCTTTTTTTTTTTTTAAAAAAAAAGCAGTTTGCAGGGCCATAATGAAAGGAAACTATAAACCACCTAAATAAAACAGTCCAGGTGAGAACAGAGATGGGACAGGGGAGAATGGACTTGGAAGTACATAATTATGTTATGTACTTGATTTTAATCTATTGACCCAAATGTTCATCATTGGAACAGTGAAAGCATATAGATAGAAGGTGGTATATTGCAAGAATTCATCATTCCGCACACATTGGATAATGCACTTCCAATCCTCTTCAGAGATCATTTGGAACTGAATTTTTCGTGTGTGAAACAAAAAATCCACTTCCAAACAATTGCTAAAGTGCATTCAAAGTGCATTAGGGTCAGACTAAAACTCGAGTGGTGTTAGGGCTGCCAGGCCTCCCACTATGGCTTCCCACTGGTAGCTTTCTTTGCCTGCCACCACTATAAATGGTAGCAGGACAAAAATTAAAGACAAAACTGCAGAGGCATTGGCACTGCTATGTCACTTCTGAGCTTCCCCCAGAAGTGATGTGCGGAGCTCTGTTTTACCGCAGCTCTGTGGTTTTTACCAGAGTTTCCGATGATTCCAAGAGCTACCTACATTACCTACCCTACCTACCCTACATTACTTCCAGGCTTTCCTCAGAAGTGCCATAGTGACGCTGGCAACTTTGTGCCCTCCTTGTCCTCATCCCCAACCCTCTCACCAGTTATCAGGGATGGTGTGGCAACCAACAGGAGATGGGGAAGATGCAGGGATACAGGGGTGTAAGTGACAGTGTGACGTTACTTCCTGGGAAAACCTAGAAGTTATGTCACGCCTCTCTAGGAATCGCTGTAAACTCTATGGTAAAACCCATTATAAAGCTGTTTTTACACTCACTGCAAAACATCAAGAGTAGCATTTTACCTTTACACTACATGAATAAATGGCAAATGTTCATTTAACTAGCAGAAAGTGGACTGCGGGAAGAGCACTAAGGCAGGGGGTTAAACCTGCTCCTATTTTTGTGGACCACAACCAGTAAGAATCAAACCTATTCCTATCATGCACAGCCCCTGTTCTTGGTCATGCTAGAGAGTGCTAGAAATGGCTACTGGTAGATACAGCAATATGAGATGGAATGATGCAAGTGTGTATGACTTCTTTGAAAGACAGACCAGATTTGGAGAAGGGGAGGACCTGTTCCACTGGGAGTCCCGTATCTCCTGCAATATACTTAAAGCCAAATCCCAGCACAGTGCAAGAATAGTCAAAAATCACAGCCAGTCCACATGCTTATGATTATCATACAACAATTGAAAACATGACATCGTGGCTAACTTCAGTGAAATAAAAACAATTGAGGCTTTGTTCAGAACTAGGGATGCTTTGCATTGATTGAAAACCCAAGTTCTCTATCAGGTATTCCAAACTCTGTATCAATTCACACGAGTTCATCTCCAGGTATTTGCTTAGAGTCCATAATGCGTTCTGCTTCTGGAAGTCATTGGTAGAGACAAGAACGGCAGTTCTTTCCCCTTACCAACTTCCTATGGAAATCATGCTCCATCCAATCTCAGTCTTCTGAGATCCCATCTAGCTTGCAACAAGCATCTCTCTCTTCTGAAAGTTTGGGACAAGGTCCAAACCCAACTCACCATATGTCTTTGTGGCACGCAGATACTAAAGCTGCTGTCCCCAAACTAACTGTACGATCACCGGAACCATGCAACTGATGCAGTAACTTTTGTCTGATGCCTCAGGATTTGAAGATGATAGCCTAAAGGGCAGATGCACACAATCACTTCTCCCACTGCAAGAAGAACTTCCTGTGAAGCACACAGCAGTGCAAATCCTCACAGGAATCCAGTGAACGGCTCAGCAAATAATCAAACTGAAACACAACATGCATTAGGAAAAACTTAAGCCTGCAAAATTTGCATTGGTTAATGCTGAAACCATATCCAACTATTCATATAAGTTCAGGATCCATATGATCACCATCAAGAGATGACTGCAAAAAAAATTATTTGGTAGAGGAACATAGGCCTATACAAGTTATGTAACCAACCTTTCACTATCTCAGAGACTACATTGTAGAGATTACTGATCAACCTAGGCTGAATCCACACACCCGCGGAGCGTCCCAGCGTTGCACTAAACGTTCGCTAAACACCCGGAAGTGTAGCGTCTTTCTAGCGCGATTCAGAAATCACGCTAGAAAGATGTTACACTTCTGGGTGTTTAGCAAACATTTAGCGCAACGCCGGGACACTCCGCGGGTGTGTGGATTCAGCCCTATAGACTACATCTAGTGCAGGAACTTTCATATCTGTATGTCATAGGCCTTCCCTTCAAGAAGCATAACCAAGCTTTCCTTTCAATCACGATAATTACATTAATGTGAAAGCTTTTTAATCTGAAAACGGAAAAAGCCCAGCTGAACCTACTAAAATCATGCTAGGTTCCAACCCGATGTCTTCTTCAATACAAATACTTTTTTGTCTTTAAGATCCATCTTTTGTGGAAAGATCTGCAAGCAAGAACTGCAAAGAATCTGGGCATGCTTCTTATAGGTTTTTCCAACAAAAACTATGTGGGTTTTCTGCCTGAGATAATGTTTTCCACTTGTGTTCCTCGTCCACAAGAGACATTCCAAAAGGAGCCTGTGAAGGAAACATGTTTCATCAAAGGAGCAAAGAGTAATCCAAATTCTATACTAAAGAATTCCAAATTCTGCACTCAGAATATAGTATACAAACGTGCACAACGTTTTATTAGCATGTTTTATTTCAATTTGCTATTGTGTTAGCCTGGAGTGGCTGAAAGGCACAGATGTGATGAGAAAACCAGAAGAGAGAGACAGGCGGGAGATAAAACGTTATACTCTTAGGCCTTTGCTTTCGGAGCAGAGTCCAGGATTAACGAGCACAATGATTTCCAAGCAGGTGTGGGTAGGATGGTACCCACCAATTTGCTTCATGGTGCCCATTTATTTCTTCCTAAAAACAACTCATCCCCCAAAGCAAAGAACCAGTCCTGACTTTCTTCACCTCAGTGGAGCAGGACGTGCTCCAGAAAATCCTAGGAGGTATCATATTCCGGTCTGCCAGGAGCACCCATTCACAGCTAGCTGCCCCCATCACAGGATGACATTTGGCTTGGAACCTTCCAAATTTTTGTAACTGCGCCCCCACATGCAGCCCCTTTCTGTAAAGCCCCTGTAATTAGACCATTAGGCGACCGGCTGAGTAAGTGTTGGCTCTGCACACTGAAAAGTTGCCTCAGGACAGCTTTAACCTACACACAGTGGCATAGTGTGAGTTGCCAGCACCCAGGGCAACTTCTAGAAGGAGGTGGCGCCCCTGGCACTACATGCACGCTCCCGGGACTGCACAATGACATCATACCTGAGAAGCGATGTCATCATGCAAGGCACAGCCGCCTCCCCAGGAACGCTCCCGTGATTCAGGCTGCTCACCTCCCCGTCCCTTACCTGGCAGCCCTCTGCCACAGCCACCTGCGCCGCCGCCACCAGCTCGGCACACTCCTTGGCCAGCTGCCGCTGCAGTAGGACCAGCTTGGGGCGCAGCGAGCCAGCTGCCCCATCAGCATGGCAGGTGGTCTCCTCGGCGCAGCGCCCTGCCCCCTAATAATTATGCCCTGCCCCCCCTGGAGCAGTCCCATAATTCAGCCCTACAGTGCAGCCACCCACGCTGCCGCCACCAGCTTGGTGCACTCGTTGGCCAGAAGCTGTTGCAGGATGGCCAGCTTGGCGCCATTGCGAGCCGGCCACCCCATGAGCGCAGCAGGTAGCCAGAGCAGTGCAGGTGGCCTCCCGCGGATGCAGCACAGGCTCTCCTCAACATAGTGCCCCCTAAAAATTATGTGCCCAAGGCAACCGCCCTCTGCCCCCCGCCCTCGCTACGTCACTGCCTACACATCCCATTTCACCAAGATGTCCAAGAACTTTAGGAACGAAAATACTATCTACTTGTTAAGTGCTGGCCTAGGACTGCCTCGCTCTCCTTGTTTCCCCCCCTAGGATTGCAGAAACTACTTTGTGAGATGAAACATTTCTATGGTGACCTCCTTTTCTTGCCCCATATTTAAAAACATTTTGGTGCGCAGAAATTATCAGAAACTGCAGTTGCCACTCAAAAAGGAAATACTTCTTTACTCAACGCATAATTAGAATGGAATTCACTACCAGTGGATGTAATGATAGCCAGGAGCATAGATGGCTTTAAAAGGGAACTGGACAGATCCATGGAAGTGAGGTCCATCAATGGCTATTAGCCATGGTAACTAATGAGAACCTTCATGTTCAGGGGAAGTAAATCTCTGAGTACCAGCGCTAGTGGGAAATGTCATGAGAAGGCCTTGGCCTCTGTACAGTTTGTTGGCCCTCTGGCACAATTGGTTGGCTGCTGTGTGAAACTGAACATTGGGCTAAACAGATCATAGATCAGATCCGGAAATAATGTTCTTAGCCAGTAAGAATAATTATGCCACACCACACACCTCTTAAAAGTATAGCAGTTTAATTTTGTCTTGCTCTATCTATAATACAATACAATATTATACAAGCCTAAAGCAGTTTTTAAAATCAATTTAGCAGACTTCTGGCAACCACGGATCCCTGAAGGTGCTAAGAATCCTTTCTTAGATCTCTAGATCCCTCAGTGGAACATAAAGTTCCACTGAGATTCATATGGATTCATAGGAAGATTCATGCGGAGGAAAGCTGATTCATATGGAGGAAAGCTGAACATATCTATTTTTGTGCTCTACACATTCTTTCATGCCTTCCTCCCACTGAATCCAACCATACTTTCATCCAATTACTATCTGCAAAAATTTTGTTCTCTTAATCTCTCCTGTTGTATCGCGTAGGCAAAGTAAATGTATCTACATTAATGGTCAAGATGAGATAACTCAAGATTTAGGCGAGATCTGTCTTCTTACCTAATCCAGACAGGAGTCTGCTTTGGCATTGTGGGCTGGCTTTTACCTTGAGGGGAAAAGCTGGGCAATTATTAGTCTGTGGGAACAGCTGCCTCAACCACTGTTATCACATTTTCTGGCGAAAGAGAAAACAGGGTAAAGAAATACCACGGTCCTTCCCCAGTAACTCTCCAAATTGTTAATTCAAAGAAGAAATTTAGCCACATTTACATCTGGCCTTGTGATCTGCCTGCAAACACAAGGTTTGAAAGTGAGGATTCAGCAGTTACAGTTCTTGCAGCCCAGACTATAATAGCCCGTGTCAGCTCACACACCTGACAAACATCAATAGGAGTCCAGACTAGAATGTACAATCTAGATGGTTCACATCCCAGATAAATTACAAGACAAGCAGACAGTTCTTCCAGGAGAGAGACCGATAGGGGGGGAGATATTTGCCCTTCTGCAAAACTCTATCCATCCTCCCAGACAGCATCACTCTGGAAAAATATAGGTGCTGTTGACAGGATAGGACTAGATGTGCCCCTTGACCTACTTGAGCAGTTTCCCTCAGAACAGTCAGATCTGCAAAGGGTGTCCGAGGAACTATTACCTTCCACAGAACAGAATCAACTGAGGCCTACAAAGCAATACTTTCCTCACAGCACCTCAAGATTCAGCCATGTGATTCCCCCACCCCGTCCCCCCAACCAGCTACTAATAAAGGATTATGTCCTCAGGTCTTTTGAGCACTGTTTTTTCTGCTTTTAAAGAAAAAAAGTGGAGACAGACAGACAGACAAAAACAGATGGGCCATTCTGGCAGTTGACAACGCAAAACATGCTGTACCTGCAATGTTCTCCTGCTTGGGGCAAATTCCTTTTGTAGGCGTGAGAAGACGGTCTTCTTCATCGGGTGTGACTTGGATCCCGATTTCCACTGGCTCTGACACTTTCCTGAGCTCGGTGCGCGACGAAGGGGGAGGACTGCTCTTATCCAGGCTCTTCTCATAGCAGATGCCACCCGTGCCGTTGCACTGTTTCTTCTTGTGCTCTATAAAAACCAAGATGTCTCCCAGGGGGAAGTTCATCTGACACTGTCCACAGGTTAATAAGTCGGGGTCTGCTCCACCCGCTCCGATGTTGAGGCCAATCGGCTCTCCTAGCGCTAGGTTCTCTTCCTCGTGGGTGAGGGCCGTTTCCACATGGTCAGCTTCTGCTTTATGTGGGTAAGCAGAATAAAAGGTGAGGGTCAGGGAGAAGGGGTGGGGAAGAAAGAAAGAAAAACAGGGGAAAGAATTGAGAGCGATTTGTTTAAAGATTTATATGACCTGAATTAGAACAGGATTTTTTTAAAAAATTGTTTTAAAAAAACTGATAATATCTGTGCTCTATTCCCCTCCCTCCTCGTCTCCACAAATGATTTTAATACATTTTGCAACCAAGTCTGTCTGCAAAACAAAACAGGTAGATCTGATGTGGCTTTCCTGTCTGAACCTTCCATCTACCCCACAGCACTGCATAAATAACAGTAAAGACCTGTTATGATTGCCTTGAGAACTGTAATCGGTATGATCTGGTGGACAGGATAATGGACTGGAACAACGGTTCAAGTCCTAACAATTCACAGCAATGGACCCCGTTGTGCAACGCCTACCCAAGTCACTAGTTCTCAGCTTCAATTCCTTTGTCTGTAAAATGGAAACAATACCGATCTACTTGACAGGCTTGTTGCAGGAACAGGCAAGATATTTTTTTAAAACTGCATTTTGCACATTTTTTTAAAAATTACTAAAACGGAAATCCCCTCAAGTATTCCTGAAGCAGCAAGGCAAAATATAAGTCTTTGAAATAAACCATTCGGCAATTCCATACAGTCCACCCCGCAAAGTAGCCATTTTCTCCAGGTGAACTGATCTCTGTGGCCTGGAGATCAGTTGTAATTCCGGGAGATCTCCAGCCTCCACCTGGAGCCTGGCAACCCTACCCCTTTTACAACTGACAGCATAATCCAAAACAGGAGTTACACTTTTCTAAAGCCACTGAAATTAATGAGCTTAAAAGGGCATAACTCTGCTTAGGTCTGCAATGTATGTCATGTTCCACTTATCTTTTTACAATTTGTTCCATCTTCCTGTTTCTATTTTCCCTCCTTCCCTCCAACCCCACATTCATTACACTGGATGGCCCCACGCCTTTGCTGCCACCAACTCAGACCTGTAATGAGCGAGTCACAAAAGCAGAATAGGCCAGATCGGCCTTCCCAGATAGCCACAAGGCTAGGGTTGCCAACTCCAGCTTGGGAAATTCCTGGAGATTTGTGGGCACTGCCTGGGGAGGACTGGCATTTGGGGAGCAAAGAGACCTCCGCAGGGATGTGATGGCATACAGTCTACAATTTGAGGCTGCCATTTCCTCTAGGGGAACTGATCTCTGTTGTCTGGAGACCAGTTGAAATTCTGGGGTGGCACCGCGAGGATGGCAACTCTACACAGGACTGAAAAAAAAAGGATTTGGCACTAATATGTCCAAGGAGCATGGAGAAACATTTTTGTGAAAATTAAGCACCTGTTCAAAAGATCTAGGCAGGAAAGGGCATCTCTGAAGGAAATTCATCTGTGTAGGCCTCAGAGAAACGTTCAGGCCACAGGTTTCTCTGAGGCCACAAAAATCCTGTTCCTTTACAGCTTTATGCAGGCTGTTGCTATCTTTAGGCCCAAACTCATTGGACATGCAGGCATCATTCAAAAGGCAGTTTGGCCTGAACTTGCAGTGAAAGTTCAGTCTGGCCTGAACTTCCAGTGTGACCAGAGAAGGCCACATTGCTTTGATGGCTGTCTGGGCCTGCCTCTCCTCCTCACAGAAGGCAATCCCAGGGAGACAATCGTTCATCACCACTGCCTACGCAAATGAGCCTGTGTTCTGGGAAGGTGGAGGGAAAGTCTCCTGGGGCTAGCCTCCCCTTGCAGGGCACGGCCAGCTTCGGGAATGAGTCCCCGCCCAATTGCCAGCATATGCAATCTCCAGACAGGTAGCAGGTGCTTGCTGGATTCACCTTGAGTGGGAAGAGACTCTTTTTTTCTTCCTCACTTTCCCCCCAAACCCCCCCCCCCACACACACACACAAATAAGCTGAGCTGAACAAGCAACACTACAGAGTGGACAAGCAAGAAAGATGCCTGTTGCTCCTCATGGGCTGCAGCAGTGGCCAGTCGGCAGCGCACTTCAGGAGGGGTGGCATCTCATCCGACTAAGCTATCTCAACTGGGGATGAAAACGTATTGATCATACTGTGATGAGTTCTAGCTAGTACAACTATATGGGCTGGTTTTTAACATTCCGAGCACAAGACTGCATACGCTGCCACGTAATATGGAGATTACAAGGGCCTCATATGCAAGCACGTGCACAGATTTCCACAGCTCATTTTATGGGGAGAAGTTGCATGGACCCTGGAGGTCAGACTCACCACCAAATACACAAGCACGCAAGATACTCAGGCATCTCCAAAAAGTTCATCTACCTGCAGAAGCTTCATTCGCAAACAGATTCCATACTCTTGCGCTGGGATGTAAGAATGAATTTTTAAGGTGCTCAATTCTGTCTGGGCTGCAGCCTAATTTCCAGTTCTGCAAACACTTAGGTGTGATTTTTTTTAAAAAAAATGGCTGCAATCCTACTAGGGAGTTAATCCTATTTGAATCAGGGGGGTTTACTTCTGCGTAAACATGGAGACAGTCAAGCTGTAGGACTGACTGCAAGTTACATCTTTTTCAAGAGTAACAAGAACATCATGTAGGCTGTTACCAAGCATTTCCCTGTTAGGCAACAGTTTTGCAGTGTCACACATGCTTGTCTTTTTACTCCCAGTATCTACTGAACCCAAAACTGCCACCATCTCAAGCACCCTTTTTCTATCTTCCTTTCAGTTAATCTGCTTGCAGCCAGCCCTGATGGCTCTGGAAGAAGTGAACTTAAACAAACAGCTAGGTTGAGCAACTTTAATCAACTAGAGGCAAAAATTAACAAAAATTCAAAAATATATTGCAAATTAAACATTTTTTAAAAACATGGAATACAGGCCAACTTTAGTTGGCAAACCAACAGCCCAACGCTGTGCATATTTAACTTGAGAAGTAAGTCCCACTGAAGTGAATAGAACATAACAAAGATTACATCCTCCATTTCTTAGTAGTATCAAAATATCTTGTGATGCACAGCTAGCAAAGCAGTTAATTTCCAGATCCATATTCACAGCAGGTTTTGTATGGCTTAAAAATTACATAGCACCCCGATTATCTAAATGGTCTCGAGATAGCCCCAGAAATGACTGTATCATATAAGAACTACTCTGAAACAGGGTGATGTGCTCTCTATTGGCTGATTTGAATAACTAGGAATTTTGAAAAACTCAGGTTCACATAACACACTTATGCAAAACTATGCAGCTAATTCACTAGCTGCTGCATGCTGAACTTTATTGGGGAGGATATTTATTTCTACCGCAGCATAATTGAAAAACCACACAAAACCATCTTCAATAAGGAAAACCTCCCATTGGCTGGAAAGGTTTTGCTTTGAACAACAATTTCTATCATTTGGCCCGATCAATATACAGAGAACTAACAGCATGTAAATAAAAGAGATGAGCCGCTGAAGTTTTATCAGGAAAAGGGAACAGTAAAGCTCGGCAGGGTGAAAAACCAACACATGGAAACACTGGCATCGGTGATTCGTTTCCGAATTTCCTGGAGACCGAAAAGCAGCAGGACGAGGCAAAAATGCTTGTCATAATTCTGAATTGCCATTGCTGAAATGAACACAGGAATTTGGCCCTAATATTTTAAATAACAGCCGTTACTGATATTATTTTTAAAGAGGGAAAACTCCTATCTGACTAGGAGGCCAATTTCACAGTTTCAGCCAGAGAAACGGTTAGAGGTCGAATGTACCCAGCTTTCCTTTCCAAAAGCAATCGTTAATTAGTATATGAATCATACATATCATAATCTGCATCACTGCCCACTAAGCATATGCATTAATTATATATACATATATAAAGAAGTATCAGATCTTGGCGCTTGTTGTATTCACAGCAGTTCACATTAGGGCCCACGCCATCGCCCCTTACAATCAACGGAGGTGTATGAACCTACGGAATAGAAGACGCACTTATAAAAGCTTTTGAGTTTCCTGCACTTGCTTGCAGCCAAATTAATCCACTAGGTAACTCAACTCCAGGCATAATGCACGGTGTGCGAAACCCATTAATTACTTTTCCCCCATCCTTTCCTCTAAGTTTACTTTAAAAGCAGTCGGTAGACAATGCAACGTAATTAATTTACCAATTTATTTTATGAAAAGACGCTTTGCCATCGTGAAAATGTAATCATAACCCTGGCGCTGAGCGGGAAGTGAGTGGATTTCTGTGCGAACGGTTTGTCACAATGCAAAAGGTAATTATTTACTGCTTCTGTTCCCTTTAATGATCTAACATTGAGCAATACTGTTTATATTGAAGAGAGAGCTTGCACCTTTAATTACCAATTACATATACATAATTTTAGAGCCAAAAGGGAAGGGGGGGGAATACCAGAGCGCCGTGAAAAGACTCCTTTAGACATCATGTTCACTGTTTCTCAAAAAGAATTCCTTTTAGGTGGGAGCAGACTGTCAAAATATTAAAACACACACACACTAAAAGAGATAAGGTAAAGAACTGCAAGGAGTAAAGTCAGCAGCATAGCTGAACGGAGACAAGGTACAGGGAAGGAATACAGCAGAGAGCCGGGGAGGGGGGGCAGGAGGGGGCAAAAAGAAATCCAAAAATGCCTCTCAGCAAGTTCCTGTTACCATCTTGCCCTGCCTCCAAGTTAGCTATTCATCTCAGATTTCAGTGACTTGATTATGGAATATACACCAATAGGGGTTCCAAGGTGGTATTTTTTAATCCTTCTTTTAAATGTTGAAACTATTTTTCTCAACAGGGAAAGAAATTGGGAAGGGGGAGGAAGAGAAAAAAGAATCGGCAACCCTTGCTAAGCTTCTAGACCCTGTCTGTGTAGAAACATCGAAATCTCCTTCAGTTGTCAGCAACTGAATTGTTCCAAATTTTCTTTTCATTTCTCTAACTAATCATTTAAGTAGCCTTGGAAGGATTATATATATAATTTTTTTAGGAAAAAAAGCCTTCCCCATTTTGCAAGACAGTTCAAGAATCAAGTCTTCTTAAGCTCTTCAGTAGCTCACCCTTCCCTTTATCTACCCAACTTGGCATCTTATATTGCAATGGTCTCACTCGCGTTTGACCGTAATTAGTTAAGTCTGCCTGTGCCCATTCATATGGAATCATCTCCTCCCCCTCTGCCCCCACCCAAGCAGGCTGCAATGGCATTTTTTTAAAATAACATCTGGTATCCTTTTCATTCTTTGGCAGTCTTCACATTTGAGGAAATCAGCTTTACATTTTCTCCCTGCACAAAGCTCTCTTCAATAGTAGCGGCTGGTTTCTAAAGAAGCCCCCTCCCCCCAAAAAGTTTTTTTGAAGTTAATTCTTTATTTTTTAATTTAGAACTCACTCCAAAAAAAAAAAAACAACAGGCTGATAAACTAATAGTAGCATAAATTTATCTGCAGCTGCAGTCCATAACCTGCTCACAAGAAGAGGTCTATTGACTTTGATAGGATCACTCTAGAATAAACGGGTTCTGGAAAATATATCTCCTCATCAACAAGTCACCTGGTCTGATAAAGGGCCATCTACTTGGAAGAAGGCATGCTTGCAATTGTGTTAACACTTGTGTCTTACAGCCAGATACAAACTCCTAATCCTTCCATATTCCTTCAATACAGCCACCCAAAAATGCTACGTTAGATACAGACACAAAAATCAAAAAGAGTCCAGTAGCACCTTTAAGACTAACCAATTTTATTGTAGCATAAGCTTTCAAGAATCGAGAACTTTGATTTTGCTACTACAGAGTAACACGGCTAACTCCTCTGGATCTAAGACACAAAAATATGTAAGAATATATGAAGTATATTGACTTAGACCATTTGTCCATTCAGCTCCTGACTGTCTATTATGAATAATGATGGCCATCTAGGGTTATCAGGAAGAGAAGGATCTTTTCCAGCATCTACTGTCGGAGATCTTTTTAACCAGAAATGCCAAAAATTGAACCTGGGCCATGCTGCATGTGCCCTTCTTATGAGCCACAGCCTGATGAAAAGCAGAGAAGCTGGCAGGGACTTATGCAAAAGCAGTACTCAGTAATTTCTCTCTCAAACAGGTAAATCCACGCAGAAGTTAACATATAGTACTTGGGGAGAAATCCGCAGAGCTCACAGCAATTTCCAACACACCAAACTGACTGGGTTTAGGCCTAAATTTACCGGGCTATAATCATTAATTCAAAGGTATTGGTGGGATTTAAAACGTTGCTCATTTGAAGAAAGAACAAAAGAATAATTTCATTTCCTTCATGAAACTGAAGACAGCTTTTGCTTTGGCTTCTCAGAGTCAAATGCCAATCAAGCATAGTGGGCATAATGTAACTTCTAAGGGCCTCAAGGGAAGATTATCTATTTTGGGGTCCTCGACCGAGGAGATCCTATGCACCCTTCCTTATAATCACATACAGAGAAATTGAACATAATCCCACTGTGCACATTCTATTACAAATAAAACTATTTAACAGAAAATCCTACAATTATATTTCAAAATATCTTGCCACCACTACGGAAGGAGTGGCCCAGTGGGAAATCTGGGTAACATTCCTGGTGTACAAGGGTTCCACAGCCTATTGATAAAGCCTCCCTAAAATAACTCCTTGCAAACTCTATGGCCATCTCTGGCACAAGACATATTAAAATCGTGTCTTCCAGTTCAACTGATTAAAAGAGACAACAGTTCAAAAGGTTGTCACAGCATTCTTCATCAGAGATTGTGAAAACGGATAACACTAACAGCACTACTTTTAGAGCGGTGACATATACACAATTAGGATGAGATAAGGGGACAAGAATCGTAAGAGGCCAACTTGTAACTGAACATGGTTTCAGGTAGGTAGCCACATACATCTGTAGTAGCACAACAAAACTCAAGTCCAGTAGCATCTTAAAACCAACAGAATTTTCCAGCATATCTCTGGGAAACTTTGTTGGTCTTTTAAGGTATTATTGGACTTGAATTTTGTCCTCTCAGCAGTTTGGATCTCTTTCCCAGAGAACAGACCGGTTTAGAGGAACCACCAGGCATGGGTCAAGAAGAGGATCAATGGAAATGTTTCTTTTCAGCTTCTACAGACTTTGAATCAAGTTCCTTACGACCATTTCAGACAATACAGGAGCAAAGCCCGCTGTGCCACGGAGCACATGCTCAACAGGAATCAATCACCGATCACAAATCCCTGACAAATACACCTGTATTTGCTACTTTCCCATTTACTCAAAACTGTGATTTATGAACTGGGGTCATACTTAGTTTCAAACATTTAAACTATATTAACGTAGCAGAAATTTAAATACAAAAAAATGTGTATGTTCTCCCACTCCCTTTTCTAGCCATGTCACCTAGAAATATAGGGTGGTGGGCTATATTTCTTTATAAACAAGGGAACAAGATAATACGTTCTTTTGGGGAGGCCAACATTTTGTGTCTTCCCAAGATCCAGAAGCTTATAAGAAGCTACGTCCAGGCTTATAAGAATGCTGCCGCTACAGTTATCTGCGGAGGCACTCGCGGGTACGGCAATCGTCATGGGTACTGTAAGGTTGGTTACCATGTAAATCTCTTCACGGACCCAGATGAGCAGACTGTAGATTAACCGGATCTGACTGTGTTTTGTAATGATGAACTGATGAATCATGCAGCACTTGCCAGCTGCACCCCTCCATGGGGAAATCCTAACTTCAAAAGGTGTATTAGACAGTGTCCTGCTCTACCCCATGCAAGGATCTCCCAGTACACTCAAGATCTCCCAGCTGCTGCACCCAGAATTCTCAGTTATTCAAAGAGACCAAAAGCCCTCCATTGAAAAGTTTTCCTCTGATGGTCTCTTGGGGATGGGGGAATATGCCGCCCAGTCTTTTCCAAATGGTCCCTCCATCAGAATTTTTATCACTCCCACCCCAACCAATCTCTTTAGAATTACACTACTGAACCTAAGGTAACCAGGACTGGTCACATAGGAACTGTTCTGAAGACATCACACCACCAAATGTGGAAAAGCTTCGATATCTCAGCTGCCCTGCCTGCACCAATATTCTTCCTGAAAGTTGGTCTCAGATTAGAAAATTTCATATTTAGAGATTTCACTGGGTCTGAGCTTTCACTGTCCCCCAAATGTTAAGTTTTGTTTTTGTTCCGTTTGTTTCTTAGCAAACATTCTGATCTGCTAAAATGAACATTTTCCATAAATCCAAAATAAAAAGGAGAGCATGGAGCCAGGCTGAGATATAATGCTCAAAACTGCTAATTCCAGCCATTGTAGGTCGTATGCAGAACAGAATATGGGTCTCAGCAGAACCATAAAGCCCAAACCAACCAGCAAGTAACAGCTCAAAAAGCATTTTTCACATTGGAATCTTAAACTGCTTATATAAAGCCGCTCACTTGGTCAAGAATCTTGTGGCAAACAAGAATCTTTCTCTGGACAACGGGGGAAGTTGTAGAAAAGTTAGGGGGCTTTGAAAAAAAAATGTATCACAATTTTTATCAACAACTAGCATACTTCTGTGGGCTTGTAACTTTTGCAGACTAAAGGTGGTAACAATAAAGCAGGTAAAAAGCATACACTGGCAAAAATGTGCCATCAGTTTCTCTTCAACATTCTTTTTTTTTAATTAAAGCAAAAATGGGGTACAGAAAAGGGGAGAAAAGGGGGACAAGCAAAGCAGATGCAAAACTGTGTACTACAAAGATTATTAAAATACAAGGTACCAATATTCTATCTTTCATTAAATAAACAGCATTCATATACGGCACTAATCTGAGCATGAGAGAGGATCAAATGTGCTTCTTACTGTCATGTATGAAAACACATAGTTTGGTCTCCGTCCCTTATTTATCCTTTTGGCCTTGCCCACGAAAGTTGTGGCACCTAGGTGTCAATCACTTCTAGATCTGGAATTGACTGCAGAATAGGACCGGCAAGTTTTTTGGCACAGTTCCTGCTTTGATACTAAGCGGCTTTGCAAGGATCAGGCTTCAGATGTTAATGACTTCTAATTACTAAAGGAAGTCAATGATGGACAGACCAGCACTGAAATTTTTAAGAGAATGCCTTCCTCTTTAGATAGAATGCATTTGCAAGAATTGCTGGGGTGCAAGAATTGCACCCCTCTGCAAACCTCTAAGTCAAATATCTTTTGCAGAAGTAGTCTCCATTTTAGAGGGAAAAATATTATCCCATCAAGCAACAAAATGTAAGATAAATGCTTCAAAAATCAGAAAAAATAACCTATGATTACGGAAAAAAAGATGAAATGCGTGAACAAAAAGTTTTTTTATACCCAGCATGCTCCAATATGAATGAACGATACTGAAAGTCCACCAAGAAGCAGTCCCAACTCTATGGAGAGTTGGTCATCCATGGCTACTGGCAAAGCCAAGATTACTGCAGCTCCACTTTCCTGAATTTCTACCCGGAGACCTGCCTCTGCCCTCATTTAAATCAAAATCTGCAGGCAATAATGTGTTAACAGAACACGGGTGGTACAAATTTTGCTAAATAAACTAGTTGCTGGTGGAGGCAGGAAAAAAATAAAAAGATTTGAGGGGCTAAAAAGTATAGATTCTCGTATAGACCATGAAAGCCGTAAATCTTCATAGATAAATCTGGGATTCAGATGATGCGATACAAAAGCTTCCTTTGTTCCTGTGTGAATAGATTTGTTTTAGTTAAAACTAAACAGAAAAGGGGGGAGTGGATACTTCAAGAGGAGGAGGAAGATGTATAAACTGAGTGGAATGTCTATGCTTTCAGTTGTGCTGGGACAAGATGTCTGGAATATAGATTCTTAGCAATATATGAACAAAAAAAAAACCCTCCAAGAAATTCAAATGAGAACAATCAATGCATTTGATTTCGGCTGTGGATTGAAGCACAGGTGGAACCTTTTTGTGAAATGTCTCTCTCAAAAAAAGGATTCAGGGAGGTTGTAAATCATCCGTTACTCACACCTAAACTCTCCTGGGCCGTTTTTTCAACTCCCACAGAAGCCTTGGATGTTCTACCACTAAATACGGAGTTGGCTTTCTACGTACAAATTCTCTGTATTTATCCTTTCTGCATCATATTACATGCTGCTACACACACACAAAACACACAGCCTTGATACACATTCCCCCCTCCCAAAGCAATCTCATCCCCCCCCCGAACCACCAAATCATTACCTTCTTTACATAAAAGGAAACAAATTCTTTACCATGGCAGGCCAAAAGTCCGGCATATGCAAAATAAATAAAGTAAATACCCAAGCCAGTCCCTTGGAATGCCATACCATTAATCAACTTCCCAATCTGGTGTCACTTGATTCAGAAAATGATATTCTTTGAACATCACTGCAGCCACTGCCGCCACCTGTCTCCCCCCCCATACATGTGTGTGCAGCATGAAGTTTGTCCCTCTTTGATTTATTTTCAAGAAAGCTTTCGATATTTAAATACATATTCCCTGATAGAAGAACAAGAAGGGAGGGAGGGAGGGAGGGAGGGGGGAAGAAAAATGCCCTGCTTCGGAAGAGCCCCCCTGAATAAAGTGTTAGTTGACAGGTTTTTTTCCCCCTTCCAACAGGAGGGAGACACATCTAACCAATGCTGAGAAACTGCAACTTACTGTGAATACACACCCGCCTTCAAGGCTGATGGAGGAAAGGGAATGCTCAGGGACATTTTATGAAAATAGGAAAAAAGAAGGCAGGTGTCACTATAACCGCCGCTGGATGAATCGCACCATTTATCACTAAAGTGCCTGCTCTGTACGAGTTTTGATTCCTCCCCCCTTGTCTTCTTACAAAGATACAAATAAGCATGCCCCTACTTTTCATGTGCCCATTCGTTTTTTCTCCCACCAAGTCCTGGACTGGCATAACTGGATGTCACACTGCACCCCTAAGGCATCCTCCACAAGGCCCACAGAAACTAATGGAAACCTCGCAATCACAAAGTAGCAACTTGCATCCCGGATATTTCCTTGCCCATAGCTGGATATGATGCCTAAGTAGTTTTCATGGCAATTATTCTGGCCCTGCTGGACTCTAAGACGCATCATCATAAAGATGCCCCCCAACCAGTCTTTTTATTTATCGAGTGTTATTCCTCTCTTCAATTGCAACTATAAAATCATTTTTTTAAAAAGGCCAGTGTCCAAAAATCACAAAAGGATTTCCCAAGCAATATGTGGGGAGGGGGGGGGGGGTTCAGAAAGAAAACAGGAGAACCATTTGTATACATGAATACTGTCGTAAGAGATATGAAATGTAGAATGATTCCTTCTTGATAATTAAGTGCTATTTTTACTTATACACACACACTCTTGTGTTATAAGCAGGACTTTTTTGTGGTCCCGAGTACCAGCATCTCTTGTGGGGAGGGGGAGGCTCTCCCATGTACTGAGGGGGGTGGGAATCGGTGGAAATCAGTGCAACCTCCTATAGGAGTACCGGCACCTTTTTTAAAAACAAAAACCAGCACTGTTTGTATATATGCATCTATAGTCGTATATATAAAGTTTTCACATCCTATGACTGAAGTAAACTGATGGACAAAGCTGAGGTTTCCATAACAAAGAAACTTCCCAAAATTTAAGAGGGGGCAGTGAGTACTCTAAACTTCAGATTGATTTAGCTTTCAAATTCGTCCAACAAAGTGCCCACGGTCTGGACGCAGAGACTAAACCAAGTGGAGGAATTATCAGATAAATTGCAGGCCCTGTCTAGTTGAGAGTGAAATCTTTTTCTATAGTGGGTGACAGGCCTTCTCTTTTGTCTGACCTCATTTATTTCTCTTTCAAGTTCCAGTGCAGCCCTTTACCCTGTCACAGGAGAACATCCACCCACAGACTGTGCCCTAAAATGAGAACATTGGTAGAAGCGTTAACAATGCCATAACCTGACAAACTTCTTCATAAACATTCGCTGCTGACATTCCCAGGGAAGTGGAACCTTCTCTATATAGCCCATTCAATTCTATACATTTGGACTAGAAGCATTCACACCAACTATGTGTGCATAAGCCAGAGAAAGCACACAGAGAAGGATTTTCATCTTATGACAGAAACTTTTTCTTATGTTGGCAAGATGGAGTTCTATTTCTTTCCCATGAGGGAATATCTATATTCAGTTATTATTCTCACATGATACAAGGATTGAAAGGAAGACTGCCTGCCTTCAATCACACCACATGGAATTATGACCTTCAGTGCAACGAAAGGCTGCGTGTTCATACCCCTAACCGTGTACTCGGGCACCTTCTGAAGACATTGCATCTTTACTGCTTAGTATCCAATACCTATTTTTATCTCTTACGGCATGCGCATCGAAATATGTAGTTGTAAAAAAAAATCCTGCGTGTATGTATAAATCTGCACTAGCACACAAACTCTGAAGCATCTGGTTCTATATACATGATATGGGCTACATTCATATTCTGCAACTATGTAATTCACATAAATAGAAATCTTTGTGTGCATCCGTTTTGGCGAGTAGTCACAGTCACTAGTGAATGTATAGCTTTTTATGGAGGCAGTTTGATCACTCCATTTCTACTGCTCATAACATTACATCCTAGATTGCTTTTGCTATTTCTCTGTCTGATTATATATACATAAATATTCACTCAAAACAGAAAAAAAGTGTAAATATACATGTACGCACCATATTTTGTTAAGGGCTTGGATTGGCTGACCCTGTCCTACTGTTTCACAAGATTTGTATTTTATATATTCCACTGTAAGAACCTTCCAGGTTTAGAGTGCCCAAATCCAAACCTAAAAAGAGGCAAATTAAAGATTGTGTGCATATTCATTTTCCTACTTGGACACAAACTATTCTTTGCTCAGAGCAAATCCAAAGACTCCGAATTGAGAAAGCAAACAGAAGCCGTTGACTGTCAGGGACACCGTTAAAAACTAATTTTAATTAAAGGTATCTATCTTGCTGGTGCCGTTTAATCAGTCATAATTTGCTTAGAAAATAGATTTATCTAACTTGCAATCTCTCTCATCTTGTACCATATAGATCTCGGCATGAAAATCAATACCACAACTTTACACCTAAAAAACATTTTGCAGCAATGGAAACTGACTAGCCTCTACCTAGATTATTTCCTCTCCTCATGGGTGCTGGGAAACCCGACTCTTCGATGAGACAGGCTATGAGCGCCCCCTAGCTGTCACGGCATGCCGGTGAGGCACCACTGGCACAAACGTGACTTGCAATTCAGCTGAAAGCTAGCAAAGTTTATTTTGGAAAGTATCTGGCCATCAACAAAGAGGTTCGGGACAATCAAGAAAGGAAATATCTAAAAGTGGAGGGGGAGCATTGTACAAAATGTTTTAAGCTAACCGAACAAGCTCTGGGCACATTTTCTTCTGATAAAGAAGGGAGGAAAGTGTCAATGGAGCCAGCGATTACCTCTAATTTGGCCTCCTTTACCTGGACCACGTTCATTCAGATCATCACTCTCATTGCATGCCCTACAAGATGGTCCTTTGTTTGACACAACCCTCCAATACACTTGACGCGAGATGCCGGCTCCTGCCAAGCTTTGCCATTAAAGCACAACCACATTGCAAAAACAAAAACAAAAAAAAAGCTTTTAAAGCCATGCTTACTAAAATGCTTCAGCAGGCTTGACAAAATATGCTACTCTGTGTTTGCCTACCACAGAAAAAAGCAAAGCTGTCTCTGAGTCCACACTCGGTTGGGAAATCTGTTTCTCTTATCTTGAGCAAATCAACTCAAAACAAGCATGATAAAGAGTGGACAGAAGGGTAGGAAGTGTCCAAAAAAGGAGGGGGCAGTAAGACAGAAGTGGAGAGGGGGCACAGATCCAGGTTTAATTCTCAAAAATTAATGTGCCTGGCTTAGTCGGAAAAACCTCCGATGGAGAACACTATCTTTTCATAGCATTTTCTTAAGTCAGGATGCGACACCTGCTGCAGACACCAGCATGCAGACTGCCTTACAGGTAAGCCCCCAAGATACATTTCCTCTCCTACCCAATTTTTTCCATACATGTCTACATTCACAATTAGAAATATATCTTTTAATTTCCTCAGTTGCCTCTAAATGACAGAGTTAAAGGAAATCAAACTTGAATATATACATAGGGGTGTTTTCTTCCATATCTTGATTGTCAGAACACAACATGGATCGATCAAAAAGCTTCATAAATAACCTGTTGTGCACAGATTTGAGTTTTCTTGGGGGGGGGGGGGCTGCCCAGGAATGTCTGATTTTTTCTCAATTGCTCCCTCCCCGTTCTTCTGAAGTTTCTTCAGGTGGACTCAAGACTCTTTTATGAATGAAGGTCATTTTGCCAGCAGGAAAAAGGGCCACCTTGACTGCATTCAAATATGCCTTTTCATTCTAAAAACGCAGAACCAGTGCTCAAACCTCCCTGTTCATAGCTGAAATTAAACTTTAAAAAAAAACCTCTGTTGTAGAAATCAAACCGTTACCTTCTTTCACACAGTAAGGCCCTACAACATCTACCTCTGCTTTTCACACACAGATCTCATTTTCACTTTCTAAATGTTACATAATTTGCTATATTTTCCACAGTGACCCATTACTGGAGACAAACTTAAACATGTTCATTCATCAACTTCTCTATCACAAACAGGGTTTAATTCATTGGGGGGGGGGATAGAAGCCCTAGAAGCAAACACTGTACTTCAAAATTTAGTAAATTATACGTATTTTAAAGCCTACTGTAAAATCATCGAGCATCCCACTGAGTCAGTAACACAGATCTGAACTAAATCTGGATTGTACCCTCAAGTCTGCAATTCTATGCTTATTTACATGGGAGTAAATCTCAGTGAACTCCGTGGGATTTATTTCTGAGTAATCATGCACAAGTTCAGACTGAGCCCCCCGCCCCTTTTGCCATCCGGCATCAGAACCTTGAAATCCAATAAATTCCAATGAAGAGGGTTCAGAATGGAGCTCCTTTCTCCTCCTTACGCCCCCACACCACTTTGCCATGTACTCTGAAATGCCAGGCGATTCTCCTGGCAAGTGCCTAACAATGAAACATCAAATAGCTTGAAGACTTCAGAAAACAACAGCAAATTCATTCAAGAAAAAGGGGAGGGTGGGTGTTTATGTGAATAGTGAGAGAGAGAGAGAGAGAGAGAGAGAGAGAGAGAGAGAGAGAGAGAGAGAGAGAGAGAGAGAGAGAGAGAGAGATTTCCCATTTATATTTATTGGCTTCTTCTTCTTTGTGCTTCTCCTGAAAAACTTCTCCGGGGTCTCTTTCCTTGTTGTTGTTGTTTTTTTGTTTAAACAGGCTCCTCTTTAATAATTTATCACTCCTACCCGGAAACTGGTCCAACTTACTCCTGCCTGGTGAAAAGCCACTCTTTTCATTCAAGCTGGACGGTTTTTGCTGGGATCTCTACAGGAATTCACACACACCCTGATGCCCACCACCCACCTTCTCTCTCTCTTTTTGCCCCCCAGTCCAGTTGAGAGGATACTCTGACGGCCCAAATCCGTCTCTCCCAAATGGAAAGAGGAATGGAAGAAACTGAGGAAAGAGAGCTGCCAGCCAGCCAACCTAACACTCCACACATACTCGATACAGGATGCTCCTCGGATCCTTGCGGTACCCCTTCCATTACACTCATCTCCTACCCCAGAATTACCGCCATGTCAAATTATATACTTTGAATTTTCAGGAGAGTTGAAATTCATGGACAGACCCACACCCCATATGGATTCTCTGAAACCAAATTTGCAAGCAGGTTTCTTTTTGCCACCTTCACAGTTAAAAGTGCATTCCTCACCTCCCCCCCCCTTTTCCTCCAGCACCCCATCATCTCTAAAACCAAACTCTCCTTGCAAAGAAGGGGGGCAGACGAGCTGCATGAAATAATCTGGACTTATTTAAACACACGCACACGTCCCTCCCCTTTTCTCCCTACTAGAAAGAGAATTCACACACCGGCTGGGTTTTCTAAGCACAGAAAAATATCGCAGTGAACCCAAAAAGATGTGAAGGGGTTGTTTTTATATTTTGTTTCCTTTTTAATCCACTTTATTTGGTGGTTTCAGGAGCAGCCTCCAGTCCCCCTTTGCAAAGCAGCGCTCCAACTCAATTAAAAAGCCAGGAACAAATGCATCAGCATGGTTGCTGTAGCCCGTGATGGTTAATAAGGGAGGGGGGAATAAGAAGGGGAGAAAGGAGGAGAGAAAAAGAAGAAATAACAATAAAGTGGGGGGGGGGTTACACTGGCAAGCAAAGCCCCATCCCGCGTGGAGCGCCTTGCCTTCTCCCATCAATACAATCCCGAGGAATTCTTTTCAAAAAATAACATTTTTATCAGCTGTAACAAAGGGCAAGGAGGGAGAGAGAGCGCGCTGTCACCGAGCGCTGCTGGCAGATGGCTGCGAGCTTTTCGGGGGGGAGGGGAGCCTTTGAGCACTCTCGGTCCCCATGTCTATTTATTTATTTAAATGTTTTTAGAATACAGCATAATTTCTTTTGCACAGCCTCTCCAATTCGGGCCCCTTCTCTCGCTCTGCCCCCTCCTCTCCTCTCCCCGTCTAGCTCCACGCGCAACGGGAGTTTTGCAAAAAGGGTCAGGTTTTTGCATGGGAGCTGTTCGCTTTGCATGGGATTGTCTGGGCTTGCAATTAATGCCTTTTGGATTCCCCCCCTCCCCCCAATTTTCACCATCAACACTTCGGATGTTTCTTTTTTTGTTCTTTTTCCATCTCCCCCTCGTCCCCCCCCTTTTTTTTGAAGCAAAACTACAAGGTTTCCTGTGATCTTTAGGAGATCGCAGAGGCACAAGACCTTCTAGTCCATTTCGGCGTCGGGGCCGGCAAAACAAACCCCAAAGTGAACTAAAGGAGCGCGGCTGTGCTTTGGGGTTAAGGTAGGAAAGCAGCAGCTTTGCAACTATTGCCGACTGGCTCAAGAAGCTCCCCAGGTCTCCCCATCTCCGGATTCTCTGCCCTCCGCTTGCCCTCTCGCAGCTCGTCCCTTCTCAACCAAGCGCCTTCCCTGAGGCGATTTCGGTCCTAACACCTTCCTCCGGCCGAAGTGGCCAGGACTGCTGCTTTGCAAACTGCGCGCCGTGCAAAATGGGAGACCCTTCCTCAGCAAGACTCCCCCATCACTTCACCCCCCCCCTCTATTTTTGCATTCACACACAGCCACCCTGCACTTTCGGGCAGGACAGCCAGCCCTGGGGTGAGTCGGGCTGGCGCGGGAAGGAAGGCTCCAGCCTGGCCAGCTACCTGTGCATTGACCCCCCCTCCCGCCGCCCCCTGCCTGTGTTGGCCAGCTCGCCTTCCCCGATCGGGGGTGAGGGGCAGCCTCGGCCACCGCATCTTCTCCCCCAGCCCTCCCGGTGCGCCTCCCGCGAGCCCCACGCCTCCTCCTGTGCTGCTCCCCGCTCGGGCCTCGCCGCTCCAGCCCGGCCCAGGCGTCCTTTCTCCATGTGGTTCCCATTAGGCGCCCCCCCCAGCCACCTTTCTTCCCCCGGCTGCCGCCGCCGCCGCCGCGCTAGCCAACTTCGGACCGGCCTTTCCCCGCCGCCCAGCCCCTTCCCTTCTCCCCCAATGCGCCCTGCTTTGCAAACCGGCTCGGCCGCGTCCTCCGGTCCCTCCGCGCTCGCCTGCACCGAATCGCCTCCAAACTTTGCTTTTTCCCCCCCCACCGCCCCCCTTCTCTCTCGTCTCCCCCCACTCTCCTCCTCGTCTCTCCCCCCGTCCTCCCAGGCAGCCACACACACCCACCAGCCAGCACCCCCCTCCCTTCTTTCTAACTCTCAAGACCCTTCGCTTCAGTCTCCCCCCCCCCCCCAAGAACTCTCCTGGTCAGTTTCACGCAACACAGAAATGCACGCCAGGCTTCTATCGTTGCAACCCCCCCCCCCCCACCATCACACACAACCACTTTCCTTTCCGAACCGGCTTGCTTGGGAGTTGCAACTTACGCGTGATAATTTCCCTTTGTGACAAGTGCTGCGGGTTCCCCTGCTTGCGACGGGACATTGCCCTGGCATTTAGTTGGTCATCGCCCGGAGAGCAGGACTTGGGTAGGGGGGCTAGGTTGGAGGAGGGGGGAGCGATCTTCTTCCTCTTCTTCTTCCTCCTCTTCTTTGATGTTTCTTCTTGACCGATCTCTTCTTCTTTTAAAAAAAATTAAAGAAGTTGGGGGGAAAACGAGAGAAACTCTTGGCGGTTTTGTTTTTTCTCCTTGGCGTACTCAAGATGAGATTCTGCCTTCAATTTTTCGAAAAAAAAATCATCGCTGGAGGAGGGGGGGAAGGCTGGTTTTATTTTCGCCAAACTGTCTCTTTTTTTCTCCTCTTTCCACTGCTTCCAGGTCTTTTTCTTCAACTTCAGGAGAGGAGGTCGCTTTCTCTTCTCCCCCCTCCCTACCCCACCAAGCACTGACACTTTTATTTTTCCAGAGTGCTTAGCAAAAAAAAAGAGAGAGTAAAAATAAAAAAAAGCAAAGTGCACTTCTTCCACCAGGAGGGTTCTTTAAAAAAAACTGGATTATAAACACACGCGCTTTTCCAAAAGTAGACAAAAATGGGATTTGCCACACGCAGAGGGAAAAAAATTGCAGGAAAAAATTACCCTTGCTGGGTTAATTGGATTTTTTTAAGGGGTAGCCCAAACTGTGTCTCCTCATCGCCAGTTCAGGTGCCACTGGGTTGGTTGCTTTTTTTTGTTGCTGTTTTTGCTTTTTGCTTTTTTTTTTGGCTTGGCTTGGCTCGCCCCCCACTTTGCCACAGGCTTCCCCCCTCCCTCGCTTGGCACAGGGACTTGCTAGGAAAGAAGCCCCCCAGTGCTTCTGGGTGAGTGCTGGCTATTACTAGGAGATATATTGCAATGTGAAGATGGCGGAGTCCTGGTTCCCTGGGAGCGCTCCGTCTCTCTATGGCTGGGGCTGCCTCCGTACAATGGGATAAAATTCAAGTTCAAGTGCGGACGTGACGTTTAATCTGCACTAGAGACAAAAAAGACCTAGAGAGTAGGAGCACTGGGGGCGACTAGCGGTGGCTTTTTAACATTGTACCCTGCAAGAGAACAAGAAGAAGACGAAGAAGCGGGGGGGGGGGGGGGAGAGAAGGGAGGAAGGGAAAGAAAAAAAAACCACCCTCCAACACACTCCCAGCACACGCGCGGCTCCTATTGCTTCGCCTTGGCTGCCTTCTGTTGAACGCCAGCCAAAATGAAATTAACCAGAATTCAGGCGGGAGGGAGGGGGAGGCCAAAAAGCGATCGGGAAAGGGGGGTGAGCCTGTCCCCCCTCCCACCCCATCCCAGGAAAGGTCTTGGAGGGGAGGGCACCCCTTCCCCGCCCACTGGTAGGACGTCGGAGAGGGGGGAGTAGGAAGGTAAGGGGTGTTTGGTTAAGGCGAGCGGACTGGCGCCGGGAAGGCAAAAAAAGAGTTGCAGGTGGGCTCGGGAGATGCCGAGGTGGCCGCTCGGGAGACGCGGGATCCATCTGCCCTCGCTCGATCCACCTGCTCCGAGATCGCCCGGGCGGATCTTGGCGTCGCTGCGATCCTTCGCTGCTGCCCCCTGACAATTCAGATCTCTCGCCTCGCTCTTCCCCGCGCGCAAGCCGTGGCGACGGCAGCCCGACTCCGCTGCAGCAACACCTTCGCGGTGCATTTCCAAGCGTTTTTACAGTAACACAAATATCTGCGTGGGGGAAGAGAGATTTCTCTTCTCTCCCCCCCACCCCGGCTCTGTCTCTCGCTCGCTCTCTCCCTCCTTAATCTGAATTGCGATTGCAGTGGGAGCCACAAAGACAGACACTATCTCTCCCTCCCTCCCTCTCTCATGCGCCCAGCCACCGAGAGTGGGTAAGGATCCCTGTGAAAATCCCTGGGAATTCTGCAAACTTAGTGGGACCAAAGAGAGCCCGGCTGCTGGTCAAGAGGGGACCGGGTTGGGGGGGGGGGGTGAACCTAAACTGGGGCTCTTGTAATAAAGAGACTTTATGGGACTTACGCGATCAAAAGGAGTTTCTTTTGAAATGGGGAGGGGGGAGAGAATGGCCCTGGGTCTGCTTTGCACAAAGTCCTTAGAACAAACGCAGCTTTTCCTGGGGGTTATGAAAGACATTCACTCCGGCTTAGGTAGCGACTAGTAACCATCCCTCTCGATCGTTAATGCAAATTTGGAACCGCCAAAGCTGCTTATAAAGAACAGTGGGAAGGAGAGTTGCGGGAAGGATCCAACTTTTTTTTTTTACCCTTCACACCGTGATCTAGTCGAGGATGGTTAAAACATGTCCGAAGGTCATTCATTTGCATGAAGGGGATGGGGGGGGAGACCTTAAAGAAGCAGAGAAGCCGTCGAGGCAGTTAGGCGTGGACTTTGAAGTCAGTTGGAGCCCTCCCAGTGGCAGTTGGCCTACTCTAGAGCAGGGCCAGACTGAGGGCACTTTTTGTCACTCGGCGAGCTGAGAGGCAGACGATTTGAGATTTGTAGCCCCTCATGTTGGGAAGCACATCTTGCTCTCCAATACCAGTGCAGTGCCGTGCAGTGCCGTGCAGTGCTTGCGGAGTCCACTCGGCCCTGTTCGCGAGTAGACGGCGCTTCTAGTTGGGACCAACGTCGGAATCGTTCTTGAGAGCAAATACCCGTAGGTTATGCTTACCGGCTAGTTATTCTTGGGACAGGTAAACCCATTCCTTGCCACGTTTTTGGAACCAGGGTTCCTGCATTAAAAGGGGGATGGGGATTCCTCCTCCATTAACTCATCTAGTGAATACAAATAAAGAGTGAATAATTCATCCAAATGTTCGGGGGGGGGGGAACCCTCCTGCAGTTTGCACTTCCCCGAGACTTCGCACCCCATCACCATTCCCGGAAAACTGCCCCCCTCCTCTGGCAAGAGCTTCCACACCAGCACCTTTCTGCAGCGCACCTGCGCCGCGCTTCTGGCCCACTGCGGTTCCCGGTTTGAGCGCCTGCGGAAGGCCATGCGGGGAAACGGCCCCTTGAGTGATCTGCATTCATACATTCAGTTAATGCGGAATGTCAGACTCTGGGCTTCAATGGAACAATTGCCGAGCAATCCTAATCTGTTACTCCCAGTGAAACCCAGACTGGACTGCATCGGATTGCTCTATTTAACCCATGGGAATCTTTATTCTTGTGCAATGAATGAGGCTGGGAAAGTGTTTCACCCAGCAGTAAAGTTTTATGGAGCGGAGGTTGTCGGCAGAAAGCTTGGCCGAGAAGCATAATCTCGCCCTCCCTTAAAAATCCCACTTTTTAATCAGATTTTCCCATTTTTGCTCTGCCTCAAAGCGAGTTGCATCTAAGACGCCCCCCCCGTCTGCTTTATGATATTCTGCCATTCCCGTTGACAGGGCTGGGCCGGTCCTTCCAGGGAGAGACAATCCTTCCCCCCGGGTAGCTGGGAGCGGGGACAGCGGCAGCTGGATTTCATTGGCCGACGCCGGGCCCATGTTTCCCAGGCCCCTTTTCCAAGGGCCTGGCCCAGCCCTCCGCATAACAAAAGGGCGGGTATCCGATGTAGTAAGCAGGTCACGCCCTTTCAACACGGTTGCCAGCTCCAGGTTGGGAAATTCCTGGAGATTTTGAGGGTGGAGCCTGGGGGGGTTGGGGAAGGACCTCAGTGGGATGTCACAGAGAGAGAGACACACACACACACACACATATAGAGGAACTGTTTTATGTGGCCTGGGGATCCGATGTAATTCATGAGCCCTGCCACCACCTGGAAGTTGGCAACCATGCTCTCCCGGTTCTTGCTTCGGCTTTGCAAATCTGCAAAAGGAGATTAGCATCTCGAGAGGCACAACTCTTTGCGCAGAGGAAGCCCGTAGAAGAGAGGGCGCTTGCTCGCTTCCTTTGAGGCAGGCAGGCGTTGTTGAAAAAAAAGTTGTCCAAACAATCCTAGCCAAGAGGCGGGGGGGGGGGGTCCGAGGACCCACGGCCAGGTTTGCATTCGAAGAAATAGGGCCGGGGGCCTTTGGAGAATGGCTTTCCAGTTCCTCCTTCCCGAGATTCCTGCCTCATCCTCTGTTCCATCGGCGACGCTAGAAACACGCCAGCCCCACCTGGTGTCACGATGATGGATACCGCGGGGGTCAAGGTGGCTTTTCCGCCCGCTGGAATGTTGCTGAAAGGGGAGCGACAGGTTGAGCGACAGGAAGGAATTCTTGGAGGCGAACCTCCGGGGATTGGATGTCACGTGTGAACCGGAGATCCCGCGGACTAGCTTTTTTGTCTCAAGGCGTTAATTCAGACGAGAACGTTTCTTAGCGCCGGTTTTGTTTCATTCTTTTGGATCTCACTACCAGTGTCGGTCATCTTTAAACTCAGGATCACATAAAACGCCTTCATACAGCCCAGAGTAGGTTTTCTGAGCTTTTTTATGGCTCAGAGTCAAAGCTGCAAGTTTTCTTGGTCTTGAGTCCCCTTGGCAGCAAAAAGGAAAAGAACTCTTGCAGCATCTTAAAAAGACTAACATGCACTCTCAAAACCACTTTCCTGGGAGTAAGTCACATCAAATGGATCCTGGTAGGATTCTGAGTAGACCTGAGTAAACGTTATTGCAGCATAAATCTATGCTAAAATATATATTTTTAAATTTATGTTATAGTCTTTCTCATTGAGACTCAAGGCGAATTACACAGTGCGAGTCACAGTGCGAATACAATCAACATCCCGGGGCATCCAGTAAAGTTTGCAGAAACTTGAAAAATGTTGTCAGTCTTCAAGGCCCCTCAGACTCGGGGCCACAAGCCTTCCAATGCACTCAGTGGGGCTTCTCTATGAGAAAAGGCGCCTAAGATCGGGCTGGGATTCCAAACACTCGTTTAAATCCCAGTCCCTTTTTCCAGGCAGAGCAGCCAGGAGAACCGATGAGGCTCTGATTCGGACAGAACCAAGGATGGCCATTTTCCTAGGAGGGGAAGAACGCCTTATGTTGTGGACGCACTCCCTCTCTGCAGAAAGGGGGGGGGACCTCAGCCGTGTGCGCGTTGCTGTATCCCCAAACCAGAGCCAGGAAAAACAGCCCAAGTCCACCAGGAAAGACGGGATTCATTTTTTCCAAGCGGCGATCCTCATTTCTGCCCCTGCCCAGCTTTATCAGGGAGTCCCTGGCCACCCCGGTTTACCTTGCAGAGGGACAGCAGGACCGCAGTCCAGTGGCGCCTTGGAGGCCGACCAGATTTTCAGGGGATCAGCTTTCCAGACACCAAGCTCCCTTGGGGATTCTGTAAAATGATCTACCCTGAAAAGCTGGTTGGTCTCCAAGGGGCTGCTCTCCCGCACACCTGAAAGCTCCTTGTGGTGCAAGACGTGGGTCCAATGGCACCTTAAAGAGCAATTCGACTGCGGTGGGCGTTCACAGCCCTGAGAGAACGTCGGATCAACGACTGGGCCTTCCACTTGGGAGAAGGCGAAGTGAGATCCGAAGGGTCGGGCGGCCTTGTGCGCGCGGTTCCACGAGACCTTCCTCCTCCTCCTCCCTCCTCCTCCTGCAATGCACTCCAACGGTGAGGGGGGGGGGAGAAAAAAGAAAATTCCAAAGCGATCCCTGCGCCGCCGCCGCCGCCTCCCTCCCGCGTCTGGCACTTGCGATCATTAGCGCGCTCAGCAGCGGCTAATGCCTTGTCGCACAGCTCCCCCTTTAGTCTCCTCGCGCTCCTCCGTCTCGCCTTCCGAGGCAGATCAATCGCCGGGCTCTGGCTAACCTTGACCCCCCGCTCGACCCCGCCAGCCTCTGCAGCTGGCCCGCTGTTTTGTTTTCCCACTCCGTCGATATCTCCGCCACCGACGGGGCCGAGAGACAGACAAGAGGGACTGGCTGCTCTCGAAGGGCGGCGGGAGGAACTCCCCCCCCCTTCCCAAAATACAGCCAGGCTGCAGGCCACCAGCCACAATAAGGCACTGGGGGCTGCAAAGTATCCGCCCCTATGATCTCTCGCTTTAATTGCTTTGTCTCAATTTTAATTGCTTTGTCTAAATTTCTTCTCCCCCCCCCCCAAAAAAACCGGGTCCCTCCCCCACCCCTCCTTTTGGGCTGCATCCATCTATTCAAAGTGTGGAACGGGTGTCAGTTGCATGAGAAAGGGACAGGCTTTGGGGTGGCCATTTTCTCCCAGGGAACTGATCTCTACTCTGGAGATCAGTTGCAATTCCAGGAGAGCTCCAGGCCCTACCTGGAGGCTGGCAACCTTATTTTTCTCGCGTGTCTGTTGCTTTTGTAAAAAAAAAAAGTAGCGTCAAAGATGTGCAAAAATATCTCCAGTATTCTCAAAGGCGATCGATGAATTGCCGTCTAGCAGTGGGGTATGCAGTTTAAAAAGAAAAACGATTTCTTTCTTGGGTTTAGTCGTATCCACTTCAGCAAAAAGGGCTGCTCGTGAGTATAATGCCGATAGGGACGCGTGTCCGTCGCGTTTTGTGGATTGCAAAGAGTTTCCGCTCCTGCTTTTAACTTTTTCTGGAGCGCGCTTCTTGGCTCCAAGCCCAAGCGGCGAGATGGGGGAGTAAATCCCATTGAAATCTGTTGGTCTTGCTTCTTTGTAAACACGGTTAGAAATCGAGCTGCCAGTCCTGCACCAGACATCGGGAAATCTACCATTGATCACAATGGCACTTACCAGGCAGCAAGATAACGGAGAGCTAATAAGATCATTTAAAAGTTTATTTTTCCATCTAAGCCACCCCCATCGCTCTTAACCGATCAAAGTATCCGGTTAACTCCAATATGTTTCTAAAAGGGACGAGCAGATATTACCATAAGCATGCTTCCGCGTTGACTAGTCAAATATGTTGTGGCGTGTTAATATTTTCGACAGATTTCTTTCATTGTGAAAGCACTGCAGCTAGAACGTGTAGGCATGTTTACTCGGAAGGAAGTCTCAGTGTGTTTGTTGGGACTTCTTCCCAAATAAAAGCGCACATGCAGCGAGATTCAGGCGGCACCAAAATAGTCTTAACATGACACGCACACACACCCAATGTATGGCAACGTGCACACGGTTTGATTTCCCCGCTGCAACAAGCGCATGGGGAGTATACAATCTCTGTTAACCCAGGAGGTTGGGAACCGGTCGCGTTTTCGCGTAAAGCCACAGGTGGAATAGAGGGCAGGGCAAAAGTGCCTCGCGTCCCCCTCCCCCCCCCCCCCCGGTCGTATCTGTAGTTTTGGATTCCAAGAGTTTTCGTCTTGCGTGCAAGTCGCGGAGTCTCGCAAAAAAAGTTTGTAGCACTTAAAAACACTTTGCAGTTACATTCTCCGCCCCCCCCCCCGCTTTTCATGCGACGAGACGGCCAGCCCAAATAGATTTTTAAATAGATTTTTCAAAATATATTTCCTTTTAGAGTAGAATAAGGAACTCGAGAATTCTATTGAAGGAATCTTTCGACCCCCCCCCCCCTTCTAAGCCATCCAGCTCGGTAAGGATTACTTATGAGTAAACGTGCATCGGATCAGGCATTTCCCTTGAAGGGAACACGCAGACCCCCCGATACGCTGTGCAAAAGACAACTGCCGCGCCTGGATCGAGCGCCTCAGCCTATGAGCGCTCCCCTGTTTTCTATGCCACTGCCTTTTTTTTTGACGCGTCGGTGGATTGGCGGCGAAGGGAGGGGCGAGGCAAGGCACAAACAGGGAACCCGACGCCGATGGGAGCCGCTCCACCTTGCGAGGAGAAGGGGAAGCACAGGGAGTGATAGATTAGCTGTTGCGCGTCGCTCTCCACCGAGCAAAGTTGTCCTTCTATCCGATGCGCGTCTCTGCTTCTAAGTGGGGCGCCCATTTTATTTGGATTTTAGAGACGGAAGAGTCTGGATGCCTCCCCTTATTAGAACGCCTTTCTGATCTATTTTCTGAAGGGATCGACATCCTACAAAATCCAGGGGGACGTTTATAGTTTCCATGTAGCAGCATACCTCTTTATGTTTTAGTGGAGTTGTTTGGGAGGGAATCTTTTGCAGCTCGGGGCAGGGTGCAGTGCCTCCCCCACCCACCCAAATTCAGGGAGTTGAAAATCCTGATTTTTTTTTAATGCACCAACCCTCTTAGGCATATTGTTTACTAAGGGCTGTCAGGCATATAACTTGCCTTCTTACAACAACCTTGCCAGGCCAGAAGTCTTGTTCCCACCATGAGAACTGGGTTTGGCAGAGGAGAGATTTGAACTGTTGATAGGTTCACAAAGGAAGCCCCTCCATGCTCTTTTGAGATGATCGCTCTCAATTTGCATATAACAAATGGAGGCTGAAAGACAAAATGGTTGCTAACGTTAGGATTTGAACCCAGGACTGATACCAGCATTCTGGCCGTCGCTGGTTTTCCACGGAAAGTCCGGTATGGGGGTCTGGAGGCCTGCAATTTTCACACTAGAAATGCTTCTGACTCCAAGGGACCCCTGGTACTGCTGCAAAAACGCTTCTGGGTAGCAGGGTAACTGCTTGAACAGACCGGGCTGCTAATTCCAAGGAAAACTGACTGATAAAATGGGGAAGGGGGAGATTACCAGTACAATCCTAAACAGAGTTATTCCAGTCTAAACCCATTGAAATTACACTGTACAACACATTTTTGAGGGTCCGCCATTAGATCCCCATCCAGGCTGCAGTGATCTGTTTGTCTTCCTCGTCTCCTGTTCAGATGAATGCATCCCAGCACAGTTGCCCACCCTGTGCTAAACTGCAATTGGAGATCTCAGGTCAAGATTTCAAAAGTACCTTCTTAACCCCGCTGGTACAGACGGGCTGTATTACTGCTTCCCTTCTGGCCTTCTGAAAGAGCGACAATAGAAGGAAATCCAGAAACAAAAGCAACTTTTATTACTACCAACAAAAATAAGGCAATTACTGCCCTCTTGGAAGTCCATTTGAAATCTAAAGGGCTGATTTCAAAATAATGTGACAGATAATGGTGCAAGATAGACCAGGAAAGACTTCCGTATTTTGATGGATGTATCTGTGTAGGATGCCCCAACCTGGATAAGCCAGGAGAGCCTGATCGTGTCAGATCTCAAAAGCTAAGCGGAGTTGGCCTTGGTTAGTAATTGGATGGGAGACTTCCCACAAAGACCAGGGTTGCAAAGACAAGCAATGGCAAACCACCTCAGTTGGTCTCTTGCCTTGAAAACTCCAGCAGGGGTCGCCATAAGTCACCTAGGACTTGAGGGCAGGATTTCACTTCATCTCTGTAGGATAAACTTGTGTCCATTTTATCCTGGACTCCCCGAAAGGCTCCTGGGAAGTGTAGCTTGGTAGTAAACATGTGACTTGGCCCACTCTCTCTGATCCCAAAACAACAGGTCTCTGGATTCACGGGAAAGGGCGGTCGTAGTCCAAAGGCTTGGAGCCTTCCTCCCAACTTTCACTCTAGAGAAAAATGAATGTTGTGAAAACATATAGGGGCCTGCCCTGCTCTCTGCTTACCAACCCTCTAGCCACTGCACTTGCAATATTATTTTATAGGGTCTCTACCCCTGTTTACACTACAGGCGAATGCCAAAAACAGCATTTATCTCTCCCCCCCTATAACGATAAGTATTTTCAATACATTCTATTCAGAACCAAATAACTATACTTTAAAAACAATCACTCAGAACACCTGAATGTAAAAACATCCTGCATTCAGGTTTTAATTAGTTTCATGAAGAAACTAGCAAATTGTACCCTCAAGCAGCATTTTGGACTCTGATCCACACATTTTGAAAAATTTTTATTGGGTTAGAATCCATTATTTCCACATTTACATTCAATTTTCCCCAATTTTTTCATCTCTAACCCCCTCCCTTTCCCCCCCTTTTTGTTGACTTCCAACAGCTTTCCAACTCTTTGTCCCCTTTCCCTTACTTTTATTAGCTTCCTCTATCTAAAACAAATATATATTCTCCATTATTCTAAGCAGTACATCCTTAACTATTTTTAACATTATATGCCCAAACTGTAAGCCTTTGTTTCCATCTTAGATAAACAATTTATCCCAATTTTTCAATTTCAGGTATTTCTATATATCATAAACCATATAGATCATACATTCGTTTATATCAAACAATTTGACTTATTCTCTATATATATTACTCATTCTATCTTTTTATAATAGTTCTATATATCTCTCCTCACGTAGTCAATCAATTTGACCCATCTATATCTTCAGACATTCAGTTTGGTACAAAACTTGTCAGAAAAAAAAAGAAAATATTGTTAGTTAATCGCTCCTTATATTTAGTCCTTATAATTAATTATTTTCTCTATGTTCTGTTTGTTAACCTATATATATCTATATATATGTCAATCTATTAATCTGACTGCTTATTAATTCACATTTATCTCTTCTCCCCCCGGTAAAGTCTCCCCCCTCTACTTCAATACTTCAGTAGTTCTCAAACTGCCACAGTTTTCCTCCCACCTCCCATTTCTTCTCCAGGTATTGTTTCAGCTTCTCCCAGTCTGTGTTGAACTGCCCTGAGTCCAGATCTCTCAATTTTCTTGTCATCTTGTCCATTTCAGCCATATACAGCAATTTGTAAGTCCAATCTTCAATAGTTGGCACTTCTTGTACTTTCCATTTTTGCGCATACAAAAGTCTAGCTGCTGCTGTCATATAAAATATCAACGTCCTGTGTTGGGCTGGAATTCCCTCCATTCCCAAGTTCAGTAGCAGGAGTTCTGGGTTCTTATTAATTTGAAATTGTAAAATTTCACTCATTTCTCTTATTATTTCCCCCCAGTACTGCCTGGCTACCTCACACGACCACCACATATGATAGAGGGAGCCCTCATGCTTCTTACATTTCCAGCATTTATTAGAAGTATTCGAATTCCCTAGCGCAATCTTCTTTGGTGTCATGTACCAACGATAGATCATTTTATAAATGTTCTCTTTGATATTAATACATGTCGTTGTCTTCATTGTAGTTTTCCACAAGTATTCCCATGCCTCCATTGTTATTTCTTTATTAAAGTTTATAGCCCATTTCACCATTTGTGTTTTAACTATCTCATCCTCGGTATACCACTTCAACAGTACTTGGTATACCTTGGATATTCTTTTCTTATCTTCTTTAAGAAGGGTCTGCTCTAGTTCCGAATTCTCTATTCGTATACCTCCCTTTACAGAGTCCGAATTATATAAGTCTCTGATCTGTCTATACTGGAACCAATCGTAGTTAGGTGATAGTTCCTCTTGTGTCTTTATTCTAAGTTTGGATGCTTCAGTTTTAGTTATTTCTTTATACGTTAAACATTGTTGTTCATTATCAACAGCTCTCGGGTCTATCACCTCATATGGAACCACCCACAAAGGGGTTCCTTCTTGTAGATAAATTCTGTACTTCTTCCAGATTATGTATAGACTTCTCCGAACAAAGTGATGCAGGAACATCGAGTTGACCTTTACTTTGTCATGCCATAAATATGCGTGCCATCCAAATATTTTTTTATATCCCTCTAGGGCTAATAGTTTCTTGTTCTTTAATGTCATCCATTCTTTCAACCAAACTAGGCAGATTGCATCATAATAAAGTCTCAGATTGGGCAGTTGCATTCCGCCTCTTTCCTTTGCATCTTGTAAAACTTTCACTTTCACTCGAGGCTTCTTGCCTGCCCAAACAAAATCTGATATTTTCCTCTGCCATTTTTCAAATTGTTTGGAGTCTCTGATGATTGGTATTGTCTGTAGCAAAAACATTACTCTTGGTAACACATTCATCTTAACTGCTGCAATCCTGCCCAACCATGACAAATTCAATCTATTCCATTTAATCAAGTCTCTCTCTATCTGAGTCCATAGTTTTTCATAATTGTTTTTGAATAGATCTATGTTCTTTGCAGTTAATTCGACTCCCAAATATTTCACTTTACTTGTTACTTCACAATCCGTTGTTTCCATTAACAATTGTTGTTTCTGCTTAGTCATATTTTTGCATAATATCTTTGACTTCTTTTTGTTAATGAAGAAACCTGCCAAGTCTCCAAACTCCTTGATCTTATCTATCACTCTTGGCATGTTCTCCAATGGGTCCTCTACAATTAACATTATGTCATCCGCAAATGCTCTGACCTTGTATGAATAGTCCTTTATTTTTATTCCACGAATTTCATCATCTTGACGTATTTGTATCATCAGAATCTCCAATACTAAAATGAACAACAATGGAGATAACGGGCAACCTTGTCTTGTTCCTTTACTTATCGTCAATTTCTTGGTCAATTCATCATTCACCACAATTGCTGCAGTCTGGTCTCTATAAATTTCCTTAATTGCTCTGATGAATCTTTCTCCCAATTGTAGCTTTTCCATAGTGGCAAACATAAAGTCCCAGTTTAAATTGTCAAACGCTTTTTCAGCGTCAACAAAGAAGAAACCAACCTCTTTGTCACAACGCTTGTCATAATATTCAATAGCATTGATCACTGTCCTTAAGTTGTCTCTTATTTGTCTGTCTGGCAAAAAGCCTGCTTGTTCCTCCTCTATGACTTCCGAGAGCCACCCCTTCAATCTCTCCGCCAATATCTTCGCAAAAATTTTGTAGTCATTGTTGAGTAGCGATATAGGTCTATAATTTTTCACATTAGTCAGGTCTTGGCCCTCTTTTGGGATCAATGATATATTCGCTTCACTCCAAGTTTCTGGAATCCTTTGATCCCTTAAAACCCCATTCATCACCTCTTTTAGGAATGGTGCCAGTTCATTAGCCATTGTCTTATAGAATTTAGCCGTAAGTCCATCTGGCCCTGGCGCCTTTCCTAGATTTGCAGATTGTATTGCCTTACTTATTTCCTCGTCAGTTACTTCACTATTCAACTTATTTCTCCAAGCTTCCGAGATTTCTGGAAGTTTGGTTTTCTCCAAATATGACGCTATTGATTCTTTGTTTACTTCTTTTTTATTATACAGCTTAGCGTAGAATTTATAAAAGGCTCTACTAATGGTAGCCTGCTCCAAATACGTTTTGTTATCTTCGCAAATTTTATTTATTATCTTCTTTTCCCTTTTCTTCTTCAATTGCCATGCCAGGTACTTCCCAGGTTTATTAGCACCCTCAAACGCTTTTTGATTCAGTCTTTTGAGATTCCACTCCAATTCTTTATTGCTCATTGCTGTTAGCTGTTCTTGAAGTATTTTAATTTCCTGGTATACCTTCTTTTCCCTGGTCTCTTTTTTAGCTGTATTTCTTTGGCTTTTATTTTCTCCTCAATCTCTTGTCTTTTCTCCTCTTTCTTCTTTCTTGCTCTACCATTTAAGTCCATTAGTATGCCCCTTACAACCGCCTTGTAAGCATCCCAAACTTTATTGGTTGGTACTTCTTTATTCACGTTGTATTGTATAAAAAACTTTGTCTCTCTTCTCAGTATTTCCATATTCTCTCTTTCCTGTAACAAGTCCTCATTTATTCTCCATGCTTTCCTTTTTCTCTTTTTTCCAAATTTCCACATAATTGGGTTGTGATCTGAGCCTACCATAGGCATTATTTCTACCTCCTTAGTCCATAATGCTAAGTCTTTTGAGGCCCAGATCATATCAATTCTTGATAATGTAGAATGCCTTGCAGAATAAAAGGTAAACTGTCTGCTTTTAGGATATTCTCTCCTCCATACATCTTCAAGAGTCTCTTGTTGAATCAACTCAAAAAAAAGCTTTGGTAATAGTCCTCTTTTCTTTTGTGCCGTTGTAGTCTTTTTGTCTAGTTCCAAGTCTGTCACTCCATTGAAGTCTCCAGCAAGAATTATCTGGTCGTATGCAAGATCGTCTAAATGCTTCCTTAAATCCTCAAAGAAGCTTTCTTTTGCACCGTTAGGTGCATAAAGTCCGACTACCAACACTCTCTTTAAATTCCAAATACATTCCACTGCTACAAATCTAGCTTCCACATCTCTCATAACAAATTTTGGCTGTAGCTCCTCTTTTATGTACAACACCACTCCTCTTTTTTTCTTGTTGGAGGCCGCTACATATTCTTTGCCCAATTTTCCAGATTTTAAATATTTTACATCCTGCTTTCTGATATGGGTCTCTTGCAAACAAACAATGTCACATTTTTGTTTTAGTAGCCAGTGAAAAGTATTTTTCCTCTTATTCGGTGAGTTTAGTCCATTTACATTCCAAGATAATACTTTACACTCCATACTCATGATCTTGTTGGTAAGTCTTTTTCATTGTCCTTAATAAATCGCTCCATCTCTCGCTCAGATCTGATGCGTTTTTTGGCCCCTCCAAACTCAAAGGACACTCCTTCCGGTAACTCCCATCTGTACCTGATTTTCATGTCCTTCAAAATCTGAATTAGCACTTTATATTTTTTCCGGTCCAGTAACACTGATCTGGGCAGTTCCTTCATTATAATAATCGTCTTGCCATCAATCTCCAATGGATCTTGAAACTGTTTTGTCACAATCCTCTCTTTCATATTTCGTGTTGTAAACTGCACAATCACATCTCTTGGTAGTTTCCTCTGGGTTGCTATTCTCGAATTCACACGGTATGCCACATCTAGGATAGCCACAACTTCCTCCTCCTCCTTCCCCAGGTACTCAGCCAACACCTCAGTCATCTGTTCTTGCGCTGACTTTCCTTCCACTTCTGGCAAGCCACGAAAACGTAGCTGCTTCTCCATATGTTTAGTTTCTGCAACTGACATTCTCCCCTTCACCAATCTCATCTCTGTTTGTTGCGTGTCTGCTAAATTCTCCATCGCGTCTTCTACTGTTTTAACTCTCTGCTGCGTTCCTTGTAATTCATTTCGTATTGTTTCCATACCTTTTTTCACTTCTGACAGCTCCGATTTTACTGTCTGTGTAACCTCTTTAACCTCTTTTATCAGCTCCAATTTCGTGTCCTTAAGTTCTTTAATCATATCTAAAAGTTTTTTGTCCAGGTTTTTATCCAGGTTTTCTATTGCCGATTGCCACTCTTTTTTTGACATCGTGGGGCTTGCTTTAGCTCGCTCCCACGAATCCGCTCTCTTCCTTAACTCCGTGGCGTAAAATTTAACGTTTTTCTATTTTAAATGTCCCGGTCTTCTTATAGAAATTAAGTTTTAAAGAGTCCAAAATGTCGGGCGTCTTTTCTCTATGGTTTCTCTATGATTTTGTAATCCAAGATGGCCTACTTCCTCTTCCGCTGAAGCCGCGACCCTTCCCCTTTCAAAAATGGCGATTCCCTACTTCCTGCCCTCCAGCAAGGGCCGCTTCTCTCCAGCCACTCTATTGTTATTACGCACTTCCTGTCTCCCGTCTTCCCACAGCAGATCTCGCGATGGTGTCTTTTTCTCACAGCTCCAAAGCCACAGGTATTCAAAACAATAGTCCCATTTCTTTAATAACTTCTTTAAACTTAGTCTCTTTTTAAATTCGATTCCTGCCGAGTCTTCCCCTCCTTTTCACTAGTCTGTTGCAGTTTAAAAATCTACTTTTTTTCCTCTCTGTTTTTATCAATCTGTCCCGTCTCAGAAGATAATGATCTTTACCTTCTCTTCACTTTTCTCGGGTTGTAATCGCTGTTTCGATTTTAAGTTCTCCTCTCAGCTTCTTCCCCCAATCGATGCTTGGGTATGTAGGTCTTATGCCAGCCGAATTGGCCCCAAAACTGCCGCAGAGATTATAGCCGACCCGTCGCAAGGTGGGACCTCAAGGATCGGGGGGAGACTCGTTGTGTAAAGCCCCCCCTCGTCCGAGATCTAGCTCACCCTAGGGTCTTGAGCGTTCTTTGCCTGCTCCCCGCCTGAGAGCAGTCGGCCGCGGGCTATTTTCACCCCGCCGGCCGGTTAAAACGGCAGTCCGGTCAGCTCCGCAAGTGGAGCTGCGTTAGACCTCCATGGATCCCAAACAGGAAGTCAGTTGTCCTTCTATCCGATGCGCGTCTCTGCTTCTAAGTGGGGCGCCCATTTTATTTGGATTTTAGAGACGGAAGAGTCTGGATGCCTCCCCTTATTAGAACGCCTTTCTGATCTATTTTCTGAAGGGATCGACATCCTACAAAATCCAGGGGGACGTTTATAGTTTCCATGTAGCAGCATACCTCTTTATGTTTTAGTGGAGTTGTTTGGGAGGGAATCTTTTGCAGCTCGGGGCAGGGTGCAGTGCCTCCCCCACCCACCCAAATTCAGGGAGTTGAAAATCCTGATTTTTTTTTAATGCACCAACCCTCTTAGGCATATTGTTTACTAAGGGCTGTCAGGCATATAACTTGCCTTCTTACAACAACCTTGCCAGGCCAGAAGTCTTGTTCCCACCATGAGAACTGGGTTTGGCAGAGGAGAGATTTGAACTGTTGATAGGTTCACAAAGGAAGCCCCTCCATGCTCTTTTGAGATGATCGCTCTCAATTTGCATATAACAAATGGAGGCTGAAAGACAAAATGGTTGCTAACGTTAGGATTTGAACCCAGGACTGATACCAGCATTCTGGCCGTCGCTGGTTTTCCACGGAAAGTCCGGTATGGGGGTCTGGAGGCCTGCAATTTTCACACTAGAAATGCTTCTGACTCCAAGGGACCCCTGGTACTGCTGCAAAAACGCTTCTGGGTAGCAGGGTAACTGCTTGAACAGACCGGGCTGCTAATTCCAAGGAAAACTGACTGATAAAATGGGGAAGGGGGAGATTACCAGTACAATCCTAAACAGAGTTATTCCAGTCTAAACCCATTGAAATTACACTGTACAACACATTTTTGAGGGTCCGCCATTAGATCCCCATCCAGGCTGCAGTGATCTGTTTGTCTTCCTCGTCTCCTGTTCAGATGAATGCATCCCAGCACAGTTGCCCACCCTGTGCTAAACTGCAATTGGAGATCTCAGGTCAAGATTTCAAAAGTACCTTCTTAACCCCGCTGGTACAGACGGGCTGTATTACTGCTTCCCTTCTGGCCTTCTGAAAGAGCGACAATAGAAGGAAATCCAGAAACAAAAGCAACTTTTATTACTACCAACAAAAATAAGGCAATTACTGCCCTCTTGGAAGTCCATTTGAAATCTAAAGGGCTGATTTCAAAATAATGTGACAGATAATGGTGCAAGATAGACCAGGAAAGACTTCCGTATTTTGATGGATGTATCTGTGTAGGATGCCCCAACCTGGATAAGCCAGGAGAGCCTGATCGTGTCAGATCTCAAAAGCTAAGCGGAGTTGGCCTTGGTTAGTAATTGGATGGGAGACTTCCCACAAAGACCAGGGTTGCAAAGACAAGCAATGGCAAACCACCTCAGTTGGTCTCTTGCCTTGAAAACTCCAGCAGGGGTCGCCATAAGTCACCTAGGACTTGAGGGCAGGATTTCACTTCATCTCTGTAGGATAAACTTGTGTCCATTTTATCCTGGACTCCCCGAAAGGCTCCTGGGAAGTGTAGCTTGGTAGTAAACATGTGACTTGGCCCACTCTCTCTGATCCCAAAACAACAGGTCTCTGGATTCACGGGAAAGGGCGGTCGTAGTCCAAAGGCTTGGAGCCTTCCTCCCAACTTTCACTCTAGAGAAAAATGAATGTTGTGAAAACATATAGGGGCCTGCCCTGCTCTCTGCTTACCAACCCTCTAGCCACTGCACTTGCAATATTATTTTATAGGGTCTCTACCCCTGTTTACACTACAGGCGAATGCCAAAAACAGCATTTATCTCTCCCCCCCTATAACGATAAGTATTTTCAATACATTCTATTCAGAACCAAATAACTATACTTTAAAAACAATCACTCAGAACACCTGAATGTAAAAACATCCTGCATTCAGGTTTTAATTAGTTTCATGAAGAAACTAGCAAATTGTACCCTCAAGCAGCATTTTGGACTCTGATCCACACATATGACAGATGCAGGCCTACAACTTTTCAGCTTTAGTTCCTTGTGGAATAATAGGACATGTTCGTTGGAAGTTCCCAGCTAACACAACAGGGAATCTCCTCCTATACTTAAGTTATTTCGTAGCCAACCTTGCTCCGTATGCAGCCTTCTAAGTCATGGTACACTCATCCCATACTATGAGTCTACAGTCTTGTAAAATTGTTGCCTCTGCTGTTCTACCACCAGTATTGCAAGATGGTTGGCCAGTAATTGACATATTTAATGGTAGTTGTGTATGTCACAACACATGTAGCCCTTAGGTGCTTATTTTTTGTTTCCTGTACAAACCATTCAAATAGCCAACCTTCTTCCTCATCTGTGATGCTGTGGCTGAAGCTTCATTTCAGCTTGCAGCAAGACTTCGATCTCGGCAGAAGTCTGTTAAAACAGATGCCAGGAAAACCATTGACTACAGAAGTAAACAATAAGACACACACACACACACCAGCTAGATCAGCCCAGAGATTCATCTAGTTCAGCATCAGTGGTGTAGCATGAGTTGCCAGCACCCGGGGCAACTCCTGGCAGGAGGTGGCACCCCTGGCACCACACGTGCGTGCATGCAAAGCGTGCTCCCAGGACTTTGTGATGATGTCACTTCCTGGAAGTGACATCATCACACAGGGCACAGCGGCCCCCTGGGAGCACTCTCGCGATTCAGGCCACATGTCTCCCTGTCCCTTACCTGGCAGCCCTCTGTTGCAGCTCCCTGCAATGCCGCCACCAGCTTGGCATGCTCCTTGACCAGCAGCTGCAGCAGGAGGGCCAGCTCAGCATGCAGCAAGCCTGTCAGTGCAGCAGGTGGCTAGGGCAGCGCGGGTGGCTTCCCGCGGACGCAACACAGGCTCTTTGGCGTAGCGCCCCCTCAAAATTATGCGCCTGGGGCGACTGCCCCTCTCCCCCCCCCACGCTAAGCTATTGTTCAGCATCCTGTCTTACATACTGGCCAACCAGTTGCTAAGGAGGACCAGCAATAGGGCACAGAGGCTGAGGCTTTACCATGAAGTTGCCTCCTGGCACTGGTTTTCAGAGGTTCACTACCTCTGAATGTGAATGTTCCCTTTGGTCACCATCGCTAGTAGCTCATGTTAGAAATCATCCATGAGTCTTGTTACCAGAACTGCTCTTTATTATAATGGGGAATTAGCTATAGCAGTCTGTAACTTAAAATTAAGCGCGGATCATAACCTATGTATACGGAGGTCCCGATCCCAGACACTCTAGTGAAAAAGAGGCAGACTACAAATAGGTTCAAACACGTGTATTGTCTAACAATGTGGCGTAAGCCTGAACTTGCACAAGCATACAAGAAACACACAAGATCTAGGAAGCACAGAGTATGAAGTACAGAGACGTTCGCATTAGCTGGTTCCCAATGATGATAGGGGGAATACTCACTTATCCTGAAGCGAAGCAGAGACACAGCAGCGAGGGTGGCCCAATGCCAGCACTGGGACCACAGACAGACAGCGAGGGGTTCTGGATAGGATGGCACGCGCACCATGCGGTCTGAGAGGCCGGCTTAAATACCCCAAAACGTACCCTGGGGCTGGTGCTGTACTTGGTGGTTCTCACAGATTAAAACAAAGGGTCTAATGGGCTACTGAATGGCTTAGATGGGCCACTTTAGTAATCAGATTGTGATCAGTGACACCTCAGGAAGAGGGGACAAAAGAGGGAGGGGGAAATCCAAGTGGGCTGAAAGGATGTTCCAGCGGACAGGGCTTGTCCTGATGTCATCAGCTCTGGAATGCGGAGGTTTCTTTGAGATGCATTCTCTAAGTGCTTGGGATGGTCGGCACTTAGTTCCTTCTCCGGGGCGGCTCCTAAGATATGCAGAGCGGGGCGAGGTACTCTCGCTGCGGACGTGGTGTGCCCGCTTCGCCGAAATGGCTTCCCAAAGCAGTCTTCTTCCCAGGGTCTTCTGGCTGCCTGAGAACATGGATGCCGGCTGGGCATAGCTGGGGCTGGTTTGCAGGCTGCCCGGTAGCGAGGGCAAGCTCGGGGACCGGCCCGCGGGAGGCTCCAGGCGGGAACTGACCAGGGAGCGCCTAGCCAGGCTCGCTGGAGGTTTCCCCGGCAGGCGCCCGGCTGCTAGCAGCGGCTTGGGCCCATATGAGGCAGGCTTCCATGGAGGCAGGGGGAACGACACTTTAAAACACAGTCCAAAGCAGGGAACAGGCACGGTCCGTGGCAGATGGCAATGCAGGCACGGGGCACACTTGTAGCAGAGTCCAAAGCTCACACTGGGAGATCCAGATACAGGTCAGGGCAGGGCTGCCCAGAAGGAGAGTCCTTTCGTGCAGTTAACCAAACATGGAGTCAGTAAACTACACAGTCTATTACAGCAGCAGGGTAATTGACACGCAGGCAGGAAACTGACACGTGTATTAGAGCACACACGGGCAGGGCAATCTTTGTGTAGCAGTGAAACAGTAACGCAGGAAACTTTAACATAGTTCATGGCAGGCCTTAAAGCAGGGGAGGGGGCCTACTTGGCAACAGTCTGTCTAATCCCCTTGTAACACCATCTATCCTTGTGGCCATCACTATATCCTCTGGCAGTGAACCCCACATTTTAATCACTTGTTAGGAAAGAATTGCATTCTGTCCCCTTGTGATATATGTCCCCTTCTTTCCTCTCTCTCTCTCTCTTCTCCCCTTCTCTTCTGTATCTGCCCAGTTTTGATCAGGCATCTGACGAAGAGAACTTGATTCTCGAAAGCTTATGCTACAATAAAATTGGTTAGTCTTAAAGGTGCTACTGGACTCTTTTTGATTTTGCTGCTACAGACTAACACGGCTAACTCCTCTGGATTTTTGTCTGACCTGCTCTTAAACATCCTCAAGTTCTAGAATTTTGAGAGAGGAAGAAAAAGTTTTCTCTCTCCACTCACTCTGTCCTGGGTATGTTCTAAACCTCTCTAAGATCCCCCTTCTGTCAAATATTTCTTCCACATCTTGTGTCCCTTCCAAGCAGATGTATCAACAAGCTCGATACGAAATGCCCTGCCCCCTTAATAGAGGCTTAATAGGATGTGGTTTACCAGGTGGATGCTATTTACCTCCATGCCATGAAAAGCTTCAACTGCCCATTTCCACACATTAAGCCTATATAAAAGGGCAGGAAGACTTTTTTTCCTCTGGGTAACTCTACTTTCAAGAGGCATTGGAACTGTTCCAGTAAGCTAGTTTTCAGAGCCAAAGTAGTGTGGTGCTTAGAGTATCTGGCTAGGTTTTGAGAAACCAAGGCTGCTTCCACACATGTTGGATAATTCACTTTCAATCCTCTTTAGTGAAGATTTGAAACTGATTTTCCATGTGTGGAACAAAAAATCCACTTCTAAAGGATTACGAAAGTGCATTATTCAACATGTGTGGAAATGGCCCAAGTTTCACATCCCCACTCTGCCATGGAAGCTGCTGGATGAGCTTGGGCCCCGTCATTCTCAGCTTAACCTACCTCACACCATTGTTGTGAGGATAAAACAGAGGAGGGGAGAAGACTTTATAAGCTGCATTGGGTCCACATTGGGGGGAAATGGGATATAAATATTGAAATAAGTAATTTCTTGGCACCTGTTGAAGTCCCCCCATCTCTATTTTCCCCTGCTTTGGGAGATTGTCCTTCATTTTATTTTTTCTAAAAATGTCTTTTACTGAGGTAACCAAATGGAAAAAGGCAGCTTTCCTCATCTCTGTACATCAAAATCATCTTTCGTTCCTTTCTGACCCTTACCTATCTTTCTTCTTAGAAATAACTGCAGACGAGTTGAATTTTTTAAAAAAATATGCATTCTTTTCATGGTATCAGGGGTGCCAACTGACCAGACCAATCCCACACCCCACCCTACAAAAGCAAGAAATGGCCAGGGAAAGCATTCCACAGTGTGGAGATTTCATTTAGACTGATTTCCAGGCAAAGTAAAAATAGTTTTGTTTTTCCTGGGCTATTAATATTGACAGTTTAATTCACTAGCACTGCACTTGCCCGTATATGCATTTTTTGTTTTATTCTTTTGGATGTATTTTAAAATCTGTTCTAAGCTTGAAATCTGTGGCTTGAAAAGTGAGATATAAATATTTTACACAGAAAAAGAAATAGTACCAATTAAGCTGCTACTACAGGCAGAGGAGCAATGGAGTAGAAAAAGTTGGCAACCTGAGCTGGTGTAGGGATCAGGAAGAGAACTATTAAGGCAGACAACCTCTTACTGGAGATAAGCCCCGTTGAATTCAATGGGACTTATTTCTGAACAAGCCATGCTTGCAGAGGTGAGATAAGTGGCAACCACAGTTTTGCAATGTCCTCCCTCCTGAAAGACCAAAGAGGTTTGGTCCACCTCTTGTAGGATTGTCTGGAGAGATGTCCTTCCCCTTTAATAAAGGCTTCAAAGATATTATTTACCTCCGGGCAGTAAGAAGTTTCAGATGCCTGTTTCCATACATTGTGCCTTTGTTAAAGGGACAGGACATATTTCTCTAGGTTGCTGGCAAAAATGGATTATGGAACCTTCTTTCCAGTCAAAAAGACTTTTTCAGTTGTTCTTAGGGTCAAACTAAATGTCATAGGTGGGAGGAGATGAGATGCTGGGATTCAGTTGTCTGAAGATCAGTTCATCAGTTGGCAGCCCTCGTAATCCCTGATTTGCAAGATTTCTCTGATAAACTGTGAACAAGACGCACTCTTCACCTGCTCAGGAGCACTTTAACCTATTTTTACGTTGCATATTCCATGACTGAGCTCAGGTACAAATTAAGATGTTCCCAAATAGTCTTGCTCCAATCACTGAAACACACTCTTTAAAAAAAGACCACTGGGATTTAATACAAACAAACATTGAACTAAACTGCATTTAGATTCATCGAAAACACTTGCAGTTACATTATTCCTGCCAACCAAGATGAAATGCTGAACCTACTGAGGGCATCTAGTCAGGGAGTGATTATTGTGGATAGAACATTAAGTGCATCTTATTGTTTGCAAAGAATTGGCAATGGAGGTTGCTAAGGACGCAGCCTGAATGAGCTTAACAAAGGGAATATCTTTGTTTGTGTCTTTTGGGGCACCAATTATTATTTATCTGTTGTACAGTGCTTTAATTGGGGGAAATGATTCAACAAAAGTTATTTCTCTCACTCATTCTCCCGATACCTCTGGGAGTCCAGTTTACAGGCTGGGAACTGAGGCAGCAAATTGCTAGAATTGCCAGCTTGACAGGAGAAAAATATTCTGCCCCTTCAATAGAAGCTTAGACTGTAGAAATGGGCAGGTGAAGCTTTGACATGGAGGTAAACAATGTCTCTAGAGGAACCAGACCTTTGCCTCTGGGCTGCTTGGTGGTGCCACAACAGCAACGTCATAACACCACTTCTGGCTATGTACTTAGTTTACCATAGAGATTTGGGGAATTCCTAGAGCATTGCCATGATGTCACAACAAAGCTGTGAGGTAAATTAAGCTGAGAAGGAGTTATTAGCTCAAGATCTAGCAGGACAGTAAAGACATGCAAGACCTCCCTCCACTATTGACCCCCAAAGATGGAATTCAGAGCCTGTGACCATGGACCTCTCCTTCATGAATTTGTCCACTGCCCTTTTAAAGCCAGCTAAGCTGGTAGCCCTCGCTGTGTCCAGCGGCAGTCAGTTCCACAAGTTAATTACACTTTTCATTAAAGCTCTCTATCATGACCTCAAGATCTCTTTTCTGCTCTATTACCACAAGTTCAGACCTATTCAGCATATATTTAAAGTTAGGCTTCTTGGCCTCAATATGTATTACTTTACACTTAATTCGCACTACTCATTTACCGCAGTCACCCACTCTGTTTGCAGAGATCCTTTGGGAGATCTTCGCAGTCTACTTTGATTCTCATCGTTAGGCCATTTTGCTGCTCACCCTTGATTACAGATCAGTTATGAACAAATTACATAGCACTGTTCCCAGTACCAATATCTGGAGGACCTCAGAGCTTACCTCCTCCACTGAAAGATCTGTTTACTCCTTGTTGTTTAGTCAGTTTCTAAATCTGGAGAGGACCCATCCTCTTATCCCATAACTGCTAAGTTTTTGCCAGAACCTTTGGCAAGAAAATTTATGAATAGCTTTTTGAAAATCCAAGTATATAACATCTAAGTGGACCTCCATTATCAGTGTTTGTTAACCTCAGAGAATTCCAAAGCATCAGTGAGACAAGACTTCCCTTTAAGAAGACAGATTCTTCCTCAGTACTGCTTGATCCTTTAGAGAGCCAGCATGGAGTAATGTGCTAAAGTAGGATTTGGGAGTCCCAGATTCAAATCGCCACTCTGCCGTGGAAACTTGCCGGATGATCTTGAGCAAGCCACTCTCTCTCTCAGCCTAGCCTACCCCACAGGGCTGTTGCAAGGACAAAATGGAGGAGAGGGGAACAATGTTGTGAGTTGCTTTGGTTGTCTGTTGGGGAGGAAATCAGGATATAAATGAACAAGTAAATGTATTAATACGATTTCCATCACTCTAACTACTATGCAGTGGTTGCTCTCAAAGAAATAAATGTCTGTCTGGGATATACCTCTTCAGCATGCAGGTGGGGACAACCAACAGTATGTACCTCAAAAATGATTTCTGCATAGAAACTTGGATAATAGAGGATTCGGTTTCGTTTTCTCAGCCATGCCGGACGCTCCTCTCGGCTGGTCTGGGAGGAAACGACCGGGCACCCTGACCGGGCGGCTGACCCGCAAGGATTAGCCCCCAGGACTCCCAGGGAGGGAGCCAGGGTCCGGGACGCGGCGGGAAGAACTCCCCGAAATCAATGCAGGGGGGGAATTGCCCGTTTGTCCCTATGGAGGCCGGCAGATGTGCGCGGCGCCTCGAGTGCCGCCGGGCAACGAGAAACGGCAAGTAAAAGAAACAGGCGGAAGCCTGTAAACAAGCGAATCCCTTCTGTTCTACAAGCGTTTGTGAAGGAGAGGTTGATCTGAAGAAGACTCGCTCTTCCCCTTCGTTGAGTTCCAGAATTTTGTTGGCGCCCCCCCCCAAATGGCAGCAAAGAGGCAAAGTCCCGCTCTCGGTAAGTCAATCTCGGCTACCTTGCAGAAGGGGGAGTCGCTCGAAGAGTTGGTACGCAGGGCGGTGGTGGAAGCTATAAAACCCTTTGTTGACAAGCTGAACGAAACTGATCAAAGGGTGGGCTTAATTGAAAGCGAGGTGAAAACCATTAAGGCAGCAGCGGGGGGGGCAGAAAAGTCTGCTCTGGAAAGTGCGTCACTTGTGAAGGCTACAAAAAAGGACCTGAAGTTGGTGGAGAACCAGCTGATCGGGCTACAGGTGGAACGAACGCAGACAATTTTGCGTCTCCAAAACGTGAAAGAGGAGGAAAATGAGGATCTGTGGGATTTGGTCTCGGAATTACTGGCGACACCCGCGAGGACGACTAAAGAAGAGGTTAAAAGCGCCATTTTGGAGGTCCGTCGGGCTTCTTCAAAATATGCAACAAAGCGACAGTTGCCTCGTGAGATCATTATTGACTTTTCATCTAAAAAGATTCGGGACACCATCCTATATAACTCATACAATGCGGATTTGGACTTTATGGGTTTGAAAGTCAAGATTTTGAAGGACGTTCCATTTCTAGTCCGGAAACGGCGTTTTAAATATAAAAAGTTTGTAGCACTTCTGAGGGACCATGGAATAAAGTACAAATGGTTATTCCCGGAAGGAATATGGTTCAGATATAAAGATCAGGCCTATAAGATATTATCAGAAGATCAACTAAAGGATTTTGAGAATAAAAACCCAGAACTCTGCTGCACCAAGAACGAAGAAAAGGAGGAGCCGGAGGGGGGGGGGGAGGAGGAGAGCATCGCAACAGCAGTTGCACAGAGAGAATTGCGTCCGGGACCTAGAAGGGGGAGGAAAGTTTAACCAGAATTTGAAATGTTTATTCTCTGTATGATTAACCACTCCATCATTATTTTATGGAGCTATTTTTGTATTGACAGTATGAAGGGAAACATTGAAGTGTAGTGTTTAGTGTTTGTAGTTCATTCCCCCCCTTTTCTTTTTCCACCCCCCCTTTGTCCCTTCCCTCTCCCCTTTCCTTGTGATAGTTTTGTGTAGTGTTTTGTAGCTATGAAAAATAAAAAAAAAAAATAAAAAAAAAGAAACTTGGATAATAGAGGGGGAAGAGATTCTGTCTAGTCTTGTCCCTAATATGCTAATGTTCTCTGTGAAAGGGCCCCTGACCTGGATAGCCCAGGTGAGCCGTCAGATCTCAGAAGCTAAGTAGGGTCGGTCTTGGTTAGTAATTGGATGGGAGACCTCCGACAAAGACCAGGGTTGCAGAGGCAGGCAATGGAAAACCACCTCTGTTAGTCTCTTGCCATGAGAACCCCGCCAGGGGTTGCCATAAGTCAGCTATGACTTGCGGGCACTCTCTACTCCACTATGTGAAAGGAAATGGGATTTTATTTTCTATGGAGGATCACTCTGTCTTGTGAGCCTCCCTTTGCAATCCAAAGTGGAACAGCCCAGACATCTCAATGAAAAGTAGGCTAAAATCTCCGCTCCTTCAGAAGACTTCTCAGGATACATTGGCTGGGAGACAGTTAAATAGGTTTGGGGACTGGTTTAACATTTGAAGTGTACGTATGCTTGTCAGCCACTCTCTGGGATCAATACATGAACAGCCCTCTTTGCCAGTACTCTTGACAACCAATGTGAACCGCTTGAAAACAGTGGATGGTCACGAGGGTTGCCAGCCTCCAGGTGGTGGCTGGAGATCTCCCGGAATTACAACAGATCTCCAGGCCACAGAGGACAGTTCACCTGGAGAAAATGGCTGCTTTGGGGAGGGGGGGGGACTCTGTGGAATTCTACCATGCCGAGGTCCTTTCCCTCCTGAAACCCCGCTTTCTCCAGGCTTCACTCCCCAGATCTCCAGGAATGTCCCAGATTGGAGCTGGCAACCCTAATGGTCACATTAACCGCAGCTTTGTGAGGAATGCCTATGTCTTTTCTGACTAGGCCTCTCTCTCTCTCTTTCTTTCTTTAAATGGAGAGAGTCCCCAGATACCTTTCTTAATGTTGCTTCCTGTTTGTGATCTGTGGGTCAAGGCCATAATTATAGATCAGCTGTTTGGCTCACCTCAGCTGACACTTTGAAATGTAATTTAGGATGATTAGGCAACCTCAGAGCTTGATGGACCAGGGGGCTGCTTAGGCTGTGGTAATTTTTTTTTTAAAAAAAAGGCCACACGGCTGCACGAGCCTTTTCTGAGCCAGCCAACCGTTCCACCTGGACCCCACTACAAATTATTGTTTTCAATTACCACCTGTGTACTCTTTCCCATGCAACTTATTGATGTCGAATTACAGCAACACTGGTATAAATAAGTTGTGCCGTGCTTGTAAAATGGAAGAAAATTTTGTTGTAGCAATTATGTTCGGCAAGATGACAAAATAAATTTCCAGTGCTGCGCTTGCAACAACTTGGGGAATTTAAACCTCATAATTTCCATTCATTTTGGATAATTTGAAGTAATTTCTATATGTAATAACTTTGTAATGAAAAACGCAGCAGTGCTGAAGTGATTTCGGCTCTGCTCTTTTGTTTCCGTCGGTCAGTTGAGGCTCCGGTGGCATAATGGGGTGCTAAGGTAAAGGAAAAAAGAATAAAATAAATAATAACGATAATATTTCCCTTTCGTATGGGCTGAGTAATTCTTTCAGCAAAATCACAAACTAATACCAAGACTAAATCTCTGTCCATGAAATGAAAAATAAATTGAGTTAAAGAAAGTGAAAGAGTATCAAAGGCCTTGGATGTTTTATTGCGGCTTTATTGAATTGCAGCATCTCTATGTTCTATCACATGTCCCGAGGGGTTACTGTTCCAAGGAAGGGCACAGAGAGACAGCCGTATATGTCCCTAGATCAAAACCCAAGATGGCTGGACTAAATCTCTTTGGCAAATTATGTTTCATACTAATTTTTTTAAAGGAAATAAGTAAGTTTGTAGGTACCTTTTTAAAAAAAGAGTTTCAAGCAAGCTCAGGGGGGGATAATCTGGTTGGTCAAGGGTGTCTTTTTTTAAAAAAAATGAGAGCCATAGATGTTTGATTTTTGGTTGATAAGTAGGTAGGTAGGTAGGTAGGTTGGTTAAGTGTTTATATCCTGTTTTTCAGCCAATTCCTATCAAGGAGGCCTACACAGAAACTGAAAGAAAGAAGTCAAGCCAGTCTTTCTGTTGTTTCAGGTGATATTTGTTGCTGTCTCCATTGCACTTTTCAGACCAGGACAGTCTTAGCCAATATGCAACTGGGGCCGCTGCCTTGGGCTGTGCATTGGTGGGCACAATGGCCCACAACCCCATGCCCTGATGGAGAGGGGAAAGAAGAGGAAATGCAGGCTGCCAGCTACATCTACACTGTTCAGGGCTTTGGTTACTCATCTAAGGTGATGGCTGCACTTGCCTGCTCCATCTGTGGCTTCAGCACCTGGCTTCAAGTGGCAGCTCCCATCTGCCTCATGGGGAGGGGTGAGGGCAGCCCATTGCTTGGCCCCAGCCGGGGGAGGTGGTAGGGGGTGACAGCGATTCGGTGACCCCATCCTGGACTTTTGCCAAAGCCCTAAAATCATGAAGATCACCCAGTCTCGGACTGCTGCAGCTGGGAGTGGGGGATATATTTCACCCATAAAAGTAGGAGTTTGGCATACCATCAAAAACCCGATTATGTTGTTCCAGGGAATAAGACTGGGTGATAGTTGGTGGCTCCTTCCTACTAGCAAGATCTGGAGATTCATGATGTTACCAAGGTCTCTTCTCATACCTGTATTTTCCAGTTGGATGCTGCTTGCTACTCAGCTGAAAAGGTTTCGTATTGTTTCCTTCTCAGCTTCTATGGGTTAGCTGACCATTGAGGAAGGCTAATAGGTGGTAGTTAGGCCAGGAAAACTAACAGAAGGGGCCTCTGGTAGATAGCTGCTGATGGAATCCAACTTATGCATTTCCTCCATGGGAAGCCTTTACATACAGGAAATAGCACAAAAACCTGAGTTGATAATTCATGCATATGTTTATTATGCTAGGAATCTGTAGCCAATTTCTGCTTCCCAGTGTGCATCTGTGCATCATAGAGTTGCTGACATCCAGGTGAGGCCTGGTGTTCTCCTGAAATTACAAGTGATCTTCAGACTACAGAGGTCAGTTCCCCTAGAGGAACCATAGAGTCTAGTAGAAATATAAATCCCAGAGTAGCTAAAGAGAGGGGATGTTCTAGGACTTCCATTTCTCCTCTAATATACCATAGAAGAGATCTGATGAAGAGAGCTGTGGCTCTCGAAAGCTTATGCTACAATAAAGTTGGTCTTAAAGGTGCTACTGGACTCTTTACTATTATACCATAGAAGAAACTGCTAGTCACATGTAGAGGCCTGTTGGGTATTGAGAGAGAGAGATGGATGGATCCTCCTATGGCTCTTCAGATTGGATTTTTCTCCTTAACACTGAAGTGGGGCAGGGGTGGGGGGAAGCTTGATGGCAATTTTGAAATATTTCTTAGGGGAAGTGATAGAAAGCAGGATATTTAAATTTGGGGGGAGCTCATTCCCCTCCCCACCCACCCACCTCGCCAAGAACTGTCCCCAAATTTCCAGGACTTCCCTAAGCCACAGTTTGCAACCCAGCCATTATGGAATACGTGATAGCAAACACGCTGTGTGCATATTCTGGTTGTAGAACTTCCTTGGCACAAAATTCACACCATTTTAATGCAAGGAGGGCCCATTCCATGGTAATGATTTTTTTAAAAAATAGGGATGGTTTGTGTAAAGTTTGAATTAATCCTGAATCTACTGAGCTGTCTCAACTCACATACTATGGACTAGGAGCTTTGTCTTACACCTCTGGCTGTACCTGAAACAGGAAAGGAAATAGATGTTCAACGCAGAGGTGTTCCAAAGATTTCTCTCTCTCTCTCTCTCTCTCTCTCTCTCTCTCTCTCTCTCTCTTTCTCTGCTATGAAATGATGAAAAATCATGAAAACTTTATTGTACCTTTTTTCCAATTTGTTTATTTCAATAGCACTTTTGTAAGCAGCTTTGGGTTCCCATTTTAGAGAAAAATAGGACAAAATTTTTTTAAAAAAAATCCGTCTTCCCATTCTATAGTTGAAATTCGGAGTATGAAAGAAAGCGGCATGTAAAAGGTGTGGCCCGTATTGAGAATTTCTCTTTTCCTGAGACTTATTCTGCCTTGCTGCCTGTAGCACCATTGGAAGTGGTCTGGTTTTTCCAGGGTGGGTTGGGGAGCAAAGCCATTCAGGAGGTTAATTTCATCTGGATAAAGATTTGTTCTCAGGTTTCACTGAGGCAGAGCACAAATTGGTTATTGTCTAATCCTTCTTACCAGAAGTGCAGGAGTTGCCATATCAAAACAGATGCTGGTTATTTGTTGCGATTTCTCTTTTGTCTCATTACTTACAGTTTTGCCCCGTATGCATGCAGCCTCAGAACAGGGCACCTTAACTAGGATATAGTTGTAGGGACTAGATCACAATTTACACTAATGTATGTGAATGGTTTGAACTTCAAAAACAACAACAACAACAACACATCAATGTGATTCTTGTAAGTTCTGTCAACTTTACCTGGGCAAAAATAGCACACTGGAGTAAATCAAGTTAGGCTTGTTGAGAAATGGATGAGGAATGCGAAGATGAATTTGAAAGCTCTTCTTCCCTGGTGCTAATAGAAAGCCTCTTTGTGTTTAATACTGTGGAGAAATATATGTCCAGGGGCAATCCGTCCAAATGTAAATACTGCACCCTGCCAGCACTGCCGAGATCAATGAGAAACTGGATTATCTGCCTCATAAATGCTGGCCATTTGATCAGAGCCAAGGGCTGACTTGAAGCGTGCTCTTGACTTTTTTCAACACATCATCTTTTATCCTTCCTTTGCGTTCCTTTTGGCTAATGAATCTAAGGTGTGTAGAAAAGTACAGAGCAAAAGGCCCCAAGACTGGAAGACCCCCAAATAACTCCAGAGGGGTACCCCCCCCCCCCCGATAATAGTCGCTTGTGTCCCAAATGCAAAATCACATCCCATTCGTACCATATGTAAAAGCTAGAAGAAGATAACGTTTTTTCTTCACAATTTGGAAGTGGTTTGGGAAAGAAATTGCAGGTCATGGTACATATGTTTGCCTCTGGAAAAGAAGTTTTCACATGGTTTGATCAGAGGCAAGAGTGAGGCAGAAGAAAGATGGGTTTTGTGCAGTGGATAGCAAAGCTTCTCCCAAGAAATTGTCAGCTCTTTTAAAAATATATTGGGTTGTAACCTGCAGTAAATTTCTGCAGACGGAAGGGATTTCCATCAACAGAACAAGACTTCCTCACCCCCTGCTGCAGTTCAAAATGATCCTTGGAATGTTGTTGCTTGCGGGAAATAGAGGACCCCCAGACACAGTGTGAAAGCAAAGCCCAAGGTCTGCTGCACCAAGGGGAATCAGCAAAAAATTAGCCCCCCCCCCACTACGTTAGTGGAAATTACTGTGGAATCCAAGCAAGCCTCTATCTGTATCCATCCTAATTAATGCAGTATACCTAGTTTCATCTATGTAATCCATTAGATATTTTACTTTCTACACATTTTTGGAATCTGATATTTGGTTGAATAAACCAAATATTTTGAGCTGTGAGAGGTGCATCACCCCCACCCCCATTTACCTGACCCTGATCCACCAAGCACCACCTCCCAGCATACCAGAACTTGCCAGGATTCACCCCATACCACTAAAAATTACTAAACCCTTAATTCTGACCTGCCAAGTACCACCCCCTGACCAGTTTTGATTGAAATCTGTTATTCCATTCCTGGCTTGGCCAGGTATTAAAACCAAAACTTGATTATTCAAGTAAAACACTTTTTCTTCGCTCATTTAGTAATTAAACTTGTAGAATTCACTGCCACCGGGTGGGGTGATGGCCTCTAACTTAAAAATATTTCACAGGGGCTTAGACACATTCATGGAGGATCAACCTATGAACAACTATTAGTTATGATCACTAAATGGAACCTCCATGTTCAGAGGCTGTCTGTCAGTACCAGTGACCTGGATAGCCCAGGCAGGTCCACTCTCATCAGATCTTGGAAGCTAAGCCAAGCTGTGGTTAGTAATTGGATGGGAGACCTCCAGCAAAGAGCAGGGTTGCAGAGGCAGGCAATGGCAAACCATCTCTGTTAGTCTCTTGCCTTGAAATCCCCACCAGGGGTCGCCCTAAGTCAGTTATGACTTGATGGCACTCTCCACCACAATACTGTGAGGCAACACTTGGGGTAGTGTATTGGTTGTTTATTATTCCCCGAATGCAAGCACTGCAATCCAACACCTACAGCAATTAAACAGCAAGCCTGTCAGTACCTAACACCAAACACTAACGCCATGGGGTCATGACTTGGCAAATCTGATTCCCACCCCCCCTTCTTTTCAAAACTTGTGTTATATCTAGCTGATGAGGAGTTCTGATGTGTTCAAAAGCTTGCATCATGTTTCATGTCATTGCGGTGGGGCCCTCATAAAAAGTATTACGTGGATTTTGTTTCTTATTGCTTTCCTGGCCTGTGGACATTAAATCAGCCACTGTGGGGTACACTAGATGGACTTCTGGCTTAATCCCACAGGGCTTCCCCTTACGTTAGTAAATTTCTGATGGGTTCTGCTGTCTTTTCTCTCAATGGGCTTCAGTCCTACAAAAGCCCACCCTCACACCACCCAGTTCATTAAGAACAAGGCTTCTTGCACGCTTCTCTTTACTTATAAATCACACCAACTTCTTTCTTTTTTTTAAGACAGTGTTCATGGTCATAACTTAGGGCATGAAGCACTCTGGCACTCAGTCATTAATTTTGGGGAAATCACTGCCACGATACATAGCTATGGCCACCACCTGAGATGATTCCCAAAGGTGATGAGACAAATTCATGGAGCATGGGTCCGTCAATGGCTATTCACCATTATGTATAAAGGGAACCTCCATGCACAGGGGCAGTAAACCTCTGAATAGAGGGAGGCTTTGGCCTCTCTGCCCTTGCTTGTGGGTCTTCTGCCACATCCCATTGGCCAGTATGAGAAGCAGGATGCTGGAATAGAATGATGATTGGTCCAATCCAGCAGGGCTGAATCCTGTTCCCCAAATAGGGTTCAACATTTATCTACTGAATCCACCCACATAACAATTTATTGTACCCATGTCACAGACTGGTATACTCAATATGTGCACTGGGGTATAGAGCTGTAGCTGTTGGCACCCACCCTGCTCATATTCAGCATAACTTCTGCAAGAACATGCGTTAACTATGTGCAAACTGTCCCATAGGAGTCACACATACAGAACCCATGCTTTTACAAACTACATAAGTGGGTTGTGTATTTACAATCCTTGCTTGATGCCCAATTGTGAACTAAGGGCTTATATGCACACAGTTTGTATATATGCATAGGGTTCTTGAAGAAAAGAGACCAGAAGTACAAAATAAGTGTTGCGGGGCAAAGGGGTGCAAAAACTGACTGTCTGTCCTGCTAACATCTGTAAAGTTCTAGTCAACTAAATAATTCTGCAAATGTCGATTAATTGTATTCCTTTTTAATTAAATGAGCCATGTGAGGCCAGCCACTGTCATTACTTCCATTAAAAAGGTGGTTTTGGCCCTACTGCATTAACCCTAGTTAGCTAAAAACATCAGAATCGGCATTGCCTTGGCCCTTTTCTTCTTCTTCTTGTTAATGAAACACAATGGACCAAGGAAGATACTAAAGGCCAGTTCGTATACAGCTTGTCAAATCTCTATTGACCCTGCAACAGGTAAAAAGTTTATTGCTCCTCTGTAAACGAATGTGGCAGATAACCCGCGGAGTATCGAGATGTACTTAACTCTTTCACTGCATGAGAAAAGCATTCGGAAAAAGGAGATATTTGTGGGCTATAAGAAAAATTTAGACCAGGTTCTTGTGTTGCTTGGATGACACAGGAGCTCTATCACTTCTATGCATATGGCAGCATGAGAAGCTCAGGACCACAAGGGCCCCATCTACCCTTGGAAAATTGACTTCATGCTAGCATGGAATAGATCCACCATGTTTCTGCTTCATGGTTTGGGCTTTCTATGTTACCAGCACTACAGGAATTAGTGTTATTGCTACAGTTCCCACAGCCACCAAGGCTCCATAAGTAACCAAACTGTAGAGCAGTGATATTCACTCAGTGGCTCAAGAACCACATGTGGCTCTTTGTCATGACAGCTTTGGCTGTTCTGAGCATTGTTCCCCAATGTCACACTTGCCCCATATTTCAGGAAAGCGGTCCAATGGAGCTTGTGGTTGGCAGTTGGTCTCTGAGGAGAAGGCCTCACATCAAGGTTGGAAGTAAATGTGGCTCTTTTCGTTCATGGTAATTACAATTGTGAGCTGTGCCTTAGTTGTACAACATCTACTTAGCCTGCAGATAGTCCCATGTCCAATCCCTAGTAGAGATGGGCACAAACCAAAATACATACCAAAGTTCTTCACAAACCAGGCCATTTTTCACTTCGCAAACCGGCGATTTGTCGGAGGGCATTTCTTACGACCCATGATGAACCGCTATGATTTTTAGCTCGGTTCATTGGGTTCGTTTTTCAGTTCATCACTGCAGACAGCCTGGCGCGGATCCTAGGCAATGGGAGGGATGGGCTTTTTGCAGATCTGCTGCTGCCCCAGAAGTGACATTTTCATGAACCAAACGAACCAGTTCACGAACCGGGCAATTTCATGCCAGTTCATGGTTCGTGAAACACGATGAACCACGAACCACAACGAACTGCCATTTTCCCAGTTCGTGCCCATCTCTAATCTCTAGCATCTCCACTGAAAATTATCAGGAAGTAGGTGATGCAAAAGACCTCTACCTGAGACCCTGGAGAGCTGCTGCCAATCACAGTAAACAAGACTGACCTTGAGAAACCACTGATCTAATTCAGTATAGGGCAGCTTTCATGCAGTTCTCTGATAGTCACAGAGTGAGTACCACTACCTTAGACCATGTTTAGATGTGGTGAGATGGTCTAAGAGTGCCACGTCTTGGCTTAAGTATGCAGGTTTGGTTCTGGTCAGTGCCCTGAAGCAGAGACCTGTATTGGCCAGGGGGCTGGTCCTTGATGTCCTCTAAGGTCCCTTCCAATTTGAGGACCTGGAAGTTCGCCTGCCCACTGCTTCCTGTGTCTGTGCTTCATCTCATGCCAGTAAGTATCTAATCTCCATCAGGAAAACACACAAGCTAATCTTGCGTTGAGGCCACCTGCTAGAGCAGATACAAACATTCTATCTTGGGTGAGTCTGAAAAGAGCAGAACTAGGAACTACAATTGTCTACATCATCACTTTTAAAACTGGCCTTAGTGTAGTACTCAGAAAGAGCACTGATTTCTTTCTCAGTCCACTGCTTGTCCCATTCCTGCTTCAATTAACATACCTCTTAGCACTCCATTAAGCAGGTACTATTGTGTTTGTTTAGGTAACCATCTAGCAACTTCCCTCAGTTCAGCCAGGGCCCCCTACACTTCTTCCACTAAAAGTTGTTCCTTTCCTTCCATTCAAAATAAATTGGATTGCAGTGCCAAAGTTAAATTCAGTGAATCAGATAGTACACATCACACCTACACCCCTGGTTATCCATCCTTTCAAAGAGGACGTGCTACTCAGAGCATTTCTCTCAATAAGCAAACAAATAACCATTGCAACTTTTAAGGGACAGTAGTTATTTCTGAACTTGCAAAACTTGGTTCTCCAAAAAAGACATCTCAAAGTTCCTATCTTTTGTTCTGTGTGCACTCACATTAACAAACGAGGGTGCAGGATTTTCTATACATATTTGATTTTTAAAAGCTCCCAAACTCATATTTATTTCTTTTGAACATTTATAGGCTGCCTCTCCAGAGACCTGCTTGAGGCAGCTCACAAAGTCAATACAATAAAGTAATAAAAAAACACAGCATAATAATTATCAGTACTAAAACAAGGCATTACAAACAAGCAAGACACCTAGAAAAAGCATCAATCATTCAGCAGAGTAAAATGGTATCCATAAACAGTCATCAGGTAAGAAGCAGATATTGTGGAACTTAGCTACAAAAGATGAAACCCTCCATTAAAAGCCTGGGTACATAAGAAGAGCCAGGCTGGACCAGACCAACAGTCCATCTAAGCCAGTATTCTGTCTCACTCAGCAGTTGCCCTGGAGAGCCACTCCACAGAGCCTAGGAGGCCAGACCTTCTTGGACGCTGCCTCATAGTGCTGGTGGTCAGTGGTTTAACTACCTTTGAATAAAAGTGAAAAAAAGAAATGTTTTGGCTTGGAGTGGGCACCAAGTGACCCTTCAAGGGAGAGGGCAAATTAACCCCAGAAAAAGACCTATCTCTGATTATCACTTATCTCACATATGCAGGTGGGCACAGACAGCAAGACTTGGGGAAAGGTTCTTAATCGGGAAGGTTCTTAATAATAATAACAACAACATTCAATTTATATACCGTCCTTCAGGACAACCTAATGCCCACTTAGAGTGGTTTACAAAGTATGTTGTTGTTATTCTCATGACAAACACTCTGAGGTGGGTAGGGCTGAGAGAGCTCAGAGAAGCTGTGACTGACCCAAGGTCACGCAGTTGGCTTCAAATAGAGGAGTGGAGAATTAAACCCTGCTCTCCTGATTAGAGTCCTGCCAGTCTTAACCGCTACACCAAACTGGCTCCTACTTGGTGTAGCCCATCAAGTACCACAACCCCACATTTAAGCTCTTAAAGGTAAGAAAAAACACTCAAAAATATCACTATTCCATAATTTCAAAGAGCAGGAGCAAGTGCGGGCAGGAAATTCTCAACGTGCAGCGTGGAATAGTCAAGGAAAGGTTTTGAGGGACAAACCAAAATGGTCAACGCATCTCATGATGCTTCCAAAAAGGACCATCTTCGGGGTTAGTTGTGCATAAACCACATCATGCTGAGGAGGCAGCAACAGGATCAGGTGAGAAGCTATTGTGGTCCCTGATCGATTTGCAGTAATTTTAAGAGATGTTTGTGGGGGGCGGTGTATAGGAAAAGAGGGGAGAGAGTTGCCAACTTTTTTACTGCTACTATGTCTTTTACAGCCTGCTGCTCAGAAATTTAAGAGATAACTTCTGCTACTCCCCCTTCCAAGCATATCTTAATCTCCTGAATTTCTGACTGTTTGACTGCTGTTAAAGGCACAGGAGTAGAGCTGGATATTAGTGTTATTGTTATTGCAAAGCCAGTAACTATAAAATAATAGTGCTGTGCAACACTGTTTTCAACACACACATTCCTCCACCACACTTTTTCTTCTAGCCTTGCATTGCCAACTTTACTGCTCACCTCTGCAGCTGCGCCTCTACAAGCAAATATCTGCTGCCCTTTGAAGATGCTGTAAAAAAACCCTTCACTTGCTAAGGCATAGCTAGTTCAGCCAGGTGAGAAGTTGGCAGCTTCTTCTCAAGAGGCCAGAATAAGGTGATTGCTTCAAATGGTGTGAAAGTTTTTTTTTATTTTGTTTCTTTTTCCTGGATGTAAATTGGCAATGCAAACAGGACTCCCGTGAATTTCTTACCTGCCTGACCGTGAAGCTTGTAGCATCATGATGGGGAAAGGGTTAAAATCTTGCTTGGCAAAGGGCAGGCAACAGCCAAACATTGTGAAATCAGACCCAGAGATCTGGACAGGTACGAGGGATAGTTTCAGAGGGTGCCCCAGGGCCACACCTGATGCCAGGATCACATGGCCAAGGTGCTGATAAGAGAACTGAACTTGTGCCAAGCAGATGGAAAGCAGGAGGGGAAAGGGGAGGAGAAGATTCCAAGGTACAGGGCCTCAGATGCAACAAAAAGACACTCTGCAGATGCCAGAACACAAGCCCACCCAGATCTGACAGTTCCACACACTGAAACATACAACCCCCACCACTGTACTGTAAAAGCAAAGTGGGTGCGGCTGAAGGCAGCTGACCTCCCCCTGCACGTTGCGCTGAGGCTAGCTGAGATAAGGAATTTGGGTGGGGGGGAGCTGTAGGCAGAGGGAAAGGTCAGCTTCCTTCAGCAGTGTGCTTTTGAAATTCAATCCCTGCCTGCTCTTTATATATGATTGAGGAAGTTCTGTGTTTGAACACCTCAAACTGCCACCCCTCAAGCACATTTTTCCACTGGGCCGAAGGTTGCCAACAAACTGGAAAAAGAGAAGTTCTTCTGTCCCTTTAGCAGAGGTTTAATATGTGGAAATGTGCAGGTAAAGCTTTTCATGACAGTGAGGTAAATAACATCACCTGATAAATAACAGGCATTAAGTGTCTATTAAAGAGACAGGATACTATTTCTTCAGGGTGTTGGCAGCCATAACTGGTCCGGCTCCCGTGCCTTGAACAGTGATACGAAATTGAGCAAGTGAAGCATTTCATAACAGTATCTCCTTGCCCATAAAACCTTCACCCACTCGGTTTCCGTTGGTCAGGCTGTTGTTTAAGGTGCAGGGCTAGTGAAATGATTGCAGCTATCTGATTCGCAGGGGGAAAGACTGCCACCACCACCCCAAGCTTTGTGATTAGTTTTCTTAAGATCAGCTACACAGCACAAAACGTTACACATGCTTTTGCATTCTCCAGAACTTTTCATCAAACTGGATGTTAAAGGGGAGACAGTTGGCATTTTAAGCCATGATCTTATCCTGTGTGGAATATCCAGAAGACTTAAAATAGATGCTTGATGGAAATCATGGACTGAAACATCCCCACCTCTCCACTTTTTCAGTCTAATCCAAAAAGCACTTTGCTGGGAATAAGCCCCAATGAAGTAAACAGAACTAACTTACTGTTACCCTAGATGTGGGGGTCTCCTTGTGAATTGGGGGAGTTAGCATATAAGGAGAAGCAGCGAAAAGGGGTAACTAGCAGGATCTTCACCAATGTAAACCAGGATCTGTCCCTTAGAGGGCTCTCTAATAAACAGGCAGATGTCTAATAGGAAGCAGTAAAAGGAGCAGTAAAAGGCAAACACACAGCATAGATGAAGGGCTAACTAGTAAAATAGGGAGGAAGAAGGAATGAGATTCTGGGATCCAGTGATACTTAACAATCTAGGAGATAGAGGACGTTCGTAGAGAATAGCAGCTGAGCAACCAGTACTTCATGCCAAGAAGAAGGAGGCTCAGACACATGACTGAGGGTGTGCATAAGATCCCAGGACGGTGATCACATAGCAGGGTGGTCCAATTATACTATGGAACATGCCCTGGGGCAGGATCGCATCTTCTGCCTCAAAACAATAACTTAATGGCAGTCTCTGGAGGCGAGACAATAAATTGAGAAAGGCTTGATTATGGCTTCCTGGGTGTTACTAAAGGTATGAAAAGTAATTGATGACCTGCGATTGTTGGATAGGAAGGGCTATCAGATCCCTGAGTAGCTTTGATTAGAGGGGGAAAGTTCGGAAGGGTGTGGATGAGATTAACTCAGGAACAATTAGAAGACCTCTTTTGTCTTAAATCTGCACATTGCCAGGATGTGGGGCTGCTACTCAGGGCCAAGCTACACATGACGAATGACACTTGAACGGCAAGTGTATTTCTCCCTGTTCACTTGCCCTCCACTCAATCCACTTGCCAGGCAAGTGTCTTTCGTCATGTGTAGCTTGGCCCTCAGTCTTGTCTCATGACTCATGTTCCAGTAATTTTCTCATTCTGAGTTGGGAACCATTCTGCCTCACCAGGCGACATGTCGTATGCTCAGGACACATGAAGAGAAGGAGTTTATGATATTGCCATATTCATAAACTGCCCTTTAGTGTGAGGGAGGGTTTGACTACTAACATTACTTCTGAGTAGGCCTGGGCCATTTTCACGTCTTAACCGTCATGCAAAATTGCGCAAAACTCACGGAACAATGGCATCTTCATGGTGTGATTTCCCATCATGACTCCATTTCATGGCGCGATGATCTCAGAAATTGCACCGCAAAACAGAGTCATGATGGGAAATTGTGCCATGAAGACACTGTCGTTCCATGAGTTTTGAGTGATTTTGCCCGATGGTTGAGACGTGTGAAAATGGCCCTGCTTGAGACTGCTCCCCCTTTTTAACAGTTTATTGAAGAGTTCTGCAGAACTCAAAACTTACATACTAATTTGTGTTATTTCACTGGCTTTTATAAAAGGCGTTACATGGCTTTCTTTTTTAAATATTTGCTTTGGACCAACACTGCTACCTACAACCTAATTACAGAAGAGACTCTAAGAAAATGAACATTCCAGGAATTGAATTTTCCTTTCTAGTCAGTTTTATGAGCCTAAATCAAGAGGCTTAGAATTTACTCTGTAATCTGGAAGTCCAAATTCAGTGACTGCCTACATTAAAGTAATTGAATTTATATCTCAGTTAAGTAAGTGCTCTAGGCAACTAAAAAAACAAAGATAGAAAATAAATCATATCAATAGTCAAATAAATCAGCTCCCCTCAGCAAACATTCAAATCCTAAGCATCAAATTTAAACACAAATATAATCAGTTTCCAAAATTAAATAATAAAGCAACTGGTTTTAAAAAGGCTTACTAAAATAGCCCAGAACTCCTCCAATTTTCCTTAAAGCCATTCTGAATAAAAATGAGTTTATATTATGGACAGCCAAAAAGACACATAAGTGGGTACTAAATCAAATCAAGCCTGAATTCTCCCTAGTGTCAAGCCTGGCTAGGGGATTCTCTCAGACGCTCTACTTCATCCAACACAATGGTATGAGTTAAAAGGGTCTTTATTCAGATAAAACTCCCTAGAAGTGCACTGATATGTAGAGATTGCCCAGAATGCTGAAGTACAGTCTTCCCCGAGATGTTATACTCCAGTTCCCCTCCCCCACGCCAAACAAGTCAGTTGAAGTCCGCAAAAGTCCTGCAAAAGATGCCCAGCCGAAGTTCCCACACCTGGTTCCCACACACTACCAGCTGCACTGATAAGGTCTCTTAGCAAAGCATAGCTTAGCAAAACATAGCATAGTGGAGGAAGCTACAGTACAGGAAGAAAGCCCATCTCTCCCCCCCCCAGTAGACATGCATTCACAGTTATGGCAGACAGGCTGGCTTGCCTGCCTGACCCCTAGAAGCTAAAATGACAAACCTGAGACTATTGTACTTTGGTCACATCATGAGAAGACAAGATTCTCTGGAAAAGTCAATAATGCTAGGAAAAGTGAAAGGCAGTAGGAAAAGATGAAGACCTAAAACTGGATCAAGATGGGTAGCCATGTTAGTCTGTCTGTAGCAGTGGAAAAGAGCAATCGTCTAGTAGCATTTATAAGACTAACAAAATTTGTGGTAGGATATGAGCTTTCGTGAGCCATAGCTCACTTCTTCACTAAAACAAGATGGCTAGACTCAATAAAAGAAGCCATGTACTCCAGTGTACAGGATCTGAGCAAGTCTGTTAATGCTAGGATGTTCTGGAGGTCTTTCATTCATAGGGTCACCATAGGTCGGAGATGACTTGACAGTACATAACACATATACACACACAATTTTGCCAAAACAGTATTACCTGGATACTGATAGATCTCCCTTGGTAATAGATTCTGTGTAACTAGGGATGTCTCCAAGGAATCTTGTTACACTCCTTTCCTTTTTTTTCCTTGCTCAATCTTCTGCAGAAGATCACTTTAAGCAGATCCCAGGATCAGCTCCAGGATTTGGGAAGTGAGCAAACAAAGCAGTTTCAGTAACAGGTGGACTACCATTTATATGTCTCTTTTCTGAAACCCTTCTCTCAATATGACTAACATCCGGGGCTTTTTTTCTGGGAAAAGAGGTGGTGGAACTCAGTGGATTGCCCTCAGAGAAAATGTTCACATGGCTGGTGGCCCCGCCCTCTGATCTCCAGACAGAGGGGAGTTTAGATTGCCCTCTGCGCTGCCTGTTGCCAAGTAGGCCCCCTCCCCTGCTTTGAAGCCTGCTATGAACTGTGCTAAAGTTTCCTGCGTTGCTGTTTTACTGCTACTCCAAAGACTGCTTTGCACGTGTGTGTTCTGGTACACGTGTCAGTTTCCTGCCTGCGTGTCAATTACCCTGCTGTTATAGACTGTGTAGTTTACTGGCTCCATGTTTGGTTAACTGCACAAAGGACTCTCTTTCTGGGCAGCCCTGCCCTGACCTGTATCTGGAATTCCCAGTGTGTGTTTGGACTCTGTTACAAGTGTGCCCCGTGCCTGCATTGCCATCTGCCACGGACCGTGCCTGTTTCCTGCTTTGGACTGTGTTTTAAAGTGTTGTTCCCCCTGCCTCCATGGAAGCCTGCCTCATAGGGGCCCAAGCCGCTGCTAGCAGCCGGGCGCCAGCCGGGGAAACCTCCAGCGAGCCTGGCTAGGCGCTCCCTGGTCAGTTCCCGCCTGGAGCCTCCCGCGGGCCGGTCCCCAAGCTTGCCCTCGCTACCGGGCAGCCTGCTATCCAGCCCCAGCTATGCCCAGCCGGCATCCATGTTCTCAGGCACCCAGAGGACCCAGAGGAAGAAGACTGCTTTGGGAAGCCATTTCGGCGAAGCGGGCACACCACGTCCGCAGCGAGAGTACCTCGCCCCGCTCTGCATATCTTAGGAGCCGCCCAGAAGAAGGAACTAAGTGCCGACCATCCCAAGCACTTAGAGAATGCATCTCAAAGAAACCTCCGCATTCCAAAGCTGATGACATCAGGACAAGCCCTGTCCGCTGGAACATCCTTTCAGCCCACTTGGATTTCCCCCTCCCTCTTTTGTCCCCTCTTCCTGAGGTGTCACTTATCACAATCTGATTACCAAAGTGGCCCATCCAAGCCATTCAGTAGCCCATTAGACCCTTTGTTTTAATCTGTGAGAACCACCAAGTACAGCACCAGCCCCAGGGTACGTTTTGGGGTATTTAAGCTGGTCTCCCAGACCACTCGGTGCTTAGGCCATTCCTATCCAGACTTCCTTGCTGTCCGTCTGTGGTCCCAGTGCTGGCATTGGGCCACCTCGCTGTTGTGTCTCTGCTTCGCTTCAGGATAAGTGAGTATTCCCCCTATCATCGTTGGGAACCAGCTAATGCGAACGTCTCTGTATTTCATACTCTATGTTTCTTAGACCTTGTATGTTCTTTGTATGATTGTGCAAGCTAGGCTTACGCTACACTCAATACACGTGTTTGGACCTTACTCCTTGTCTGCCTCTTTGTCACTAGAGTGTCTGGGATCGGGACCTCCGTAAACATAGGTTATGATCCTCGCTTAATATTAATAGTTACAGACTGCTGCAGCTAATTCCCCATTATAATAAAGAGCAGTTCTGGTAACAGTTTACTGGTGGAGAATATGCGGGCATAACCCAGTTCGTGTGAATGCACGTGAGTCGACACGCGTGTTTTCAGCGAACTGACTTAGAGGAAAACTTTCCAGACCTCTGTGTAAAGAGCGCAATTTAGCTCAGGGAATTAAAAGTGTGAGTGTGTGTGGCTGTAGCGAGCATTTCTATCTTGTGGGTTGGCTTTTCCCCATTTCCTCCTTCAGCCAGCTTTGGACTACTTGCCTTTTGTGGTGCACCGCGAGGCCCTCCAGCCGTTATAACCGGTGTACTGTGGGTGAGGACCTCTGAACTGGTGAAGTTCCTGGCCACCTTCCGGGCCGCCTAAACGCGTCTATGTGGGTGGGATCCCAGAAGTAGGCTCTATAGATATATATCCTGAAGCAGCACATATAAAACTCTTTTCCGCCCTCCCCCGTCTCTCCTAAGTCCGTCCAAACCCCTGTTCCTGCCAGCACTTAGGCTTCAATCCCCGCTCCGGAGGAAACGTGAAGGGATTGTTAGTCCGTTTGGTCAGTTTAGCTTTGGGAATCTGAAGCCAGGTTCCTGAAGCCCCGCGGCAGCTGGCCGCACCGTGCTTAAGAGTTTTAAGTTAGACTCTTGGGCGCCTTTCCGCTTGCGAGTTTTAAGTCAGACTCGTGGGCGCACCTCGCTTGGGAGTCAGTGGGACTCTTGGGCACACTTTTGCTTGGGAGTTGTTAGAACTCTTGAGCGCACCTCGCTTGGGAGTACAGTAAGCTTTACTCCTGAGCACTTTTGCTTGGGGACTTGCAGAGGCAGTCCTTGAGCGCATTTAGTCTTTTGGTCGAGGCTTGGAGACTGTTTAACCGTTTGTCTCTGAGCACGAGGCCTGGGGACACTTTGAGTTTAGTTCTTGGGCAGAGAGCTTGAGAGCAGTTGTAGCTTCTGAGCAGAGGCTTGGGAGCATTTCTGGTTGCCTGAGCAGAGGCTTGGGAGACCCCTTTAGTAGCAGTTCCTGAGCAGAGGCTTGGGGACACCTTTTGGTTTCTGAGTATAGGCTTGGGAGACCCCTGAGCTTTGGCTTCTGAGCAGAGGCTTGGAAGCACTGAGCGTTTTTGGTTCTTGGGCTTAGAGAGCTTGAGAGCACCCTCTGAGCCAGTAAACTTTTCCTGGTCCCGTGGCTTGTAGGCAAGCTTGAAACGGGAATAGGAATTTTCCCTTCTCCCCCGGTGGAGAAGAACCGAGTGTAGGACCCTGAAATACCCTTGTGACCCTAAAAGTAGGACTTTAAAACCCCCTGGTAAAAACCCTTGAGGACCTGAGGGAAGGATAAACCTCCCAAAAGGAACATAGAGAGGAAGAAGTTGTTAAAACCCTTGAGCAGCTTTAATCGCCCCACCCCTGGTGTCGCTGATCCACTCTTTAACCACTCCCGAGATCAGCCTTAAACTAAAAAGAAAAATGTACCGGGCAAACCCCACCGTGCCCCGCCTGGAGAAGTGGCTAGTGAAGAAGGGAGATTGCCCTTGGGAAGCCGGTTCCTTCAAGGGACCTGACCCGCTCCAGATAGTCAGAAGTGCCTTTCAAGATTTTTGTGAGAAAGAGAAACCCAAGTCGAGCAAGAAGGACAGATATGGAGCTTGGGCACTTTTTACTGCCTTACAGGACAGCGTGTCCCTGATAAATAAATTACATATAGCGCAGGAAGATAGTGAGCAGGAGATAGAGAGGCTCAGATTAGCCCAAGACAAAGAGAGGAAGGAGCTAGAGGAAAAAGCAAAGCGAGAACAGGACGCCCTGCACCTAGACATCCAGAGTCTCAGGGCCAAACTAGTCGAACGAGAGAGAGACCATGAGGAAAAGGCAGTTGAGTGGCGCGCTGAACGCGTTAATTTCATATTGGAAAAACAAGGATTAACTACCGCCCTCCAGGACGCCCAGCACAAGGCTGAGGCGGCCACCGCTCGTGCCGACATGGCTGAGCATGCAGTAATCGAGGGACAGGAAAGAATTGCTAAGCTAACCCATGCCGCCCAGTTCATGACAGAGCACAATCACTCCAAGGTAGCTTCTGCAGACCACTCCGCTTGTAAGAGGGAGCTAGAGGCCCTAAAGCAGCACCTGGGAATGCAGCAGGCCGTAATCTCCGCCGTGCATCCCGCAGCCCTCTTGGCCCTCCCCGAAGGTAGTACCGACAACTGGTCACCCCCTTCGCCCCAGTCTGCGGAAGCCCCACAGCCCCTCCACCCAATAGCCACCAAGGAAATTGTATCCATGGACGAGGATGGCAGGAAAACAGACCGGGTCGTTAAGGAAACCCGCAATTGGAGGCCCGATGAGCTCCAAGCCATAGCAGATCGCATGGGACCCCTAAACCGAGACACGGCCATCCAGTGGTTCACCCATGTGACCACTTCCCAGCCCTCCGCTAGTGGTTCCGATGTGGCCCAGCTGGCCCGCCAATGCGCTGCCCCTGAAATAGTCTCGGCCCTGAATGCCTATATCTCTAACCGAAGGTTAGCCACCCGCAGTCAGTACGGAGCAATTAAGGAAATTTGTGCATTCCTGTGGCCCACCAAGAGTTTGAAAGCCCTGTATATCGCGGAGTCCCAGAAACCTGGAGAGGACCCAGAGGCATATTTAGCCAGAAAGCAGCTTCTTGCTGAGCTAGCAGATGAAGTAGATTTAGATGCAAGCGATGTACCTGACTTTGACGAATTAGAATTCAGGAGAGCAGTCTTAGATGGACTCAATAGTACCACCCGCCTAGCACTAGCAGGAGTGGAGCCCGGGAGCATCTCATGGGGAGACCTGGAAGCTCGCATCAGAAGCATTGCTGGCCTGTTGCGAGAAACCGGAGCGATCCGCCATGTGAAGCCCCCGGCCCCCCATAGGAAAGAGAGTGAGCCCATCAACACAGTCACGTATGCCAACCGTGGTCCCCACTCCCAATATCGGCCCCAAGGGCATAGCTCGTACTCGGAGCCTAGAGGTGGAATCTTGCATGGGAGAAGCGGTAGCTTCACTCGGGGCCGCAGCCAAAGGGACTCTCATCCAGGAGTAACCTTTGCGCCCACCCCCAGTCACTACCCTTCCTCCCCACAGGGACCCTCTGAGCCCTGGAGACCTGCGCTGCCCTCAGCGCCCCCGCCCCCTCGGGCACCTCACCCCTACAATCACCAGGTCTACCCTCCCCCAAGTCAGGCTGACTCCTGGAGACCGCAGCCAAAGAACCATGAGGAGCCCTCTGACCTAGGTGGCCCGCCGCCAACCAGGGACTCACTCCGCTGGGAACTCTGGAAGCGGCTCAAGGATCATGGGGCAGACATGGAGCTCTTCCACCAGCAGCCCACTTCAGTTCTTCTCTCCGCCCTTCTAGACACCCTTGCGAAAGGCCCTCCCCAACATGCACAGCCAGTGGCTACAGTAAGAGGAGAGCCGCCACCAGCTGGGAACCCCTTTTTCCAATAGGGATGCCCGGGGGTCACACGTGCTTCTCCCCACTTAACTGCCCGTGGGAGAAAACCAAAGGTTGAGGCTAGCCTTCGACCTCCGGGAACTAAAAATAGCTTGGAACTTAAAAGAGAGAAGGAAAGATTCCAAAGGGTGATTCGCACCCAGAACCCAGCACCAACTCTGCCAGACACCTCTGAAAGAAACCTGGCAGAGCTGCAAAATAAAATCCATGAACTCATAAGTGTAAATAGGGAACAGAATTTAAAAATAAATGATCTTAATAAAGAGAATGAGGAATTCAAAGAAAAATTAAATGCTTGCACAATAGAGAAAGAGCAGCTCCACAATAAATTCCTTAGCATGCAGACTTTGCTGGAGAACCAGAATAATGAAACTGCCACTTTAAAAACCCTGATGCAAAATCTCCTGGAATCCCAGAGACTCACTGAGGCCAGATTAAAGACCTTAGAGGAACAATCAGTGATTGAATCAGCACCCCGCCCCGCCAAAGGCAGTGAAACAGGTAGTCAGTCACCTTTGCCTCCAATTTCTGCCTCAGCCCCCATGCCCAAGAAGCCAGAATTCACTTTAGCCTCTGAGCATGTGCAGAGTTTAAAAGTCATTCCCCAAGAAATTGTCTTGGCTCCCATAGACTGCCCTCAGCCAAGCTATACACAGCCCACCGTGACTGTGCCCTCTTGCAATGACCCTGAAAACCAAACAGACGAGAGTAAAAATGCAATTCCTTTAAAAGATTTAAAATGCTTTGAAAATCCAGTGCTTGCAACTACACACCAAATAGTTTTCTCTCAGCCTTCCCTGACTAACACCCCTGAAGAAAACCTCATGTTGGGCCTGTGTGGTTTAGTAGTGCTTGAGCTAATTCAGAGACATTTGTGTATCTGTTTCCACATTTTAAAATGCTCAAGCCCAAAACTTAGTGAAAAGGTAGAGCCTCCAGCAGTAAGTGCAGTCAGGAATGTAATAAGGCAAGTGAGCAAATTCCAGAAAGACTCCCAGTTGCTAGCAGCGTCTAAAACAGACAGTTCCCACTCAGCGTTGCACCCCCACCCCTCATTGAAATGGAAAAACTGGCCAGACCAGGATTCTGACCTCCTCCCAATTCTTCCTTTTGTCCTCTCCCAGGCTGAAGTAAGCCCAAATAAATGTAATCACTGGTTCCCTGTCAGAATTTGGAAGGGATTGGAACCAGGAGTGGAAAAACCACCTTAAGGAGACTTGAGTTCAAGTCCCTGCAGCCCCCCTCCCTTTTCGTTGTGCAGTCTTAACTTTATGTGTGTGTGAACCTGAAGCCCAATTCCCTTTTGAAATTAGATGTAAAAAGCCAACTTGGCTTCATATAATCGTTTAGGGTTTTTGTTATTTCTTGTCAGTTCTATTCTTTAACTTCGTTAGGCGGGCCCCACAGTTGGGACCCTTGGGGGAAACACGGCAACCAAAGCCAAATAGGACCACCACCGAAAGTGATTCTTAATTGGATTTTAAGCCACGTGTTCGGAAAAAATTGCACAGGCAAAAGAGATTTGCTGTGTGTGAAAGTGTTTGGAGAGGCTTTAGCCCAAAAGTGAATGCAGTCTTCCAACGTTGAAACCACCAAAAAAGGTGATTTCTTTGTTTGAAAACATTTCACCCGCCGTGCTGGTGAAGATCCCGCATCTACGTAGATTCGGGGTCTCACCTGCCAGACCCACGCTTTCGCATGATGGTCGGCTTTGGCTTTGAGGGCCGTGCCTCCCCTGGAAAAGGACCCCCAGACAGCCCAATATCCCTCTTTTACTAATGTTCATAATCGTCACGGTGAGTTGCTATACGGCGCCACCACTTAGTACGCTTTAGTGCAAAAGTAAAAGACCCGCCAGTATTTTGTAAATATGTTACCTCTGGAATGTGTTATTGGGGTGCGTTCGCCACGCACAAGGGGCAGCGTACCTCATTTACATAGCCAGAATCCCCTGCGCCAAGATGACCCTCGAATAACCCAGACCCAGTGGCGCCGGCAGATCTCGGCCGCCTCCGCCGCTTTTCGATAAACGCTGCCGAGCACCCTCGGCTCCACTTCGGCCCTTTCCGCCAGCAGCCGCCCGCCCCACGTAATCTTTTCCCTTGCCCGTACCGTATAAGGGAAAAGAAGGGGGGGAGACATATTGAAGTTATAATGAAGCCCTGCCAGGCACCCCAAGTGGGGGCAACCCAAAAGCACCCCACACCCGTATGCTTCTTGCTCCGTGTGTTTTTCTTTTTGCTCAGTGCATTTTTCTTTTGCTCAGTATATTTTTCTTTTTGCCCAGTGTACCTTTTTTTTTAAACCAGAAAATGGGGCCTCCCGAGGGAGTCCCTCCAAAAATTGCTTGTCCTGCAAACATATGACGAAGGCCTATTTTTGAAAATTACAGCGAGGGCCCCCGTCTGCAGCAACCCTTATAGCTACTGGATACCGCTCTCTAGTTTTTTCCCTTTTAAAGCGGCAAGGCCAGGCCGAGCCGGACCGACAGCTCTCAGCCCGCAAAGTAAAAGCAGCCCGCCACCGAGCAAGGGGCACCTGAAGGCCACATAGCCTAGGCACCCAGGGACCCCTGGGGCGAGTTTGCATAATCCCGCCTAACGCACAGCCGACCCTTGCTCGACGTAAAGACGTCCCCCCTGAAATATACATGCTATAGAAAGAAACCTTCGCACAGGAGTTCCCCAGAGCAACAAGCTGGAAGGCTCGCTTAGTGCTCTGGGACTTCTCGTTCGAGCCCCACCTAATAGACAGTGCTGGCAGAAAAACGCTCTCCCTTTTTCTTTGTCCCCCTTTACTTCATTTATTTTGCTGCAATAAACTCAGGGAGCCTGTACTTGTATCCGCAGGTCTCCCCAGGATATTTTCACCACAAAAGGAAAAAGAAGGCCAGGAGATGAGGCACCTGGCTACTCTGTGTTTGCTCGTACTGGCAGGCACCCTAATAGAGGGACGCCCGTCCAAATTAATGCCCTACCCCCACTGGAGATGTATTAATACCCTGGCAGGAAATGAAATGATGGTCTGCAAAGTTGTGCAGCAGAGCAATATGACCACCCCCACGGGTCGCACTAACTTCCGCAGTTGCGAAGAGCAGTGGATCCGACCCCCAGAGCTTGTTATTTTATGTGTAGGAGTAAAAACTCTGTCTCAAGAATTAGTATGTTACTCGCCTACTGACACAGTGTCACCACTTGCTCCGATCCCATGTATGTTTCTTCCCCGTATCAGGCCAGCCCCCACCGCAGTCCCGGTGGTAGACAAATATACCACCCCTGCCAATTTCGAAACCTCGCCATTTGTCACTGAGGCTTTCGGACCATACTGTGAAGTTATCTTAGTGTCGGCCGCAGTATGGAAGGCAGGAGACCCCTTTAGAATGACCATCCTACTAGGCACCACTGCCACTGAGTCTGCATCAGTCACTATCACGCCCCCTTCAGGCGCAGTTCTCTCCTTTGCTATAGAGCACTGGGAGAACCTGACCTGGATTGTAAAAGAGGAAGACCTAGCCAAACACGGCCCACCCGATTGGATACTGGTTCAACAGACGCCCGAATGCCAAACCAAGCCCCTAGTAGAGAAATTTCACCGGCTTGGGCTGCTCTTTGTAAATTTGACTCATGAACCAGGCAATTATTCCTTGCTGATCCGGACCCAGGAGACCCACACCATCCAAATTGACCCTTTGATTGCTAGCAATGAACAATTAAGCCAAGGCGGCACGCATATAGTGGGCTCCCATGTTTTGAAAACTGACATTCGAGAGAGAGTTCTAGTCCGCCCGCAAATGTCTTTAAAAGAGATCCGCATAGACTTAGCTGAGCTAAATGTAACCCAGAGGCTGCCGCAGTGCGCTCCCTATCTGGAGGCCGGTAGCAAGGGTTGGAATGCATGGCTACAACTGTGGATCGATCCCTCCCCCTCTCTCTCGCGTGCCAGGCGAAGCATTGCCGACTGGACTGCTCCTGCAGCCGGAGGCTTAGCAATCATGGATTCGGTCAACATTGAGACTCTCGCTAACAAGTTTGCCCATGTCACGACTAGCATCTCCGACTTAGGTAAACCGGTGGTGCAGTCCCTAAATTCCATTTCAAATGGGCAACACGAGATCAGCTCCATTTTAGTTAACTGGGAGAGTCAAATTGAAAGAGATTTTTCTCTGCTGCTCAAGGGAACACAGTCTTTGGAACGCAACGTGTCAATAGCCATGGCATGTATGCAAGCCCAACAATTAAATCAGGCTGTGGCCATGGGGCTAATTCGGCAAGCCACGGACGGGCACTTGCCCCTGGAAATTAAAAGATTGATTATGCCCAAATTGTCACCCATAGAACTGGAGCTTGAATCCTGGTGGTCTCTCGTAAATTCCTCATTCTCGCCGACCACCCAGGAGCTTAAATTATTTTTGTTAACGGCCAGTGCGCACGAGTCATTCCACGTGTATCCAGTCGTGCCTCTGGGACTCCAAGTCAGCGACACCGAAGTCCTCTACGCCCGCCACCCCGACCATTGGGCCCGCTTCACCCCGACCGGATGGCAGCTCGTCAGCCTCCAAGGGTGCCAGCATCGAGACCAGACCGGCTTCATTTGCCAGGACCAAGCCTTTGCACCTCATCACCCCTGTGTAGCCCCGCAAGTCGACGCCCTCAACGAATGCTCTTTCGAGGTCGTCCGGGAGAACAGCTCCGCTGTGGTCTACCTTGGGAAAGGATGTGCCTGCGTGCGAACGGCCTGCGATTTTGTGATCCTGAACTCGTTCCAGCTCAAGCCCGTGACCCCGGGAGTCAACCGCTGCTTCTGCAACCTGTCTTCGGTAGCAGCCTGCGACTTCACCTACACGGTACCAGTCTGGACCCAAGAAGAGATCCTGGTGGCACCCTCCATCTATCGACAAGTGAAGCCCATCTCCCTCGGCATCGGCCTGGAGCTAATCCACGAGCTCCTGGCCCACCCCCAGCTCCACCGCACCCTCCAGAGCATCCAGAGGGACGGGGACACTACTGCTTTGGTTGTGTCCCACAACGGAAAGGAGATTTTGGATCTGGTCCAGCGGATTAAGACCACCGGTGAGCACTCGTGGTGGGAAACCCTCTTTGGCTGGAGCCCCACTGCCACTGGGATTTACAATTTGGCTTTGCACCCAATCATCGTTATTTTGGCCTTTCAAGTTTTGTTATGTGTCTCACTGCTTTATTTGGGCTGTTGGAGCCGCCGACAGCTCCAGCAACTCCAACTATCCTACCGTCTGGACCATTACAATCCAGACCTACTCTTGCCCTAATGGTTATTCTTGGCGCCCTCCTTTAACCCTTGTTTGTTTTATTGCTTGTGCCGGTATGGACTATGATTATGTTTATTACTATGTGTACGGATCCTGCACCGGCCCCATGGACGCTCTGCTGCCGGACACCGCTCCGAGGCCCTCTTGTGGACTAGGGGGGGACATATCTCTCTGCCTCCCAGCCCTCGGCCCGTCTCCAAACGACCACCAGCAACGCCACCGCCATGAGGACTAGAACTGTGTGCCTGGAGCCCTTCTCGCCGCCTGCCGACCCTGCTCTGCGGATTGACGCAGACAGCAAGGGGGGGTGGAAGTGTGTTTTGGAACACATGGACTAAGTTTGCTTGTTCCTGTATATATGCAACCCAGTCCAGCAGCTGTACTGCGGACTGAGCCATCTGTGATCTTTGTTGCTCTATTGTTTTATGAATTTCTTCCCATTGCTTCCATGAATTTTACTCCCATGAATTTAGCCCCGAACTAGTCCCTCTCTCTATCTATTGCAAGTGCGCCCATGAACTTTATCCCTATGAATTTGATTTTAACCTTGAATTGCCTTCCTAACCCGACTCCCTCCGCCGAGGCAGTTCTAGTCTATGAATTTGGTTTTAATCTGACTATATGAGTTGGTCTTTTAATTGCAGAGTTTATTTTTCTGACCCCCTATGAGCCCTTCCGCCGCTCACCCCTCATGAATTGTTTCCACGCACTTGCTTTTATTCTTGCTGCTTTTAACTTCATGAACTGTTGCTTTTAATCACGTATATGTATTTATGATTTTAACCATTTATGAATTAGCCTACCCTCAATGAATTATGCCATGCTTGCACATTTCACTTTACCCTGTATGAATTGCTTTTAATTGTCCCTGCTTTTAATCCTATGTATCTATTTATGATTTTAACTATCCATGAATTGATCCATGTATATGAATTGCTCCTGGGTTTTAACGCTTTTAACCCACCATGAATTCCGTATGAATTACCTCCCGCCATGAATTGATCAATGTACCCAAACATGAATTGTTATTGCTTATGAATTATTGCTATTTATTCTGACGATTGCACTTAGCACACCCCCTGGTGTGAACCCAGAGACCTGCAGCCCATTGGCTGATCTAAATTGCACTTATTCGGTTAGGTGGTTCTCCAAACTAAATTTTTGAGTGACGCCTCCCCCTCCTTCCCTTCCCGCTCCTTCTTCGCTCGAAGCTCGACCACTGGACATTGCCGACCACCTCACCTTTGAAGTCAAGTTCGGAGACCCGCGCGCCTGACGTCCCGGGGTCTCCGAGGGGGGGAATTGTTGCCAAGTAGGCCCCCTCCCCTGCTTTGAAGCCTGCTATGAACTGTGCTAAAGTTTCCTGCGTTGCTGTTTTACTGCTACTCCAAAGACTGCTTTGCACGTGTGTGTTCTGGTACACGTGTCAGTTTCCTGCCTGCGTGTCAATTACCCTGCTGTTATAGACTGTGTAGTTTACTGGCTCCATGTTTGGTTAACTGCACAAAGGACTCTCTTTCTGGGCAGCCCTGCCCTGACCTGTATCTGGAATTCCCAGTGTGTGTTTGGACTCTGTTACAAGTGTGCCCCGTGCCTGCATTGCCATCTGCCACGGACCGTGCCTGTTTCCTGCTTTGGACTGTGTTTTAAAGTGTTGTTCCCCCTGCCTCCATGGAAGCCTGCCTCATAGGGGCCCAAGCCGCTGCTAGCAGCCGGGCGCCAGCCGGGGAAACCTCCAGCGAGCCTGGCTAGGCACTCCCTGGTCAGTTCCCGCCTGGAGCCTCCCGCGGGCCGGTCCCCAAGCTTGCCCTCGCTACCGGGCAGCCTGCTATCCAGCCCCAGCTATGCCCAGCCGGCATCCATGTTCTCAGGCACCCAGAGGACCCAGAGGAAGAAGACTGCTTTGGGAAGCCATTTCGGCGAAGCGGGCACACCACGTCCGCAGCGAGAGTACCTCGCCCCGCTCTGCATATCTTAGGAGCCGCCCAGAAGAAGGAACTAAGTGCCGACCATCCCAAGCACTTAGAGAATGCATCTCAAAGAAACCTCCGCATTCCAAAGCTGATGACATCAGGACAAGCCCTGTCCGCTGGAACATCCTTTCAGCCCACTTGGATTTCCCCCTCCCTCTTTTGTCCCCTCTTCCTGAGGTGTCACTTATCACAATCTGATTACCAAAGTGGCCCATCCAAGCCATTCAGTAGCCCATTAGACCCTTTGTTTTAATCTGTGAGAACCACCAAGTACAGCACCAGCCCCAGGGTACGTTTTGGGGTATTTAAGCTGGTCTCCCAGACCACTCGGTGCTTAGGCCATTCCTATCCAGACTTCCTTGCTGTCCGTCTGTGGTCCCAGTGCTGGCATTGGGCCACCTCGCTGTTGTGTCTCTGCTTCGCTTCAGGATAAGTGAGTATTCCCCCTATCATCGTTGGGAACCAGCTAATGCGAACGTCTCTGTATTTCATACTCTATGTTTCTTAGACCTTGTATGTTCTTTGTATGATTGTGCAAGCTAGGCTTACGCTACACTCAATACACGTGTTTGGACCTTACTCCTTGTCTGCCTCTTTGTCACTAGAGTGTCTGGGATCGGGACCTCCGTAAACATAGGTTATGATCCTCGCTTAATATTAATAGTTACAGACTGCTGCAGCTAATTCCCCATTATAATAAAGAGCAGTTCTGGTAACATGCCAAGCGACAATCTAAACTCCCCTCTGTCTGGAGATCAGGGGGCAGGCCCACCAGCCATGTGACCATTTTCAAGAGGTTCCGGAACTCCGTTCCACTGCGTTGCTCCTGAAAAAAAGCCCTGCTAACATCAACAGTTTCAGGGCAACACTGTACAAATCAATTCAAAAACAAGACCAAAGTGATTTGGGACTACTCCAAAGCACAATGGTATAACAAGCTCTTTGCCTGGCACGGTGACTAAAGGGAACCTTCATACAGAGTAGCAAGAGTCATGTTCAGTAGTACTTTACAATGCTACTGGACCCAATCTGGTTCTTCTATTACAGACCAATACAGCTACCCACCTGAAGCTATCTTCATACAGTGTGATAGCACACCTGTGAGCGCCTGGAAGCAACATCAAGGGAAAGCCTTGGTCTCTATGGCTCGTTTGTTGGCCCTTCAAGGTACTTGGTTGGCTGTTGTGTGACAGAGGTTACTGTATTAGATGGACCACTGGTCTGATCCAGTAAGGCTCTTCTTATGTCCTTAAAGTACCAGACAAACCTCATGACTGAGGGCCAAGCTACACATGACGAATGACACTTGAACAGCAAGTGTATTTCTCCCTGTTCACTTGCCCTCCACTCAATCCACTTGCCGTTCAAGTGTCATTCGTCATGTGTAGCTTGGCCCTGAGTGTTCTAGAACCAGTGTGGTGTCATGCCTGGAATGATGGACTAGGATCTCATTGACCCGGGTTCAATTCCTTGTTCTGCCATGGAAGCTCGCTGGGTGACCCTGGGCTACTCACACTCTGTGAGCCTAACCTGCTTCACAGGGTTGCTGTGAAGAAAAAAAATGGAGGAAAGGAGAATAATGTAAGCTGCTTTAGCTCCCCATTGGGGAGAAAGGCAAGATATAAACAGAGTAAAATAAAATAAAATAAAATAAAATAAAATAAAGCCTTCTGCCTGCCCCAGATGCCTAGGAGTGGGTGATGTGAAAGATCGCTACTTGCCCTGGAGAACCACTGCCAGTGAGACTAGACAAAACTGACCTTGATGGACCAATGGTCTGATTTGGTATAAGGCAAATTCATGTATTTTTATTTATTAGGAAGGGGATGTGGCTGAATAGTTAAGCATCTATTTGGCATGTAGAAAACCCCAGGTTCAGTCCCTTTCATCCCCAGTTAAAAGGATCAGCGAGAAGGTAATGTGAAAGACCCCAACCTGAAACCCTGGAGATCTGCTACTAGTCAGACTAGAGAATACTGACCGTGATTGACCAGTATAAGGCAGCTTCATGCTTTCCTGTAGCTAGACCTGGCAGAGTCTTTCAAACAGATGGGTCTGTCTGGAGAAAGACACTCTTTAAGATAAACTGTTCTTGGACAAAAGGCCATATGCAAATCAGGAATATTAATCTGCAGAATTCCTTGGAGGTTTTAAAAACCTCTCTCCCTCCCTTGCCTTTCTCCCTGAGGAATTTGGAAGATTTCCTATTTGAGAACAGGGAAGATTTTGAAGGAGGAGGGCCAGAGATCAGGAAGAACCATTGGGCTACAAGCACAAAGCACTAGCCCCATCCAACATCTGTCAAGATCAAAGTTAAGAGTAAGTACATGCAAAAGATAGCAGAGTTCCTCTGCTTTTAAGAGCTGGGCCAAAATAGCAACATGGCTGCTAACATGGATTAACAATCTGTTGCTAATGGAGAAAATTACTCAAGATAACCTGGTCAAGTTGTAAGACAAGTAAATCAGGCTGGAACACTGAATTCTAGCAACTTCCCAAAGCTGCCTGTACTTAGTTCCTTTCAGTGTCTTCAGATTCATTCATTGCAAGGTGTTGTTGTTTTTTAAATTGTCATCCGATCCGATACAAGCCACACAGTCGCGTCCAACCCTCGGCTACTCCGTAGATCGACCCCCTCCAGGCCTTTCTGTCCTATAGCGCGCACATAGTATTAATAAAACTTCTTTGGTTTTCTTTCTTCTAGGGCAAGATGTCTTTAAAACTACTTATAATGGGGACATTTCTTTCAGAAACAAAAATATTATAAAATGAAAAGCAAGCAACATTTTTCTCTAAATGTGCCTAGTTATATACAGAGAAGGGACTCTCTAGCTCCTGAAATCTTGACTTATTCCTTCTCCCAAGGGAGGGCTGAGAGGTTTGAAACAGTGAAAGGATTACAAAGTTTGGGGACAGACCCACAATGGAGGGGGGCTGAAGCTCACTGATGTAGAGCATGTGCTTTGCATGCAAAAAGCCCCAAGTTCGCTCTCCAGCTAAATGGAGCAAGGGGGTTATCCAATGTAAAATATTGGTTACGAAAACTCCAGGGCTTTTTTTCAGCTGGAACGCAGTGGAATGGAGTTCCAGAACCTCTTGAAAATGGTCACATGGCTGGTGGCCCCACCCCCTGATCTCCAGACAGAGGGGAGTTTAGATTGCCCTCCTCGCTGCAATCTAAACTCCCCTCTGTCTGGAGATCAGGGGGCAGGGCCACCAGCCATGTGACCATTTTCTCTGAGGGCAACCCACTGAGTTCCACCACCTCTTTTCCCAGAAAAAAAGCCCTGGAAAACTCTATTGACCAATCTTTCTTGGGAGGAACACAGCTAATGGGGTTGCTATCTTATTCTACTGGCCCTACTCCTGTTCCTTTCAGTTAAAGGTTTTAGCAGCATACTGACCTGTGGCAATCAAGCAGCCAGCCAAAACCTCCAGGGCCAAGCACAGACGCTGGCAAGAAAAAAGGTCAGCTCTCATGATTGGCTTAGAGATGCTTGCTGCTGAAGGAGAGGCTGAACAGGTGATCACAGATCTCCAGGTATCCTTAATTTTCTTTAATAGCAGCTGCACAGGGTGTGGAGATTTGGGTAGATGGCAGGGTGCTGGACCAGGGAAATGTGTCCTTAAGATTACTAACTCCAGCTTGGGAATTCCTGGAGAGTTTAGGGCAGTGCCTATAAAGGGCAGAGTTTAAGGAGGAAGCTCCTCTGGGGTTGTGATGCCATAGAGTCCGCCCTCTGAATCGACTTATGGTGTCCCCAGCAAGGGGCTGTCAGGGCAAATAAGGAGAGGTGGTTTGCCAGTGCCTTCCTCTGCAGAATTTCTCTTGGTGGTCACCCATCCAAGTACTGACTCTGCTTAGCTTCTGAGATCTAATGAGACTGGGCTATACCATGCCACCTTCCTCCCCCCCCCCCGCCCCCATCTCTTTGATGGAGGCTTTCCGCTGCCTCCCAAAGGGTCTGTGTTTCACTTCCCCTTCTTGGAGGCAAAGAGGAAATTAACAAAACCTCTGAGCAGCATCTCCTTGGCTCTAGAGAAGAGAAATTGACAAAGCCTTCCAATCTCTTTTAAAACTCAGCTTCCCGGCTAACGTTGCAACTCCCTTCATGTGCTCCTCCTCGTGTAATTCATCTATTGTAGCTTGGCTCTTAGTGTGTGGAAATAAGAAGCTGAAGCTTTCTATGGCACGGAGGTAGAAAACATCACCTGATAAATAACATCCCTTAAGCCTCCACGAAAGGGTCAGGAGGACACTTTTTCTCCAGGCTGTTGGCAACCCTAGACTATCCTATCATGTTTTGGTCTTTAGAAGTTTTCAACAGTGTTTTCCTAATTAGAGTTACGCCCTTCCAAAACCATTGAGTTCAATGGACTTATAAGGGTGTAACTCTACGAATTTTTCTTTCCAGGAATTATACTCCCAGGTATACTTAAAACTCTTCTGTTATTGCACCCCCACACACACACACACACTTTTATTCCACCCATGTGATTCCGACAACAGAGCCAGGAGAAGTCACAACAGATATTTCATTTCATCTGATCCTCTTGCGTGTCCTTATAGGCAGGGGCCCCCTACTTGGCTCTGAGGAGAAAAGGAATTATTCTCTCTCTTTTCCCCTCCCTTTTTGTAACAGCTGCCACTTCATACCACAAGAATCTGACTTTTCTTCTAAAACGTGGGCGACTAGTTGCCAATTTTTTTTCCTGTCAGGGCTCCTGCACTTTTAAAAGTTGTGAGAATAACAGACTTTCAGTAAACAAGGCATTTCCTGGCACTGCATTTGCATGCTGAAAACAAACAGACGACCTGCTTGTTATATAGCTTTTGAAGACACAGGAGCTCTGTAAGAAAAAAAGTTGGCATTTTTATATAAAACTGAGTATCAACAGAACAGCAGATGGCAGACTCCATTTACCTCTGGTTCCAAAACCATCTTCTCAATGGCTATGAAGCAAGCTCTAGGATGACCACTTTATAAGCTGTTCGCAGTAGCTCTTTTCTTAAAGATTTGATTTGCAGGAATTAGGTGGAGCCTTTCAGGGCATGGAACTAAATGTTACGCCCTACTAATTGCTATAGATCACATTGCTGTCAAAGACACAGCAGCAAGGGCTGGACGAGAGCAAGTGTGGGATAGTGGTTAGATCTGGGAAACCTAGATTCAAATCCCCACTCTCCTGGGAAGCTTGCCAGGATCTGACACCTCTCCCTCTCATAGACTAACCTACCTCACAGGGTTGTTTTGAAGAAAACATGAGGGAAGAGCAGAACAGTGTACCTCTGAGTTCCTTTGAGGAAGTCTGGAGTGGAAATGTGCTAAATAAGTATAAAAGGTGGCAACCACAGTGTTCTCACATGAAATTAATGATTATTATTTATTTATTATTATTTATTAAATTTATCATCCGCCCTCCCCGTGGACGGGCTCAGGGCGGATTACAACCTACAGATAAAAACACATTGATAAAACAGTACATTAAATAATTATAAAAGCCAGATTTAAGAGCATAAAAACAAACTCTGCACTATGTTCTGACCCTGCACTATGTCCCAGGTTCACTTCCCCCTTCCCTGCTAACCACAAGGGAAGAGAGGGGTGGGGACGTGAGTTGGTGCGAGATTAGCCACCGTTCCTACATGGGGCAGATGACTCAATATAGCCCCCCACTAATAGGAGACAGGCAAGAGGCCAGTCGGTGGATCTGAGTACTGGCCTCAACCAAATGCCTGGCAAATTAACTGGAAGAAAGCCTACTGGACAAAAGTGCTTTATTACCATGTCACCAAGAAGGGATGAGGAAGTCTGTTGTATTGAAAGTTGCCACTTTTCAGCGGCCTGGTTCCTGTGCATTAACAGCAACCTAATACATCTTTACCTGCTCAATTGTTAAAGGAAAGGAAGCCCTAGGGAAAGCTCCCATTTTACCTCCCCCTTCAGAAGAAAGCATCGCCTGCTAAATTTCTACGTGTCCCCCTGCTGTTAAAAGCACCAGAGGCAGGAGCAGCTTAAAAAGCGTTGCCAGTTCTGAAACAGACTGATCAAAAGCCAGACTTTAGACTCCCACATCCCAGGTGATTCTAAGAGACAAGGGGCCAGGCTTGGGATCCTGGCAAAGGCAGAGCTTCCTTCTTAGATATTAATAGAAGGGAGGGGAGGTTCTAATGCATACCTGTGTGACTCACTGCTTTGGCTGCACAATCGTGAATAACATCGGCAGCAGATTAGTCTCAGCCAACCCGCTCAGGTTATCATTAGAGGGCCAAAAGTCACAACGGCCAGGCACATTTATTGACAGCTATCTCGGCAATCTTTAACCTCTCGTGACAAAGGATGTTCAACACAAAACAGAAAGTAAACAAAAGCTGTATGGCAATGACTCAACTGAAGCCGAGCTTGGTTTAGCCATTTGCTGTTTCGGACTTTTCATTTTAAAACTATTGTTATTTTGCTTTAAAACTTCTGTTGGAGAGGGAAAGGTGTGTTGCGTACCTTTCCTGTCCTGACACCTGGACAAACACAGGTATGATGTGGTCAATGAGAATTTAATTGCCAGTGGTCCCATTCATAAAAGTCAGGTTCTCTCACAGCCACACCCAAAGGTCAGAGTGATAAACCAGAATGCCCACCTTTAGGTAACTTCTTTTCATGGATTGGCACAGGGGCTGATGCCAATGTAAGGTTGATGAAGAACGCACCAAATGAACTGCTGCCACCTTCTGATTCTTGGCAAGATCTGCAAATTAAACAGATGATTTTTCTACTGGAGGTGCCCAGAAGGAAATTCTGGTATGAAGTTACAGAGAACTACCTCTCTCTCTGATTACTCTATGCTCCCATTTTACAAATGGTGAGACATTTCAGAAGCAGAACTGCTGGTAGAGTTGCCAACAGCTTGGAGGGGGGAAATGTCCTGTCCCTTTATTAGAAGTTTGATATTATTTAACCGGTGGTGTTATTTTGGTGTTAGCTGCCTATTCCCACACATTAAGTCTCTATTAAAAGGATAGGGGATTTTTTTATCCAGTCCTGTGGCAACACTGCTCATGCAGTCTTGTAATATTTGCACTGCTCACAAATAGGGGTGCCAAGTGGCCTGGAGAATAATTTCCTGTCCTGTGAATAGAAGCTTAATGTACGGAAACAGACAGCTGAAGCGTTTTCATGGCATGGAGGGAAATAACATCACCTGGTAAATGAGAGCCCATTAAGCCTTTGTTAAAGGGACAGGACATTTTTATCCAGGCTTGTTGGCCACTGTACTTGCAAATATACCAGTGAAAGATAAGAGGCCTCCCTGCATGGCAGCAGGTCCAATTTTCTATATTTGAACTTCAGAGACAGGCCAGGTAGTCTAAGCTTGACCCCTTTAAGTAATTCCATTTTTTGCTAAACAGCAAACTGCTGATTTACTCAGGGCCAAACTAAATGCGATGCAGGAATATCCAAATATCTGTCAAATTTTTTCTTTCTGCTGAGAAGCTCAAGGTGTTGGATGTGGTTCTCCCCTCCTCCATTTTCATCCTCAAAACTACCTTGTGAGGTAGGTTGAGATAAAAAATGACTGGAAGGTGATAATCCACTGAGCTTCTTGGTAGAGTGAGGATTTGAACTCGGGCCTTTCAGGTCCTAATCTGATACTCTGACTACTACACTGTAGCAGATCTTCCCATCATTTTTAAAAAGGAAATAACAACCCATGGGGAGGATCAGTTTAGGTTGTGGCTATGGTGCGGATGGAGATGGTTTGCTTTATAAAGGCCAGTGGGGTAGAGCTACAGAGTGGAGGTACCAGCGTAATCCACACAGTTCCTTGCGCTCTGGTGTAGCAGGTGTAACAATTCATAAAGCCAGTTTTATTCAACTGACCACAGATTTCAGCACTGGAGGAACACAGTCAGGCTAACCTGCGTCAATATCAGCACAGCACCTTCACAAGCCAGACCCTTGACTGCTCTCTTCAATTCCATCGCAGTAAATTGAGTTGAAACCGGCAAGGACAGACTTGGCCGGGCTCACTGAAGCTGTAAATACTTTGCAAGACTGTTAGAGGGTGTGTGTGCTTTTTTTTCTCTCTTCCTTTTGCACAGTCGCAACGATGAGTTGGAGAAGCAGATCTGATGCCTTAGGCACAGAGAAAGGTACAGTGAATTCCCTTCACATTTTGCACAGGTGCTAGATCCGGGAACTACATGTGCAAACAGAAAGAAGAGTGACATTTGGCTGTTTATAGATAGCATTTTGTGGCTTGTGCCTCTTACGTATTACAAAGTTTGGGTAGATTTCTGAGGGGAGGGAATCCCAAAAAGACCCCTGTCCAATTACTGATAGCCTGATGTCAGTCAGCTTTGCCAGTGTAGCAGCATCATTTGGCTCTCTTACACGTAGGGAATAAGAACAGCAACTCCTTAATACGAAGCAGCCTGTGAGGTCACCTACTGTCTGCTCTGGTTGACTCGTTGCATGAGCAAAATGTCCTTAATGTTGTACCCTTCCAGGGACCTCCTAATCAGAATTTCACTCTTCTAAGACCAGTGACTTCAATGTACTTTGGTCTGTCTTTGCTTACACTGATAATCTTGACAAATGTCTTCATTTCTGTGAATTAATGGGCCAGCCCATCTAACCAAGCAGCCTCCACATGGTGTAATGATTAGAGTGTCTGGCTAAGATCTGGGACACCTGTGTTCACTGGGTGATCAGGGCCCAGTCTCTCTCTCTCTCTCTCTCTCTCTCTCTCTCTCTCTCTCTCTCTCTCTCAATCTCTCTCTGTAGCCTACCTCACCAGGTTGTTGTTGTGAAAATAAACTGAAAGAAGGGAGAATAATGTTGTAATTTGCTTTGGGGTCCCACCTGGGGGGGGGGAGTGTAAAGTGCCATCAAATCACAGCTAACTTATGGTGACTCCATAAGGTTTTTAAGGCAAGAGACAAAGATGGTTTGCCATTGTTTGCCTCTGTGTAGTTACCTCAGCTTCCTAGGTGGCCTCCCATCCAAGTACTAACCATGGTTGACCATGCTTAGCTTCTGAAATCTCTCGAGATTAGGCTAGCCTAGGCATCCAAGGTATAACTACCCAAAATCTTTGGTATCTTTTGTACTTCAGCCAATTCTCTTTTGGGGGGCAAGCATTTTATTGGGATGCTGCTGTTTCAGAGCTTTTAAAACATCAGATTGCTTATTAACTGGGAGCCAGTTTGGTGTAGTGGTTAAGAGCACAGGACTCTAATCTGGAGAGCCAGGTTTGATTCCCCACTCCTCCACTTGAAGCCAGCTGGGTGACCTTGGGCTAGTCATGGCTCTCTGGAGCTCTTTCAGCTCCACCCACCTCACAGGGTGTTTTGTTGTGGGGATAATAGTAGCATACTTTGTAAACCACTCTGAGTGGGCATTAAGTTATCCTGAAGGGCGGTATATAAATCAAATGTTGTTATTGTTGTTGTTAACTGGAACTGCAAAAGAGTTGTTTATAGAGGAATCCTTAAACTGCAATTCCATTACCAAAATGCCTAAAAGGAGTGAAACATGGAAAAGTAAGAATCTCTGTTGACTGTTACATTTTTAAAGAGAGGAGGGCCACTGTTTTTTTTGTCCCAGTAAGTTTTAGGGGAACCTCTGGTTTTGTTTTTTTTTTGCATTGATTCAAACTCAATTAATTTGCAAGAAGCTTCCTGAATTGTGACCTGAAAACTTTTGCATATGGCCAAAGGGGTTTCCCCTGAGACTTTTACCAGTAAGATTTTTTCCTCCAGCCCTCCATGTTCAAAAGTGGCTAAGCCTAGGAATGGTTCAGTGAAACTCAAAAACTAGCTCACAACTTTGTGACTTTGAGCTGCTTCTAGTAAAGGCTGTTGTTTCTGTTTGGCTTTTATTTCTAATAGACCAACACTCCACCTGCAATTTTCGCTGCCAAATTGGAAGCTTTGTTTCCTTGTAACCTCCCCCCACGAGACCTCAGGAGACATTGTAAATAATTAGAATATGCTGCTGAAACATGAAAATGATAAGTTTCCCCCCTTATTTATTTGCCTCTCTTGTGCTATTAACCTGAAGAGATAACTCTCGGCTTGGCGGCCTCCCAGTAATGTATCTTGCAGCTCACGTCGTCACCAGGACTTTGGGAAGCAGCTTCTTGCTTGATGAGGAAAGCTTAGCTGCCCTCGGGAATTTGATTTCCACCTGCCCAAGCAGTTTGCCCTCTGCCGAGAGATCACATTTTCTTTCTTTAGCAGTATTTTTTTAAGTAATCCCGTTTTGTATCTGTTCTGCCTTTTTTAAAGTCAGATTGTTTTGAACTTGAACAAAATTTTGGGTTGCCAACTAACCATTGTGCTTTTAACAGCAGCTCAAAGCGACATGAAAAAGGTTTGCTGGCTGATCTCTTTCTAGTTTTGAATGAGATTCTCTCTGTGCCGCTGATGTGGCCCATGGACCCAGCTTCTGAGCAATAGCAAGAATTTTTACTCTTTTTCCTTAATGATTTTAGCAATGATTTTTCACCCTCCTTATCAACTTTTTTTGTTTTTCTATAGCCTGCATTCATCCTCGTTTACCTTATTTCAGCAAAACGTCCCCTTTTAAAAAGAATAATTTTTGCCTTTGCTGACTGCCTTAGCTGCTTAGCCATGCTGGCACCCTCTTAAGATTTGGAAGGTCCTTTCCTAATCTGTGACATCCATCATGTCTGAGCATGTAGTCTTGTAGCTTCAAATAGCTTCTAAGCACCCTGGAAAGAACTGACCTTGTTAAACTTTCCCCTTTCAACTGCCTGTTGATCAATCATTTTTGGAAAGTTTTCTCTTCCAAAATCCCATGTGGCTGCGCTATACTTTTGAGGCAACTTTCCACTGATATAAATGCAAAAATTAATAGAGCTCTGGTTATTGGTCCCAGATGATTGAACAACACTTACATCTAATTTTACATTTACATGTTTATGCTTGTATTCTTCCACCACGGAATTGAGCTGCATATATAGGGATTCTGGAGATCTCCCATCCAACCACATCCAGACAAGCCTAGATTCAGCAAGGATGCCTTTAGACCTGAGACCAGTTTTGCACTTGGAACTTCACCACTTGGTGAAACAAAAAGCATGCAACACTATAGTCCTTGCTGCAACTGGGGCTTTGCTCACAAATAGGCTTGCCGACAGATCTGAAGAAAAATGCCCTGTTCCTTTAATAGAGATTAATAAGATGTTACTTACCAGGTGGATGCTACTTGCCTCCGTGCCATGAAAAGCTTTAACTGCCCATTTCCACACATTAAGCCTCTATTAAGGGGAGAGGCCATTTCCCAAAGGCAACTCTGCTCACAGAGTAGAACTATCCTGCCTCTGCATGAAGCTACCTACGCTGGGTCAGGTGACCCAAGGTGGTGCTCTAGCAGGAAGATAGGAAGGCTTGGGGGAAGACATTGTCTGCCTCTGAGCATCGACAGAGTGAAATTCTGAAATTTTGTAGAACCTCCCTCCCTGCCCCTCCTCTCTACAAATTTCTCCAATTCCAAGTAAAGTGAGAAGACACCGGTTATGCAATGGAGAGACATGTCACAATCCAGTCCCTCAGGTGTATAGTACTTCCCATTACCTTCTTTTTCTTTCTTTCTCAGTTTCTCTCTGGATTTATATCTTGTTTCTTTTTATTTATTATTTACCCACATTTATTCTCCATAAAGCACAACTCTTTGTTAGACTTCCCAACACATTCACTTAGTTACAAGACTGAATAAACCAATAAACATACAAACACAAAAAACCTCAGAAGATTCACACAAAAATTGTCAATGCAGGCCATGTTTCCAGTTGTCATGCTGGGGTTTGGGGAAGTTTTCAGTTAGTAATAATCTTTTTTGGAGGTTGACCTTGTTGGCTACAAACCAGGCACTGCTTTTCAGGCAAAGAGGATTACAACAAGAATGAATGCAATATTTCCAGTGCGAAACATTAACATTCAGTCGTCAAGCAATAAAGAAATACAAAACAAGAGACTGGGTTACCATGTTGGTTGATTCTTTATAGAAATGTCTAATTCAGCAAGATCCTCTTTAATCTGTTTCTGTTTGCAATACAAGACACTGATCAGATGCTTAAGCAGTTTCTTGGAGAAAATGAGGCATACATTTTCTCCATAGTTTGTAGGATAAGTGCTTTGTAGTGGACTTTTAATTCTCAGTCCCTTTGGTACAATATCTATTTTTTTGTATTGGCTAAGAAAAGTGGTATCTGTCTGTACCTGTGCAAAACTTGCACACACTGAGTATTTCTTTCTTACCCAAACCCACTGTGTGCAGTTTTAGCTTTTTAAAATATAAACGGTAGGATTGCAGCCCCATTCTAAGAGGATACTTTGCGAGCAAAAGCTTGCATCCTGATGTATATACAGACATACACACCTCACAACAGACAACCTCTACCATGCAAGCAAAAGCCTGCTGCAGCCCAAAAACTGACACCTCAGCAACAACGGCAAGGCCAGCTTCTCAAGGCTTTGCGTTCTTTGGTCCGGGATTTTATCAATTTTAGTGAAAAACTGTTTGATCACAACATAGAAAGTACCTCAAGAAAGTTTCTGGCAGGTTCTTGGAATGTATGGATGGGACATTTGTATTTTACTATTCCTCGGTCCAGATGTTTTGGACAGCTCAGATAGCCATCTGAAGTTTGGGTGGTTTGCCTGAAACGAATCTCTATATTTTTAAACTTCACCCTCCATGTGCTTTGCCTAGGAATTCCTCAATTTATCCTGGGTTAGACAGAGCCACACACCCCTGCTCCCACCACTCCTTTTAATTCAGGGCCCTGGGAGTGTCGGGTTCTGATGTGCTGTAAGGTATCCCTAGACAGGCATTTGTTACCCCTGTCACCACTGAGACTGCCCAGTTTCTTCCTGCTGCCCTGCCGAAACCATGTGCAAGCTCTTAGATCTTAACATCCACTTGACCTATGACCTGTGGCTCAGAGACAGACTGAGAACATTCCATCAGTATTGTCAGAAGCCACCAACTGTATATTAAATGGACTGACTTTATCTGCAAGGGAGACATGGTAGCAAGAATAGAGCATTCAAACGCATGAGTGGTAACTCGGGGGATATTTGCTCTTTGTGGCTGTATCTCAAGGCCCATCTGCAAGATCAGGTTCTAACCAAATGAGCTCTCAGGAGCCAGACTGATCTATGAAGCGGGTCTCAATAGTTTATTAATCAGAGGGCCATAGCAGCAGAACTCCTTTGCTTTGGAAGTGGGAGGGGAGTCTTTCAAAGATAAATTAATGTTAGGAAAATTGCATTGGCTAAAGTTGTGTTAACAAGTCTAGATAAGAAACCTTTTTTAAAAAACGGTCCAACATTAATGATAGGACCCATTGTCCACAAATATTCAACATTTGTTTGTGTGGTTGTATGACCATTAAGTGATTCCTAGATTCAGGGCTTTTTTTCTGGGAAAAGAGGTGGTGGAACTCAGTGGGTTGCCCTCAGAGAAAATGTTCACATGGCTGGTGGCCCCGCCCCCTGATCTCCAGACAGAAGGGCGTTTAGATTGCCTTCCGCGCAAACTCCCCTCTGTCTGGAGATCAGGGGGCGGGGCCACCAGCCATGTGACCATTTTCAAGAGGTTCCGGAACTCTGTTCCCCCGCGTTCCCCCTGAAAAAAAGCCCTGCCTAGATTATCATACTAACAGTGCAATCCTAGGTGTGGTGGTTGGAGTATAGATCTAGGGTCCAAGAGACCCAGGTTCAAATCCCCACTCTGCCATGGAAGTTTGCTGAGTAGCCTTGGACGAGGCACACACTCTCAACCTGTCCTATCACAGAGTTACCCCATTGACTTCAAGGGAGCAACTCTGCCTTGGATTGCACTATAAATGGAGCAAACTTTCAGATGCCTGTGGTTAGAGTAAGAAGTGCATACATTTTCTTACATGATCCAAGAGTACACTGTATCCTCCTGAGAAGTAGCGTGTTATAGTAACAAGTACATATAAATGATAATTTGTTATTGTGTTGCATCTGACGAAGAGAGCTGCGGTTCTCGAAAGCTTATGCTACAATAAAGTTGGTTAGCCTTAAAGGTGCTACTGGACACTTTACTACTTTGCTACTGCAGACTAGCACGGCTAACTCCTCTGGATCTTGTTATTGTGTTGTGTCTCATAGGAAGATGAGTTTTTTCTAGGCCTTTATTAGCTTATCAGTGCTGATGGTAAGAAGATTATTTTCTTAAATTAGCTTTGATAGCTGGTAGCTAGTAGATTTAGTGCCCGATGGTACTGGAGATACTCAAAAGGCCCAAGAGTGCTTTATTCCATAGAACAACTCAAGAAAATTATTCCAGTATATCTTGAGCACCCAAAAAAACTTCATCAGGAAGAGGAGAAAGCCTCTAGCACTCTCGTCAGTAGTCGTGGAAAATGCAGACAGCTCAAAGATCAGTTCTAGACCACTATTGAGTTGTTAACTAGTGGTTTACACTTAATTTTGATAGTCCCTGACTGTATCACCTTGGTCGATCTTATGCTATTGTTGCACTGGATTGGCTTGTCCACATAGGAAAATCAAGCTGCGAACAATTGCTAAAATGCAACTATGAAGAAACGTCCTCCACCCAAGAATTCAGCTCAGAATTTCAATGACTGTGATACACGCTGTGTGTGTGCAGGAACCCAGCTGTAAACTTGCAGCTAGCAGAAAGGAGGCTCTTGGGGGGAACGAGTCATCTAGCCCCAAGGACAGAGAGCTCAAGTTGTTGCTTATGCTAATGACTCTGGCCCGAGCAGGGCAATGGTTTACCATCCCGCATCCTGCTGGAAAGTGGCGTCAAAGGGATAGAGAGAAGGAAACAGCCAACTTGCTAGAATGTGTTCTCTTCCTCTGGCAGCAGGAAAATCAACATGACCCCATGGTGGGATGGACTCCCCAAGATAGATTATAAATTCTCTGGGCACAGAGAAGATGATCTCTCCTCCATCTTGTTCGTCTCCATAGGTGGGCACACACTATGAAGCTTTTACCTTGGGACTCCATCTTGTCCACATGGCGAGTGACAGTGGGGAGAAGTCCCAACCATGAGATCTAAGGCAATGCTGAACTACTGTAACTTCAAATAAACCTAACCTATCCTATTTAAACATGGATAACTACTGGGGATAATTACTGAGTTGTCCTACTAACAGGGTAACTACTGAGCAGAGAGAAAGGAGACTGCATGTTTTCACCTTTTCTTTATACCCTTGCTTAGCTTGAATGCTTGAACAGAACGAGAGTCGGCAAAGGGTGTTGGGTTCAAGAGGTTGTTGACCAAAGGGCTCGGTTCTCTGGGTGTCGCAGCCAGTCGTGTAACCGAATCGATTGCAGAGGACTTCATGCAGGGCCGGATCGACGGGGGAGCAGGGGGGTAGTCTTCCCCCAGCGCTGTCAAAGAGGGGGCTCCGGGCGCAGCTGCCAGCCCCCGGGAGCGCGCAGGCGGCTGAGCAGAGGACGGTGGCTCAGGGTCAAAAAGGCCGGGACTGGGTCAGTGCCAGACAAGGGAGGGTTCCCCCTCCCAGCACCAACCCGATCCAGGCTGTTTTGGCCCCAATTCAGGCCCAAAATGTCAACTTTTGGCCATTTGGGGCCCATTTCCGCAGGGATCAGGGCCGGAATGGCTGGGATCAGGTCGATGCCAGACGGGGGAACCCTCCCCTGCCTGGCACTGACCAGGTCTGGGCTGTTTTGGCCCTGATCCAGGCCCAAACGGGCCCCTAATGGCCATTTTTGGCCTTTGGGGCCTGTTTCGGCCAGGGTCAGGGCCAAAACCACCAGGATTGGGTCAGTGTCTGGTAAGGGACCCTTCACCTTCCCAGGCACCAACCCAATCTGGGCTGTTTTGGGCCCGATCCAGGCCAAAATATGCCCAAAATGGCCGTTTTGGGCCCGTTTCGTCCAGGATTGCGCCAAAATGGCCCTGATCGGACCACTGACAGGTGGGGGGATGCTCCCCTGTCTGGCAGCAGCTGAATCCTGGCCATTTCAGCCTGATCAAGGGCTGTGGCATATGCTAATTATTTATGCTAATGAGTTCCTGCAGTTCTTTTTCTACAAAATGACCCCTGGCTACAGAACCTCTTTGACCGGCAGCAAAAGAGGACCTAAGGGTAGAGGGTGTCACTCCTCTCAGAAGAGGGCTGTTTGGGTGGGAGAACACCCATGCTTGTGCTCTGGGAGGAAGCAGACACCCCCTAGTGGTTCTAAAGCTATAAAAACCCCTCTGATTTGCAGGCCTGCGCATGCGCAGTCCCAGATAAGCCTGCACAGAAGACCTCAATGATCAACAATTACAGATAAGTGCAACCCTGTTTTCTTTGTATTCATTTATTAAACTTTCTCTTTTTTGAATGATGTAAACTAGATCTTTGGAAACACACTGCGGCTATTTGGTCTTGCTATCTGGAGTGCAATAACAGGGAGGGTCAGTGGGTTAGCTTGCCATCCCTGGAGCAATATAGCTCAAAATTGCACAGTTGCAGTAGATCGCTCCCACACTAGCTTGAAGGAGAAAACATAGCAGAGCACCTAAAAAGCAGTGCAGGTACAGAGTGCGACTTTGTTTAGCAGGAGATACTCTCACAGTTGCCCATGACAATGAGAGTTCCCAGTATGTTTTGGCACCCCCAGGGGGCATGGGGGAGAGACCGTACAGCCGAGCAGAGACTTGGGGTGGCCACAGGGTTGTCCAACCTCCCAGGGACCAACTGTAAGGAAAAGTGTTGGAAATAGCAATGGCTGGTGTACAACAGCAGCAAGAAGGAAGAAGAGCCTACCATGCAGGGGGCAGCAAGGATCACTTAGTTAGGACAGTGAGAGCAGCACCTCTCTTGTTTCCTGGAGGGTCATTTCCTTGTCTTGTCTCCTATTGGGCTAAAACAGGGCAATATCCTGCTTCTTCTCTCTCCTGCCACACTTCTTCTCTCTCTCTGCAAGATGTAGTCAGATAGCAAGAATCTCTCTCTCCTCTTTACTCTCAAGTATGTAACTTCCTCAAATAAAACTTTTTGCCTCTTTAATCAGCACGGCGTAATTCCGCCGCATTATTTGCACTCATCCATCAAAAAGAAGGGAGTTGCAGGTCTGATCCTTCACAGTAATGCAGCCCCTACCAACTACCAGGTTCCACCATGCCAAATAGATTATGGTACAACTATTGAGAGTTTTTGTACGTGGCCTGTGATACAAACATTGAAGAACTGGGTGGGAACAAGATGGTAGAATCCTGAGGAAGTCGAGAGTGTAATTTCACACTGCAAGTAGGGGGATCACATTTCTGAATGCCCTGCTACAAAAAACCACACGCACATACGAAGGTAATGTAACAGGCGCTGGCTGGGCTAAAATATTTTGGTCCTGATGTTCCGGTTTTCTCCCACCAGGAAGTTTTCTGAAATGAGGACCTTTTTTTTGAAGAGGGCTACTCCAACCTGCAAAGTAGAAGATGATGATGATTGTTGTTGTTGTTGTTGTTGTTGTTGTTGTTGTTGTTGTTGTTGTTAAGCACATTTGAATCCTGCCTTTCCTACAAGGAGCTCATATATCATTCAGCTGTATATTTAAACCAGGCCTTGTTGAACAGTTCTCTCTGGTATATTGGATAGCCTCTCCATGTAATCTGAACAGGAGGCATTTCATCCCTAGGGCAACAAACACAAGTTTATTATGATAAAGAGTTTGTAAAACCATGCAAAGCATGAGGAAGTAGAGACAGAACATTTTTTATTTGCTCTCCACTGGAACCTGAGGTCAACCACTATGTTGACTGAAATCAGGACAAACAAAGGAAAAATACTTTTTCACACAATCCATGATTAACTTGTGGAACTCACTGCCTCAAGATATAGTAACGGCAACTGGCTTAAGCAGCTTTAAAAGAGGGTTAGAAAAATTCACAGATGTTCAGCCAATCAACAGCTGTTAGACAGGAGGACTAAGTGGAACCTCCATGTTCAGAGATAGCATACCTGTGAATGGTACTTACAGAGAGGAGTGGTGGGAGAATCCTGTTGGAGAATTCTATTCTTATGGTATCGAACAAATAAATACTGGCTTCATGGCCCATCTGTGGGCTTCCTGAGGATATTCAGATGGAAATTGTGTGATACAGTAAATGGACCATATTATTGTGATAGATAGACAGACAGACAGCTACATCACTGTCTTTCTAGTTATCTGTCTAGTACATTTGTGTCCCTCAAGTAGCTCAGAGTGGTATATATGGTTCTCCTTTTCTGAGTTTGTCTTCACAATATCCCTTTACTTATTTAGAATATTTTTATCTGCCCTTCTTCTAAGGGCAGATTTTTATTCTCCATCTTACAACAACCCTGTGAGGTAGGTCTGGTTGATGGTATGTGACTGGCGCAAAGTCCACCAGATGGCTTCATAGAAGTGTGTAGATTTGTACCTGGAGTCCCAGATCTTAGCCCAGTCACTGCTCTGTACTGGCTCTGATGGGACCCACTATCTTGATCTTGATGCGCCTCAATGTTCATTTAAAACCAGGACTTTTGAGTGCTTCTCTTTGATTATTCCTCACAATAACAGTTCACCAGAGCAAGGTGACCGCATGGCACAGCTGTGCCATCCGTCAGCCCTCACAGTAAAGAAGTGGACTTAAGATGCATTTTCAGAGTAAGACACTAATGCAAATACAAAGATGGGACCGGGAGGGGGGAAATCAGTTCATAAGCAAAGCTCTCCCCAGTGGATAAGAATACTAAATGTACTTCATCCACTCCCCACTTTTGTTATATTTCATGTTTGTTCCTCTCTCTTCTTATCCTCCAGCATCCTTCCTACCTTCTTACTCCTCTTCCTCTTTGTGCCAGTTTTTCTCCTGGCCACTGGCATTATTCATATTTTACCATCTCCAGTGATTTGACCTTGTGCAGTATAACTTAATATTAGCCCACCAGGAAAAAAAAATTGCCGCCTTCTCGATGAGATGATATTAAGGTGACCTGTAAGAGCAATAGATAAAATCTTCAGGCCATCTAGACAACATTAAAAATAATCACAGCCCCTTAAGTGGTGGAGAAGGAGGGGGGGACTTCAGGGATTCTTCTTTTTCAACAGCAACAATTGCAGGAGGACGAAAGGCCACCCCTGGGATTTTTCATAGCCTTCAGCTTCCGGAAAATGAGAAGTGTGTTAGTCCGTTCGTACAGGCAACAGTTATCAAAACAATAAAGTGTGGCCCATCAAACGCAACTTGTCATCACTCATTTGGCAAAATATAACCTTTCGTTAAGAAATTTCTGCTAATAGACACGGGGAAAGTAATTGTGCTATTAGCTCAGCAGACCCTGGTAACAAGGCATTTTCGTTTCAAAGCCATTTCTGCAATGAGAGAGAGAGAGAGAAAGCACGACAACTGAATGATGGAAAGATATTATACTGAGACCCGACGTAAATAAAAATTGACTTCAGTCTCGTCTGGAATTCAGGCTATACACGAAACTCAGATAATACCCTCAATCTAGTACGAGCACGTTGTTAGGCATCTAACTCCAGATGATGGAACAGATGAATTCCTGAAGTCTCTTCTACTTTTGGCATTTTAGAAAATATGTATTTCCTGGAGAATGTGTATTTTGCAGCTCTTTAAAATGATAAAGGGGTTTGTTGAGCAAATGCCAGTCATAAGTCTGCCTTATATTTTGCTGAAATACACAACAGCTCTCATTTTTTAGTACAGAATTAGCCTGATCCCAGCGAAGGAAGCCTGATGGCTTAGACATTTGGACTGAAGAAGTACCTACCTGCACCAATCAGTGATCAGAATCTGATGTCTTGCACCATATATATTGCTTACATAGGTATCGCTCACACCATTCAGATAAAGAAGGGTATTCTATGGAGGGCTTTTTTTCTGGGAAAAGAGGAGGCGGAACTCAGTGGTGGAACTCAGGACCGCACAATGACATCACTTTGGGTCAGCTGGAACAAGGGAGGAGGTTTTTTACATTTAAATCTCCCTCGATTAAAATGGTCACATGGCTGGTGGCCCCGCCCCCTGATCTCCAGACAGAGGGGAATTTAGATTGCCCTCCACGCCACTTGGCAGGGCAATCTAAACTCCCCTCTGTCTGGAGATCAGGGGGCGGGGCCACCAGTCATGTGACCATTTTCAGAGGTGCCGGAACTACGTTCCATCACGTTCCAGCTGAAAAAAGCCCTGATTCTATGCAAAGCTTTTGCTGTGCATTCTTGGCTGTAAGAAACCTCCAGAATTGGAGGAGTATGGGTTGTATGTGTGTATGTAGTGTGTTAATAAATCATGCCTAACATCACAACCACAATGGCTAAGGAAAAGAGACCATTTGAGCTGCTATGATTCTTCCTCGAAGTTTTTAATAGTACCGTAGAGTCATTGTGATGAAAAGCAGTTATAAGAACCTGAGACAGAAAAGACTATTATGCCACCCCACTCTTAACATCAAAGGCTCTCAGGGAAATATGGCCTGACTGCAACCCGCAGGACAGGAAAAGGTTGGACTTGAGTGAAATAAGGTCCAAATTCAAGAAAGGTGGTTACAGGTGCTACAATTTAATAAGTGGCATTAAAGTAAATGCTGTCATTAACTGGCCATTTAGAAGAAGAGGAGGTGGAGGCGGGGAACAGTGTCAACTTCTTAATGCCAGGCAGGTTTTAAAATGTTTCCTGTTCATGTCCACGATAAAATTCAGAAAACGATCTTCATTCAGCAGGATCTGAGATAGTTAATGGAAGGTCTGACAACTTGATCTGTATTTTTAGCACATTTAATTATAAAAGCTATAAAGGCAGCTAAAGCTGGTATCCCATTTTAAAAAGTGGAGAATGTTAGAATTGGTTTTTCCCAAACCCTTTGGTCAGGTGGCTTGAAAATCAGGGTCAGAACTTAGTAAAATGTTTGCATCCTTACAGAAGTGTTACGCCAACATAATCCAGTGAGAGTCAGGGGCAGGGACATGGAGGCACCATCAGCAGTCAGGGGAAGGGGGATCAGAAAACCCATAAGTGATGTCACGCCTCTCTAGGAATCACAGGAAACTCTATGCTAAAGCTGGCAGTAGGAGAGGGTTGACAAGATAATCTCCTGCCATAGTACTCCTAATTGTGTGGAGATTTGTGTAGGTGCACTAAGTTGTGACTTTGAGGTGCACCGAGCTTTGACTATGTTATATGATATATTGTGATTCTTTGACTGGACTGAGAGAGTTTTTTACTCCAATATACTATTTTGATATCTTCTGTGATTGATCATCGTTTCCTACTCGTGTGCTTTCACTCCCCTTGGTTATTCTTTCGAGTAGGTTCCTCTCTTGTGGTTGTATAGTGGGAGACCTGGCAACCATATCCAGATGACAAAGGCTGCTGGCTGGGAGATATAAGGAACAAAGAATGTATTTGATGTAGATTCTGTAATCTGTAAAATAGGAATAATAGAGCACAACAACAGGGCTGTTACAAGGGGTGACAATTTATAATTTAATGACATTTCTTTATATGTAACAGTGTCCGGGCACTAGTGATTTGTGGACTTGCACCAAAAATCACTTGATCTTGGTTCCAGAATAAGGCTAAGAGACTACCATATTAAAATTGTTATAAACCATCAGTCTGCTAGTCTTCATTTATGGACCCAGAAATACTATAGTACAAACTTCATAAGTACTAAAAAGTATTTTATAAACTTTTTAATACCTTTGAGAGTGCCAACAACTGGTGGCCCTTTCACATTTTTGTTTAAACCTAGTTTTATCCATTGCTGCCTGGGCACTGTACAAAGCCATGTGGGGATGGCAGTTTCAAATAGAATTTACATTTGTTTATGAACTGTATGTGAAGCTCTATGTCCCTTTCAGACCGTGTGACTTTTTCTGGTGTCAGAAGTGGCCACCCTTCCTCCCCTGGCCACCAGGACTTCTGCAATTAAAAAAAATGTTTAGGCTATGTTGGACACCATGATGCTTTTTTAGTAAAGGACTGACAGTGCAATCCTAAAAAGAATTACTCCAGTCTAAGCCAATTGAAATCAATAGGCTTAGACGAGAATAACTCTTCTTAGGATTACACTATAAGTGTCTAATTGCTGCAACTGAAGTCTATAGGACATATCACTTAAGCATATGCTTTGACATGTCTGGTTACTCAGTCATTTTGGGAGGAAGTTAATACTAATTTTGTATGAAAATACTCATTGATTTTTGACTACCTGTCGCTTAGAACCTGACCAATGTTCAATGAAAATGGACCCTCATTACCTTTACTGTAGCTAAAAGATTTACATTACAACATTGGCAATAAAAATGCCCACCTCCCAGACTTCAGTGGATGGAGGACCTTACAACTTTATCTGAATTTGAACATATGGCATATAGATGACCACTGAGGATGGACTTATTTTTAGATGTTTGGAAACCAAAAGACTGTGTGTTGGTTTCTCAATACAATTGCCATTTTTATTTCTATTGTGTATGAGGCTTTTTAATTCCCCTGTTTTTTTGTTTCAAATAAAAAAAATAATTGGTGGGGTGGGGAATTAGCTGGGTTGGATCTCAGCACTGGAAGAGAAGGGGTTAATGTGTGTGCATGTGTGTGCACACGTGCACGTGCGCGTGTGTGTACACGCACTATTTCCCTGATGTAAATTATGTCTCCCCTCCCTTCCATGATGGTTTTTAAGCAAAAGGTAAAGACTGAGGAGATCCGATTATAGATCTCCATCTTTTTGTCTCTTTTGGCACTGAAGTATTAGAAATATATAGGACAGGGACAATGCCATAGGTTCAGTCCTCACAAAAGATGACATGATTATCTTTTACTACATTTATATCCTTCCCTCACCGAACTGAAGGCATTCCCCACACAGAGCAAAAATCTTGACTGCTTCCAATGATCCTCCACTCCCTCCCCAGCAAAGAATGAATAAGATGGTGGGGAGGGGAATGGGGTACATACCTACAAGAGGATAATTATGGGTATGTGTGAATGGGGGAATAATGAAATAAGGGGGGGTCGAGGAATGAGGTCAGAAGAGAAATAAACAGGCCTGTGTGATGATGAAGTGTGAGATGAGTTAGGAAAAGAGCAAGTGGGGAGAATGAGGCACTGAAGTGATTGATTGTCAGTATAGTCCTAAAGCAAAGCTACTCCTCTAAACCCATTCACTTCACAGACATACAGGGCCAGCACCAGAGTTTCTGGTGCCTGAGGCCAGGGGCAGCTTCAGGGCTGTTGCTGCACCCATGCACACATGCAAAGCGCCCACTCGCACCTGGACTGCATGATGATGTCACTGTGTGTGATGTCATCACGCAGCATGCTGCTGTGAGCCAGCCCCACTGGCGCAGCAGGCGGCTGGGACGGCACATGGGTGGCCTCCCAGCCCTCCTGCTCAGTTGCCCCACGCTGCCCCGGCCACCTGCTGCACCTGGCCCGCAGCTGTGTGCAGGCGGCGGCGGCAGCATGAGGCAACTGAGTGGAAGGGCTGGAAGGCTGCCCGCTCAGATTGCCCCGTGCTGTTGCCACCAGCATAAGCGCTCCCGGCCAGGCGCAGCAGCTGCGGGCCAGGTGCGGCAGGCGGCCAGGGCAGCACGCAGGTGGCTTCCCAGCCCTTCTGCTCAGCTGCCAGTGCTGCCGCTGCCAGCTCCACAGCATGCACCCCCACCCCTGGCACCCCCTCTGGCGCCTCAGCGCTCGAGGTGGCTGCCGGAACTGCCTCCATGGACGCCCTGGCCCTGCAGACATAGAAAGGTAGATCTCTGCTTAGGAGTGCAGTGTGTGTTCTACTGTAACTGTAGAAAAGAGCAAGAGTCCAGTAGCACTTCTTAGAGGTGCTACTGGACTCTTGCTCTTCTCTACTATTAACGCTGTGTGTAGTGCTGTAGCGGTTGCCAGTTTGATATAAACTGGGACTACTACCAATGGATTATCAGTGGCTGATCTCCCAGTGAAAACACCAACACAATACAGAACAGCAGAGGATCAAAAGGCAAATTCTTTCTTCTTTGTCCCCCAGAATTCTTGAGCAGCAATCAGTCAATTACAGGACCTTCTGCAGGTGCCACCCTGTAGTGAGCAAAATCAACATGCTCGCTCTCCTTCGAGGCCCCCACCGTATGAAACGGCATGCCTGGAGCGGTCAGGAGGAATGCTCCTACTCTCCTAGCTTCCCACAAACTCTGCAAACTGGATTAATCAAGCAGGCTTTCTTACACAGTGAGTAGGATTATGCTGTAAGGAAATGGTACAGGGAGATTGTACAGGGATAGATGCTGTAGACTGTACCGCTGTGTACTGTCTGTTGGTGTAAGTATACTCCTACAGGATAGTTCTGTGCTGTTTAATATGTCATATCAATTTGCCTATGTTTCGTTTTCAGCATTGTTTTTCAGCTCTGTATTGGATTTCTGCTTGTTTTCAACTTTCTGCTATCCTTAACCCTATTGTATTGTTTATTGATTGTACTGAGGAAAAGCTTCCATTTGTACATTTTTGTAAAGTTCTACTGCTTACTTTCTAATTTAGATTTTTCACCTGTGCCATCCTAAGGGCAGGTAGCAGGAGAATTCGTCCTATTTATCCTCCACTCCCATGACAAAGGTCATTATTTCCCCCTATTTTCAGACAGCTGGTTAAAGACCACCCAGAGAGAGCCGGACGGGGCTGGGATGTGAACAAACTCTGCTCATTCCGGTCCATCACTCGGCCCGCTGCCTCGGCCTGTCTGGATGTCAATTTGGAGTACTGCACAGCTGGTTCTTTTCATGCCAGAGCAAAGCCAGCCTTCTCATTTTGAACATGGAGAAAGAAGGCCTTAAGTGGAAACAATGGAACAGGGCCTCTCCACTTGCAGTGCAATGAGGAGGGTAGAATCCTGCCTGTACTATACCTAATTCATGCACAAGACAGGTGTGGGAAGCGTCATTTAAAAATGTCCCCTCTTCGTTTTTTTTTAATCCTGCCAGAAGAAAACCAGCACAATGTATGCTACTTTGCTTTTGGCAGGAGGCTTTCTAAATATACGGCGTCTTCCTCTCCACTTGCAATATGAAATAATACAATCCATTCTACAAGCTCAGAATTTTTCTGCCTTTCTGTGTAAATTATAGGAACATATGAAACTGCCTTACAGTGAATCAGACCCTTGGTTAAGTATTGTCTCCTTTGACTGACAGCTGCCAGAGTCTCAAGTTGCGGTTTTTTATATCACCTACGGTCTGTTCCTTTTAACGAGATGCTGAGGATTGAATCTGCGACCTTCTGGATGCCAAGGAGATGCTTGGCATCCAGCCTATAAGACATGCAGCTGGCTTACACTGAGTCAGATCATTTGTTTTCTAAGGTCTAGGTCTGGGATCTCAGGTAGAGATCTTTCACATCATCAACTACTGGATCCTTTATCTGGAGAAACCAGCGATAGAACCTTGGATCTTCTCCATGGCAAGGAAATGCTCTACCACTCAGGGCCAAACTACAAGTGACGCCTGACACTGGTTGGACACTTGTCAGCTTCCCTCAAGTTTTGATGGGAAATGTAGGCATCCTGGTCTTGCAGCTTGGCTCTCCAACTGCTGTCCAAGGGACTTTTCAACTGTCACTTGTCCAACATTCCGCCAAGCTGCCTACATTTCCCATCAAAACCTGAGGGAAGCTGACAAGTGTCCAACCTGTGTCAGGCGTCACTTGTAGTTTGGCCCTCAGCTGCATCCCTCTCCTAGGTTGGACTAACCAAGGCCGATCCTGCTGCCATGTTATTAAAGCAGTCCAAAAGTGAGCAAAATTGTTCATGCTAGGTTGGGTTACATAGAACCAAAGCAGAGAACTCATGTTGCAGGTGGGGGTTGCTGGGCCTTCAGTTATTTGAAACCGCGTCTTCAGTCTGAATGCTTAATAGTTTCTTAATGCAGAGGTTGCCTTACCAGTAGGTGACTGTAGGTGGCTGCCTAGAGCAGATTCATAGCATCGGGATGAAGCAGAAGGAAATGCGATATTTATTTATTATTTGCATTATTTATAGTCCATTTTTCTCACTGATACCGCAGATTACCTAGTATGGGTCAATATGATCAACAGCTGGGACATTCAATCAACAGTGCAATAGGGTTAGGGATAGCAGAAATTTGAAAACAAGCAGAAATCCAATACAGAGCTGAAAAACGATGCTGAAAACAAAACATAGGTAGATTGATATGAAATATTAAATAGCACATAACTATCCAATGGGAGCATACTTTCACCAACAGACAGTGCACAGTGGTATAGTCTACAGCACCTATCCCTGAACCATTTCCTTACAGCATCATCCTATTAACTGTGTAAGAAAGCCTGCTTGATTAATCCAGCTTGCAGAGCTTGAAGGAAGCTCCCCACTTTTACTGCTATTTCTTCCCCTGCCAGCCAGCTGAGCAGAAGCAGGGGGTGCTGGCTGGGGGCAGGGGGCTAGCAACTCTAATGGCTACCAATCCGTTTGAATCAGACGCTTCACTGTCTGCACAGTTTTGCAAACACCAAATGCTGGTTTGGCAGGCATTTGTGGCTACTCAGCCCAAACTGAACAGGCCAAATGATTGTCTCACATATGAATGCAACCTTAGAACATAAGTTCAACTGTCAAATACATTTACAGTGAAATTCCCTAATAAAAATCAATCTGTTCATTCAGATTAATGGGTAGGATACAGACTAGAATTTCCAAAGGCAGAATGGGACTTCCCTGCCCCTACCTCCTGCGGTAGCCCACCAATTTCTACAAAATACTACTCCTGGGGGATAGGGGATCCCGGGGGGGGGGGCAGGGTCTGCAGCAGAAATTGCTAATTTAGACTGGATCCAACCCCAATGCATTTTTAATGATATTTATGGTTTTGCTGACTACTTTTTAAATGGTTTCTCAGTCAATACTGCTTGAGTGTTTTCATTGTTTTATTATAATTCTGTTTCTTCCTTTGAGAATTTGAATGTGAAAAAAATGACTTAGAGACCTCTAAAATAAATTGTCTGTGACACCAAATTGCCAAGGCCTAGCCTGCTAAACGAAGTCAAAAGGAGAACAATTCTTCATGCTAAAGCCCCAGGTGTGGGCAGTACTTGCAGCATATTGGATTTATTTTGGGGAGGGGGAAATTACCCCTCCCATACACAACAAATTCAGGTTTGCACAGCAGACCAACCATAAAATAAGAAAGCCAAAAAGCTTAGCCTACAATGGAAATCCAAAATTATTATTTTATTTTTAAATGTTATTTTCTCACATTTCCTTTGTTGCCCAAGGTGGCTAGATCAAGAAACTTAAAATATTAGTCCACACTACACAATACATATGTGTGATCAAGCGGCAACTGACTTATGGCAACCCCAACAAGGGGCTTTCAAGGCAAGAGAGAAGCAGAGGCGATTTGCCATTGCCTTCCTCTGCAGAGTCTTCCTTGGTGGTCTCCCATCCAAGTACTGACCCTACTTACCTTCCAAGAACTGATGAGTTCAGGCTATATTCAGTCCTGCTTCCCCATCCCACACAATTCATAGCCCACAGTAAAACAGGATCAATTCAAAACAGATTGATTTCAGTTTTAAATACCTGAAAGCTATAGTGAGACATAAAAACAAGCATCAGCAATGGATGTTGTTTTCTCATACCATGCATGAAGACTTCACCATGAATTGAGGGAACAAATGCAAAGGCGAATCAAAGGAAACCCAATCCTTGCTTCTATGCCCTGCAATAAGTAGTATCTTCTTCCCAAGCCTCGTTCTCTGTGCCCAGGTCTACATAGGCAAGGCAACCAGATTTTTTTTCAGTGGTAGTGCCTCACCTTTAGAATGCTCTTCCCCTTGAAACTTGCCTGGTATCTACCTCACTGTCATAAAGTTGCTTGGCCAAAATGTTTCTCTTGTATCCAAGTTTTTCAATTAATTTGGTGAGCCAGTTTGGTGTAGTGGTTAAGAGCAGCAGGATACTAATCTGGAGAACCAGGTTTGATTCCTCTGCTTGAAGCCAGCTGGGCGACCTTGGGTCAGTCACAGCTTGTTCAGAGCTGTCTCAGCCCCCCTCACCTCACAGGGTGATTGTTGTGAGGATAATAACACACTTTGTAAACCACTCTAAGTAGCCATTAAGTTGTCCTGAAGGGCAGTATATAAATTGAATATTGTTGTGGCTGATGTTGTTATTAAGTGTTCCATCTTTCAAAGTTGTTTTTATGGCTCACTTGTAAGCTGTTTTAAGAATGTCATTTCAGGTGGCTTTAATCTTGTTTTTATGGCTCCTTTTAATACTGTTAATTTTATTGTTTTTTATGATTTTATGGTGTGTGTTCATCCTTTGTGAGCCACCAAAAGCAGTTCTCTGGAGAGATGGTATATAGGTTCTCAAAATAAATAATAGGACTTACCTGTTGTCCTGAGCCAAGACCCAGTTGAAGGTTTATTCTAAGCTGTTTGCAGTCCATCGGGCTCGAGTGTTTCAGCCAATAACGCTTTTTGACTACTTTGATTTCCCCAATGATTTGGTTCTCCATTTGCAGTTAAAACAAACAAATACAAAATGGGACATAATTAGAAAGTTCAACTCAGTTAGAACTAATGAAACCAGACCTTGAATTTCCAGCCTCTCCACATGTCTTAAAGAAATGGAGTCATAGGGAGCTGTTACTGGTTAATTATTTTGCTCTCATTTTTGGAAATGTTATGTTTATCTTACCCTTTCTCCAAGGCGCTAAGGGTGGTTTACATGGCCTCCTCCACTCCAGGGGAAGATTGGCTGCTTAACTCACAGGGAAAGTTCCTGGGGGCTGTTAGCAGTGAGGACCAAGCAGAATTGAGCCTCCGTAGTTCTGACAACTCTTCAGGACTATGCGGCTTGCAATCTGTAATGGCAACAAACGATCCTTGTCATCTTCCTGTGCCGCCATTTTGAGGCATCTTTGGTATCTCGGGTTACCAACTAGAGATGGGCACGAACAGAAAAAAACCCGAACATAATGTTAGTTGTTCGTTGCCATCCACGAACAGGGACTCATGAACAACCACGAACATGGCCCTGTTCATGAACATGTTCGTGGTTGGCTGTTCATGGGGGCCAGCAGTCTCTCTTCCAGCCATCATCCAAGTTTGGTCAAGATTCCTACTGCACCACTCCTAGAAACCTGACCTGAGCATGCACCAGGAAAGGTACCAATAATAAATAATAGCTTGATTTCAGAGCCTGGCGGCAGCCCTGGAACTTGAAGAGGTAGATCCCTATCCCACCACACACAAAGAAAATTCAAGCTCCAATGCACTCTCTCTATCAAAATGCCAACAGCAACTGTCTCTCCCTCTCCACTGTCTGCAAACTAAGACAGAGCTGGGAGCCCCCCTCCCCCCTGCTCTTTGCTCCCTTGTAACAAATTTGGAGCTCCACACTTGAAAGGAAGACCTGCCTATCAAGCTCAATTGGGCTTAGATTGGGCTTTCCAGGGCAACAGCAGGAGTTCAGACAGCGTTCAGGCAATCCCTGCCTAAGTTGTCAATGAAATTGATTGAAGGTGCCAGATTGTCTGGCTTGACGAACAGCAACAAACGAGGCTTGCAACGACCACCTGTTCGTTTAGAATGGGGCCTCACAAACAGCTTGTTCGCGAACAGCAGATTGGGCTGTCCGCGGCTTTTTTTTTTTTGTTCGTATTCCTGTTCGTGCCCATCTCTACTGCCAACTCTGGCCTGGGGTGATCCTGGAGATCTGAGGGCAGTGCCTTTGAAAGGGAGAATTGGCAGAGGGATTTCACCTAGAATTTGTGTGGTATACCATAGAGGCTGCCCTCCAAAGCTGCCATCTCCCTCAGAGTCTCTGTACATGAGACATCTTACATGAGAACGCTCAAGTGTAGGGAGACGCAGTGCTGGCCAGGAAGAGTAGTTTTAAAAGACAGAGCCAAAGGCTTTTATCCTCACAACAACACTGTGAGGTAGGCTATGCTAAATACCAACAGGCTCAAAAAGTCTCTCAGTATGTTTCCTAACAGTGGGTCTGAGTCCAGCACTCTAACCCCTACACTAGCCGTAAGTGATTCATCCAGGAAGGAGGGAGTTTCCCTACGACTTCCATTTAACTTTATCCCTAACATATTCCTCTTTTGAAAATCTTCAACTCACTAGATCCCTGGAAGGGTTAACAAGATGCCTTTTTTTTTCTTCATGTCCATGACTTTGTCTCCCTCACCCCCCTCTCCATATACACACATTTTCTCTTTCTCTTTGCTGAATCCATTTGCAAATGATATCACTTGTCTGCATATTGTCACATGCCGCCTGCCCACCCATTTATCAAGTGTCTGCAGCTCAGCACAAGCTTGCCCTGTCCTCCCGGCTCCATTGTTTCCCTTGACCCAGGGGAAGGTGTATGTGCATGAGAGTGTGTATGTGTGCCAGAGAGAGAGAGAGAGAGAAATAGTCGGAGGCAAGGAAAGAAGGGGAGGGCAGGCCTCTTCCACCTCAACACATACCCTGTCCGTGGGCAGAGAAACAGGGTGGGGCAGGCAGAGATAGCAGGGAGATTGACAGTCCTTTCCCTCCTCCTCTGTCATTGACAGATGACCTTGTAGGGACAGCAGCCCTCCGGATCTCCCTATAGACACTTAGCTGCTAGAACAGGCAAGACTGGACATGCCAGCAAAGAATGTCGGAGCTATTTAGCTAAAGCTGCACCAGCCTTTCGGTGAAAAGCAGAAGCTTTTCACGTTAGCATTCCCAGTCCGACCCATAAAACCTGCTTCTCAGGAACCCTACAGCAAAAATTATCTGGAAATTTGAGGACAACATTTACCAAGTCCTAATGAATAAAATAATTATCACTTTATGCAAATGAGAGCTCATTTGCATCTGTGAATATTTAACTATTAACAACAGGGCTTTGATCTTGGAAGGAAAAAAATATGTATATCACATAATCATAGCCTTCTGGAACACAAAATTCATAATTTTTAGCCCTCGCATTTACCTTAAAATTCCACCACACTTGAGTTTGATGTTTGAACTTTCTCGGCTGGGACTTCATCAATAGAAGTACTTCCCTGAGGATGTTCGTCGGGGTATTTTGGTGGCTCTTGAATTATAAGGGTTGTTCTTTTCAGGTCATTCCATTTTTGATCATTGGAGCTCTTCTATTATATTGCCTATCTACATATTCTTTATTGTTTTTCTTGTCCATATATTTTTGTAGCATTAATGCCACCATGTCCTCTGGGTACAATGCCCAGCTTAGCGGATCGTTGCATTTATATAGTGTCCCAGATACTGCTGTGCAGCAGGTGCCTCGTGAATTAATTTTGAAAGAAAAGGAGGGGAAAAAATCCACCCATTTTGCATGTTTAAACCATGCTATATATTTTTCTTTCTCAAGCTGTGTAACTCTGCTTTGTGGTATGCTGTTTTACACAATATTTATTGTGCCTTCTTGTATTTTATTTCATTTGAGTTATTTATATATTTATTTACTTAGTTATTTGGGTTATTATAGTCCGCCTTTCTCACTGAGACTCAAGGCAGATTACACAGTATAAGTCAATATACAATCAACAGCTGGGACATTCAATAAACAATGCATGTATTGTAAAAACTTGGAATTAACAAGAAATCTGAAAACAACTGAAGCAAAATGTAAGTATTCACATTTATTTATTTTATTTCTATTTATGTCATTTATAGTCTGCCTTTCTCACTGAAGCTCAAGGTGCATTACACACTGTGAGATTAGTACAGTCAATTTCAAGGACATTTTCATAAACAATGCCATAGGCTAAATAAACACAATTTTACAAAGACATAGCATTAGTAAGAATCCAATACAGAGTTGAAGAAATGCTGAAACAGAACATAAGCAATTTTAGGGCTGTCATTAGACCACATGAAGCACAAGTAGCTCATAGAAGCATGTATTTAAGACAACAAGTAGTATGTAAGGCAACATAGTGGTGAAGTCTGTGGTCCTTAATTCATTAGCGAAGCATCTGAGAGCCCCTCACTACCATACAAAATAATTGAATAATTTGGTTTTGCATTGTTTGCAGAAAGCTAGGAGAGTGGGGGGCTCTCCTGACCTCTTCAGGCAGGCCGTTCCATAGGGTAGGGGCCACCACAGAGAAAGCCCATGTACGGGCTGCTGTTGATTTCGCCCATGTGCAGGGTGGCACCTGCGGGAGACCTTGTTCAGATGAGCAAAGCTGCCGTGGAGGAATATAGGGAGGCAGTCCTGTAGGTATGCCGGGCCAAGGCTGTGAAGAGCTTTGTATGTGATAACTAATACCTTGTAACTGATGGGTAGCCAATGGAGTGACTGTGCAGAAGGGGGTTGATGTTCATGCTCCTGCTCGCTCCTGATAGCAGTCATGCCACAGTGTTTTGCACCAATTGCAGTCTCCTAGTTAATTTGGATGGGAGACCAATGTATAGTGCATTACAATAGACAAGTCTTGATGTTACCATAGCATGGATCCAAGTGGCCAGGTCGGCCATGGTGAGGTAAGAAGCCATCTTCTAGGCTACAGTGAGGTTGTAAAAGGCATTTTTTGTAGCTGCCTTAACTTGTTCTAGTAGTAGCACTGGATCCAATATAACCTCTAGGCTCTTAACCGTATCTGCATTAAATGATGTATTAATGATGCGTTAAACAATGCAAAAAAATTACATAGCAGGATCCTACTTATAGCAACAGGCAGCACAAACTGTACATAGTAGTATTGAAAACAGTCCCTAAACCTTTTTTCAAGCAGCTTTCTAAACCATTCTGCACAGTACAACCCTATTACCTGTATAGAAAAGACTTCTTGAATAACTTAGTTGGTTAGGTTTTTTTAATGGTTTTTTGAGTTACTTCAAATGAATGGAAAAGAAGAATGAAAGCATTAAAATAAATTTATGACAATAACTGAGTATTATCTGTTGCATTTTGAGGTCACCACCAGACACAATTTGAAACTCCTCTGTGCTTAACAAGGAAGCAGCTATTTACAAAAGCTGTCTAGAAGATCCAGGGCAGGACTCAGGCTAGTGCAATGAACAACTCAACACTTACTTTATGGGTGTTTTGGTCTTTTGTGTGATCTCCTCCTATGTCCTTTAAATGAAAAACAGCAATGGACAATGCCTCAAATCCAGGTGTATTTTGCTGAGTCACGGCGATGCTGTAAAGCAGCCAGAGACAAATCTTGACAAAGATATTAATCGGGACATTTTGTCATTCTGAATCTTGAAGGGTCTGCATTTCTTTATTTTATCCCACCCTTCTTCCAAGGAACTCAGGACATTGTACTTGTTCCCTTCTATTTTGCCCTCACCACAACATTGTGAGGTAGGTTATAATGAAAGAGAATGATTGTTCTAAGGTCACCTAATTTGCTTCAAGGCAAGTTAGAGATTTGGACCTGGGTTTCCCTAGTCCTACCACACTCTCATATTTCACTTTCCACAGGAAAGAAAAATCTGTATTAATACCTGTGTTTATTTGATTCTCTATCCTGCATCGTCCCAAAAGTCTGGGACCAACAACTGCCCAGAACAACAGATAGTGTGGTGTAGTGGCTAGAGCAATCAACTAGGATCTGGGTGACTCAGGTTCAGCTCCCCAGTCTGCCCTGGCAGTTAGCTGGATGACCTTGGGCCAGTTACAAACTCTCAACCTGATCTATCTCATGGGATTTGTTGAGGGGAAAAATTGAGGAGAGTGACATAAGCCACTTCAGGTTCCCACTGAGGAGAAGGCCGGGGTATAAATGAAGTAAAACTTTAAAAATTAATGTAAACAGTGATTATGAAGATTACATTTTCAGAATGTGCCTCCTACTTTAATTCTAGCAGCTGAAAAACAGCCTGAATACAATGTCTTTCGACACTTCGGGTAGAGGGGGGATTTGGGTGAGGGCTGATTCACTTTCACGTATGCCGCTTCAGATCTCATCAGCCTAATGACTTAATACTTTATGACTCATCACTGAATGTGTGAAGAGACTCTTTTTAAAGGTATTGCACTTGAGGTGATGTGTGAGTGTAAACCATCTGCCTGACTGGACTTGGATGATTTCTAGTGGCCACAAAGCACTTGTCAGCACACTCACAAACCTGGACCGATGCTTCAAAACAAGAGTTTCATTTGAATGTGGTAAAGGGGATAGTAACTTGGAGTTTCAACTAATTTATATCCGGGCGGGGGGCGGGGTGTCAGGGATAAAACAAAGATATACAAGTTCCAGCCCAGTACTCCCAAAGATTTCCCCAAATCAAGGCATGAGGGAGAAATATATTCCTTTGGTTCTCTCTCACAGAAACACAAAGAGATTACTGCTGCATGAGATTGATTCACGGTCCCTGGTCTAGTATCCTGCTTCCCACACTGACCGACTAGATGCCTCCAAAGGCCCACAGCAGGGGCACAGAGGCCTTCCCTTGCTGCCACCATTCCTTCCAGCAACTGGCATCCAGAGTTAAAATGCCTTTGATTGAACTACCTTCTATGACTCTGTCTAATCTCCTTTTAAAGCCATCTAAGACAGTGACCGTCACCATATCCCCTGGTAGCAAGTTCCACAAAGTAATTAATTATGTGTAGTGTGAAGAAATATTTTCTTTGGTTTGTCCTCTCACAAAGTCTCTTTGGACCACAATGTCCACATGCTGTCCTTCTGGGGTCATCCAATCTACAATATGTTCCCCATCTTATCTGGTATATCATCCTTACCAGCATTGGTGGCTTCAGTGGGAAAGTTGCTAGCTTTTCCTTCACAGATGCTTCTCAGACAACAATACAACTCAGGTAGAAAGGCAGCTCTTCAGCAAATGCCTCTGCAGCTTTCTCAGGAATAAATCACCTCAGCTCTCAGGTGGCCTTACTAGCCCCCTCAAATTTCATTCCTCAGCTGAGAAAGCAACAGAAACTTGCTGTATTTACTCCAATACCAAACTAAAATCTTTTTTCCAGCTGTGCCATGAAATAAAATGGGTGTGTGTGGGGGGATCATCTTACATTTGCATACAAATTATAGTTTTATCTAGTAATAATGTTTTGGGGTGCATAACTTGTGGGGGGGAGGTCTTCTTAACATTAACTGTTCTCTTCCTTTCAAGTAAATATGGTAATAACTTTAGTATATCCTCGCTAAAGGGGGCCTGCCTGGCATTGAAGAGGACAGCTGCTTTCCTGGAAGTTACTCCAGTTTGGTGTAGTGGTTAAGAGTGTGGGACTCTAATCTGGAGAACCGGGTTTGATTCCCCACTCCTCCACTTGAAACCAGCTGGGTGACCTTGGGCTAGTCACAGTTCTCTGGCGCTCTCTCAGCCCCACCCACCTCACGGGGTGTTTTGTTGTGGGGATAATAATGACATACTTTGTAAACTGCTCTGAGTGGGCATTAAGTTGTCCCGAAGGGCAGAATATAAATCGAATATTATTATTATTATTATTACTACTACTACTACTTTATGGAATGGGTCCCCTAAGGAGCTAAGGGAAGCACCATCCTTTGAAACCTTTAGGAGGCACTGTATGGGCTCTTTTACTCACCAGAGCTTTTAATGGTGCAGGTATTTTAATGAGGTGAGGAGGGGATTCTTCTTCTTCAATGTTTTTATTTATGGATTGTAAGCTGCTTTGAGCCAAAGGGAAAGGGGAGGTATAAATGTTTTGATAAATCAATAAATAATATTATTCTGTTTTACTTGGAACCTTTCCAGTTAGAGTCAAATGCTTTTATCATATTTTGTAATTTGTATGCAGATTGACTGAATAGTATTTTTGTATTTGTAATATGTTTTAAATCCCAGTGAGAAAAGTGGGCTATAAATCAAGATAACAACAACACATTCCCCCAGTTCCCCAGATAGGGTTGCCAGCCTCCAGGTAGTAGCTGGAGATCTCCCGGAATTACAACTGGTCTCCAGGCCACAGAAATCAGTTCACCTGGAGAAAATGGCTACTTTGCGGGGTGGACTCTATGGAATTATGCCATGCCAAGGTCTTTTCCCTCCCCAAACCCCACTTTCTCCAGGTTTCTCCCCCCAGATCTCCAGGAAATTCCCAACTTGGGAGCTGACAACCCTGTCCCCAGATGATACCATTCTTAGGACTATCATTTCTTGAAAGCTAAAACAAGATTGTATGAAAGTTCTGTCTGTGGTAATAAGAACAGCGCGTTCATACCTGCAGGTCAACATTGGAGAAAATGTAGATAATCACGTTTATGATTATGGATGTGTGAACCAGGCCTGAGCTTCACAGGTATGATTCTTTCCCTTTCAGACTTCTCACACTCACAAACAAACATGCTGGTTTTCCCCCACTTAGGCTACAATTACATGTTTAGCACCTTCTGTAATAATTGTTGCCCCATCCGCAATCTGCACGTGAGCCTCCACTGCCTCATAGCAAATGCAGCCATCTCATGAAAAGAAATCCATTTTTTTTCTCTCAGAGATGGGACAGCTTTTTCCAGGTGTTGCAACTAATTGCCTGCAATAATGAGATGCTGTCTGGGAAAGCAGACTGACTCCAATTAACTGATAAGGACCAAGGTCACGGTAACAAAGGGGAAATGAGTCCCAGAAACTTCCCAGTTGGAAACGTATCCACCCCCCCAAAATGAAAAAAGGTGGTGGAATCTTTCTTCCAAATATAATTGGTTGATTGCGGTTGTTGGGGAGGAGAAGCGGCTCAAGGCAGTACAATCTTTGCTCACTGAAAGTATAAAATAAGGGGTTAGTGAAACTGTTTATTCGTCTAGCACCTTTGAAAGCATCATGTGATTCATAAATGCCTTGGAGTCCCCACTTTTGCTTGGGAAAAGGAATAGGCTTCTGGAGGAACCCCCAGCTACATTGGCTGGAATCTTTGTAGACCACCTTAATAAATAAACATCGTCTGTCCAAGAGGTCATCATCTGCATTTATTCTCTACCTGACCCACCAGGGGAAAGGTCTTGGGTGGGCTGGGGTGAACCCTCAGTGTAGGATCTAGGTAGCAGGAGTTGTTCAAGACTAGTACAGGCTAGGTTGAAGAGATGTTGCTCCAGCAATAGCCAGAGTAAAACTGAAGGCTTATACAGGGAACTGTTACCCACCCACCCTTTTTGCTAAAGTGATCTTAAACAGGCCTTTAGATATCAAGTTAGCATTTAATTCAGCTTCTAAGTCAGGTGCTGGGAAAGGAGATCTCTTCTCAGGAAGAAGAAGCAATAAAGAGGCCCGGGCATTACCATTTTTTCTACCTGTAATCCTTTGGTGGAGAATTGTATGTTTCTCTAGCTTTTTGTTGGCATTATAAAGCCTGGACTCCATGGGTGATGTGACTAGGGTTTGTCCTGGCTACGGACTCTAGAGGGAGGCTGGTCCTAACTGAGAAAGAGAAGGGGGATTGACCTCTCTGAAGAAGGGTTTACAAGGTCTTCAGTCTTTTGTGTTGTGTGGTTCATCTGGGAATTGGAGGGCAAGGAACGAGAGAGTGGCTTGTCTCTACACCCTGACTGTCCAAAACATGTGACCCATCCTGAAGGTTGCTAGAGTATCTTTAGTAACTCTCAAGTGCTGTAGCTTAGATATTACTAATTTTCTTTCCTTTTCAAATTTAGCTGCTAGCCATATTCTAGCTGTACCCTACCACGAATTTTATTACTTTTATTATTTTTTTATTTTAAGAACAAGGAGGGGTACAAAAGAAGAAGCGTTAGACCATAATAAGATACAGCCGTTAGAATGTACAGGGAGACCACTTGTTCTGACCTTTAGTTGATCTAAAATTGAATATTGTGTAGGAAAAAGATCGTATTTAGTTTGAGAAGACACATAGGAGTTGGGATAGGAGATATAATATTGATGAACTCTGATTAAGGTATGTTTTGTGTACTCTGTATTTTATTACAACAGCTCTTGTAGTGCAAAATCTTAATGTTCCTCTGACCCTGTTATTCCCCCTTCTTCTTTTGTATCCTACCACTAATTTTGTTCTGCTGCTAGCCATAATATATCTTCTTGTATATTGTGTGTTCTTTGTCTTTTATATTCTAATGTAGTACAATAAAGATCTTTCTTTGGTTAAGCGTAACGTTGTATCAAAAGGTGTACTCGTTCACTCACCTACCGCTCATCCACTTGCTAGTATGTCGTATATGGTTCATCAGGTTCTAAATGGCTGGAGAAGACTGGAACCTATATGTTTGCTGGTGGCAGGTATTGAAGGGAAATACGACCAGGAGGGAATGAGGGAAGTTGCCCCCTGGCCATAATACTCCCCTTCCTGTAATCCAAGTTGGATCCTGAAAATATGTAGAGTGATTGTCTCAACCTCTGATTCAGTGGTGGTAAAATCCTGTTATCATACTTGAGTGTTAAGTCTCTGATTCCCCACAATCATGATAAAGGAGACAGTCCTTGTCTTCCCTTTCCCTCTCTCATTCAGCTCTCCTTGCCTCCAGGTTTCAGTGTGGGTTAGTGCTACCAATGGGACTCTGGTATAAATAGTTACAGGCCTCAGTTTATACATTAGCCCTTTTGGTACTGGTCTCTGAGCATGTTCAGAATGTGGACATCTCCTATGGCTAGAGGATAGATGTGTAGTCATTTGAGTAACATTAATCCCAATTCAAGGCTAGGCCAGGGCAGCTCACTTAATTATCACTTTCCTTCAACACCCTCGTTGATAACATGGGGTTCCCAGTTGCCCACCAGTGATGGGGAATCTCCTGGGCGTTTGCCTCATTGCTCGCCGATCATGAGTGATCAGCAGGAGGTGGCAAGCGTCCCAAAGATTGCCTGCCACTGGCAGGCAACCCAGGAAAGCGCACACCAGGCATGCTCCTGGCATGGCATGATGACATCATTTCCTGAAGTGACATCGTCATGCCAGCCGTGGGCGTGCTTCTGCACTTCTCTGTGGCCAAGTCTGGCCCCAAACAGGCCAAAATCAGCCCTGAGCAAAGCATGGGAGAATGCCCATGGCTGGCATGATGACATCACTTCCCAGTAATGACATCATCACAGAAGTGCTGGGCCATGCAGGAGGCACGAGGTAAGCGCCAGCCCCCACCACCACCACCAGGAGGGTATAGGGACCTGGCAACCTAATGATAACATAATGTTCCAGATGTGGGCTGTGAAGAAGTAGGTCTCTCTGCCATCCTTATCATCTTCAGCTGGGTAGAAAAAGTACCAGCAGAATTTGGGGGACTTGTGATGTTTGAGATATAACCTTGCTCCCAAATGTTCCCTCTAACAACTGTTGGAATAAGCGAGTCAGCATACCCTGGACACTGGGGTGCTGCATGTATTTCTGTGTGTATTTTCCTGATGAGCAAATTGCTTCTCTTTGTCTAAGGTGGGAACATCTCCTGACTCCACCTCTCTTCCTGTGACCATCGCGAAAGATTCTCTCTTTCCATCAAGATCTCCAAAGGTGCAGGATGCATCTACTTCTCTTCTTCTCCTGCCATGGGGATTTTCCCTCTAACACCCACACAGCCATGATACTGGAAAAGTCAGCCATGGCATAAGGAAAGTTCACTTTTAGACTAGGTTTCTTTCTTTCTACAAGAAATGGTGTGGATTTGAATCTACCTCAATAAAAGATAAGTTATATCTTTTTCCTACAATATTTGTCTAATTGCGGCATGCTGGGTAAAACACTTCCTGACTACGTAACCTTGCTAGTAAGCCAAATATAAATTTCCCAGTAAGAACAGCATTAAGGAAAAGGCTCTCTCAGGGCCAAGCTACAAGTGATGAATAACACAGATTGGACACTTGTCAGCTTCCATCAAGTTTTGATGGAAAATGTAGGCATCCTGGTCTTGCAGCTTGGCTCTCTGACTGCTGTCCAATAGACTTTCCAACTGTCACTTGTCCAACATTCCGCCAAGTTGCCTACATTTCCCATCAAAACTTGAGGGAAGCTGGCAAGTGTCCAACCTGTGTCATTCATCACTTGTAGTTTGGCCCTCAGTCTGACATCAGCAGCTAGTCCTTACTGTATTCCTGTGAGGTTGCTTTATCCTGAGAGACATTTGGCCGTGGCCCTCACAAGCAAGTGGACTGTTGCAGGCAATTTTTATCCAGAACCTCAGTAAATGTGCAAAAGTTTCTGGATCTTTGAATACCCTTAAAAGATAGTGGAATAAGCATTTTTGCTTGCAGAAAATCCAAGCTTTGATCACTGGCATGCCAGCTAAAAGGAGGTGCAATCCCTTGGAGAGCCTCTACCAATCAGAGAAGACAATACTGGTCTACATGGACCAATGGTTTCACTCTTTATAGGGCAGCCACCTTCTCAGCTGTTCAGCTGAGAAGAGGGGTATAAATATTTTAAATACCCCAGGTATGTTGATGCACAAGGTGCTGTGAGAAGTTCAGCTATTGAGTCACAGCAAAGGGAATCAGAGGGACGTTAAAGGATAACCTACTTTCTGTTCCAGAACTTGATTTTACATCAAGCGAAAGAAGATAATTACCTGAGATCAATGTATGAGCTCATCTATATAACTCTTGGGTAAGCAGTTATCCTTTCAGATCTTATAGATTGCTTGTGAAAGAGCCTGCAAAGCACAGCGGAAGAATGCCAACACTATTTCTAGTCTTTAGGGGAGGAGAGGCAAAAATATTTAGAAAGAGTAATTATTGTTAAGTCCACCTGTACAAATTGTATTTTTGTGCAAACACGCCTTGTCAGTCTACCTTCCTGTCTAGGCCTGTGTAACCCTGCGCTGCAGGTGAAGGAGGGAAGATGACAAGTTAAAATTTATGCAGGAGGCGAATTGATTCGGGGTGGGGGAAAACATGTAAAGAATAAGGCAAATGAGCCCGGTGAATGGAAGATGTGCTTCCCACTGACATCCATTTATCATGAAAAAACGAGACCAGAAACCATCACAGGAATGTTGGAAGTTTCATGATTTACTCTCCAGACAACAAAAGCCAAGAAAGGTCAGGTCACACATACCTTGCTTTTCTGTCAAGCAGGATCTCTTTGCAATTATTTCCATAATATATATCTGTGTTACAGAGAAGGTCCAGATTTGGTGATTGTGTGAATGTTGACAATCCCATGCTTTTTAAAGGAATGTGTGTATGTCTGTGTCCGTGTCCATGTCTGTTTTCCCATTTGTCAGAAAGGCACGAGTGAATGCTGACAATTCACTTTTAGAAACTTGTCATACCTTTACCCATCTATGTCTGAGTTTCAAGACATCAAAATGTACCAAATCCATATATTGCACTATTGATTTGTCCACCATATCATTAGAAGATGCTTGGAAATGTGGCCATAAAAGTGGATTTCAGCTGATTGAGTGGGAGAAAGCCCGCCACACATTCTTTCACCAGCTGGCTCTGACCCGTGTTTCTTTTCTCTAAGTCAGTTCTTCCTTTGTCCCCACCTCCCCATGTCCTGATGGTGTAACTTCTCGTTCTATGGGGCTTAGAAAGCAACTTTCACAAAATTTTAAGAAGTAACTTTTTTTTTCTTTTAAACTTTTTAACAATTAATAAAATACAACTTTAAAAAAATTAACTCTTAAGTGCAACCATACAAAAAAACCCTCCAAATCAACAATGTCCTTGAAAAGGCAAATAGTTCAACATCCAAGAAGTGATGAGTCCTCTCTCATCCATTCGAAGCAGCTGTACCCCAGGCTTCTGTCTTCTTGTTGTGGAATTATAGCCCTGCAAAAATAATACAACCCCAGTAACACCAACTACACACAATACACAAACACCACTTTAAATAGTATTTTACATACAACATTTGATTACCTTATTCAAGGTGATAAGAGCTTATAATTTATTAAGCTCCCCAGCAAACAGCCTCCTCCTCAGCAGCCTGCCTCTAGCTTCTGACTCCACCCCACTGGGCTAAACCAATTAACCTCACAGGGGTTACAATGCTCTAACCAGAAGTGAAATTGTCTGTGTGTACACTTACAGGTACTCAAAAGTATCGTGCCTGTCTGGTTAGACCATTTCTTTCCTGTGCTACCCTTCCAAGAAAGCAGCTTCTTCATACGCTAGACAGTTCCCCCTAGACCCCTTCTTTGAGTCCTTGCTCACCAGGGGTCAAGCCTAGGTTGACTGTGGTGACGGGAGGCAGCCATGACGGTGTTGCCCGTGGCCTGGGAATGCTTTAGCTGCTGTTGCAAATGATGCTAATTGGCTGAAGGTAGGAGCCGTGCTGGCTGTTAATCACCAAATGAACTCTTTATTATAGGTCTGTTCCATCTGGCAGGTTTTGCCCCATTCCTAAGGACTGAACCATAAATGATAGCAGCAGCCTCTGTGCTTAAATACAGTTTGTGACAATTGTGTACAAAATATATGTGTGGGTGGTGAAATATTCAGGTTGTTCTAGGCTATTTTAAAAAATTGTTTTCAGAATATTTCATTTGGTTTTGTTGTTACTGCTGTTCATCTTGGTCTTCTTCCCTCTTCTAGTAGATTTTTATCCCAACCTTTGTCCAAGGACCTCCGGGCAGCATACGGGATCCCCCCTTTCTCATTTTATCCTCTCAACCATCCTGTGAGGTAAGTTAGGTTGAATCATAGGGCTGGGATCTCCAGGGTCATCTAGTCCAACCCTCTACACAGTGCAGTAAATTCACAACTACCCCCCCACACACACACACCCAGTGACCCATGCTCCATGCCCAGAAGATGGCAAAATGCCACCAGGATCCCTGGCCAAACTGGCCAGAGGAAAATGCTTCCTGAAAGAGAGTGACTGCCCCTCCTAGTCAAATGTTCAATTAACTACACCAATCTGGATGTTTTTTGTATTTGTTTTATCCCTTCCTCCTCTACCCTTGCTCTTAGGACCAGGACTGGGACAAACGCTTATACAAGGGCTACTGTGGACGCTGCCTCCCATATCCCTTTGGACAATTTCTGATGCACTATGGGAAATGTAGTCCAGTAGTAGGATTACATTTCCCAAGATGCTCTGAAGCATCCAAAAGAGCATCTGAGGCATTGGGGTTGGTGGATGATGGCTTAGGTCAGACCTCTATCTGGGGCAGGGCTGCAGCTACCATACCCCTGGCCTGAACAGTAAGTGGGGTGAGGAAAGCTTCCACAACAATTACCTTGTTGTCTCTCCAGATCCAGATTTTTTCCTCATGAAACTCTAAACGAAACAGCCAGTCACCAGAATAACAAAGAGAAATATACTAACTAATATTACAGGATGCTAATTTTTAAAATTTCAGTTCCATTATAATAATGCTGACAGACATGGTCTCTTTTTTGTTTTATTATTTAATTAATGAACACAAAGATGTATGTGATGAGTACAGAAAGCAGTCCTACCCACCACTTATAACTTCCTGGAAAATATCCCATAGGTATATTCCTCCCTGCTGGGTCCATTTCTGGTACTGAAGCCCAGCTTCAACGCGTGGTGTTGAGGGACAGCCTACAGGAAGGAAAACTATTGCCCTTAAAATCAGATCTTCTCTTGCTCCACATATATGTCTGGTCTGCCGCAATCATTGCCAGAGAGAGTAATTTTGCTTTTCCCCTTTGCCATCCCTTTGGAGAAGGACTGTTTGAAGATCTCATTTCCTGGTTAAAGCCTGCCAGTTTCCCAAACACAGAGTGCTATCTTCCTGTCTCAGTTTTCAGATGATATCACTCTAGCTTGTGCTAACAAAGCAGTTTATGTGGAGAAGGCAGACAGACAGACTCGCAGAGGTGTGGGAAGTTGTTATATAAGATCTGTAATATCCTTCACTGGCAGCTGGGCATGGTGGCTCATGCTTGTAATCCCAACTTCTGGCAAGGCTAGAGGCTCACTTGAGCACGAGAGTTGCAGGCTGTGCTCAGCAAATGTCTGCGCTCAGTTCAGTCTCCTTCACTCGCTGATATCAAGATGTTCCTTCTGTGTGGATTCTGTAATGGGTTTATTCAAAGAGAAGGACATCAGAACGTCAGAAAGTGTAGCTCAAGACCCAAACTCGCACATGGATAACCTGGCTGTGGCAGAGATGAACAAATTTATCCTCACATTTCTCTTTGTCAATGCTGTGGAAAGCTTAACTTAGCAGTAGCTGAGCAAGGTGATAAAAAGAGCAAAGCAGTGGATTTATTTAGTTCGTTTATACCCTGTCTTTCTCCCCAGTGGGGACTGTCTCCTCCATTTTATGCTCACAACAACTCTGTGAGGTAGGTTAGGCTGAGAGAGTGTGACTGAGCCAAGGTCACCCTGTGAGCTTCCATGGCTGAGAGGAGATTCTAAGAGCAATAATAATAATAACAACAACATTTGATTTATATACTGCACTTCAGGACAATTTAACACCCCTCAGAACAGTTTACAAAGCATGTTATTATTACTCCTACAACAATCACCCTGTAAAGTGGGTGGGGCTGAGAGAGCTCTGAGAGAGCTGTGACTGACCCAAGGTCACCCAGCTGGCTTCAAGTGGAGGAGTGGGGAATCAAACCCGGTTCCCCAGATTAGAGTCCTGCCGCTCTTAACCACTATATCACAGTAGGTTACGATTTTAAAACTAAACTGAGCTAGAAATGGGTTGGATCCAAGAGTGTGTCTGCTGATGACAGAAGGATTTCTGCCCACAGGAGTGTAACTTTCTTGTCTCCTCCCTCCTGCAGAAACCCCAAATTCCACCCCCCTTCCCCAAAGTGGTGTTCCTAGTAACATTTTGGGCTGCAGAAGACAGAGGGAAATGAGAAAGTCACACTTTACAAAATGACCATTTAGGGACCTCTCCTCTGTGAATTTGTCAAATTCCCCTGTAAAGACATCCACATCCTGTGGTAGCAAGTTCTACATACTGATTATGGAATGTCGTATATTGATTTAGAATTATAAATAACACCTGATCAAAAATGGGAGACCTGAAGAGCAGCAAGCATGGAGACCAGGCCAAAATGTGAGTCGGGACGCATCCAGGTTGAATACCAAATAGTACAGCCGATGTGGTACAGAGTTAGACTAGGAGCAGTTCAAATTCTCATTCGGCTCTGAGGTTCTCTAGGGCTAGTCACACAGTCTGTTTAATGAGTTGCTGCTGTGAACACGAACGGAGAAGGAAGAATAACATACATAGCCCTAAGCTGCTTAGAGGAAGAAGGTGATAAAAATCTACCAGATGGATGGATAGATGAGAAAGGACAGAGAGGACTAAGGCAACTTTCCAGACTGGACAGGTCACACCCGCAATCTAGCTGTGAGTTCAAGTCCAGACTGTGGTAAGTCCAGAAGAAAAGCCAGTTTGGTGTAGTGGTTAAGAGCGGCAGGACTCTAATCTGGAGAACTGGGTTTGATTCCCCATTCCTCCACTTGAAGCCAGCTGGGTGACTTTGGGTCAGTCACAGCTCTCTCAGAGCTCTCTCAGCCCCACCCACCACACGGTGATTGTTGTGGGGATAAAACAACATACTTTGTAAACCACTCTTGAGTGGGCATTAAGTTGTCCTGAAGGGTGGTATATAAATCGAATGTTGTTGTTGTTGTTGTTATTGCTGCTGTTGTTAAAAGTTCAAAAGTTACAGGAAGGATATGAAGATTTGGGATGAGGCTGAAGACTAGACTATGAAGAGCTGGAAATGCACACAGTTTGAAGAGATCCAAGATGAAACCAGGGCCAGCAGGGCAGAAGTAGCTACAGGTTTCTACTTGTAGATAAACGTACTTTACAGAATAACGCAAACAAAACTCAGGTCCTTGGGCAGAGGAGAGGATGGTAATAAATCAGACTGGAATTCCCGTCTGATTGGATTTTAATGAAAGGAAATTTAGACTCAGCAGTACTCAGACATCTTCAGTGCTTTCCTTCCTGTTGCTATCAGAATAATCGGTGTAATTTGCTTAATTATGCATATATGGTTTACCTTAACAGACAAATTTGTAACACAGATAATACATAACCTTGTTTATACTTCCATCAGATCTGCAGTCATCTATAGACATGATCCCTGTATGAACCAAGCCATGCGTTCAGATCTTGCAAGGAGACGATGCTCCATTATTTCTGCCTTTGAAGTGAAGTGTGTCAGACTGTGGCTAAATAAGGTACTCTCTGCAAGATTCCCTTTAGAAGCAAGAATAAGTCCAATGTCTGGCAAAGGAAGCTTTATTGCAGAAAAGGTCCATTATAGTCCACTGTCCTGAATAGGAGACTCAGGATGGTACATGATCATTGTTACCAATGAAGAGCAAGCATAGGATACAGAGTAACAATACCCATCTGGAACAGCCTCCCCCCACAGTTCTCAAAACAACATCTTTCAGTCCTGGGAAGCTGCTCTCCTTCAAGGCCAATGCCTGGTGGAACGGTGTTAGACAAAACAGTCTCCTCTGGTGGGAATGCTGCTTGGGAACTGGTGCACCTGAGGAGAAAATACTTAAACACTAAAAGCATTAGAAAATGGAGTCAGTATAGTTAAGATATATATTGGACCTGACATTTCTGCCCCCCTTAAAATAGATCCCCCCCTGGTTTATATGGGTAGCGAGTATGAAAAGCTTTGGTTAATCTAGGAGCATGAACATGTGCAGAGTTCACCCATTCATCGTAACCAGAATCAAAGTCCTTCCATCTAATGAGGTAAAAAAGCTGATTTCTCTTGATTTTAGAGTCCAAAATTTGTTGTACCTCATAGTGTATTTGGTCGTCAATTAAAGTTGGAATGGGTGGAGCTTTGATGTGCCATTTGTTGTCGGTGGGAGCTTTCTTCAAAAGGCTGACATGGAACGTATCATGCACATGGCGAAGGTTCTTGGGCAATGTTACAGCAACAGTCACTTTATTTATTACTTTGCGCACAGGAAAAGGTCCTAAGAATTTCAGAGCGAGTTTGCGGCTTGTCTGAGCTAGCTTTAGGTTCTTTGTGGAAATATACACATGGTCTCCTGGTTGTAATTCCCATTCGGCCACACGATGGCGATCTGCGTACTTTTTGTAATCCAGTTTGGCTTTTTCGAGGTGTCTCTTAATGATAGTCCATTGCTGCACCGCCTCCCCCCACCATGAGGATACATCTGGCAATTTAGAGGAATGGAGAGGGGGTGCGTCCAATGGGAAGGGATTGAAGTGAGTCCCATATACAATTTTGAAGGGGGCTTCTCCCGTTGAAGCGTGTACACTGTTGTTATAGGAGAATTCGGCTAGAGGGAGAAGATCCACCCAGTTATCTTGTTGGAAATTGATGTAGCAACGAAGGAACTGTTCTAATATTTGGTTTGTTTTTTCGGATTGCCCGTCGGTTTGTGGGTGGTGGCTTGAACTGATACCTTGTTCAATATTCAACATTTTCAAAAGCTCCCGCCAGAAGTTGGCAACGAACTGTCCGCCGCGATCCGAAATCACCTTGGACGGAAAAGAATGTAATTTTACGATGTGTTTTAGAAACAGATCCGCTAGTTTTCGAGCGGAGGGTATAGCAGTACAGGGGATAAAATGGGCTTGTTTGGAGAACAGATCTACCACAACTAAAATACAATTATGTCCTTTTGAAAGAGGTAGATCAGTGATAAAGTCCATGGAGATTACTTCCCAGGGCCTGTTCGGCGTTTCTAATGGTTGCAGGAGACCCGGAGGTTTCCCTTTTCTGGTCTTTGCGCTGAGGCAAACAGGGCAGGAACTAACGTATTGGGAAATGTCTTTGCGCATGCCCGGCCACCAGAATTGTCTTTGAACTAGGTGTAAAGTTTTCAGATACCCATAATGTCCAGCAGTGGGAGCATCATGACAGCGCCGCAAGACTTCCAGCTTAAGGCTGTCCGGGACATAAAACTTGCTCCCAGCTAGCCAATCCCCCTGTGGGGATTGGGTTAGTTTGTTTCGCGGAGCTTTATCCCCCTCCTTCTCCACTTCAGTTTTAAGTTTCGATTTCCATTCTTGGTCGGCCGGGAGGGGCTGCTTAGCACGGCTGCGAGTAGTCACCACGCCCCCAAGTTGCTTAGGTGAGAAGACCGTGTCGACAGTCTCCGCCCGTTTGCTCTTATGTTGGGGCATGCGCGACAGGGCGTCCGCTAAAAAGTTAGTTTTGCCCGGGAGATAATTGAGGGTGAAGTTGAACTTGGAAAAGAATTCCGCCCACCGCAATTGCTTGGCATTCAGTCTGCGTGGGCTTCGGAGGGCCTCCAAATTTTTATGATCTGTCCAGACCTCAAAAGGGTATCTCGCCCCCTCCAGCCAATGCCTCCAGTTTGTGAGAGCTGCTTTCACTGCAAAGGCCTCCTTCTCCCACACATTCCAATTCCTTTCTGCCTCTGAGAACTTTCTAGACAAGAATGCACAAGGCCGCAATTTACCATCCTCCCCCTTCTGCAGCAAAACCCCCCCTATCGCCGTATCGCTGGCGTCGACCTGTACTATGAAGGGGGACTGTTCGTTGGGGTGGGAGAGGATGGGTTCCGTTACAAATTGCTTTTTAAGGCATTCGAAGGCCGTTTGGCAATCGGGGGTCCATTGTAGTTTAGCAGAGGGTTTTTTGGCTTGGTCCCCTTTATCTTTGGTTTTCAGCAATTCTGTTAAGGGGAGTGTGATTTGGGCGAAATTTGCTATGAAGTCTCTATAGAAGTTGGCAAAACCCAGGAAGGATTGCAGTTCTTTGCGGGTGGTGGGTGTTTGCCAATCCTGGATCGCCTGTATTTTGGCTGGATCCATTTTCAACCCCTCTTGTGAGATACAATACCCAAGGTAAGTGAGTTCGGTTTTATGGAATTCACATTTGGACAATTTGATGGGCAGTTTATTCTTCATCAAGGTGGCCAGGACTTTTTGTACCATTTGAACATGTTCTTCCTCGGTGTCAGAATAAATTAAAACATCATCAAGGTACACCACCACCCCTTTGTACAAAAATTCATGTAAAACTTCGTTTATCATGGACATGAATACAGACGGGGCTCCCGTCAATCCAAAAGGCATAACTAAGTATTCATATTGTCCGAGGGGCGTATTAAACGCGGTTTTCCACTCATCCCCTGCCTTGATACGAACGTGGAAGTAAGCATCTTTTAGATCTAATTTCGTAAAGATCTTACCTTGGGCCACGACGTTGAGAAGGTCTCGGATGAGCGGTATAGGATAGGCGTTGTTGGTGGACACTGCATTTAGTCCTCGAAAATCCGTGCACAGTCTGAGTCCCCCGTCCTTCTTTTTCACGAAGAGAACTGGAGCGGCGTGGGAGCTAGAGGCTGGGCGGATGAACCCTCGTTGGAGGTTGGTGTCGATGAATTTCCGGAGCTCTTCACGTTCATGGAGACTCATGGGATAGAGTCGTCCTTTAGGCAATGAGGCTCCGGGTAAAATTTCCACCGCACAGTCCGTTCGTCGGTGCGGGGGTAGAGTATCAGCTTCCTCCTCCGAGAAAGCATTTAGGAAAGGCCAGTACGGTTCGGGTATTTGGTTGACTTCTTCTTGGGTGAGGAGGGCCTTTTCTTTGTAAGTTGGGTCCTCGCCCCAGTTTTGATTCCAACGGTGAAGTTTACAGTTGGCATGATTGAAGGTAATACATCCTTGAGCCCAGTCTATGTAGGGATTGTGATCACATAGCCATTTGCTGCCTAGAATTAACGGGTACTTGGCCGTAGAGCTGATGACAAAGGACCTCTTTTCCCAATGTTGTCCCATGCCTGTGATCACCGGGATGGTTTCAGTTGTGACCGGATTCATGTTGGTACCATCCATTTGTTCAAAAATTACTGGATTTTGTAATTCCCGAGTTGGTAAGACTAGTCCATTGACTAGAGCTGGGGCTATGATATCTCTTGAGCAACCCGAGTCAATAAGAGCTTGCACCCGAATGTGCATTTTTCTTTCTGGGTTGATTAAAGTCACTGGCATGAATAAAATGGACCCAGGCGGCCGGTTCCGTGCAGGGACGGGCTTGGGGCGGATCTGTCGTTTGGGCCCTTTTACGACAGATCCATCTCGTTTCCCGACTGGGGACTTTCTGGATTGACTTCTGCAGATGGGGAAGCGGGATCGTATTCCATAACTTCTTCCGCTTCTAGCCCTCTTTCTGAGGCTGGCCTTTGGGAAGCGCCGCGGCCTCTGTTTGCTCGTGGAGCTGGAGTCGGGCGTTGGAGCGTAGGGAACGGAGCAAGGGTTGGACGCCTTAATTGGAGCGGAGGTCTTTGCACAGGCCGGTAGGGGCATTGTGCTGCAAAGTGACCAGCCTGTCCGCATTGCAAACACAGCCCTTGTTGCCATCTAGCATCTCTCGCTCCACGGGTGGCGTAGCCAGCTCCCCGAGCTCCCTTCTGTAAGGTCAATGGTCTTCTTTGTCCCGTTTGTTGTTGTTGCTCAACCAAACGGACTTCTAAAATGCGATTCTCCACTTCGCAAACAAGTTGAATCCAACCTAACAGCGTAGGGGGATTGTCTTGCATGAGGGCTCTGTCCAAAAGTCTCGGATTAAGTCCTTGTTTGAACAGAATAATTTTTGTGGACTCCTCACACCTGGGGCACTTGGCAGCCAATTGTCGGAATTTCGTGATATAGTCTCTCGCTGCCATGTTGCCCTGCTTAATGGCCTGCAATTCTGTTCGGGCCCTGGTTTCCTCTAAGGGGTCTTCATATTGTGCTCTAATAGCATCCACCAACCCCTGGAGAGTATCGAGTTCTGGGGCCCCGATATTATATAGTCCTACGTACCAGTCCGCTGCTTTCCCTTGTAAGCGGGAGCCGAGATGTTCAATTTGGCTGGCCTCGCTGCCGAAGAGGTGTCCCCACCGGTTGAAGAATTGCACGACTTGCACTAGAAAAAAGCCCAGTTTGGAGGGATCCCCGTCAAACGTGGCGTCCAGTTTCACCCAACCCATTGGGAGGTCTTGCTTCGGAGCCGGGGCTGGGTAGAAGTCCGCCGGAAGCCTCAATGGCACTTGAGGTATGAGGGGACCCGGTTGTGCTGGCGGTGGCCTCACCGGTTGAGCCGGGGGTGCCGGCCTCGGCTGGGCTGGCGGTGGTGCTCTCGGCAGGGCTGGTGGCGGTGCTCTCGGCAGGGCTGGTGGCAATGCCGGAGGTGATGGCCGTAGCGGTTGAGGTGCTGGCGGTTGAGGTTGGTGTGGCGGAGTAATAATCGGCCGCTGAGGGGTGGGTTGGTGGGGTCGCAGTGGTGTAGGTCCCATCGGTTGGGTCGGAGGCGGTCTTACGGGTTGTTCCAGTGGCAAACGTATCGGCTGCAGCGGCGGGGTTAGTTGTGGTCGAAGCGGAAGGGGCCGCAGCGGCGAAGGCCGAATGGGTGGAAGGCCGCGCGGGCTTGCCCCTCCGGGCGTTGTTGTTCTGGGAAGCGTCGGCTGGCCTTTTGGCGCTGGTTGACCATCTCCCGGAGGTTGCCCGACGGGAACAGTTTCGCGCGGTTGACCAGGGGCTCCCTCCCCTGATGGAGCCACGGGTGCTCCCGCTTGGTCCGGCCGGACCGTTTTCGGGGAAGTATGGGGGGGTATCACCGGTGTATCACTTGGCTTTTCCTCCCCTTCCGTAGGCCTCTCAACGGGGGTCTCGTCTGGCGGCACATCCCCTCCCGTGATAGGAGGTTCGATGGGAGTCTCACCGGATGGCACAACCGGGTGGTCCCTTCTCGGTGGAGTTTCCCGCTGAGGGGGAAGTTCCTTGGGTTGTTCTCCCGATTCGCCAGGATAGGTGCCCCCCCCGCCGGTAGGCGACGACCGCTGCTGAACTTCCTCCATCGGATAGGAGATGACACTTTGAAGGGTAGCTATCTGTATCGCCATCTCTTCAGGAGACAGTCTTTCCCCTGCCCCCATTGAGGAAATTAAATGAATGGCGTGAGCCAAGCTTTCTTCCATATCCATCAGCTTAGCTTCTAATTGTTGTATACGACTTGGCCCTGGTTGTTCGCTCAGGGAACCTTCATTCGCTGTACTCACCGGGGAGAAAGGGCCCCACGGAGGAGGGTCCCCTTGAACTATTCGCGACCTCGCGGCTAGAATTCCCTTGGCCATACCCGTCACGGCCGAGATGCTGGTATCTACCGCATAGGTGCGACCTCGTATCTGCTCCCAACTTGGTTCAGGGACTTCCGTTGGCTCCTTCCACGGGGCAAGTTCGGAATAATCCCAACTCAGGGCGCCTCGGCGAGACGTGTCCCCCTCCATCTGCTCAAACGTCCTGTTCCAATATCGCCATGGTTGGCTGCTATCTAGTTCCGGGACGGTTTCTAGGCTTCGGCGCCCGTCCATCGAGACTCGTGGATGGAGTCCACCTGCCCGGCGCTCTCTGGTTTCTCGGGGTCTGGCTCCCCACTCCGACGGGGTGGGCACCGAGATCAAGGGGAGAGCGGTTGCTTTCGGCCTTGCCCCGAGATTGCTTTCGGTCTCGTTTCGAGTACTGAAGTCGATGAGAGGCAGGGTAGAAGTGGAGGCTCCGGTTCCGTTCCCGGTTGCTCCCAGCTCCTGGGAGTCTTGGGTTTGCACCGGTTGATTGTCGGGAGACGCATACGGATCAAACAAAGGATCCCTGTCCGGGACAACCTTGGATTCCGCTGGGCCCGACGCAGACATGATTGGTAACAAAATGTCAGACTGTGGCTAAATAAGGTACTCTCTGCAAGATTCCCTTTAGAAGCAAGAATAAGTCCAATGTCTGGCAAAGGAAGCTTTATTGCAGAAAAGGTCCATTATAGTCCACTGTCCTGAATAGGAGACTCAGGATGGTACATGATCATTGTTACCAATGAAGAGCAAGCATAGGATACAGAGTAACAATACCCATCTGGAACAGCCTCCCCCCACAGTTCTCAAAACAACATCTTTCAGTCCTGGGAAGCTGCTCTCCTTCAAGGCCAATGCCTGGTGGAACGGTGTTAGACAAAACAGTCTCCTCTGGTGGGAATGCTGCTTGGGAACTGGTGCACCTGAGGAGAAAATACTTAAACACTAAAAGCATTAGAAAATGGAGTCAGTATAGTTAAGATATATATTGGACCTGACAAAGTGGACAACTATAAGTAACAGGACCTTCTCAATGGTTGCCCCATCTCTGTTAAACTGCAAGGAAAACTGTTGGGCTTTCTCTTTGTTAGATTGTTGGTGAAAACTTGATTTTTTAACGAGGCATTTTGGTTAGAAGGCTATAATGGCACTTAATTCGGTCTGAGTTGCCACCAATATGCGGATGACACTCAGCTCTATCTTGCACTTCCAGAAGATCCCAGGGAGGGTGTGGAATCATGAACAGGTTCCTGGAGGCAGTTTTGGAATGGATGAGGGCTATCAAGCTGAAACTTATTTCTCACAACAAGGAGGAGCTACTGGTAGGGAGAAGGTTTCACCCCCAAATTAGGATGTCTCCTGTTCTGGATGGGGTGCACTCTCCCTAAAGGAGCAGGTTCATAACTTCAGCATGCGGGTGTACCCAGACCTCTTGTTGGACAACAGCATTGCCAGCATAACTGGTGGCAGGAGAGCAGGGGGGCTTGTAGCAAGCCGTTGCCAGCAACATCATGACATTGACAGTAACGCACTGGTGTCACTTCTGAAAGTGATTTCAGAGAGTTGCCAGCCTGCTGGAACTGCTCTGGTGTTTGGCAAAAACCCTATGAATTTTTATCAAATATCAGGGCTTCACCTGGTGACATGATGTTGTCACTTCTGGGCATATAGGATGTGACATCATCATCTTGCTGGTGACATCACAGTGTCATCTGGAAGAGCCCACTGCAAGCCTGTCCCCCCATTTCCCTACATTTCTTCCCCTACCAGACAGCTGAGCAACAGCAAGGAATGTAGGGCAGCTGCCAGTGGTTGCCAGGGGTGCCTTGCTTTCACCCAGCTGCAATGGTTTCTGGGCAGGAAAGATCTTGCTACTGTGGTACATGCCCTGGTAACATCTAAATTTGATTACTGCAATGTGCTGAATGTGGGGCTGCTCTTGAAGACTGTCCAGAAGCTACAGTTGTGGCCAGAACGCTGACCGGAGTGGATTGTAAGGATTGTATCACTCCACTCTTGTTCTATCTACACTGGTTCCCAATTTTCTTCCAGGCTCAATTCAAGATGCTGGTGCTTACCTTGAAAGCCATACATGACTTGGGACCAGCATACCTGAAGGATTGCCTACTCCCTTACAAACCTACCCAACTACTATGGTCATCCTTGGAGGCTCTGTTTCAGGTGCCCTCACCATCTGAGGCTAGAAAGGTGGCAACTCAAGAAAGGGCCTTCCCAGTCATGGTGCCAAACTTTTGGAACTCTCTCCCCAGGGAGATTTATCTGTCGCCCTCTATTGTTGTCTTCTGCCAGCTGGTAAAGACTTTGGGGAGGGATATCAGTAACTGTTACCAGCCTTCCTCTGTGGTTGTGTTGTTATGTTTGATGGTATGTCTTTATGTTTTAATTGAATTATTTAAATATTTTCTGTAACCCTTATTTTAAATACTGTTTTAGTGTTTTGATGTTCACCACCTCGGGGATCCTACTTGGTTGGAAATGCAGTACAGAAATGTTTTAAATAAACAAATTAAAATTATACTGAGGATAGTGCAAAAAGATGTAGCTGGTTTTTGCAATATCTACTTTTTGAAAATGGGGACGAGCAGTGGCTCAGCGGTATAGACTACGATGCTTTGCATGCAGAAGATCAAGGATTCTATCCTTACTATCAGCAGATCTCAGTGAGCAAAATGAGAAAACTTTTCTCTGCCTGAGACCAGAGCAAAGAGCGCTGACCAGTAATCTGATTCAGTATAAGGCAGTTTCAATCATATAATGAGCTAATGTTATTGGGTGGTTCTTAACTAGAGATGGGCATGAACAGTAATATGAACTTTAAAAAAGGCACAAACAGCCCAATCAGCTGTTTGCGGACAGCTGTTCCTGAGGCACCATTCTAAACAAACAGGTGTTCATTGCAAGCCTCGTTTGTTGCTGTTCCTTGCTGTTCTTAAAGCCAGACAATCTGGCACCTGCAATCAATTCCCTTCGCAACCGGAGGCAGGGATTGTCTGAACTCTGTCTGAACTCCTGCTGTTGCCCTGGAAACCCCAATCTAAGCCCAATTGAGCTTGATAGGCAGGTCTTCCTTTCAAGTGTGGAGCTCCAAATTTGTTACAAGGAAGCAAAGAGCAGGGGGGAGGGGGGCTCCCAGATCTGGTTTTGCAGACAGTGATGGAGACACAGTTGTTGTTGGCATTTTGAGAGAGAGACAGGGAGAGTGCATTGGAGCTTGAATTTTCTGTGTGTGTGGTGGGATAGGGATCTACCTCTTCAAGTTCCAGGGCTGCTGCCAGGCTCTGGGCCAAGCTATTATTTATTACTAGTACCTTTCCTGCTGCCGGCTCAGGTAAGGTTTCTGGGAGTGGTGTGGTAGGGATCTACCCCTTCAGGTTCCAAGGCTGCTGCCAGGCTCTGGGGCCAAGCTATTATTTATTACTGGTACCTTTCCTGGTGCCTGCTCAGGTAAGGTTTCTGGGAGTGGTGAGGTAGGGATCTTGATGGCTGGAGGAGAGCCTGCTGGCCCCCAGAAACAACAAACATGTTCGTGAACAGGTCGTGTTCTTCAATGTTCGTTGTTCGTGGATGGCAACGAACAACGAACACCATGTTCGTTTTTTTCCTGTTTGTGCCCATGTCTATTCTTAACTGACTGACAGCCTTTAATATAGAAGACGGGCTAGGAGTTTTGTCTGCATCCACTTTGTAACAGATTCCCAGTGTAGGCATGCCCCCCTGATATTTATCCAGCCCTTTGCTCTTGAAGTCCATCTTTACATTATTAATAAACATATCCCAGTTGTTCCATTTCCTCATTTGTGTATTACAAGAGCTGGAAGAAGGACGCTTTATCCAGCACAGAGGCATTACTTGCTGTTATTTAACACAATGATGGAAAGCACAAATACCTCGATTTATGGTTCTGTCATTGGGTTATGCAAATAAAAATCAATCACTTTTCTGTACAGGTATGGTATTAGTCTGATTATCTTTGGAAAGGCTGAAGATGCAAATATTTCCTTATAAAAATACTTTGATAAGTCCAATGAAACTTAACTGGTGAGGATGGAACTTTGTTCCACAAGTCACGGATATCATCTCAACATACCTGAATATGCAAAGCCCAATTAGGTATACATGCCCTGCTCTTGCCCAGATGTGGCTGATACTTTTTTCATAACATTAAACCAAGACATTTGCCTTAAAACACCAATTGAATATTTTGCATTGCAGTTGCTTAAGCTAATTTTGAAAAAAGAGCCCCTCTCTAAATGAAAAGACTGTGTATTTCCATCAGCCAGCGATCTATTAGTCATGCTTGACCATCTGGTATTTAAAGAGAATATGACAGGATGATTGTTATTTTTTTAACATGGCAAATTGAAAAATGTGACTTTTTGATCTGTATTTTAATTACAGCCCCCTTCCGCCTGAAGCTCTCTTGCACTTTCTTAAGAGTGAGGATTGGGCTATGCAAATAAAGCTGTGACTTTCTCCTGTTACCCCTCCAAGAATACTGTGGGTATTCTTGAATCTCTGTTCCCCATTCCATCTGCCCACCCAATGCAGCAAAGAGGTTTTGAATCCAGCTTAATTCCTTGGAGTTGCAAAACGATGGAAGGTCACTCTCTTCAAGAAAGCTGGCTTTTCAGTGGCTATTCCCCCAACAGAGGGTATCAGAACAAAAATTATGGGATGAAAAAATGTTTACCAAGTCAGCTTATTTGGCAGAACTATTGGAGGACATAAGAAGAGCTCCTTATGGACTGGACAGCAGGTACATCTATTCCAGCATTCCATTTCCAACCATATGCATGAAAATAATAACCTTGACCTGCACTGCATCTCTAGTATCTGGTATCCAGAAGTACACAATATCGAACACAGAAGTTCCATTTAATTAATCACAGATAGGTCTGTATAGCTGCACGGCAAAGTAGTCTTCTGTTATTTAAAGGTCTACGACCAACCTTCCACATCAACCTGCGTCATGGGAATAACTCTTTTTTTAACTTCTTATATCTGTCTTTAAAGGGCACAAGTACGTTACGACAGATTCAAAATGTGTAGGTATACTTACCTGGACCATCTCATCATGATTGTGTGTCTTTCTCCATCCATCCATCACTGGCTGCTGGTGGTAGGAATGGAGAAACACACAAAATGATGATGTCAGACATGCAGAGAGTGAGATGAACACAACATAAGGGGAGTCGGGGATTTTTTTTTGGCAGCAATCCAGTGCTGATCACAAAGTATATTTACTTAGTTCTCTATTTTTCCTTCTTTTTTTCTCTTTCTTTGTTGTTATGCCTTTTCTCTTCTTCTTTTTAAGTTTTTTACAGTGATGTAGGTACATGTCGGATTTTGACCAGAAAGAACTTGGGCCCAGATCCTTAACCAGCCATAAAGCTTACTGGGAGACTTCGGGTCAGTACAATCTAGCAGCCTAACCTGCATCTCAGGGTTGTTGTGAGGATAAGGGTGGTGGCGAGGTGGATCATGTATAGTATTTGGAGGCCTTAGGAAGTAAGGGTTTAAAATATAACAATGGACCTATCTTGCATGAATGTGTGCAACCTGTTAAAGGAGTTCTGAAATGTATTATGCAGCATTAAATACTGGCCACATGAAGCTGTCTTATAACTGACTCAGACTCTTCTAGTCTATACATTCAGCCTTGTTTTTACTTTGACTGGCAGTAGCTCTTCAAGGCCTCAGGTGGAGGTCTTTCACATCACCTTTTTCTTGAGCCTCTTAGCTGGAGATGCTAAAAAGATCAGGAAGGAAGTGATGGGACAGTGTTTTAAAAAGAGGATGAAAAACATCTGGGAAGCATCCAAGGTATTATTTTTGTACAGACCCAAATCCTATATTGACACAGTTGACCGCTCCGTTCTTATAATTCAGTTGGACTACGGAGTTGGCGTTAGGGAGCAGCTCTTCAGTGGTTTTAGTCTTTTCTGTCTGATCAGACACAAAGAGAAGCAGAATCAACGGGATTGGATTCATCCTGTGGAGTGCCAAAAGATCCTGTTCTCTCACCCATGCTCTTCAGTGTGAGAATTCTCTGAAGCTTCAGGGTTGGGTGTCATCAATATGCAGAAGACACCCACCTCTATATTTCATTATCCAATCCTCCAGATGCATCCGCCTTGACTCTGAACGGGAGCTTTGAGGCTTTGGTCAGTGCTAAAAACAGCTACACAGTTGTTTCTGAGCCCAGTTCAAGGTGCTGGTTATGACCTGTGAATACCTGCATGGCTGAGGAATCACGTATCTGTCATGTGATGCATTTTCCTTGACAATATAAAATCAGTAGCGGGGGGACATTTTGCAGTGTGCACTTATATTTTGGACTGAATAGGTCCACACTGAAGACTGAAAGCATTTTCTACAGCCTAAAAGAAACAAGACGGGAGTGGAGAGGAGCTGGGAGTAGAAAGGAAGAGCATGTTGGATTCCAGAGATATCGATCCCCCCCGCTTCAGTTTACGGCAAGTTGCTGCTCGTTTCGTTGGGCTTCCTCCCTACAAGATGCCCGTTAAATCTGACTGCATATGACAGGGTGGCTTAAAAGTAGCTGGACTAAGTCACGTGACACATTTCGGTCCAAGTGGTGCTATCATGTGACAGCCCACAGTAGATTGATGAAATTAAGGACAGATGGCTACTGTGTTGTTGTCCTTTCAACTGACAGCTGCTCGTGTAAAAATAAATTCAATTCAATTTCATGTAAGTTGGACTTTTTATGTTGAAATTGTTAAGTAATCTTTAAAGTTTTTTTTAAAAACACACCAAGGAATAAAAATTGTGTTTGTGTGTGTTTTTGCATTTTCATACCCACAGAACCAAACCCTCTTGTTGAAATATTTTCCTAGGCTGCCCCGGCAATGACCTTTGATGCAGAAGCATAGCCCTTCTCTGGAGTAAGGCAAATTCTGGGCTTCTTGGCAGCTATATCCTCAATGCCAACGAGTGCTAATGGAACCTAGTGGTTTCTTCCTTATGCAACTGTGATCTACGGGGTGGTCTAAAATTGGACCGACTATCAAGCCCTTTTCCCCAGGGAACATTGGGTCTATGTTAAAAGCGGGCGGGGAGGGGACCTGTGCACTCCATCCTAACCCTGCATGCATTACAGGGAAATTGGGTGTACTTAATGCCATTGGAACAAAAATTACTATATTGAAAGCACGTGCTAGGGTCAGAATGCTTTTAAATAGATGTTAATGCTCAATATCCCTGGCAGGAAATGAGTTAATTATGACACATCAGGTAACAAGATGGTGCCAGATTGAGTTCTCTGTGTTTTTTTAAAAGAGAGAGAGCAAGTTCCTTTTTATAAGAAAACAATGCATGTGTACATGAGCGTGTGTGTTTTTTAAAAAGAATTAGCCAACGGGCTCTCTTTTTATTTGCAATTCTCGGTGGAGCACTTTAAAGTCTTCTGTGTTTGTATCACTTAAAGTGCAGCTATTTTAGGTCAGCGTAAATAAGTCATGTGTGCCGTCAGCCTTGTACAAGTGCTTTCAGCTGCTTAATAATACATGCTCTTGTCCATTATAGGGGGCTACATGGCTATGTGTTGGGATGAGGAAGCAGTCATGCAAAGATCAGGGCTTTGGGATAGCTGCCTAATGCTTTTGGGGACAGAGCGGGCAGGCTAGACTTCAGATGACCTCCAGCTGGGGAGAGGCTAACCCTACCTCCGATCACAGAATGCACTCAATAATTCATCAGAAATTACAAGATATGAAGACAGCCCTAGCGCTGGCTTCTTCCCAAGCTGCAGCCACGCCTGACAGCCTGGGACATTCACCATGGTTTTTTTTCTCCCCTACATTTATTTAGGACCAGTTCATGCACTGTTTTGTCTGATGAGAAGAATGAGTAAAATTCAACCCAGGCTCAAAATCCAGAGAATGTATTGGTTGTTCAGTTTGTTTACCAAGAACACAGACTGCTCTTTTACGTGCTGTCACACAAGTAACTTTTCCCCCAGAGCATAAAGGACCACAGAGCACATTTTGAGTAGTATTGCCTCTGAATCTGCATAAAAATGGCTCTTAGCCATGATGAGTAAATGGAACCTCCATGTCCTGAAGCGGTGTACCTGTTAATACCAGTTCCTGGGGAGCAATAGCAGGGAAAGGTTTTGACTTGCATGCCCTGTTTGTTATGCTTTCCAGGGCATCTGACTGGCTACTGTGGGAAATAGATGGGTCATTATCCTCCTGACTCAGCAAGTCTTCTGTCCAGAATAAGTGCGAGACTTACAAAAATATACCATTTTGGCTTGAACCCACAGAGCTTATATTAATATAGGAAGTATTTTAGTGGTTTTTCAAAGCCGTGGTAATGAACAATGTGTATTCTTGCAATATCCTCATTCATGGAATATTTAACTAATTTCCACATTCCTGTCACTAACTCCTGGAAATCTTCTTGAAACCCAATAGAATGGCAGACAAATCTTTAGCACTATGAAACACATGATAAAGTGCAACTGCAAGTGAAAAAAATTGCAAATGTCTAAGACTACAAAGCCCATGATGCAGCATTAATATGGGAGAACTGCACATAGGTTACCTCATCTGCTCATGAGAGTTACTGTAGCATAGCGGTTAAGTGGCTGGGCTGCAAATCAGCACTCTGCTGGTTCGACATCCACTACTGCCACGAGCTCTGCAAGCGGCCTTGGGTAAGCCGTTCCTTGCAGCCCCAACTCCAGCTGTATTGTGGGGGTGATAATAACACTGACTTTGTTCACCACTCCAAGTGGGCACGAATCTATACAGAACAGCAGTTCCTTTTGTTGGGGGCACACTTAAAAGTAACTAAGCCCATTACAATATGGCCCTCAAATCTTTTTCAGCTCTAATTTTAAAAAACAAAACAAAACCTTGAAACAAAGGCACTATAAAACTGTAGGCAGCCATGAAGCCCATTGTCTATATTTTAGAGCAATATATTAGAAAGTGACAAAATCTTTTAAGTACTTGTAAGTGTATTTTAGAATTGTGCAGCCAGCCACATTGCAGGGTGGGTGGGTGGGCTACATAGAAAGAGGGGAATAAATAAATAAAATGGAAATTAGAATTGTATTTTATTGATTGTTTTCATTTTCATTCTAACAACTTGGTAAAGCAAATGGGGTAATTAAAATCTGAAGAGCATTTTAATACTATGGTACATATTTCCAAATTCTAAAATGTTTGTATGCCTTTTTGGTTGGCAGAGAAAAAAAACACCACTATAATGACGGGTAATAGTTCTGAGTATACAAAAAAGAGTTTTCAGAGGGGAAGGACCCTTTTTCCAGTAAGCAAGCATCAATATGTGCTTGAGGCAGCTAACATTCTAGTGTTTTCTTGTGGATCTGTGGGAGCGGAAAAGATTTAAGTACAAGCAGTGGCTGGATGCCAAGGTTTATCAAAGCCCACTGGGGCAGAATCACCTCTTTGTCTTCGCTAAGATCGGAGTCATCAATCCCTCCTGTTCCTTTCAGAGCTGCGAAAATGTCAAGGGAGAAACTTCCCCTCCTAAATCAGACATTAGGGCTCACGATCCAAGCAAAATACCATGGTTCCTCTTGGTAATATTCTTGCAGGGTCCTAAGTGTCAAGCTAACAAATGGCTTGTCTAACACAGAGGGGAGATTTTTGGAACTGGGTAGGATGCAGCCCAATCGCTGTGTGGTCAACTTTGTTGTTTCACTTGCTGGCTGTAGGCAGGACGAAAGGGCTATAGCTCAGTGGATGAATATCTGCTTTGCTTGCTGAAGGTCCCAGGTTTCCTCCCCAGCAAGTCCAGGTAAAAGAATCTCAGATTGGTGTGTTGTGAAAGTCCTTTCTCTGCCTGAGTCCACTGCCAGTCACAGGAGACAATATGGAGCAAGATGGGCCAGTGGTTTGACTTAGCATAAGGCAGTTTCATCGTCTGCAGGGCTTTTTTTCAGCAGGAACATGGTGGAACGGAGTTCCGGCACCCCTTGAAAATGGTCACATGGCCGGTGGCCCCGCCCCCTGATCTCCAGACAGGAGAATTTAGATTGCCCTCCGCGCAGTGGCCACTGCGCAGAGGGCAACTCCCCTCTGTCTGGAGATCAGGGGGCGGGGCCACCGGCCATGTGACCATTTTCGCCAAGGGCAATTTAAACTTTAAAAAACTCCCCCCTTGTTCCAGCTGACCTAAAGTGACATCATTGTGCGGTCCTGAGTTCCATCACTGAGTTCTACCACCTCTTTTCCCAGAAAAAAAGCTCTGATTGTCTGTATGTATGGATCCCTAGATCAGCTACACCTCTATATTCAAAAGCTGCTCAGGGGCCTTTCTCATCATTGTGGTGGCAGTACAGAAAGCAACTCCTTTCCAAATCAGCATCACACCTCTGAAAATTTTTATAAATGACATTAAAAGGCCAGTCTGCACTGCCAAATTCTTCCAGCATGATAGTGTGTATTGGGTATATGTAGACATGTGGAGAAAGGCTGTATGTATGGACAGATGTATACATGCGTATTGCATACATTTTCGGGGGGCGGGGGAGGAATGGCAGCAGCAAACATGGAAACAGCAGCCAGCTTCCCCAATGTACACAGAACAGTTCTCGCTAGTCTTTTTCCTCATTGTTGTGACTGGTTTGGGCTCTGTGAATCGTCCCTTAACTGTAGGGAGATGCCAGGGGCTGAACCTGGAACTTTCCGTGCGCTAAGCATGCCATGGCCCCACCCCAGTGTACATTATAATCAACATAGCTTTTCCCCTAATTGGTCTGCTGTTACTGAGAAGGGAGGGTTTGTAGCACAGTGCTAGCTTTTCATGCACATGTAAGAAATGCTACGATTACTGAAATACTCTCTCCTGTAAGCATTTTGTTACAGATATAGCTAGGAATATAGAGGAACTGTTGCGGGATTTGACCAAGAAGATCATAGAAGATGTCTTTGCACACAGAAACAGGGCTAGCCTGGCCCCTCAGCTAGACCTGCCACAAAGGGAGTCTAGAGGCCTAGAATAGAACAACCTTAGAGAAGAGCATGAAACAGAGGAGTCACAGCTTTGTTGCCTTGTGTAGTTTAGAAGAGGCATCTAACCCATATCAATAGATATAATGTGTTGAGGCCCAGGTGCAGAGAATGGCTGAATCCACACATCCCGGCATAGCTGTCGGAATGATAGTGTCTTCCTGGTGTGATTGCTGATGCCATCGCGCCACGATTCTGCTCTCGTGGTGCGATGACATCAGAAATTGTGTCAGGAAAACACTATCATTTCAATAGTTTAGCGTTATACCGGGACGTGTGGATTCAGCCAATGTCTGAGAATGACAGAAATTTCTAACTTCACTGAAGTGGAGATATTATTCAAGGATGGGTGCATTGTCCGAGGGCCAAAAGATATTGATATGTATGAGAAATTTGTAATCACTGATTTTACATAGACTTTGTTAAGATAAAACATAGCAAGACTGAACTAACAATTTTTATATACTTTAAAAAGATGTTTCAAATATAAACAACCTTGTCTGGTGTTTGAAGTTATAAGGTAGTAAGTTAAACAAGAATGGGCACACTTTGAAGTGGGACAGATAGTTATTGTTAGGGCATGGTTCTGAAACCCTTTAAATATGAGAAGCTGAAATGATCAGCAACTTCTTCCTAGAAGGGGCTCCTCGCCTGTGACCTGCTTATCTTTGGATAAAGGCTTGCTTGGGCTCATATAACTGCACTCTTTTAATAATCTTTATCTAATAATCTAGGTATTTATAATGGATATTAAGATTTTCTGTTGATTGAACTAATATTAAGAAGCCTGAATAATATTAAGACTCCTGAACAATAAAGGCTTTGAATAGAAGCAGAGATTCTGTAATTGTATTACTTGTATATAATACCCAGTAATGTGTACAATAGCCAGTGGTGTACCTCTTGCTAACGTTAACTTTTATTCAAACCTAACCAGAACTTTTCTTCAGAAATTGAAGCAACAATTTAAAACAAAAACAAAAACTGACAGGAACAAAAACTCCACGAAACCACAAAATGATAGAATTTTAAAAACAGTAACAACTTGGACCCCCTCCAGCACAAATCTTTTAAAAATGTAAAAAAAACCTTTAAAACACAGAGAATGCAAAAAATAGTTAAAGATTCTAAAACAAGCCAAGAGAAGGAAACCCAACCCTTTTAAAAACAGCACAAAACAAAACCAGCAAAACAAAAAAAGACAATAGAACTTGAGATAATATTTTAAAATTGGGTTAATTGTCATTCTAAAAATCCTGAATATCATCCAGATGCCCAAGTATACTGGTATGAATTTTTCAGGTATATATTCAGACTGGATATAGCTGAGTATACATTCCTACTTCTCAGCTAGTACCTTTTTTTCAGCACTCAGGCTGAAAAGGCCATGTACCCCTGTCCTAGCTGCTTGAGGGTTTTCTTTAAAGCAATAGCAACTGGGGCATTTTACAGCAGGATTGGAGTCTAGAGGCATCTTAGAGACCAACAAGATTTTCAGAGTGTTAACTTTTGAGAGTGAGGGCCAAGCTACAAGTGACGAATGACACTTGAACGGCAAGTGTATTTCTCCCTGTTCACTTGTCCTCCGCTCAATCCACTTGCCGTTCAAGTGTCATTTGTCACTTGTAGCTTGCCCCTCAGAGCTCCCTTCTTCAGACACGGGGGCATTTTACACACCTTCTGAATATGAACCCTCCCTTACTTCTTTTCCATAGGGTTGATGTAAAAAAAATCCTTCTATAAATCTATTTGGAGGAAGAATCTTATCTGTTCCATCTAAAAATAGCCTCCTTGGAGACTTTTAACGACATTATATGGCAAATAAATTGCAAAAAAGGAACTTGGTTAATCATAATTTCACTGCAGTGGAATATCTACGTTTTCTCCCCTCTCTCCTCTGCTGTCTTGGTGTACTCATTAAGTGAAGTTTCTTGGTGACCTGGGAGCAAGGGATGTAAAAATGTCCTGATGACACAATTATGTAGGCTAGTCAAGACAGTAGGGACCAGCTAAGCGCTTCAGAAAAGACCTGACCCAACTGTAGCTGGGCAACAGGACGGCAGATGAAATCTGGCGTAGATAAGTGCAAGCTAATGTACATTACAAGGAATAATTTAAACTCTTCCTACATACCAAGGGGCTGAGAATTAGCAGCGCTAGGCATCATCACCATGGACAGCTTGATGAAGATGTCTCTTCAATGCGCAGCACAGGTCACAGAAGGAAGGGACGAGCAGAAAGCCAAGGCGGCTGGAGGCAAAACCAGGTCAATTTCAGACTAGGATGAAATGCGACACAGGAATGGAGAGCTATTGAAATCCATATTTAAACCCTTCCTGCCCAGAGCTGTGGTGCATTTTGCACTAAGTGGTAAAAAAAACCCAAACACCAAAAATCCTTGCACCAAGTTAATTCATATTCTTTTCAAGAACAGCTGGATTTTTCAGTCTATAAATTATGCAAGCAGATCGACGTATTTTTGCAGCCTTTCCTCCATAATGAAGCTCAAAGTAGAAATTCTCGAGTATCCCATCCAGGAAATGACCAACCTGGATTTGCCAAGATTGCTACGTCATGTGCCTTCAGACCATACCCTGTGAGCCTGGTTGTGTGCTTCTCCTTTCCCTGAGAGGGAAGAAGTCCCAGGGAAACTATACCAGGTTCCAACTTTTGATTTCATAGGTAATGGGTCTAGCAGAGATCCTGGGAACTGGAGCTTGTTCATCTATCAATGTTATATGTGCTTTTAAAGCTGCAGACCTCAGTCTGCCCAGTAGCCTCTTTCTATATATCAGCAAGCCGATAAGTCTCTCTACACAAGACGTATTATATGGGGACGCTCAAATGACTTACTTTCTGTGTGGTCTTATACTCAAGTGTACTCCCTCTCCCTAGCAGTGCATGTGTATCCACAATGGATGAACAAGTGTAAGATCTTTCACTTGAGTGTCCCTGTGTAAGATGTCTTGTGTAGAGAGCTTCTATATCTGTGAGCTTTAAACCAGTGAGTTCCACTCCAGGTTATCACATCACATTCAGCACTGGAATTGGCTGCCTAGGGGTGTGGTGGGTTCCCCCTCATTGGCAGTCTATAAGGAGTGACAGGACGAATACTTGTTGGGGATGCTTTAGGCTGTCCCTGCATTGGGCTAGGGGTTGGACTAGATAGTTAGTAAGACGCTTTCCAATTCTGGCCATTTTTACACTGCCAAATATAGCGCAAATTTTGCAGAATGAATCGCTTACCTGCGATCCTCCTCGTTGTGCCTCGTTGTGCTCCCAGCAGTTCACACTTGCTTCAGAAATCACACGACAGTGGGCGGTACATGTTCGTGTCACAGTTGACGTCAGGACCACACCGTCTGTTTTCTCCGCCTTTTAAAAAAAAAGTAACCAAGATTTGCGCTATTTCGCAAATTCATTAGGCAGGTTCTGAGCGCTCTCGTCCTTCCACAACGCAGCGCTTCCTGGAGACCTCCACCTGCTCCCACCCTGCCCCTGATGGCTGCCACGGGCAGGCTGGCTGGAGGCTCTCCTCCACCTGGAGACCTTCCCCTTCCCCTGCCAGCACAGCCCGCTCTGCTCTGGCTCCATGCTGTCCTGTTCAGAGCTCTCCCAGCAGCCGCCAGCCAGCCCCACAGCCGTGGCTCCCTTGAAATATCTCAATAGCGCAAATCACTCCCTTTTTTAAAAAAAACGGATCAGCTTTGTTCATTCAGAGAAACATCGCAATAGGGCAATTGGTTTTTCTTTTCTTTTTTTAAAAAAGCGGGGACGTCATTGGGATTTCAAAGGTTAGGGGGACACCTGGACTTGCACAGGAAAATCTCTGGAAACGAGGGAGGGGCTAAATGGGAAGTCTCTGATGAAGCGTTTCCAATAGTTTTTAATCGTCTCCAGTTGTTCCCACAAACAGGTAAAAAAGCATCACAAAGCAGAATAAAGGGAACTCCACTATTGCGGGATGATACAGGTATTCACGGATTTTAGCGGAAGAATAGCAAAAGTATGCGCAAGTTTTGCGCTACAATAAGGCCGTGTGAAAACAGCTTCTATGATTCTATTAATTCATTCCATTTCTACCTGAAAGGACTGTGAAATCTGGCAAATTGCTAATCTGCCTGAAGGACTTCCTGATCCTATCTGCCCAAGTGATGCCTCTTTTTCTTTCCATTCCTCCCTTCCTCCTCCCCTCCCCTCTCCAGGTTCTGAGGGCTCAGATTGCCTACTTCTGTCTCTCTACCATACCAATAGGGTAAAGATAGATTAAAGGGGACACACTTGGCTCTGGCTATTAGATTCTTCTTCAAACATGGCTTATACCGCCACAGGGACTGCTTAGCTTGGCTTCCTCCTGGGCCAAATGGACTCACTTGGAACCTTCTAATCTTCTCCTCCCAGAAGCCACCTGTGATGACTCCAAAGCTGGTGGCTGGAAGAACCTTGTGGACAAAATTCTATGGGCCATGAAGACCACAGTGAGAAGAGGGAAAACCCTCTTCTACCACCAGTCTCTTGCATCAACAGTTTTCAATGATGGGGGAGTGGCATTTCAACGGATCCCTCCTTTTCACCACAGCCTTCAGGCAGGCACTGTGGTATTATATCCCTGAAGTTTCCTCTGAAATCCCAGTATCAAATTTCAGGGATCATACAGGGCTGTTAAGGGAAGGAGAACTCGGGAAAGATCCATTTCCATCAGTGTCCGCACACTGTCTCCTTTTACAGAATCCAGTTTACAGGGGCAGAATTTCAGAATACAATAAGCTCTCCTTAAAATGGTCTTGCTTCAAACAGATCTCTCACAGTTTCTCAAGATCTCTATGGATAACAGTAAATGCCATTTAGAAAGGTTTCATCTCCATTCCCCCTCCATGTTTCCTGCCTAATTCATCGGAGATATTTTAGTTCATTTTCTTGGGTCTACAGGCTGACTCTTGTTGTCTGTTTTATGGATTTTTTTTAGGGTGCTCAGTTGTGGCTGTATGCTGTTTTTATGCTCATGGCTTCTTGTTGTTAATGGGTTTTTTATACTGATAATGTGTGATGTTTTACTATCTTATAGTTTTAATTTGTAAGTCACTTTGAGCAGGACTCTGGAAAGACAGAATATAAATTCCACAAAAAGACAGATAAAGTATCTAGGGCCGAATCCACACGTCTCAAGTTTTCCACTTTTTTCCCGCCCATTATTCGCTTCTCAGAGGGCTGTTCACATACTCTTACCTCAAGCCCCGCCATTCTCTCGCGTCTTTCGTGTTGCGCCCCAGACGAATTTGTCATGCGTTCAAACGCTTCTCTTGCGCGGTTCTCACCATGGATGTGGACAAATAGAAGCATTTCACAAGGAGACCGCCCACTTCAAACCACCCCACTTCCATGTTTGCAGCCTTTCTGGAACACCATCCTTCTTTGCCGTGCAATTATCAAGCTTTTCCGCTCTCTCCACAGCATGCCTGCCTGCCCGCCCTTTCCCTTTTTTTTTTTTTAAAAGGGGACTTTCCCAGCATTGTTGCACAATCCCGGCCATAAATCTTAATCGGGGTGCTCCAAAATCCCCGTGGAGACATCAAGGGGTGGCGCTATTTCCATTTCCGTGTCACTTTTAGGATGCCGGACAGTCGGAAATATCGGTGGCTGTTAAAATTATTATTTTTTAACTGTTGAAATTACCGTTATAGCAGAAATCCGTCATTCTAACATTACATTCAAGCGTCAAATAATTAGTCTGCCCGTTTGGAGAGTTTGGATCACCCCCACCTTAAATATCAGTTCAAATTAGCCTGCCAGAATAATGGTCCAATGGATTTCAAAGAAGAAGGCATAGAATAACATTAACCAATCACAAGCATCATAGGGGTGTGGCCTCACCATAGCAATTTAGCAAAAAAACGCTATAGTGGAAATCTGATGGAAAAAATGAAAAAAAAAGAACGTGATGTTGTCATCGGCAACGTCTGATCTAAACCCGCCCCATATTGCGTGATTCTACCAGGGATGTGGATGAAGTATAGCGCGAGGCAGCGGCAGTAAGAGAAGGGATGTGAACACAGACTGGGACATTGCGGGATAGAATCCAACGTGATTAATGCACATGAAAAGCGGAAGGTAGGGAAGTGTGGATTCGGCCTAGGACAAAGACTGCAATTTAACATTGAATATATCCAAGTGCTTTATAATCCTGTACAAAATTTGTCATTTCCCTCTCTTTACTCGTTCCAACCCCAGAAATCTGAAAAAATTGCCTCTAAGGATTCCCTGTTGTATATGAGGTTATCTCATTTTTTTTTTGCTAGGCTCCATGTACTTTAAGGCATTAGAATTAACTTTTTAAGAATCTCCTGACTTTACCTAATTGTTGTCTCTTTGGTAGAGACAGAAGAGCTGAAGACTGGATAGAAATTTCAATTTCTTTAATTCCACTGTCTCTTATGGCAAAACAGATTTTGCAGGTTAATGAAATAATTCAAAAACTTGCAAAACCTGTTGAAACAAATGCAAAACTGGAGCTCACCCACCACAAACAGGGCTGTCTCTTTCAAATAATCTTCAACTCTGAAAAACTTTTATACGTCTTCATTCTTCACAGAGCAGTGTTGCCAGTTCTGAGTTTAAGCATTAAAACGAATCATCTCAGAAATAATTCAGATAACACAATCTGAAGTGTGTGGGGCACAGTATTTAAAACAAGGAACAAGCACAGGCCGGTGCCTGGGAATGTAAATTAATTTGTATTGTGATTTCCGGAGTCTCAAAATGGAAGCTATGTACATAATTTATTGGGAACTTCATATGAATGGGACTCTCAGACCGACTCCAATCATTGTTTCTGCATGATGTGTGTAATGCTAACATGTTGAGGCAGTGCTCAGGAAGCAGCAATAAAAATACACTAATACTATGCATTATAATAATAAATGCAGGAATTAGGTTTTGCCTCTATGTAAATAAATTATGCATACACCATTTCGAATTAACTGAATTGAATGATTAAAGACACACCATTCCTACACAAACTTGTTTCAGTAATAGAGATCACAAATCAGAAAAAGGAGGCAGCCAGAGTTCCTTTGAGCCATTGTATCTCATTTGGAGCAAACTGTAATAACATTGAAGGGGGGCTGGTTCTTCCTCTGGGTTTTGTGAGGTTTAGATTTTGCAATTTGAAAAACTGAGCCCCTGTTAACTAACATGGTTTTCAAACATTGGTCATAACAGACTTGTAAAACTAAATATTTAGTAGAGCTAGTGAGGTGTCATGGTTAGAGTGTTAGACTAGGATCTGGGAGGCCAAGGTTCGAATACCCACTCTGCCAAGAAAGCTTGCTGGATGCCCTTGGGCCAGTCACATACTTTCAGACTAAACTACCTCACAGGGTTGTTGTTGTAAGGATAAAATGAAGGAGAGGAGAGTGATATAAGCCTCTCTGTGTCCCCACTGGGGAGGAAACCGGTGTATAACTTTTTTGCTCAAGCATCGAAAGATCTTGGACAACCTCTACAACAGGTCAATTGCCCCACAGCATGGTCACTATGTGGGAAAATTCTTCACACGGAAAACCTAGCATGTGGAATGGCTTGTAAAGTGCTGTCAAGTCGCAACCAATTTATGGCAACCTCATAGGGTTTTCAGGGCAAGAGATGAACAGAGGTGGTTTTGCCATCGCCTCTGTGTAGCAAACCTGGACTTCATTGGTGGTCTCCCATCCAAGTGCTAACCCTGATTATCTTCTGAGATCTGGTGAAATTGAGCTAGCCTGGGCCCTCCCCGGTCTTTATTGATTTAAAACGTTTATGGACTCAAGACAAGTAACAATAAAACCAATGCATCATAAAATCATCAAAGAATAACCACTAAAATAGCCAAAATAAAATTCAAGCAGTCGCCGTTCAAAGTCAGTGTATTAAGAAAAACCCTCATCCAGACGAGCCAAATATCCTTCTAAAAATTCCATCTTACATCCCCACTGAAACGGCAGAAGGAAATTTTCCTTTGAGAGACAGTTTCATAGGGGGTGGAACCAAGACACGGGATTGCTGTGCAAAGCAGAGCTGCAACATGGATTTATACCAAGAGAGACGGGTTGTGTTACAAATGGCCACCCATGCTGGCTAGAGAGTCTTACAAAACCAGATATGGTTAGAATTCAGGAGGACCTGCTTAAAAGAAAAAGTTCATATCAGAGATGTCTGTGAAAATCAGGGACATTTGAGGGGTAGGCATAGAATGCTTGTAAAAGCTAAAAAGTGGACTTTGCTGCTTTCCCTTTCCTCCAACAATATACTATTTGTGACAACTTGGATTCTTGGATAACAAATGATGCACACACAAACAAAAACGGATCCAGATAGACTTATTTGCATTATGACATGCATCTGGGTGTGAAACATCCAAAGCAAACCCCTCATCTGCGATGGCATATTTGGCTGTAGGGACACACATTTCAATCTAGTTTACAACATGACTGTAATTTTGTGACCCACTATCTTTGAGCTTCTAGCTGGGTACAACCACCTCTGGTTTAGGATCAGTAGTAGGGTTACCAACCTCCAAGTGGGGCATGGAATTCTTCCGGTATCACAGTTGATTTCCAAACTACAGAGATCAGTTCTGGAGGAAATGGCAGCTTCTAAAAACAGACTCTATAGCAGGAGTCCCCTAACTCCTTGAGCCTGTGGGCACCTTTGGAATTCTGACACAGGGTGTCAGGCCTCGCTTCAACCAAGGCCAGGGCCTTTTCAGTCCTGGTCCCAGCCTGGTGGAACGCTCTGTCAATGGAGACCCGGGCCCAGCGGGACATATTATCGTTCTGCCGGGTCTGTAAGATGGAGCTGTTCTGCCAGGCGTTCGGTGGTTGAAGGGGGCAGTGCCATGTTGGCCTCCCACCTTTGGGGGGGGGGGTCTCCCCACCATTGCACCTTAATGTATTTGGTTAATTTATTTTATTATTGTTTATTTATGTTGATTTTAGAATTATTGTTTTCTTGTTTTTATTGATTTTAACTGTTGTTCACCACCCAGAGCCCCTGAGGATGGGTAGTTTATAAATTGAAATAACAACATCAACAACAACAATAGATGCAAACCCAAAATGACAGCCGGCAGGGGCAGCGCCAGGGTTTCTGGTGCCAGAGGCTGGGGGCAGCAGCAGGTCTGTTGCTGCCCCTACACGCGCACCCCAAGTGTGTGTGCACGCGTGCCCTGCACTGCATGATGACATCACTGCATGTGACATCATCACGCGGCAAGATGGCCCCATTGGTGCGGCGGGCAGCTGGGACAGCGCGCAGAGGCTGCCCGCACTCCCAGTCAGGTGCAGCAGGTGGCTGGGGAGGTGTACGTGCGTCCTCCCAGCCCTCCCGCTCCATTGTTCCACACGCCACCCAGGGTGCCTGCTGCGCCTGGCCCGCAGCTGCTGCGCCTGGCCGGGGGCGTGTGTTGGCGGCGGTAGCAGCAGCACAGGGCGGGAGGGCTGGCAGGCTGCAGCAGCTGCAGGCCAGGCACGGCAGATGGCTGGGGTGGCACACAAGCGGCTTCCCATCCGTCCCACTCAGCCACTAGCACTGCAGCTGCCAGCTCTGTGGTGCAGCCCCCTGCCCTTGGCGCCCCCTCCGGCACCCCCTTCAGTGCCTCAACGCTCAAAGCAGAGGCCAGCTCTGACTGCCGGACGTGGAACCAACCACAAAACATCTGCTGCAGGAGGCGGAGCTACATACCCAGAAGAAGCCCAAATGCAGGGGAGAAAGGAGGTAATTTAAAAAACGCACTGAGAAAGAGGAGTGACAGAAAATCAAACCTGGGCCATTTCCAGACGGCTTACCAGCCCCCGGAACATCGCGCCACGGTGCGGGGAAAACACAAAATATCGCATTTTCTCACGCGAGTTTTGTGCGACATCGCGCAAAACTCGCACGAGAAAACGCGATATTTTGCATTTTCCCCGCGACGTTCCGGGGGCCGGTAAGCCGTCTGGAAACAGCCCTACATTTGTGGTGGTAGCTGCCACTGAAACAATACTATTTCAATCAGCCCAACCAATTGGATCTGTGATGGCCAATCAGATGCCCTCCTAGGCAAGTGACCCACCCCCTTTTCTAAAAACATTTGGTGTGCACAAGGAAAGGTGTCTGGGTGTGCCATGGTGTCCACAGGCACCATGCTGGGGGACCCCTGCTCTACAGCATCACATTACCGCTGAATTCTCTCCCCTCTCCAAACTCTTTCCTCCCCAGGCCCTGCCTCAAATCTCCAGGAATTACCGAAGCCAAAATCAGCAACCCTCGCCTGTATTAACCCCCTATTTCCTTTAAGAGTTATCTATGATCACGTCTACATAACACAATGCACATAAGAAGTAGAATCTCTCTCCACTAGACACATCACTAGTTCTAAGGGAATCTTGTAGAAACTTCAGTGTCTTTTAGGATTTAAAAAAAGAGCTACTCTTTGGGGGGCTGACCACTATTCATCTTCCTCTTGCAACTGAAATGCCTTTGAGTAGCCTAAGATAACTTTATTTGCCGGAGAGCTCAAGCTTTCAGAAGATGACACTTAAACCCTTTTCTAAATGCCCTGTGACCACACAGGTTTATTGATGCTGCGTATTTAGAAACCTGAGAATGTCCAGACAATATATCTTTCAAATGAATTTTACACCTCCCCAGCCAGGGAAGGCTCATCACTTTCGGCAAGAAAAAAATGATTATTTTAGCTGGCAACTTTTCTCTGCATAAATCAGTTCCAAGGCCCGATGATTTAAGCTGCGTGAAAGCAGAACTAACAGTGGCTCTAATTGAAGGCTCTGCAGATATGTCACAGTTCAAAGAGCTTGCTAGTATTTCTTCTTTAATTGCACCTTTAGCCACGATACACGGAAACCTGCTTTCATTCACGGCCTTTGGGCCAGATATCATGCAGCCACTAGGAAAGACAGATCAGATTTGGGGGTGGGGGTGGGGGGCAGTCGAACATTTCCACAGGCTCATCAAAATCAGGGGCGCAATACAAATCGGGGTGTCTATTTTTGCAACTGGTCACAATTATTTTTTAATAAAATAAAGTGAGCCAATATTCTACATAAATAGATGTTTAACCTGTCCTATTCTCAGAGGCTTAGGTAGGTTACAAAACTGAAAAAATACACATTTAAAATATATTAGTATATCTGGCAGGAGACATCTACAATGCAAAAGCAGGATTCTGTGCAATGCAGCTATAGATCTAGATGTATTTCCTTACCAGCGTTTTCAATTGAGCTGTGTTGAACTGACTAGTTGCATGTTTCAATTCAAATTGGGATGTTCTTCTGCTTCCAGGGACCTCTACTACAGCTTGCGATCTGGGCCAGCACAAGGGCTTTTGCTGCCCTAAGACGGGGATCCTCAACCTGTGGATACCTTTGGAATTCTGATATGGGGGGATAGGTACAACCACAAATTGGAGGCAGAGCTAACCACAAAACAGGTGCTGCAGGCGGTGGAGCTGCACACACAGAGGAAGCCCAAGTGCAGGGAAGAAAGGAGTTAAGAAACACACTGGGAAAGAGGAGCAAGAGAGAAAAATACCAACACTGTAGCAGTGGCTGCCCCTGAAACAATGCTATTTTAACCCACTTAGCAAATCAGCTCTCCGGTGGCCAATCAGAAGCCATGCTAGGCAAGTGGCCCACCCGGCCCCACCCCACTTTCTAAAAAAGTTTGGATTTTAGAAAGTGTCAGTGGGCATCCTGGTGCCCATGGGCCCCAAGTTGGGGATCCCTCCCCTATGCAAACAAAATTTTTGCTACCATTGCCATTTGACTGGATCCAACCAGCTTTTCCACTAATATCATCAAAGGAAGAGAGGGTCCCTTTAGTTCACACCCACAAAAAAAAGAGAGGCTCTGCTGGTGATCATGGGACGTGCATGTACAAAACCCGTGTGGGACAGGGGTGTAGGAAGGAAGGGAATTCTGAGAGCTTGAGGGAAAATCTGGTAAGCTGCAGCCTATTGTCTCATTGCATACAAAGAAGCATAAGAAGAGTACATTAAATGACCAACAGATAACAAGAGGACTATTTTTAATATCTGTGAACATATGAAGCTGCTTTATTCTAAATCAGACCACAGGTCCATCAAGATCGATAGTCTAATGCAGTGGTGTAGTGTGTGTGTGTGTGGGGGGGGGCATAGGGGCGGTTGCCCCAGGCGCAAAATTTGTATGGGCGTAAGAGACTGCGCTGCACCCTTGGGGAGACCCCCCCCCACGCCGCTTGCGTTCTGACGGGACAGCTGGCTCACTGGACGCTGAGCTGGCCCTCCTGCAGTGGCCCAGCTGGCTGAGGTGTGGCAGGCAGCTGCTGCAGAGCGGGGAGAACATCATCGCACAGGCCCAGGAGCGCACGCGCATTGCACACACGCGAGGCAGATCAAAAAAGAAAAGGCAGGATATTTGCCTTGCCCAGGGTGCTCTTAACTAATGCCGCCCCGGTGGTCTAATGGCAATGGTTCTCCAGGTGTGTTAAGCAAAGGAAGGTTATTCGAGATCTCACCTATCTGAATAGGGACTGAATGGGTACCTTTCGTAGGTGTCAAATATTGTTCATTATTTATTTATTTGTTAGGGAAAAATCATGCTGCCTCTCCAGAACCCACCATAGGCCATTTACAAAACAAAAATAATAAAAACAAAACCTTAAAAGATTATTACAATCCTGCAGTAAAATCCCAGCTCAGCATAAACCATAGACCATACAAACAGATCACTGCCAGCTTAAAATAAGTTTCCAGACTAAAACAGTGTTAAAATACCAACCTCTTAACTAAAAGCCTGGGTGAATAAAAACACCTAAAAGAAAGTGTGACTCCTAAAAGAAAGAAACATCTCTGCTCGTCTTCGCTTTGCTAGTAGAGCCTTGTTCCATTTTTCCTACCCAAGTTAAAAGCCGAACTATTCACCAAGTGTTCAAAATTGTATTGCAAAAACTTTGTACATTCTAACACTGCTGCTAGAAAACTAGCTCCACTCAGTAAGTTCCAAGGGCATTCCCACACAATGACTGCTGCTGCAAAAGTACAAAACAGCACATATGCTCAAAATGAGTGATTCCGCACATGTTGGATAATGCACTTCCAATCCTCTTTATAGATCATTTGGAATGGATTTTTCGTGTGCGGAACAAAAAATCCACCTCAAACGATTGATAAAGTGCATTGAAAGTGCATTATCCAACATGTGCGGAATCACTCAATGTAGTTGTTGTGGGTTTTCCGGGCTGTATTGCCGTGGTCTTGGCATTGCAGTTCCTGACGTTTCGCCAGCAGCTGTGGCTGGCATCTTCAGAGGTGTAGCACTAAAAGACAGAGATCTCTCAGTGTCTCTCAGGAGAACCATCGTTCTCCGGCCGTGAAAGCCTTCGACAACACTCAATGTAGATTTCAAAAAACCTCATCATGATGACCCTCAGGCATACGCAACCTGAACAATGCAATAAATTGTGAGCGTGCCATGGACCGCAGCTGCTGCTGAGTATTAACTTACTAAAATGCAAAAAACAACCGTTGCCGTGATATGCTTACTATATAGAATATTTTATGCCACAATAAAAGTAATTTTATACAATGTATAAAAAGTCTCTTTATATGTAATGTTTAAAAGCATATATTCCGTTATGGTTACATGTGTAAAAGGCAACACATCAAAAACACTTTTGCAATAGGCAAACAAAGTGCCAAGTGCTAAGTATATAACAATTTTCTTATATAAAAAAATTTCTTATATAAATATAAAGTGGTTGTGCCTATAGATGACAAATTAATGTCTAAACAAGTAACCAATTTTATAATTCAAATACTATCTTTCTGAATGGTGCAATATATATCAAAGTTCAAAATTCTTCATAGGATGATCCAACAACTAAAATTCTATGCAAAGAGTAATAACTGCGACGGGAAGGCAGCAAATTCACCCGTTTCAAATCTTCATCCTGGCAGTTATTAATGTAGTAATAATCAAGTACAAAGATAATCAAGGGCTTCAAAAAAAATTCAATATGTTCCAACACCATCATTTACTGTGATACTCTCCTATTTTTACTGAGTATTAACTTACCAGCTACACAGATGAGAAAGTACTTGAAACAATGCTAATTTTGAATTGCAGACAAACCATCAAGGGCGTTGTATGGGATGCTCAACTCAAGAGAAAACAGCCTATTTTAAGGAGAGCATGTTCCATTTTCAAACATGTTCGCTGTTAAAATCAAATCACCACTGATAGGTTGTTCCTTCTAGGATGCAGTAAAGGCAGGGCTTTTTTTCAGGGGGAACACGGGGGAATGGAGTTCCGGAACCTCTTGAAAATGGTCACATGGCCGGTGGCCCTGCCCCCTGATCCCTAGACAGAGGGGAGTTGAGATTGCTTTCCGTGCCGCTGAGCAATCTAAACTCCCCGCTGTCTGGAGATCAGGGGGCGGGGCCACCGGCCATGTGACCATTTTCTCCAAGGGCAACCCACTGAGTTCCACCACCTCTTTTCCCAGAAAAAAAGCCCTGAGTAAAGGAGAGTAACAAACCTGAGAATTGCCCGTCAAGGATACTTCTCTCTGGACATTGGAGTGTGGCAGTCAAGACAGAGGGGTTGGATGGGCTGTCTTTTATGGAGCCTTCTTTAAGATCATTGACAACGGGATCCTCTAAGTTTATTTGTTCAAATGTCAGTCCTAACAAAATCAGTGGGAGTTGCTTCTAAGAATATGTGGACAGAACTTCAGAGTTTTGCATTTTTATTAATTTTTAAAAAGCTCATGTTTCAAATAGGAAGCTTAGCAGCAGCAAATAATTCAAAAAAATTCACTGCCCCTCCAGTTATGCTACATTTGCAAATGTGCTTGGTTGGAGATCGGGGAGATCGTTTAGAACAGAGACTTCACCTAGCGAGTAATGTTTTCCCAGCTTCAGTTTGTGGCTAGATCTAGAACAATTTAGCATGCAGGAACATATTTTCAGCTCTGCAAGGGTTTGAAAGGATCGTTGGCTTTTTAGAACTGCATTTCAAAGCCTCAAACCCGACACATGATATGGTTATAGCGAGTCTCCTTGCCCTAAGTCTGCAGTCCCCAAGTGTCCCCAAATAATCCTGTCACACTTCAAGGAAACTACAACAGAGAAAGAAAGCTGAGCCCCACGGCTCCGCAGGAGCTGCGGCAGAGCTTATGCCTTCCAAATTGTGAGGTTCCCTGAGGGTGGGGTCCATTGCCTGCCCTCTGCCGTGATGCTGCCACAGCCCTGATCCCCCAGGTGAGATCCTGACCCTGGCCACCAGGTCAGCTGTTGCCCCATGGCACTCCCACCCAGTCGAGGGCTCCCCTGAGTGGCCTCAAAAGTGGTGGGTAAAGAGCCAGGCCCTGGACACCCAGGGGAACTCTTTCCCATCTGAGAGGCTGCCCTTGGCAAGCAGAGTCAGTCCTCTGCTCTCCTCCCTGGCCTGGTCTTTGAGCCCTTCTTATATCTCTCACTCCTAATGCAGGCCCTGCCAAAGCCCTCAATGCCCATCCCCAGGATGAGGCCCAACACCTAGGTCAGGGGCTGACACATGGCCCTGCCCTAGCTCTGCCTCCACACCCTATTGGGAGCTGTTCCCTGGCACAGCCTCATGGCCCTGCCTAGTCCCGGGCTCTGGTTTGCCAGGGCCTGCTGCAAGCCAGAAGCGACTGCAGCCAGCCTGCTGGGGCTGGGCGTCGGTCCTGCCCCTGGGGAGGGGCCTGGGATCCTGGTGGGTGAGGCTGCTGCTGTGGGTGGGTAGTGCCAGCCACTGTGTCTCTGCCAGAAGCTGGCATCAAGCTAAAATTCTTTAGCCAGTTGGGGAGGCTACCTGCACTGGGCCGCTGGGCCCCAACACTCCACTGGTGGTCTGGCTTCTCTGTCAGCAGCTTCTCTCGGTGTCCTCCTCTTGCCGGCCACTGGGTTGGCTCCCACCGTCGTCCCTGCCTGGGCTGGCCTGACAGTATCTGGCACCAACCAGGTTGCGGGGACAGCTGGACTCCAGGTGGGTGCCGTTTGGACCCCCTTGAGAGGTGGAGGTTCATCCAAGCCATGCCACAGGGCTGACCCTGGACACACAAACATGGTTCCACATTCAATGCGGGGTGCTTCCTATTGAGGGATCTCAACCAGCAGGTATTGGTGAAGATCTCTCTGTGCTTGAGACCAGCTGCCCATCAGAATTGACAATGTTAAGCTAAATGAGTCACTCTAATGCCGCTTGAGAGCCTACTTACATGTCCCGCAAAGCACATGCTCATAGGCCATGTCAGTAGCAACAAGATGTACAGCAAGTTCTTGATTTACCACATTACCAGTCCCCCACCCCATCCCCGCTCCTGAACCTTACTTTGGTCTTGAGGGCCAAATCTGACTGAACAATGGGAGGATGGCTATTTAAGAGCCAGTGTGGTGGTGTGGTTTGGGACTGAACCAGAGAAGACCCATGTTTGGATCTTGCTCGTCATGAAATTCATTGGGTGCTGCTAGATGGTTCTTCCCTATTCCATGTTATCCGCATAGCAACCCTGTAAATTGAGTGTGTGACTGATCCACAGGTCACCCGGTGAGCTTCATGGGAAAACAGGAGTTTGAATCCAGGCGGCCCCAAGACCTCATCCTACATTAAACAATACATTACCACAGCAATTTCTCTCCCGCAGTCTGAAGGGTTACAATCCGTTCTCGTACCTCCACACTCTGCCACATCATTGTCCTGGCATCATTACCTGGTGCCCCACATCCACAATTATTTTTCCCGTTCCCGCCCCCTCCAAACAAACACCGTGGTAGGGCTGTGATTTTAAGCAGGAAAACGGCACTGTGGGAAGGCAGCTTTTCACTTCTTCTCCCTGGTGCTGTTTTCCTACTGAAAATCGCTCCCCCCCTCCCCCAAGCTGTTTTGACCTCCCCTGCGGAATTTTACTTGTATCTTTCTTTCTTTTTTCCTTGACAGGAAACTTTTTGGATCGGGAGGGTTGCTCTAAATCTGCTGATTATGGCAGCCTCATTTGAGATTCAGAAGGCTCCTGCCGCAGTTCCACAGGTGTGCTGCAGCAATTTGGATCTCGCTAATGAACACCTATATTACAGCGCTAGCAAAATATGATTTACATTTTTTCAATAAAAATGTCACTGGAAGTCCAGTTTCCCAGTGTTACGGTATTTGAAGCCACTGCCATCAGCCTACACTTTGGAGATTAATTAAAGTGAAAGATGACAGCGCTTGGGAAAGGAAACAGTTGTCTCCGCTCAGCTAAAATGACCTTTAACAAGCGCTTGTTCTTTTGTTAGAGTGGGTCATTACTAGAGATTACGAAGCGGTTTTTTCCACTGAAGCTGAAAGCACTGGAGCAGTTTGTAGACTTAAACCTAGACTGGATAACTACATTTTCAGGATTGAGTTTTTAAAGATGGCTTCCTGTCTTTAAACCTCAGGATTTCAGCAGCCAATCCTCCTCCTTTTTTAAACATTTGTTTGAATCCTCACAATAGAACAAAACTTTCCTCCTGGCAAAAAAAAAGTCAGATGTTCTCAAAGGGCTGGTCTTCCAAGTTACTTTTAGGCCGGGGGGGGGGCTACATGTAGGGTTGCCAGCCTCCAAGTAGTGGCTGGAGATCTCGAGGAACTACAACTGGTCTCCAGGTCACAGAGATCAGTTCACCTGGAGAAAATGGATACTTTGGGGGTGAACTCTACGGAATTATGTCGTGCCCAGGTCCTTTCCCTCCCCAAACCCCACTTTCTCCAGGTTTTACACCCCAGATCTCCAGGAATTTCCTAACTGGGAGCTGGCAACCCTAGCTACATGATCAATTTGTACATACATGGACATCACTTGATATATTACGTACTGCCCACCCACCCATCCACCATGCATCTGACAGGAACAGCTGCCTGCAAAAGGAAGCTGCCAGGGAGAGAGCTCAATGTGCTTCCTTCCGCCTGCACTGCCAACTCGCACCAGGCCCTTCCCGCTCAGACTCTGACAACAGCCAACCATTTTGCCGAAGGAGAGGAAAAGAGAACAAATCTCCTTCTGTGGAGGCAGCAACAAGACTCAGTTAATTTATACTCTGCAAGCCAACTTGGGAGGAAAACATTGAACAGTTACAAACACATAAAATGAACGTGTCACAGGAAACTTGTGGGCCTTTAAGATGCCACAGCGCAGCCTTCTTTCCAGTCTAGAATGTAGCAGCCCAGTTCACTGGTGCTAAGACACAATTTTTGAAGGACTTCAGAGTACAATTCAAATGGCAAAGTTTGATCTCTGAAGGCCTTAAAGACCAGGATAATTTAAGGAGTGCTTTGACCCATGTGCTCTTATAGGAGGGCCTGCTCTGTGTACCCTTGCCTTCAGAAGAAAGGCTGGTTTGCATGAGCAACAGAGTCTTGTTGGCCACGGCACCAGCTCTGAAATTATTTCCGAACTAGAAACAACGCCTGTTGTGTGAACAAATACAACAGGCTCTAGAAAATGGATTCCACGGGCCCAATCAAGGGGCAAGAGGTCTCCCAGGCCGCACCCTGCCATTGCCCCTGTGGGACCGCCTCACCCTCCCAAGGCCCTGCAGCAGCTGTGGAGGTGGCAGGAGGCCGCTTCTGCCAAGTTTGGCGTGGAAGGTTGCCTTGAGCAGCTCCTCTGCTAGGGGAGGGGGAGGCGTCCAAAAGCGCTCTGCTTTCCCTCACCCTTCTCTCTGCCCCAGCCCAGCAGCACTGAGCGGCTGCTCCTGGCAGGGTCAGCGGCCTGAGGATGGACCTAATGATCTCATCTAGCTTTTTTCCCCCAGCGCTATTAGTGTTCAGATAGGCAGAATGAAGCGCAACTACATGCAAATCATGTTAGGAGCCCTTTACCCCAATATAGAGGCCAGGCCGGCCCAGCTTCTTCTTGTTCTTCTTTTTAACTTCCTTTCCCTGTCTCTGATCTGTTACTTTAAAGCGGGCTGTTAAAGACTGCAGTTGTATTTCGCTTCCCATTGTACATCTTGGCCAAACAAAACAGTTGTGCTGCGCCTTGCGCCACTGCAGCCCCACAGAAGCCTGGGACAGCAGCTGCAACTGCCCTCAACTGACTTCTTATCCTGGCACATGGTGCACTCACAGACCCCTCAGTGCACATGCGCCAGGATAAAAAAGTGAGTCATCAGCAACACAATATGCCTTTTATGTCTTAGAATGGGACTTGAGTGGTTACTTGTCCCATGAATTTTAAAAAAAATAGCAACAGCTTTATTTTTGCATAATGCCATCAATTATAGTCTATAAGCAACATGGTCTCATTTTTATTGTTTTTATTCTAATTTTAACATATATTGGTAAGTTATAATAATATAATCATAACATTCAATTTATATACCACCCTTCAGGATGACTTAAGACCCACTCAGAGTGGTTTACAAAGTATGTCATTATTATTCCTACAACAAAACACCCTGTGAGGTGGGTGGGGCTGAGAGAGCTAGAAGCTGTGACTGACCCAAGGTCACCCAGCTGGTTTCAAGTGGAGGAGTGAGGAATCAAACCCGGTTCTCCAGATTAGAGTCCTGCACTCTTAACCACTATACAAAACTGCTGCAGCCAGATTGGGTAGGCTGTAAATATGGAGAGGTTGGGGTTAAATTACTGGCTTCCAAGTTGTATTTCTTTTTTAACATGGTTAAGGCTTTACATGGACCCAGAGAAATATGTTCACACAATAGTTTTCGGAAGAGTTTGAACACTGGGTTGGCAGGCTGGCAAGGCAATTTGAAACCATGTTGCCAAAGGAGAGAGGTCTTCACACCATTTTCTACTGCATCACTTATTTTAAAAAGTGCACACGGCTGGAATATTTTAAATGCCTCTTTCCCATGAACTACCTACGGACTTCCCATTCAATGCTTCAATTAAATAACGGTTCAGAACATAATGAACTGAAAAATTTCACACTCATGAAGTGAGATAAGCATAAAGCAAGGACTGTGAGTGAGTTGAGAAGATACACGAACATGAGAAATGGGAGCAGCTGCTGGCTAGCGAGATTTGGCCAGCTTTTGACAGAAATGAGATCTAGAGAGAGCCAGCCCATCGAAAGGAATATACTCTTTGTAGTGTTAAGAAGTTTGGGACACCTTGAAGACTAACAGGTTTATTGTGACAAGGGCTTTTGTAGACGACAACCTACTTCAGGGACAGGCAGTTTCCTTGGGCTGCTAAAGTTCTTAACAGTCTGATAAAAAGAGTTCACAGTTCCATTTATAAGAAATTTTTTTTGTCAAGTTATTAGTGCCAAAGACAGCCCACACTTGGGATTTTTTTTTAAGTAGCAAGATAAATATTAATCTTCTTTCGGTACCTGATTTATCTAAAAATTAAACCCGCCTTTGTGAAAATAGCACTCCTTACACAGCCAAACCCCAGCTAATATAATGGAATATCCAGGGCTTTTTTTCAGCGGGAATGTGGTGGAACAGAGTTCCAGAACCTCTTGAAAATGGTCACATGGCCGGTGGCCCTGCCCCTGATCTCCAGACAGGGGAATTTAGATTGCGTAGAAGGCAATCTAAACTCCCCTTTGTCTGGAGACCAGGGGGCGGGGGCACCAGCCATGTGACCATTTTTGCCAAGGGTGATTTAAAATTTTAAAAACTCCCCCCCTTGTTCCAGCTGACCCAAAGTGACATCATTGGTCCTAGGAGCATGCACGCACTTTGTGCATGCACATGTGGTACCACGGGCACCACCTCCCGCCACGAGTTGCCCCCTGTGCTGGCAACCTACTGAGTTCCACCACCTCTTTTCCCAGAAAAAAAGCCCTGGAAATATCAAATTAAAAAATCACATTGTCATGGGAAATATCAAATTAAAAAATCCCTGGAAATATCAAATTAAAAAATCACATTGTCATGGGATTAAAACAGGGGCAGGAGGGGGGGCGGGACAGTAAGAGCTAAACGCAAAAATTGAAAGATCCAGGAAAATAAATTTGTTGAAGGAAAACATAACATAAAGGTGCTAGTAGAGCTTCATTAGGGAGGCTGTAATGGAACTGGGGTGCTACCACAGAAAATACCTTGCAGAACTGCAACACTTCTCCTGTAGTCGTAGAGCAATGTTGTGCACTGGTTAGAGTGTGACAGGAAGACCACGGCTTGAATCCCAGTGTACCATGATGAGCACCCTCGCTGAGAGGTCTTGGCCAGTCACACCTACCTAACAAAGGAGGCGGAGGGGCCAAAAAGGAGAAGGGGGAAACTATGCTCAGTGTCCTGAGCATGTGTGACACTAGAAATTGAATGGTTATACTTGATTTACTTCTCATCTTCAAAGTGGTTGTAATGTGCGAAGCAAAGTTATCCAGATGAGAGTTACTGTGCTCAGTTCAAGGTATTGGTTATCACTGACAACACTCTTCATGGCCTAGGTCCAGCATACCTACGGGAGTGCCTCCCTCCCTGTGCTCCAACATGGCAGCTTTGTTCTTCCAAACAGGGTCTCCCTGCAGGTGCCCGCCTGCACGTCGGTGAAATCAACAGCAGCCCGTACGCAGGCTCTCTCTGTGGTGGCCCCCACCCTGTGGAATGACCCGCCTGAAGAGGGCAGGAGAGCCCTCATTCTCCTGGTTTTCTGCAAACCATGTAAAATTGAATTATTCAAAAAGGCTTTTTACTCAGATAGGAGGGCCATATTGTAGGGAGGGGATCTCAGATGATCCGCTAATGAGTTAGGAACCATAGACCTCACCACTATGTTGTATTGGATTCCTACTAATGTCTTTGTGAATTTGTATCTATTTATCCTACGGCATTGCTTATGGAATTGTTTCTGATATTGACACAACATGGAAGGATTCACCACCAGATAACAGCATGCCAAGTATAATATATTAAAGATACCTTTTACAAAGTCAAAGCATTGGCCCATTTTGACTAGTTTTCTCTGCTTTGCAGTGTTTCTCTAGGGGCTCAAGCAGAGGTACTCTTTCGTAGCTAGAGATTGGTTTTCTAGAAACCATAGTTAGGCAAAGGTTTTCTAAAATTCTCTCATCTATTAACATTCTTAGGACATGTCAAGATCTTCACAGAAACTACAGTAGTACACTGCATTCAGTTTAGACACATTTCAGGTGGGTAGCGGTATTGGTCTGTAATAGAAGACCAAGATTTAGATCCAGTTGCACCTTAAAGACCGATTAGATTTCCAGGGCACAAGCTTTCAAGAGCCAGTAGTCATGGAGAAATCTCCTTCACAATGTAACAGTTTTGCCTTACCATCTTACTACCCCTTCTCAGCGTGGCTTGCAAAGAGAGGGTGGAGGATAACATCTTTGCTGTCTACATATGCATGCTAGCAGGTTCTTGAAAAACTGGTTGGTGTATGCACACCAGTTTTTATGCACGCTAGCAGCAAAAACTGGTTGGTGTATAGAGGCCTCACCCCAGTAGGGCACTGCAACCCGTTTCAGGAAACCAAACCAGGGGGTTGAAGACCGCCATATCAGAGGTTTTAGATTTCTGGTAATTAAAAAAAAAAACTGCTTCTGGGCTACAGTAAAGAGCCATACAGATAACTAAAGTACCCTATGGTAAGTGTTCTCTCAACTCACAAGGTAGCTTGGTTTTCTGTACATGTCAGATGCAGCTACATAGTGAACTGGTTATATGAAACCATCTTTAAGCCATGTCAGAAAATGAGGCCTGGTTATCTTTGTGTTAATTACATCGAGCCTTCGATACCAAGAAGATGAAGGCTTGTGTTTGTCTTTTCTCAGGCTTCATATTAGAGGGTAACTCCTGTTCTTCTCACTGCCAACGGTTCAGCACTTATCCCGACAGCAGAGTTGTATTCCTGCACTCATTTAATAGTTATTTATCATTCAGTAATCTGCCCATTTTCAAGAAGGAATAAAGTTAAGTGTTCCAGAAATTGGAAAAAATTGAAACTTGACCTTTATTAAGTGGGTTAATTGTCACCATCACAGCGTGTATGAAATTAATGACCAAAAAGTAGAATTTCTGAGTTTCAGAAGACTAGGTTAACGTCCAAAAAAGAAAGAGTATAAACTCTGACCTTTTTGACATATGCCAAAAGAAACAGGCACCTTAATAAATTACTACCTGTGTGCAATTATACTAAGCCATCTCCCCAGCATCCAATCACTTAAAATTAATTGCTGTAAGACACCCTGGCTCTGTTTTAAATATTAGAATGATTCTCTGGATTCTTCAGACACCAACAAGCTGCTCTCTGGGTTTGGGAAGGTAGATTCATTTTTCAAGTGAATTGCCCAGTATAGGAATCCATTTAACATTTATTAAGGATGAAACTAAGTCTACCCAAATAAGGGTCTGAGATTAAAAGGCCATGTCACTTTAAGAATAAGAGGGTTAATATGTTTCACTAAAGCTGAACCATTGTATTAAGATGGAATTTCAGTCGGTCAGTTTAATTTGTATGTGGTCAAGCATTGATTTAAGACTCAATCTAAGCATAATGCTTTAACTATTAAAGGTACTGACCCATGGGGGGACGTTGCATCACGGCACTTTCTTGGCAGACTTTTTTGTTACGGGGTGGTTTGCCATTGCCTTCCTCAGTCATCTACACTTTACCCCCAGAAAACTGGGTACTCATTTTACCTACCTCGGAAGGATGGAAGACTGAGTCAACCTTGAGCCGGCTACCTGAACCCAGCTTCTGCCAGGATCGAACTCAGGTTGTGAGCAGAGCTTGGGCTGCAGTACTGCCGCTTTCCACTCTGCGCCACGGGGCTCTTGCTTTAACTATTACTTGTTTACAAAACTGAGATTTGGGTTGCAGAAGATCACTCACATCTTGGTTTGCCTTGACAAATGATGGTTTTATCGCCTCCCTCTGTAGCTGGGGAGGGCAGTGCTGGGAACAAGGCAGAATTAAGGCCAGGATGTCTGCATTCACACAAAACCATACAGTGGTTAACCAACCATCTTCAGATCATGATTGCAGATCCTAGTTTGATGGATGCCAGCTAAGAATAGCTAGTGGAGTGGTTCATGTTCAGATGGTCACCTATGGTTTCACGTGATGTTTGAACTGAGCCTAAGTTCATAGTATGGACCATTCAAAGCCTTCTATGTAATAAAAAGTATGAATACTTACATGCCCGCTAGGATGGATCTCACCACTGCGCTCACTTAAGTGCAGAAGAGCCTCTTCCTCCAGTGGAAGGCTTTACACCTTGCTGAACACAGTGGTGGAATCCAACCTGCTTTTCAACTGGTGAAAAAGGGAGGAATCCCCTTTGGTCACCAAAAACGCTATGCTAGAGATCACGGGACCTGCATGGACAAAAACTGTGAAGGATGATGGCGGTAATAAGGTTGGGCCAGATTGAATGAAAAAGCTGGTTGGATGCAATCCTAGGTATGATCCATCTGTGCACCCTTTACAGGATTGGCTCCAGTATAGGAAATGTATAATGTTTGGAGTGGCTCTTCAAGAGCAGCATCTCAGGGGGGAAAAGAATTGTATAACCCTCATTACATATCAAATGGAGATAGGCGAGTCAGCAATGGTCACATATAGGCCACCAACGAAGGCTGAAGTGATATTTTGATCTTCATTCAAGAACACTGTAAATCAACCCTGCTGGGAATCCACTTCCTCTCATTCTTGAACCGTTTCACTTCGGGAATAGTTTGTAGTTGCTCACTGGTAACGGAATAGTTTGCAGGCTCAGAACTAATTACTCCGCGTAGTAAGTGGCTTTCTATATTCTGTTTTTTTGTAAACAAGATGAGACTAAGACTGCTGCGAAACATTTGCAAGGCACGTTTGCAAGCAAGTTTTCACTCACATTCCTTCTTAGCTGGAAGCATCCACTGGGACCAGCACTTAAGCTGGAGTTAGCTGTCATAGAACAAACAGGGCTATCGATAATAGTAGTAGTCCCATGTTTTCCGTGGAATCACCTCATGAAAGTGTCCGGCAGCTTGTTTTCCTTCACTGCTAATGCTTGTAGGCTTGGGAAACTCTCAGTGCAGGCGCCTTGTGCTTTTTGTATTACAATACTGTCAGAAACGGGACAAGTGCAGGGCTGATCTTAGCAGCACAATACCACAGCATGTAGCTCCAGCAAGAGTCAAGGGCTGCCTGCATGACTGATGCTGATGCTTGGATCAGTTTGTTGACATTGCCAATGATGTGGACGAAAGCCTTGATGCAGTTCAGCTAGAAATGTGTTTGCTCAGCCCTGGCTCACTCTGGCCAATTAAATCCAGCTGAGAGAGAGAGAGAAAGAGAGAGAGATGCTGTTTGCCATAGTTGTAATTATTACCTCTATGAGGAAGCAATATACCCCTGAAGTATCAAAAGGAGACTATTATTCAGCCTTTGTTAAAAACGTGTTTAAGTCTGCTTTTGAACAAAGTTCATGCATCTCTTTTTGGGGGGCAAGGAAATTCAGTGTGATTATGCATAGACTTCAAGTATTCTTCATAGGACACTTGTTTTCCAGATCCATATCATTCTGGGGTTAAGGTTTCGGACAGAAACTGCTTTGGTAACCTCACAGAATTCTGGAAGTGAATGAGGGGATATGATTCTGCAATTTTTCTAGAACTCTCAGCAAATTTTGATAGGCTTGACAAATCAGTTTTTTTCTGGACCATCTTAAAGGCAGGGAATTACTGCTGTACATCCATGCTTTTTGTCTCTGATGGGCAAATGTGATGTGCAAGATACGTGTTATTACTCCTCCCCAACAGTGTTAGTATAGTGCTCTACTGCCTAGGATAGCTTGTGGGGAGCATCAATACTGGACAGATGGATCCATGTTCCCATCCAACCCAGCCAAAGGCAGCAATGCTCTTAAACGTATCTAGACGGAGGTAATTTCAGAGTTTTGTCTGTCTGTTGCAGTAAAGATCAAGGGACCTTAAAGACATGTTTTATTCCAGCATACACTTTCGTGGACTGTACCATTCCTGATTATGTTTGAATTTTATATCCTTATATTCTACAGGGCGATTCCTGCATTCCATGGTCCCTTGACTGCTTTTCTTATCATCTTGCATAAAGAGTCTGCATATTGGGAATCCACACTGCATGTGAAGAAGTGGGCTCTAGCTCACAAATATTTATGCTGGAATAATTTTTTTTTAGCATTTAATGGTGCCACAAGGTTCCTGTTTATATCTGAATAGTATTATCGGCTGGACAAGGACTAACCAATTGGATGAGATGGTTGGTTCCTGGTGTCATATTTGGAACAGACTGAAATTAAATCCAGACAAGACAGAAACAACGATGCATCAGGTCTGCATGATCTTAGGAAGGCGGGTTTACGTACTCAGTGGAAAACCACACGCCCTCAGAAGAATCAAGTATGTACCCTAGGGTGCCTTGCACTTTGCTCCTGGGTGTTCAGGTAGTGGTTGTTGCCAGGCTCACATTTAATCATGATAGGCCAGCCCAGAACCCTCCATCGCTAGATTTTTCTGCCTTTAAAAATAATAAATATCCTAGATAAAAGTGTTTTATTAGGTGTAGTATTTTAGGCATTCTTCCTTGTTTTATTGTTGAATGTTTGCACTGTTTTACAGAGTCTGTAGGGCTTCCTATTATAAACCATCTTGAGCCCATTTGGGAAAAAGAAGGGTTTAAAAGTTTCCAGATATGGATGTCTGGCACCTTAAAATAGATTACTGTAATGTGCTTAAAATATAGCTGTACCCAAAATCTGTTCAGAAGCCACAATACCTGTTGAGAGCTATTCTGTACAGAGAATGTACTAGATCAACCCTTGCTAAGTTATACCATATACTGGGACTGATGTGAGAGAGACTATTATCAGAGAAAAGGTGCTCCCATATGAATCTCTTCACTCTACATCCCCCCTTCCTTAAATTGTAGGATAAACAGGTGGCAACAGCAGCCAGGGGTGCGTTTCACCAGCTTCTGCTAGTGAGCCAGCTGCAACACTTCCTGGGCAGAAAAGATCTTGCCACTGTGGTGACATATCCTAGTAACACCTAGGTTAGATTTAGGGATGCCAGTCCCACGCTGGGGGCAGGGGATCCTTCTCACCCACCCTGCTTACTGGATGGTGGGGAAACGTGCCTCCCGGGCGGTGCAGTGTGCTCCCTGGCGGCACAGTGCGCTCCCACCCTCTGCAGTGGCTGGATTCAGGCCAAAAGGCTGCTGTGGAGCTCCTGTGCTGTGCAGTGGCTGGATTTGGACCAATTCCTGGAAGTGATGTCATCACGAGGGCCAGGAGGTAGGCGCCAGACCTCAGACCTCCTGCCCGGGGGGGGGGGGGGTTGGGGAACCTGGCAACCCTAGTTAGTTTACTGCAATGTACTGAGCTATCCTTGAAGACTGTCCAGAAGCTACAGTTGATACAGACTGCTGCAACCAGAATGCTGACTGGAGTGGGTTGTAGGGATCATATCACCAGTCTTAGTCCACTTATACTGGCTCCTAATTTATTTCCAGGTTCAGTTCAAGGAGCTGGCATTGACCTTTAAAACCCTATATGGCTAACGCTTTAAGGTATGATTTAAGCATACCTTAAGGTCTGCCTTCTCCCATATGAACCTACCCATCCACTCATCCTCTTAAGAGGCCCTGCTTCAGGTCCCCTCCCCCCCACCCATCTGAGGCTAGATGGGATAACCTGAGAAAGGGCTTTCTCAGTTGTGCCCTAGAAGTTTAAAACTCCCCTCCCAAGGCAGAATCACCTGTCTTTCTCTGTCACTGTCTTCCACCAGCAAGTGAAGACTTTTTTTGTTTTGTTTGGCATATCCTCCATAACTTATTAACCCACCTCCCAGGTTTTGGTGATGAGCATTTGAATGTTTTTATTGAACTACTTCATGTATTATTTTAAATGCTATTTTAAAGTTTAAATGTTTTAATGCTTCAGTGTTCTCTGTCCTCAGGACCCTATTTGAGTGGAAAGGTGGCAGAGATACATTTTAAATAAAATAAATGCATTTGAATCTTATGGTGCAGGGTCTCTGCAGAAGTAATAATGCAATAGCCTCCCCCTGGTATCTACTAATCCTTGCATTGTATATCATCTTAGAGAACAGCTAAAAACTTTGTTTGCTCAAGCTCCTAGCATCCTGTCTCTTGACTAGGAATACATAGAATTCTCAGTTGATATTTGTATTTTCAATTTGTCATTTCTTTTGCTGTACTGTTTTATATTTGCATTTTTAATTTTCAATCTGTTTAAAACCACTGAGAACCAAAACAGAAAGGTGTCAAGAAATTTTAAAATTAAAAAAAATGAAACGCTTAGGTCATAAGTATTCCACAGTGACAAAATTCCACACAAACAAAAAATCTGCAATATGTATTGGGAACAATTGCATATATTTACTTATTTTGCATAAGTTAGTCTGCTTCTGCTAATCATGAGAACACAGTGCTACATAAAAAACCTCAAACTTCACCCCACACACCAGAAATTGTACTACATCTCAATTCCAGAGATTTCACACTTTCAAGACCATCTTCATAGCCATAAATCCCTTTATATACACTGTCAAGCCTCCTGGCCCAGTATGCACCCTCCAACATTCCCTGCTCCCCCAGTATTGCCTGTAGTTTGTCATAGGCAGGCCTTAGAGAAAGATAAATATTGACCTTGGACTATGCTTTAGCTTGGTCAGTTAGGGGAACTTCTGTATGGCTAGTTCCGAGCTTCCTGAGCTTTTGAACCTCTGGACAACTCAGGGATCACAGAGTCCACTCAAGGCTCTATGATCTTGAAAGAAAGGGCTTTTGCAACTCTCTTCTACTATTCAACTGGAAAGTACACATCATTTTAAGGATACAAATCAAAAGCACACCCCAAAGCCAAGATATTTTTGGACCATAACAAATATTAAACTAAGGTGACCATTTGGAGTGAGCTCTACAAGATAACTACTCACATCCACAATGATGTCAAGGCAACTTTGACATGGCCAACTTTCTCTCCATTGCATCCCAAATGAATGGGCTTTTAAGTATTAAGAGGGGCAAAAATACTGCTGCTTACCCTCCACCCAACACTCCCTTGAAGCATTTGTCCCAAGCTGAGATTTTAAAATCAGTTTGTGGCAATTCATTGTGTGTTTATGGCTATGGAAAAATAATGAAAAGTAGCAGACACAAATTAATCAAGTTTTACTTTTAATAATTTTTCTTAGTCAAAAGTGTAGCTTTGAAAATCTCTAGCTATTTGTGAAAATCTGAAAAAAAGTTGAGGAGCAACCTCAATTTGAATAACGTGGTTTAAAGCTGTGGGCTGGTGGATCCATTTCCAACCTCTTCAATGCCATCCAAAGTGTTGGAAATAAAAAGTGCCATTAAAAAAAAATCAGCATTTTAAAAATTAAGTGGAGCGTGTACCATAGTTATGCACTTTGATTCAGGAGGGGGAAAAAAAAAAGAAAACACTGACAAGCTCTTGTACAGTAAACAAAACCAGAAAGTAAACCAAAATACTTAGAAACCACTGTAATTAGAATTCTTATCAACATTTGAAATCTAATAACAATAAGGTTGCCACCTTACCTTTTTTTGGGAATGGAATTTCTGGCTCTACACAAGCTAGTAATCTCTCCCCTCTTTTGGTGTACTTTTCCCTGCTTACACAAAATACTCAGAATCAGGGCCTTGCCCCTTCCTTTGGTAAGATGCAGAAAACAAACTTTACATTTCAAAAGTTAGAGTACACAGAATGGAATGACAGCTAATAAAGCTGACTTCTTCTCCAGGCATAAAAAACGCCCTTCCCCAAGTAAAGAGCTGTAAAATCATCCGAAGTCCTCTCTCTTCCTTTTTTCACCCTAATCCACCCCCAAAAGCAAGATGGCAATCTTAAAAGAAAAAGGGATGCTAAATCTTTTAAATAACTTAAAAATCTTTGTTTATTACAAAGCAGCAACCCCCCCCCCCCAAAAAAAACCATTTTCTTCTGCAGAAAGAAATGTTAGGAAACACACCAATGTAAATCACTGTTTGAAAGTAGGGGAGAAACACCTGCTAGTTTTCAATTCCACAATGAAGTTAAATCTATTTTAGGGCTACTCTTTAACCTCATCAGTACTGTCTGAAGAAGATTCTTTGGCATCTTCAGTCTCTCTGTTGCCTTCCTCTCGATTTAGATTTTCATTTTCCAATTTGGTCCCATTAAGCAAAGCGCTGTCACCATTCACAAATCCGTTCTCTGCAACTTCTACACCAATCGTCTCTTCAATCTTTAGGTCCTCTTGTTCCTCTGTTTCCTCCTCTAAGTTTCTCAAGACAATTGGGAGCCTCGAGTCTGCTACCGTGTTCTCTAGCAAGGCAATATTACTTTCTTCATACTTGGGAAGGAGAGCTCCTTCTGACATTTGTTTGCTGTAGTACTCTCTGTTGGCAGCTGCACTTTTTACTGCCTTCTCCAAAATTTCTTTCTCGCCTAAACGCAATTTAATAGCCATTGTTGCATGACAGGTAAGATCATGTGTTTCCAAAAAGGATTTATCGTCCTAAAGGGCAGAGAGGAGGGTGGGGGGAGGGAAAAAAATTAAATTTGATCAAAATCTAGGCATGGATTTGGCTTAAAGTTGTACTCCTGTAAACAATATCTATGCTGCTAGCTTTATTCTTGACTGACATCCATTAACATGGTACTTTACAGGCTACTACCTCAAGACAGTTTAAAATGTGACAGATGGGAGACACAGGAAAGGTAGGAACAGAAAATAAAAGAGCAGCAAATGAATGAAAGCGAGCAAATTCAGTTACATTATATACTTAGGACTTGTTGAAGAATGTCAGGAATAAAAATGGGAGCACAGAGTTAAGGTGAGTTACTCCACTGAATAAAGAGGATTTTGAAGAAAGATGGCACCACCTCAGTTTTCTGGAAGGAATTTCCAGGCATAAGAGGAAATGGGCAGTCCAATTAAATTGAACAAGTAACACTTAAATGAGACTTTCATTATTTACTTCATTTACACGCCTCCTCTCTCTCTTCAATGAGAGCCCAAAGTGATTTACATCGTTCTTTCCTCCATTTTATCCTCAGAGCCTGGTGAGGCAGGGGCAATATGAGTGTGACTGACTCAATGCCACCCAGAAAGCTTCCACGGCAGAGTCAGGCTTGGAAAATGAGTCTTCCGGATCATACTCTGACATTCTAACCCCCACACCACACTGGCTCTCACAGAACCTTTTACAGAACCTTGGAGAATCCGTGAGGTTCAAACCTTCATGGAAGAGGGGGGGGCACCATCTCTTTTTAAAAAATCAAGAAACACTGCAAAGCCATTTTATTTGCTAGGGCACAGAGTGCAGGCATATTTTTGAGGGAGGGGTCATCTGGTGTTTTAAAATGTGATATTTTTAATTGTGATTTGTAAACCACCTTGAGCCACAAGGAAAGGCAGGATACAAATATTTTAATAGAACAAATAGAAAAAGCTATCTCCTCCAATTCCTCATTCCACAACAGCTGCTCACATTGTACAACTGCCCACTTTTGGAATGCCCAAGTTTCAAGATAAAAGTGATCAAGAAGAAGAAATACTCATAAGTCCCATGTTCATTCGATCAATGCCCATGTCTTACATGGATCCATTTTCAGAATCAAAGGTTTAAAAACTTAACAGCAAAGAAGAAGTGTTAACTTCATTAAATATTTCTCAGAGAAAGAAGGTACCTCTTCAGGGAGGGAATATTTTTAATAGATAACATTCATTACTGCTAGCAGAAGGATTAGACCAAGCAAGCTGTGAAAGAGCATGCTCGTAGAAGCCTTACAGCAATGGTGGTCTTGTAGGTTTTCAACAGAAGAGATGCCCTGGCTTCAAGGAATGTCCAAAGTTTCACCTCATTGTCCCAGCTCACAGGAAATTCAGAATTTCCAAGGGTGAAGATTCTGTCAATTGCATGTTCCCCTATCAAATGTTCTTTTAGCTCATCTGCAGGAAAGAAAGAGAGTTCAGCAATCTTGCTAAATATTCTAGCCAAAGCAAAGAAAACTTCACCGTAACAGGATGTTGCACAGCAAGTTCTTTTCACATTTTCTCTTTCAGAGCCAAAGTTCCTAATCATACAACTATACACTTTGGTCACTAATCCAGAAAGCAGGACCAGTTATTGCTCTACCAATCTTGTACCAACAAGGTAAACACATGGCCTGAAATTGGCTTAATGAGGAGCAAGTAACTCACAAGTTCAAAGCAACTTAGGATCAAACTCCACATCACATGTAGCATGAAATCCCCACAGGGATGAGCTCCCCATGGGAACCACAGCCTTCCCCCACCCCCTTTGCTATTTTCCTGATGTTCAATCCCACAATGGGAAAAATAGAATCCTCCTGGGTTGTATCAGACTAGGAAAACAGCATGGGGAGAAAGATGAAGCCCTCCTCTCCAACATCAGAGTCCCAATCCAAACAAAGCCTCTGCAGCACTTCAGAACTGAGGGAACTCAGAGCTGCCGGATGATTGACCTTGGGCCAGTCATACTCTCTCAGCCTGATCTACCTCACAGTGTTGATGTGAGAATAAAATGAAGAATAGGAGAATGACATAAGCCACTGTGGGTCTCCACTGGGGAGAAATGTGGGGGTAAAGTCACCATGATGATCACATTATACATAATGTGTAGTTTAGGCATCTTTCCCAGGTAAGTGTGCAAAGGGCTTCAGGCTAAGACAGCTTCACCCTTTAACAGAAATACTTCATCATGTTCACTTTTCACTCTACCACTCTCCCCAATGTAGCACCTCCAGATCTTTGGGGAACAAGGAAGGAAGGCAAACTACATAAAATTTGTAAATTGCTTTTCTTAACCAAGAAGGGAAACCTTCATCAAGCGAAAGACAGCTCTTTTTTGACAATAATGTTGGATGGGCTGAAAAAAAATTGTGGGCCAGTTAACTCACTGGAGTTATTTGCAAGGCCGAACTTTACCCCCACTCCCTTCATTTAATTTCACAATTCTGACTTTCACACAACAAAACAGATACGATTCTTCTTAATATTCTAGGCTGTTGGTTTTTTTACCTTCAGTCATACAGAATACTCTAAGGAAAGCCAGAAGCTGGGCAGAGATTGGAGGTTCAGTCGAATGCAAGGCAAATACACTGGATCTAACAAAAAAGCGAATGAGAAGTCAGTCTATGGTATCTTGAAAATTATTCTAACTTGAAATCCCTTAACCTACAGCATACTCAGCTATTCTTGTACACTGATAGACAGAGGTCAATTCCCTTTCTGAATGTACAACAGAAGGTGCACCACAGCCTGTTCGATATAGAAGTTGAATAATTTCATGTACAAAAGTCTCAAATCTCAAGTCTAAACTTCAACGTATAAACAATGGTATACTAATTACTACTAACTAATGAAATTATGACTAATGAAAAAGTCATTAATTTTACTTAAAAATGTATATCCTGCACTGGCAAGCCAATGCATGTGTGAATGCATATAAAATAATAATTCAAAAAGATTTTAAAAATGCCCAGAAAAATAAATAAGTCTCCACCTGGTGCCAAAAGCTTAACAAGGTCAGCACCAGGCAGACAGATGACAGGAGCATATTCCAGAATTGGGACACCGTAACAGAAAAGCCCCCCCCCCCAATTATTTTTCACCTCAGCTTTGTTAATGGAGGGAGACAGAGCAGGGCCTCAGAGGAAGATTTTAACTGATGGGCTAATGTGCATGGAAATTAGGTGGCGTTTAAGATATCCCTATTCCAAGCTATTTAGGGCTTTTAAAGATAATAAACAGCGTTATGATGAGGAGTCGTGACTGAACGGTAGAGCATCTGCATTACATGCAGAAGGTCCCAGATTCAAGCCACAGCGTGTCCACTTAAAAGGATCAAGTAGTAAGTGATGCAAAAGACTTCTGCCCGAAATGCTGGACAGCTGCTGCCAGAGTAAGCGATACTGACCTTGACACATCAAGGGTCTGATTTAGTATAAGGCAGCGTAATGAGTACGAATTGGGCTCAGAAGTGAATATGCAGCCAGTGCAGTTGTCCTAGACAGACATGATATAATCTTTCTCATTAGCGCCAATCAGCAACCTGGCTGGTGCATCTTGCACTAATTAAAGCCTCAGGACTGCTTCAAAGGCATTCCCCATGTAGACCATGTTGCAGTAATCTAACCTAGACGTGATCATCACAGCATGGGGAACAACAGCCAGAGCTTGCTTTTCACGCGCAGAAATCCTATTTTAAGCTACTAAAATGGTAAAAAAATAACTAAAATGACTAATACACTACTGTCCATTTAAAAAACAGAGTTCAAAAACTGTTAACAATGGATTTGAATATATGGATAAAAATGAAGGCTAGAAGCAAGGACAGGTCACAAACAGACCACAACAGCAGTTTTATGGTGAATGGACAAGTAAAAATAGCCAAATGATTCACTCTTTTACCTCCAAGAGATAAAGAATTCTGAACTTGTTGGTAAATATGTTACATTGTAATAATTTACTGTAAATATACATGAAGGAAATATTAACTGTACCTACATTACTAAAGAACAGCTATGCTACAATGTTCTACTGGACCTTAAGAGCTTGAAATATTTTAAGATAAAAGCCATGTCTTTCCATTTGACTTACGTTGGGATGCCAGCACGAGCTAAGACCTCTGCCTTCATAGCATACAGCCTGTCACTTTTACTCACTCCAAGCTTTATTTTCACTCTGTCATGCGAATTATTATCAAAGAAAAACCCACTGTGGATCACAAATTCAGCATTTGACCGGGTGCCATAAAAAATGTAAATCTAGGAGGATGAAAAGAGAAGTGAAGGGACAGAAAAATAGCTTAAGATGAACTCTTAGAATGACACAAATTGCATATTAGACAAAAAAAAAACCCAACACTATAGTTTTGCAGAACAATGTCTGTAAGAGTACCATCTTTAAATGATGTACAATACAAACTTTGATCAGTATTTCTGAGTAAGAACAATTCCTTGGTGTTAAAGTATCAGTATTTAATGGACTTCTGATGTGGTAAGAGTACAGAGGACTCCATTCGTGTACTCCTGGAGTTCCTCCCTAGCTGCCTGTAGAACTGCATGCAGCATAAGAACGCATCATTCTGGGACATTATAATTCATGCATGTCTGCAGCCTTTTTTCAAACCCAAGTACTGTGAGCTAAACTGGAGCTTTCCTGCAAGTGGCTTTCCCTCACCGCTCTCTTCTGCGCCGTTTGATGAACTGGAGCCCATACCTCCCAGTTCCAAGTAAAGTTTTATGGCTCAAACAGAAACCGATGTATTCCTTTAATACTCTGACCAAGACAGAAAGGGACTGCTGCTGCAATTAGTTCTGAACAAAGAGAACGTTCTGACCCTTTGTGAATAGCTGGTGTACATATGGTCTCAAGAGTTGGTTAGTCTTAAAAGGCACTACTGGACTCTTTTCTATTTTGCTACTACAGACTAACACAGCTAACTCCTCTGGATCTATGGTCTCAAAAAGTTACTATGATCATGCTACTATGCCTCAATCCAAAATAAATATAGCGGGTCACTATATTCTGCACAGGTTCCCCCTGAATAAGTTGTGTTTACTTTTTAAAAAGCTACCTACAGTATCAGCGTTGAGCTCCTTTTTCTTTGCCCTGCTGTCTAAGACCACTGAGGTACAACCACCAGGCAGCGAGACAATGGTATTCACTTTCTTTGGTGATACTCTCTGCATGAGGGTGCTCCATTCACCCCCTACTTATGAGGGCATTAGAATAGGCAGGGTGTAGATAAGCAAAAACTACTCATGTGTAAATACATGTGTGGGTAGACAAAGCACAAATTCAGAGGTAGCAGAGCCCATTAAAAGGTGATGGATGAGAGTAGCAGTTACATTGAAGAGGATTCTTTTCAGATGAAAAAGGAAAGATCCTTTCCTTTCTCACTCTAGTGAGAAGAGGCATGTTCTGATCCTCTCAGGGAAAGATGAAAAGAAGGCAGCGGCTGGGCTCCTGCTACTAGCCAACTTCTTCCTCCTCTTGAGAGTGTGTGGAGAGTTGTGTACCCCAAAGTGCACTACAGACAGGTTTGTTGGGTCTGAGGGAACAATCTCAGCCAAGAAAGTAACAGAATAAGGATGAATAAGGAGAAGGACGTTCAGTGAATCGTAGCATACATGGGAGGAGAAGCCTCACTGGTAGTTAGAGTGTAAAGAAATATGTTGCATTATTAAGCAGAATGTGAAGGAACTCTGTCCCAATCTTTTGCACTCTCCCAACCGGCTCAGGTGGGTCCAGACTCCAGATTAACTGAACCAGGGTGTCCCACAGACTCAACTTCTACCTTGTGAAGTGGGACTCCTGACACATGACCTGCATCCTACACTACCAGCCCTAGGTCCTAGCAGTGGATACTTGGTGCCTGGATTTTTGCATGGAGGGGTTCCCCATGTAGGTCTCAAAGTGAACTATTTTGTAAAACTCTTTTGAGGACAAAGATTCATTTCTCTTCTGCTATCCAAGAGTTAAGGGGTCAACATATAGGCTTGGACAACACAAGTATTGTATAGGGGAGCTGAATGCTGGAGACAGATACTAGTGCAGTTTAAGAGAAGCTGTGCACCCCTTGGAGAACGTGGTCCGTCTGGCAGCTGAATTGGTTACTGACGACCTTTTTATTTTCTGGACAGGCAAGTGGTAAGCAGTCAGACAGGAGATGAATGACAACTAAGTCAAACGTAATGTCAAACGGGAAGATTCCTAACAAATGATGATGCTCAGGTCGGATCCTTTAAGCCATCTCACCAAAGATACATATACTTTCCTACCACTCCCACTATCATTCACAGAATAAATTGGTCAAATGACTCATGGCAAAAGTGTAAGGCACACTACAGAAGGGAGCAGACCATTCTTCTTCCTCTGCATTGACAAATGCAGTTTATGTTAGCACTCAGAGCGCTATTCCCCCCCCCCCCCCAAAGTTCACAGCCCAGATCAACGCGTTTTAAAAAAATCTTTGTAAGGAAAGTCTCACAGGAACATTTCTAGTACAAGCTGGCAGTACTCATTAAGCTAAATTAAAATTGTTTGCATTTTTGTATTTACACGTGGCCAAACAACTCTGTGAAACCTCTTTTCTTCAGGGCATTTAAACACACAATACAATATCATCACGAAAGCATCTAAAGATTACCTGTTCTCCAGCCTTAAAATCTTGGAGTGCTACACATTCACAACGATCATCTTCTAAGTTATAACCAGTAGTGATCTGGCCAAGGAAGAGAAAAAGAGATTCAACTGAAAGTTCACCTTATTTTCATGAATCTGCTTTGTGAAAAAAGGTTAGCATTAACTCAATATATTGCAGAGGCCAGCTTCTCCTTTAAAGGTTACAGAAATGATCTGAAATGAGAAACTTTAAAGGCCAACTTACTGCTGCTTTCTTCATCAAGGAACAGGTGTTACCAAGCCTCCCTCCTTAAAGCTCCCCTTCCCCATGACCAAATCAGGCAGCAGTGAATGGAGCTTGCTTTCCATTCTTGCTTGCTCACCCGCCGCAAGTGGGTGCACCATCCCGCACAAATGGAAAAAATATCCCTTCCCTCTACCCCGACCCCCCAACATCATCTCCTTAGCCCCCACCTATTTACTCAGGGAAGACAGCCACAAATGGAGGTAAGCAAGCATCAGTGGTTGCAGCCCAGACAGGCATCTTGCTGAGAGTTACTGGGTAAGGCAAGAGGAAAGTTAGCCTGCCACAAAGCGTTCTTTGGTTGCCATCTGACAGAACTGGATCGAGGCAGAGAGCAGTGTGATTACACATGTTCCCTCATTACGAGGGTAATCAGCCCTATTTTATGGACAGTAAAATCTCAGCATTATAGATTGGGAAGGAAGAAAACTACTTGAGATAAGGGGGAAGTGCTGAAAGATACTCTCTCAGACTACTACTGATGGTCCTGAGCTAACCCTGTTGAGTTTACAGTCGCTCCCGTGAGGCACTCCACAGCAATGCACTAGGTTCTGTGTCATACACTTCAACTCTCAGTGCATTTTTTCATTTCTTTAAATCAAAAGTAGGAGTACAGAACTGTGAGTCTTTGGGGGATACTCTCTTCAGAGGACTCCAATTTACTTGCAAATAATCCTTTATCTGAAGATTGTGTAATTATTCGTAGATGCTGAAGGAATTTTACTGTGGGAAGAGTCACAAGGGAAAGGACTTACCCCCTTAACCTTAACCATATTTCTTTTTAAAAATCATAAAGACTAAAAAAGGCTCATATTAACATGGAAGTGGCCCTCATAGCCTTAACATGATTTTCATAAAGTTGGAAGATTCTTCAGTCACATGCAACATACTGTTACTGAGAGCATGGGAAAGGATATTATTCAGACACGGGTTCCACCTAAATATGGAAGCTCAAAAACATATAACCCAATCACTGAGGCACTGTAGCCTGCATTTTAAGCGTTTTAAGGTTAAGCTTTGAAATACAGAATTTGGGAGGCTAGCTTTGGGGCATGTGTACCTTTGCCTGTTTGCTACATATTTTGAGAAAGTGTATTTCATTCCTGTATTTCCCACATTGATGTTTAAAGACATTGGTGAGGTTCATGTTTTCTGTAGGAAGCTTGATTCATTTTAGGAGCAACATTAGGAGCAACATTTAGCGTTTCACTTTTACACAGTGTAGGATCTTTTTAAAAATGTGCTGTTGCTGGGCTGCTGTCTTTGCCAGCAACAAGGATAGGTATTCCATGGTGCCCTGTGAAGCTGATATCTCACTGCTGTTGCCTGGGAGACCATGTTAGAATTTTAAAGTTCAATTAACCTGTTCTCTCCCCTCACACACACCCCACTCCATGCCCGCATGGACTGTTTTCCTCCATTTTTGAGTACCTGGGAGATCAAGCCTGCTAGCATGGGAGACCCTAAGCACCTAAGCATGGGAGACCCTAAGGAGCAGTGCCCAGAACTAAAGGGCCAGATCTAGCAGAACGGGGGCTGGAAGAGAAGAGAGACAGGTAGTGTGGGAAAATTGCACAGTGAGGTGCTTTTGAAAAATGAGCAATTCCAAAGAATTAATGGACAGTTCTGATTGTAAATATGGATCTTCCATTTCCTGAAATTCATAACTACATTTCTCAATGTTTATTAATAAACTCCAGAGAAACATTCCCATCTACATTAAGGTAAAGCTACAACTAACTAATAACCAAGAACAGACTAATGTGCCAAGTAGGATAAAAGAGAAATTCAAGGAGCAACATTTTATTTATCCTCAGCTTAATGTTAAAATGTCCATTACATGTTACAATACAATACTGGCCTGGTTATCAGCTATCAATTCTTTCCACATGTCATTTATTTACAAAATTTCCATCCCACGTGTCTGCCCTCACAGGGCCACCAAGGCCCAGTTAAGCGGTCTATGACTGAGATAATAAGAATAAGCCAGATTTTTTAACCGTTGTCTTCCAGTCAAGCAGGTGAGCTTCAGGGCGTTCTTTGCCAACTGGTGAGTCTAGATGGTGACCAGGGCAAAAGATCACAGGTTGCCCCACAGTCTGCTGGGATCAAACAGGAGAACAGCCATAGCAGCTTCTTTATGCCATCTGTGATCTCTGCACTAAGCTCAAACTGACCTAGTCTGCAAAGAGCTTCCTGCACACGACAGGCCATTTCAGACCGACGCCATGCTTTGGGCCAGCCAATTCTCCCCCCCCCGCCCCCATCCCCTACTTGTCCACGAACTGTGTGGACAGAGTTCTTTGCTCATTTTGTATCCCTGTTCAGAGTATTTCTAAAGAACCAAGAAGGCTGGCAGTATTTTTAGTCCTCGTTGTGTCTCATTTTAGAATTGTGTTTTTTTTTTAAAGAATTTTTTATTGGATGGGTTTACAAACATAAACATAAAAATCGTTATCATTATCCACCCCACTGCATTTTCCCCATCCTTCCCCCCCCCCCTTTTTCTGGTGACTCCCAGCAGTTTTCCATACCCAATTTAATCTAAAAAGTGTATCATATAAATTCTTAAAATCTATAATGTATATCTATATTATACATACTAATCACATCTCTTTACTTATCTTAACTATCTACACTAACTATATTGCTTATCTTAGTTAAAAATATAAAAATTATATAAGTAATAATAGGTATATATACTAACTAAAAAAAACCTACATATATATATGTAACATACTATTCCTTACATACCAATTAACTATTCATTTTAGAATTGTTTACATGGAGTATATGGTTTGATACACTGCATTTTATAAATGCTCAGTTTTTATTCTGAATGTGACCTACAATGGAGTCTTGAAGAAAACAGACTGATATTTAAGACACCACCACTATATTCTAATCAACAAAGAGGAAGGGAGGAAGAAAATTTATATTAAACCCAATAGAAAAACTGTAAGAATATTTGGCACACAAGTACACATTATATGTAGACAATATTAAGTTATTATAACAGAAGTATACTATAGGGAATTAAATTGCAACTTGCAAGCAGTATACTTTATTGCAATTCCACACTTTATTGCAAGCTCCTGCTCTTCTGCCAGCGTTAAATTCAAAGTGATCAATGAATTAAAGGAATGCATTGAACGTGTCTGTTATCATCTACGGTCTGAAAGGACAAACTTTAGGGGATTTTCAAACTTCTGAACAAAGAAAACCCACTCTGCTTTTATAATAACTTGGATGCAAGCCACCTAACTGATGATTAACACATTTAAAAATGATAAATATTTCAGAATTTATACCATGTCACTGAACTCTGCAATTTAACACACAGAGACATCCCACCCCATCTCACTAGAATCCTTTTCTTGGGTCTGTTTCGCAGAACTCAACAGCAATGAAAAAGACCAGACCCCTGCCACTTCAGAATAAACAATGGTGACGTTTGTGTTTATGGAATCAAGTGATCCCCCCCAAGCTGAGAGAGGGCTAGGAAGGCCGATTTCCCCAGTAAAACAGAAAGCATGTTGCTTGTGTCCTTCAGGTACATTCTTTAAGCACACCAGCTGAAAAAGAAGGTGGACTTGTTATAAAAGTCTAAGCTACGAGTTCCTGTCCCTCCAAAGCTTAAAATTGTTTTACTGGAGTCTTGTGTTTGTCCTGAGCTGGGTGATGTTCCCTGGTCTCTGACCGCTGCAGTATCCAATCTGACTGTCAAATCACAATGCTGCTAAGGAGTAACAATGAGAAATGCATGAAGACAGGATTCTTGACAGAGTTCTAAGAGCCAGGATGATTTAATTAGTAGTGTCAGAAGCAAGAAAAAGCAGGAGGGACAGAGTTCCAACTAAAACCAAAAGAGCCTTTTATTATTTAGCTTGTGGAAGAAAAAAAAAGGCCCGAAGGGTACAGCAAGAATAGAGATGCATTATAGCTGACTGACTGGAGAAACATCTCTGCACCATTTCAGCAGTCTTCAGGGTAGGCAATGCCTCCAACCTTCCAGTTTTCAGGAATCAAGGCAGGATTTTGTCAGCCGCCAACATGAAAAAGCAAGGCCAAAAGGGTGTTCCTACACTTGCTTATTTGTTTATTAAAATATTTTTATCCCACCTTTCCTTGTGGCTCATGGCAGCTTACACATCACAGTAAAAAGTTACAATTTCAAACCAATAGAATAAAACCTTAGATACTGCCCCCCTCCCAATGCCTGCACTCTATACCCCATTAAAAGCTTTGGTGAATAAAATGGACTCACAAGCATTGATAACATGATCCAGTGAGAGCTACCCGAGAGCTGCTGCAGTACAATGGTTCAATGAGAGAGTCAGCAAGTCCTCCTTAGTTTGAATATCACCCCAGCCACAAACTACTAGACAGTCTTAGGCTAGCTACCATCTCCCAGCTACCTGCACTCTAACCTGTGTATCATACAGGGATAACCCCAGACCACTCTACAGAACTAGAGCACTGCCCAAGTGCTTTCAATGCTTCAAAGTGCTACATTCAAGCTAATACCGTTACTTCTGACTAAGCAATCAAGATTGCGAGGCAACAATATAGAAATCATTATTTCTGTAAATATTGTTCTCACCTCTGCAGAAACATTTTTATTCAAAGACTGGTAGAAAGCAGCACAATTCTTGGAAGACAGCTCTTACCTAGACTGCAATATTTACATATATTTTTGTACAGAAAAAACCCTAACTTGATTTAGATATGAAGGTATTACAACCAGATACATTTTATATTTTTAATGAACATTCCAACCATCAGAGTTAAATGAGAGAAAATGGACTCATTCAAGTTTCAGTCAGTCTCACAGAGAACATTATTAGCGTCTGAACTGTGCAGAATTACTGACGTTATGAGGAAATATAAGGGTAGCAGCAACTTCCTTACACTTCCAGTGGTGATCCATTTTATGAGTTCATTATTTTTTTTAAGAATTCAATTTATTTTTATTTTTCTCATTCCAATATAGTTTTCTTAACCAAAAAACTACCCCTTGTAACAACCAGAAAATTTGGCAGCAATAAGAATTTGTAATAGAAAAATGGCGAAGAGGAAAAGGAGTGAAGGTGCCAGGGAAGGAAAAAATGATAGGAAGTGGCGGGGAGAGGCAACAAGTGGGGTGGAGGGTTGCAACAGGCACCAGGGTCGACCCTACAGTGGCAAGGCCCAGGCAGTCACCACCGTCTTGGACATCCTTACACTGTTCCACCAGTAGTACCACAGGCGGGGCAACGCAGGCACATCAATACTGGGACCTCTGCAAGTGGCTGACCATCTCAAAGCACTTCTGGTTGATGCAACCGCCATGGATTCCTTCCTTGCCCATCACAAGGACTATTATCTTGCTGGTCATGGCTGCTATGATATTGAAAGTGGGGGCACCGCCCGTGCCGTTCGTCCACAGGTCCATGCTGCACTCTCTGTCCGAGTACAAGCTATCCCCAGTGTCAGCCCATTCTGCCCCCCCCGTGTCAGCCCATTCACAAAAAGGATGCTCCAGTCCTTTCCCACCAGCACATTCACCTCTGTAGGCATGAAGTTGGTGAAGGTCTTGCCTGGGGCAGCAGCCCAGATGGAGGGCATGTCCTTGTAGCCCACAATGGCGGTATCCTGGCAGGTTACGTTGGCCATCAGGCTGTCAATGTAGCAATTCCAGCAGCTCATGGCTGTTGGGGCTGAGCTGGGTGGGCGGGCCGGGCAAGGGGTCCAGGGTGGCGAGTGGCTCTGCCCCGCAGAGTCTGTGAGCGCTGCGTGGCAGCGATGGCACCTCCCTGCTGCTTCCTTGGCACGTGCCACGAGCGTCTCCCCATTTTATGAGTCCAGAGCAGGATCACTATGTTTAATAAACTTTTGTTTTTACTGTGATCTGACACCTTAAAAGATGATGGCAGGATAATTACTTCTTTGTTTGCAGCTAATAATATTTTGTATGGTTCACACATTTCTTGACTAAAGGGTCCAAGCAATGGCGTAATTTTGATTTGCATGGAAAGTGCCAAACAAAGTTTTTCTGACTCATAGGAAACACATTTGCCAAAAAAGAAACTACCTTGCTATGCACAATGGGACGGAGAAACAGAGTTCACACCCATCAAACTTAAAGCTTCTTTCAAGAGTGGCTCACATAACAGCAATCTATGGTTTGGCTATTATGGTTGAACTAAGCCACAGCCTTGGACTTTTAATATTACAGAAAATTAATATTGCATAACATTTACACCTTTTACTGAAGCAATAAGAACACAGAAACATCAATTCAAGATTGAAATGGACAAGTGAGATTTCTGTAATGCTCAGCCTCTTAATGACGAAAGATGTTTCGAACTACAGTGTGCTGGATCCTATACTTCCTTGCTGCTGCGTACAAGGAGCCTTCTGTTGGAAGTAGAGGTTCCAGTGATGCAAGAGGCATGAGGAGCAATTTTGACCACTTTCTCCTTCTCACAGTACCTGTTTACTGTAGCTTTCAGGTCACACAAGTCCTCCCAGTCCTGCTATCACCAGCACTCAGAGGAAGCTGCTGGGAGAAGGGGACAGTTGGAAAGATTCACTTCTGCCAGAGTCTTCTACTGACACTGCATAGGATCCAACTCAATCTGTCTTTCAGAGTCCACTGTGACAAAAACCTTTATCAAGCTTCCAAACTTGACAGAGAGAATTGTGCATTTTATTCTTACTGACCTAGTTGAAGAGTTCTATATGTTCAAGATACCAATGATAAAGGAACAGTCCTTATTTCAGAAGGCCCAGTCTCAGTCAGCATTAGAAGTATCCCCCTCTGTATCAAAGGCAAGACATTTCCCAGCAAAAGACCCCCAAATGCAGACAACATTTAAGATATTAGTTTGTTTGAACCAATACAGCACTCAGTTCTATAAGGTCTATGAGGCAAATTAAACATTTTGGAGTAAATAAGACACAGTTTTTATCCACAGAGGGATCCCCTGAACAAAGTCACTGAAAAAGAATGTCCTTACCAGCCCGTTGGTGTGATTACACATATCCCATAAAGGAATCAGAGCTAAGGTAACCCGGGAACCATCCTCAGCAGGAATCTGGTTTTGTCGTGTCATGACGGATGATACTGCCCATCTACAAGCAACAAATATGCTATTCAGTGGATTTAATAGAAAAACTCACAAATTACAGAGCTTACAATTCTTCCCATCATTCTACCAGTGGCAGAAAACATTCAGACCTTCATTAATTGTACGCTGCTGGCAACCAAAATTATACGTTATTATTAAACAACTGCAGTATCCTAATTTTTGAAAATTACTTTGACACACTAAAGGCAAATGGAGCAGTGTATTTTTCCAGATTTATTTTGGCCAATGCGCAGGCTCAGCATGGCAACTTTATACCACCATTAAAGCAGCCAGAAAACAAAACAGTGTCACAGAGTAAATTCAGACATGTAAAAACTTGTATTAAAACTTGTATTAATTTCTTCTTGCAAGCAGGAATATATTTTGCTATGTTCTAGAATATCAAACAGTAACTGCTGGACAGTTAATTAAACAGGAAAATTGGGAAGAAGTGTATTATGACCATGCCATTTAGAAACAGCCATAAAAGTAATGGCAGTTGGCTAACTTAAGAACTTTGAAACTAAAATCTAGATAGCTCAATCAATTATACTCTACAGCTCAAAGAACTGTACTCTACAGTCTTTAAATGTTGTGACTGGACAAGAGATTCATGATTAATAACTCGATTATTTTACTGAAAAGCATTTGAAATCTTAATAACCTGTTTTCTATATAAAAAGGGTAACCAACCTGTAATCATCATAAGTGAAAGAATCCTTTAATGGCAGTTTGCTGGCATTGGGATGGGTCTGAGAAAGAGGATGCAGAGGAGGAGAGGTGAAAAGGGAAAAAAACATGAAACAAAACAGAAATCAGTCAGCAGAATTTCATTATTTAGCTGCCTAACAGATCCTAACAAGAGCCAAATGAAGCAGGAGGCGTCCAGCCGCGCTACAGAGGGATCATCATGCTATTATGCTCTCATACATCACTGTCAACTTAATTTGTTGTGCCCAGCAGCCGCCATAAATCTGTTTCTTCATATTTCAAAGACTGGAACCCACAGACAACACATTCACTCTCTCACACTCTATGGCTCAAAAAAAGAATTTAAGGTGGACCTCCATCTCCACACCAGACATGAAAACTGGACTGGGAAGAGATGTGGTCTGTTGCATCTCCTCTCCTCCTATTTTAATTTTCTCTTAGCAACACTAATTTACAATTATATTTTAAGTCCCATTTCCTTGCAAAAGACTTCTATTTTTACTCACAGGTTGCACACACTTCAGAAGCCACAACAGATGAAAATCTTGAAGCAGTTATGGTAACATGCACAGGTTGTTACCTGGGCTGTGTCACATTTCTAATCGAATAAAACTAATGAGGCAATTGGATTCTTTTCCTTAAAATGCTGTTCAGACTACACGTCTGAAGAGAGGGCAAGAAAAGTGACCTTAATTATGAGGAAATAAGAATGATTTAGAAGAAGACATAATTAAGGCGGACTTGCTCCTTGTTCCCAATCAAATGACTTAAAGCTCTTCCAAGCCTGCCTCGTTTCATATACCCGTAAATACAGCTATGCCTAACTTGAAAATAATCATTTAAAAAAACTTTTAAAAATTTAGCCTCTTGAGATTGAGAGCCATTAACAGTATCATTTTAATATTCAATTTCAATTACATTTGAATAGGCAGGTTTCAGTAAGTGATCAAACGAATGGTTATTTCTAATGATACAAATGAGTTGTGCTTGGATGTATCTTTGCAGCAACACTGTTAATGCAAGGAGCTCTGTGTCGTGTGTCTTTTTTTTTTTTTTACTCTTGATGCATTAGCATCACAAGTGCATGGTAATTTATCATCTCTCACAGTAATGTACTTGCTGGCACTGTGTGCAGGACAGTAGGGGATGAGGTAAAAGTGGCTCAAACCGTAAATCAATTAGAAAACAAAAGCTTGGGCTCAGTGCACAATTTTAGGCAAATTATATATTACAAAAGGTTGCCAGTTGGGTGTTATGTCCCAGGTGTCTGCTCGCTCCAACCCCTTCAACTAACCCTGTGAATGGACTAGTGCTGAAAACTGTTGTCATAAGTCAGCTATTTGGTTTATATGCAAAATTTCAATTCAGATTACTTTACTCTAGTTGGTTATTTTAAACCAACCCCAACCACATACACATAAAAAGTAAGCTGTGTTAATATGTTCAGGAAATTTTATAAACACTGTCTCTGTAACAAAGTACTTCAAAAGCAGCAATTTAGAGGAAATGTTCATCAATAGACACACAGCAAATGTCCAAACCTTTGTCCAAAACGAGGATCAGCAAAGGATACCCAAGTAATTCTATTTCTGCTGTATAAACAAATCATTATTAATGGAAAGTAACAGCAGAACTGAAAAGCTAAACTTTGGGCAGGGTAAACTTTCTACATCCGTATAAATGAGTGAAAATTTACTTTTCCAATGAACAATTTTTCATTCTTGTTTAATTTGAATGCTTATATATTTTCTTTAACCAATTCTTAGAAAACCAGATACTCCAACAGACAAGTTTTTTAAAAGACCTATACACATCATGAAACAAACTTGCACAACAGCAAACTCTGTTACTATATTTAATTTTTGTATAACAATTCAACCTGAGTAAAAAGAACTCTTTGCACTAAATTCATATGGGAAGGTAAAGCTGTCGCAGAAACAAATGGCTAGCATGGCTCTGACGCCACCTACTGGCCCTAGCAGAGAATGCATTTACAACCAAGAAACAAAATTAGAAGTCTTGTCTAAAGGGCATGCATGCACTTTTTTTTCCCAAGGTGGCGCTTGAAATCATTTGAGTACTTCATTCCTTTGCCAGACTGAACACAGATTTTTTTTCTCCCGGAGAATATGCAACTTGATCAACAACAGCATTGATGTACTGCTTTTCTGATAACTGGCCAAAATGCTTTATCAAAACTTAAGGTTTTAAAATATATTAAAATCATAATACAGGCAAGGATAACAGCCTTTTAAAAAGAAATACCTAACTGCCCCAAATCAATAGTGAACTTTAGCTACCAGAGAACTTAACATCACAGACTTTTTTAAAAGAGTTCCTTTGGATGACTATTTCACAGGACAAACAATTGAAAAGGTCCCATTCTGAACCCTACTGAATCTCCCTTTTAGGGCAGAGGCAACATGGTACAGTGTCATTGTACAGCCTAAGGAAGCTGGAAGATTTCTAATCAGTGGTAATATGCCCCATGCTATTTTGGGTCCAGACCATAATCTTCATTAATAGCATCACGTGCATCTCAATTCCAACTGCAAGCTTAAGACCCATGTTCAATGGAAGCATTTCCCTCATTTAAAGCCAGCAATTTTAACACTGAAAACACCCTGCGTCCACTACTTTACATTTAAAAGATTCCTAATACCAATTACATTACTTATTTTCATTCAAGCAGATTACTTACTAAATTAAAGATTTATTTTACTGACAAAAACTGAACTGTACATTATGTTTTAGAAAAGCGGAGAGTCCTGTCCAACCTTCTGGCTCAAGAGCCGATCAATACAATGCACAGATACCCCTCCAAGTCACAGTTCATGGGGCCTAGAGAATTGCATGAAGGGAATGTCCCTAAGGGTCCCTACCATCAAGTTGGGCAAGGCCAGAAAAGAAAGCAGCAGCAGCTTCCAGGCACTCCATACCCCATACTGGAAGCAATACCTCCCCAAGACCCTCCCCATTAGCACATTTGAGATTGTATTTTAATTCATATCTGACTTTTAAGATTTGCTGTAAAGGGCCTTGGAGCAATTTTTGCTTTGTTAATTTTGATGTTGACTCTAAAATTGGGGGGAGGGGGAGAGAAGAAACATTATGTACGCATCTAGAACCCCACATCAATGATGCTTTGTAAAACATAATAGTGCATATTAAAAATGGACATTGCAGGCAAAATCTCACAGCTTAATACAATATTTTTCAAACCCATTGCACCTTCCCAGACAACCATCTGCATAGGAAATTTCCTTTGCCACAGCTTTTGTATAGAACTAGATATCAAGCCTTAATAGAACACAGGAGCTAGTACTGAATTACCATGCAAAATGATACTGCCTCACAGAAAACGGCACAACATTAGAGAACAGTATTATAAAGAAGTTAATTACTGTATTTCTGAAAATGCTATCCAAAGTGTTTTAACATGCTAGACTCTCTTGGGTGAAATGACCAAGAGAAGAATACTCTGATTAAAAAATTGATTTAGCATGCAGCTTCTCTTTACAGTCCTGCAGTAAAAATGAAATCTCCCTAACAAACACTTAATAAAACCTGTCAATATATCTAGAAAGAAAAATGACACAAATGCATTAAGTATTAAATACCCTTGGAAAAAGTCACATATTCCATGAATTTTTGATGTACTATCTTGACATTAATGTAAAACCTTGATATTTATAATTGACAGATATTTAATAAAGTACAGAATATGACTGCTGCACAGCATGCAAATTTTTCAGGTTGATCAAAAAGAGATAGACACATATTCAAACGAAGCAACCAGTTGATAGATGGCAAAAATCTGGTCTAAGTTCATGCATCCTGCACCCTTGGGCTTTAAAAATGCTATTACATTTCAGTTGAAACAACCTCCTGTATATTCAGAATTTTTCAAAGGAGCTTTACAAACAGAAACATCTGTTTAAAAAACAGGTGGTGATGTTTTATTTGACTAATACTATGACTATGAACACGGATGCTTGTATACTATTTGGTGAATGAGAGGAAAACAGAATTAAGTAGAACAATAGACAGAATGGATCATGACACCATTATCTAGAATCAGAATACATTTATAACAGAAACTCCAACTTTGCCTACTTCCTGGAACATGGCAAAGCCATTTATTTAACAATTTACTTAGCCTATGGCCTTAACACATGAGATAAATTCTAAACTGACATCATCAAGAGTTTGTGTGCTGTTGTGGAAATGGTACTATCACCTATTTCAATGATAGCTTGGATCATTGTTCCAAGATTTTGCACAGGAAAAAAAAAGAAACATTGAAGAAATGCACTCACGTGAGACTGAACCTGGCCTTTATTATAGTCCCTTCAAAGCACCTGGCCTTGTATTACGGTCCGCATGTAAAGCAGTTTTTATCTCAACTAGGCAGTAACAGTGCAGAACTGCAGTCAAGTACAGTTCTGAATTATTAGGGTTCCCTGACCTACAGCCAAGATATGTGAATGGCTAACATTAACTATCAAGTCGCATGCTGCAGAATACACCCACTGTTTCACTGCCAGATTCAGGCCTTCAGAGGCCACATCTTCTAGCAAGCTACAGTTTGCCTAGTACTGAGAAAAGAATACAAGTATCTTTCTTAAATGGCACTGACATTGGGATATTTTGTTCATATCTTCTTAGTTGGGATCTAGTTGAGGCTTAAGAGAGGGGAAAGCAAGAGGATTATGAAGCGTTAGTGAATTCAGGCTTCTACCTTGTTAATGTGCACTCCTTTGAACTCAGAGCTAAAGGCTCCCCGCCCCACCCCAGCCAACAAAAATGCTTAGCTGTTGCATTCTTGGTAGAACCTTTCCTCCATTCTAACTGGGTTTGTCCCCCTGTTGAACATTAAGAGGGGAGTGGAAGAGAAGTGATCTCACTAAGACCCAAATTGGATGGGATATGATGGTTTCGGCCTAAGATGTGGATGTGCAAAAAGCAAGAATGCTCAACGATGTGTGCACACTAGGCCAGATGCAGAAGCTCTTTTAGCACATCCCTTTCTCAGCTGTTAAAATCTTTGAAACAGCAGCTCTAAAATGAGCTCTTCTACACAGAGCCTGTAGACCATATAGATAGCTGTGCTGGTACCCAGTGAAAAACCAAAACCAGCCACATAGTATTTTTATTAGGTCCAATCATACTATAAAGCATGCAAGCTTTCAAGCTCTCCAGAACATTTAATCAGGTTGAACGTTTAAAAATATGCTGGGCGGGGGGGAATGCACAATAATTATGAGGCCTCTATTTGCATGCTGGCCAGAATACTCTACTGTTTCCAATGGACAAAGGATGTAGCTGATAATAATGAGTTAGACTCATGGCCTTCTGAGAAGCAGCAAAAAAATAGAAGGTATTTGATCACTTTGTGTTTTCAATTGGATAGTGTCTATATTTCAATTGGATAGTGTCTACATTTTTTGTGTTTTCAATTGGATAGTGTCTATATTTCAATTGGATAGTGTCTACATTTTTTGTGTTTTCAATTGGATAGTGTCTACATTTTTTGCTGCTGCTTCCCAGGTGGCCACAGGTAACACTCAATACCGCACGCCTAACCGGAACCAATATATCCTTCTATCCAGGAAGCAGACAGTATCCTTATGATCATGTTCTAAAATATCTCCCCCAACCCTTAAAACAAAAAACATCCAGCCTAATGAAGAGGTCTAGCAAATGTGAAATCCTTCACACTCTATCTTGTTATTTAGATTGGCTGTAACATGGAATTGCTGTATCTGCCTGCAAGATAAGCCAAACAAAGAGTTCAAAAAGGTATATCCAAACCAAGCATCTTCACCTTGATCAACTGACTAAACTACAAAATCTATCCATCTGGTTTGGTAGCAGAGGGCATTACGCTACATCGCTGTTTCTAACTTCTTATACAATAGGAACTGCAGAAAACGTTAGCTCCATCTTCAAAGCAAGTTTATTTACTGAAACATTTAGCTTCACTGGTATAGGCTATAAAGAGCACTGCAAGGCACAGTCACGGGGAACTGGGAGACTGCTCCTCTCAGAGATATTTCAGGCCTCTTCCTTCAATTTTCAGCTACAAGGCCCTTTTGTTTATGAGTAACAGAAAACATGTACTAATATTCTATTCTGGTTCTCTGCATACAGTGCTCTGGCTAGTTAGCACAAAGTACAAGAAGCCAGCACCTATTTTAAGGGTGTTTTTTTTTACAAGTACTTCAGATGCATAGCTAATTTAAAACAGAGGATACATACATAGGCATCTATTTCAAAACTTCATTAATTCAAAGTAACTCCATGTAAAATGTGCACCAGCCAACTTTCCACTACACTACCAGCACATCTTCTATTTTCCAGCAATTCAATGTCTTTCATGTAGTACTTCTTTGGGTAGGTCTTCTGATGCAACCACATTTCTTGTCAACTTGCATTATGGAGAAATGCACACTTGGAAGATATACCCTGAGGTACCAAGCACAACATTCTGGGGTAAGCAAGATTAATCACACAGAAAGACCAATACCCATTAGGCTAACAGGGGAGGGGGCCTTAAAGATACATGTTCCGATACTTCAAATTTATGTCCTGTGCCCAGTGTTAGTCTCCATCTTGGATGTGATCCAACCACAGTTAAGCGTTTTCAAGCCCCACTAATTTCAATGTTAGAATTAAGCATGGGTTGAGATCTCTCCCACTGAAATTAATGGAGCCTGAAAGCGCTTAAGCTGAATGGCACCCAATAGATAGAAAACTGAAATAATAATGGCATAATTTTAATAAGTTTATAGGAGCTGGAGAAACTCTAGGGATTGCCACGTCCTCTCTCATTTTACCCTGTACACTTGTCCCAGGGATATAAAGTTTAGCGTGAAAACTGTTCAGCTGTTGTTATATTCCTGAAAATTCACTGCCCCCACCTTCTATTTTAGAGTTACACTGTGTTTCACTGTGCATGTTCAACCATTTTAAATTATCAAATGAATTTTCCTAACACATAGATATTTTAGCAAAGAAACTATGAAATACAGCCAAGGCACTCCATGGAGCTAGTATATAAAAGGCGAAAAATTAAGCGAAAGGGAGAGAGAGAGGTCTATAGGAATGTCTTCACATCCGGCCATCTGTACAATTACAGCTATTGTTTGACATGTTCTGGGAACATGGCTGATTTTTATATATATATATTGTGCTGCCCAGTTTTCTGGAAGAGACTGTTCAAAAGTCACCAACGGAAAGACTCACAAAAGTATTCTGGTTTTCATCACATAACTGATTCATTAACTGTATAAAAGCCATAAAATGCCAGTAGCAACTGCCCCACGTGAAAACCTAATTGGCAAACAGCCTCTGCAGCATGGCCTGAGTTGATCAGGTAGCCACCAGAGGCCTAGTTAAAGCAGGCAGCAAATGAGATTGTAAAGAACTGTTTCTGGATGGCATGACTTAGACTTCATGGAAGGATGGGTGATTCCTTGAGCAAATAAAACTAGCATTCTGAGCCCCAAAACAAAGGCAAAAGAAAAATAGCACAATGAGGAAAGGCAGGCCAGGATCCTATTCCTTATGCACAGGAAACTTTTCTTTAAAGGATCGTTCAATTATGTGATGCTTACCTGCAGCCTACGGCAGGCCAATGACAAGTTTTACTCACTCATCTATGTGAATGATGCAATTATGTGAGTCTTTCTATGACAGGACATTGCCACTGCCCAGGTGGTTCTCAGCCTTCTACATTTAATACTCTGTATGCCATAAGTCGGAAATGATTTGAACAGCACGTAACACATACACACATCACTGTTGCAGAAGTTGTATATGTGGGTCTTTTTTTTCAATTGTACCTCAAATACAATTTTGGCAAAGTGGTGCTAAGGTGGCTACATGCACACGCTTCTATACAGGTACAACACTACACATTCCCCAAGTGCTGGCATGGAGGGTGAAGTGATGTGCACATACACGTACCACTAAGCCTGAACTGGGTCAGTGTGTGAAACAGATCTACATATCTAAGCTATGACGGAAGTATACAATCCCACTATCATTGAGATGTGCAAATCTCTCGTTCTGCTTAATACATAAAACTACTCTGAAGGTGTCAGAGACACTAAAGTCATTAGTCAAGACCAAGAAATGCATTGAAACTTATGTTGGAGAGAAAGGAGATTCAGTACCTGACAAATGTTATCAAAGTTTTTCTCCTTAAAGATTACAAAACTATAGTTAAATGATAATGCTACAAAGGAGAACTTCTGAAGGGGTGCAGACTAACATTTAAAACAGTATTCAACGTAACTAATTTATAATGCACACTTTAATTACTAACTTGCTCAGTATTTTTAGGACCACTATATGCCAATAAAATTATATTTACTAGCTTTTACACTTGCACTAAGAGTGCAAAAAGGCTGATTTGACAAAACAACAAAAGCTGATTTGACAGAAGAACTGTTTAAAACGCCACAAACAATATGACATGTATGTATAAACTTAGATGCCTCTTCACATGCTAATGACAGTACAAATAAATGAGTAATAGGCTGGGCCTTTCAGATGACTTAAAATTACTTTGGTTAGCACAACAATTTGGACAGCGCTCCTGTACAGATAAGGAAAGCAGAGCAAAGCAGTTATACTTAAGTTTTATTATACTGAACACAGGAAGAGACATTTTAGAAGTTCTCACTGAGTAACAATCTAGCCCTTTTATACTGAGATGCATCACAAAAAGTATAGAAGATAATCCATTTTCTAATTTAGTTAAATTACTAATTTCCACAAAGATAAGTCCCTCAAATAGTTTTAACTGTGCGTAGAATATTTATCTCCTTTGAGTATTCCCACTCTAGATACATCAGCTTTCTACTGTGCTTTGATTTTATTGAACATTCATAACCGCAGTTACATCAAGAAAAAAATTAAATCCAAACAATAAGGACTATGTATCTGTGAAAAAGTATGATTAACCATCGAGGCATGGAGTCCCAGAGCATAGATAACCCCCTGTGGGTAGAGGAACTTGCTCTCTGGAAGTACAAGTCGATCAGAGGAAAATAAGCAGTAGCACTGCTGTATCTGTGGAAGCAACTGCTCATCTGAATTCGTGGCCAGGAGAGGGGTTAGAAACCTCATCTTCTAACAGAAGAGTCTCCATAGACAGCTGCATTTTCTAGCCAACATAATATTTCTCCCAAGTGTGGTTTAAAAATGTGCAAAAACAATTTCATCTAATATTGGCATATATGGTTTTGAAGCATAGCGTTTTCAGACAGAGTGTTTGGGGAGACTATTTTAATGGGATCGTAAGCCATTGAGAAGAGCAGAAATAAATTAAAAGTAGTTATGCCGGCAAGCAGGGTCCAAAATACAGAAGATAACTGTTTCCCAAATGAGAAGTTTTACAATTTTCAAAATGGAAAGTTCTCAGGGTCCCAATATTCCTACTGTTACAGAAAAGGGACTTAAGAGAAATAGAAACATATTACCATTTGGATACTAATATTTTCATGATGGTGTGAGGGGCAGACTCAGCTATATTCCTCTGGCCGCCAAACAGGGTTCTCATCACTACAATAAGAACCTGCTGGGAAAACTAGCAAAGTTAATTCAAAGGGACAGGGCAGCACCCAGAGTTGAGACAAACAGGGAATCTCCAGACCTGGAAGTTCTCTTATGTGCAGGGACAGAATGGGCAAAGCTGCGACTCCCAAGAGCCATAACAATCTTGGCAAAGAGATGAGAGGGGAAATAGGAGAGTCTGGACAAGCCCACTTTGTTTGGTATTCCAAGGTTGCTTTTGATCAAGAAATGAGACAGATGGAGATCAGCAATTATAATACAAACTATGTACACAGTTGCTACAGTATTTTGTCTAACTGACCCACTAATACTGCCTCAGTGAGCATCACATGCAGCCTTCTGTCCTTCCTTCATCTTTTCTGTTCAGTGGGCGACTCAGCAGCCTTTCCTCTTTCATCTGCTCTTTCCTTCTACGTATTCTCTGACCATCCTTCTCCTCTTGCAACAGTAGCTTACTCTTTGTTGTGTTACCTTTAGTCTGTACCTGTGCTGCTGAATGGATGTGGTGCAAGAGTTGCTCCATGTCTGATCTGCATCACTTTCAGTTTATGTTCATTTCTTTTACTGCTAATAAGCAGCCTGATTTGTCCTCGCCTATCCTCACTGGCTCTTCTATTTTTGAATCTCTACTTCATCCTTCCTACTCTTCCTTTCCTCTATCAGTTTTATCAGCAGGAAAAAATGGGCATTTTTTCCATCATCATCTTTCTTTCCTCATTCCTTCTTTTATTTCAAACCACCCTGTACTTTCTGTTAGCTCTTTCTTTTACTCTGATTCTTCTTCTAGCCGACAATTTGGTGGTTATTATCCCGTGCCAATCCCACAACGTCTCTGGGAATAAACTTTCCTGGGGTCAGAAAAGACTGCTGGGGGGAGTGGAATGTGCAAAAGATCTGTAATCCTTGCATCTGTAGACTGTTAGGATCTAACCCAGTTTCTTCATGATGCCTGCATTACTCTCACTTACTTCTCAGTCCTCTTCTGGCTTCTGAAATCATTTCCCTACCAAACCAGAACTGTTCAAAAATTTATCCTTGTTGCTAGATGTAAAATCTTTACTTGATCCTTGTGCTTCTTCCTTAGCCTCTAATATTGTGAATCACTGTTGTACTCTTGTCTGTCTGTATCCTAGATTTCAAGTTTCTTACAAAAGTTGAAATGGTTGTCTTCATATTTATCTCTTTCTGACAGGGCTTTTCCAGGGCTTCTGTTCTTTCTTCTTCTTACATTTCCTTTAGATACCTTAATTTGCCTGCATGATCTTTCCTACCACTTCTATGACTGTGAGTTAAAACTATTTTCCCTCCCCAAATGCTATCCCTCTTTATTATACGTAGTATTTTCAATGTCTCACTATCACATCAGAATCTTCTCAAACTTCATCACATCAAAACAAAATCCTTAGACTTACCTCCATCTTTCCCAACGTGCTTCTCTTAACCTTGATGGTCTTCCTATTCACTCCTCCTCTCAAACTCATAATCTAAATGTAATTTTTTGGATCTGTTTTATTTTTTCTCTTCCCACATTCATACACTTGCCAAATCTTTCTGTTGTCATCTTCCACAGATGAGGATTTGTTCCTTTCTATTTCCTGATACAAATAAAGCTCTTCTTCATTATTTCTCATCTTGATTGCAATGCTCTTCTCAATTGCCTTCTGTTATCTCTGTCCCATTTGACCATAATGAATGCTATTTTCATTGTATGTACAATGCCTCTTTATTTTGAATACATCATTGACTTCCACTTAATTCTGTACTAAATTTTAAAATTCTACTTACTACCTTTTATCACTTCACTTGTACATTATTTCTCCTTCAGCTGTGAGTTTTTTCTTTCTCTTGGTCCAAGTCTTTACATCTCTAGCAATTTCTGTTATTGGTACTTAGAAATGCTCTTCCTACTGATACTCCAACTCCACTACAGCACTCTCTGTTGAAACAACTTCTTAAAACTCATCATTTCCATGTGCTGACCGATTTCCTCTTTTTGTTCATTAACCTGTTTCCTAAGCTTTAATTTCCAACCCCACCTCCATTCCTACTCTCTATCCCTGTCTCGTCTTAGATTGTGGGTGGAATCCCCTCCTCAGCAACTGAGCACCTAGTTGTAGGCTCTATAATAATATCACCAACTCAACTATGCAGGTTATGCCCCAAACCTCATAGTCTTCCTCCAGTTACTTATTTTTATACATAGCAAGGTTATGTATATATATGGTGCCACAAAACAAAAAGCAAATGTTAAACAGTTACACTTGCACTGGAATGAAAATTAAACCTCCAGAAGCTTGCTATATTATATGCAAGAGAAAAAAGCAGCCCTATGAAAAAAGGTTCCACTGTTATACTTGATGTTCTCATTCAGCATTCTAGTTGCCTGTATTATTTTTCATTATGGCCATTTTAAAACTGAGTATTAAAACGATATCCTAGTTGCCCACAGATTAAAGACAAAGAATTTCACTCTAACAGATTGAGAGTTGAGGCCAAGGAGCCTATTTTGCCTCTCATCTTCAGCAAAAAAGCATATCATTATGAAGCTCTCTAGCAAAATGCATCCTCATTATATCAAAAAGTAAACAGGCCTTGTGGGACCCCTAGAAGGTTGCTAAAATACTTGTGTCTTCATCAGAGCTGTAAGCAAAGTCTCCATTAATGTAACTCCAGGATGTACGCATCCTAATTTTGAAAGCAACCTTTTGGATCCATGGCAAAATCGTTGTTACTTTTAAAACCTTCAGTAAAAAAAAAAAATCATTATTCTTATACAATGACAATAGTAGCCATTAAAAACAGAGCTACAGAAGCAATTCCCCCCTCTCCCCACACACAAATGTTAAGTAGTTTAACAAGGGAATCTTGTATTCAAACAGTTCCTGAACAAACTATCAATCACAGCAACCTTTCACCAGAACCTACAAGCCAGGATGTGGGGAAAACCACTAATTTTCTCTTTGTGGACTGATAGCTGCCAGGAGGTTGATGTGATATCCAAGCACACAGAGAGGTGATACATAATACTGTGCACTCCCAGTAACGACTCTGCAAGGCATCAGATGCCAAAGAAGAAGAAGAAATTTGACTGCCTTCTGCAAAAGGTCTACAATGGACAGCAAGGACTGCTCCAAAATGCAAGATATTTTCTACATGGCACTTCCATTGCGGGGGTGGAGGGGAGTGTAATATTACACGTACTGTGCATGCACATGCTGGTAATTCACAGACCGCCATCTCAAGCAATTTCTTGGACGAGAACAGGATGGAAGACAAGGCACTTCCGCTAAATCCATGTAGTCTCCCTAAAGGAGCATTAAAAGTTTAACCTAGGCTTTTTGAAGTCTCTTGGCTAATTCTAACTAGCTTGGATGGTAGGATGAAGCATTCTCCTCAGGTAGCTGAGAAAAAAATACTACTTCAAATTTCTGCTACTGGAGTCTGAAAAACAGCCAATGTGACAAATGGATATCATGACCTTCAGTCCTTGCAGTATCATTAGGAGGGCTCAGCAGAAGGACCACTTTTGCCCACGCAGTGAGCTTGGCTAACGCATGCCGCTTTGCTACCAGTCTATAAGGCAGGCCGTCACAAATTTTGTGGGAGGGTCTAGGAGGTGGCTCAAAAATTTAGAAGCCATGATAGTTTTTCCAGCCTTCAGGGTTCAGTATTTTCATTAATGGAATTTTCTAGTTATTACTAAGGAAGTAAACACTTCAAATTGTGGGAGCGGGAACCTTTTTCAGGTTTGCCTCCCAGGAAAAAATAGAAATTTGGGAGAAGTTAAATATATGGATTACTTACCCTTGCAATCATGCCTAAACTCACTTGATTGTTTTAGCAGAATATTAAGTGCTGAACTTATAACTTAGTTGGAATTTAGAATGTAAATGCCTTGGTATTTAATAAGCTAAACTACAAATGTGCCAAATATTGGGGCAAGCTGCAAACCAAGGCACCCTAAGCCATCTTAGTGTACATCATCTTAATTTTTGCCACCTGCGAGGCAGTAAAAAATAAATGCAGAATACAGAAACGAATTCTGTACTAAACAAAATCAATGCTGAAAATAATAAGTAGTACAATGACATTTCTAGGAGCCATGGCAACCTGAGATTTGTCGAGCCAGATGCACCTTGCGGCTCACTGCCCATAACAGCAGCAAAAGGTGCCTCTGTAAAGAGATCATCTCAAGTTTCTGGAGACATTTCTACAGACGGATTTAGATACTGCACTAAAGAGAATTCTCTCTCTTTTAATGTGCAGAGGGGAGGAAGCAACTATCTGAATTATGGTCTGGCCTTGCCACTGCACCATTTTCCTTCTAGTCATTTTTGGCCCATGAATGTGCAAACAAAATGATTAAAGATTAAGTTCAAGTGCCATAATACTAGTTTGTTGCTGTTGTATAATGTAGAAAAGAAACCGGCCCCAGGAAGGTAGGTATGCATGAAATGATTTTTTCTGACCAGCTTAGGTAACTTTTTATGAAACACTGACTGCTCATTATAAAAATGAAGAGTAGGGACAATCCTCAAATTATTTTAATTTACCAAGGAAGGTCCACTTTCTAAGGGTTTTTTTGCCAGTACAGACTGAACAGAATATTAGAAAGCCTTAGGATGAAATTTATTGTTACAACCTTGGTGAATGGAACGGCCATAATTCACTTTTTCTTCCCTGTCTCTCACTGATCTTACAGAGAAGGGATACAGCTGCAAAGAGTATACTGTTGTTTGTTTTTATAGGGAAAAGCACTTCTCTGCAGTGATCTATGTAGCTACTCTTCACTGGAAAAGGCTACAAACATGCCCATGTGCAGCTGGGGGGAAAGTTAAAACAGGAAACACACTTTTCAAAGACAAACTGAAATACAGATCGTCAAAGAGGAAGGAATTTCACTCTGAATGCCTGTAAACTATATGGCTCCCTCTTGTGCTTATTATGCCACATTTCAGTACACAAAGAATCCAGCATTATGCCATAAACATCTGGGTTCTGTTCACCCTACAGTAGTCAATGCTCATAAAATGGTAATGCATATATCCAAGACATGTACAGAAGTTTGCATCGGAACAAACTGAAAACACTTCTGAAGTGTAAGCTTAATAACCATTTTTGCAATTATTTAAGTAGCACCTCAAGAGATCCAGCCATCTTCCTTACCTACAGTTCAGGTATCAAATTATTTAAAATGAACCAATGTGGGTCTTGGCCTGGCTGAAGAAGTTATTTTTGTCAACTAAGCCTCACACCTGTTGTTAGCTGTCAAAGACGACTAATGTTTATCTGGCAACAGTAGTGAAAGAGAAGAAGTCTCCTTGTTGCCATCTGTATTTCCACTACTTATAGCAAGAAAAACCTACAACTTACAACTTTTTCAAGGTGGTCCATTGCTGCCTTTAGGAAAAAGTAAATGAAACCGACTGCCAAAACAAACATATGAACCTGCTGTAAATCATCTCAGTTGTTAAAGACAATTAACCAGAGAAGCAGTGTAGTTGTACAGACCAGGGCAACCCAACTCCAAATCCTTGCCCAGTCATAAACATCACTGTGTGACCTTGGGCTAGTCATAGCTCAACTTAAGTAACCTTACAGGATTATTTCAAGAATAAAAGGATGTGATCTCTATGCAAGTTGCCCAGAACTTCTTGGAGAAACATGGGATTTAAAATGGAATAATAAACCTAGTTGCCTCTTTCAGCCATTACTTCCAGCCTATGACATTGTTTCAAACTTTCAATCGCAATATATTTATTCTGCGTCTCCATATTTCTTAACACTTGCAAACCTGACCAAACCATTTTTGGTTTTAAAAATATCACTCTGGCCTAAATGATGTTGGCTTGGATCCAGAGCAAAATTTTCCCTTGAGCTAGAGCTCTTGAGCAAATAGAAGCACAAGAAAATTACCACAGTAGCCAGTTGTGCAAAGTCAAGCTCACTGTATCCCCAAAACACCTTGTTCAACTAATTTCTGAGCACCATGATATATAGAGAAGAAAGAGTATAGAGGAGGGCAGGACAAACTATAATGAAATAGATCCTCTGGAACCAGAGCTCTCCCGATACATAAATGCAAAGCAAATGGTTTCTTGAAGTAACAACCAACCAGAGCTGCTGGCGTGGTGTGGAATCAAACAGATGTGAAGGCTATTTTGATACTGTGAAGAGTAATGCTGAACATTGTGCCAACAATGTCCTTCTGCTCTGTACATTGGACAAACCAGCCAACCTCTACGCAAAAGAATAAATGGACACAAATCTGACATTAGAAAGGGAAACGTCCAAAAACCAGTGGGAGAACACTTCAATCTACCAGGACATTCCACCAAAGACTTAAAGGTCGCTGTGGTTCAACAGAAACCTTTCAAAAACAAAATCCAATGGGAGGCTGCTGAATTGGAATTCATATGCAAATTTGACTCTGTCAAGCTGGGACTGAATAGAGACTATGAATGGTTATCACATTATCACAGGTAACAGATTCCCTTTACAGAGGCGTGGTCTGGGGGAGCCCAGTGACGCCTGGTGTGGGCTTTCGGGGACCACAGTTCTCTTTGTCAGATGCAGCTGGCAGGGAGAGCTGTGGTCATCGAAGGCTTATACTACATAGGAATTGGATACTTTCACTGCTACAAACTAATACGGCAAACTGACTGCACACCAAAAGGAGATGTTTACATTTCCAAGCAAAGGAATGTTTTGACTGCCTCCACGCTAATTGCATTCTGTCTCCTTGTGATATATGTCCCCTTCTTTCTCCCCTCTCTCCCCTCCTCTTCTGTATTTGACCAGTTCGGATCATGCATCTGACAAAGAGAACTTGATTCTCGAAAGCTTATGCTACAATAAAATTGGTTAGTCTTAAAGGTGCTACTGGACTCTTTTTGATTTTGCTGAACAGATAGGGAGCTCTGACATAGACCTTTTAAATGAATTTAAACCAGGGAGAAAATTTGGAGCTGGAGACTGATTACCAGTAACAGCACCACACTTGAACATCCAGTCCCGGATACTGGTACCTGTCTTGGGGACACCCTAGGTAGTAGTGGTGGAGAATGTTGCTGCAGCAAACTAGCCAAGCAAGAATAATACATACTAAGTGAACAATGTAGCTGGTCACCAAAATCTCACCTGCAATGCATGTCTTAGGTAACTTAACCTTGTTTAATGTCTAAGTCTGCACACACACAAAAAAGACAATTGGGATGTCAGAGAATTAATTTTAATTCACTCTGAGGCCCCTATATATTTTACATACATTTCATCAGGGGATCCGTAAAACATCAGTTCAGACTATGATATTTTATAGATTCCCCCAATGAAGCATATGCTCTCAGAGGGAATTAAAATAAATTCTCCCACTGCACCAATTGTCTCTTTTAAAAACTTCTCTGGACTTATTGTAAGCAGCATTGCCCACAGACACTGTCTAAGCCCCTTGCTTTAAGAATAAGACTATTCCCTTCTGGGAATATTTGGCAACAAGTAGACAGATGCAAACTGTATGAACGAATGCAAACTGAAGATATCGATAACAAATGTAGTTAAGACATTCTGTAGTGGCTTAATGCAAGAGTCAGGAAGAACTTTGGCTCAAATTTTACTTCAACCCAAACCAACTACTTTTCTCTCAGCCTCTGCCTCACCTCCCCTTTCTGTAAAACAGAGATATCACAGACTTATCTTACAGATCTGTTGTAAGAATTATTGGCAGCGCCTAGAAAGTGCTTTAAAATCCAAACAGTCCTTCTATAGAATTAGTGAACAGTATTGGTTAACCTTGGTGCTTTCTCATGCAAAGTTTACAACCTTAAAGATGATTTTGGACTGTTCGTGCAAGTGAAGCACTGAGTACACGCTAGTTCTTACCTAAATTTCCAAGACCGAATGTTCACATACCCCAGGCCTTGTGACTTACAACACATATGATATTTAGATTAGATATCCAAAGGTAGGGAAAGATCAACTTAGAATGACATTTTATTGTGAAGCTCTTCATAATTAAACAGAATCCGTTAGTTTTACACCCGAGATTGGGAACACGAGTGCCATCTTCAGCACTACAACCCCACCAGGAAATGCCACCAAGAACAACCACCTGGATTCATGCCATAGGCTGCCCCTGAAATATCCAATGCACACAGTCAATGGTATCACTTGCACACATGTACAGCTCCCATTACATATGGTAGCCTGCATCCGTTTTCAGGGTCTGGCCTTCAAATCACATTAGACATCACATCATTCACAAAGCGCTAAAGAGGCTGAACCGGAGCTAAGTGGTAGGTGCATCAGGGTTTTTTTGCTGCAATGTCAGCTAAGCCATATTGTACAAAATGCTGGAATAATTGAATACAAGCTGAATCTCACAATCTGTGATCACTGTGCCTGCCCCAACTCAAACAAGGGCAAGGCCCCACCTATTGCTTACATGGTTTTAGTGTAATATGTATTTTAAAAGGTCTCTCTCAAAGAATATATCTAAGATGCCCTATTGTTCCTCCAAAGTACACATTTCACTCGGGAATGCTGACAAGCTGATGATCACACTTGTCTACTTTCAAATGTCAGTAATACACACAATCTAGATATCATTCAATGGTATGCTTCACTAGCTTTGCACTAGCATGACATATGGCAGCACTGAAGATTGGTTAACCCATCAGTTAAAACAACATTAGGTGCCTAGTATTGCCAGTTTTTCTTTAAAAAGCTTGAGCTTATCTATGACATTGGCATCACATTAATATAGCACCTTCTGTTCCATAGAGGGGGAAAAATATGAAACTTCCAACCCGTCAGAGTTCTATTACAATATCGTAGATTTGCCCAGACAACTTGGCTTTTAAGTGTCCTAACTAATAAATACCACCTAGTGGTACTAGTGCAACAAAGCAACCTGACGGAAAGAACTGATAGTCTTTATAAACACAAAGGATGAAATAAAGGGGACTCTATGCTCAGGAGATCAACATTAGCTCTATGGAAACCCAGCACTGACATTTTTCATATCCTCTGCAAAAAAAAAAAAAAAAATCTCATGCAGCTTTAAAGGCAAACGGGGACTCCTTTGTCTAGCCTGCTTTTCAAAGCATTTTTATGATGATATTTGGTACAGAACTTTCATTTTAAAATATTAAAAAAGTTTGAAATAATTGCAAATATACATTAAAACTCAATAAAGACAGGAAGGAAGTAGATTATGCATCAACTGAGATTTCCTCCCATTAAACAATGCAGGCTGAAACGTGTTGCTGTAGGGTGCACCCATCTGTACATTGGCGACACTCTTTGCAATGAAGTATTGAGGAAGGCTGAAGAGCTGCCTAACAAGTCTAGGTTGAGTGGTGCAGTGGTTAGAATGTCAGACTAGGATCTGGGAGACCGAGGTTCAGATCCTCACACTGCCATGGAAGTTTACTGGGTGACCTTGGGCCAATCACATGCACTCAGCATAACCTATCTCATAGGGTTGTTGTGAGTATAAATGGATGAGAAAGAACAGCGTCAACTGCTTTAGGCCCCCCTTGAGGTAAAAGCCAAGGTACAAATAAAGTAAACATCTTTATAGGCACAGAAATGAAATCTGATAGAATGTTCTATCAGTGTACTTTGAATTGCCAAGTATGAATATTCTTCCTATGCTACAAACATAAGGACTTCATAAGTCATAGGTAACTTACATTACAGTGGCTACTCTGACAAGGTATGCTGGCTACAGCATAAGAGGACTTTATAGTAGATGGAAAACTATGCAATATCAAACAAAGAAAAGGTTTCTAGAGTGAAAAGTACCTGATTAAGAAGTAGCTGGATATGTGCAACCAACAAAAAGTTGAAACTGTATAGTATTTGGATTTTACTGTGTTTTGTAAATTCTGGATGTAGTAATATCTATGGTTTCAAAGAGCAGTAAAGGATTTTATGTCTGTACTAACTCAGTTTACTTCCCAGCCTGGCAGAATGAACAAGCACAGAAGTAGAGTATTTAACTGTTGCAACAAACTCTTTTTGCTCTTAAATGCAAATACATGCTTTGTTCTATCGCAACAAGAATGAAGATATACATCTAATGACTTGCGGTAATGTAAACTGAGAGGAACAGGATGGAGCATAACAGCAAGGAATAGGTAGTCATGCAGGGCAGTGAGCCAGCTTCCTGAACAATGGAGCTTTTGGCTGATACACTTTGCACCATTTCAAAAACTTCAACAACCACAGTGGCTAGAGAATTCTTTTTGTAAATAAGGAACACAAGATTTGTGTGACTTTGTGCAAAAAAAGGAGCTTTGATTATGTTTCTGCCAATTAACAAATGGAACCGAAGAGAGAGAAGCTCTCATTCAGTAACCACTGCAATACTGATATAGATGCATCGTATTTGGCAGGGCCATTCTAAAGCTCCCATCACACTTCACTGTGACCAGCCTCAGATTGGGCTACATGCATTCACAATGTCTAGAACCCATCAACAGCAGGGATAAAATACAGACCAAATCCCAGGGGTGACCTAAAGGCGCCCCTTCTCCAACTTTCTCCAAAGATTATATGGATGAAAATAAAGAACTGTATCTGGGGGAAATGATGCAACAAGGGCAAAATCTGCTGTCTACACATACCCCTGTCCTTACTGACAGAGACCCCATATGAGTTGCAACGTGCCTCTGGGAGCACAGCATGCACAGCTGCGCTGCAATAAAATTATGAATGATAATGATTACATTTACCTTCGAGACATATATTATCCGAGACACATATATTCAATTGCAAGCTCTTACCTGAATAACTTTGTAGAAATAGGCATACTGTCGAGCAGTATTTTTATATTGGCTGAAAACATCATGTATGGCCTGAGTTGACTGAAGATACTGAACCTCATCTTCTTCGAAGTAAAGAGGGGTATTGTATTCACTTGGGAGAGTCTGGATGTAAGGCAGCCAGAAAGAATTAGGGTTGCATCGTTCACAAAGAAGATGGAATGCTAATGTGATGTTACCCATAGCTTGGAGAATTCGGTCTTGGGAATACAAGGACCCTTCAAAAAAAGGAACCCATAAGGAAACTTACTCCCGTTGAAACATAAATCCCTAATTCATTTTATAACAAAAAGAGATCAGGCTTTCAAATTTTATAACGTAGATCATTATATTTCTGTAAAACATTTAAGCAAAAGCTAAAAAACATCCAATTCCTAGTACAAAAATGTTATAAGTATTTTAACACTCACTTAGGGGTGTACGATTCGGGTTTCCGATTTGGGATAAATATCTGAATTGGACCCGATTTGTAAAAATTCAGGGTTTCTGAATCGGACCCAGCATGCTGGCCAGCTGAAACACAGGAAGTCCCGCCCCACCGCTTATTCACCCGATGGGAGAGGCAGGAGGGAACCCCCTCCTCCCCCTCTCATCGGGTGAAATAAGTGGTGGGGCGGGAAGTTTTGGTGTGTTCTCAATCTTCACAGAGCATACCTAAGTAGGGCAATATGTGGTTTCTGAAGCAGCTTGCCGCTTTGGAAATTCCAAAGTGGGAAATCCGAATCTTTCTGTCCCTGCACATGCCTACACTGATTGGCTGCACTCCAGCACTCTAACACATTGACTTCCCAAAGACATCAATGGGACTTATAAATGGAGGATATTTGGTACAAGGTAAATTTATCACTGCAGTATCAACAGCATTCACATGGACATCAAGAAACGGAAAGGCAAAACTAGACCCTTTCTAAATTTTGGGCTTCTTTAAGCAGTTATAAGCCCACGAGCCATTTCTATTTGCCAACTCACAATAATTGCTAATGAATAAATTCCCCATAATTGTGTCACAAGCATATCAGTAAACACATTCAAAAGCTCTTCTTACCCAAAACTGAATTTTTAGCCGACTCCACAGTCATTAGCAATTTTCTAGGAACCCAGAGAAAAAGCTCTTCAGCCTAGAAAAGCAACAGAAAGGTTCAGTCATGTACATGTGGAATATGTAAATATATAGCATTTAATTAGAAATTCTTCTTTCCTTCCTGCAAATACCTTGCGCCAAGCTTGCCTAAAGAGAGTAGCAACTGTTCTCCATCGAGGACCTAGGTGGACAAGTGCCTGAGGTGCAGGAAAAGGTGACCAAGTGCTGTCACTGGCCCATATGCAGCTCAAGAGATCATTCACTGCCTCTTTATGCTGCGTGCACATACTTCTGGCTCTCATTAGACCTAAGGGCTAGTAGCAATCTTAAAGAAGAAACAAGGAAAAGATACTCACCTACACAGAACACTGTCCATTCCTGGCTAGCAAGCCCTAAATAATATGAGCTCTGTTTCCTAGCAGGAACTCCCCTCCCCCCAAATACACACACAGATGTCTCAGGTAACCTTTGTGCCTCTGATAAAAAAGAAAGAGGAGACAATACAGGGCCATGTAGCGGCAATATTTTAAAAAATTATTAAAACAAATATCCTGTCTTTCCCCAAAGCCCAAGGTGCCTTACAAATAAAAAAACGAAAACAACAGTAACGCACCAAATTCCCTCCACCCTATAAGTCTCTGTTTTCTTCTCTTTTCATCTAGCAAAGATGCAAGGAAGAAGATGCAGACCAGGTTTCCTGCCATAAAGAGATCCAAGGAAGAAAGGGGATGGCAGGAACCAAGCAAGTAAACGAGAAGATGGGTAGCCAGACCCTGAATCTTGTGTGTAGCACTGTTATACATATGACTGGATTAAATTAAGTGCAGGTCACTATTGCCTCGATCAGATCCCATATCTTTTATCAATGCTAAGTATTTTTTGTACTAGTCTAAATCGATTTAGCTTTAGTTTAATACAAATAAGGGGTAGAAATATATTTCCTCCCATTAATTGTTCTTCCAGATCTGGAACTGTGATTAGGATAAAGTACAGTATACGTACATCCCTTTTTAAAGTGCTCCTATATATCACAGCCAAACAGAAACTTGGGAGCCTAGGCACGTTAGAGCAAGTAGGCCAAAAAGAAACAGGTCTGATTTTGGCCAGTCCCTGGGAAGAGGCTCGTCTGAGAACCTTCTGTACATTATCCTGAGGAAAATGATATATAAATATAATAAATAAAATTGGAATAGTGCAGCTGAAAGCACAGGTCAACTTTTGGCAGATGGAGAGTAAACCTTTTTTCCTTTCCAAAAGCTGTTTAGTGCCATCAGAGCTTACAATACAACAACGTTCAATGTATATACCGCCCTTCAGGACAACAATGCCACACTCAGAGCGGTTTACGAAGTGTGCTATTATTATCCTCACGATAATTACCGTGAGGTAAGTAGGGCTGAGAGAGCTCTGAGAGAGCTGTGACTGACCTAAGGTCACCCAGCTGGCTTCAAGCAGAGGAGTGGGGAATCAAACTCGGCTCTCCAGATTAGATTCCTGCCACTCCTAATCACTACACCAAACTGGCTTTCTTAACCACTACACCAAACTGGTTTTACCGCAAGATGACAAAAATACCGTTGTCCTTTCCTTTTTGAAGGAGTTTGTGGGGGGGAACGGGAAACAAATGCAGAAGATTTTTGGTTCAGATCAATGGCTTGGACAGAATCAACAACTAATAATTCTAAATTAAAAGTAAACCACATCTCAAATCCAACTTGCTATCAATTTAATCTTCCAAACACACATACTGAATGTATTTACCAGTTACTTTATTCTCACCTTTATCTCTCTTGTAGCTTTCAAACCAAAGCCCTCTTCACCAAAGTTGGCTACTTCAAAACCTTCTGTAGATGCACCATTCTCTCTGGCCCACTTTATTAGATCAGTAAAATAATCTTCTCTTTTTCCGTCAAATATGACAGACAAACCTATGTGCACATTTGATGGCAAAGGGAAACACATGGTAAGCCTCCAACAGCATATTCATCAGTTTGCCACTGCAGTTCTACTGAAAAGACACCCAGAATTTATGTCTGTGATAGCTTGACAACGCAAGATGGAAATGTTTAATCTTAGTTAAGTAAGAGACAGAGTTCTCAGGCTACAAAAGAGACTTAGCAAAAGAAAGTGTTAGTGCAAGCATTAACTACTCACAGCCCTTTGGTGGTTTGTACTAACTGGGTCAGGTTGTGCAATACCAACCATTCTCTGCCAATTAATGTCTCACAGTCTCTGAGCAACCCAGAAGTGTTACTGGGCATAGTTCAACAAGATAATGAACTTATTTCATTTTAGACTCATGGGAACTCAAAGAACTCTCTCCTTAATGATGTTTTCATGGCACCATTAAAAAACCTATAGCACTGTTCCCAAGCATGTCTACATATGACTGTTTCAAGGAATTATGGAAAGCCTCTGAAATGGTGAAACTGGCAGATCATCTTGGTTCTCAAGGGACAGATAAGTTAACTGAAAGTTAGTCATGGCCTATACGTTACTAGAATGGTAGTATAAAACTTAAATGTTTACATTATTTCTTTGTTGAAATGTGTCTTCATCTTTTGCTGTGTAACTACCATACAGTACGGCTTCATGTTCAACTAAAAAGAGTTAGCTACTTACAGCAACATAACACAACATATTATATAAAATAAAGATAAAATTGACTGCATCAACTTGCACAGGTCCTCCATAAATCCCTTCTGAAGTTTTATGACCTGGCAGCCAATCTGACAATGAACAACAACAACAACAACAACAACAGCAACAACAACTGATTTATATACCACCCTTCATGACAACTTCATGCCCACTCCATGGGGCAGGGACCTATCTTTTGCTGTTTCTACTAAAACCATATATGTTGATATGCTATAACATAACAGTTCGCGAAAAGCAGCCTTAATTTTCTAAACACACACAATGCCTATTTTTTCCATCTTGTTAACAACTGATTATCGTTCACTCCAACAGCAAACAATAAATGCAGAGAAAGAGGCCCTAGAAACAAGGCAAAAGTTTCCACATAGCAGGGAACCTTCTTGTGAATGTTTCAACTTTCCTTCATTGCCCTTCCGGCTTCCTTAACAAGCATACAGTTTTTAAAAATTTCTGACAGCAGATTTGTTAGTGAAATCTTTAAGCAAGTAAAAAGACAAAAACTGGGCTACCCACAGAAAAAGCTGAAGCTTCTATGTTCTGGAAAGCTACCTAGATATGCAGGACCACAGTCTGCAAACTTTAAAAAAACCCCGCTCCAAATCACTTTGATGAGGGCTAGCATGCTGAAAGGTCAGGTAATACTGAATGTCTCAGAATCAATTAAACTTGCAACAACAACAACAACATTCAATTTATATACTGTCCTTCAGGACAACTTAATGCCCACTCAGAGTGGTTGACAACGCATGTTATTATTATCCCCACAAGAAATACCCTGTGAGCTTCTGCTGGCTTCAAGAGGAAGAGTGGGGAATCAGACCCGGCTCTCCAGATTAGAGTCCCGCATTCTTACCCACTACACCAAACTGGCCCTCTGAACATACTAAATACAAGAGAATAAAAACTTAATCTTATCAATTTCACATTTTTCAAGGCATGATTTCCTTGCAACAAATAGTGACAATCATTTTCAGTTTTGGTAACACCACAGATGCTTGCTCTAGCAGAGCTTTCTAATGCCTCTAGTCTAAAAGCTGAGTGTGTATGGCTTGAAACCTCTTTCACTGCTCAATAAATTAAACCTAAATTATCAGTGATAACTTGATCTGATCATTGTCTTGATCTGGCATATTTCTTTTTGATAAAAAAATTGTCCTAAGTGTACAAAGTATTATTTTTCAATGAACAGAAGTATCTACTTTTATTCCTTATTCTGAATAGAGCATGTTAATTAAAAAAGTATTATCTTAGTTCTACCACAAGATGACAAAAATAATCTCACTTCTACAAAAAGAAATACTAAAAAAATACAGGATGTATTCACAGCAGCAATTCTAAGGTGTACAGATATTTTTATATGATACAAAAAAAGGCTGAACACAAGGATCACCTCTAAAACAAAGGCTGGTTCCCACCCAAGGCACTCAGTAGCAAACACTGTGAAATGGGATTGCCATGGGCAGAGGCTCCGTACCTTACTCATGTACTAACAATGATTTTTAAGAGGAAACGTTCTCTCAAATATTATTTGGCTTAATATGCTATCCATCCTTATCCTCTGGAATCAAATGTCAAATGATTATATATACTACAGTGTTCTTTGCAAACACTGAACATTAGTGAGCATTAGCTAACTACTGAACAGTTTAACAGTTGTAGACTTACATTAGCTTTTGCCCAAGACCAACAGCGGCGTGTTTTAATAGAAAGTACTTACAAATATTATAAACATGAGTAGAAAATAGCCCCATATTTAGTGACTGGATATTTAACAGTACTTGAAAGTGGAGCTGTAAATTGAGTGCCATCATCCCTACCCTGCCGTCCAACAACACCGGTTGATCCTTTTCAAATACTTGAGTTCAGTAAGTGTGAGCCCTTTGAAAAACACTAAAGACTGCAATATTTCAAAGTTCAGAATGTGTATCAACTTCAGCTGCTGCTTTTTAAAGAATAATACTTCTGATCTTGAGCAACTTAAAAGTCTCTTTTCTCATTTACCTTTCTGCTTTTTACGGATTCTTTCAACAAGAGTTCGGATCTGCTGATATTCTTCCCACTCCTTTCCAGGACCTGCTGTTGGGCTGCTGCATTCTGGAAGCATAAATACAGAAGTAATGGACTGTTCAATTTCATTTAGCCTCCCCTCTTTTCTCAACATCAAGAGTATTAAATATGGATTGGTAGCTTTAATTTCATAACCTTCAGACAGGCAATCATACCCAAAACTTTTAAGTTTGTAGAAGACAAATGAATGACAAATTTCAGGACTCAGGGCTATAATGTGGTCAGATCACTCTAGTTTTCATTTTCAGGATGAGCTACGCGATTGAAATTAATTCAGCATTGCCTCTTTTCCACATTTATTCACATCCTCATCTGCCTCTGAATGTAAGGATATTAAACTTACTCTGTAATAATTCACTAATTAGATTCAGCATTTCTTTAGGCGAGACCACCGCTGCAGCTCCAGTACCCGACTTCTGAGTTTTCACTCTGCTTTTCTTCCCCATCTTCCAACTTGAAGAAAATAGTAGTTAAATAAGAAAGGGTTTTCTACTACCATACAAGTATCAGTTTTGTACCACACACTCCACCATATTAAATATCTTGCAAAGAAGGGAGGAGAAAGAAGATAGAAGTCAGAAAATATTTTTAAAACTCTGAAGAAAAAGACTGATATATTCCAGAACTTTTTTTAAAAAATTGTCACTTGTTATCATCTACAACTGAAGCACACATTAAAGTATCCATGTATATCAGGATAAACTCCAGTAGCACAATACATCTGATAGTTTATCACACAAATGCCTGCATCAATAAATATCTAATCTATCTTCAAGTACTGAATAAATTGGGTTTTGATCCCCACCCCCGCTCCATTAAGGCAGATGCTCAGTAACAAAACAGGAACTAATGCTACAAGAATAATCTGCAGCAGTAAAACATTTGATGACATAAAGCCTGTCAGAGAATATCAGATTTACTCCTGATTTGTAAATTTGGAAATGAAGATCCATTGATTTCCACAGAATTTACACTTATATATTTAAGGCTGGGATGTGAGTTTAGGATAAATGGTGCGTCCTATGCAAACAACATCCACCATTTAGAATGTTTTATTCTGCTTATCATGTTAATCTTATCTTAAACAGAAATCTGTGGAAAACTACAGATATCTTTTCTAAGCAAAAAACCCCCTGTCAATGATAAATATGTTCAGTTACATACAGCAAAGTCACATATCCAAATATAGAGGATCCAACTAACTTGGCACAAAGTAACATGTAAAAACAGTGACAGCAAGAGTTTAACCAATCTCCCACTCTAAATCTTGCTGGCAAAGATGTTCTGTTGTATTCAGCTTTGAACTTCTGTTCCACCCAAAATCTCTCCTTGATGAGATGCAAACATATTCTCTTTCTTCCCACACAGTAGTTTTAGGAAACAAAAAATGCACTTACAATATTTTCCCTCAAAAGGCACTCACTTTGTAGTAACTTCTCTTGATAAAAAATAACTGTCTGAAGAAAGATTTCTTAAATATATCTACAAGTTCATTAGTATATGGTTTGGCGATCCTGTTTATTACCTATGCTCCTATACAATGTGAAGTTTGTAATTTAAGACATCATGAGGCACACATGACATCTGAAGTATGAGAACCAAATTATTCCAAAATACTGCTATGATTTGACATGATTAATAATGAACACCAACATAAAAAACTGCTAAAGGAGTGGCTGTAAATTTAAATGCAGGTACATAATTTTTTTGCTGGCATTCAAATTTGAGTACATTTTCAAGAGTTATTATATATGGAATGACATTTTACCATAGAATAGGAATTACAAACGATTTGGCTCACTGTGGTACAATTCTCATCTCTAATAGAAGAAAGGAGAGCCCAAGCAAAGCAAATAATTGGACGATACTTCCAAATAGGAGGCATGCAAAATTCACGAGTTGCAAAGCAATCTGTACTAAGCACGTTGCCACTTTGAATCTACCCAGTTACATGCAATGCTTCAGTGAAGAGCACAAAACAAACAACTGACCAAGTATACATTATTCACTGTGTCAAACAGAAGAGCAGAAAACCTAGTAATTTAGAGACTATATTATTAGTTAAAACTTAGAAGGCCAGCAACACTGGTTACTTGCTGCACCAGAGCAAGATTCTAATCATCTCATGAAATTCTTCATCTATCCAACTTGGGCTTGGACTAGCCAAGATCACTTACTGAAGGCTTTCATGGAACTGCCTCAGATACTCCTCTGCTGGAGTTTTGGATAAAGAAAAATTATTGCAGGAGCTCTGTACCTGAAAAGTACTGCAGCTCTAAATTAATTGATGGAAACAACCTAAAAAAATATGGTACAGAATGTATCTATAGAAAGTAGACTTACTTACTCTTTATATTAACACATATCTCCTAATGTGAGTCTGCTCCCATTTTTAACACCCTATAACTACACATAAAGTGGAATATGAAGTTAAGAATTCACAGGCATGCTACCTTTAAGAAGTTTCTAAAAACAGGTTAAATTCTACCACTAGATAAGAGTTGGATGGGATCCCTTTGGAAGCTGACAGAGATCCTAGAACAAATATTTTGTAACTGTTCTGAGTCTTTTGGACATAACTAGATAAATCCCCAACTTTTCCTCAACACATTTCTAACGTCTTTCAAAGTCCACACTAGGTTAAAGTTAATTATTTATGGAGTACAAGATCTGAGGTCATTATTTTTGAAGAAAAAGAACAGCTTTTAACACTCCAAGCTCATTTGCAAAAACTAAGTAGGCTGCACGGCATAAAAGCTTACCAAAAGATGTAATCTAAAGCATTACTTACATGTTCAACTAGTGTGCTGCTGTTCCTTTGCAGACAAGCAAGACTGTATTATATTTTGCATATACTGCCAAGAGTTGAAAGCAACACCTAAGTCAGGCAATGCTTGGAAGTCCTGAGATTCTCCTGGTTATGGAGAAGAGTTTGAATACATACAGAAAAATCCTTTAGACTCCAAAACCAAGAAGAGGACGTAGTAACCAAGGAAAATCCAAAAGAAAGCAGTTTGATTAAACACAAGACATGGCCTCCAATATTCGCCATTCCTTATGAACATAACTGCCTCACTGAATTCAACCAAAAGCCCATCCAGGCCAACCTTGTCTAAATAGGGGCCTGTCAGATGGCCTTGGAAAGCTCACAACAGGATATGGTCATTTCTAGCTAGTCTCCAGCATTTGACAGAGATGTGCTGCCATCAAACATGGAGGTCCCTTTTTTCTTGTGGCCAATTGCCAGTAATCTACAAATCTGTGTTGCATTTTTATATGTTGCTTTGGGTGCTGCTATTGTAAAGTATGCAGGAATTTAGGCCACCAGCAACAGCCAGTATATGTTGCAATCTCCCCAAATTAGTACATGGGCTGATGTAACTGAGTCATGAAGCTGTTCCTTCATCTTCCTTTCACAAAGGAACTAGATGTTCACAACACATAGATTTAATCAGAAGCTTTATCTTACAAAAATTCTACTGGGGGTAACTATCACAGCAGATGACAGTTATGCCTACAACTCAAACTCGCTCTTCTCATAACAACTTAAACTGACCTATAGAGCAGCAAAGCCTTCTTCAGATCTGAAGGAATAGGATTTTCTCTCACTAGGCCCATACACTAGAAACGTGTATTGTCTTGGAACATACAGCATATGGTAGCTTTGTCATTGCCACTGTTTTATCTTTTACATTTTAATGTTTTATATATTGTATGTTACCCGAGTGCTCAGCAGAAGGAACAGAAACTGATAAAAATAAACCTCGGATCTGTTGTGCTTAAAAATTACATGTAACGCACAATCTACAATTAAAATGAATGGGAAATGTGATATTAATTACAGTAATTCCAAGAAGGTCTCTGGAGAAGCAATGTATACATTTATTTGCTAAATAAATTGTAGATTACAGTCATAGTACTCTAATGCAAAAACACACCTAAAATCCAATAATATGAAGTAAGTAATGTCTTTCCCCTAGTAGTAACTCCCTAAAAGCAAGTGCACTTTTCCAAATTTTATGTTCCTGACAAAGTCTCAAAAATTATTAACAAAGTACCTACATCTACAGCCAACAAGGTGTAGTGTGGTTGGCGCATCTGACTAGGACCTGGGAGACAGAAGATCTCCAGAGTTAGTCGATCTGAAAAGTCTTTAGCAAAATCAGATACCTAACATATTAATCTGCTAAAACCACTGAGCAGTACATGCTACAGGCACCTGCAGAACAAGGAATAAGTTTAACAGGTCAAGCAGATGGCATAACCAAACCAGCTATACTATGTGCCATTAAACAAAAATAGACCCAAAGAATCACCATTTTTAGTAGTATGTGGTCTCTCTCTCTCTCTCTCTCTCTCTCTCTGTGCTGCCTGTGCACATCAAGTTGGGCTGAAAGATGCTAGGTGAACAAAGGTTTCACCAAATGTGAAAAAGCATCTATGTCAAAAGCTGACAACTGAGAACTTCAGTTAAGATGCAATTCTGTTATCAGAACTCTTAAGCAGACAGCAGATACAATGACCATCGATCTCCACAGAAATACAGCAACTGAGAACAGGAAAATATGGGCAAAGGGATCTTAGCAAGAAAATAAATCAGTTATCCACATACACCCTCCACCAGCACTCTGCCCAGATAATACATAGAAAATGGAAAAATGTAGCAAGGTTACAAAAAAAGGCATTGCAAAGGAAAACAAAACATGAATGCCTCAAAAGGGACAGTTTAAAGTGGGTGGCCATGTTAATCTGCATTTAAACAGCAGGATCCCTTGGGAGTTTTGACTCTTGAAAGTTTGCACCCTGAAAATCTTGTTGGCCTCTAAGGTGCCATTGGACTCAAATCCTGCTGTTTGAAAGGGATGGTGATGAAACTGCTTAATTAGAACGCAAAGTTTAAACATCAAAACTAATTCAGTGAATCCCTAGAAATATGACTGTTGCAGGTTAAACCAAGAAACGGGAACTTTAAGTTGGTATGACAAACAAGGAATAGAAATAGCTTCTAGTGTTTAGAATGAGAAAGTAAGCATCCAGTACAGGGATAGCTTATGCTAAAACAAGACTCAAACAGGATGAAAAAGCTTCATCTTTAACTCTAACTGGAGGAAAAGGCAGAAATGGAACTACCACATACACAAACAGGAGTAACTTCTGAAGAGGGAACTCTTAGAAAACCAAGGCAGACCTGGACAATATGAAGTCTGAGAGAGAAATGGAACTGGCATTGTCAGAAATGGGCTATCATTGCACGCACAAGGACTATGGAAAGGAGCAGCAAAACTGAGGAATTACTGTGAAAATTTAATTTGGTGACAGTACCAGTAATAAGTAAGAAAACCTTAGGTCAACTCAGGTGCTTCAACTAGAAAAGAGTGCAAAGGTATAAGAAAAGGTATAAGATAAAAATGAGAACTAAATACTAAGGGAACAGGATTTAAATAAAAAGCAATTAACAGAACTAAATGAACAGAAACTCAGCAAGGAATGATGGGAATCAGGGAACTGGGCCATGGGAAAAGATTATAGAAGAAAACATGCAAAGTCAAGACAAAAAAGATAGCAGAAATGTAGACTGGGAGATTTTTACGGCACAGCAGTGGTTTGAGTTAAGCCTTAGTGAATGTTTGGATACAATGATAATCAAAAAGATAAAGAGATGAAAGACAATAAACCCAGGAGGAACAGTGAGCTGGACAGGGCAACTGCACTCTAGCCATTATTATCAAATAAGGGCATCAGAGAAAGAAAAAGCCAGAACACTGAACAGAACTGACAGACAATAGACAGAAGCAGCAATTTGGGCTTGGATCAGGGGGAAAGCATGTGGGACACAAATGACAACCTTAGAAATGAAGAAAATTCATTGTGAAAATGGGAAGTAATATTGTCCATTTCTATTTAAAAGAACTTCTACCCAATCTACAAGGTGGCTAGTAACACAAACAACATACACGCTTGAGTCTCTGTAAAAAAGAAAGACCATAAGCAAAGTACATAAATAATAAACAAACAGAACGATAGAAGTGGGTAAAGGGAAAGAAAACAACAGCATTGCAATTACAGCTGCAATTTTCTGCCTGCTTGTTCGGGAGCAAGTTAGACTGAATTTACCAGGACCAAAGCCAAAGTAAACAGTTACAATGGCCTACATCTTGTGTCATTCCCCAATCGTTTCCACTATCACTCTGGGAGTAATCCCCCTCAGGCCATTTAGCCCTGTGATGATTACTTCTAAGCAGTATCTTTGAAATGACCAGAATTAGAATGAGTTTGATCAGAAATTGTTATTATAAGTACCAGAAATAATGCAAACACCTAGAATTAAGCTGTAGTAGTAGTAAAAACCTAGAGGGCGACCTCCTTTCATATTGTAAAACAAGACTGCAGACAGCAACAGTGGGGGAGGGCCGAGGGTCGTAATGAACGAACATGGTGTTATGAACGTGTAAACAGGGAGATGACTGCAAGCAAGAGCGGAAACAGATACGTGACTGGAGGGTCACCAGCTCCAGGTTGAGAAATTCCTGGAGATTTTGGGGGGTGGAGCCTGGGGAGGGCAGGGTTTGGGGAGGGCCCTCAGCGGGGTCCGCCCTGCTAAGCAGCCATTTTTCTCCAGGAGAACTGAACTGGCTATCTGGAGATCAAATGTAATTCCGGGAGATCTCCAGGCACCCACGGGAGGTTGGCAAGCCAAACAGACACACAGCGCGGGCCTCTTCAGCGCATGTCTACCCCCGCAGCTACGAGGAGCCTACCAGATAGGGAAGGAGAAGGGGAGGAATAGGAGTCAGGCGCTGGGGTCGGAGCAGGCCCCCCGTCTGAGGAGGCGTGCGCGTGAGGGAAACGGACAGGGCCCTCCCCCTCCTCCCCCCATTTACCTTTCAACGGCGACCACTCGGCACCAACCCTCCCCCCACAAGACAATTCCTCTCACCGGACGGCGCTGCCCGGGATGGGGGGAGGGGAAAGAGGGGGGTGGGGAGAGGCGGTGGCGGCAGCAAAGCCAACCACAGCCCCGCCGCGCGCACGCGCAAACAGACGCTCGCGCCCTCACTACTCAGCCGCCTGCGTTTTGGCCCCGCCTACTCCCCCTCCTGTCAGTCCGCACTTCCGACGCCGCCATTGGGTCGCCTTTGAGCGGCCGGCCAATCACCGCCGCCGCCTCCTCAGTCTTTCTCACCTACGGCCGAGCTGGGCGTGAGAGGACGAGAGGGGGGAATTGCATCGATATACACACACGCATACGACAGTTGGCCGCGAGCGGGAGGGGAGAGGGTGGAGGGGGGATAAGAGAATTCCGATTGGTGAGAATTCTGATTGGCCTACCCATCGGTTTCACGTCGCATCGCTCATTGGCTGAGGTGAGCCACCAGGCGGGTGGTTCCTTTACTTCAGGGACACCCTATTAGGCGGTGTCGAGGGAAACGGAGCCCTCCCTCAACCCTTCCAACCACAATCCCGAATTGGACAAGAAAGGGGGCGGGGCTTAGGGCCAAGCCCGACTTCTGATTCGCAAGATAAACATCGCTCGTCCCTGCGCGCGCGCTCGTGATGTCTGCCTACCAGACGTTCCTCCTCCCCCTTTCTCCTCTTCGTGCGCCGACGTGATGACGTTGACAAACGGGTTTTGGGCTGCCTCGGCTCTTCCAAGATGGCGCCGCGCAGGAGGAGTCGTTGAGGGGCTGTGGGGGAGATTCTGCCGCTTGGGTCGCCTCCGTGAGCGGCCCGGGAAGCGGCGACGGAAGGAAGTGATCGAACGGTTGGCTCGCCTTTCGTTACTCCTGAGGGAAGGAAGTTGAGTAAGGAAGGCTTTGACGGGTGAAAGCCGTGATGGGAGAGGCGGTGGAAAGAGGGCTGAAGGAAACGCATCTTTTGTTCGTGTTTCATGTTTTGTGTATAATACGCGTCATATCGAATCTGTACACACCCGCACTGGCTCCAGGGTATCTTGAGGCGTTTTACCTGAGCGGGGCAATAATCTGTCTGGAAGAGCGGTTAAGTGCAGTTATTGTTATAGCCTTGATTCAGGAAGGCTTTTGCTGGAGGAGATTTTGTTAGGGTTCAACATACCGCTGGCCTCCTGCAGCAGCAAACTTAAATACGTCGTTGCAGTGTTGGTTTGGAGTAGAACAGCTAGATTAGATATATTGTCGAAGGCTTTTACAGCTGGAGAAGATGGTTATTGTGGATTTTCCGTGGTCTTGGCATTGTAGTTCCTGATGTTTGGCCAGCAGCTGTGGCTGGCATCTTCAGAGGTGTAGCACCAAAAGACAGATCTCTCAGTGTCACAGAGATCCTTGACAAGCAGCTGATCATTTAAACAGCACATGCCCATTTAAACTGTGGGTGGGACTTGGCTGGCCAGCAGGAACTCCTGGCCAGGCAGCCAAGCTCCACTGTTTAAATGATCAGCTGCTTATCGGGGATCTCCCCCCCCCACAAGCAGCTGATCAGTGGGTTTAAATGGCCCTTTCCTTGCAGCTGCAAAGTGGCAGGGAAAGGGGCATTTAAACCCCACGAACTATGAACCACACGGTTCATTTTTTTCACAGTTCATGCCCACTTCTAGTGAATAGCTGATTGCAGTGTTTATGAAACTGAGGATTTTTTTAAGCCAAAATATTACCCTGAAAAGGCATATCCAACCATAGTTTGCATTTGAAGTCTCAGATGTCTTTACTTGTTTCACAATGACATTGGTGGCAATCCATAAACGCCTCTGTACTTGAAGTTTTCTTTGCTGACTGCTGACCCACCTGTACAGGAACTGAGGGGTCCTGCTGTGAGTGCTCACCATACCAGTCTGTTTAGTAACAGGCATTTTACTAATTATTTGTGAGCTTCAGGAAGGATGGGAACAGAGTTGGAATATCCAACATCCATAGCTTTTTGAATGTTAAAAAGAAAGTGCTAGAGCCTAGAAATGCCTGAGGGGACATATGTATGTCTCTGGGGTCACGTAGAAAGCAGTTTCCTCCTCACCCTCCAAATAATGAGAATTTTCTCTTTTTTTGGTATATTTAACTTGATGTGAATGGAAGGAAAACTCAAAATTTTAACCTCAAGTGTTTTTTTCTCTCCCAAGGCTCTGAAGTCACCATATGAAAAGTAACCCTTGGAAAATTGATTAAGGAGCAGCTATTCTACATCAAAATATGAAGGAGAATAAAGAAAACTCCAGCCCTTCTGTAGCGTTGGCAAGCTTGGACCACACAAAGCCATGCTGGTATTGGGATAAAAAAGACTTGGCTCATACACCATCACAGTTAGAAGGACTTGATCCAGCTACTGAGGCAAGATACCGCAGGGAAGGTGCCCGGTTTATATTTGATGTAGGAACCCGCTTGGGACTGTATCCTTTGAACTTTACAGTGCACATTTTTATTAGCACTCTTGCACCTTAGTTTAAGAAACTATTTGTAAAATGCCTGAATGCCAGCAATATTTCCATAGAATCGTTTAAATGAGCTTGCATTTAGTAACCAGAAACTGAACAGTTAACTACTTCAATTCATTTTCACTTTAATATCTTATTGTTAATAAAAGTACATGCATTTTGAATTTGGTTTTATTAGGGACGTCTCTGGTATATTTTCAATTGATGAACAACCCATATTGTTAGCTAACATTGTAACTCCCTGCAGAGGAAAATATTTCACAATTTAGAAGTTATTTTAAATAGGTTAGTTTCAGGGGGGTAGCCGTGTTAGTCTGCAGTAGATGAGCAAGATTTGGGTTCAGGAGCACCTTAAAAACCAACTAGATTTTCAGGGTATGAGCTTTCAAGAGTCAGAGCTCACTTCTTCAAATATGTTCATAGTGCAATCCTAAGCAGAGTTAAACTTGTCTAAGCCCATTGTAATCAATGGGCCTATACTGGAGTAACTCTACTTAAGATTGCATTGCTAGAAGTGAAGTAGAAGGTGGGAGGGCTATTCAGAGCACGGGTATAAGGTATAATAATACCGTAATTAGCTTGATAGAGTTGGGTTGTGAAAAGCAGAAAATCAGCATCTGTAGTGAGAAAAGAATCCAACATAGGTTATACCTTGTTGTCGTAGCATCTTGTAGAGCTCTGCAACCCTATATTTACCTGGGAGCAAATTCTGTTGAACTTAATGGTATTTACTATACCTGTTTCCCATTGTTCCTAAATTAAATAAGAGTCTTCAATCTATTTGGTAGATTAAAATGTCATGCTATGGATATCTGTACAGAGAGGGCACTCATATTATCATTGTGTTCAAAAATACGAACTCAAGCAGTTATTTTTCTAACACGTTTAAGAAAATAGTTAAGAACATTATAGACTTGTATTAATCTGCAGAGGTGTTTTGATGCATCATTCAGTTTTGTGAGAGGTTAGTATTTATATTTAATGTGAGTAATATGTAAAAATCCTTATTGTTTGATTCAGACATTATGATACTCTGGCAACTGGAATAATTTATTTTCATCGATTTTATATGTTCCACTCCTTCAAACAATTCCCAAGATATGTAAGTATAAATCAGTTGTTGTTTGAAAAGTACCTTTAGCATTTTGAAGTTTAATTTCATGTGTTGAATTTGAGCAACATCTTTCTGTTTCAGTAACTACAACAATAATAGACTTTGGGTGTTACCACCTGTCATACAATAAACTTCCTTTAGGATGACTTTACTTACATCCTTTATGCTCAAGTGTGCCAGTTTAATTAATAACTCTTGTAGTGCAAAATCCTACCCTTACTTTGACCCTGTATCTCCCCCTTTTCTTTCTGTACCCCTTTTATTTTGAAAATATTTTACAAAATAATTTTTTTTAAAAAAAGTGTGCCAGTTTAAATTTCAGGCAGGAGGGGATTTCAGTAGGCTTGAGCGGCGAGATTCTCCGGAAGATCTGGTTGTTGAAAATAAAATGTTGGACTTTGCCCTGACTTGGATGGCCCAGGCTAGCCTAATCTTGTCAGATCTCAGAAGTAGAGATGGGCATGGAACGAAAAAAACCTGAACCGGTTCGTGGTTCATTAATTTCCATGGAGCCTGGAACATGAACTTAACGAACTCACCCAATTTCCAAACCGGTTCAGGGGGAGGGCCCAGGACAGCCCCCTTCATGCTCAGAGAAAAAAGCACCCTTTTCCCAAATACCTCCCCAGTCAGTAAGAAAAACAAGAAAGCAAGAGAAAAGAAAATATGTTTTTCAGCTCCTTTTCCAGCAGCCAGAAGTTCAGGCCGAAGATCCAAGTTCCAATCCCAACACCACAGTCAGCCACCAAGCTCTCCTCCCTCTCCCACTCTAGAGAAACTGAAACCAGGAATCACACAGTTTCCCCTATTTATGGAAAAAGCCAAGAGATTGAACAACACAGGAGCACTCTGGTTGGCAGAAAAACCTGCCTAACATGGTTTTGGAAGGAAGAGATTGGTGTTACCATGGCTGCTGAAGGCCCATCTCCTCAGTTGCCTTGGAGATTCTAACCCTCCCCACTTTTCCTGGCTGGATAAGCCAGAGTGGGAGCTCTCTAGTTTGCAGGGAGAGCTGCTAATCAAGCCTGGAGGCCTCAGATTGGGGGCAAACTAAAGACTGCCACTGTTGCCTGGGCGAGGGAGAATTTGGTGCCAAAAGTGTCCGAACCAGCAACAGAATGGTAAGAAAAGTTCGTTTGGTTTGGAAAAACGCGGTCCCATGGAACATGTGGTTCTTTGACTATGTACTGGCCGTTCCATACAGAATTTTGTTCCATAGTTCGTTTTGTGCCCATCTCTACTCAGAAGCTAAACAGGGTTGGGTCTGGTTAGTACTTGAATGGGAGAACACCAAGGAAGTCTAGGGTTGCTATGCAGAGGCAAGCAATGGCAAACTCATCTGTGTGTCTCTTGCCTTGAAAACCCTATGGAGTCTCCATAAGTCATCAGGAGCTTGATGGGACTTTATACTTACACAGATGGACATTTGGTCTCTAACAGGCAAGTCTTAGGTTAAGATTTAAATAGCTGCTTTTTGATGTATTCAATATTGTGAAAAATAGCAGGCTGGAAGCAGTGGAGTTGAATGCAGGATGTGTGTAGCTGTTTGCTGTGTTCCCTCCTGCCAGCAGCCTCTTTCAACCCTGGAAAGTTAATCCATGCAATTTCCATAATCCTGGGTCATACTGAGAGAGAGAAAGGAGCATTCCTTCTTCCACAAGTACAGGAGAGAAAGGAGGGACATTGCATCTCCTTCTCCTGCTCCTCGATGCAGTCTCCCAGCCAGTGTGGATGTCGGTGCATGTGGGTCACACAACTCCAGGACCCCAGTCCCATTTGCTAGGGGAGGGAGAACTGGACAATAATCTGCATATGCTGGTGCCTTCTGCTAACAAATTACTGGATCCACTCTGGTGTGTATAAGCAACATTTGTTAGTTATTTTAGCTAAGGAGCTTGAACCTTTGGCATGCATTTGTTGCTGCAGAAATCACATCCTTATATTAACTATGTGTAAAAACACTGAATGGGCTATAAATATAGATGATTCTGAAGAATAATCACCTGTGGCTTCGAACAGTGAGAATGAGCCGCCCATGGCACTTTATGAAGACTGTACATGCTTTCCCAGAGAACCTGCTGATTTTACAAACACAACAGTTTCTATTGTGTTATGTGAAGCAGAATATAGGACAAGTTGTGGTTCACAATTGAGGTTTCCTGGCCTAGTCAGTCCAAGAGTCTGTTAAATTAATCAGTACTTCATATAAGTCAACATATTTGCATTTGAACCAAAGTTTTTCCAGTTGACAAGCATTGACCTAGATAAACTGCTTTGTGGGGGGCAGCAGTAAAATGGTACTTGACAGTGTAATATAAACTTAATATATGTTGATTCCGCACACATTGGATAATGCACTTCCAATCCTCTTTAGAGACCATTTGGAACTGAATTTTTCGTGTGTGAAACAAAAAATCCACTTCTAAACTATTGCTAAAGCGCATTAAAAGTGCATTATCCAACATGTGCAGAATCAGCCATGGTTAATATGTGAATGGGTGTATGACTGATATGTATGACTGTATTTGAATGAAGTGTAAAAATTAACCTAGGAAAGCAAGAAAATTTTCCCTTTGAAATTGTGTAAATACAACTTTCTGAAGAAATCTTTTTTTGATAGGTGACTGGAGCTTGCTGTCTTTTCCTAGCAGGGAAAGTTGAAGAAACACCCAAAAAATGTAAAGATATCATCAAAACAGCTCGTAGTTTACTAAATGATGTACAGTTTGGACAATTTGGAGATGATCCAAAGGTAAACTGATGTGTGCTAAAGATTGTTTTGGTTAAATCGTCACAATGCAGCCCTAATACTGTGGTCTGTGGGTGTTCAGCACATGGTTTCGGTGGTGCTCCTGGAATTACATTGATGAATGTGATGCCCAGGATAGAACGAAGTATAAATTATTTTTTGTATAATTTTGACAAGTTGGTAATTAGCAACTAAGAAATTTCAGTTGTGTGTTTTTTGATAGCGTATCCATCACATGTTGTTTTCCAAGACAATGTGTATTTCAGTGCTTGTGTTGTTCTCCTGTTGCATTTGCCTGTCTTTTCAGCAAAGAAATAATCCACTGCACAGGGGAAGCAGTGAAACTGGCCACACAGAGTGCAGCCATATGCATACAGTAAGCAAACTGGAAAAAATAAACTTTTGTCACTTATTTCTTTGTTGTAGTAACTTATAGACATTTGTTAGTCACAAGCCTTCAGACCACTGAGTCACAAAGGTGATTTTTACAAAATTATCGTGTGTCTTGCAGGTTACTATTAATATATTATTTTCTTAGTTTAGATCTGAATAATTTGTTAAACGACATACGCATTGTTGGATTGTTTACTGTGCTCCTACTGTGAGCCGCTTTGGACATATGGAAGCTTCCAAAAGTTCTCATGGGCAGCTAGCCTAGACTATGTTCTGATTTTATATTGTACCAAATGCTGTAGATCCAAAGCCTCAGGCCATCCACATTCTCGGTAGAAGATACTGCCATCACTCCCTCTGTAGTGCTAAGAAGAGGGTCTTTGGGGGATATGCATCACCCAGAAGCACTGGGATTTATTTCGAGCTAAGAAGCCCCTGCCACACTCTGGCTGGATCATTAAAGTAGCAAGTTTTTTCATGCTCCTGCCAGTCTTTTACAGCTATTAAGGGGCTAGCTTGCTGTCCTACTTTGTAACAAGTTAAATGACCAAATAAATAATGGGAAAAATGAAACGTACAGAAGAATTGGCATTAAAGAGTTCTGCAACTCCCAGAGTACGTCTTTGTTTCAGGTTTGACTTTGGCTGTTGAAAGTCATTCCAGAAATAATTGAAGGCAAGATGATCCATTTGTTTCCTAATAGCTAACATTTGACTGCACGCATGTGCAGTTTCACTCTTTCCCCAGAACTGTGCAGCAATAGCATGTTTTATTTATTCCTTCCCCCGCCCCCCCACTTAAAAATGTGGTTGTGCAGCATGGATCAGCAACTGAATTTGCTGACAGAGCACCTTGTAGCTGATGAAAAGTGGCTTTGGCTCTTGAAAGCATACATCAAAGTAAATTTGTTAGCTCTTAAGGTGCTATGAGAGGTTGCTGCAGTCTAGGACTATAGAAGTAGGCAAACCTAGAGATGGCTTCTCTGAAATTAATGTAAATGAGAAATGTAACATGTTGGTCTTTTGGCATAATATAGTCTTTACCCCCTCCCCCCCATGACTATTAGGAAGAAGTTATGGTTTTGGAGAGGATCTTACTACAGACGATAAAATTTGACTTGCAAGTGGAGCACCCCTATCAGTTTCTCCTTAAATATGCCAAGCAGTTGAAAGGTAAGTAAATAGTTGGTATGTAGATCTGGGGTGTGCAATATGTAGTCCGACTGAGCCCCATTGTGCAACCTGTACCTGGATTCCCCCACTCCCAAGTTTGTAAGGATTGGCAAGAAGTTTGAATGAAAGGTAGATCAGAAGGCTGATGCACAACTGGGAACTGGTGCGCTGATCCCTCCGCCCCCATCCCTGATGGACCTGCGCACACAGAGTTCTTTCATAGAGATTAAAATCCCCTAGATCAGATGTTGCGAGGAGAGCGATGGGAGGACAGAATGCAGCTCACCCACCCACAAACTGGCAATACTTTACCGTTTTTGAAAACTGTTTGCACAAGCCCAAGTACATGCTTGTGTACATGCTTGCCTAATTAGTTGGGAATATCTGCAAGTATACTTCCATGTGAAGCCTCTGCTCCCTGAGAGTGTGTGTAATTCTTTCTCCTCAACAGTGTATAAGCCAACAAAGTCCCGTATTCGTCAGAGTTACGGATTACCAGCACATGCTATGAGTGAGACTGAATTCTAAGTAAACATGCACAGGAATGACTTACGTATCTACTAGTCACCAAGTTTGTCTTAATGTAGTAATTTTTAAAAATCTGCACACAGGTGATAAGAACAAAATTCAAAAACTGGTTCAGATGGCGTGGACGTTTGTAAATGACAGGTAAAGGCACTCCTCCTTCCAGTTATGTGCTGATTTTTGCTAAAAATAATACTTTTTAGTAGTTCTATCACATACTTGAACTATTAATTAAACTTGTGTCGTTATAGATATTTCAAAGCACCTTCTCCAGATTTTGCTTTTTCAGCTTCTTAGAGTACTTATGTAATTGTTTATTTTATTTATATCCTGCTTTGCCCCCCTAATCAGGACCTAACATGGCTTTATCACATCCTTCTCTGTGCCTTCACATCCTTCCCTCTACCTCCATTTTATCCTCACAACAACAGCCTTTTGAGATAGGTTAGGATGAGAGATTGTGATGGGCCCAGGGCCACCCATCAAGCTTCTGTGGTAGATAGGGTTTCCAGGTGCTCTCTTGTGGCAGGCAAACTCCTGGGGGTTCACCAACTTGCCTGCCGATCTGCCAGTGGTAGGCAGGAGGTGGCAAACTCCTGGAGGTTGCCCGCCACTGGCAGACACCTCAGGAATGCGCACCACACACACACTCCCAACAGGTATGGCAGTGTCACTTCCAGAGGTGACATCATCGCGCTGGCTGCAGGAGCACTCCTGTACTTTGCTTGGGGCTGATTTGGGCCAAATCGGCCCCGCGTGGAGTGCAGGAGCGTTCCTGTGGCCAGCGTGACAACGTCACTTCCGTTGGTGATGTCATGAAGCAGGCGCCGGAGTGCGCATGAAGAACACCTTGCTGCTGGCACGAGGTATGTGCCAGGCCCCCCTCTTCCTAGTGGGAGGGTATAGGGACCTGGCAACCCTACCAGTAGAGCAAGAATTCAAACTGGTTGTCTCAGGTCCTAGTCTGACTCTAAACATTATGTCATGCTGGCTCTCATTGGCCCCAAATTGCAGTGAAATATAGCTAAAGCCTGGTGCAAAGTCCATCATGGGGAAGAGGCCACTGTTTTGCACTAAATGGGGATGCTTTTACACTGCCAAGCATTGTTTTATAGCACCTGGAAATAAGAGGTGGGCAAAGGCACTTGACTTTAGACCTTTCTGAGAATCATTAAAATTACTCATTGCTATTGCAAAAACAAGCCCAGACAGTGAGATTTGGGTGAGAGTGATCACCTTGCCCTACAACAAAGTATGCCTAAAACATTCCATGCTGTTGCCGTCTCTAACTATTTGTAGACACCTTCCCTAGGCATCTTGTTCTGTTTATTGTTTTTGTGCAGCCTAAAAGGATGCCTGTTGTACTGGAGTGTGTCCCAGTTGACTTGAGTGTGGCTGGAATTGCTCCTAGTTTAGCGTTCTAGCTTGCATTAAGAAGACTGTACATATCTGCACCTGAACCTCATTATAAATTGTTCTGTGCTTTTCTGAAACAATCTTTCAATTATGCCCCTTCCCCCTGGTTGATAATAGTCCTGTGGAGGAAACAAGATCAATAATAGTATGTGTCTCCTCCCCACGACTACTTGGAGGTTTATTAGTGGAGATAACAGTTTACTTTGGGGAAGTGGTACCAGAGGAAAGGGTTACTTCCTTCCTCCTCCTCACAGCATCATTTCCCCAATCTTCAAAATAGCTATGTGAGGCTACTGTTCAGAACAGCAATAACAAACCACCGATTCCTGGATCTTCATGTTGTCTGGCTGCATCCTCATTTTCTGTGACAGGCATTACAGGGTTTTCATACAGAGTGTTCGATTTACTAGTGACGGTAAATCAAGCACTCTGCATTGCTTGAGTCCTTGGGAAATGTGTCTCATAATTCTTGTTTGTGTTTTTCCAGTCTGTGCACTACATTGTCGCTGCAGTGGGAGCCAGAAATTATAGCAGTTGCTGTGATGTATCTGGCCGGCCGCTTGTGCAAGTTCGAAATTCAGGAGTGGACCTCAAAGCCAATGTACAGAAGGTGGTGGGAGCAGTTTGTCCAAGATGTACCTGTTGATGTCTTGGAAGGTATTTGAAGCATTTGCTGTCCAAATGTTTTTTATCTGAATTGTTCTCCTCATTGTACCCTTCTGGTATGAGCCAATTTGTCTAAATCCAGAATGTAAAGTTTAAATACGCTGAGACTACTTCAACTCTTGTTTACAACTTGCACAGCGAAAATATAATTCCGTGCAGCTTGTTTACTTTTATGTAACGATTATAATCCTTTTGTTTTTGTGCACACACATGGAAAGCTTGTGTCCCTTCAGTATGGTTTAAAAGGACCCACGCCCAAAGACGTTACCTATGGTGTAGTTTGCAACATCCATTCAGAAAATATGCATTGCACCAGATACCAGAAAATTAGTTTCCTGCAGGATCTCAGGAAGTGCTTTGAACACTTTTTGCCAAACATAGCAGTCAGTGTTGGGTTTTTTTTTGTTCATGATACCTTCAAGTAATTCTCTAATGAAGATCTTCTCTATTACCTCCATTATCTGCTTGCCTTGGCCTTGATAGGGCACTCTGTCTGTTCGCACAGAGGGCTCTGACTTCTCAGCTGGAAATCATTTTATCACTCATCCAATCTGCCTTTGGCCATTCATACTGGTGGTCCTGGTAATTTTGGCTCCTATAAAATGGGACCAAATTGTTCTAGAGAAGGTTCAGTGTGGGATAGTCTTGCTGTAAAGCAGACTGCATGTTGTCTGAAATGTTAATTGTTTCTTGGGAGGGGCTGTAGCTCTATGGAAGAGCATCTATTTTTCATGCAGAAGGCCCCAGGTTCAGTCCCTGATATCTCCATAAAACCATTAGTTATAGTGAACTTCATTTTAAAGTAGACAGAACTTTCAAGTGTCCTTAACTTCACCTCTTCACTAGAAAGTTTAATTCCTATTTTTCCTTTTTCCAAAGACATCTGTCATCAGATCCTGGATCTGTACTCGCAGGGGAAGCAACAAATGCCTCATCATACCCCCCATCAGCTACAGCAGCCCCCTTCCCTTCAGACTGCACCTCAAGTGACTCCCCCTCAGCAGACCCAGCAATCTCAAAGCTCCGAGCCGTCGCAGCCACAACCCCCCAAAGAGTCTCAGCAGACAGGGCAGCAGCAGCCACCGCCACCACCGCAGACTTCGCAGTCTAAAAAACCATCACCACAGCCGAGTCCTCCCAGGCAAGCGAAACGGCCAGCAGTAAGTGACACTGTTACCTAGACCTGGGAGAATAGCAGCTGTTGTTGGAGCTAATAGTTTAAGCTTGGCTCCTGTGACTGAGTTCCGTGCTCCCCGGATAGTCTCTGCCACAGAGTGGGCATCCTCTTCTCGAGAAAGAGGCCATTGAAAACAATTGGTATTGGGCAAGCTGATAAGTTATCAGAAGAGGAACCGCACTCTGTATCCAAGCCTTAATATTTCAAAAAGTGCTTACTCTTCATGAAGGAAGGAGCCTGTCTTGTGGCTCACAGTCTAAAAGCCGAGAACACAACGGAAGCAATGTAAAGCTGCAAATATTTCCTTTTCGAGCATAGAGCCTGAAGCCTCAGTCACAATGTCACAAGCTCTGAAGCTTGTCAGCTATTTTCTGTATTAATATTACTAAAAATCATGAAATTGCATGAAAGAATGAAACATAAGTAATACAATAGGACTCGGATTAAAAAATTAGAAACAATGCAAAAAAAGTATTAGACATATGTCAAACAGTGCAGGAAACAGCATTGCAAAAGTAGGAAATAATGCAGTAAGAGAAGCATAATACATACAACAAACAGAAAGTGCATACATACCATATGTAGTGGCATAGACTACACTCCTGTTCTCTTTATGAAAGTGCCTTTTTGAGCCCTTCTGTTATGCTCCAGCCCTATTACCTTAATAAAAATGCCATTCTGAACAATTCAGTTTTATGTAATTACATAGACAATGTAGTCCCATAACTCTCAGCATTTTCAGTCAAAGAAGTTGTATTGCTCTTAAATATTTTTGTGTGTTTTGAGTTTTTGATTCTGTACATTGTTGTCTTGGTAACAGGCTGTATCTCCAAAGGAAGAAACCAAAACTGCAGGTAAATCGGTTTTCTTCTGTTTTTATAATAAAACTAGGTTGTAAGATGATATTTAGTCAAAATTGTACAATTGTTTTGTTCTGTATTGAACTTGGAAATACCGTAGCTGTTTCCTGCTTAAGGGTTGCTGTGTAATTGTGACCCACACCCTAAATCTTGCTCTGTTTCAGAAGCACCACCTCCTAAGATTGCTAAAATGGAGACTTCACATCCACCAGCACCTCCCGCACATCCTCCACCTGGTAGGTCTGACTATGAGCTGTTTCCCTTGCGTGCTTCATTTTGTTGTAACAAGCTTGCCTTTGTTCAGAGTGGCTGCTTACTGCTAATCAAATTAGAAGTGCATGCTCGTAGCCGTTTGATTCCTGAAATGTCAACATGGCACCTTTCATTCCTATCCAGTGCTCTAGCACCAGTTGGCCTTTGTCACAGAACACCAGCAGGTCAGAGCATCCCACTCTCTGCACTAGCTTTAGTATTTAAGTGTTTCAGAACTTCAAAAGATGGATGAAGCTTCAAACCACTTGTGGAATTTAATTGTAAGGGATTAGGAAGTTGTGAGCTATGTGTCTTTCCTATTCCAAATGTTAGGCTGCCCTGAGGAAAAACCGTGAGGGATTTCCTTTATACTGATGGAAGAAGTGACAACTTCATAGCCACAACATTAGAACATTTTGCCCTCTGGAAAGTTAAGCCTTTCCCTTTGTCACACAGAGGTTCAGTGCATAATCTGAACTACAGTGTTCTTTTACAGCAGTAGTGTTAGACGATGTCCTTCTCTTGGCTGTTTTCTGAAGCACGGTCTGCCAGAGAATCCAGACTGCAGCTCCTCTGCTGAACGTTTGGGAAAGAAACAGTGATGTTGCATAAACGCGCTACTGTTCTTTGACACATTAGCTGGCCTCCTTCTGACCATGTGATAGGGCTTAAATATTTTATGGAACAAATGCTTAGTGGCGCCTTATGTTGACTGATCCAAACTTGGGGTAGGAAGAGACTGCAAAACATCCTGATGGAAAAGCAAAGCGCACAGTGTTACCTTTGTGGCTTTTGTGTGCTAGGCACAGTCTTTTTCCTTGTCAAAGTTGAAGGATCCTGCCATTGCATATATAATCTTTATATAAGTTATTTACCTGCCATATAAGTAACTCCCCCCCCCCATTCATTTGTGACTTGGGAATCAGTAGAAACCACTGCTTGAGGCATGGGCTGTATCTGTGGTGAGCTGCACAGAGCGTACTTTTCCGTAGGCATTTCCCCAATTCTTTTTCTTCTTCACCTGTAATCAGTGCTAGCAATTATGCACCAGCATCAAGTTAAGCAACCAGTTTTTTTCCAACTCTGCCTTATGGTCTTGAAATGTTACAGCCCTGAAGCATTGTAGAAGAAAGCCAGCAACACGTGATTTTGCTTGCGGCTCTTTTACCAGTCTTGGGAGGATTCTGCAGATCATTCTTGGAGTGCTTTTTTAAAGGCCAAACAATAGGATTGGATTGCAGGAATTTGTAACTTATTTTCATCCCATCTCATTACTAATTGGTGCTAGGATATTCCACATCACAGTGGAATGTCGGTCCCGCTTGGTCTCATGTCTTTTTTTGGAAGCTGCTTCAACACAAATAGAGCGAAACTAACAGGAGACTGGATTGCCGCACGAGAAACAGGGGCAGGGTTGGTAAATGTGAATGAAGTGCTGAAGTACAGATGATCATAGATGGTTTGGTCACGTTGTCTGGTTGTGTTTCTCCTCCCCATCTGACAGACGTGTTGCATTGCTTATGAGCGAATACTTCACTTTTCCCCCTCTCCATATTATTGCTGCGCTGTCATCGCTTCCGGGCTCTTTGTTTTCAAATGTAGGTAGCTGGCAGGTTTGTTAAAGGCCCTGTTTGTTACCCTTTTTTATGGTGCCTGGCTTTTCTCCACCTACCACTTCCACAAATTAAAAATTAACAATCTTCCCCCAACCATAAGGTTCACTTTACATGCACCTCAAAGTGTGTAAATATTACTTGATTTTATGAAATCTGAAAGCCCTGGAGAAGCTGTTCTCTGACTTGAAAATAAATTTCACATTCTGGGTCACTCTTTGGATTACTAATGCCAAATGACCATCCAAGCATTTTGGAAAATCTGGGGAGCCTCTTACCACCCAGTAAAGACCCTGAGGGTTATCGCCCATCAGAATGTATGACTGGAAAATCTTGCACTGTTTTTAGAAGTACTGGCATCCAAGCAGCCATAGTTTAAAAAAAAACATCTACCACTATCTATGTTGTCGCCAGTAATGAGTCAGAGGCTTGTCGTACAACATTTAAAGCCTCATCTAACCTTCTTGCCTCTGAATCTAAAGATACATCATAGTAGCTTTGCTTGAAACTGCGGTGTTTCCTATATGGGAAGAATACATTTGTGACCCTCTTTCAGATGATTGAATTTCAGTCAGTTCGGTTCCGTGATCAACACTGTCCTATCCTGAGACCTTTTGTTACCTTTCCCTTCTATTGTTTAAGGCCTTGTGATTTCAGAGAGACAAAAAGAGGAAGCGGAACAACTCTGCACCTTAAAATTTCCCTGTCGGAAGTTTTTTAGTTCCCTCTGTTTACATTCTTATCATTCTAATTTATTCTGTGATACTTGTTAAAACAGGTGGGTGTTTATTTTTAGACCAACACCGTCTTGTCAGCAGGAATCTGAAACAAAGCCCTGTTGTTTTGATCATACTCTCTCATTGGCCTGTTCAGTTGACTACAGCGTTTTGGATGCTCTTTTGTTTTTCTTTTACAGAACTTAAGCCTCCTCTGACAACTGCAGTTTCCATGGGAGGTGACCAGGCTACTACAGCGGATTCTGTAGACATGGCCAAAGTCCAGATTGCTCCTCCGTCTCATCCAGCTCCTGTGCATCAACCACCACCTCTGCCTCACCGTCCACCCCCGCCACCCCCGCCATCCAGTTACATAACCGGCATGTCCACAACCAATTCATACATGTCAGGGGAGGGGTATCAGAGTCTTCAGTCGATGATGAAGACAGAAGCACCAGCCTATGGAGCTATGCCACCGAACTATGGACCTCCAGCTCACTTACCATATCACCCTCATGTGTACCCTCCCAATCCTCCACCGCCGGTTCCTCCTCCACCACCAACAGCATTCCCCCCACCTACTATTCCTCCTCCAACCCCAGGCTACCCTCCACCACCTACCTACAACCCTAACTTCCCTCCCCCTCGGTTGCCTCCCTCTCATGCTGTCCCACCTCACCCACCTCCGGGATTAGGAATGCCACCAGCAAGCTATCCCCCTCCCAGTGTGCCCCCTGGTGGACAGCCTCCAGTACCACCTCCAATACCGCCCCCAGGCATGCCCCCTGTTGCAGGACTTGGGCGGGCTACTTGGATGAGATAACAATTGTACATACCAGTCAGGATAGCTAAGCAGCAACCAGCAGCAGTAGAGACCGATAACAGTATGAAAATCTAGAAGGCAGTGACATAGAATCTTTACTGGTCTGCTTACAGTTTAGTCACTTAGGCATTTTGTTTCAATATTGCAAACTTAATAAAATCCAAGTTCTAAGTTTAATTCTAGCACTGGATTACTTTGCACTAGTACAAATGTTTTAAAAGCCATATTGGCTCAGTTATATTGGTAAGAAGAAAATTTCCTTCTAGAACTCAGTGCCTACTTTTTTGAGTATCAAGATTTAGGGTGTCATTCCATCTGAGACAGAAGCCTTTCTGGTTTTTGTTACATAATGTTCCAGCAACACTTTGTTGTAAGTATTGGAGCCACTTCTATTTAATATATATAAACTTGACAGCCCATAGCTTATGAACAACCCTTGCTGTTTGCCTTTTTGACATTTTTGTTTTGGACTGTACTGGGATCTTGACCTGTAATGTATGTTTAAACCTTTGTGCAAAATTCTTGTACATAAATAACTATATTTTCTAAGTGTTAAAGTCTGAATGTAAAAGCGATGTAACAGCTTACTGTGATTTACATCTTGATTAAAAAAAAAGTTGAATTTCTTGACTTACACCCAAATAAAGCTGGTTCTGTAATCAGCAGTAGTTTGAGAAAGTCATGATTTTAAAATGTCTGTGTAGATTGGCACAATCTCAGCAAGATCATGCGAAACATCCAGTTGTTTCAGTACAAACTGTTAAATCTAGGCTAAGGGAAATCAAGGAAGCATTTACAATTTTTCAAAGTAACCAGACACTGGAAGGGGTGTGTCCCTGAACACATGGGCCACCTGTTGACTAAAATATGTAATTTATCCTAAAGTCAGCCTCCTTATTAGAAAACTGACATGTTACTAGTATAACACCAGTCACAGACATATATCTGTATAATGGTCCCAGAACATTGCAGTACTGTCAGCTAACTTGGGGTAAAATAACGGAAAGTATTAATGTATATGGCCCTCAGGGGAAGCTCACTGTGTTTTTGTTCCACTTGTATGAAAATTGTTTATTCTCAATGAACTTAAGTCATTGACTTTGGGCTAAAAGTGTTTCTAAAAATTTCAGAATGGCGCTTTTTATTTGGGTCCTATATGCCCACTGTACTAGTAATATTTTAACACTCAAGAGGCTTAAAATAAACTATATTAATAAAACAAACTCTAAAAAAGACGGTTTGAAACTAGCAACCTCAATCCAGAGCAACAGTAGAATAGCCTTAACCGTAGCGTTACCCCAATTGCCGTAAAGAACAAAGGCATCCCCTTGCGGGCATGGAATAAACACAGGTATTTCAGGGTATGTAAAACAGTATTTTTGGATCATGAACTACTGTACACCAACGTCCAGTTTCATTACAGAACCCAAAAGAATGAGGGGGAATTAAGTGTTTTTGAAAAGAAAGGGTTTTTATTGGATGAACACAAGCGAAATTAAACAACAAAAGATATGAGAGAGCAAACAGCAAACTCAAAACCTTTCCTTAGCAGCTCCCTGTCTATTATGGGAGAACAAAGGGGTGGGCAGGGGGGTGAATCAAAAACATACAAGCCTGATCTTGACATGGCTAGGGAGGGGTTCCATGGTGAAGCAGCATGGGAGCTGGAAATTGACCAGGCAGGAAAGAAAGTGCAGCAAAGAGGATTTGGGAGGAGGAGGTCCTTTGTGGAGTTGGGGGTGACTGGTGGAGTTCTAAACCAGCTACAAAAATTGGGGGCTGAGGGATAACTTTTTAAAACCTTTTCTGTCAAAAATGAGGCAGGGAAGAAACATTGGCATCTAAATGGGGGAGTGATGAAAGATCCAATTTTCCCAGGGACGGGCAAAGTTTGAGTGATGAAAATCCGATCTCCCTAGAGAAAGGCACATTTGCAAAGGAAGTGTTAATATTGTAAAGGAGATTTTTTCTGGTTTGAATATAGCAAAATGAGCAATAAGCAAAAACAAAAGAGACAAAGTGTGCTGCCTTGGGGAGGTTAGGAAAGAGAATAATGGCTGGGTGATCTATAGGATTGGAGACGTCACAGGTCTACTTGTACAATTGGGGGAGCGGTCTGGCCGGAATAAATCCATTGCTTATTGTTTTGAAATTCTGGGTTGCTCAGTGGGGTCAACTTGGTTAGGCGGGAGGCTCTGAAGTCTATGGAGAGGTAGCCATCTGGTTTATTCTGTTTTAGGATATGCCTGGCATGATTAACGGATGAGCTGCCTTGCATTCCATTATGCCCTTGGTGTGACTCACTGCAATTTGCTACCAACTTGACCATCTTTTATTTCTCGGCCCATGCTTAGAAAAAATGGGGGTCACCATGAGGAGAGGATCCCAGGAGCTGCAGCTGGTACCAATAAACATTAAAATGCCTTCTGAGATGTCTTATCTAGATGCTGGAAGGGACTAAGTGAGCATCCAGTGGGAGGCCACTCTACAGTCTGGGGACACATTCACTGTGAAGGCCTCCACTTCATGGGCCCATTTGTGAAGAAGATACAAAAAGCAAAAGGCCCCCCAGTGGAAGATTTTAAGGGCACCGTTGGGTACATCTTTCAGGATTTACGGTCTTAAAATGGTCATCAGAATTTTTAATTTGTTCTTAACAAATTGGGAGATAATAGAGCTCACAGACTATGTGGGTTGTGTGTGTGTATAACTGTTTTTATAGAGCTCAGTTGCTGAATCAACAACATTTCCTGGATGCTTTGCAGAGGTATCCCTGCACTAAAAGTATACTAGTCAACCAATCCGATATCAGGAAGGCATGCATAACAATGGACAAATCTGATCTCTACAGAGGTAGTAGCTGCTGCAGCTGATGAATCAGAATTTGACAAAAAAGCTTTCCCCCACATGTTCAGAAGCACAGCTGCATTCAGGAGTATCCTAAAGCTGCAAACCTGATTTTTCAGGGGAGGAGGTGCCACCTTGTTTAGTATATCACCATCTAGATCTACACTGTCATTGACTAAAGAACATCTTGTCTAAGCTGAGCATGTTTGTGCATACTCCGTCCTACACCGATTCTAGAATCCAGCTCATAAGTAAGTATAGATAGATACCATCAGTTTTATTTACAAAGTGCTTAGAAAATTGATCACAGCAAACAGTAGATTAGTTTCTTCTTTTGGGGGGTGTTGGAGACTACATGATTAGAAGGGTGATGCTGGATGGCATTGCACAGATGTTGTCAATGTAAACAATTGCCGTCACAGTAATAAAGGCTCTAAAACAGTCTTTAACTACTGTTTGATAAGCTTCAGCATCAGTTTTTCTCCATTATAACCACAGCCATCATCTTTGCTCTTTCATGGCTTCCAGATCCCCAGGGAGAACAGATTTTTACTTGCAGGAGGTGCTGCTTAGGAGGAATCCACTGATGGGGATCATATTTCAGAAGTCAGCCAGGGCTTTGACAGGTTCATCAACCAGGCCAATTGGATCCCTGCCTGCCACCAGCTGGATCTATCCATTTTTAGTAGCAGACCTTGTTAATCTGTTCCTGTGTGTGTGAGGGAGGGAGGGGTCTTGGGACTGCCATTTGTCTAACTTCTCCCAGATAAATATTTTCTATGGAATAATTAGGTTGGCTATAGTTAATAATTGGATGGGAGAAGGTCAATGAAGACCGAGGTTGCTCTACAGAGGAAGGCAATAGCAAACCACCTCTGTTCATCTTTTGCCTTGAAAACCCCTTGTAGGTCACCATAAGTTAGTTGCAACTTGATGGCACTTCATTATTGTTCATTTCCACCTCCTCTGCCCCCAGATTATTTTCCAAGCCAGAACAGAAAATCAAATCATGCAGGTGGCCTGCTATAAGAAGTGTGCTAGGTACTGAAAAAAGTACCATGATACTCACAGTCACCCAAAAAATCCTGAGCTGCCAAAACTTCAATGTACATGAGGTTCCAGAATCGCTAATCCAGGTGATTCTAAGCCCCCCAAAACTAATGCCATCAGCTCAGGGAGACTGTTAGATGGGGACAGATCACCAACCATGTCCCTTAATTATACTGTATACTCACCATCAGAAGACTGCAGAAGAAACACCTGATAAAAGAAATAGCATTACAATAAACTATACCAACCATCCTCTCTTCTACCTCACTGCTCCAGTAAGAAACCTGGAGGCTGCAGTTGAGGGAGTGAGTCCCTCAGCCTCATTCATCCTGATTTTTTTCAGTGGTATGTGCCAAGTTGGTCTGTTTCTCCTGGATCCAAACCTAGATGACAGTTGACTTTCCATCCACTGTCTGGGTATTCAGAGCAGTACTTGAAGGTCTGGTGGTTGTCAAACATGGCAGCCAGGTCACCAAGATTAAGGAAAGGACCAGAAAGAGAGGAGGGAGGCCCCCAAAGCTGTCTAAGCCTCCCTTCTCTTTGGCTAGCTCATCCAGTTCTCACCATCGTTCCTCCCCCTACCCATGATAGCTGGAATAACAACACCCAGACTTTCCTCGTCCCAAAGGTCAATGGTCAACCTGTAAGTTCTAAACACAACACAACACCCCCGAACTCTTTAAACGATAGTATAAGAATCCTGCTGTTCCCAGACACTGGAATACACATCATTTCTACCCATTTTTCCTCTTTCTTTTGTTTAATATACATTCATTGAACATTATGCACATACAGTGTAGAAGCCCTCTTCTGTACACGTGTTTCCCAGACTGCCATCAGATTGTTAACAGTGCTGCCGGTCAGGAGACTGTGGCAGAACACTGGATTCAGTCCTCCCTGCAAACAGATGATTGGTGCTTTTGCAGACAATCTGGCTGGGGCTGCATGCCCTTAGATCCAAACTGTGTTACAGTTTTCAAGAAGGTGGGTCTGGGTTACCCGGCCCCAGCTTGTTTTCCACACAGCAACTGCAGGGAGCTGCTTTTTAAAGGTGCATGTAAGCATTGTCTCTAAAATGGGGTAGAAAACTCTCCCCACCCAGTTTGAGACAATGGAGCTGGGAAGAATGCAGGAGCCCCTTTCCCCATGCCATGGCCCTAAGTTAAACAAAAAAACCCACAGTCTCCTTGAAGTCCTTTAAAAAGCAGTTCCCCACATATACTGTGCAGAAAGCAAGTTGCATCCAATGAGTGCAGACCCAACTCAATAATCCCAGCTCCTTGACTTTTAACCCTGACAAATACATGCTCATCACATCACCCACATGCATGCTTGCTTCATGCAGCCAAGTGCATGGACACCTTCTTCCATGAGCATAAACCCCATTGGAGCAAACGGGCAAGAAGGACAAGCCTTGTTGAGGTACTATCAGCATGGCTTCTTCAAAAGGAAGTCTAGCTTTACTAATGTTTTAGAATTCTTTCAGGGTGTCTTAAACAGCGCATGGGTGCAGGTGTGTGTGATGCAGTAGACATGGTAAACTTGGATTTTTAAAAACAATTTTACGAAGTCCTTCACTCTTAAGGAAATTTTAACAGTCATGAAATACGATTGGTTCTTTTACAGTCTGAAAATGGTTTGAAAGACACGAAGAAGTAGGTAGGCATAAATAATGGACAAATAACAAGCTGAAAAAAGGCAAAGACTCACTGAGGTGAAAGTTACATTGAAGAACAGCATCAGGGAATGGAAGATTTTTACTCACCGTGAAGCTTCCTTTCTTGGTGGTCCAGGAGTGGGGCAGTCAGTATCCCACTAGTGATGACTGCCCCACTCCGGACCACTAGAGAAAGTTCAGTCTGAGGCCACTTAACTCTATATTTCTGAATTACTCCATATATTTTAATACTGTATCAAAATTCAGAAATATCACAGCTCACTTACAAAGAATGTACTTTATTTTCTTCAACTGAATGTATACACTATCACAATCTCTTAATTTTTACTAAAATATCTCAAAATGAAGGTTTTACACACTTATCAAAAAATCTGCTTACATTTTTTTCTTCCCATCCTCTCCAAAAGCAAAAGTGATTCAATAAAAGGTATAAACATATGCTAAGATCTAAAGACATTGCTTATATACATGAGCACAGGTTCTAATTTATTCCAGTTCTATTTGTCAGTCATATACAGAAAATATAGTGGGGCTTTAAAATCACAGGTTTAACAGAAATCATAATTTCATACTGATTTCCAAAAGCAGCACAAATAGAACCTTCCCCCACATTATGAAAAATATACAATTTTATCACTTTACAGTCATGCACTATGTTTGAAAAAAAATCAGTAGTACTTTTCCCCCCGCCCCCGTTTCTAAAAAGATAAAAGGTCACTTTAAAACACTGATTTTATAGCTATCATTTGGCTAAAAATGTGCCATTCTGAAACAAGGTTGTGCTCTTTCTTACAAAGGTGCAGAGAGCCCACCTGAGGTTTGTTACACCAGAATTTTCATTTTAAAATGTGAAAGGGAGGGGGGCACACTTAACTTTATTCCGCAGTTTGGGGATAGATTCAAGTCAAATGGAATTCCGGTCTACTTTAGGCCTAGACATTAGATAGGAGGTACTCACAAAAAGAGAAGGAATGCAGAAGCCCCCTTCCCCCCCCCAGAAGTCTTCTGTGCCCCTCCTGAAGAACGCAGATGAAAGCCAGGGCACCCTCCAGACTAATATACCATGCATTCTGGGGAGATGCAGTAAGAAGAGGTGAATTGGCTTGAATTCCCTCCCCCCTTCAATTTTTTGCTCTGTTACCAGTGTCTTCGACTCATGCAAGAGTCTCAAAGAACTGTTAGTCAATCTTCCTTTTTACTGCAGACCCCGAAACCTAATGGTGTATAGGTCTGGAATATCCTGCACCTGCCCATACACATAGCAGCTTGGGGAGGGGGCACAGGAAGATGTTAGGGAATGGAGGTGGTTAGAAAATCTCTTTTGTGGATGTGTTCCATTAGCCAAAGCTTGAATTGATCCCTTGGTCTTAAAAGATCTGAAGCAGACTGTAGCTTTTCACTGTTAATTTTTTTTAAAAAGAGTCTTATTTTTATAGAGGGAGGGGGATTCCCCCAGCCAAATAGGCAGTATTTTCCAGGTGAGTTTTTTTAAATCTTTCGAGCACAGTTGATAGTGGCTTGCAATGTGCATACAACCTTTTCTTTAGATAAGTAAAACTTTAACACCCAAGTCATACTGTAAAGTCATTGAGTGGCATTTTTTAAAACAAGGAAGACACTGGCTTTAGCTTGAGCTAAATATAAGGTAGCAATTAAAAAAAATACATACAACACCACATCTGTAAACTCTACAATGCATATTTTGCATTTGGGAGTACCTTTCCATTTTCACATATGAAAACATACTTTTAGTTGCAGACACGACCATGGAATTGTATTTTGGAGCATTTTGTTGTGTATTTGTAGAGGGCTGATTCTGTGAATGTGGTTTGGGCATTTCTGCTTTCTTGGTTCTATTAATTTCTCTCTCACTTTCTTTTGGTCTTTTTGGACAGCGGTCTTTCATACTATAGATTGGTTTTTGTTCCCATAAGATTCAAAAATGTTATACAAACCAAAATGCAGATAAGCATTTGTCCTGTTCAATCTATTATTATCAACTGAAATATATGCCCACCAAAACATCCGTATTGGGACCCCTGATTGACTCCTCATTCTCTCCCCTACATGCATCAAAGCTCTTTGGATTTCCCCTTCTCTCTGCAGTTTTCTGTTTAATTTCATGTTTCCCTCCAAGAAAGAACTGTCCTGTGGTGGAATAAATATTGCCATCTCTGCTCCTTATCACTTAAAAGTGCTTAGCATGCTCCCAGCTATCATTAAAAAGTTTCAGCAAATAGGTGGATCAAAGCTACAATATGTCAATTTTAAAACACCAGAAGGAAAGTTAAGCCTTTCTTTGTGCAGAGCTAGTCACATCCGCTTGCTGCCTTCATCTGAATACAAAAGAAGGGAGATAGGGGAAAACATATGGGAAAGAATGCAAACTGAGTAAGAACAGGCCAATTCAAAACCCAATACTGGACCAAGAAGGAATCTGGGATATTAGCAGGTAACTGAGTTTGGAAACAGGCACCTTGTCATTTTCAGAGCGTCAGAAGTGGAATGGAAGAAGCAATGTTGCCCATGATTTTTGTGCTCATCTCATTATCACCTCTGGCAAACTGGCTATGCGTTTTTAAAACGAACTATCCTGCAGCAGCAGGCAGCAGTGGGTAACATGGAATGGGAACATGGACATACCCCAGGAAAATGATGCCTCTGACTTATCGGTTTCAACTCCCTGTCAACACTCTGTCTCCAGTCAAGCTGGGCTGTAGTGTAGGTAACATTACAGTGTTTGTTTTGGTCAGTTCTGAGATTCGACTGCCTTCAATGATTAGCAAATACTTTGAAGGCAGCAAGAACAGATCTGCTGTCCCATCGTCATCTTCTACCACCAAGAACAAAATGGCGGACCAGACCGGAGCTGAATATACTTTTTAAAAACTTCTTTTAAACTTCATTTATACCCTGCCTTTCTCCACAAAGCGGCTTTACATCATTCCCCTCTCCTCCATTATTTCCTCACAGCAAACCTTGTGAGGTATATTAGGCTGAGAGGGTTTTTTTGTGACTGGCCTAAGGCCTCCCAGAGAGTTTCTGGGGCAGAGAGGGGAATCGAACCCAGGTCTTCCAGATCCCAGGTCTTCCAGCTCCTAGTCCATCACTCTAGCTACTACACCACATGGGCTTTCGGGCTTGAGTTATGGCTTTAATTTTTGCTCTCTGTCTCCTGTATCGACTTTTTTCATCACTGTAAGGTTTGAAAGAAACCTATGAGGAGAAATGCAGAGTAAACGTATGCCAAGAAGCAGTACAAGTCTCATTTCTGCAGCATGTATCCCCCACGTTCCAGCTGTTTGGACACCTGTCTGTCCTTGGCCTGAACATGGTGAACACAGCTGCCTTGTCATTTGGGAACTGGTCCCAGTGCTTGCCTTGATACATCCCTGAGCTCCTATCGAATTCATTCCCAGAAGGAAGAACCGTTCTCTTGAACAGGCTTTGGTTTATCCAGGTTACTCTGCAGTTATAACCACGATCAGAAAGGGGTACCTCCATCAGGTCTGTTTCTTCGCTTTGTGTTACTGATCACTGACAATCTTATAATATTCCTACTCTCAGGTTTATTTCATCACTTTCCTCTGTCTAAAAGAAAAAAGACTTGCAATCCCTTTACCCCTGCATTTTTATTAGATTTATTGCTTTTGTTTCTTTTGTTAGGGTGAACTTCTGTCTTGGGTACTATTAAGATCTGTTGCTTTAGCAGTATGATCAATAGCGCGTGGCAGGAGTAATGACTGGGGCTTCCCTAAGGGGAAAGGGCCCCCCATATTTGCAGTCATAAAGCCATGAAGTTGCTGCCTGAGTTGTGACAGTGCCAAGTGTGTTACGAGCCTCTTTGGAAAGAGCGGCCTTGAGTTTCCACCACCTCATGGGGGTGGGAAGAAAGCAGAATGGGAGATTCCTATTTCATTTATTTTGGTTTCTCCCATTCGCACCTCCCCATAGGGAGGAGGTCAGAGGGAGAATGGCCCTGCAAACCTTGTGAGCTTTAGACCACCTTCTCTCTGGGGATAACCCTGTGGCTTAACTAATATTCAAATATATCCAGCACCTGTGTAAAGGAAGAGCAGCTTTTACAAGAGGGATCTGTGAGAGAGATGCTGGATAGCATTTGAGAGAACGTCTCTTAATTATTTCCCCATTGGCTGAAGATCTATGTGTAGTACTTAATATTAATAAACACCAAACTAGAACATCCAACTAACAGCACCGTCTCAAAGCAGCCATAATGGAGCAGTTGGAGCTTTGAACTAATTACAAAAACTGATGTAAATTTCCAGAGAGGGAGCACGAAGCCTGCAGACTCGTCTTGTAAAAAATTATTTTACATAAGTGGGATTTAGCAGATGGTTCGTGTGTTACTGTTGACAATTTAAGGGAAGCTTATATTTGGTGACTGGACAAGACTGGGGAAGTTGTGGAGGGAGTGGTACAAAATAATTGCTCCACAGTAACACAGTATCAGCCCACCAATATTTTATATACCACACCTGAAAGGGGAAAAAAAAACATTTGAACAGCAGCGGCATTTCTGGCTATAGTCTTTCCTCTGTGGTGCTCAGATGGTTATCCCCTCTGCTTACATACTTTGTGTATTGTTTCAGTGAAAACATGATTAATGAGAGTTCTGTGGGTGCCAATTCTTCATGTCATGCTGAAATAGAAAGGACTGAATATTACAAGAGTGGGTCAGTAAAGAACACCGAAGGACCATTCCACACATCCCATTTTTTTTCTAAACCAGGATTTAACTTCTGCATTTTAAAAAACAAAGCAAAAGATGTATTTAAGCTGTAGAGTCATTTAAAGGAAGACAAGTTTCTGGCACCCTAAGCAGTAATGTTAATAGTATAGAAAAGCTAATTTTGACTAGAGGAGAAGGGAATCGTAGCTATACCTGGAAATACTTCCTTTTATTACACAACTTTAAGAGGCGTAGGAACTGGCCCGTTCTTTGTACAAGTTCCACTGTCCAGTTATGAGTGGAAGTTGTGTAAAGGAGTATTTTTCTGTGATCATACATACTTGAAAGCTGCAGCATTTTAACTGCACGAAAACAGGCTGGCAATGCATGTTGGGGGTTTTCTACACAAGCAGATGCCCTAATGCATCTAAAACAGCCATCCCAGATTCATGAATATCACTCAGACTTTTTTAACTTGCAAGCCATCCAGCTGAAGATGGCACACCAATCGACTGGACCATCTCTTTGCTTTTCGGTTGTTAGGTTTTGGGGGGTTTTTTTTGGCAGTCTCAGACAGTAAGTAAAAACAGGATGTTCACTGAGCTCTGGCCTTGACAGGCTGTAGTTTGAGGCTACAGCGCTAAAGTTCAATTTGATGGATCATAAACGTCAGACAAAGATTTCAGGCAGACTCTCAACAGGGAATCAGCCGTTAAAGAACTGGCTACTTTCCATGTTTCGTTTTGTTGATCGTTTCCAAAATGAGAGAGTCGCTGGACTGCAATGTGGTCTAACAGGCCAAAGTAAGAAAGTGTAACTCTGCCACAGGTTCCTTGTTTCTTCCTCCTAGAAATTCACTTGGGTTTAGTTGCTTCTACATATGACCGTACAACAAAGCAGGTTTTTTCACTACGATACAAATGACACGTTGGCCATTAGAGGATAGATATTAATCCATTTAACATTGTTCGGGATCAGCACAGCCTCCAGGCTAGGCCTTTAGCTGCCTTATTTACAATATAAACAGTACAGGACAGAAAATATATATAACCCGGGCAGCTAGAAGAAGAGCAGTCTCTGTTCTTGTTCTTTTTCATTCCCAGCAGTGCAGATGGAGATTTTTATAAAGGACCCTTGAACTGATTTCCCGAAAGATGCTGCCTGATGGATGGTTTGGAGCTTGCTGCATCGCCCAGTTTCCGCCAGACAACCTACAAGCAAAGGGGAAGAGAGACTGTCACTTATAAACAGCCCATACAAAAGCAGCAAAACCTTGCAATTTCTAGGAAATACTGCGTAAAGTGGAATTTTGAGTTTGTTCCACTAGATGGCACACGACTCTAAGATAACTTAGGTAACATCTTTTTAATGCTGATCTTATTAAAGTCTTCTGAAATCAGCACAGGAGACATGCCTTAGGTAATGGTATCAAACCATTAAGTTGGGCTTAGAAGTTGAGTTCAGTCCTAGGTCAGCTGCTGGCAAGTTTGTAAAATCGTGTTACTTTCATCAAGCATTAGTACCAAAGCAGGGGATGGGGTAATTTGTGTGCTTCCGATACTGGATCCCCTGGCAATACAATGTATGAAAGCTTAAAGCTATAGCAGAAATATAGCAAGGTTCCAAAGCTAACTCCAGGTTTCTGTGGACTTGCAGTGGTTCCATCCTTGGTCTAGCATACTTATGGGACTGCTTCCCTCCCTGTGTTCCTCCACGGCAATTTTGCTCAACTGAACAGAGTCTCCTGCAGGTGCCACCCTGAACATGGGTGAAATCAACAGCAGCCCATACACGGGCTTTCTTTGTGGTGGCCCCTGCCCTGTGGAACACCCTGCTTGAGGAGGTCAGGAGAGTCCCCACTCTCCTGGCTTTCTGCAAAAAATGCAAAACCGATAATTCAAAAAGGCTTTTGTATCATAGGGAGGGGGGTCTCAGATGCTTTGCTAAAGAGTCAAGGATCATAGACTTCATCACTATGTTGGCTTACCTACTATTTGTTGTTTTAAATATTTGCCCTATGTGCCACCTGTGCTTCATGCTGTCTAATGTCAGTCCTAGAATTGCTTATGATCTATTTCAGTTTTTCTTCAGCTCTGTATTGGATCCTTGCTAATGCTATGTCTTTGTAAATTTGTGTTTATTTACCCTATGGCATCGTTTATGGAAATGTCCTTGATACTGATTGTACTAATCTTACACTGTGTAATCCGCCTTGAGTCTCAGTGAGAAAGGCAGACTACAAACCAACCAACAAACAGCATGCCTCTGCCCCAGCTGTAAGAACATAAGAAGAGCCTTGCTGGATCAGACCAGTGGTCCATCTAGTCCAGCATCCTGTCTCACTCACTGGCCAACCAGTTACTCTGGAGGGCCAGCAACAGTGCAAAGAGGCTAAGGTCTTCCTCTAATGTTGCCTCCTGGCACTGGTATTCAGAGGTTTGCTGCCCCTGAATATGGAGGTTCCCTTTAGTCACCATGACTGATAGACCTCTCCTCCACGAATCTGTCTAATCCCCTTGTAAAGCCATCTATGCCTGTGGCCATGAATACATCCTCTAGCAGCCCACATTTTAACCACTCGTCATGTAGAGCAGCCAGAGCACGCCATGTGCTTCTTTCCTTTAATCCATGCTCTGTGCTAGTACCCCAAGGACTGAACAGAAGGAAGTTTGCATTTGTGATGGCAGCCCTCCCCAGCTCAGCTCCACAGGCACTTTAAACAGCCATGAGCTTCAGGAAGTTGCCCAACCATGCTGGGTGTTTGCTCAGGCCAAGGTAAGCTCTGTTCTGTTGGTCTCGTTTCAAAGACAATAAACAAGGAAACATCAGCTGACCTTGAGAAAATATTTCACTCTCAAATCCTTACGGGCTATACAAACATTTTTTGTTTCGTTTCGTTTTAAAGAAACTGGGCAACACGGGCCATTCAAGGTGCGGACTTCCCTTTCTACCTGATAGGCGGCCATTTTGAAAGAGAGCAAGATTAGGTTGTTGCATAGCTGTGGAGGGGAAAACTCTCCACAACCTGCAAGGTGGATTAAATATAGCAGTCAAAGCATATGTACTGCTGGGCTTATGAAAACCACCCCCAAGTTTGAGCGGAATGTTCCATCATGGTTTTCTAGTACAAGCTCTTAAACTTTTGGGGGAAGGTGGTTTTTGTGAGATGAAGAATGGGATAATTCTCCTGTTTCAACAGAGTGAGCTTTTGTTTATGAATAACTCCCTTACGGTATCCCACAAACCCACATATTACAGGGATCAGTGGTGGCTGGCTTGTCTTTTTTAATTTGACAGCCAGTGAGCTTTGAACTATAAATTCTACTAGGGTGACCGCAAGTGTTGTACTACAATGCCATGGGATCTCTCAGAAGACTGCTGGGATTCTCTCTTTCACAGGAACAGGCCCATAGCAGTTAAAAACAAGGGACACGATCTAGAGAGCTGCACGAGGGAAGATAGTCACACACAACATTGGGCATAGTGAGACTGGACTCTGAATAAACATAGAACATGGCTGTAACTATGCAGATACGCTTTTGATATTCTTTAAAAAAAACCTAGATGCCTGTGCCACAGGCAAAGCCAATGTGTGTGTGTGTAAAGTGCCATCAAGTTGCAGCTGACGTACGGAGACCCTGTAGGGTTTTCAAAGCAAGAGGCCATTGGCTGCCTCTGCAAAGTGACCCTGAACTTCCCTGGTGGACTCTCCTCTAAGTACTTCCCAGAGTGGATGAGATCAGGACAGCCTGGGCCATCCAGGTCAGGGTGAGAAAGCTAGTATTCAAATTCAAGAGCAGTTTGTTATGCGTGGGTCACTGGATCACCCATATGTTTGGCAGGCATAAAACAAGCTTGCCCTGATCCATTCTGAGTATGAGCTTCTCACATTAGCCTTTTCAATAAAGAGGTGTGCATTCCTTCGCATAAAGGAACTAGCTCCTTTCATTAAAATGGCTAGGTGAAAAGCCTACCCCCAATCATGTGTATAGTCCCCGTCTCCACATTGTCTTAGAGACTCCACATGACATCGTTGGACTGTACATTTCTTCACCCCCAATGAGGTGACCCAAAGCTCTAAGGGGGCAAAATGCAGAGAGCAATGGATCCTGCAAAGTGCACAAGGGCTTAAATCTGTGGACTGCTACTGTTTCATCTCTATAATGAGGCCCTGAAAGTACGACCACATGGAATTTTGGATCAGGTGATGGCTAGCATATCATGTTGTATTAGTTTGTTAGCTAAACGCCCATCAACTTTTGACATATGGTGGAGGGGAGGGGGCTGCAGAGTTCTGGTCCTATCCCCCTTCTCCTTTTTCCTGAAAACCAAAATGGCTTCTAGGTTACAAGGAGAAAAAGCTCACCTGCCCCAACTGCCTTGCTCTTCCTCATTCTATATCAAGTTTACCAAGCCCCTGCTGGTGATGGGGGCTCCCCCACTACCAGCAGGCACTTCCCATCACTGCTCAGCTGGCTGGCAGGGTGGGGAGAATGGTGGGAATTGGAGGGAATAACAGCAGCATCCTGACACACTGACATCACCCCTCGTGTGCCAGAAACTGACATCAGTATGTTGTTCAGGGATGCTGGGGATGCTCTGGCATTTGGGCAAAACTCTATGGTTAAACTACAGAGTATTGCACAAATGCCAGAGCATCACTGGCATTCCCTGGAGATGCATGGGCATCATTTCCAGGCACATAGTGAGCAATGTTACTGCATCGCTGCTGAAATAATGACATTGCTGGTGAACACCTCCCCCCCGCTTGGCGATCCACTAAGTCCTCCAACTGGCTGGGGACCCAGTAACTCTATTCTATACGAGTATATCTCTTTTTATAAAAAGTGAGGATATGTAGCAAGGTAGGTAGCATTATTTTAAAGACTTTTTAGCCAGGACTCTAAGCAGTTATTGGCAAATAAGAAAGTAGTGGAAGGCAGACAGCTAACTGCAAAGGAAAGGGAAAGAACAGAGGTTTGGAATATTCCTTTACTTCCTGGAGTTTAAACTATCTCATCTCCAGGTAGAGTGTCTGGCAGGTCCCTATTGGAAGATGCAAGGTACGTAGACTCTGCACCTCACCAAAACACAAATCCTTAGATTCTTTAGGAGACCATTAGACCTAAATAAAACTGATTTAAGCTTCTCAGGTTGATATAACTTCTGATATCTTCTATGCACTGGCATTCTGAGAGTGTTAAAATTAAGGTCTCTGCTACTTACGCACATCCAATAGTTATCAGTTCTGATAGTAATTCAGTTACCTTATTTATCAGCTTAAAAAGAAAACAAGCAAGTAAGCTTGCACGCACAGAAAAGAGACTCTAAAAGATTTCAGACAATATTAAAAGACCACAAAATAGCCAGCAACTGAAATGTGAGAGACAGAAAATGGGTTCATTACATTGCACATTTCACGAACAATTGCTTTCTCCTTTTCACTCAGGTCTTCTTCATAGTTTTCTTGCATCTGCCTGTCCAAATTCTCATGGACTTCAAGGACCTACAGACAAACACATTTGACATGAAATTATAAAATGACATCACACACAGCGATGCCTCTAGTGATATGCCCATTCCCTCTTCAAGCAGTTGGGGACACATGGTAGGCAAAGACAGTAAAATCTCAAAACACACAATGAATGGCAGGAACGGGACATTACAGCAGCCAAAACTATGAAAATCCAGTTAAACGTTTCACCCACATACATCAATTAGCTTAAGCTAACAGTTAGCAATAAGGGAAAACAAATGCAATTCACTTGTAGTACTGTGCACGCATAGAAACACGAAGCACCTCCACTTAGAATCTTGTATGTTCATCTGTGAACTTGGCCAGCTCTGGACAGAAAAGAGTAATGCATCTCTGACATCAAGGAATCTGCATTTAAGGCCTAATAGTCTGCCTCGCTCTCCACATTTCCCTCCTGCAAATGATAGCTGGTGAAATTTAGAGGCTATGTATCCAAAAGTCCTTGGTTCAAATCTTGCCTCTGCCATAAATTCACCAAGGGACCTTATGCAAGCTAATCTTTCTCAAACCTCTAATTTGCAATTAAAGTACAACAATACTGACATTCCAGCCTTATATGATAGTAAAGAGTCCAGTAGCACCTTTAAGACTACCCACCTTTATTGTAGCATTAGCTTTTGAGAACCGTAGTTCTTTTCGTCATATGCATCTGACGAAGAGAGCTGTGGTTCTCGAAAGCTTATGCTACAGTAAAGTTGGTTAGTCTTAAAGGTGCTACTGGACTCTTTACTATTTTGCTACTACAGACTAACACGGCTAACTCTTCTGGATCCACAACTTTACAAGGTTGTCGTAAAGATTACAGCCAGAGAAGGGCTTGGAGCCAGCAATGTGTGAGCGGAAACAAACAGACTGAGCGTGGTTCTGCCTTCGCAAGTTCTTGTGCAATATCTAGCACTTTCCTTCTTATTTATTATAGTACCCCGAAATTGGTTTCACAAGAAGCACAGTTTGGGATACAATAAGTGTGACTTAGGTTAGGTGGCTACTGAAGTCTTTTTCTTGCATTTCCCCTTGTCCTGGATCCAATCAATTCTGTGTGGAGCAGTTGAAACACTCATAGGGAGCAAGTCTAAGCAGGTCTACTCAGAACTGTCCCATTTTATTCAATGGGGCTTACTCCCAGAAAAGTGACTACAGGACTGCAACCTTAATATGCTAAACATTATTATTACCCAAATTGGGCCACTGTAAACCATTAGAGGAACTTGTTCCTATTATGTACATCTTCAGAAATTCAGTAATACAACATGTTCTGTAGCACAGAGTGCTTTCTCAAGAGATATTTTAATATACACTTCTATTCGCATTTAAACATTTAAAATGTCTGTATGGACAGGATAATTGCATGTTCAGATAAGAACAATCTGGCACTTTTAATTGGACCAGTCCTACCATTACCTCCAATTTCCAGATGGTGGGGACAAATGACAGTGAACTGTTTGGATTATCATGCCCTGGTTGTGTGCTTAGCAGTGAGCAGCCACTGTTCGAAAAAGAATGCTATACAACATGGTAAAAAAAATTATATCTAAAGAGTAAAGCGGCTTTTCTTCTGTGCTAATCACAAAAAGAAATAGAAAAATCTGGCCACTCACAGAAAAAGTAAGGGTCTCATATATACATGAGACCCTTACTTTATATATATATATGTATCAGGGCTGCAAAGCTCAGAATGTAGAGAAACAGCAAAGAGTCCAGTAGCACCTTTAAGACTAACTAACTTTATTGTAGCATAAACTTTTGAGAGCCAGAGCTCTCTTTGTCAGATGCAGAGAGCTGTGGTTCTCGAAAGCTTATGCTACAATAAAGTTGGTTAGTCTTAAAGGTGCTACTGGACTGTTTGCTATTTTGCTACTACAGACTAACACGGCTGACTCCTCTGGATCTATGAGAATGTAGAGAGTAGCCGAGGTCCGTTAAAGGGAAAGAGGGAGATGCCATCGGGCAGTCTGCTGATACAGACTACCATTGCTACTCATCTGAAATTGAAAACCATGCCATCCCCTTTTGCAGAAACAGGGAAACCTGACACAAGTCCATCAGCTTTCTTTTACTTTTTTGGGATGCACATTTCTAGCCCTGAAGGCATCCACGGTAATATAGAAAGGGCAATGTCTGGCAAAATCTCAGAAGCCAAGTAGGAGCAGAGCGGTATATTAAGTGGCAAGGACTCTCTGTGCCCACCTCTAGCAAAAGCACAATACATTGTAATTCAGATTACAGAACTCAAGTGCACTTGGTGCAACTTTGGGTTAATTATGCAATGAATTTTGATTCTTTTGGCGCAGGCACACACAGTCCTCAAGTGTACTAGATACTTTTCAGGGTTCCATTTCACTTTTCACTGAAGTATTGCAGATTGACCACTTAGAAACAGGATACTGAACTGGACTGATGTTTCTTCTTCCTGCTTTGCGCTAAATGTCTCGGTTACAAAAAACAGGTCACTCTCATAGGGCCCTTAACCTACTTTGAAAACGGCTCTATTCACTAACTTTGTGGATATATTTGGGACCACTCTGTATGGCTTTGCTTAAAATAACTCATTCCATTTGCCTGCCTTTGATAAAAGGAGACGGATGCATTGAAGATGATATGAAAGACATTTGCTAGCAACACAAACTAGGCCTCTGATGAAAAGGAAAGAATTAATTATTGATCCAGCTGGGCTCAGAATGTGGAACTAACTCATTTGGCCTCGGTACGCCTGCGGTACTGAACAGCCTGGACAATCCAATCCCTGTGCACAGCCCCAGAAAGGTCATGCTGGGAGGTAAATAGTGGCTGCATCTACAAAGTAAATTCACAGGTCAGACTGGCGTATCTTAATTAAGTCATGTGTAATCCCTCACCATCACCAGTACAAAATTTTCTAGTAAACTAACTCAACATCTCTTTCCCTAACATAAAGCTTAAATATGGTATCAGGATTTAATGACAATTTAGCAAGTAGGGGGTAGGGGGAGGTAGTGGCAGCAGGGCACTGTTGGGGGCTGCTGTGGAGCGCAGGAACGCTCCTGTACTCCACAGTGGCCCAAAACATGCCTGCGGATCGGGCCCATTTTGAGGCACTGCAGAGGGCAGGAGCGTTCCTGTGCTCCGCAGCGCCTCAAAATGAGCCCATTTTGGCCCGGACTGGGCATGTCTTGAGCCACTGTGGAGTGTGGGAGCGCTCCTGCACGCCACAGCATCCCAAAATGGGCCCAATCCGCACCAAAACGGGCCCAATCCGCGGCTGTTTTGGCATGGATCGGGCTTGTTTTGGGATGCTGCGGTGTGCAGGAGCGCTCCCACGTTCCACAGTGGCTCAAGACAGGCCCATTCCGGGCCAAAACGGGCACGTTTTGAGGCGCTGCAGAGCGCAGGAATGTTCCTGCATGCTGCAGCGTCCCAAAACAGGCCCAATCTGTGGGAGCATGCAGCTCCGCAGGGAAGCGCGCATAGATGGTGCACGCCCCCCGCTGGCCAAGATCCCCTGCCTCCACCGGGGGGTCTGGCACCCCTAGCACTGTTCTTAATATGAAATCCACTAGTTTTACATCACATCAGGATGCAATGATGCAGGAGCTGCACCTGTTAAATATCTGTCTGCAGCAGAATGTGTATCAGGAAAAAAGGAGGCATTCCTAGCTGGACATTTCTCTCCTTGCATTGCTCCTCTCTTTTTTTAAAACCTGGACCTGCTGCCTTTAAACAACAAACTGTGCAAAAAATTAAGGTGACAAGGCTTTTCCTGGCATCCAAAGAAAGCAGATAAGCATCTGCTTAATTCCTGTGGGTCAGGCTGCTACTGAAGACGGAGGAACAAGGCCAGAAAAAAAGGGGACAACCCTGGGAGAGACACAGATAGCCAGAAAAGATTGCCAACTTTCTTCCTGACATGGGCTCTCTGCCCTTTCAGCAAATACACCTTTCTTCATCAAAGCACTTTAACCACACAAAACATTAGCATTCTTTATATTAAAAACAGAAGCCCTTGTATCTAGAAACAGAAGCTGATTTGGTAAGCCAAAAAAGTTAGTTAGCTTTTCCCCTTTTTTGATACCTATGCACATAATCATGGCCTGGAAGAGTATTTAAGGGCCTCAGAGCTTGAGCTGTTAGGGAGAGTTTTCTCGCAGTGCTGAGATTTTGATAATGAAAGCACTGGTCCTGGAGGCCTAATACAAAAATGTCAGTATGACACTTCAGCTGTGTAGAGACAGAAACAACACAGAGGGGGATTTAGCTCACTTTCTTTTCTATTACATTCTTAAGAAGAGAATCAGGGGAGAGGTTTTGTCTGCCCTGTTATCCAGAATTGTTTGCACTCGTGTTTCCAGCAACAAGCACACAAAATGTGGTTGGCTTATTTGCAAATGTACATGATGCTGGACTATTCAGTGTTCCCTGCCTGTGTACGTGGCTTTTTAAAAGATGCATGTCTATGCATAAAACATACCCATACTTCACACGTTTGCTGTCCTTTCCAGTCTATTTATCAAGAAGAGGATAAAAAAGCTTTATCCAGTAAGCTTTTGCTTACTGGAAAGGTTCATTACACACAAAGTTGCCTTGTTTGTGGTAGCTCCTCAGAGGACAATTGCTCAAAGCTAGTGTTGTGGGCTGTTCTGTTGACTCTTCTGTTTAATGCTATTGTCTCTGTCATTTTTAGCCATAGGATTTAGATCAAGATGGGTAGCCTTGTTAATCTGTCTGTAGCAGTAGAAAAGAGCAAGAGTCCCGTAGCACCGAGAAGCCTAACAAAATATCTGAAGTGAGCTGTGACTCATGAAAGCTCATACCCTACCACAAATTCTGTTAATTTTATAAGTGCTACTGGACTCTTGCTCCTTTCAGTCATAGGATTTGTTATGATATAAAGCAAACACAACAAAGTTTACTAATGAATCAATGGGATCTGCTTACATTTGTTCTCATAGGTTCATATCATTGGTTCTGTATCAACTTGCTCGTAACAGTAAAAGGGTGATCCCCCAGGCCAAAAGGCCACATGCAGGGATGTACCATGATGTATCCACATTGTCAACTTTCAAGAGATGCCAAGGTTGTCCTTTTTACTGTGTAGCTCAGTCCCGATCATTAATTGCCAATGTCAACAGCCACCCTACAGCTGGGCTAGTTTATCCCTTATCTCCTCAGCCTGCTTTCCCCCCAGGTTCTTAGGCCTGATTCCCTGAGGTCCTTCATCTAGTCTTGGTAACTCCTAGCTCTGGCCACGTTGTCTTCTGGCAGGGTTAACACCTGCAGTAGCTAGGCAACCCAGGTCTAGGCAGGTGGTAGCTGTAGCTCTTGGCCAGGAACGCCACCTGCCCAGGCCAGAGGAGTACTGTGTTCCTAGAAAGCTCTGGCTCAGCTGGCTACACTTTCCCCCTGTTCCTAGGTGATCCCAGCCACTTCCTCTTCCTACTTCCTTCAGCTAGGCCCCTTTTATTCTGCTTTGCCTAGATAAAAGGGGCCTGCTGCTCTGTGCAGGGCCAGCACCACTGTTGAGGTGGTGAGGCAGGGGCCACGGGCACCATGGGGCCGGAGGGGGTACCAGAGGGGATGCCGGGCAGAGGCGCGCAACCCACGCCACCGCCAGCCAGCCCCGTGCTGCCACTGGCCAGCCCCGCGCCGCCCACCCCCGGGCAGGTGCAGCAGCCATGGGCCAGGGACGACAGGCGGCCGGGGCAGCGTGCGGCGTGCGTGCGGCCTCCTCGCTCCACCCCAGCCACCCACTGGCGGCACTGCGTGATGACCTCCGGCGCCAGAAACCCTGGCACCGGGGCTAGCTCTGTGCCTAATCCTGAGTAGATATTTTCTCCTAGGAGACCCTTCTCCTCAAGTAGGTCTTTTCTCCCTCAGGAACTTGCCCTGGCTGCCCTTCTTCCTACCTGAGCCTGCCATGCCCTTAATCCTCCCCCTCAGGTGCCTACATCTACCTCATTCCTGCACTGCTGGCCTGCTTAGGGCAGGGCCCATGTTCCACCTCTTCTCCCCCTGGGGCTGGGGTGCTCTGGAATATGACAAAGACGGAAGGAGAAAGGCTAGCAGCATCACCTGTTTTTCATGTTCGTCTCTGGGTGGGCTTCACTAACCAAAACTCGATTTCAAAGCAAGCTGGTTTCTTTTTAAAAAGGAAACGGACCTAAGAACAGCTCCTCTATGCTTGCTCAGGGCATCTTCTCCTTTGATTAATAGCACTTTTAAAAAAATTACTGTAAGAATGGTCTGCCTTGGAATAGGCGCTGAGTTTTCTCCCCACAGTACCCTTTTTTGGTTCTTTTTCCATTCGAAAACAAATCTTATTGGAAATGTGGAAATAACAGCATAGACACGGAATATGTAAGTTGGTTTGGTCTTTACATTCTTTAGCAGCAGGCCAAATGGAGGACATTCTTACTAGGCCAATAAAACTTTTGTCTGGTTGGTGACAGTATCCATAGCTCACTTGCATTTCTCCACAGCTAGAGGATACATTCATTCTGTCATTCTCGAATGTCCATTTCTCGCCCTCAAGTTGCAAATTCATTGAGATGAACCCTATGGATCCATTCTGGGAACAGGACTGCTTCTCCCCAGCGCAAGGAACATTTCTGGACACAAGAACCTTGCGCTGGGGGAGGAAGGGAGCTTCATATTGGAGGAAAACACCATCGCTTTGGCATGGATCTGTGGAAACCCCTCTATAATTACTGAAATATAACGCAACTGTAGGGACTCTGATTTAGAGGAGGAGAACGGGGAAGAGGGGAGGGGCTATTTAATTATTTCTCCTTGTGTCATTTTTCCAGCAAAAAGAATTCTCTCCCCAATTGATTTTGAGTGTCCCGAGAAAAGAACATGGGATCACTCATGAATATGTGGACCATTTACATTGAAGTATCTGTATAATAACATTCGATTTATATACCGCCCTACAGGACAACCTAATGCCTACTCAGAGTGGTTTACAAAGTGTGTTATTATTATCTCCACAACTATCACCCTGTGAGGTAGGTGGGGCTGAGAGAGCTCCAAGAAGCTGTGACTGACCCAAGGTCACCCAGCTGGCTTCAAGCGGAGGAGCGGAGAATCAAACCCGGCTCTCCAGATTAGAGTCCTGCCACTCTTAATCACTACATCAAACTGGCTCTCTAAGTATCTGTATCTGTAATGTTTCTGCAAAGGAGGTAAGAGCAGGGGTGCTGATTTTCAGCGAGAACCAGGGGAAATAACTAAATGGCCCCTCTTCTCTATCATGTGGATCTCCCCCATTAAAATTTCAACACTACTTTAAAAATAGGGGAAAGTCAAAGAATTATATGTAATGTGCAGGTTCAGACACTGGCTAGGCAGTAGTTGATCTCAATGTCTCTACCTCAGTTCTTCTATCCAGAGAAGTGGGGCTGAGGCCCATGACTGGTCATAAAAGGAATGCTTCTTGGGCACGGTTTCAGCGCAGGGTCCTAGCGTGACCTTCAACAAGACCGTTCTGCTGTTGAGCCAGAACACAAATGACAGTTGGCTACCACGCACCTACCTTCATAGCATGAACCACTGCTTCAGGTTTCTGACTCAGGGGAACATATCCCACTGCAGGAGAAGACGTGAGATCAGCAGTGATGCGAGCTGGGCCCTGGAAAACAACAACAGAAAAAGCAAACAATTGAGATTGATCGATCGATCGATCGATAGATAGGACAGTCCAATTTTGACACCTCTTGAGAACTCCATTATTTTGCCTTTGAAAGAGAGATTTGGGATGATTACTAGCATACAAATTTGAATGTTCTTCAGATTTCAATGTCTTGTTCCACAGATTCCCCGGAATCTCAGGAGTGAGAAGTAGATGCATCTCGACTCTACTGCTCATTGGGTAAAAGCATGCACAATGACACAAAATATCACAGCCACTGTGTCCCTTCCATCTCCCTCACAGCTATCTATCACATTTTTATTCCATCCTTCCTTTCAGGATGTCACAACCACATTCATGGTTCTCCCATTTTATCCTCACAACAACCCTGTGAGGCAGGAGAGTCTGAAAAGAAACAATAGGTCCAAAGTCACCGAGGGAGTTATCATAGATGATAATAGGATTTGAGCTCAAAGGTCACATCAGGATCGAGGAGACTCACACCTACTATACATCATACTGTATCCAACCATCCATGCATGGATATTCTGGCATCCCTTCTGACTCCTAGAAAGATAATTCCTAGAGTTGCGCAGGGTCCATGCAGAGGAATAACAATGCAGATCAGAGGGCTGAAGAGGGTCAAGGGGAAGCTACTGACCCTGGAGTGAAGCATGTATAAGAGGATGGAGGAGTGATTCCCCGCTCCCCAGCCCTTCTTCACTTCAGCCCCCGACCCCCACACTTCTCCTACAGGTCCTGCAGCTCCAGGCTTGATTTTTCTGGGGGGCAAAAAGCATAGTAGTAACAGATAGGACTGTTGGGAAACAAACTGTGTTCTGCGCACCACTGAGTCCTCTTACGGCTACCTATTCAGACATTAAATGTTCCTGAACATCTGGCTGCAGCTATTCTATAAAAAGTACAACCAGTCAGAAAGACTAAATGTTCGGTTAAATGTTCTTAATCTGAAAACAAACACATAAAATAATGGTTTGTTAGGTCCCATTTGCTAATATACCCCATTTCCCACTGCAGCGTAGGGCAGGCTATTACAGAGTAAATGAATATACATCCAGCAGACAGAAAAGTCTTTAGCAATAAATAATGAGAAGGGAAGGAATCCTTGGTGAGAGAACAAGCCCTACAAGTATAGAAGCATCAGTATTTTTGTCTACAAAATGCTGGAGATTGTGTGCATGCATGCCCTCACACATTCATGCTCGCACATGCAAACCCCACCTATCCCCCCCCACACACAGTGCAGGGCAGATTCCACAAAACACATTCAAAACAGGGCAAATGAAGAGCCAGTACGTGTGTACGTATGTACATGTGTGTGTGTGTGTGTGTAACCATACAGGGTTGTAGAGGCAGGCAATGGCAAACCACCTTTGTTCATCTCTTGCCGTGAAATCCCTGCCAGGGGTTGCCATAAGTCAGCGATAACTGACTTATGGAGCGCACTCTCCACCACCAACAATCATAGAAATACAGATATATTAAGACTATTTAAAAGCACAACACATTCCTAAGGCATCGTAAGTCATAAACAAACTCCTTAGCCATTCCTTGTATTTTTATTTATTTACTTTATTTATAGTCCCCCTTTCTCTTTTGGTAGCTATTTTCTGGTACTTTTGCAGTTCTACTGCAATCAACAAGGTAGGAGCTTTCCTGACCACCCTTGACAGATAACAAATGACCCTCCAGCCTATGACTGAAAGTCTCCAGCAAAGGACAGCCCAAGTACTTAGTTCCACTGCTGTACTCTGACCATTAAGAAGTTTAAGCTAATGTTCAAATGAAATCTAGTCTTGTGTAACTTAAGCCCATTAGATCCAGTCTTGTCCTCTGGAGAAGCAGAAAATAACTCTTGGCCCTCATCTCAAGGTAGCAGCTATTTCGGTATTCTGAATAAACACAACCAAGTTCATTCAACCTCTATTTCATTTTCCCAGATGGCTTCTCTGAACCCATTCCTATTCTTAACACCCTTCTTAACATGGACACAGTACTCCAAATGAGACCTGACTATCAAGGAACAGAGTGGAACTATTTTGGGGTATTATGTGTTGGATCTCACCAACTTTTAAAATCAAGCTCACCCCATTCCTGACCTGGATTAATTACAGCTCCCTGTCCCACATGGCTTTTCCATGCATAGCCTTTTTGGTGGCGAAATGGCACTCCTCCCTTTTTCTGCAGTGGAAAAACTAGTCGGACACGGCCCTGTATTTCTACTATGCACAGGCCAGTCACTTTTCAGCCTAACCTACCATGTAGGATTGTTGTGAGGATAAAATGGAAGGGAAAGAACCACATATGTTGCCCTAAACATCTTGTAGGAAAGGTGGGATAAAAACGTATGAAATAAATATATAAATGAACGTGGCAAGAACAAACAAATATGTGTTAAGGTAGTCCAATGACCCTATTCAAACGGAAAAAGCCACTAGGAGGGGGCAATTGGCATCAGAGAAGCATTTAATCCTTTCTTCACCTGCCGTTTCCCAGCCCCATATTGCTTCGCCTAAGCGGTGCCTCCTTCCAAAAGATTCCCTGCCATGTCTCTGATTCCAATTGTTTCCTCCTGAAGTAGGTTTTCCTATTTAAAAAAATGATAAACTATTGTTACCTACTGCATGCAGTGTACGGTTTGTTGCTCAGTGGAATGCAACTTTTGTTTAGAAACACCAAAAGAATTTTCAACCCTGGAAACCGATTTAACCTTTGAAACTGCTCATGGCACAGTTAACTTTATTGGGAAGGTATATAGTGTTTGACATAAAGGGGTGGGGAAGGAGGAGAATAATTGACACGCACTTCATTGGTCCCATGGCAACATTCTTCAAAGAGCATCAAGTACCCTTCAGGGAAGGTTGTGAAGGAAACCACAAAAGTAAGCACATATACAAAACTGCGGCCAGGGAAGGCTCGCTTCCAAAATGTGCTATCTGATCTCCTGCATTTGGCGTTCTATTGGAAAAAACAAACTCGTTGCTTTCATAGCAAGAAACTCGAGTACCCAAAAGAGTCTGATGTGCACCTTTGATATGGACTATCCTTCTTAATGTCTCTCTGAAACAAGATGAGATACAAGGTTCCTGTTCAAAACGATGCCCTTTCCTCTCTTTATGATTTGTACTGAACTATGTAGAAAAACTCACAATGGCTCCATTGAAAAAAAATGCAATATTTTGCCTTCATATCCTTTGAGGAAAACAAAGGAGGATTATCTTTTTGCGCCGTAAGGGTATACTGGGGATGACAGAGGGGTATGCAACATCTTTTCAAGTAACGTTCTAGCCGTACAGGGCAGAAGGGTACTCATTATGAGCTTTCCCCTCCTAATACAAAGCAAATTCCTTGTTGTAGAATCTCTGAATTGTGTCAAGAATGGCAGAGGCCGCTGCTTGAAATTTATCACTCATGCCTGTCACTCCACTTTCTCATTCAGTTCACCAACTACGATACAATGATAATGAAGCACCAGGTTATATCTCACATCACCTTCTACCACCCCTCAGGAGTGTCATGTGCTCCCAGCTAACACTGGTCACCCCGGAGGAGTTATGCTTAATTTGAGACCTGGAGTTCACAGTGAGCTTTCAGAAAGAATTTATTAATGCCGGTGAAGTTTGTTTTATTTCCTTTTGTCCAGAAGAGCTGGACCAAATGTGAAACTAGCATTATTCTGAGCAGTGTGGCTAGGACTCGTTGACATGTCCTGAAAGGATGTTATTTTCTCTTTTTAAACGTTAAAAAAATTCCATGACATCCAGCCTGATGAATGCTTCTAGCAAATTGGAAAGCTTGCACATTATTATATGTCATTTGACTGGTCCTAATGAAAAGTATTATGCGTTCAGATGGTCATTTTGACCAGAACAGAAATGCTGTAAGATAAATATTTGAAGGTCTGTTCCATAGCAGTGATACACACTCTGGCCTGGCTCTACTGAATTGCAGAGTCTTGACTAACAAAAAATAGCAGTGCTTCTTATTTTTCATCATGTACACAGCAGGTGCAACTCCGTGGTGCAATGACACTACAACCAAGCAGGGCTTTTTTTCTGGGAAAAGAGGTGCTGGAACTTGGTGCGCTGCCCTCAGAGAAAATGGTCACATGGCTGGTGGCCCCGCCCCCTGATCTCCAGACAGAGGAGAGTTTAGATTGCCCTCCGCACCGCCGAGCGGCGCAGAGGGCAATCTAAACTCCCCCCTGTCTGGAGATCAGGGGGCGGGGCCACCAGCCATGTGACCATTTTCAAGAGGTTCCGGAACTCCGTTCTCCTGCGTTCCTGCTGGAAAAAAGCCCTGCAACCAAGTATCTTGTGCAAGAATTTTCCACTTTGCTGTGTGAATGTTGGGTTTGCACTTTGCGAATCCTCAGGAATTATGCGCAAACTGCCTTTATTGGTCCAAACAGCAAAGCTAGTTTTTACCATGCTCCCCTTCTTTCTGAATTCCAAGCTACAGAATTCGGCGCAATAAACTCTGAATTACGTCCCAAAATGAACCTGCTGTGTATTTTCCTTGTGGTTTTCATTCACTCAGTCTTGTAGAGTTCGTGGTGCTGCAGCTTGTACTGAAGCATTAACATTTCTGTGTTGTGTTCAGCAACTGTTTCGGTTTTCCAGTGATAAACTTGTGACATTGAAGATTATAACAGAATTCAGTGCTCACTCCACTCTCAGTCAGACATACACTGGAGTGCACATGTAGAAGTCATCCGTCTGCTGACAAAGCATCTTCCAGGTATCCTAGAAGCACTGGAATATGCTCTAGAGTTAACCTTGACACAGGAAGCACAATCACAAGTAAAACCACTGAAAATGTACTTTTTTATGCCTTTTGATAGCTAGCTTCTGGTGCAAAGTTCTGGTACAAAGAGAGAGAGAGAGAGAGAGAGAGAGAGAGAGAGAGGTAATGGAAACAATGTAATGATGAGAAATCTGAGCCTGAGGAATCATGTCCTACAATATCTGGTGAACGAATGTTCTCAAAATGCTGAACAATGTCATCTGTGCATTAGAGCATAAATTCAAAGCAACAAATAACATTTGTTTTACATTCTATTCAGTCCTAAAATATGTGACACTACAGCCTGGGGAACTGGAAGAAGCTTCTAAATGTCTACTTCACAAGTGTCCCACAGACCTTTCTGAGAATTTTCCTTGTAAAATGTTGCACCTGAAAAATATCTTCAAGTTTACATTTGGAAAACAATATGAACTATTCATCATCGTCGTCGTCATCATCGTCATTAAATGAGATTCACAAGAAACAACTGCAATGGATTTTTTGCACACTGCCAGGTTTCAAAGCTAGCACTCATCAAAAACTCATCAAATAGCTAATATTAACTCATCTAGTTAATATTAGTTGTTAGAGAGTGGCATTTTGCCTTCACCAGTGTCAACTGCAGGTAACGCTAACTATGGTTCTCTTTAAGACTATGCACTGAAACCAGAGTTAGCAACCATTGGCAAACCCTGTTTAACATTAATCCTATGAACTAGGGTACCTGGCAACCAGCAGGAGACTTGGGGGCAGAGACATGGGGGCTATGACATCACGTGTGCCATTACATCACATCTGGTGAAAACCTGGAAGTGACACAGGATAGCTCTAGGAATTGCTGTAAATTGTATGGTAAAACCACAGAGTTTCTGGCCATTCCTAAAGCTACCACTGTCAGTTCCAGGTTTTCACAGGAAGTAACATAATGGCAGGCAGTAGGAAAAGAGGAAGACCCAAAATCAGATGACTTGGCTCAATAAAAGAAGCCACGCCCTCCAGTTTGCAGGATCTGAGCAAGTCTGTTAATGATAGGACATTTTGGAGGTCTCTCATTCATAGGATCGCCATAGGCTGGAGGCGACTTGACAGCACATAACACATACATACAACATAATGGCACACATGTGACAGTTTTTTTTAAAAAAAAAATTCTCCCACTGATACAATGAGACCTGGGTGTGGGGTATCCTCCATCCCAACCGGGGGACTAGTAAGCCTACTATGAACATTTGTGACATATGGAATACAGATTGGTGGTCTAACTATGGTAGCTAATAGATTATGCTTCACTCTATGCTTACATATCTGCTTCTAAGTCTTCAGGGTAAAGAAAAACTGCTAACTTGTAAACTGCAACTGTCCCTGAAATATCTTGTGTATTCAGCAACTTTAGTAACTGATAATTTCCTACACTATGTATAGAAATAGAGAATGTTTGCAAGAATGTGTGAGAAGCAAACTCACAGGCTGAAGAACAAGGATGCAACATTCTGGCCCTAGAACAACTTGTCCCTATTTCAAATTGGTACGATGCACATGACATGCTAGAAACCATTCCACATAACCAAGCCCTCCCACTCCTCGCCAACACAGTCAGATAAGGGGAAGGATCCCTGATACAGCAGATGGTTGGAGCCAATGAACCAGACAAGGTTGATAAAGATGTCCGCAAAAACATCTGGCACTAAGCACGAATGGGACACACCCACATCTGGAGGCTGAGTGGGGAAAACAGAGAGGGCCTACAACACCACGACATGATCAGCTCTACAAAGGAGAGGGCCAAAGATAGGCCAAGGCAGAATTCTGCTTTCTATCATCAATGAAGCTCTCCTGTTTGAGCAGCCTGTGTGTGCCATCTAGCAATGTGGCCAGCCTTGGGTTGAGCGTGGAGATGCAGAAGGTATTTCATTAACGCTTTATTTTGTGTAAAGAATCCTTGCCTGGAACTATCTATGTGTTCACTACTGAATACGATGCCCATGGTTCGGAGCCCTGCCCTAGGGTCCGATCAGCCCTGAGAAGAAGATAATGAGCCACAGGTACAATTTTGTAGCTGACACATTAACCATGGCTAGCACCAGTTAGGAGACTTCTGGCATCACGTCCGTACCGAATCCGATCGGGAAAAATGCACACGTACACCCAGCTCAGAGCCGTTCAATCATGTTCCTGTCTGTATTGCAACCACATGTCAATATTTGTTTCAAATATTAACAAGATTAATAAGAATCACAGAAACTGAGCTCTTTTTAAAACAGATTTAGACTATATTAAGAAGAGCAAAGCCCCAGTAAAAAATACTTTCTTAATCTTTCAAGGGACTGGAGAAGTAGCAGCCTTCAGTACTGAATGCTATTTCCATTCCACCCCCCGCCCCCAGCTCATTATCCCAATATTCATTTACCTTCCAGCTTCAGACTTGCTGACTATTTGCAAACCATCATCAGTTCTATTAATACTGCTCTAAATATCTTAATTTGTTCCCACCTAAGAACAAAAGCATCTGTTAATGATTTTCCTTAAGATGCAAGCACTGTCTCAAGAGATTCCAGGAGTCAACAGGTACAAACCCTCAAGAGCAGCTCTGCAACATCCAGTCATTTCAATGGACCTCATGTGGATCATTTTAATGTGTTTTTTTTAATGCATGTAGAAAGCAAGCAAAGTTGCAAAGGGTGACGTTAATATGTGAAAAGCACAATGCTGAAATAATTGCAGTATCTACAAAGGCAGGCTCACTCTGGAATTGCAAAGATGTGAGAGTTGCCCAGGAGGTTAATGGCATTTCTGTGATAGAATCAAGGGTAGTATGGTTAAATGTATTTCTCCTGGAAATGTCTAGCAAACTTTATGAGATGTGGATTGGAAAATTAACCTTTTTGACACACTGCAGAGGAATCTGGGACGCATTCTAGAATGAACATTCAGTTTATGCAGAAAGCCACCTAGGCCTGACTGATGTTTCATGTACAGGGAAATGTGCCCAACACTTTCAACAGCTGTACATTGCAGAGAAAAGGTCATAACGGTGAACAAGCTGTCTTGCATCATTAGTGATTTTCTCACTGAAGAATTGTTAGTTATCTTCCAATGAATCCCAGACTTTTTAGGAAAGCTATTTGGAAACTACTGTTCCAGAAAAATAGTCTAATTTAACACTACAGACATTCTATGGGTTGGATCCAGACTAAAATATTCAGTGGCAGATTGAAACTTTCTTGCCTCTCCCTTCCCTCTGCAGCTCACTCATCTCCAGGAAATGCTGCTCCTGGGAGAGACGAGACCCAGAAGAATACCTTGAGAGGCGTCTGCTGCAGGAAGGGGGAGTTGGTGGAACCTATCAAAGGAACCAAGGGAAAAATCCTAAAGTGGACTGTTGCCAGACAGCTAAGGTTTGGAACTGATTATACAAAATAATGTATCTCCAAATAAAAATAATGTTAATTGTTATTATGTTCATACCTGTTTGTTACCCTGTTTCAATTTTTTTGGCTCACTGGATCTCTTAATATTTTTATTTTACTTTTATGCAATTTGTGTATGAGGGAGTTAACCAGGGTTTCTAGAACCACCCTGGCAACCAACGGGCTGTGGAGGATTTAACTGGGTCATGGGGGGCTCGGCGGCAACATCATGAAGTAGCTGTCAATGCACTGTCACTCCCTGGGTGCCTAGAAGTGAGGTCAGTACATTACCAGGAGATGCCAAAGATGCTCTAGTATTTGGGCAAAACCATAGAGTTTTGCCCAAATATCAGAGCACCCCCAGTGTTACACTGACATCACTTACAGATGCATGTGGAGTGATGTCACTGCATTGGGATGCTGCAAACATCCCCCATTTCCCACTATTTCCCCCGCAATGGCCAGCTGAGCAGCAGTGGAAAGCATTCAGTGGCATAGAGGCAGGGCTTTTTTTTGAGGGGGAATGCTCCAGAATGGTGTTCCGGCAGCTCTGGAATCTGCCCATGTGATGCCTTCCTCCTTTGGCCCACGGGCTCTGCAGAGGAGGCTAAGCAGATTTGAGTTCATTCTGCTTTCATTCAGGGGTTTCTGTGTATGTGTGTGCTGCTTTGAGTTCATTCTGTTTTATTTTCACTGGGGGAGTGGGTAGGTGGGGCTCTGTGTGTATGTGTGCTGCTTTCTTCTGCTTCATTCTGCTTTCTTTTCATTCCTCTATGGGAAGAGGGGGGGAGGGAGGGAGGGAGAGAGAGCGCAAGCAGACACTGCTCGGGCCTGGCATGGGCTCTGCAGAGGAGGCTAGGCTGCTTTGAGTTCATTCTGCTTTTTTTCATTCCTCGGTGAGTAAGCGAGAGAGAGTGCAAGCAGAGCTGCTGGGGCCGGCTCTCCAGAGGAGGCTAAGCTGCTTTGAGTTCATTCTGCTTTCATTTCATTCAGAGGTTTCTGTGTATGTGTGTGCTGCTTTTTCATTCTGTTTTATTTTCACTGGGGGAGTGGGTGGGTGGGGCTGTGTATGTATGTGTGCTGCTTTGAATTCATTCTGCTTTCTTTTGGGGGGGCTGTGTGTGTGTGTTTGTGTGTGCTGCTTTGAGTTATTCAGCTTTCATTTCATTCAGGGGTTTCTGTGTATGTGTGTGCTGCTTTGAGTTCATTCTGTTTTATTTTCACTCGGGAGTGGGTGGGTGGGGCTGTGTGTGTATGTGTGCTGCATTGAGTTCATTCTGCTTTCTTTTCATGGGGGGGAGCTGTGTGTGGGTGTGTGCTGCTTTGAGTTCATTCTGCTTTTTTCATGGGGGTGGGGGGCTGTGTGTGTGTGGCTGTGTGTGTGTGTGTTGCTTTCATTCTTTTGTTGACTGACGTTGACATTGTTATGATTCCCACAGCTTTTGAATGCATATTGGTTCTGTATTAGTTAAATATACCAGTTATAGTTATTTCATTTTTCTGCTAGGAATGGATAGCTGTGTCCAAGTCACAGAAAGCTTTCATCAATATATTCATCAGCATTTGGTGTTCTTATGTCTTAATAGCTGTAACTCAAATGGTTCTCCCTACCATCAGCTGATTAACATCACTGACACTGCAGAGGTCAAATGGGTATTAAGGAAGTTTTTGTGAATATTATTTGTCTGGGACATTGGAATATTTATGAGCATTTCACAATGTCACGACAACTTAGCCATTGGTAAAGTAGAATTGGCAGGCAACAAAAAAAGCCATTTTAAACTAAGTATAAATCTAATGCAGCTAAAGTAGAGCATCTAATTTAAAATTGCTCCAGTAAAGCAAAACCCTCCCTGAAATTTTGAAAATTCAATATTCATTAGATTAGGAATTTCAGACTCTAGAATTTTGAGGAAGAATTTTGGATTTTTTTTTCTACACTGGCAGAGGGAATCTGTTAGAATTTAGATTTGAGAGATGGGTTTTGGATTTTTAGAGGCCCCCTCCTTCTTGCATATTTTAAAATATGATTCCAAAGAAATGAAATATTTGGGAAAGGGAATGGAAGATTTTACTTTTGGTAGAGGATACAGAAACGAAAGAATCTCCTTTCTTATAATAGTGTAATTTTCCAAGCTTACTAACATTTATCTCCTCGTAATGCATTATGCTCGGTTCCAGGAAGCGGTGTCACTTCCGGGAGTGACATCACTTTTGGGAGTGACGTAATCACGCATTTCTGGGAGCACACGCACGCAAAGCGCAGGCACATGTGATAATAGAGTGTTCCACCACCTCTTCCCCTCTCCAAAAGCCCTGCATAGAGAAATCTCCTGCCACGAGTAGGGAATGGTAAGCCTATCTCCCATTAAATTATTTTCAGAATCACACAAGAAACCTGATCAGGAGCAATATGTAGAGCTGTGCTCTACCAAAAGAAAAAAGAAAAAAAAGTCTGTCCTGTATTTTTAAGCTGCTTGTCCAGGAATAAAAGTAGTTTATAAAGAAGGATCTCTTTTTTTTATTGTGTATTGAGGAATCATAATGCCAACCACACCATTTTAAGAAGCAAGGTGAATAAAAGCTATCAGAAAATAACCAAGTTATTCATCCACACACTCCATGACACTTTGTTTTGATCTTTCCCCCTTATACTTCCTTTCTCCTCTCTTTCCCCTTTCCTGAACTACATTAGTTGCTATGGAAACAAACATTAGTATAGGCCCACTTAGCTACATTCACCAGTGCCATATAAACAGTCAGTTTAGATAATGGTACAGGAAATGTGAGTGTAGGTGACCTGACCAGCCAAGTGCCACGAGAATATTTTAAAAAGAAACAGAGCACAATGGCTCACTCACCTGTTGCATGACCTCATATGGGGTCACAGTCCTGTCAGGGATATTCTAAGCCCCTTTCTTGAACTTCCAGTTTTCATTTAAAACCAAAAAAATGCAAGTCTTAGTCCCCTTTATTTACAGAGATAAATATTGATTTTTTAATTATGTTGTTTAATTAAAATTACATGTATGCAATTTTTGCTGCTTCACAATGACTTGTGATATATCACCCCCCCCCCTCCCAAAGTCACCTTAGACCCATCACTATGAAATTTAGGCCTGGGATAATGCAACTTCTAAAGGCACAATTCTGTGCAAGAAATACATTTATATTATATAAATAAATGTATATTATATAAATATTTACATAACTGATTCAGTCTAAATAACACTTCATTTGGAAGATTATCAGATAGGGAGCTGGGATTTGTAGCAGCAGAAAAATGGACGGGAATGCTGGGAATTTATCAAAACTAGTCTTTTGTTTTGTTTTTGTGGTTGGTCTAGATCTTTTTATTCTGTAGGACCTCTGAATATGAATGAGTGTCAGCCACTGTTTAATTTTGCCATGGCTGTAAGGAACTTTTAAATCTGTTTGGATGTTAATGGTCTATTGTTCTGATTCTAAATGTATTTCAGATGAACATGATTTATAATGAAAACAAATTGTTGTGAGCTTTTTGAGGGTTTTTGAAGGCTTATTTTGAAGAAAAAGTAAAATGCCCCAGGTCCTCAGAGACTAATATACCACTCAAAGTGCCAATGACAAAGGAAAAAAGCAGCATTTACAAGTGATTATTTCAACCTTTCACATTAATGTCTGACTCACATATTACATTAGTAGAGAGGGTAACACACACACACACACACACACACACACACACACACACACACACACACACACACACACACACACACACACACACACACACACAAGCATCTCCTTAGCTTAAATTGCAGGATGATTCATTCAGAAATGTGAGGAGAAATCACACCATTCAGTTTTAACACGCTGTCATCACTATTTGGTGAGATATATTTTGGTGAGAACATGCTAAAAAATACAGTTTCCTCCCCCGAAAAAGGATGAGCAGGAGCGTCTCTGTCTTTTGTGAAGAAACCGAGGACCATCTGGGAAAGGTATTGTACTGTGAGTGACACCAGATGCACAAAAACCACAATGCAAGGCGAGAAATCCTTTCCCCCCTTAACTCCTTGCAAGCAAGCAAGATATGAAAATGAAGATGGAGAAGGTTACCATACTGATTTCAATTCTACTCAACTATAGATATTTAGATTGAAGCAGTCACTCAATGTTTGGAAACAGAATAAAGGAAGGCCTAGCAAAAAAGGTCTCTCTCCAGATAAGGTTGCTCCAAATCCACAGAAAACACCATGTCTGTCATAAAATCCATCCCTCTGGATCAATCAGAGCACACAATTTTCTATGGCCATCCAGCGGATCAGGCAGGAGGAAGATTAATGAAGGGACCCATATGGCTAAAGCTTGATGCCTCAGCTGGCAGAAGACCTTTCCCTCCCAGTCCATCTGTCTCCCCTTCCTCCAAGGGGAAAAAAGGAGGAAAAGGAAGACAGAAGTATGTGCCAGATAAGAGGAGAAATGGTATGATCTTCAAGGTTCTCCTCTTTGAGAAAAGAGCAAAGGAGAGCCCCTTGAGTACCTGATGGGAACAGAGGATAAACTTCTAGTCACTATACAGAGGCAGCCCTACAGGCAGGGTGAGCCACCCAGCCCCAGGCAGCTCCTCTGAGCATTTAACTGTCAATTACTGAATTTATTATTTTGTGCCATCAATGGAGGAAGATTTTCTGCCTTGGGCACAAAAATGTCTTGATCTGTTTCTGTCGTTAAGGTTGCCACTCAGGAAATGAGATGTTTGAAGGGTGTTTGTGTGGAGGAAAGTTGTGTATGAATGTTGTGTAAGAATATAGCGGCTATGGTGTTGGGCTTAGATATGGACTCAACTCCCTGCTCAACTATGGAAGTCACTGAGCGACCTTGAGAAATCGTTCTACTGTGGCTTAATATGGTTACCAACCTCGAGGTGAGGCCTGAAGATCTCCCAGAATTCCAACTGACCTCCAGACTACAGAGATCAGTTCCCCTGGAGAAAATGGCTGCTTTGGAGGGTGGCTGCCGTGGCATTATAACCTGTTGAGGTCCCTCCACTTCCAACACCCCACCGTCCCCAGGCTCCAGTCCCATATATCCACGAATGTTCCAATCCAGAGTTGGCAACTTTATAATCTAACCTATACCATAAGATTATTGGAAGGATAATGTGTCATTATTATTGTTGCCTCATCGAATGCAAAGCAGCTACCAAAAAAACTATGTGTGGTATAAAATATTCCAGCACACCAGTACAAGCACCAAATAATCCATAGCAGTATTTATTATTATTATTTATTTATTATTTCATATTTATATCCCACCCTCCCCACAAGCAGGCTCAGGGCAGCTAACAACATTTAAAAACAATTTAAAACATTACATCTGTATAATATTAAAACACCATTTAAATAGCGACATTTTGTATTGTGCGGTGGCAGCATCAGGAAGACTTATATTTTGCATGCATAATGTGGTGGACAGTTTTTCACAGGGTGGGGGTTAAATTTCCTTTCCCCCCCCCCAGGCAGGCAGAGGCCCAACCTAAGCCATGAGCCTGGCGGAACAACTCTGTCTTGCAGGCCCTGCGGAAAGTCAATAAATCCCACTGGGCCCTGGTCTCAGTAGACAGAGCGTTTCACCAGGTAGGAGCCAGGACCAAGAAAGCACTGGATCTCGTCATGGCTAGGTGGGCCTCCTTGGGACCAGGGACCCAACAGCTATTATTCTCCTAAGCGGAGAGTCCTCCGGGGAATATTTGGGGAGAGACGCCGGCCCAAGTCCACATAGGGCCTTATAAGTCAATACTAGAACCTTGAATCTGATCCAGTACTCCACTGGCAACCAATGCAGCTCTCATAGTATCAGTGTTATATGCGCTCTACTTAGTGTTCTTGTAATAACACGTGCTGCTGCATTCTGCACCAGCTGTAATCTCCGGGTCAGGTTCAAGGGCAGTCCCGCATAGAGCAAGTTACAGTAGTCCAACCTCGAGATGACCGTTGCCTGGATCACTGTAGTTAAGGCACAGGTTGACAGGTAAGGAACAAGTTGCTTGGCCTGCCACAATGGAAAAAAGAGGACTTAACAACTGCTGCTACCTGTGCCTCCATTTTTAAGGAGGCATCCAGGATCACCCCCAGGCTTTTGACCCTCGGAACTGGCACAAGCTGTGCCCCATTGAAGGCCGGGAGCTGGAGTCCCGAACCTAGTCCCTCCTGGCTCAAGTACAGGACCTCCGTCTTTGTCGGGTTCAGCTTCAGTTGACTCTGTCTCAACCAACCAGTCATGGCTGCAAACGCATGTTCCAGGGCATCTGGGGCCAAGTCGGGCCAGCTGTCCATCATCAGGTATAAGTGGGTGTCATCTGCATACTGATTACACCCAAGTTCGAAGCTTTGCACCAGCTGGGCAAGGGGATGCATATAAACGTTGAATAATAATGGATAGAGTATTGCCCCCTGCAGGACCCCACACACCAATGGGTGGTGAGATGACAATTTCTCCCCAAGCGCCACCCTCTGTCCCCGACCATGGAGAAAAGAGACAAGCCACTGTAAGGCAGTCCCTCATAGTATATCAGTAGTATATCACCAAGAACCCATCAGAGTAAACAATCACAACACCCCAAAAGCTATGATCAAGTGTAATCTTAGTTTTAAAAAGCACAAGCTGGAATAACACTTTATGCAGTTTCCAAAATCTCAGCAGCAAGGGGTTTTTATAAACTTCTACCTGCGTTTAAAAGCACAGGAGTGTGGCCACAGGAACAGAGCAGGATTTCGTCAGGGACAGTCAAATTTAGCAGTGTGATGAAATTACAAGCAGCTAGGGTTGTCTGATGGAGTCTGGAATAATACTGGCCCCTGGGGAGAGAGGGGAGGTGGCATATTTTTTACTCACGCACACTCCTGCCCTAGTACGGTAATGTTGTTACCAAAAGTGATGTCATCGAGCAGACCCCACTTCTGGGCACCCAGGCTTGCCAGCCACTCCCAGGCGTCACCATGCAGTCCCAGGAGGCCAAGGTGCCAGGCAGGTAGGCTGGCCCCTGGTGGTACCATGTCGCTGCAGGAGGCCAGGTGCCCAGACTGGTTGGCTGGCCACTTCCCCAGGCCACCAGCAGCACTCAGGTGGCTGAGTAGCCAGACCGGACAGGCAAACTACCTAGAAGCGGGGCGGGGGGGGGGGGGGAGGCAGAGAAGGTGCCAGGTGTCCAGTATTTGGAGAACATTTCCCCCAGACGATCCACAAAAATATCCTTTGTATTTGTTGAGGTCTCAAAAGGAGAATGGGTTGATAGAAGAAAGGCAATTCCTCAGTTATGTAGATCATGAAGAGCATATTAAAATTGCGAACCACTGTCTTTACGCCTTGAGCATGAGAACAGAAGAGTAAAGCACTCTGGCTACAAGGTCTCAAAAATGACAATCCATCTCTCTGATTATATGCCAGGGAGTGGAATGGAAGTAATTACTTAATTTCTGTATATTTAAGTGTTTATGCGGGGCTATATTTATATTTATGATAATTGTTTTAAGATATGTGATATATGCTAATTAGATTTTATAATATTTATATTTGTACTATTTTAACTGAAGTTTTAACTTGTATAATTCTTAACAAATAAGGGAATGTCTCATTTTACTAGTTTAAAGCTGGTCGTGAACCGAAATAAATAAATAAATAAATAATTTCTCTATACGATAGGGATTAGGAAAGGAGCAAGAAACATTGTGGCAACTGTGGTAAAAGGAAGTACAAGACAAAATTTGGTTTGGATTTATTCTGAGTGCTAGCGAAGCTTCATCTGGGCAAAGTTTTCAAGTTTTTCAGTACAACCACGAGAACTCAGAAACTTGCTGTATTTCTACAATTAAAAAAATGGAGATTCTCAGGAACATACAGGTTTCACTGGCAGAACTCATGCCTTTTAACGATATGTATTTAATTTGCATTATTTATAGTCCTCTTGTCACACTGAGACTCCAGATGGATTACAAACTGGAAGTCAATCCAATCAACAGTTTGGATATTCAATAAACAATACAATAAGGTATGGGTTGCAGAAATTTGAAAATAAGCAGAAAACTGACAGAGCTGAAACAAAGCGAAAATATTTATGGCATATTAAACAATGTGGAAATTACATAGTGGGATCATATGTATAGCAACAGACACTAGTATATACAGGGCCGGATCGAGGGGGTGCGGGGGGGTAGTCTGCCCCCGGTGCTGCCAGGGAGGGGGCGCCGGGAGCAGCTGCCAGGAGCGTGTGGGCAGCAGTGCAGGCAGCCTTGCAGCCTCCCGCGCTGCCTTTCACCTGCCCCGCAGGACAGGGGGCGGCTGGCTTGCCGCACTGTCCTGCAGGGAGGCGAATGGCGTGGGCGGCTTCCCAGCCCCGCTGCTCCGCCCTGCATGATGTCACCGAAATGACGTCATCATGCAGTGCCGGGAACGCGTGCGCACTGTGTGCGCGTGCGCAAGGGGCTCAGACTAGGGTTGCCCTGGGCGCCAGCAACCCTAGATCCGGGCCTGAGTATATACCATACACAGCAGTATAGTTCACACTCCCTTTACCAAAGCACTGTTCTGAAACATTTCATTAAATGTTTCAGAACAGCCCTAAATTCAGGCAATGGCAAACCACGTCTGTTAATCTCTTGAATAATCTCTGTTAATCTCCTGAATAAATTCCATTTTGCATAGATTGTGGAAACCCAGGAGGGTGGGAGCCTTCCAGACCTTATCAGGCAGGCCATTCCAAAAGGTGAGGACCACAACAGAGAGTTCCCATGTACAGGCAGTTGTTGATTTTCCCCATCCGCAGGGTGAAACTTGCAGGAGGTCCTGCTGCAATGAATGATGCTGTTGCAGTGCAGCATAGGGGGAGAGGCAGTCCCGCAGATATGAGGGGCCAAGGCCACAACGGGCTTTCTTTATGATAGTCAATACACTGAACTGAGCCCAGTAACTGATGGGCAGCTAATGGAAAGACTGCAGAATGGGAGTAATAGCCATGCTTTGCCAAGCTTCTGATAATAACTGAGCTATGGTATTCTGCACCATCCGGGGTCTCTGAGTTGACTTCAAGGGGAAATCTCTGAAGAGTGTATTACAGTAGTCTAGCCTTGATGTTACCATGGCATGGATTCAAGTGGCCATATTAGCTGTGTCAAGGTAGGGCTTGCAGGCCAGATTGAGTTGGAAGAAAGCATTTTTTGCAGCTGCATTAACTTGCTTTTCCAGCAGTAATCCTGGATCCAGTATAACCCCTAGTTTCTCAACGGAGACTGCAAGGGTCAACTGACCCCCATTGAAAGTGGGAAGCACAATGTCCTTCAAAATCTCTGCCTTCCCAACCAGCATCATTTATGTCTCGTCTAGGTTCAATTTCAATTTGTTTGCTTTCAGCCATTTGACCATAGCTGTCAGACAGTGTGACTCAAGAACTCTATCACATCACCAGGGAAATTGGGTAGCAAGATATGGAGCTGCATATCATCTGTATATTGATGGCATCCACTTCCAAAGCTATTAATGATCTCTCCTAAAGGCGTTACATAGAAGTGGAATAACATGAGGGATAAGATTGCACCCTGCAGAACCCTCCAAGACAGCTTCCACACTGAAGACAGCTGATCTCCAACCGCAGCCCTTTAAGTCCACTCAATAACATCTAGATTAAATTACTGCAATGTGGACTATATGGGGCTGCCATGGAAAAGTGTCCAGAAGTTACAATTGGAACAGATTGCTGTGTCCAGAATGCCGCACAGAATGATCCACAGAACGGATCGTAGCTATACCATTTGAATCTTCTTCCATTGTCACTGGCTCCAAGTTTGCTTTTGGCCTAATTCAAGGTGCTAGTACCTTTAAAGCCCTATAAAGCTTAGGATCCGCTTCTGGGATGGTTCTATATGAACATACCAGAGCAATAGGGTCACCTTCAGAGGCCTTGCCTCTGGTGCTCCCATCATCTGACAGTAGATGGGTGGCAACCCAAGAAAGGGCCTTCTTAGTTGAGGCACCAAAACTATGGAGTTCCCTCCTCAGGGAGATATGGTTGTCTCCCTCTATCGCTGCCTTCTGTCAGCTGATGAAGATTTTTCTGTTTTGTTCGGTGTTCCCTCACTTGACCCTCTTTCCTTTGTATGTTTCTTTGAAATACAAACAGACAGAAACGGTTTTAGAGTTTTTTATTGTTTGCCCCCTTGGGAACTCTAAATTGGGTGGAATGGCAGCATAAAAACATTTTAAATAAATAAAGTAATTTTAGAGGGGTAGCTGTGTTTCTCTACTGCAACAAAACTAAACACGGATTTTGCGGCACTTTGAAGGCTAACCCACTTTTATTTCAGCATAAACTGGAATTCCTATGCACATTCCTAGAACATTGTAGGTTCACAAGAAGACAGAACGCATTTCTTCTGCCGGGCAATTAGGATGCTAATTGTAACAAACTATTTTTCTCTTGTTCTGAATGAAAGACATCATCATTATAATACCCATTCACTGCTACTTTCTAAACCATTTTTAAATCCAGCGGTATAATCCCAAAGTACCCAAGAACGTGCCAAATTATCAATTCCTCAGCGCTCTGCCCAGCCTGCCCGCTGACCAGCACAGCCGTTGATACAAAGTGATGGTGACATTTCATTATTGGGCACCCACGATTCTGAGGGACTGAGGGCATCCAATTTAAAACAAACAAAACACAAACCCTCCCCCAATCTCACTCTCTGTTTCCCTCGTATTTAAATAGCTGTGCTGTGCTAGGTCATGCTGGGATGAATTCACAACTGTGAAAGCAGAATGCCTTGCCACAGGGCATACGCTGGGCAACACAAATTCTCGTGGCGAGAAGAATAAGGGCAAAGGAGGAACAACATGGCTTCTGTCTGAATCGCCCATATTACGCTGAATTTCTCTGAAATGTTAAGGCCTGCGATTCACAGTATTAGCAAGGATTTTTTAAAAAATCCTCCGCTTTCAATCCAAGAGTACTTTTCTCCAGATGCTAATCACATCCATCAGTTGTTTAATTTGCCTCCCATTAATCGTGGTGAGCAGCTGGCCATGTAAACATTCACATCTATGAATTAACCATTGAGTTTGTCCACAAGCCAAGCCAAGCCAAGCTCCGTCTGCCTGCGCGGCTCAGACACCAACTTGTCAGACACAACGTATCTTCAGGGCCTTGGCAGAGTTTAGTAAAATCTACTTAAGAATAAAAAGGGTTTACATCCTCCCTTTGATTAATAATAAAGAAAACTCCTCCTTAAACACGCACACACATATTGCCTGCTTCATTGCCTTATGGAAGTGATTCTGCAAGGACATTCATGATGATGCTCTTTAATGGGACACCCACTCTGGCAGTTAAATACAGTTAGATTTCATAAGGACAGACACTCCTTTTGAAAGAGAGGCTGTGGGCTAGAGGCCACATTGTATGAGTTGGACATTGTACTATGAGGTTCAGGGGCTGCCTCTGTGATTAATTAAATGAAGATGAACTTTCAGCTTTCGCACCAGAGTGGTGGAGTGGATAGACGGAAGGACTTGGATCTGGGAGAGCCAGGTCGAACCCACACGCTGCCATGGAAGCTTGTTGGGTGATCTTGAGCCAGTCACACACTCTCAGTCCACGTTGTCAGGTCACCCTGAGCTGAAAGCAGGAGGTGCGAGGGGTCACTGGGATGGATGTACTGGTAGCACCGGGCGGGGCCGGTTTTTACTGAATTGGCTCCCAATGCAACCTGTTGCTTCCACGTCATGCTGGGAATGCCATCACTCCCAGTGTGACACAGGAGCATTCCAGAGTGCTCTCTGGTAACCCTTTCTCAGTTTAACCTCCCTCTCAGGTTTGTTGTGAGGAAAAAGTGGAGGACAAGTGCATGATGTAAACCACTTTGGGACCATATCGAGGAGAAATGTGAGGTATAAATGGTCATTGTCATGACAACCTCCAACTAACTCAATGATTCTGACTGAGATTCCTCACGGGAGGAGCCTGAGGAGTCCAGGTTGGTGCCTGGGGAGGACCAGAGGGACGAGGGAGGTCCCCGCACTGCAGTGGCACCTGCGAATAATGTACCATAGCCACAGGCCACACTGCCAGAACCTGCAAGGGAAACCTTTCCACCAACCCTTGAGATAGTCACCAGGCCCCAAACACAGCCCTCTCCCATTCTGCAGGAATGGCTGTAGCTGAAGGCCCAGGATGAGGTGGGACAAAGGAGGGGAAGTGACAGACCAACTGAGAGCCATCTCTCTGTACATCCAGAGCAGAGAGCTGAGAGTGGTAGTTCTGCACAGGACCCTGGCCAATGCAGTACAGTCTCAAGAATTCCAGCACTTGCCAGCAATGCAGCTGGGCCCAATTACCTCCCGGCCTACTTGAGCTGAGCCTTGGGTTCCAACCTCCAGGCAGTAGCTGGAGTTCTCTCAGAATTACAACTGATCTCCAAGCGACACTGGCATTTATACCCAGCTGAGGTCCTGCCCCTTCCCAAACCCTATACTTTCCAGGCTTCACCCCCCCAAATCTCCAGGAATTGCCCAACTTGGAGCTGGCAACTCTGCCTTAGGAAGACTGCTTGGCTGGATCAACTGGTCCAGCAGGCACAAGCCATGTGTTATCAGCTCCAGCTCCAGTGTTAAGAACCTGGTTCCACTTAGGGTTGCCAGCTCCAAGTTGGGAAATTCCTGGAGATCTGGGGGGTGAAACCTGGAGAAAGTGGGGTTTGTGGAGGAAAAGGACCTTGGCATGGCATAATTCCATAGAGTCCACCCCCCAAAAGTAGCCATTTTCTCCAGGTGAACTGATCTCTGTGGCCTGCAGACCAGTTGCAATTCTGGGAGATCTCCAGCCACTACCTGGAGGCTGGCAACCCTAGTTCCACTTGAGTAAACCATAGTGGCCGTAACTCCAGAGTGCAGGATACTAAGTAAGTAAATAAGTAAACTTACATAGAAGAACTTGATTGTTATTTTCCAGGTTTATTTATTTAAAACATTTCTGTGGTGCCTTTCCAACCAAATAGGGTCCCTGAGATGGCAAACATCAAAACATTACAACATTTCAACATTAAAACTGCATTTAAAGTAAGGTATATATAAAATATTTAAGATTCGGGTCCAGAAACTTAAATAAAATATTTATTCAATAAAAACAGACACAGAAACGTGCATAACAACACAGCCAAGGAGGAGGTCCAGTAATAGTTATTAGGGGTATGCCAAACAAAACAAAAAGTCTTCACCTGCTGGCTGAAGACAACAATAGAGGCAAACAGATGATTCCACCTGGAGGGAGTTCCAAAGTTTTCAGACATCAACCAAGGAGGCCCTCTCTTGGATTGCTGCCGATCTAGTCTCAGGTGCCAGGGGCCTCCAAAGACAACAGAAGCGGATTGGAAGATTCATATGGAAGAAGACAGTCCCTTCAGGTATGCTGACCTCAAGCCATATAGGACTTTAATGTTCAAAACCAGCACTTTGAATTGAGCCCAGAAGCAAATTGGGAGCGAGTATAGATGAAACAAGACTGGAATGATATGGAAACTGCGATCTACTCCAGTCAACATCCTGGCTGCAGCATTCTGTAACTACTGTAGCTTCTGGACAGTCTTCAAGACATAGAGCGCATTGCTGTAATCTAATCTAGATACTAGAGCATGCACCGCAGTAGCGAGATCTTTCTCACCCAAGAAGGCCACAATGGGCTCACCAGCTAAAGCTGGTGAAGGGCAATCCTGGCCACCACTGCCCCCTCTTTATACAAGAAGGAGATCTGGGTCTAGCAGCAACCCAAAACTATAAACCTGATCTTTTAGGGGGAGTGCAACCCCATCTACAACAGAGAATATGCCAATTCCTAGGTCAAACTTTCCTCCAAACATAGAAGGATTAAGTTTCAGTTTTCATCCATCTCAAAACTGGCTCCAGGCTCCTGTTTGCAGTTTCCACAACCTCCCTGGGATCTGCCAGAAGCATGAGATAGAGTTGACTATCTTCGGCAACTTGGTGGCAACTCAGCCCAAATCTCCAAATGGTGTCTCCCAGCAGCTTTACATAGATGTTGAAAAGCATGGGGGGGGGGGGAATACAGAAACTTACACAACCCCATAGACCAAAGGCCAAGGGGTGAAACAACAGTCTCCCAACACCACGCTCTGAAACCTACATTTGAGGTAGGACTGAAACCACCACAATACTGTGCTTCCCAGTCTGAATCACAAAAAGCAGTCCCAGAAGGATACCATGATCAATGGTCCCAAAAGCTGCTGAGAGGTCCAAAAGAGTTGCATTTAGGATTGCCAGCTTCAGGTTGGAATATTCCTGGAAATTTTGGGGGTGGAGCATGAAGAGGGCAGGTTTTGGAGAGGGGAGGGCCTTCGACAGGGTATAATGCCATACAGTCCACCCTCCAAAGCAGTCATTTTCTCTAGGAGAACTGATCTCTACAGCCCAGAGACCAGTTGTAATTCCAGGAGATCTCCAGCCACCACCTGGAGATTAGCAACCGAGTGACACTCCCCATCCATCTCCCTCTGCAGGGCATCCACCAGGGCAACCAAGGTTTCAGTCCCATAATCAGGCCTGAAACCAGGTTGGAATGGATCCAAACAATCTGTGTTACTCAGAAATCCCTGAAGTTGCCCGGCCAACCACTTGTGGCAGGGTAGGTTTGAGTTCTTAAGAATTCAAAATACATTCTGGGGCTAAGACTAGTAAGTCCTAGTTCGAATTAAGTGTTGCTTCATCACACATTTTACTTAATTTTAGAGGCAATATGCTTTGGGATTTAACAGTGAGTTCAAGAAGCAGAAATCTAAAAGGACAAATACACCATGCAATTCTGGAGTTCCAAGAATACGGAAAGTTCCAATTGGGGTTGCCAGGCCCCCTCGATCTCCCAGCGGGAGATTGAGACCTGGCTCTTACCTAGAGTGGGGGTGCGTGCATGCGGAGTGCGCACGCGCGCTCCTGCAAGCGTGATGATGTCACTGCTGGGAAGTGATGTCACCACGCAGCCTGTTTGGGCATGAATCAGGCCCGTTGTGGGCCCCTGTGGAGCACAGGAGCATTCCTGTGCTCCGCAGGGGCCCACAACGGGCCTGATCCGCACCCATTTTGGCATGGATCGGGTCAGTTTCAGCGCGGATTGGGCCCGTTTTAGGCCCCTGTGGAGTGAGGGAGCGTTCCTGCGCTCCGCAGGGGCCCACAACGGGCCCAATCCGTACCCGTTTTGGCGCGGATTGGGCCCGTTGTGGGCCCCTGCGGAGCGCAGGAACGCTCCTGCGCTCCACAGGTACCCCGATCCAGGCCAAAACAGGCCTAATCCTGGCGGTTGCTGTGCGCGGGGGCATGCAGCACCGCAGGGGGGTGCGCATGGAAGGTGCGCGCCCTCCCGCTGGCCAGATAGGGAGGGGCAGGGGTGGCCAGGTGGGGGCAGGGGATCCCCCGCCCCCACCGGGGGTCTGGCAGCCCTAGTTCCAATCTACTTGGTCCTAAAAAAACAGAGCTGTAACAGTGGGGAAGAGGTGCTTAATTCTTCCTTTTCATGCCATTGCACTGATCCAAAAATGTTCCCCCTCATACTAGCTGCTTTAAGCCCAGGTGGAGAAAAAAAAAGACTTTCCCCTCTATTGGGGCATAAAGCAGCCTCAGGGAACTGCTGCCTACCTGGGGGGTGGGGCTGCAGGTTACTTAACTTTTCTTGGCCTGGATCCATATTGGGCTTCCTGAAACTTTTTTTTGCAATTAAAGTACATATCTAGAATCCTGAATCATGTAGTTGCTAATGCCAGGTCCCCTAGGGCTCAAAGTGGGGGACTGTGGATCTTGGGGCAGTTGTGCCAGTGGATATTGCACGCACATGCTTTGGAATGCTTCTGCATCATGCTGGGAATGACATTGTTTCCAACAAGGCATGGAAGAGACAGGTTGTGCGGGGGGCCAATTAAGTAAAAAATTGCCCCAAATTACTGAACCAGTCCCTTGCACAATGCAGAAATGCTCTGGAGTGCACGGGAGCATTCCCCAGAGTTACCAGCCCTGTTTCCATGTCTTTCCCTTCTCCCCCTGACCAAATGAGAGGTGGAGAGGGGTAGAGGCTTGGAGCAGAGGATACCCGTCCACACACACACAACAGGGGACTGGTAAGCCTACGTTTGGCCCATAAAATCAAGCTTGGGTGTTTTCAGAATCCCTTAATTATACAGGAAAGTTCCTTAGCTCAGTTTTTTCCCTAGTTCCCCTTGCAACCTAGAACTCCAAAGCTTAGAACCTTGTGGCTCTGGAATGACATAAAACAGACCGGTTTGTAATATGTTTTACATCCAGACATTTACGTGCAGTTCTGGAGGCCTCACTTCAAAAAGGATGTGGACAAAATTGAGAGGGTGCAGAGGAGAGCGATAAGGATGATCAGGGGGCTGGAGACTGAGCCCTACGGGGAAAGGCTGAGGGCCTTGGGAATGTTTAGTTTGGAAAAGAGGAGATTGAGGGGGGACATGATTGCTCTCTTTAAGTATTTGAAAGGCTGTCATTTGGAGGAGGGCAGGGAGCTGTTCCAGTTGGCAGCAGAGGGTAGGACCCGAAACAATGGGCTTAAATTACATGCAGAAAGGTACCGGCTGGATATCAGGAAGAACTTTTTCAGTCAGAGTAGTTCAAAAGTGGAATCAGCTGCCTAGGGAGGCGGTGAGCTCCCCCTCACTGGCAGTTTTCAAGAAGAGGCTGGATGAATACTTGTCACAGAGATGCTTTAGGCTGATCCTGCACTGGGCAGGGGGTTGGACTAGATGGTCTGTATGGCCCCTTCCAACTCTATGATTCTATGAATTGGAGCTGAAAATCTCTGTGGGCTGCAGTTCACTAGGTGAAAACAGTGTAATAGTAAGGAATACAGAAGAACTGTCTTTAAGAACATGCACCATGTGTGCTCAGCAGCGTATCCCCACTCAGATGTTTAGCAATAGAATTTTCCCAACTGAAAACTTGGTCACTGTCTTTACCCACAATCCCTTGTTTCCCCTTCCTCCTCCTCCATTGTTGCTGCCTTAAAAGGGCTGCTTTAGATTTCATTCTTTGTCTGTTCAATAGCCTCTCGGCAGCATCCAAACTCCCTTCTGCTATACGCTTTTCCTCTATTGTTTCCTCCTGTTCTGCAAAGAAGTACTTTCTGTGAAGAAGTGATTCATTAGTCACCTGCTGCTACAGGGCACAGCAGATCTCTGTGACCAATGAGCTAAATAATCAACTTTCAAAGGTCTTCTGAAAGCCAGCAAAAAAACTGATTGCAGGTACACAAAAAATACAGTTTGTTCCACCAGGCTGTGCACACAAATACAAAAGCAAATCACATTTTATACAAGGCTGGCTGAAGATGTTTTAATGCATTAGGCAGGAAACCAAACTGGAGCCATTTTTCTTCCAACTGTGAGAATGAAATAACAAAGTAAACAATTGACAACATGGTATCTTTGGGTGGCATCTAAAACATGTCACCTTGCCCCAAAAGTGGGGTCAAATGGAACCAGCAGATGTGTGTGTGTGTGTGTGTGTGTGATAAAACTTCCTTTTCAATCTCCAACTTTGGGTTGCCAACTTCCAGGTGGGGCCTGACTATATCCCAGAATTACAACTGATCTCTACTCAAGCACTAGGCCACTCTTTTAAACTCAGAGAACCTGGCCTCATTACTGATGCCAGAAAAGTTAGATTTTGGATGGGCCCTTTATAAGGTGCTTCCTTAAAGCAGGGTCCCTACCCTGACCCCCAAATCCTAATAAAAAAGCCTAACAAAAAAGAAGCCTAACTCAGTTCACGCTCTTATACAGAGCCACCAAAAGTCCTATCCGAATGAAATGTATCGTTTCTCCCCTTTTTAAAGGTCAGATACCTTACTTCCCCTCTCATCCTATTGGCCACCTAGACTCATCTCTCTTATTTTATTAAGTTACCTGTTCTCTTCTTAGATGCCTAGTCACTGCAGGAAACCTAAAAGATATCTGAGGGCAGAAGTGTCATATCAGAATGTTTTGTTAACCTTGTGAACAATGAGAAATGGATCTATAGGCTGGTTCCAGGGTGCAATTCTAAGCAGAGTTACACTCTTTTAAGCCCATTTACCTCAATGGGCTTATAAAGGTACAACTGTGTTTAGGATTGCATTGAGAGTATTTTCTCAGGTGGGTTAAAGGAACTGCTGTTCTTCATGAAGGAAAACGGTGAATTCAGCTAGCTTAGATGACTCACATGAAGGACAAGGAAGGGTACAGAATTTGGCCAAGTCACTCATATATTACATTGGAATCAAATGCTGAACCTTTTCCTGGATTATACCACTTCAGGCTGTAAGTGGTGATGATGCTGGTGGTACAGTCAGCAAACTGAATGCCCATCCACACACATCCAAAAGAAAAACCCTCTGCACATAAAAAGACTGACAGGAAAGGATGATGTTTTCTTTAGTGCACGTGCAAGTGATTTGAATGTACAGCTGTCTTTCCCACATCGGGGGACATTGAAACATGCATCTTTCCCTACCATTACCTAACCCATGACATGGCACAGAACAGGGGTAGTTTTACTATGTGATTCTGATTGGTGTGGAAGCCAGTCTTCACTCGCTAACTACTGGGAGGTACCAAAATACCTGGGAATCTTCCTCAGCAGATTGGAAACTAGTATTTGGTAAACACATAGGCCAACCGGCTTACTAGAAAAGTCCAATAATGGGACATTTTTATGATTATCATTCGACACAGAGGATACAAATTCGATAATTCCTGGGGAGAGACTGTTGCCAACAGAGGAGAGCTTTTACCACCTGCCTTGACAGTCTCCCTCCTTCTCCCCTCTGGATTAGTCGGCTGAAGACAAATTTATTGTATCTGGTTGTTTTGCCTTATTGCAAGATGCTTGGAGTCTGTATTGAACCTGGAGAAAAGTGGCTTAAAAGTAGCTGACTAAATAAATAAATATCGTACAGGACCTAAAATACTGAGTGTAATACTGTAAAAGAGAGCCCTGTTACTATAAGAGAACAAAACTTTTTTTTCAAGAAATGAACTTCAGAAGTGAAAAATGGAAGGATCGCAAACATTAATAAAGTAATTGTTTGTTTAGAGGGGTGTGGGAGTTTCCCTTATACATTATAAAAAGACATTTATACCCTGCTTTTCTCCCCAATGGAGACCCAAAGCGGCTTATAACATTCCCTCTCCTCCATTTTATCTTTACTAAAGCCCTTCATTCATCTGAATCCCCCTTGGAATGGAGAAAGGTGAATTGGCAGTCCCAGTCAGGAAAATAGCTGTGACTTGAGAATACAAGTCGGATGAATTAGAAAATATAAATGCTTATCTTCCTCTCTTTCTAAAATTATTAGGATCCCTAATATTTCCTATTCCGTAACAGCTGCTCATATGTTCTGTCAAGGGTAAAATTTTGTTCAACCTAGCATGCTATGTTCTTCTTCCAGTACTCAAGATTCTCCTTTTGTGCATAAACAGAAACTTTACAAGAAGCCACTTGACATATTTCAAAATTTCCACAGTCTTTAGCTTTGGAACAAACAATTGACTCAGATGAATAAGTAACAAGACTTTATTTGCATTGGGTGCTGAACTGCCAAAATAACATCTTCAGCACGAAATGTGAAGCATGCCAAGGACTAGAACTCGGTTAGGTTTTTCCCAGCAGTGGCTTGAGAAGTTCCTGGAGATTTGGGGGTAGTGTCAGGGGAGGAAGGGAGTTCAGTGGGCTCGTGGTGCCATATAGCCCATCCTTCCAAAGCTACCATTTCCTTTAGGGAAGGGGTACTGACTTCACAGGTCACGGAGAGTCACATTTACAATTACCAAAAGCTACATTTACTTCCATACCTGGCACAAGGCCTGTATCTCAGGGAGGCTCACAGCTTACCCGTTCTTCCAGTGGCGGCTACTTCAAAGTGGGAACCAACTTCCAAACACAAGCCACACTGGGAAAGGGTCTTGCCCACTTTCCTTAAGCATGAGACAGGTGCCACATTGCAGAATGGTGCCTAGAAGAGGCACAGGTACCATGGCAAAGAGCCACAAGCCACTGAGTGAGTATAACTGCTTTAGGGGAACTGATCTCTGAAGTCTGGAGATAAGCTGTAACTCCAGGAGAACTCTAGGCCCCACTTTGAGGTCGACGATCCTAAACTAGGTTCTTTAGGGCTATGAAAAGCGTGTTTCTGTCCCAGGAGTCCCTGATAAGAAACAGATACTTTCCTTTCAAGTAACCATCGTATATAACTTCAAGCTTTGAGTTACATTCACTCTGATTGTATTGGGCAGCCCTGTATACTATCAGATCATTCCTGAACATTCTGGCAGCAACTTAGGGCTCAAGACAACTTCCTTGCTGTGGCTCCCTTATCCAGAGTGAACTTTCTGGTTTGGCACCTTGGTGTTTCTCGTTTATTCCAGGCGCATGCTCTTTGTACAGACAGCATCCTTGCCTACAGACCCTCGGATTTCCTTGCTTAACTTTTTAGCTAAGCTGCAAAATGTTCCAGCAGTGACAGATAAATAAATGGTTACTCTTGCATTTCCTTTTCAGTGCTTCTCAGAACATGTGGGGAAGCCCCAATGATAGTAAGCCCAGGGCAAGATTTACACTTAGGGTTTGATATGTAGCAATTTACCACCAACGCAAGACTTGGGCTTGGATTCTATAAATGATTTGCATGCACACTAAAGAATTTCTGCCACAGAACATACTTCCTCTTCCTTTCATATACACAAGATCAATACTTTTCAATGGGCTCTTAGTTTTAGATGAAGTGTGCTCCACAGCAAAGACTATCTAGTGAGCACAGAACTTGTTCATATGATCCAAGCCTCATACTTTAAAAATCTAAAAGTCTAACATAAATATTTGGGAGAGGAACATCTGAGGAGCTTTTAAGCCATCACAAATAACAGTGTGCGATAATTACAAGTTATCATAGGAATAAAAATGAGACATCCGGCATATAATAGCAAAATTATTTACTTCCATGAAGATTACCTGGGAGATAGGGAGGGAAGCAAACCTTGATTTATGTGGACTTACTGTCAATATGGAAATAATTAAATGAAACTCAAAGTAAACATAGAGTACTCAGGATATAAGCATCACTGACGTGAACCTTGCCAAAGGATCAATTTCTGAAACAAGAAACGGTCTTGCAAGCTCTAAACAGAAGTGTGTAACGCTGATTGGCTAACCTCCGTGATGTTAGCAATAAACTCACTCCTGTTTCTCAGAGCAGTTTTGCACTTTTTTGTTTCCTTTTCAAAACTGTTGACAAATGAACAGGAAACATATGGAGCACTTCTGAAACCTTTTTTCAAATGGTGGACAGCCACCTAGAGTACAGAAGGAGGTCAAAATAGCAAACCATGTTTATCTTTTTCAGCAGCAAAGTTGGGAGGAAGTTGGGTTCACACTGCAGAACTTGTTGTGAAATCTAAATCTGTTTTCACTGCTAGTGTTCTCTTACCCTGGAAGCTTGCCACATCACAAATCTGAGCATCTTTCCAAACTGTTGCAAGAAGTTCCTATGTGGTGGCAGGGCTTAAAATGGGAGAATCCGGCTAATGTGCTATGTTTTAAAAACTATTTCATCTAATTGGCTATTTCAAGTATGTTTCAACATATGCTCATCTTTTTTAGACAAGGATGACTAAAAATACCCAGAATACTGCATTGTCTTTCTTAGATCAACAATTACTATATACCAGTGAAACACCACAAGGTGACTGCCTCCATTTGTTTCCCCAGTTAAGTGTGATATCGGAATGTAATCTAAGGACTAAAGACATCTGCACAATGTACAGTGCTTTCAGGTGGTTTAAACGGGCAACTACAGATAGACAGCCTAGCAAATATTTTGCATTCTTTAGTCAAACTCTGGTCCTCTATGATCAAGTTCTGTGAGCCCTAGATAGTCTCTGCCGCAGAGCGCAGTTCCTCCGCTAAAACGTCCCTTTGTGCAAGATCAATGCTTTTCAATAGGTCTTTGCACAAATGGAAATTTTAGAGGAAGAGGTATTGTGTTCTGTGGTTTGCACGGAACTTGTTCATAGGATCCAAGCTGATGTCTCCCAAACCTAACATTCCTACCAGCATAAGCACTCCAGGCTGCTGCACACATCTTACATTTTGCATGGGGTCCTGATATTGCGGCAGTGATGACAGCTGTGACTCAGAGTGGTATGGGGACAATCCTTTCCTGAGAGTTCTCAGATCCCCAGAGCTTGATTGCTGCAGAAAGGGAGAGGAGAGAGAGAGAGAAGAGCATTTAATGAGCACCAAAGAACAATGTTACAGTTTAAATTCCATATCCTACCCATTCAGATTAATCTGGTATTAAAGATAAACAGATGAGATATTTTTGCATATGAAACCCAGATTCCATGTTATAATTTGTAAAGTATGAGAAGTATGAAACAGTGTATCTTTAGGAATTTCTCCGATCCTTATCATTTGTCAAAATTTAAAACTAAAGACAGGATTGCTGAAAGCCTGCATGGGTCTTGCCTGTTCCTATTACTAGTATTCAGTGAATGGAAAGTGCTTTTTAAATATTGACTTATCATTGACTAAATCCCCTGCGATTTCTCTGGCAACACGAACCCTTGTTTGATTTAAGGACATTACACATGAACCTTAAACAAATATTCTGCCTATCAGAGAAACGGGCCTAGTGCAATCCTGGCTTACAAACATCTAGAATATTAAAGAGTGAAATATAGAAACTAGGACGTAAAAGACAACATTTTATTAGCAGTAAAGGTGTCCATCAGCTTTACTGTTTTCAAAGCCGTATAGTTCTGAACCTACATAAACGTGACCATTCCATTCTTTATTCTTCATTAAGACTTCTGAGTTGCACCTGCCGCTGAAATTATATTTTGTACTTCTAAAGAACTGGAGGGAAAAAACTCACATTGATGCAATAACACTTACTTACTTCATATATAGCCTGCCTTTCTCCCTGATTAGAACCCAAAGCAACTTCCATCGTTCTGCTCTCATTTTAATTCTCACAATAACCTTGTGAGGTTGGTTAGGCTGAGAGTGTGTGACTAGTTCAAGGGCACCCAACCAACTTCCATGGATTCAAACCTGCGTCACCTGTGTTTGACATGCTAACCATTACACCATTCAGGCTTCTTGAACAATCACAAATCAATGCAGGTGTATATAAAAAAAGAAATTTAGAAATCTCACAAGTTTGATTTCAACACACATCCTTGATGTTGTAACTTAATTTTAACTGATGTGCCAAGTATTTAGAGAAAGGAATACGTGTTCCATCATAAACATACTGCCTGATTTTTAATATATGAACAATCTTTTGAGTTCTGTGTATATGCATGTGAGTGTGTATGAGACTGAGAGAGAGAGAGAGAGAGAGAGAGAGAGAGAGAGAGAGAGAGAGAGAGAGAGACTGTACTAGCAGTTGTGTATGCGCTGTCAGACAAAGGAATAACAAAGCTAAATAGAACAGCAGGGAGCTTAAAATTGTTTGCTATTTTCTGGAGCGATCACAAAAGATCAGTGTCATATCACATCCCAACTGCTTCACTGTGGAGAGAAAAAAATGAGTGCTGTTGCCTTTTGAAGCTTTAGAAATCAAGCACAAATTTGACTCCAATCTCTTTGAAATATCACCAATACCATTCTACCATGATGATGTGTGAGCACCAGGAAGGATTAAATGAGTGAACTTTTGATATCTCAGTGAGTCATTAATCTCTTCTTCACTGTTCAAAATGAGGTATATGCCTTACCCAGGATTCTGTTCTCTTGTTAGAATTTATCAGCTATGCATCCTGAATGGTCATCGTCCACAAGCTAGGAATGTTTTTCTTAGCCCCCTTTTCAGTGTAATTACAGCCTGAGGTCCATCTGTTGGATGTTTTTCATTATAATATTATATCAACTATTATACTGGCGTTGCTGTTGGTGTAGCCAAAATCCATTATGAATGTATGAAATGTATTCATCCATTATGAATTATGAAAAAAATTCTGATTACCTGCGTTTTGTGGCATTTTTTAAACCTTGAACTCTATTTACTTGGCTCCTTGATTTTCACTATCTGCTTGTACTCGGATGCTGTAATGATATTTGAATTTGCTTGTATTTGGATGCTGTGATGATAGCCCAGACAATCCTCAGCCATCACATACTGATCCAAGTACAGAGAGTACCTTAGCTGTTTAAAGCATTAAAAGACTGAAAAGTCCTGTCTGGAAAGTTGGGAACAGCTGGTTAGCGGAGCTCTGCTCCGCTTACCAGGAAACCATTCCTCTCTTCCTAGATATGATGCTCCTTTGAGCTAAAATGGCTCATTGGATGCCATTCAAATGGGGCAGCCACAGAGCCGCACAGTGCCCTTGAAATACACAGCTATGTCACAGACAAGGGCGAGGGTGGCACTACCAGTACAAGAATGCAGAGGCGGTGTGTTGTCCATTTGCACTGCCATGAAGACTTATTGCAAATGTGCTTCATTCCAAACAAATCCTTTTCTTTCATTACAATACAGCTCCATTAACCACCATTTTAAACAGTTCATTTCATTTCAGAAACTGCAAATGCTGTTGGAAACCTCCCAAATCACTCCTCTGCCGCCCAGAAGTCACTTAGTTATTTGCCACCCATTGCACACCTTACACGAACAATATGTTCCAGTTTTCAGCTAAATCTAGTAAAATATTACAACAGCTATTAAGAGGGATAAAGTATTTTAATTACCCTTCTAAAATATTCCTTGCCTGCTCCTAGGAAGCTTATAAACACGCATTAGGGCAGGCTTCGTTTCCAAGTTTTTTAAAAAAGAGATTGCCAAGGAAAAGAAAGCTCAAATTGCTCATTAGCAGACTGTGACTAATAATGCATCAAGAGAAGACATCATTCCACTTAAAGTCGTTTTTTTTTTAAGAAAAGAAAACTCATTTTTGTATTACCAGCTTTCTCATGAAAAAAGAGTACTGTTGTTATATATGTTCTACTTTTATTGGGAGAGCTTTGAAAATATTTAAGGAGGGGGTCATCCTGTGGTGCTCCCCCTCCTCTTGCTACCAATGCTAATGAGGGCTGCAAGACACAGGTCGCACTGGAACCTGAACGACGGATCCTAGCATCTCAGTTGCTGGAAAAGGTAGGACTTGGGTTCCATGTGTGCTGCTCTGTCCATGTCTGATCTGTTCATCAACTTCTACTTCCTTGGTTCTTCCTCGCAACCAGCGTCTACCTTCTGCAGAAAGGGCCAGCAATCAGGTCACAAGGTGTGAGGCAGTTCAGACATGATGCAAAACCACCCACAAGCTATTTTAACTGTGGTCAGTTTGTGAAACCAGGATATGGTTCACTGACTGTCATTCAAATTCCTGTTTCATGGCCTTTGTTATTTCTCCTGCCTCCTTGGTAGAGACCCTGCTAGTATTCCAGCCTGTACTGCATTGAGCGCGGAACCAGGGAACAGACCAGAATTAAGCTAAGGTATCCACAAGATGACTACATTCATATATCAAAGGAAATCATAGTTAAGATTAACTCTAGGCAATAAACTGATTTATGTGATCCTTTTACCATCCCTAAACTGGGAGATGGGTGGCCATCATCCTCCATGAATCTTTTCCTTAGCAGGTTCCCAGAACAAACAATGACTGGTTAACACCTTGTGCTGGTACTCGGGGCAAGTGGGGGAGGGTGCTGGTTTACCTGTTAATGTAGTTAAAAAATGCTTCCTTCCATCTTGGGATTTGGAGAGGAGAGGGACCCCAGCCGTTGAGACCACCCTCCAAAGCAGCCATTTTCTCCAGAAGAACTGAGCTCTGTCATCTGCAGATTAGATGTCGCCACCTGAAGGCTGGCAACCTACCAGTTTAGTGTAGTGTTTAAGAGCGGCAGGACTGTAATTTGGAGAACCGGGTTTGATTTCCCCACTCCTCCACTTGAAGCCAGCTGGGTGACCTTGGATCGGTCACAGCTTCTCGGAGCTCTTTCAGCCCCAGTCATCTCACAACGATGATTGCCGTGAGGATAATAATAACATACTTTGTAAACTGCTCTGAATGGGTGTTAAGTTGTCCTGAAGTTGTCCTGTTATTATTGTTGTTGTTATTATTATTACCTCCACCCTGTAGTGGTGGGGACATCATAATAGTCTGTCCCTGGAAAATAATGAATCCAATTTGCTTTCAGAATGTTCTCGAGGGTTTCGAGATCCTGGATGGTGACTCTATACAAGCCTTAGCACAGGGCTTGGTGTCAAGAGAATGGGCAGAGTGATAAACAGACCATGCAATCCTATGCAGAGTTACACCAGCCTAATAACTGATCTTAGTTGGCTTAGACTGGAGTAACTCTGAATAGGACTGCACTCAAAGTCGCTCTACAGCACCGCAACCTCCAAATACAGACTCAGTTCCCTGGTTCACCCAGAAACTAAGGGCCAAGCTACACATGACAAATGACACTTGAACAGCAAGTGGATTGATTGGAGGGCAAGTGAACAGGGAGAAATACACTTGCTGTTCAAGTGTCATTCGTCATGTGTAGCTTGGCCCTTAGAGTCTTGCTAGACGAGATGCCTGGGCATGTGTTTGTCAAGTGCCAGGAGATGCAATGGCCATTTTCACATGTCTTTAAAACAGCGTGATACTCACGGAAGGCTGCCTGGCTTCCTCGCGTGATTTTTTAATGCCACCCATGATGATGATGATGCTTTCATAGCTGCCTGCCTCCCATTTGTAAACAGATGACATCAAAAATCACGCGAGGAAGCCAGTAGCCTTCTCTGAGTTGCTATTTTAAAGAGGTGTGAAAATGGCCAATGTTAGCCAGGAAACGTAGTTTTAAATGACAGACCTGGCAGAGATTGCTCTGGAGGGGACAGATTCTCTCACAGCCCTCCACCATCTCTGGTGTGCTGGAGTGTCTCCCCTTCCAGAGCCTCTGTCCTGTTGCCCTCGCTGCTTAAAACTTTGAATTAACTGAGCCTTGGCAGGCTTATCCACTGCCTCCACCCCCATACTGATTTCAATGAAAGAGGAAGTGAGCTGACACCTATCATCATTATTACTGAAGGGCCTGAACCAAGTAGGGTTGCCAGTTCCTGGTTGGGAAATTCCTGGAGATTTTAGGAGTGGAGCCTAAAGAGGGAGGTGTTTAAGGAAGGAAAGAACCTCAGTGGCATATAATGCCAGAGTCCACCCACCAAAGGCGCCATATTCTCCAGGGGAACTGATCTCTGTGGCCTGGAGATTAGTTGTAATTCCAGGGGATCTCTAGCCACCACCTGACAGAGTTGTTGGGGATTGTCTCTGTTTCTCACCCCCAGTGGCCCTTTAGGCCAGGGGACTGCTGGAACACTTCCCTGTAACTTAAATGGCCAGTGTTTCCATCTGTACCATTACGGGCAAATTCAGACACTCAAATGGCCACTTTTTCCTAACATGATCTGGACATACCTTGGCAGTTATTTCTAGAAAAATAACCCACAAGATATTAGTTTCAGGTGTTGATCTGTAGTAGAACAAGATTTGAGTCCAGTAGCACCTTAAAGACCTTTGTTATATGATGAAGAGAGCCTGACTCTCAAAAGCTTATACCCTCACATTCTTGTTGGTCTTTAAGGTGCTACTGGACTTGAGTCTTGATGTTCCGTAAGATATTAAGGATCAAACATAACCTTCTGAAATTGGCCTGCTTTGTAGCTAGTCTTTGAAGTGATGACAGGTATTTATTTAGCATCGCCTCAGGGCCTCTTTCATCTATTTTTAATTTAGTACTATCTCTTTTGCCCTGACCTGGATGGCCTGGGGTAGCCTGATCTTGTCAGATCTTGGAAACTAAGCAGGATCAGCCCTGGTTACTACATGGATGGGAGACCACCAAGGAAGTTCAGAGTGGCTGCGCAGAGGCAGGCAACGGCAACCCACCTCAGTTCACCTCTTGCCTTGAAACCCCATGAGGGGTGGTCTCAAAGAGATGCTTCACTAAAGAGATAGGGACCATAGATTTCACTACTATGTGCTACTAAGTACTATCTGTTGCCTAAGTACTACCCGTTGCTTTAAGGCAGCATGATCTTACCGGGTAGTCCTACGTTGTATATTATGTCAGTCTTAGAATTGCTTATGCTCTTTCAGCATTTCTTCAACTCTGTATCGAATTTCTGCTGATGTTATGTCAAATTCGCATTGATATACCCCTACGGCATTGTTTATTGAAATGTCCTTGAAACTGATTGTACTAATCTCACACTATGTAATCCGCCTTGAGTCTCAGTGAGAAAGGGCCTATAAATGACATAACTGATTGACAGACAGACTGACTGACTGAAATCAGCTGTGACACGATGGCACTTTATACACACACGGTATCTTTGGGGAGGCTTGAATGTCACAGGTTTTGCTTCAGCTGCTTTCTTACCAGTACTCAGTATCAATATGTACCAGCTGACGCTCATCCCTTGCTTGAGAATAAAATAAGCCCTTTCCCCTAGCATTAGAACGTGTTGGGTTTCTAGCAAGTGTCAACCCTTCAGTCATGAAAGAGTTACGCTGATATTTGTATTCATTAGTGCTAGGATGTTTAGCATAGGACCAATTAAGGATAGAGTAGCATCTTCCCGCCAAAGAAAAAGGGGGGCTTTATGCTCAATGAGGAGACCCTAGATCAACTACTGGCTGATCAGTTTTACTGAGGGGCAATTAGGATTCCTACCCGTATGCAAGGATCAATTACAGCGTTCAGTTGCAGCTTGAACTACAGAAATGTAGGAGTAGAGAGAACAACGGAACAACATGGAGCTTAAATAGGCTATTTGTTGTTTTACTATCCATGTGCCCTTTCCCCCTCATTTTGTAGTAAACTCTTTTATAGAAGCTAAGATCACAAGTGTCTGCGCTGCTTATTTCTGCTGAGCGTTCTTATTAACTCTGCTACAATTATCTGACAGAACGATGTGGAGAAAAGTTTGCATCAGCCAGATCATACACTGTCCGCTCACTGTGGCAGGCTGCCATTCCTACGATTATGGCACACGAAATTTTAAACAAATAACTCTGTCTGTAGTACGTGGCAACAAAAACAGATCCTAACAGATACACAGCAGAAATCATCGCAGCAACTTTTTATCGATGAGCGCCCTTGTCCTTCTGGCAAAGAAGATGTCAACTCTTGGTGAAATACTCTCCGCTGAATGACATTCGCAGTCACGTGATCCCTTTCACCAGTGTTTAAGGCTTCAAAAAAGGATATGCGTTTTTTTAAAAAGAGAGGGAACACCAGCTGTGCTTACAACACCCTGAACCTGTCCTTCAAATCTGAACAGTCAGATGTGCCAACAAATCAAACACTGGTTGAAGCCCTTCAACCTATGGCTTTGCCAAGGCCTCCTCCTACTCTTCGCTGCCTCTTACAATCCCCACTGTGAAAAGGTCAAGCTCTTGGTTGTCGCACACTTCATTAGCTTTTCCAGGTAGAAGTGGAGGTAGCAGTGCTAGCAGTAAACACCGCAGCCAGCAGGAACAGTGATTACTAAAAAGCTTCAAGTTGCAAGCATGTCTGATAGTTTTTCAGGCATAGAGTATGTCTGAAGGATGTGCTCGGAGCACTCGTGTAATCTTCCCTTCGCCTTTATCCTAAATCTAAAAATCATAATCAGATCACAGACTTAGATTCCAGCTCACAACACCAGCTCAGTATCAGTCCCTGGTGGCTTTATCCACTACTTTTCTTAAGCTAAGAAGGAGCAAGGTTAGAGCAACGTGGTACAGCTGTGGCTGACAGCTCAAAATTCTTCCCTCCAAAGACGTTACCCTCTTGTTGTCTTGGTGATCACCGCATAACGGAGCCCATGGCCTTTGTTTCAGTGCTTAAGAACCAGTGTATTAGAGGCTTCGTGGAAAAGCAATGACCAACTCTTCTCAGCAAGAATGCTTTGTCACTTTGATTTTGTTGTTTTTCCCCCCTGGGTAAGTTTTTTTTTAAAAAGTCCTTCACGTTGGCCTGTCAAAGCTGCCATTTGCTAGTCAGACTCACAAAGAAAACAGAATGAACATCAATCTTGTCAAGCACCATGCTGTTCGAAAGCTTCCTCTAATGATAACATGTGTGTCTGGAGTTTTCTGTTACTGTCAGTCAAGGCAGTTGTTGGGGGTGGATGGAGGTAGTGGGGAAGGCAACTACAGAATGGGGCTGCCAAAGACATTGCCACAGATTGAAAACGGCTCAGTGGGTCATAATTTCCAGATGCCAAACCAAGCCCCAATGTTTTGTCTGGTTTTAAGTTACTGATGCTGACCAAAAGAGACAGCAGATTGTATTTTGCACCCAAACCGTCAAGGCAAGGGAGCTTTCACAGGGACAGTAACAGGCATTGCTTGTGTTCAGGTGTCAGAGCTCAACGATAGAGCACGTGTTCAGCATGCAGAAGACCCCAGGTTCAATCCCCCAGGGTCCCTGAATAAGAGATCTTAGCAGAGTTGGAGGAATTATCTGCAGCCTGTGAATTCACAGCTACTCAGTAGGCAATACTGGACTAGAAGAGTCAAAGAGAACAAAGAGACAAAGAGAAGGTTTTGCTCATCTGAGTAAAGTCTTCTAAAAGTACTGCCCTACAAATGGCAGGAGGCCTCCCACCAGCAAGCCCTGCTGCCTGCTTCAAGCTGTGGCAAGAGAAAAATAAAACAAAAAACAAGTATAACCTGTTACTGACAAAGGGTAGCTCTAAGAATCACTAGAAACTCTATGGTAACTACCCCCACTTATTTCCAACTTATTTACTTAGTTCCTTCATAGTAAAGAATCCAGTAGCACCTTTAAGACTAGCAAACTATATTGTAGCATAAGCTTTTGAGAACCACAGCTCTCTTCATCAGATGCATCTGACGAAGAAAGCTGTGGTTCTCGAAAGCTTATGCTACAATATAGTTTGCTAGTCTTAAAGGTGCTACTGGATTCTACTGTTTTGCAACTGCAGAGTAACACGACTAACTCCTCTGGATCTTAGTTCCTTCAGCTACTTAACAGGACTTTTTAGGAAAAAGCAACACTCTTAATACGTGCTAGAACTAAATGGAAAGAAATCCAGAGTCTGTTTAGAGACCATGGCATGGTACCTAGGGCAATGATACAGATGGAAAATTTATCAGCCACCTCTTCAGAGACCTGCTTGAAGCAGCTCACAAAAGAAAAAATAATTCAAGGAACTAACAATGTAAGAATTATTCATAATAAAGCAAGCCATAAAAAACAAGCCAGAGAACCTGAAAACAACATTCAGCAGTCTAAAACGAGATTTGCAAAACAGTCCTCAAGCTAAAATAGACCATAAAACAATCTTAAAAGGATGGAATCCCTCAATTTAAAGCCTAGCTAAAAAGAAACTTTTCGGTCCATCGCCTAGACAACAGTAAGACACCACGAGCGCCTCAAGGGGTAGGGTGTTCCAAGGAGAAATACCACATGAATAAGGGTGAAAGAATGAGGATTTGTCAGAAAGGAAGGAAAGGTGGATCTGAAGGAAATTGCATCTTTTGGTCTAGGGGGAAAAAACGTGGTATGTATTTTCCTGAGTCAAGGGAGACTGTGTTGAACTGTGGGAAGAATATAAGCCTAGAACAGGGTTTCAAGGTCCCCTCTGGTAACAGGTGGGAGGTGGGAACTTACTAGGTCATAGCAGAGACATCATCACGTTGCTGGCAACACTCTGATGTCAGTCTTGTATGATGTCATCAGCACGTTGCCAGGCAATGCTGAGGATGCTCTGGTATTTGGGCAAAACTCGGTGGTTTGTTGATGACACCCCCCCCACCTCAGTTCCCACCAGCCAGCTGAGCAGTGGTGGGAAGTGCCAGCTGAGGATGCGGGATCTCCTGCCTCCACCAGGGACATGGCAGCTCTGTCCTAGAACTTGGCAACTGGTTATCCCAAGTCCCCTGGTGGGAGCGGCCGATCCTCCCTCCAACCTTCTACCCTTGCTATCACTCATCTGGCCAGTGGGGAGGGGGGAAAGACAGGGGAAAAGGCCTCCCAGGTGCAATCCCAGGGTGGTGTGACATCACTCATCATTGCGGAGGGCCCAGGAATGCTCCTGTGTTTCACAGCAAGCTGATTTGCCCCCTAAATGGGCCAAATCCCGTTTGAAGTGCAGCAGTGCTCCCGGGCTCTGCACAATGAAGTCACTTCCCTGAACTGATGTCATTTTGCTGTCCTAGGAGCACGTGCATTCAAAGTGCATGCAAAGACAAAAGAATAAGGTGACTATCGCCCCCTCCCCTCTCGCTAGTAGAGTTAAGGGGACCTGGCAATCCTGAACACAATGAACAAACAAATTCAAGGATCAGATGGGGAAGAGATTACTTGAAGCAAAATAATAGTAAGTGGCGGGGGGGGGGGGGAGGAGAAGAATTTCCTAGAAAAACAGTTGAAAACAGGATGAAAGATAACTCTATCAAATTTCAAGACAATTACAAATTCCATGTATTGCCAACAACATTTTCTAACAGAGTCTATTCACATACAACAGAAGATGAAATATGCTTCCAAGAACCCTGCAATTCATTGTCCATAAGAAAATCAGACAAGCGAGGGATCACATCTGAGATGAAATACATCAGCCACTGCACTTTCTTCAAGCCATTAAATATCAGTACAATATGTAAGGCCTGAATTTGCAAGGCCCTGTGCCATTCACCGATGTGAATAATTTGCCCCATAAACTGTTCTCTTTATAACCAAAATTGTTTGATCCTTTGAGACTCAGGAATCACTTATTTGCACAAGGTGAATTAAAAGGTAGAATCATTCCTTTCAGAGATGTGCACATTGGTTCACGTTAAATGGATCAGTTCTGAAAATGAAGTTTTGATAGTATGCTTTCTCTATCGACATACTATGCGGTATGGAACAGGAATCAAATAAGTAGGCATGCCTTTTTTAAAAACCTGGGCTTATTCAAAATGGAAATTGCTAACATTTGAACCTGCAAGCTAGAGCCGTATGAGCAGCAAACAATCCACCACCAATATTACAAGCCAAGTCTTCCCCATACCCAGAATGCTAGAAGCGTAAACGTCTTAAGACATCTCTACCTTAATGAATTTTCTTGGTGAATTGTTGTGACCAGCCAGCTAGGAGGGAATAAGAGAATGTTATACATCTCCAATTTTAATTCGGAGCAAAACAACATTATTATTATTATTTTTTAAAAGATTACATTCTAAAATTTACAAAGACCTTTCCCAACACTGATTTGCGAGAGCCAGTGTAGTTCACTGGGTAGAATGTTCAACCTGGGTTTCAATCCCAATCAGCCATAAGTCTCACTTAGGCTAGTCAAAGGGCCAAGCTACAAGGTTGGACACTTGTCAGCTTCCCTCAAGTTTTGATGGGAAATGTAGGCATCCTGGTATTGCAGCTTGGCTCTCCAACTGCTGTCCAATGGACTTTTCAACTGTCACTTGTCCAACATTCTGCCAAGCTGCCTACATTTCCCATCAAAACTTAAGGGAAGCTGACAAGTGTCCAACCTGTGTCATTCGTCACTTGTAGTTTGGCCCAAAGTCTCTCAGCCTATCATACTATACACTTTTACCATGAGAAACAGTACTGATTAGTCTTTAGTGTTGGACTAGTCTCTAGAAGGTCAAAGTTCAAATTTCCACTCTGGCATGGAAGCTTGCTGGATCACTTTGGGCCAGTCACACGCTCTTAGCCTAATCTCCCTCACAGAGTTGCGGTTGTAAGGATAAAATGGAGGGAGAATATCGTTGTAAGTGGCTTTGGGTGTAAATATTAATTTATGTAAATTAAAGTGAAGAGCAGAAGAACCATGTATGTTGTCCTGCATCTTGGATGAAGGGCAAGGACAATGTATAAATTATCTTTTGTTTATTAAGACAAGTTGTGACCATGAGAGGGATATGTAGTAGGAAAGCAAACAGCTCATGAAAACTGACAGAATTGAAGATCTTGAAATTACTTACAGATAGGGTTGCCAGGGGACCCAAGGGCCAAAGAGAGGGTCAGAGGGCAGGGCTGGAGGGCATGGGGTACTTACCTCCCATGGTCCCTTGTCCCACTGAACTGGCTTCAGTGTGCCTGGCATTTCCTACCTTGTGCTAGAAAATGATGCTGTTTTCCAGTGCAAAGGAAGAGCCATGGGTCATGCTGAAGCCAAATATCGTCCATTTGTAGGCCTCAGCAAGGCCAGCCTCCAACCGATTTTTTGCTTCAGCACGCCCCACAGCTCTTCCTTCATGCTGGAAAACAATGTCATTTTCTAACACAAGAGAGGAAATGCTAGGCACACTGGAGCCAGTTCAGCGGGACAAAAGAGCGTGCAAATGCATTTCCCTCCAGTGCCTCCCCCCGCCCCCATCGGCCTGGTGAGAGGGGCTGCAGCCGGGGAGGATAGCAAGCCTACTTATGGAAGAACAAGAGCGGAAAGAGCAGAAAAACAGCAAACAAGAGCGGAAAAACAGCTGAATGGTGCTCCCTTTTTCATGAGGTTAAAATAAGAGGGACTCACTCATACATCAATTAGTATAAGATTTGAAGCCCTTGACAGCCCTACTTTTAACTATGGGATGAGAAGGGTTTGTGAGTTCAGACTGGAAGAGGTATGACAACAGACACTTTTTGGACAACGGGGTGCAAATTGGAACTCATAATTGACAGCAGAAAGATAACGCTGTGGGGGAAGTTTGATGAATAGCAGGGGATCGCTAATGAGGTAGGGTTTTTTGCTTGAAGATTTCAGCATGGAAAATTAACAGTTGTAAAAATATTTATCAGCAGCAGCTCTGTGGGGCGTAAGCAACAAAACCGACATGTGACACCCTGTGTTTTGTGTTCCACAGATGCCAAGAAACTGAGCTGAAACAGACAATATCACAAATAGTCCAAAATAGCTGCTTTCTCTTCTATTGCTGAGGAAGCAGAAAGGGATAAAAATTTGCCTTCAAGGCAGAAGCGAGAGAAGGAAAGGTTTTGCCATGGGAAACAGTTTAAAAAATAAGTGTCCAGCAAGTTACAATAAATACATGTTCTAGTCTGTAAGCTCACAAAACTCTTGAGCTCAGCACCCCCGCTCACGTAGCAGCATAGCCTGGCTCCCAAAAGCCTCTTTGCCTCCCACTGACTTCTTTGGGGCTGCAATGGGGAAGGACGAGGACCCCATAGCACTTTTCCTCGTGCTGGACTTCCAGTGTGTACATCTGCTGAAAAGGAAGTGATGTGACCAAAAGTCACACAATAAACTGACACCCACATACATGATTATTCCCTTTGTTTCCTGCTTTTTCTCCAAGCAGCACAGGGTGGCATTATAGCCTAATAGTAACTTTGGGGCTGATGCTGGAGTGAATCATTCACCTATCCTATCACTCCACCAAGCCTTCCTCCAATGTCAGCAGCTCTTCCTCTAACAGAAGAGCCACTTAAGTCCAAGGAACGCTCCATAAGCTAGACGTTGTCAGGAGATGACGGGGTAGAACTACATCTCTGTGTGCTGCTTTTCCACATGCTGAACCCCGGGGGATACCGTGTGGAGTGTTTCCAGAACAGTGAGGTGTTGCTGGGCTCCTAAGTGGCATCACCTGACCAGGCAGACCATTCATAACCTTCATCTTGATTCAGGGCTATAAAGGCCTCCAGGAAAACCGGGAAGGAACTTCATAAGGGCAACTGTAGTGGCTTGGATCTGCTACAACCTCTCCTACCACAGCTCCCGTAATCCTTGGAAGGCTAACGCTGATTCTTATGGGGCCCTTTAGGTGTAAAATTCAACTGTCTGATCATCTCAGCTTTCATTTAAAAAATAATGTTTCATGTCCTGTGGATGCAAAGATATCCTTGAAAGTATAGCAACGACAACTTAGGGGTATGCAAAAAAAAAAAAATTATTCGGGTTTCCCACTTCGGAAACCCGAAGCAGAAAAAAAGTCAGTGATAAGGGAAAAAAGCATCAGTTTGACCCGCTTCGGTGTACGCTGTAAAGATTTGGAGCACACTAACAAACTACCCCCTGCTTATTCACCCGATGGGAAGGGAAGGAGGGAACCCCCTCCTTCCCCTCCCATCAGGTGAAATAAGGTTCGAGGGGGGAGTTCAAACCCCACAGAGCAGATCAGCTGCTTGGTGGGGTTTGGCTGGTTCTTTAAACTCCATCTGGGTTGCGAGGGAAACCTCCGTGACCCAGGTGAAGTGCGAAAGGCCCTTTCCAGCTGGCTGGAGGGATGGGGGGAGACTTTGAAGGGAAGGAGGTTCCCTGCGCCGCTTGCAAGCCACGTGGGGATCCTTCTTCCCTTCAAAGTCTCTCCCCGCGTCCTCCAGCCAGCTGAAAAGGAGAAGACTTTGAAGGGAAGGAGGTTCCCTGCGCTACTTGCAAGCCGTGCAGGGAACCTTCTTCCCTTCAAAGTCTTCCCCCCCTTTCCTCCAGCCTGCTGGAAAGGAGAAGACTTTGAAGGGAAGGTGGTTCCCTGTGCTGCTTGCAAGCAACGCGGGGAGCCTCCTTCCCTTCAAAATCTCCCTCACTCCCCGGCAGGCTGCACTCAGCAGCTTGTCAGGGAAACCCCTGACAAGTGGCGTTGTGGATTTAAATGTCCCTCTTTCTGCTGCTGTGCAGCAGCACAGAGAGGGAAATTTAAACCCCGGCAGGCTGTACTCAGTTGCTTGTCGGAAACCCCGACAAACAGCTGATCGGTAATTTAAATGTCCTTCTCCCTCCTGCTGCACAACGGCATGGAGAGGGACATAGCTCTTGCCCTGAAGCTTCCCGAAGTTACACAAATAGCTTCAGGAATCTTTGATTCGGGGTTTCCGAAATGGCCCAGGTATGTGGGGCCGTTTCGGAAATCCTGAAACTTTGTGAATCAGGTCAGATTCAGGTATTTTTCCCTGAATCGGAAACTTGAAGTGCACATCCCTAACAACAACTGCTCTTATATACTGCTCTTCTAGACAGATTAGTGTCCCACCCAGAGCGGTGAGCAAGTTAGTGTTATTATTATCCCCACAATACAGCTAGGAAGCTGGGGCTGAGAGGAGTGGCTTACACAAGGCCACCTAGTAATCTCATGGCAGTAGTGGGATTCAAACCTGTACAGTACTGATTCGCAGCCGAACCATTTAACCACTGTGCTACAGCAGCTCATGTATGAGTATGCCTGCTCAAATCTCAGACTCTACAAAGGTGGACAAATAAGATTTGCAGTGATTGGACGTGGGACTTTAGTTCCTCCGTATCAACTTGCTCGTCCCCGTGATCAGAGTAACTAGAATAAATATGATGAAATGGAGGCTGCAGAGTCAATCATGCATAACATGAAAAATTAAAATACAGATTAAGCACATAATGTATACAGGGTTGTAGAATTTGGATTGCCTCAAAACAGAATTTTTATTTTCTTAGCACGGAGCACCCAGACTTCTGAATAGAACATGGCACAGTTGTTCAGCTGAAAACTACTTTGGTGTTCTTACCTTATTGAATTCTAAACAGAGACTGAATGTAGGAAGTTTTTTCATGTTATGAGTCACTCCCCTGCTCAAATTGGCCTTCTGATATCATACATTAAAATAATAACAATCTCCACCTCCACCATCAGTATGGGACTTGGGGGAAATAAAAGTAGATTTGCAATTTTGTATTACTTGGGGGAGACATAAGTACTACTCCTCGAGGAAATAATTGCCACATTACACAGCCAATAAGTACAGACTAGAAAAAGGTTCTTAGGGGAGGAAAGGGAGGGGGTCAAAATACTCATTGCTAATGAGAGCTCTGGGCTAAAGGTATAAACATTTGTCTTTTATGTAGCAAATGTTACTGCAGATAATGCTGAACCGATACCTGAACATTAGATCTTGGTAGATTCACAGCCAGTAGACATGACCAGGTACCCAAAGTTGGAGAAACATTCTCATTTATGATTCTGGTATACATGTTACAGCCACAAATGAGGCGCGGGGGGGGGGGGGGAAGGGTTACCTTAAAAGATTCTCTGTGGTGGCTGAACAAAATTTGAGTCCATTCGGACCCTTAAGACCAACAGCATTTTCCAGGGTATTAGCTTTCATGAGTCAAAGCTCACTTTGTCAGATACGTATCTGACAACCTAAAGTTTGACTTATGAAAACAAGTACCTTGGAAAATTTTGTTGATCATCAAAACGGACTTGAATTTTATTCTAATACTACAGACCAGCATGGCTCCCCACATGAAGCTACTTGCGATGTCTGTAATGGAAGAGTGGGCTGTTGTGTTCAGCAGAGTAGACTGGACAGTATTTTTACCACACCACGTCAAACACACAACCTCACTGCTGACTACTTGTGATGGAGTGTTACAGGGTGCCTGATCTATGTGAAGAGCTAATCCAGGCTATGCCATGGGCTGGCCAGCTGCCACGGACAACAAATGAAATTAGCCTTTATCTTGTAGCTATTTGGGGTTGCCTGATATAGCAGGGACATGGAAGGGCACCATCAAGGTGACAGCATGACATCACTTCCAGGGAAAAACTGGAAAAGACATTCACATCTCTCTAGAAATCACTGAAAACTCTATAGTAAAACCATAGTGTTTGCAGCAATTCCTAGAGTGGACTGATGTCATCCTTGGTTTCCCCCAAAGTGAAGTCATATCAACACCAATGGCTTTTTAAAAACATTTTTTCTTCCGCCACCTGCAAGACCAGGGACAAGAAATAGGATCCAGAAGCGAGGGAACCTGGAAACCCTATAGCCAATAGATGGGACATTTTTTATTTATTTTATGCCATTTATGTCATTATAGTTCCTAACAAGCCTTTTCCTTGTGAACATTGTGAGTGTGTTATGTGCCGTCAAGTTGCCTCCGACCTATGGCATTATTGACTTTTCCAGAGAATCTTGTCTTCTCATAATGTGACCAAAGTAAGATAGCCTCAGTTTTGTCATTTTAGCTTTTAGGGAGAATTCAGGCTTGATTTGAACTAGTATCCACTTACTTGTTTTTTTGGCTGTCCATGGTATCTGCAAAACTCTCCTCCAGCACCACACGAATCAATTTTCTTCCTGTCCGCTTTCTTCACTGTCCAACTTTCACATCCATACATGGCAATGGGGAGAACCATAGTTTGGATTATCTTGATCTTGGTTCCCAGAGAGACATCTTTATCTTTAAGGATCTTATTTAGCTCCCTCACAGCTGCTCTTCTAAGTTTCAATCTCCATCTGATTTCCTCGTTGCAGTCTCCCTGTTGATGATTGAGCCAAGGAATAGAAAATCTTGGTCAATTTCAATTTCCTCACTGTCAGCTTTAAAATTGTGTGACTCCGCAGTAGTCATTACTTCTATCTTCTTGATGTTCAGTTGTAATCCTACTTTGGCGCTTTCTCCTTTAACCTTCATCAGTAGATGTTTCAAGTCTTCACTATTTTCTGCCAGTAATGTGGTGTCATCTGCATATCTCAAATTGTTAATTTTCCTTCCACTGATTTTTACTCCAGCTTCTTCTAGATCTAATCCAGCTTTCCTTATGATATGTTCTGCATAGGGGTTGAACAGGTAGGGAGATAATATGCATCCTTGTCTGACACCTTTGCCAATTGGAAACTATTCTGTTTCCCCATATTCTGTCTTTAACAACAACAACATTCGATTTATATACCGCCCTTCAGGACAACTTAATGCCCACTCAGAGTGGTTTACAAAGTATGCCATTATTATCTCCAAAACAAAACACCTGTGAGGTGGATGAGGCTGAGAAAGCTCCTAGAAGCTGTGACTGGCCCAAGGTCACCCAGCTGGCTTCAAGTGGAGGAGCTGGGAATCAAACCTGGCTCTCTCGATTAGAGTCCCACACTCTTAACCACTACACCAAACTGGCTCTCAATGACAGTCTGTGGGCCATTGTTTTGTTTTTCATATTTGTTGACAGATTCTTGTTAAAGATTTTGACTGACTCCATTTCTGTAGTTTGAAATAGCTCTATTGGTATTCCATCTACTCCAGGTGCTTTGTTTCTCCCGATTGCTTTGAGTGCAGCTTTTACTTCACTTTCCAAGATTTCTGGTTCTTCATCAAAGGACTTTTCTTGAAAAATATCCTTCTCTCTCTTCTGTATAGTTCTTCTGTGTATTGTCTCCATCTTTCCTTTATTTCCTTTATTTTATTTTATAATGTGAACATTATGGGAGGCGACGTATATAATTCTAGACTCATACGTTGCAGGGAGACCACATGTTGGAAAGCCCGACAAAGACATTAGTACATCGATGCTTCCTCACAGAGAGGTTGAGATTTTTGTTGGGCACACTTTAACGCTACTCCTGGCACCACAATTGCATTTTTGAGTGTTTCTATGAATACAAATGTCATTCAGAATGGTAACATGTCAGTGATCTCAGTAGCACAATATTGGTAGAGTTTTTGGAGATCCACAGAGAATGGCTGATGCCAGAGCGAGAATGCTCATAAACCCCATTCTTCTAATTCCAAGCTTCAGTCCTAGCACTAATCCACAGACCTGCCAAAATCACAGAGAAACCTCTCGCTAAGTAACTCGAAGCTTTGATGGAGGTCGTGTCATGATCCCAGTGACAAATTTCCTTCCATTTTCCCCTCTTGCTGCTCTGCAACTGAAATGAGTGCTCGATTCAGATCTGGGCTATTTTCTGGTTCAAAGGCATCCAATGAATTTAGAAGTGTTCTCTGACCTGGAAAATCCTCCGGGCATGCCAGATCTGAACAGAGGCTATAGACTGCTGATATCTTGACAGCTGATCCCAGGCGACCGTGGGAGCCAAGTCAGGCCCACGGAACCTGAATTGCCAATGTGCCCTTGCTTGAAAAGAAAACAAACTGACCCCTCTCCTTCAAGCTCAGCTCTCTAGCTGAATTTAGAAGCTTTGAATTTTTCTTTCTCCCCAACAGGGACCCATAGTGGCTTACAGGGCTTTTTTTTCCTGGGAAAAGAGGTGGTGGGACTCAGTGGGTTGCCCTCGGAGAAAATGGTCACATGGCTGGGGGCCCCGCCCCCTGATCTCCAGACAGAGGGGTTTAGATTGCCCTCCGTGGCGTGTGGCCACCAGCCATGTGACCATTTTCAAGAGGTTCCGGAACTCCGTTCCACCATGTCCCAGCTGAAAAAAAGCCCTGGTGGCTTACATTATTCTCCTCTCCATTTATCCTCTCAACAACCCTGTGAGGTAGGTTAGGCTGAGAGTGTGAGTGGCACATGGTCACCCAGTGAGTTTCCATGGCAGAGCAGGGATTCGAAGCTGGGTTTCCTAGATCCCAGGCCGACACTCTAACCACTACACCACACTAATCTCTAGTACCTTTGTAACATAAATAAAAAGTGTTACTATCTACCACAAACTGACTGAGGACTTATTCACAAGGCTATATGGACATATGACAACTGTGGGAAAAGCCTACACACAGAGGCTCCCAAACCATGGTAAGCAGGCTACCTGCACCCAATAACTGTCCCTTTTCTTTTATTATTCTGCAAAGCATGTACAACCAAATTGTTTGGGAGGTCATTTTTATAATAGGGAATAAGTTTGTAGTCAACATCTGAGAAATATTAAGCAGTTTTCATTCATTGCTCTGTTCCTTGTCTATAGCACAGGTGTTTTTTTTCGTGCATTGTTCCTCAGTTTTGAAATCCTGTTGCAGTGTTCTGTGCACATCCTGCTACAGTGCTTTCTTTGAATTATACTGTTATATAGTGATGCATTACACTGTTTTTCATGTAATCTCTAATTTTGTAATCCAGTTTCATTCAGTTTTTTATAATGCTCTTATTGCATTAACTGTGAGGTTGGCCTTGAGTCTCAGCGAGAAAGGAGGGCTATAATTGAAGTAAACAAAACAAACAGGCCCAGGGAGACGCCATGCAGACGGACAGGGCCAGCCTATCAAGCTCACTGTGTACAGGTTTTCAAGTACATTTCTGATGGTTCGCATGCCAAATACAACACTGCTTAAGAGTGCAATAGCTCTGCTCACCCTACATCCTAGGAAGCCACAACTATGCACCAGTCAGTCAGTTTCACTGAAGTTTGCTCATTGTTCATGTGACTTGGTTGTGTTTTTTTTTAATAATTTTTTTTATTTTCTAATTACTAACATCCAAACTACAAACAGAAAAAGGAAAAAGGAAACAAGGGGAGAGGGAAAAAACAACATAAGAACACAGACTACAAATACAAGTATTGAATTCCCTTCATAATACTATTATTTAAAGTTAAACTTTCTAAAATGCTATTAGATTGGTAGATCTTATAAGATACAAACTACAGTCAGGATCAGGTCTCCCCCCCCCGCCTGCATCTCGGTCTCAGTTCTCTTTGAACAGCTACAATAGCTGCGCTCACTCACTCCTCCCCTCTCCCCCCTTCAGATTCTGGATCTTCTTCTTGCTCAAACTCTTGATGATTAAGCAGAAAATCCTTCAGCTGTACTTCCGATATTATCTTGTAGGCTTGGTCTTTATATCTAAACCAGATGCCTTCCGGAAATAACCATTTGTATTTTATATCACGCTTTCTCAGAATAGCTGCAAAACTTTTGTATTTGAATCTTCTTTTCCGAGCTAAACATGGAACGTCCTTCAATATCTTAACCTTGTTGCCAAGAAAGTCCAAGTCCACATTGGTCGAATTGTATAAAATGGTGTCCCGAGTCTTCTTAGATGAAAAATCAATAATAATCTCACGAAGCAGCTGACGCTTCATTGCATATTTTGAAGATGTCCGACGGACTTCCAGAATATCGCTTTTTAACTCTTCTTTAGTTGCCTTTGCGAATGACGCCAAAAGTTCCGACATCAAATCCTTTAAATTTTCACTTTCCTTCTCCTTCACGTTTTGTAAACGCAATACCGTCTGAGCACGATCCACTTGTAGTCCTATCAATTGATTCTCCAAAAGCTTTACTTCTTTGTTTGTAGCTCTCATGAGTGTTGCATTTTCACGAGCAGATTCCTCTGCCTCGAGCGCTACATCTTGAATGGTTTTCACTTCATTTTCAACTGAGCCAACCCTTTGTCCGATTTAGCTTATCAACAAAGGGCTTCATAGCTTCAACAACCGACCGTTTAACCACCTCTTCAAGAGTCTCTCCCTTCCCCTGCAACACAGCTGAAACCGATTTGCCCACAGCAGGGCTCTGCTTTTTCGTTGCCATCTTGGGGGGGGGGGGGGAGTCCGCCAACTAAGTTCCAAAACTCAATGAAGGGGAAGATATCCGAGCCTTCTTAAGCTTCAGCTTCCACCAATCCTTCGCATACGCTTAGAGTAACGGAAGGGATCCGCTTACTTACAGGTTTCCACCTTAAATCTGCTTGTTGCCGTTCTCCATGGCCCGGCAGCACGCGATGTGCTGCGCAAGTCTGCCGGCCTCCATAGGAGCAGATGGGCTATTTACCCCCTGGATCGACTTCAGGGGGCTCTTCCCGCAGCGCTCCGGACCCTGACCCCCTACCTGGGAGTCCTGGGGGTTAACCCTCGCAGGTCAACCACCCGGTCAGGCTGCTCGGCCGCTTCCTCCCAGACCTGCGGAGAGGAGTGTCCAACATGGCTGGGAAAACAAAACCGAATCATATGACTTGGTTGTGTTGAATCCACTTTCAAGCCTCAGGATATAACAATACAGGCAGCTTTCGGCAACATATGCTGCCAAAGCAGTGGCATAACTGTTTTCTGACTTAAAGGTTCACTGAGTACGAACAGAATATTGTTCCCCCTGAAGCTATCATGAGAGTACTGAAAGAAAGGCCCCACTTCCTTCCTCTCTTCAACTGTGCTATTACTTTGGATGAACGAGACGCCTGAAAAATAAAAAGGATTTATGTTGTACCTTAAACACTAACAAGTTTTTTTTTTAGTGTTTTTGCAGTCTAGAATGCATAGGACTTATGGCACAATAAACACTTGTTCACCTTTAAGGTGCCAATAATCTTGTTTATTTTTGCTACAACTGATACACTGCTACTTCTCTGGAATTATTACTGTAGATACCAATTGTTACATCCAATATTTCATTAGTGCAGAAGTTGGCAGGATGCTGCACAGAACACAAAAGTGACATTTCCAGAGAAAGCTCACAATCTCATCAAAATAGACAGATCATCCATCTGTCTACATACATACATATGCATATGTATATGTGTGTATTTATGTATGTATATGTATATGTCTGTATAAATATACATATACATATACATATACATATACATATACATATACATGTGTGTGTTCCAGTCTGTACTTCATGGTCAAGCCCTCTCTGGATCTCTGCCTGAACAGTGGGATCTACGGAGAGTAAGGAAAGGGGGGAAGGAATCACATACAGTGTCACACATGGTATAATTCAAAAGGCTGAAATTTGCTGTAACTTGTTTGGCAAGGGGCTGTGGTTCAGTGGCAAAGCCTTTGCTTTGCATGCAGAAGGACTCAGGCTCTATCCCCAGCATCTCCAGCTGAAAGGACTGCAGAGTAGGTGATATGTAAGACTTCTGCCTGAGACCCTGGAGAGCTGCTGCCAGTCTGAGTAAACAATACTGATCTTGATAGCCAAATGGTCTGTTTCAGTATAAGGCAGCTTCATGTGTGCGGGATTTCTCCCAGAGTTGAACATAATAACCATCCACTGAGGTCAACACACCAGTATGAACCTATTTTCAGACTTATGTAAAGGGCTGAATGGCGTAAAGGGCTCAGTCCACATCACTGGGCCACCACTTTTGTTTGAGATTTCTGCAATCCGAGTGGAAACAAGCAGGGCATTTGCAGCCGTGGTTCATCATGAAAAGAACGGCCTTTTGAGCTAATTTGCACGATTTATTCTGGTGAGGAAAATTTTCATCAGTTTAGCATAGAATTTGGATCACCTTGGCTAAGAATTTGGATTGGGAACACAACCATGATCAGCAGGAGCCCTGCTCAAATTATGCCATATTGGGACTTGAATGTGATATACGGTTTGATTAACTAGAGCTAATTAGACTCCACCTGAGCCCTGCCTGTTTAAAACTCTCTGGGCTTAGTTGCACTGCTACTAGGCCAGAACCTAGCAGAAAGGAAAACACCCAACTCTGTTAGCTGGTCTGCTTTGAATGCTGACAAATATTCCCTGGGGCACTAACAAGACCACCAGCTGTACTGGAGTTCAATTTCCAATGTGTTTTTATCCTTCTTGCATGTTGACATTCAATGGTTTATGGAAAGCTGCTTGCTCGCTGGTAGGAAGTTGTGTCGACAAGACCCCGGAGTGCTGAAATCTGACGTCCTAAGTATCCAACAATGCCTGTGCCTTAAAGAGATTAGCAAATCACTAGTGATTATGGAAGTCTACCTGGCGTCTTTCCAAGAGCTAAGCATGGAGGCAAAAGACAGCTTCATAGACAGTAATTCGATCTTCTGGCTGCAAACCTCACTTGAAAACTTTGTTTTTAAAAAATGCTCCTCTTACAAAGAAGCCTGAAACATACGGATGCTTTGTGGGCGAGGTCTTCTTCCAGGAAACAAGTTATTTGACCTCTTCTGTGATGTGTCAAAGCTCCCTTTTGTGTCTCCATTCCCCTCCCCAAAATTAAGTTAGCTTAAGATTTTTAAATGCACCTCATCATTCCACACTCTCTGTAGTCTTTCAACACGGGGAGGCAGGTCTCATGGGAATAAAAGGATACATTCCAGGTCCTCCTTTGAACCTGCCGCTCATGTTATTAGAGATACCATTGATGTAGGTTTGTCAGGCTTTTCCTTTATGATCTGGATTTTTTTTCCTTGAAAAATCGTAATTATGTTAAACTGGAAAGCCTCTTCATTTGGAGAACGGCCCATTCAGACTTCTTGTTGTTGTTCGTTTCATCTACTTATATAAATAAAAGTAACTCCAGAGGATAAAATGGTACAGAATTAAAATTCGAGCGGCTTCTACATGGGGATTCTCCCCCATGTGGACAGTGGGATGCCCCCGCTATTGCAGAGAGCGCCCACATAATGTCACGCTCAATCCAGGCTCAATTTGCGGGCTTCCTGAACTGGACTGAAGGAAAACCTCCTTTGATTTGGGTTCAAAGGAGAAACAGTGGGGTGAGTGTGGGCAGCCAACTTCATGGTTCTGCAATGGTGGCCCACGGCTAAGGATTTGGGGCAGGCAAGGAAACCCCTTGCATTCATCCATTGTCTTTATCTTCTCAGCCACTGAGAATGAGACGCCCAACTCATTCACATGATGCTACTTTCAAGGTGTTGCAACATAAGGTGCCCTTGAGCCATTCCATTGCCTTTGGCAGTGAAGAATTATTGAGATATATAATATATAGATTTCATATAGCAAAGCTGCGGAGCATGGTTGCAACCGCTACATATATGCTGAGCTGAGAAGAGAAACTGAAATTCTCATCAGGGACTAATAAAAGCATAAGAAGAGCATGGCTGAAAAGGGACTAATAACATCATTGGAAGCAGAATTACGTCCTTCTAGGCTCATGGATTTAAGTGAATTGATAAGCATGTAACTGTAAATTGTCCATCTAGACCAGCGTTCTAGTTCCTGCAACAGCCACCTAGATGTCCAAAAAGATCCATACAAGGGGCACCAAGACAGCCTTACTCTATTATTTATCCCTATTGTCTGCCTTTGAACATGAAGGTTCTGTTTAGCTACGATGGCTGTTGATCTATTTTCCATGAACTAGTCCAAATCTTTCTTCCCCCCCCCCCAATGATTATATGCTAGAGGCAAATGCCACATCCTGAGCCAGTAAATTCCATAAATAAGTTATGCACTTCAATACATTTGGGGTATTTTTTCCTGGTCTTGATTCTGGGGTGGGTGAGGGCATCAAGTTGCAGCCAACTTACAGCGACTTCACAAGGTTTTTAAGGCACAAAAGGTTCAGAGAGAGTTTGCCGGTGCCTGCCTCTGTGTAGCAGCCCTGGACTTTCTTGGTGGTCTCCCATCCCAAAGCCCACTCCTGCTTAGCTTCCAAGATGAGATCAGGCCAGCCTAAGCCATGTAGGTCAGGGCTGAAATTTAGTCCTGAATTTACCACCAATTAATTTCACTGAGTAATCGCAGCAGGTCTCTAATATCCAGAGTGGATCAGTCAGACAACGACTTCATCATGTGGCCTGCAGTTCTAGTTTTGAATCTGTCATGACCACTGATGTGAATTGTTGATGTGAATCACTCCATAGCTTTCTCTCCAGTGGTAGATACAGCTGATCTTCATGGAATGTCTTTCTCCTGATCTGCCATAGTCATAATGGTTGTCTTAACTGGCTTTTTAAGCTCCATTAACAGACGGTTTTGCAAGAAAGAATTTACATGAAAGTCTAATTTCAGCTGTTGGCTACTATGAAGCCCAACTTCAATGCAATGAAGCTTTGGCAAGAACATGACATGCTATTAAGACAAAGATCCCTGGCTGTTTTAGCTGCTGATTGCCCCTGTACTTTTCTCCTATTAATTATCAATTCTGCTTTTGACCTCACATACAAAGGGGAAAACAGATAAAAGTATGCTTTGTGTGCTGGGGCACGTTAGGCCAAGGGCATACTGAACAGGCAGCCTGTTACCAAAATCCATGGCTTGTCTCCTAGCAACAGGTTGTGTTGTTCAACATTTTAAAAACCCCTCATACTTTGCCTTTCTTGGAAGAAAATCAAAGCAGTGCATATCAATTAAAACTACTATAAAACAAAACAGAAATTTAATATTACTATCTATTTACATTTTGGCATAAATTGCGTAAAGTTGGCTCATATGTTTTGCAGATTAAAAGGAGAGGTGCTTCAGTGCTTTTTGACACCCCTATTCTCAAAGTTTTTCATTGCTGCCTATGAATTTTCCCAATTACATGTTGCTAAAGGTCCTGTGCAGATAGGGCTGCCATTCCCCCGCCTGGGGCGGGGGATCCCCTGCTCTCACCCTCCCCTCCCCTGCGCCCACTTACTTGGCTGGTGGGGAGGCATGCTCCCCAGTGGCATGGCGTGCTCCCATAGCCACAGTGGCTGGAATTGCATCCACAGCGGCCATTTTTGGCCAAATTGTGCTGCTCGGGGAGTGCCTTTTGCCCTGCACGGCCACCTTTAACCTGTGTGATGACATCACTTTACGGAAGGGACATCATTGCTCAAGGCAGGAGCACGCACGTGCGCAAAGAAAAAGACCCAGGACAAGGCAGGGTAAGTGCCAGACTCCCAATCTCCTACCAGAGTAGTCAAGGGACCCGGCAACCTTAAGTGCAGAACACACATTTTGCATCCAGAAAATCCCCAAGTTTAACCCACGACATTTCCAGTGAAAGGCTTGGGAACGAGGCTTCTAGCTAAGATCTTGGACAGCCACTATCAGACAGACAGAGTCACCTTAAATACCAACACATTTATTATGGCAAAAGGTTTTTGTGACCCACAGTTCTCCATTAGATGCATAAAGAGTTCAGCTCAGTTGGCCCAGAGAACTTAGGGCTACCAACAGCAGAAAGTGTAGGTGGACTATTACAAAGACAGGCCAATTTCTTTGGACAAGGTGCATTACATTGCACAAGTGAAAAGAAGATCCAATCAAAAGAATAAAATGGTCCACTCATTTGTGTGGATGCCGAACAATGGCAACTGTTCATAAATGGACAAAAGAAGAAAAATCCAAACAATGAACATAAATCTGTACAGACGAACAATTAATTTTTGAAATGCACTAACCATCCAAAGTCCCTATTTAGTCCAATAGTATCAGATCTGCAGATGAATTCCAGCTCAGCAGTTTCAGTCAGAGTAAACTAGACTGGACTGGATGGGTCAATGTTCTTTAGGTTACAGATATACTAGGAAAACATAATTAAGTTTCATGTGTGTAGCTGTGTTAGTCCCTACTAGCAGAACAAAATTCGAATCCAGAAGCACCTTAAAAACCAACAAAATCTTCCAGGGCATAAGCTTCCATGAATCAAAACTCGGTTCATCAGATATCTGACAAAATGAGCTTTGTTTTAGGTAGGTTGTCATCTTGGTCTGCTGCAGAACAGCATGTGATTTTCAAGACGTAAACTTTCAAGCGTCAGAGCTCCCTTCTTCAGATACCCTGAAAATCTTGTTGGTCTTTAAGGTGCCATTGGACTCAGAAAGTGAGCTTTGATTCACGAAAGCTTATACTCTGGAGAATCAACAGATTGCACAATCTTTCAAGAGGCCTATTGACTCAGAAGGTGGTAGATTGCACTGTTATGTGTTTTATGCAATGCCACCAACTCAAAATTAACTTTCACTATCTGCAGTATTTGAAACGGCAGGCAGTGCGCAGCGTGGATGCGGCACGGCTCCTGCGAATGCATGCACATAAATGAGAGATAAGAGTAATCTCTTCCCTACCAGCAATTCCATTCTAAACAGAGTTATAGCTTTCTAAGCCCACTGATTTCTATGGAACAATGTAATTCTATTTGGATGGCAGCGCTGAGATTTAACACAGAAACTCAGGGAAGGGAGGGGAATGAAAGAGGAAGGATGGGAACTAATTCAGCCCAGGCTACAATATGCTGCATTGTGTACCCTGATTGCAGAGCACAAGACACAGCAGACTTTTTAAAGCTAAGCAAGGACCAGTCTGATCAATATTTAGTGGGAGATTTCCTCACTGTTGTGAGATCCATGATGGAAGAAACATGGGAAGTAAAGGAACAAACAGGTTTTTAAAAAGGCACTCCCAAGAGCAAAACAGGGGCCAGGATATACTAGAGACAGATTCCCAGTGTTATTCCTGGAAAACAAAAACGTGTGGCCTTTGTGATAAATGAACTTGGAAGACAAAGGTCTTAACTGGGCCACACCAGAGATGTGAGCACCTTTTTAAAAGTCTACGGGATCCTGTAAAGAAGATACACCTCCATACACTGAAGCTCAAGTGGCTGAATCTTTAAAGGGGCAGACCACTTCTGGGAGGGAGGTCATGGCACAGTGACTTGCTTGGCATACAGAGAGTAAATCCCTGGCATCTCCAGTTTAAAAAGGATCTGATAGTGGGTGATATAAAAGCCCTCTGCCTGAAACCCAGCAGAGCAGCTGCCAGTCAGAGTACACAATACCGATTGTGATAGACTAATAGCCTGACTCCATAAAGACCGCTTCATATCTGGGGAGAAGAGAAGGGGCATTGAACTCATTCTCCTCTTGTCTAAAGACCCCAAAACTGCTTTTTTTCTGAACTAGGAAAAACGTATAGCAGTGGAAAAGAGCAATAGTCCAGTAGCACCTATAAGACTAACAAAGTTAGTGGTAGGGTATGAGCTTTCATGAGCCACAGCTCACTTCTTCAGATAGGGAAAATTTATAGGCAGCAGTAAAAGCAGAACGGTGGCGATGATTCTTGGGAGGAAAATGGTGCATGAGGAAAGATCAGTCTTTCCTATTAAACTGCAGGCCTAACAGCTGCAGCCAGTAATTTTAAAAAAATCTGAGAAAATAATCATTCAACTACACATAATGTGCTGTTCCACCTCTTTGAAGATAGGTCCACCTAAGTCCTACTGAAATAGCCAGTCCTTAATGCATGGATCAGTAAGGTTAGGTCTGGATCTAATAAAAATGGTCACAATTGGGAGATCAGGGGTCACTGCTGGGTAGGGGTGGTCACTCAGTGGTAGAGTATCCACTTGGCATGCACAAGGTCCCAAGTTCAAGCCCTGGCATCTCTAGTTAAAAGGATCAGGTAACAGGTGATGTGAAAGACCTCCACCTGTGACCCTGGACAGCTGCCGCCAGTCAGAGTAGACAATACAGCCCTTGACAGCCCTATGCCCTGACCTTCGATAGTTCAACTGGGGAGATTTAGTACCAGTTCCAGCCTTTGTATATAATTTTGTACTGTCCATTTTCATACTCACCACTCCTTTACTCACTTGGCTACAACCTTTTCTGTAAATGGAGTCAAAGCATTTGCCTCATACTGAGGTATATCTTTACAATATGTGCTTTATATCAAGATTCTAACATAATTACAGGAAGCCCCTAACATTATGTCTAATCCTTATAGAAGTATGAAATCAGTGTTGGTCTATATCTGTATATAAATACATACATTTGCTTTGAAATACTATCATTTTCAGAACTTCAAATCTCAGTTTATGCTTAGAAGACAAGAAAGTTTGCATCTTATCACTCAGCTCACTGTAGATGGAAGGTATGTTCCAGTTGACATGAAGCAGAAATCTGGTCCACATCAACAGCCTCCCTCTTAGAGAGAAGGAAGGTACCTGATTTGATGGATAGAGTTTATGGACAGGACAGACCACAAAGCCACCTACCTGAGAAAGAAGTTTATTATCGTCCTCCAGCAGTTTGACTTTAGTTTCCAGTTGCCTGATGTAGTTGGAAGATGAATCTTAAAGGGAAAAGAGAGAGAGAGAGAGATTAAGCTTCCCAAGAGATAGTGCTTTCAAGTCAAACAAAGATAGTGTCACAATTACGTTAATGTTTCCTCTCAGCGGAAGGGAAAGGTCAAGAGAGGCGCTTAAGAACAAGGCCTCTGGGAGCTAAGAGGGCATTTCACAGTTTGAATCCATTAAAACAACAAAGACCCTAAAAGGAGAACACCCAGAACCTGAAAAGAGTTTCTCACAACCCCTGAGGCTTCTGCGAGGGATTGTGGCATTTCAAGGAATGGAGCAGATATAATGAGGTTCAATCTCATTTGAAAACAGCCGCTAAAGAGCCATTTTAGCATTCCACAAGAAGAGGACATTGGATGACCTTGAGCAGCTGCTTTCTTCTAGAAAGATGCGTAGGTAGCAGAATTATTGCTCTTCAAAAGCGCCTACTTTTGAGGAGGGAGAGAGGGGTCTGAATTTCACCCAGGGAATAAGGAATGAACCAAGATTATTATATGAATAACACCAATGCTTATATCACTTTAGAGCAAGATTCATCAACGTGATGCTCATGGATACCATGGCGCTTACAGAAACTTCCTCAGACCCCCCGCCACGTGACCATGAAAGTAGGTGGGGGCCATCAGGAAGGCAGAATCAGTGACTTCATACAAATAAAGGTTTTTTTCCCCTCATTTGGATCCTCCTCACTACTCAGTGGAGAAGATTCTGTAAACAGGGCCCTGGATAAACTGTGAGTCAGAGCACCAGAGAATCTCCAAAGCACCCTTTCCTCTCCTTGGTCATCTTCCCTTTGTGTGTGTGTTTCATCCTCCCTTCCCCCCATTTGTCACCATCTTCTGAGAGTGTGTTATCCACCTTGGGCTTCTGTGTATGTGCGTTTATATTCTCCATCCCCCTTCCTCTTGTGTGCTTATGTGTGCTCAGCTCTACTTACTGTGGCAGCCATTTTGTAGTTGTACCCACCACCCTGGCTCAAAATCCTAAAGGTGCCCACAGGCTCAAAAAGATTGGGGACCCCTGCATTAGAGTATTCTAAACTATTCACATACATTACCTCAGAAACCCTTACAAAAGAAGAAGAATATGCCATCGAGTCACCGCTGACCCCTTCCACAGGGCATTCCAGGTAGGAAAGGAACAGAGGTGGTTTGCCACATTCTATGTATAGCAATCTCTGTCTTCCTGTCCCCTCCCCGGTCTTTTATTGAGAGACACCAGTATTATTACTACTAGTAATATCGGTAGTAGTGTTTTGGTTTCTGTTTGTCGATGCAGGACCAGGCTCAAGGCTGTAGCCAAAAGAGCTGTACCGGAAAGGAAAGGAAAGGAAAGGAAAGGAAAGGAAAGGAAAGGAAAGGAAAGGAAAGGGAGACACCAGAACCGCCAGCAGCCACTGGGTGACTTGTTACCACACAACTTACATGACTCACCCAGGCCTGGCTACACGCTACTCCATCACTCCAAATGGGAATGAAAAATGGCTCTAGCTGTGTCTGATCCCACTTAGCTCCCAAGCTCAGACCAAACTGCTAACCCTTAATCAAGCTGCTAACCCTTACCTACCTACCATTTTCACCTGCCATGTAACAAAAGGAAACACAAGATACTCAAGAAAAAAATATAACAGCCCTGCCTTTTATGAAAAAAAATCACAAGATGTTGCTGTTTTAATAAAATATTGGGTTTATAGTAGGGATGCCATTTGCCCAGTTTAGGCAAGCATTCTTGTACCACAGGACCTTCCCACATATATACCATATAGTTTCCAGAGCGTCAGCTGATGCATTGAGGTCATATCTGGAGTTTCACCTGGATGTGATGTCAATGAACTGTGTCACATCATGTCCTCCCATTGATTTGCCCCCAGGGTGTACCAGGTAGTGGTCTAGCATCCCTAGTTACTAGCCCTTAAAGCAGTAAAATATGAATCTTTACAATTTTAACAGGGTATTTTGGCACCTTCAAGAGTAGTATTTTATTTTAGCATAAGTTTTTGTGGATTAAAATTCACTTCATCAGATGAACATAATGGGTGCTCATTAGGTGGACAGATAACAGAAGTTTAAAGTGTCCAGCCCGTAGAACATGGAGTTCCCCTTTCCTAAGTTCATTTTGGACAGGTTCAGCCACCCTGCACTTCTCCACTCCTGACACATTTCCATAATCTTACACACATAGATGCACATAGGTCCCAGCCATACCACACATTCCATTTTGTGGACTGCAAATGTGACATTCAGCATACGGGCAACGACTTGCTACTGAATGTGTGTTCAGATCCCACTGTAAAATAGTACATTTGACACATGGTTCCCAATACTGCCTTGAAGAATGCTGGGAGATTTGGGGGGGGCAGTGCCTGGGGAGGGTGGAATCTGGAGAGGATTTGGTGTTAACTTTCAGGTGACACTCTAGGTTGCCTCTCCAAGTCTCTATGGTCTTTTCCATAGAACACAGGGGAAACCCCTAGAGTATTATTACGTGGAGGCCATTTTTTATCTAGCTCTTCAATTCCTCAGGGGTAGGAAAATGGGGTTGGGGTTGATAATTCACCGCTCTAGCCAGGTAAATGCGTGGCCTAATCTGACAGGGTATTTCTCAAATTTGGTAATGTGTGCTGTTCAGTTTGGGATGCCTCATCCACACCCACAATAGGGTGCATGTCATCAGATGATGTACATGAATGTGCGAACCAGCCCTTGTATCACCCCGTCAGGGCAACAAATATGACTAGCTAGATATTGTCCTTGCGCTGGAAACCAAGCATAACCGTTAGAGTCTCTGCCATTCGGAGGTCGTAGAAGAAAATGGAACGTTATTCTGCAGCAGCAGCGCATCAAACAATTCAAAATCTAGCCAAGATTCTCTGTGACTCATCGAGCATTTTCGCAGCCCAGTTGGCATGTTGTGACTAATCTTTCAAGGTACTTTGTCTACTGATGGGAAAAATTGGAAAATACGTGAAAAATGTGCCACTATATATGGAAAGGCAGCGGGCACGCAGAGAAAATATAACAATGGTTCTAACAAGTGTGATTTTAGGAAAGTACCTATCTCATGAGTATCTCCGCATGATAAATTAACTCTTTATTTTAAAAGAGAGCCCTGTATGATACACGTAAAATCCAATATCCTCCTCATTAGGAATTTTTTTTTAAAAGGTAGCCTTATTTCTAAAAACACTTATGTTGTCAAAATTTCTATCACAGCAGGGCAGGCTTGCTCAACTAGTAACACCACACGAGAAAGGCATCTTATCACTCACCGATTCTGGACTGCCAGATACCTGCCAAATTCCTTGTTATGTTGTTTGTTTGCTTGCTCCAGACAGAAACAATGCCAGATTTACTGAGTCCACCCATCCCATACCTGACGGGCTGTATTAATCTCAGTGGGCTACTGTTTGGAGGTCCGCAGCAAGGGTTTCCGAAATTCAGCGCTTAAATACATAAGCCATCAAATAAATAACGCATCATATATTTGTTCTGATTGAATATGTTCTTACACAGATTAGTAAAAAATCTTGGCAGGAAGAAGAAGGCTGATTCTCAAGTTTTCCTTGGAGGACCTGAACTGCAGAAACAAGCTGCTCTAAGCCCTCAGAACCGAGCAATGATGGGAAACAAGCATGTGGTGTCTCTCCTATGGGCATTTTGTATCAGATGCTTCTTGACCAGGGCTTGTTCCTCTGTTGTTCCTTTGTGAGCATATGGATATTCAGGTTGTAAAACCTTGTCAATGCTCAGTTAGCAGGTGAGATATCTGGTCATTGGTGTATCTTGCCTATGTTTCATGGGGGCCGAATGGCGGGTTTAATACTTGATCCTGATGGTTTATGGTTAATTCCCCCATGCCGGTGCATTGCCGTACTGGCGCAAGTTGATTCCCTTATCTGTTGGCATGCATAGGATTGTTTTTAGTGTCTCTGCTCCTCTCCCACCTAGCCATGTCTCCAACAACAGTCAAGACCTGATTCACATTATTCCAACGGCATGCATACCTTTCCCTGCAACACACCATTCAATATTTCACATGTGAAAATAGGAATATCCTTATGACAACCTCACCCTCATAACTCCAGTAGACATTCCCAAAGTCTATGGTACTTCTTAGTGTGTGTGTTGTGCTCATTCACTTTGCAATAGCCTCCTCTCTATGGATTTAAAAGCCAAGACCATTTTGACTGAAGCTATTCTAGATAAACATAATCGTCCTACAATATGTTATCAAGGAAACAACCTCAGAACCTACAGTGTGCAAAATGACATGCTGGTTTGTTCTAACAAGGCTCCAAAAGCAAAAGCGGAGACAAAACTGGAGAAGAGACTTGCCAAGGACAGAATAGAAAATAGAGACTCTCCTTGATAAATAGGGAGTTGGACCAAATGTTTTAACTTTATGCATAGCTGCTCTAGGAAAGAATGGTATAAAGAGACAGAGAGAGAGCTAGAGGGATAGGTAGAGAAACAGATAGGGCAGAACTCTAAGAATCTCTAGAAATGCTCTACATCAATATACATAGATAGGTGTGCAAGCGAAATTGGCATGTGAATAGAGTTTCCTAAAATTTCCTCAAGGTGGAGTCTGGAGTTCTCTTGGAATTACAGCTGATCTCCAGACTACAGAAATTAGTTCCCCTGGGGGAATGGCAACTTCGGAGTATGAACTCTACAGTATACCATTGAGTCTAGGAGAAACAGAAGATCTAGAGTGGCATCAACCCCCTGCTTGATCCCACCTGTCTCCATACTGACCTCCCCAGGCACTGCTCCCAAATCTCAAAGAATTTTCCAGGCCAAAGCTGAAAGCCCTATGTGTGAATTAATCTCTTCCAGAAGGCACTGGACCAGAGCTGCAATGTTTTGGTTAACTATACTGGTTTGATTTACTAGGCATTTTGTCACAGTGACTCGACACCAACAATCTGCTCAGAAAAATATCCTCTGTATCCAACTCTAATTATCATTTGCTTTGCCCGATAGACAATGAGATCAGCCCACCGACTGCTGAGAAGGAAGGGATAAGAAGTACATGTTGTAAACAGAGAGAGTTAGGGAAGGGAGAGAGGCAGTAGGACCAGGAGGTTAAACTAGAGCTACATGTTCCTTTCAGTATATGCACATTTATTCAAACGATCATTAGTTTGTTTAGCTAGAAGTACATCAGCATGGAGATTCATAGGGGAACAGACAGAAATGGGATATATTAAGATAAAGTGGCTTATTGTGCTAATGCGGAAGATTATAATTTCTCTTATCCCAAACTCCCAGTTATCCAGATCTCTTTATGTGGTTTCATGCATGAAGTCCCAAATCAGTGTAATCCTACCTGAACACTACAGTACTTTAGTTTAAAAGCATTCAGCATCTTTGAAGCCATGCAGAGTAGGCACACTGTACCATATTTGTGAGAAGATAGGCAGATTTTATTTAATGACCATAAGTAAGGGAACAAACCAGCATAAGCTGCCTATGCTAAAAGCTTGTGTTTCCTGGGGCAAGTCAGAATAGCTTCAGGGCAATCAGCAGTAAAGCTGGATCCCACCTCCAATTACCTTGCTTAGATCAAAAATGACTAAGGAAAGTTAGTGTGAACAGGTGAGCCAATAAATCAGGTTTCCCAATATGGTTCCCATGGGCACTGCGTAGGGTTGCCAGGCATGGCTTAGCAAACAGTGGGATATGGGAGGTAGGGACACCATGTTGTGATGTCACTTCTGGAGAAAAGTGGTGGCATGCCTCTGTGGCAGTTGCTCTAGACAGAATCGCCATAGGGTTTCTTGCAATTCCTAGACATGTCCAATGTCACTTCTGTTTTTCCCTGCCAGTGATGACATAGAATCAGACCAGCCCTTTTTGTTTGTTTTATTTCTTCTTCTGCCACCACTCACAGCTGGGGGAAACAGGAGCTGGGGGCAAAGGATACCCCACCTCTACTGTGGACGTGGCAGCCCTGATGCCATGGAACCCACTACTACTTCTCTGGATGCCACTGAGCTCTTCAGGAAGTAGATGGGATCACTGCAAGGCAAGAGAAGTTACTGGCCAGCCTCATTCAAATGAAGGAGTTTCTCCACGGCTGCAATACTGCCAAAGTCACTGGAGGAACAGGGGGGCTGGTAAGCACCTAGGCTTCTCTTAGCCAGTATGTGGCCCATTCCCTCTTCAGGCCTGACCAACTGTCAGCAGAAAGGCAGCTTTATTCTAGTCAGAGTCTGGGAAGCTGGGCTGTTCCATGAGGAGAGATAAGTATTCTGGAGCAGATGTCCATCCACTTCTTTCCCAGACTTATTAGCTGGACCATGTTTCTAATCAAAATATTAACCTTGACAGACTAATGGCCTGAATAAGGCAGCTTCGTATGTTCAGTGTATTTGCCATGCAATTCTTCTGCATACTGAGGAGGGAGGTACTGCATTTGGCTCCACCTCCTGCAGCAGCCATTTGGAGCTTGATCCCACCTCCTGTGGCAGCCATTTTGGGGAGCGCTGACCATTCCCTGTCAGAATTCCAAAGGCCCACACAGGATCAAAAAGTTTGGGGGACCCCTGCATTAGAGTTTTCTAAACCATTCACATAAATTATTTCAGTTACCCTTAACAAAAACTCTTATAATATATGTGGTCTTGTAAATCTTGGTCAAGTAAAAAATACTGGAATGGTCAGTATCCTAACTCTAAAGTGACAGATAAGATGTTACTGTGTATACAGAATAGATTAGTTGATGATATAATTTCAGTCAGATAAAATAGGATTAGATACTTAAATAAGATTAGATAGTAAAGTGGTGTGAGCTGAAATTTATCTTTTTTATATCCTGGCTATCTCACTGAACTTTAAAAAAATTGATAATTATTTATGACCTTTTTATCTCAGTGAGATAATTAAGTTAAAAACTGTTTTCCAAGACTGATTATGAGAGAGTGGAAGTTTAGCTAATTTTTTGTAGAGATTATATATATACATAGGATAAAAGACCTTTGTCAAGGATGTTGACATAGAGTTGAAGATCTAAAAACTATCACAAATGACTCAACCTGCTGTTACTCTGCTTTAATTCATTTCATTATTGTATAATGTATTTGATTTTTTTATTGAATTTTTAAAAAAAGATTGTAAGACAAAAAAAGGAAGGAAGCCTTACAGTAAATAGTTTGGGCTAGTCAATTTTGGGGGGTTGTTTGCAAATCTGGTTTACAGGTGAGCATATTTTTAGATTTCAACCAAACAGATTTGCAATGCAATCCTCAGAAGAGTTAAGAAAAAAACATTGAAGTTAGTTGGCTTACAAGGGTAGAATTCTGCACAGGGTTAACTGTTAATCAATCATCTATAAAAAATACATAGAGATGCACAGAAAGAAAACAGAGTTCCCCCCAACCTGGTTTCTGAGAGCTGTGCTGAGTAAATACTGAAAGCATTCGTTCCAGTTATATTTTCAGATGTGTCGAAACATTCTTACTTCCCAATAAAGTGAATAGCTGCTCAGTATCTCTAGTAGCCCCGGTAATGAAAAGTCTAAAAGCTGTGCTCTGTCAAATGATTGCCCTGAGACCTTAATCTCCATTAAAAGGAAATAACATTTGGGTCTTTACATTCTGGCTTCGGTAAGGCAATGCTGAGCAATTATAATAAAATTCAATTAAACATGGGGGTGGAGGAGGGCAGGAGAGCAAAAACAAATGCAAGCATTTCTAGATATTCAGCTGGGGACAGAACTAGACCTGTTGCCCTTTTCCATTGTTCTCTTCCGAGATTAACACCCTATACCTTACGAACATTATAAGCATGCATAGCACAGTTAACATCATGCTTTCAATTTTAAAATCCAAAATGTTGAATCTGTATTCAATTAGTTGCTATGAGCAGATTGCATTTCTGCTCCCAGCAATGTGCTGACTGGGAAGCTATCCTTGTGCCAAAAGCACATCACATGCATCTATGTGCAACTGGTACCACATCAACTTTTTTTGCTCCCTCAGCTGCAGCAATCTTCACTTCACCTCTCCCATGTCAGTCCTTATTTTCCCTGCCTATGTAAGCAGAAGAAATACAGGGAAGAAGAACTGCTTCCTCGTGTACCAGACATAAATCAAGGGGCTGTCAGCCTTATCAATCTATCACATTTTTATCCCACCTTTCCTCCAAAAAGCTCAGGGAAACGCAAAATCTGAGGTGGTAAAACAGACTGCATTGCTTCAGGCCACAAGTGATGGACTCCAGTTTTGTGTGTACATTTAAAAAATGCAAACAGAAAACTTGCACAGACCTGAGAAAGGCTGTATCTTTGTTTGCTGTGCTGATTGTCCATTCGCAGGGAGTTTTTAGCATACATAACCATTCCAAAATGTGAGTGATCCCCCAGCTGCAGTAGGGTTCCCAGTTGCCCACTGGTACCAGGCAAACTCCTGGCAGTTTGCCTTGTCCGCCGATTGCGACTGGAGAGAGGTATCAAACCGCCCAGCAATTGCTCACCATTGGTGGCAAGTGCACAACGGGTGTGCTCCCAGAGGGGCTACGTGACATCACTTCCTGCAGTGATGTCATTGAGCTGACTGTGGGAGTGCTTCCACACTTCATGGGGGCCAATTTGGACCTCCAATGGGCTGAATCGTCCCATGTGAAGCACGGGAGCACTCCTGCAGCTGACATTAATGGCGTCAATTCTGGAAGTGACTTCATTGTGTTGGGGTTGGGAAGAGCATGTGAGCAAAGATGCTGCTCCTGGTAAGTACTGCCCCCCCCCCCCCACATCAGGACACCTTAGAGACCTGCAACCCTAAGATGCAGTTTGAAGCAACACATTCTGAAGCATTTTTCCACCTATTTATTATTTTTATTTATACCCTGTTTTTCTCCCCAGTGGGGAACCAAAAAGGCCTATGACATTGTTCTCCCCATTATGTACATGGCCACTCCTCCTCCCAGAGGGAACCTTTTGAGTGCCCAACAACTCTGTGACTTTAAGGTATCAGAAGCCTGAATAGGGTTGGCAAGTATGGCCTGACAACCTGTGGGAGGCTGGGCGGAGATGTACATGAGGGCTGGCCATCAGTGACATCATGACACCACTCCTGGGAAACCCTGGAAGTGATGTCACAACTCTAGGAATCACCAAAAACACTATGGTAAAACCACAGCGTTTTTGGTGATTCTTGGAGAAGACTGATGTCTCTTTGTGGTTTTTCTGGAAGTGATGTCATGCCATCAATCCAATGGCAATTTTTCATTTTTCTCCTGCCAACACTCCAGGCAACTGTGGGAAATGGCAGCTGGGGGTAGTGAATCTCCAGTTTTCCACAGGGGTCTGGCAACCTGGAACTGGGTAAAATATCCTGGTGGTTAAGTGGTTCAGCTGTGAATCAGCACTCCACTGGTTTGAATCACATTACTGCTGTCATGTCTGTCTGTCTATATACATGCCATGATTGTGTTGCTGACAATTATTGTTTACTACTGTTGACATTATGCTAAAGCCATGCTACTGTATTAATGTGTATTAATTAATATGCACTCTGTTTATCTCTCTCTTCCTGCATAACTGTAGTGCAGATGTTACAGAGGACCCAAGCAAAGGCCTCTCCCTTATCTTAGAGCAATATGCGAGTCTCTGTTAGCTGTAACCTTGACATGTCTAAATGCCAGCTTCAGCCACTCTTCCCAGATGCTGGGAATAAGTTATTGTCTATCTGAATCATAGTCATAACTAAGCTGATTCTCACAGAACTTGTGTAAGCTTGTGCGCCAAACCTCTAACTGTTGTTTGAGCGCGGGAAATGAAGTATAATAGATTGCCTGATTTGAATTGCCACTTCTGTCAAACTCCGTGATGGAGTGCAGACCTGGACTGTATGGATTCTAATAAAGTTACTTCTTATGGAATCAACGTACGTTCACTGCGGATGGGCTTGAGGGATCTACCTGCCAAGGACTGACAACTGCCATGAGTTCTCAGCCCCAGCTCCCCAGCTGTATTGTGGGGATAATAATAACACTAACTTCTTCACCGCTCTGAGTGAGACAGTAATCTGTCTAGAAGAGCGGTATATAAGAGCTATCATCATCATCATCATCATCAAATGGAGGGCTGAAGACACAAACGGGAATTCCCTGAACAATCTTGGACGTGAGTAGCCAACTGCCTGAATGCTCCCCAAAAGCACATTAACCAGTGATCTAGTCAGAACCTCCAGAGCATCCCACTCCCTTGGCCACTAGATCATCGTGCTCTCCCTGTCACCTGGCATGGCTATATTTGGGCTTCTACTCCCCCTGGATGCACATTACCTTCCTTCACCTGGGGGCCTTTGCAAGAATCCAAACCCGACTGACATTCTTGATCTGGGGCCACCCAGGATTCTAACTCTGCACCAAATTCAGCCAATCAAGATGCTTTCCGCTATATGCACCCAAATAAATCTAACGGCACACAGAGGGCACCCTAAGCCTTCCATAATAGATTCTGCTCCTAATCTTCCACTGCTGGAATTATAGGATCCCTTCCTGGTTGCTGGCTCTGTCCCTAGATACCAAAAAGTCTTAGACCCTTCTCTTCAAGCCAGGCAACATATGATTTCCTTTGTATCCCTTTTCCCCAGATGTCTTTTGCCACTTCCCAGTTCTGCCCCATTGGCAGCCAGCTTCCCAGCAGTCATACCCATTTAGATAATCTAAGCATACCCAGTTTATTGGGACAAGATACAAACTGTTGTATTAGTCCTTTGCTCTTCTACATTTCACTTTCTATCTACCTCTGTATCTTGGATTGGGCGATAAAGCTTACAGGTTTATGAAGTCTCTAGTTTATTAAGATTATTGTGTCAAATCAAGACCTGTGTATACAACAGATTGGATGGCCTCTACCCTGATCCTTGGTTCTACACGTGTAGAGAATGCTCTTGACGTGATGAGCCTGACACAAGGACTGATTTGGAGAACATCTCCATGTTCTCACAATAACCACACTGCAAGAGAGGTTAAGCTGTCAGTACGACTGATCCACAGTAACCCACGGCAATGTGGGAATTTGAACCTGATTCTCCCAAATCCTTATGACTGGCCAACCAGGGCTTATTTTGCTATGAGCCTATCAGAACAATTAAGAGTCTCCCTGATCTCTATTGACTGAAGAAAGGCTCTTGATGCTTCAGCTACCAGATGGTTTATTGGGTTCATCTCTGGCACTGGAATCAGCTTCTGTATTATGTATTATGAGGCTCAATTTATGTAGCCGTGTGGAGTTTTAAAACTTGCTAGAAGTAATACTTACATGCTGAAAAGCAAAAAAAGTAAAATTGAACTGCCACTTCAATTCCCAACAGCTGGGCTGTAAAATCTGGATCCTTCCTTTCTTTGCCTATCCCATGAAAAAAACCTAATTGGATAAGTTAATATAATTTCTGCTTGTTGGACTGGAATTAAACTCATTAAAGGAGCTCTATTATTACTCTCATAAATTTGTGCAGTTCTCACAACAAAAATTATTCCATCCGGTATGAACCGCAATTCAACCTCAATGTAAGTATATTTTCCCCAAGCTGAAAAACCAATTTGTAACTATTATTACAGGTAAACCAAGGAGACAGAAATGGCACTCAACATGTTTCACTTCAAAAATGGCGAAGGAGCAGGATGTGTCTAACTTTGTCAGGGGACACTGGAGATGCTCTGGTATTTGGGTAAAACTCCATGCTTTTAACTATAGAGTCCCCCCACAAATACCAGAGCATCCTGGACGTTCCACTGACATCACTTCCAGGTGCACGTGGAGTGACATCAGTGTGTCACTGGTGACATAGTGACATTACCGGTGAGCCCTCAGTGACCTGATGTCACCCCCCTCCCCTGCCACTGATTGCAAGAGGTGACCTGCCAACCATAGTAGGGGTGTAACTAACTGTTTCAGGTTATGACCAACCTGCGGTTTCAGGCAATGACCAGCACTTACAACCATTACTCTGCCATAAAGATCTTTGGGTGACCTTGCTCCATTCATACTTTCTCTTAACCAAACCCACAGCACAGAGGAGTTGTGAGACTAAAATGGTGGTGGGGGGGGCTGTGTATAACCCTGAGCTCCTTATGAAGAAGAATGCAACCCGAAAAAAAATTCAAATGAACAAATAATAAAATAACCCACAATAGAGGCTTTGAAACTTCAGCTGAAAAACCCAACAACTGAATTGAATGCAGTTTTTGAGATCTCCCCTTGAGAAATTTCCCATGCTATGATACAACTGCAAATAAACTGAGCTATAAACTGAGGCTGGCAAATGGCTCCACACTTCCTTATATCGTTCCTGCAGTTAGACAGCACATCCAGCGGATTTTTTTTACTCCAGCGGTAACATGAATAACTTCATAAAAATAAAAAACATCGGCAGTACTGCCTTTTTATCAAATTACTCAATGAATTTCATGAGCATCCATGATTTAAATTTTTATCATGTAGGAGGAGACCAAAGAAGAATGGAATGGATCTAGGCACATAAAAAAGCAGAGAGCTGAAGGGTTTTGCTGTTTATTTAAACAATGGTACTGAATTATTCCCCCCCACCCCCATATTATATATTCTAACTAGCTTGATGCCCGTGCTTTGCTACAGTATTTAACTACTTTAAATCCAGTTATAATACTTACAGGTATGTAACATTTTTTGGTTTGTGTGTGTGTGTTTTTAGTTGGTTTTGTAGTATAATAGCATAGTACCCGGTTGTTCCTAATGTAGTTTAACCTCTCAGTCTCTATTTTGGAGTACATGTCAATCAAAAATTGACTGAAGAGGGAGTGGAAGTACACCAGATGGTTGATCTCCCCTTGCCTGACCATGATGCGGTAGGAGTAGAATTCCACTGCGGAGACTGCCTTCTTGAGGGGCAACATGGTGTTGGGGTTGCGCTGAGGCAGGGCAGTGGAGTACTCATTCTCGCCATGGCAGAACAGGAATGGGTACTGCAAGGCATCAATCTTGCTGATACGCCACAGTGTGTTGCTGCGGCTGTGCAGCACCATGTCTCACTGCTCAAATTGCTGACCAACAATCACCAGAACCACCTCATGTACTGTTGGTGCATTGACATGACCTACATGAGCATCAGCGTGTTTTTTATCTGCATAGACTTCGAATTTCTTGCAGGTTGGAGGTACCATGTCCAGGGTGGTCTTCAGGTCCTTTATGTAGCTGTTGATGTCGTGTAGCATCCCCTGCAGTTGTTTGACCAATTCCTGTTTGACGTCAGCAAAGTTGCTGCACCTCAAGCACGATTCCTTTTTGTCCTTGCCTACTAAATAGATTTGCAGGAATTGGGCTTCTTGTGGAGGTGTGGCCAGCAGACTTCTGACCAAGTGATACACCTATCCTTGAACTTTGAAGGTCAGCATGAAGCTGTCTCATAGTAGTTGCTTGGCCCTGAATGATATCATGTTAAAGCAGCCATTATACTTCTATACACAGTCCCTGAAATGGACATGGTCAGGGTGGCTGCCCATTACCAGGCTGTAGAGAGGTTGGGGCAGAGGTTTGAAGGGTGGGAGCTGCACGTTGTCACTGCTGCAACACATGCCAAGGGCTTCCTCCTTCCGCTTGAGGTCATTGCAGTCCTTGCATTTGTGGGCCATGATACCTAGAGATAAAGTGTTGTCTGCCTCATAAGCCACTTCAGGATCATATGCCATGCCTGAGTGAGCCTTGACCTTCCATGGAAGTGAGTGCCTCTCTACTCGTCTTCCAGGATTGCTTTGCTCATAGAGAGACTCTGTTGCTCTGTGCACCTAAACAGTGATCTTGCTGGTACTTGGCCACCACTGCTCGGTGTACCACAGGAGTATGATGTGTATATTTCTTTGCCGCATCTTTAAGTTGCTTCTTCCTATTAGTGTCGGTATATCTTGCACAAGTTAGGAGGCTTCTTGGGGGCGGTAAGAGGTGATGACTGTGAGAGGTGTGAGGTGGAGTTGGACTGAGGGAGGAGTGGTGTAGTGGTAGGGTTGCCAAGTCCAAGCTGGGAAATTTGTGGAGATTTGGGGGGTGGAGCCTGGACAGGGTGTGGTTTAAGGAAGGGGAGGAGCCTCAGTGGGGTATGATGCCATAGAGTTCACACTTCAGAGCAGCCATTTTCTCCGGGGGATCTGGTCTGACTTGCCTGGAGATCAGTTGTAATTCTGGGAGATCTCCAGCTACCACCTGGAGGCTGGCAACCCTATGTGGTGGGCACTTTGGCAGGTTCATATGACTCACATCGAAATGGCCCCTAGAAAGGCTGTGCACCATTTCCCAATGAACATTTAAAAACTCAGTTGCCATACTTATTTTTATATAAAGTCCCTATTCAGGACGGAGTCTTGTACTGTCTTTCTTTAACTGTCTGCAGTTTCCTTGACCTGATTTTTACCTCAGAAAACAGTTCCACAGCTGACCAGTCAGAGAGAGGGAGGTGCAAGCAGGCAGGCCCCACAGTAGGGTTGCCAAGTCCAGATTGGGAAATTCCTGGAGATTTTGGGGTTGGAGCTGGATAGAATGGGATTTGGGGAGGGGAGGAGCCTCAGAATGGTATAATACCATACAGTCCACTCTCCAAAGAAGTCATTTTCTCCAGGGGAACTGATCTCTGTCACCTGGAGATCAATTGTAATTCCGGGAGATCTCCAACCACCTCCTGGAGGCTGGCAACCCTACACCACAGGGAGACTGGCAACCCTAGTGAACTTTTAGGGGAAGACTGGGAGGTGCATTTTACCTCAGGTCACATTCAATGACTCCTTTAGCAACTGTTTAGAATGTTGGGCTGAGCCCCAATAAGGCCACATATGCAAATGACCTTGAAAGGCCAGCCCAATTAGGGAAGAGTGGCCGAGCTGGCAGTTGGGAGTGGGAGGGAAGCAGGCTGCAGACTGCCAGCCACACAGGGAAGCGGTATCCTCATGGGAAAACACATTTTACCCCTTTTTACCCCCTTAGGGGGTGAATTTCTTAAAATCCCTTCTTAGTGAGCCTCTACATCACAAAAGGAAGGTTCTCCCCGAATTTTACGTTTCTAGGTCCTGGGGTTTGGGCTGGGCACTGATGAGTTAGTCAGTACTCTTGTATACAGATATTATGTATGATAAAGCATGGGATAACAGTAACTTCAAAAATATTTATGGTTGCCTTAGAACACACCTCAAGGTTTGAAATATATGTGCTCTATGCTATTTGTAAACGCTCATCGTCACATGCGTAATTTTCTTAGACAAAAATACATGGAATAGGTGGTTCACACCTTTTCCAATCACTATACCGTTGAATGTTGCTAAGAAAAGTGGTCTGTGTGTGTGCTGTTCAAAATGCACACAAGTTCACAAGGCATGAATGCATACTTTGTATGTATATATCTCCGCTTAGAGGTTCCCAGAAAATATTGTGAGAAGCGTTCCTGACATGTTCTAATCTGATGTGAGCAGGTTTCCCATCTGGTAGTACACATAAGTTACCCCAAAAGAGCAAAGAGCAGCTCCCTGGGGTGCTTTCAGGTCAGTAAAAAAGTGTGAAGCAGAACGCTTTATTATCCTGTCTTCTCTCACTGTGGTGCTAAATCCAGTCAAGTCCCCATACGCCTGATAATTATGTTTGGAAACTGCAATGAACTGCATAATTGGGCACGTCTGGTTAGACCCTCAGGCAAGGTGCCTGATTCACTTGAAATTTTGAAGGATCTATCTTTCTTACAATCAGAACTCAGGGGTAGTCTATCATTGGCCAGCTCCTCAGAGGCTGGCCTGTGCAACTGGAGTCTCTCCAAACTGGAATCTCATTATCTGAAATCTGAAGTGTAGTGGGAACCAGAGATTTTGATTGGGGAAAGAAACTGACAACAAAAGATGGTGTGTGTGTGGGGGGGGGGGGGTGACAGAAGCCCCATTTTGACAGGAAAAAGTTCCACTGATTTCCCTTCTAAGAAACTCTGAATCTCTCTAACCGAGACATCTTACACAGGGACGCTCAAGTGTAGAGAGACGCAATGTTATCTGGGAAACATAGTTTTAAAAGACAGAGCGGAATGACCTGTCAATTTCACCTCTCTACACAAAGGTAGTTTAAAAAAAAAACAGAGCCTGTGAAGATCCCTCCTCAGAGGGTTTTTTAATTTAATCTTTGCCTCCCAGCTAACATTGTGTCTCCCTACACTTGAGTGTCCCCGTGTAAGATGTCTCGTGTAGAGAGACTCTTACGTCACAAGTTCTTCTAACTTCAGGAGGACCTAGCCAGACATGATAGGGCCTCAATGTCATGGTGTCAGTTGTTCAGGTATGAACTGGCATGTGTGTATATGGCTTATATTAAAAGAAGCATGCTGGAAAGAGGCCTGTGCTGGCATAGGAGATAAGAGTATTGGACAAGTATCAGAGAAGTGACGTCACACAGTCACCCAATGGCACCTGACCTTGACTTCCTGCCAGTTGTCAGCCGCTGGCTGGGAACCCTAACTGGGCCCATCAAAAGAAAATATATGCACCCCCTAGTCTGGACTTCAGTTTAATAAACTACGGTTAATCCAAATCCTGTTCACATGTTACAGTGAATGCATGTATATCCTGCCTGCACATGTGTACATCTGTTTATAAAACAGAGCATTCAGTTTTAAAAATGAAACTGGGGACCAGTACCTGGACACATGAACAGTTTCAACTGCATGTTCAGCTGTACATGTGTTTAATTTAACATGAGAATTATGGAATGCATGTACAAAAAAACAGAAGCATGCACTACACACAGATTGTATGTGTGTTCATTATAATTTGTGAACAGGGTTTGTGACATGACACCCAGTTCCCAATAGAATAACAAATAATTCATAGGTTCCTCACTGATACTGTTTCCTCATGCTGCGGCTGCTACAGCAAGCACTGCCATTTTTTACTTTATAGGAAGGCTTACCACAAGCGCCTCTACTAAATTCTGCTACAAATTTTCTACAACAAACACAAGCTGAAGCCCGTTGACCTATTTCTCCCCAATATCAGCCTGTCTGCTGGCCTAATTTTTTTTCTTGCCCTGTGAATGATGCTGACACTTTTATATCCACTGCATTGTGCAATGACCTTTCTATCAAACTGTGTGTCATGAGTAACTAAGTAAAATATTTTGCTCCCGATAGCTGTCAGTGGGTTTGTTATCTTACCTCTGCTCCTTGAAGCCATATTTCAGATTCGCTGAGTTTGTTCCTTGACAGGCCTCATGAGAACAACACTTGAGGATGAAATACAGACCTTGCATTGTCTCATAAAATATGTTGATTTATTAGCAAGGTCAGCTGTTTCTCACTAAGACTAAAGAATAGACAAAACACTTTTTTATTAGCATTTATCTACAAATGCCAGCTTGCACGGTTCTTTTTTAATGAATGCCAGTTTTAAAAAAAGATTTTACATATATGATTTTAATTCATTTTTTATTACAACCATTTTCTCTTTTAGTGGTAATGCAGAAAAGCTGAGCTGAGCAATAAAATAAATGGTTTGAATAAACCTGTTGAATGTTTTTAAATTAAATCCTTGCACATCTTGACAATTCTTTCATTGCTTTTGTGAACATTTAACATCACAAAGCAAAAAAAAGACATTTATCACGGAAGCTTTGTTCCCAGGTATGTTGATATTTTTATTTTTAGGCACACCACCAACTTTTGGTGCCTCTCTCTCTCTCTCTCTCTCTCTCTCTCTCTCTGTGTGTGTGTGTGTGTGAGAGAGAGAGAGAGAGAAGAATCTGACAGTCCACAATTCTGAGCCCAAGTGAAAAACACTGGTTATTACCAAAAAACTTAAATGGCTTGGGAAGAGGATACCTAAAATATTTGATGGATTACAAACCAAGCAGGCTGAACTTAACTAATCCTCAAGGTACAAATAGGAAACTGGCAGGAGACTGGGGGCGGGAAGACATATCAGAGGGACATGATCGTCATCCTTGCACAATGACATCACTTCTGGTGTGACCTGGAAGCAATAGTATTGCTCTGGGGAACTCAGACAAAAACATACCTTTGGGGCTGCTTACTTCCAACCACTGATCAGCTGAGGATAGCCGGGCAGAGGCCTCAATTGCTAGGAAACTGCCCATCATAAGCAGGCATGTGGCAAGCTTAAGTGCAAAGCAGCTAGTCCGTTAAGTTTTTCATCTGAGGTTCTGCTTTGTGTCCCCAAGACTAACAATTGGTGGGAGACTTAGTCGGTGGGGTGGAGGCTGCAGAAGCAATATAATGACATTGTTGGCAACACAGTGATGTAATGACATCCCCAGCAATGCTCTTCAAGACAACTCCCTGACATCACTTCCAGGTACACTGGAAATGATGTCAGCACATTGGAATGCTGCCCATTGCCCTAACCACTTCTTCACCATTTTCCTTCCTCCACCCAGCTGAGTGGCAGCAAGAAGCGCCCACTGGTGGTGTGGGATTCCCCACCACCAGCAGGAATTTGGCATGCCTGGGAGAGGCAAGCAACAACAAGAGAAAGGGCATTTTCAGTTGTGGCTAGGGCTGTCAGGTGGGGGTGGAAGATCCCCTAATCCCAGCCATTGCATCCTGGAGCTACTCACCTGGCCAGCGGGGGGAAAAGGCTCTGGGGAATGGGAGGCAAAAAACCTCCTGGGCTAGCACATGGCGGGTGCTATGATGTCACTTCCTTAAGTGATTTCATCACACCTGGCCACAGGCATACTCTTGCACTTCACAGAGACCAAGCATGACATCATGCCTGCCACCAGGCGCAATACCGTCACTCCAGGAAGTGATATCATAGTAACCACTAGGAGCATGTGTGTGTGTGAAAACAGCTTCCAGGTCAGTGACAGGTTTGTCGCCCCCCTCTTGCCAGGAGGATATGGGGATTTGGCAACCCTAGTTGTGGCACTCCAGTTATGGAATTCCCTCCCTTCATTCGTCTTTTTGGCACTAAACTTTACAACTTTTAGCATTTACATTTGGCATTTACAATTCTATGGAGTTCTTTTTTTAATTTAAAGGTACTATATTACTGGCTGATTCCTAATGTATATTTATGTTTTCCTTGTATGATTCTTAGGTTTTGTAAACTGTCCTTGGTGAGGAGTATAAGATATTAATTTAATCAATAGTTGGTGGGCTGTGTTAGATTTGATGGATTACAAACCAAGCAGGTTGAACTTAACTATTCCTCAAGGCACAAACTGATCTCCCTAGTTCAAGCCTTTTTTCAGTACACTCTTGTACAAAGTACTTTGATCTGGGAAGCTCAAATCTTTGAGGAGTTACCATTATTAACTATTAGGGTTACCAGGGGCCCTAGGTACCCAAGCAAGTACACTGGAGGGCATCGGGGAACTTAGCTCTCCTAGGTGAGCAATGAGTGCACATTCCCGCTCTCCCTCAGGCAATTTTTAATTAACTGGGTTTCACCTCAACCTGCAGCTACCACATCATTTGGAATTATTTTCCAGCACAATAGGGAAGCATAGGAGTGCATGCGGTTCTTTCCCCCAGTGCCTCTCCCCCAGCCAGGTAAGCTGGGCTGGGGGGCTGGGGGTGGCCGTTGGCTGTGTGTGTGTGTGTGTGTGTGTGGTAAATCTATTAACTATATATATGTTTTGAAACCACAATCAAGATTTTTCTTCTTATTTTACAAAATTTTTACCTCCTTTCCTGTCCTCGTCAGAGCCACTACGGCTAAGATTAAAAACAGACATAATAGAAACTAAAAAAAAAGAAGCACATCATTCAAAGAATCAAAATCAAGCTAAAATACAAATACAAAAACAAAAATTAAAACACGGTGCAGGAAAAAGGGATCACTGAGAAAACATGAGACAAAACAAAGAAGTCTTCACCAGCTGGCATAAGGCTGCAAAGGAAGGGGAAAGTTTCTCTGAGGATAGAGTCCCAGAGTTTTGGTACCATGACCAAGAAGGCCTTCTCCCAGATTGCCACTAACCTAATCTCAGAAGATGGGGCACAGGTGTTGGCTAGGTTTGTAAGGGAGTAGGTGGTTTTTCAGGTATGTTGATCCTAAGCCATATAGGGCTTTAAAGGTCAATACCAGCACCCAGGGGTCATTTCATAGGAAAAGAGCTGGGGGAACTCATTAACATATACCACGCCCCTTGACATCACCAGCAGTGTGTCATAACCATAACTGATTTGCATATGCCACACCCCATGACATCACCTATCCTGGCTGTTTTGGACCTAATCCTGGCCATTCAGGGCCAAAATTGGGCCCAAAATGGCAAAAAGGGTCTGAAAATGGCCAAAAAGGGCCCCAAAATGGTCAGGATCAGGCCACTGCTGAGTGGGAGAGTGATCCACCACCCATCAGAGGCCCGATCCGGGCCGTTTCGGCCCAGTCCAGGCCAAAATGGGCTCAAATGGCCGAGAGTCAGGTGGGCGGGGCCACCTGACATGTGACCTCTTTGGGGAACTGCTGGAACTGTGTTCCGCGCATTCCTCCTTAAAATGAACCCTGCCAGCACCTCAAATTGAGGCTGGAAGTGAACCGGGACCCAGAGTAGATGCACCAAAACTGGATGATATGGTCCATATCACCCATTCCAGACAACATAATGGCTACACAATTCTGCACCAATTAAAGTTTCTGAATACTTTTCAAGGGCAAGCCTCGCATACAGTGCACTGAAGTACTATAAACTAGATATAACCAGGTTATGTCCCAAAGTAGACAGATCTTTTCTACCCAGGAAAGATTAATATGAAAAAGGACTCCAGATCCCAGATGTGAAGAATGTTTTGAAATATCCAGGGCTTTTTTCAGCTGGAATACCATGGAACGGCATTCCAGCACCTCCTACAAAATATCCATGTGTCTGGTGGGTATTTGGGCCCGAAAAGGCCAGGATTGGGTCACTGCCGGGCGGGGGAGTGCTCTCCTGCATGGCAGCAGCCTGTTCCAGGCCGATTTGGGCCCAATGTGGGCCATTTCAGCCCTTTGGGGACAGTTTCAGCCCAATTTGGGCCCAAAACAGCTAGGATTGGGCCGCTGCCGGGCAGGGGAGTGCTCTCCTGCATGACAGTGGCGTGTTCCTGGCCAATTTGGGTCCAAAAAGAGCCACATGTGGAGCACAGGAGCACTCCCGGGGCAGCCACGGACTGCATGATATCAGTTCCCGGCAGTGACGTTATCACATAGTCCCAGGAGCATGCACGCGCACGTATGGTACCCAGTGAGTTCCACCACCTCTTTTCCCAGAAAAAAAGCCCTGGAAATATCTTTAACCTATTGAAGAAGGTAGGACATGGTTTGCCAAAGTTTTGAACATAATTGTTATTTTCCCTGGGACAGAATTAGAAATGTGCTTCACTGTTATTTATTTAAATTATTTACAGTCCACCTTTCTCACTGAAACTCGAGGCGAATTATATAGCGTAATTCAATATAATCAACATCTGGGACATTCAATAGGGTATAGATTACAGAGCAATTGGAAAAGAAGCTGAAACAATGTTGAAACAAGACACTGTTATATGCATGTTTGTTTTTCCTTAATCAGATTCCAGAAAAAACCATGTAGGTATCTTCCTCCTAAATGTCGGATAACTCAATTAATAGGGGTCTGGTCACCCAAGCCTTCAAATTCTACAGAACTGATGGTAAGAACTGACTATATAAGGACGGACTGTATGTTCAAGGGCAGGAGGAGGACAGAGCTTAAATGTACAATCGGAAACTATGTGCTGCGATTGAATCCAACAGTCTTGTTTTGTTTCAGGATGTTCTCTATCACTAGTAACAAAGATTTCCACAGACAGGAAAATGTCTGTCTGGCATCACTACTAAGTGTAGTTCAGCAGGCCGGTTGAAGGGAAAATTGGATTGGGGAAAACCCACTTGTGACCAAGGTGCTTAATTAAGAATCTCTCTCAAGTATTGGCTTCTGAGGTTTTACAAGACTGAATAGTCCCAAGTCACTTCATTAGACCCATCTGCAAGCTTAACACCTTCAAGTCAGTCTGTATGAAGCTGATAAGGCCTCCCTTGTGCCTCAGAGCTTTCTGCTAATAACATCTTTGTCAAGCACAGCAAAACTATCTCCCCCGCTCTGGCTATCAACAGGAATTCAAGTGCTGCTGATATATTATCAGTGTTCAATTAGGAAGAGGCAGATGGGGGGAAATATAGATATCACAGTATATATCATGCCTCACAAATTCCTCACATCCTTTTCTGTTTGGTATGTTTTTTTTAAAAAAACCTTCATCTTATCTTCCTCATAAAGGGCCACTCTGTTTTTCAGCACTGTGGAAGGCAGACAGGGAAGTCACATTTCTGAAATCAAAGGACATGTTTCAAGTGTGTATAAAGGGAATTACACCATGAAACTTTCTCAGTGGATAATGGTAAAGCAATATAGTGGACTTTTTAAAAAAAAGAACTTTTTTTAACAGAAAAGGGTAAGGCTGAAGATAAATGCACATATATTCAGGATGGAACCTACTATGGAAGCATACTCAACACAGATGAAACATAACATTTGTTTATATATTTATACTCTGCTCTTCTATTCAATGGGGATCTAATATAACTTACAACTCCTCGTTCATTTTATCTGCACAACAACAACGCTGTGAGGTAGCTTAGGCTGAGATTGACTAGCCCAACGTCACCCAGCAAATTTCCCAGGCACAACAAAGATTCGAACCTGAGGCAAATAAGTATGCCTCAGGATGGGTCAATAAGATGATAATGAGGTGACAGAGTACCAAGAAGGTAGAATGGATTGTACCACTTCAGTCTACCAGTGAGAGATTACATTATTCAAACCATCATGTTCAAAAATTCACTGTAGCAGAAGAACAAGCATTGTATGTGAAAGGCGCCCCCCCCTCCCACCCTGATACACTATTTCATTTTATTTTCGATATTTATCTCCCACTTCTTTGCAATGGGGATCCAAAGCGACTTACAACATTGTTTGCCTTTCCACCATCTTAGCCTCACAAAAGCAACTCTGTGAGGTGCATTTGGCTGAGAGCGACTGACCCAAGGTCGCTCCCTCCCTCCCTCCCTCTCAGCAATCCCCGAACACGACGAATAATGCATTTTCAATTGTTTATACTGGCTATACTAGCTGGCTATACTGGCTATACTAGCTAGACTCTAGATATAAAAGAAATATATAAAAGTGGGGAGCCACAAGGAACTTGTGGGGCAGAAGGAGGGAGCCATGGCAGGTGTAGGGGGCAGCAGTAGAAATGGGGTGGGTGGGGGATTTGCAGGGAGGGGGAATCTCATTCCTTCTGCCTTTTCTTCCTTCTCACCTCTTCTTTGTCACTCTTACCCCATCCCACTTATCCAATTCCCCACTTTCTCCAAGGGTTGCCAGGTCCCCTGAGTTTAAAACCAGGGGACAAGGGGGAAGGGCTGCACCAGGAGGATTTTGCACACATACTCCGTAGCACTTCCTCGTCATGCCAGAAATGATGTCATTTCTGGCACAATGCAGAAGCAATATATCACAAGCATGACCAGTTTGATAAAAATCGGCCCCAAACAATAGATTGGGGGTCAATTTTTATCAAATCGGGCCAGCGTGTGAACCCGTCATTCCTGGCACGACAGGAAAGTGCTCCAGAGTGCATGGGAGTGAGCTGCAAGGCTCCCACGCCCATTCCCGCACCCTCCCCCTCCCCCCCATCAGCCAGGTAAGAGGTGGTGGTGGTAGAGGTTGGGAGTGGGGAATCCCCCACCCCTACACTCTTGAACAGCTGCAACAGCTATTACTCTCTGCTTGCAGCTTCAGCCTCAGCAGCTAGAGATGGTCATGCCCCACATCGGTGGTGGGAGAAAGCCATGCCCAGTGCGAGCAGCAGCCACAGAGGGCTGCCTGGCATCATGGGCACCTGGAAGGAGATTGCCAGATGTTTGCTTCAGCTGTGGAGGGCCACCCATCTTGGGCAGGTGCTCTAGCAGGAAAAGCCCATGCCCAGTGTCAGCAGCAGCTGCAGAGGGCTGCCAGGCTTTGTTGGAGCCCACGAGAAGGTTGCCGAGCTTTGGCCTGGCTCCTTTCCTTCTTCATCAGTGCCTGAGGGAAGAAGCCTTGCAGGTGGGACATGCCCTACTGCGTAGGGGGTAGGGAGCCCAGCTGCGATGTTGGGGGGGATTAAGAGGCCTGGATGCAATGATGGGGGTAACAACAACAACAACAAGTGTGTTTATATACCACCCTTCTGGACAGATTACTGCCCACGCAGAGTGGTCAACAGTCAGTGCTATTATTTTTCTCCTCTCTTTCCCCCCTCCCTCATACTGCTTCATAACTTATTAGTTTAATAACAACATTCGATTTATATGCCACCCTTCAGGGCAACTTAATGCCCACTCAGCGGTTTACAAAGTATGTCATTATTATCCCCACAACAAAACACCCTGTGAGGTGGGTGAGGCTGAGAGAGCTCCAGAGAACTGTGACTAGCCCAAGGTCACCCAGCTGGCTTCAAGTGGAGGAGTGGGGAATCAAACCCGGCTCTCCAGATTAGAGTCCCGCACTCTTAACCACTACACAAAACTGGCTCCAAGCAGACTACTAAAATATAAAAACTAGACCAAATGTAAATAGGTGTGAAAATCAATCGCAAGTCAGTCTATTATTATCCCCACAATACAGCCAGGAGCTGGGGCTGAGAGAAATGGCTTACCCAAGGCCACCTGCAGAGCTCATGGCAGTAGTGTGGGAGTCGAACCAGCAGAGTGCTGATTCGTAACCCAGCTATTTAACCACTCTGTTACAGCAGCTGGGGTAGGGAACCCAGCTGTTGGCGCTGGGTATGACGAGGTGTGAGGCGTGGTGACTTTCCCTTGAACACATGCAGACAGCATTCATGTATTCGGGGGGAAATTTAAAGCCTCGCCCATTTTTTTTTCAACTTTTCAGATTTTTCTGCAAACCTGAGAAGGTCTCCCAAGTTAGCAGAAAAGTCTCTCTTGTGTCAGTAGGGTCCTGATCTGCAGTTTTAAGCATTTGCAGACGGGACCACACAGGGCTATTACTTATTTATTTGGGACATCCGTATGCCAACTTTCTAGTGAAAACAGGGTCCCCAAATTTATTAGAATATATGATAACACTCAGCAATTCTCATTGGTTCAGTACACAGGCAGCAAATGTGGGCCTGCCCCTTGGCTTCTACTCAGGGAAGGTGGTGGTGGAAAGGAAAAAGGGCTGGCAATTGCCGTGGAAGAATCATCCAGGGAGAAATGATATAGCGGTAGCAGCCGGCCTTTTGCTAAAACTGAATGGTGACAGAAACATTTTGGGGAACAGAGGAGCAGGTGGTGAAGCTCAACGGCTTGGCTATCCATCCGGCAGTCAAGGAGAGCCAACAGGGGCTTGTGACATTACGGAGGGTTCCATTTGGCAACTTACAATGCATGTGTGTGCGTGATAATGATGATGTCTTAATTTTTTGTTATAGTTAAAACAACACCCCAAGGAGGAATAAAATCTTCCGGCAAAAGGATAGAAGAGAGAGGCCCATCACAGTCCCTCCTGTGCTTAATATGCACAACCCTATGATGCGTGGTCCTCAGAGGTGATTTAGGGATTGCTTTATTGCCACATTATCCAGGTTTATAGGAAGAGGTGCTTCTCCTCATCCAGTAACAATATAATCAGATGAACCAACATGGTTTGAAATGGCCAAAGCTGTGGAACACAAACCGTCTCTGTGCAGTGCATTCCAAGGATTTTCTCCGAACCATTAAATTCTTTTTCTCTGCTTTAAGAATTTTTTTAAGCAGTTATAGCTGGTAGAAGGGATGACAGTGGTGAGGACCAGTCTTTCTGATGACTTACAGACAACTGTGTCTCTCCCAGTCTTCAGAAAAGCATGTAAGAACTGGTTATTCCTGATCACTTTTTCTCATGACCGACGAATGTCTTGATCCCTGGATTTGTGAATTTTGGGATTTCCTGATACTGATGAACTGTAAAGTTCTAGTCTTCTGGTATTATCAACTTGTGCAGGCAAATCAATTCAGTTTTAGCCAGGGTAACTGGATCAATTGATTAATGCAGTATATGCCTTACTTTTGTTGTGCGCTCGCCCAAACCTATTAGAAGGGCAGGGTGTAAGAAAACAAACAAAACAAGAATCCAGTGGCGCCATAAAGACTGGCAAAATATATTCTAACAAGCTTTTGTGAGTCCGAGAACCGTCGGTCACACACAGGTAATGAAGTGAGCTCTAACTCACAAAAGCGAATGCTGGGTGTGACAAAGGAAAGGTGCAGGGGGGGGGGAGAGGGGTGGACCTCTGCAAGTGCTTTCCTCTCACCAACCAATGCCATTTCAGATAACAATTAACAAAAAACTCATTCAAGTGCACCCTTCAGCAAAAGCCTTAAAACTACTATAGAGCTTGTATTCTGCCTTGCTGACTTGATTAATTTCTGACACAGAGTTTGGGAGAATTCTTTTGTATCTGGCACCATTGTTTAGATCATAATTCAGGACAAATGTTTCAGGTGATCTCTTTGCTTTCAGTCTTTGTAACATTCTTACTGTTGGAACAGAGGCAAACCATCAGAACATTTTATTTTAAAAGAACACTGCTACTATTCCAGGAAAGGAACTGCAAGTCATTTGCAAACTAATGAGATCCCACAGCTTTAATGATTAGGAAAAGGTTAAAATGACCTGCTGGGAACCCTCGAGTCACTTAAGCCTCTTTTCTTCCCTCGTGCAGCGTTAATCTCAGTAACGCTGGTCACATGACCCAGCAGAAAAATGAAGCCGATTAGCAGCTTTCCTCCGCTTATAAAGAAGTTGAAACATTTGCTACGGTATCCACATTTTACGTAGAAGATGACCATGCCGTCTGCCTTATGCTCTCTTGCCCAGGAAGCATGGCTGGGCCAACAAGCACCTGTTGCAAAAAAAATATTTTCACAAAAGGAAACTCCTGAGATGGAACATGACATGCTTTCACTGTCGATTGACTAAATCTTCAGCTGATTCTTTACCATCGGGATAGGAAATGGGCGAATCCCTGAATCTCTAGGGATCTCCTCAATCAGGTATCTCAGCAACTTTTTCCTGAGAAAGCCGAGATATGCTAGGAAATAATGGAGGTGGTAATTTGAAGAGAATGTAATATGGGTGTTGCAAACATGCATTATTATGATTGATGCTGGATAAGTTCAAAGGTCAAACTAATCTGTCATTCTGTCCCCAGCCAACCAGAGGATTCTTGGAAGCTTGCATACAGTTATCCATCCATTTTAGCCTGTCCCTAACTTCTGACAACCAGAGGTATCCTGTCTGAAAAGAGACCTTCCATTTAACATATCATACAAGTTGATACAAGAAATTGGGGCAGGGGGGCTGTGCTGTGTGAAAATATCCTATTTTAGAAATTTCAATCTAATCAGTTGTGGTTAGATTGAGATACATTCCACTGACCTCACCAGAACTCTGGTACAAGATTGCTGCCTAACTCAATAATTTGCAAGGTGACAAAAATGTATTCATGAGTGCAGCCCTTTGCCCTTTTCTTCATGAAAGATCCCCCCCCCCTCCCCACCAGACAATGCTGTCCGCAAGTCTGGAAGGAGACTGCATGAATAACAGGGCGGTTTCAATGAAAGCCTCTTCGGCTTCAGCTGTGCTTCAGCCATTGTGACTCTGAGTTACTTTGTAATTAAGTACTCCCAAACTTTCTATCAACAATTCAAGAGAGGGATTTTTTTTTTTAAAAAGGAATAATTTGCATCACTCAAACTACCTCATGATTCCCACGAGCTTCCTGTTTAATCACACATACTCGCTTGCAAATGATGATCTTTTCACCACAGCTAGGAAGAAGGTAAGTCGGTAGCAAGCAAAACTAATTATTAGGTTAAGGAAAAAGAGGATGTATTGATTCAGGCTACTCAACCATTCCAGATTAGGGCAAACAATCCCCCTGCCGTCCATTCCCTTGTCTGCTTTTGGATTGTTTCAGGCATAGTACAGGGCCTAAATCACAAACGCATTCAATAGCGATGCCTTGGTCAGAAGCGTCTGGGGTGACATCAAAGACACTCGGTGGGGAGAGTCTTGTGTGTGGCTGAATGGCAGGAGCAACCCCCTCCAGTATGCATTGTTCAATGGGCTTTGCATCCCACGGACTGCCAGCTCTATTTGCACGATAGAATCGCAGTTTATTTGACTGGGCTGGGAAGAACTGGCAGTCAAAAGAGCTGAACCCTGAAAGGATATGGATTGTGGAAATGGCCTTATCCAGCCCACGCATATAACAATGTTGAATTATTCTCTCTGGTACGTTCTTCATGATTGGTACCAATAATCACTTTTGTCTATCACTTTTTTCTCCAAGAAGCTCAGGGCAACATTGAATTGGATGTATCTCACAAATTATTATGTAATTTGTTATCTAATTATCTAATGTCCAAGAACTGCTTATGCTCTCTTTCAGCATTTCTTCAGCTCTGTATTGGATTCTTGCTAATGCTATGTCTATGTAAACTTGTGTTTATTAACCCTACGGCATTGTTTATGGAAATGTACTTGATATTGACTGTACTAATCTCACACTATGTAATCCACCTTGATGATCAATGAGAATAAATGACACAGACAGACAGACAGACAGACAGACAGACAGACAGGGCTGAGATAAATAGCAACTGGGCCAGTCGGTCATTGTCAACACAGCTTCAGGGGAGCTGAACATAAGTCGTCCAGTTTCAAGTCAACATCCTCTCCCTGGGCCACACTGGTTTCTATTCACATTCAGTCATCACATTCAATCAAACAAGGTCTCAAACAGACTGTTTATTACAGAACTGAAAAGATGTTATAAATTAATAATTAACAGTTGAAAATGAAATTTTATCTAAACCAAGTGTTCCCATCCTTTTCAGGCCTGTGGTCCCTCTGGAATTCAGAACGAAGTCAGTGGGTGCAAATGTTGTCAGAGAAGGCAGATCCAGCCACAAAATGTTGGGGAGTATGCATAACTCTAATAACTTTTCAGCATTTCAGACAGAAGCTCTGCTTAACAGGGCACCTTTTAAAATGAACATACTGTTTACCAGGGGTCATTTCGTAGAAAAAGAGCTGGAGGAACTCATTAGCACAACTCATTAGCATATGCCACTCCCCTTGCCATCACCGGAAGTGTGTCATTAGCATAACTGATTTGCATATGCCACACTTCCTGACATCACCTATCCTGGCTGTTTTGGACTCAATCCTGGCCATTCAGGGCTGAAATTGTGCCCAAAATGGTCAGGATCGGGCCGCTGTGGAGCGGGAGAGTGATCCACCACCCATCAGAGGCCCGATCTGGGCCATTTTGGCCCCAATCCAGGCCAAAACGGGCCCAAAATGGCTGAGAGTCAGGTGGGCAGGGCCACCTGTCATGTGACTTCTTTGGAGAACAACCGGAACTGCGTTCCTGTGCATTCCCCCTCGAAATAAGCCCTGCTGTTTACAAATATTTTCTTGCTTACACGCAGCTTATCTTCAGTCACCCAGTGACAGGGTTGCCAGGTCCCTTTCCCCTCCTGGTGAGAGAGTGGAGGGACCCAACGGTTACGTTTCCGGTGCTTGGGGACTTTCCTCATGCATGCGCAAAGCGCATGTGTGGCCCTGTGCCGGGAAGAGACATCATTGCACAAGGCTGGGGAGCATATGTGTGCTTTGCTGTGGGCCGATTTGGGCTCCAAACGGGCCTGATTTGGCCTATTCGGGGCCCCAGTCACCTCACTGCAAAGCACGGGAGCACTCTCAGGGCAGCGCAATAACGACAGTGGCGTCGTTGCACCGGCTCTGGGAAGGCACCCTCCCTACCTTTCCCCCCACCAGCCAGTTAAGCGGTAGTGGAGGGTGAAAGGTGGGAGATCCCCCGCTGGGGGAATGAGATCCCTACATAGTGAAAATCCTTGTGGTGAGTTGGTTGCTGCCACCAAAGCAATGTTTATTTGAATCTGCACAGCCAATGAGATCTCCAATGGCCATTCAGAAGCCCTACTGGGCAAAAGCTCCACCTGACCCCACCCACTTTCAAAAACTCTTGGCAGGCACCAGGAAAGGTGTTAGTGGATGCCATGGTGTCCACAGGCACCTTATTGGGGACCCCTGATCTTAACCCTTACATGGGCTTAGAGTGGTGGATGTCAATAGATCAGCTCTTTCCTTCGATCAAGCCAGTGAAAGAGGTTAGGCTTCAAGAGCAGGACTTGCCCAAGGCCACTGGGTAAACTTTACAGCTGAGCATCAATCTGAAAGTAAGTCTTGAGTATCGAGAGCCAACACACTAACTCAGCCACTACGTTACAACATCTTTTTGCTTTACCCTGACTGGATTGCCAAAATGTCAAATACTCTAGAAAATGAGCATGTTTGCTTTGCCTTTGGGACCTGGCTGAATGCACAGGAAGACATCTTGCTAAACCATGGTTAGCATTTAACCATAGTTTATTGACCTGACAATGAAATAAAATCATGGTTTAATGAGCCATGGTAGGCCCGATGTCTGAAAAGTATTCACAGGCAGAAATAAGTGTGACCAATTTCCCACCTTGCAAACAGAGAAGTTAGAGTCACAGGAAAGCTTCCTTAACCATGCCTTACTCAGTGATGGTTTATATATTGGGGACTTAAAGCGGCTTACAACATTCTCCCTGTCTCCATTTTATCCTCACAACAATCCTGTGAGGTAGAAGAGAGTGTGTGTGACACCAACAGCAAGCTTCTATGCCAGAGTGGGGATTTGATGTTAGGTCTTCTAATCCTACATTCCACCCACTACACCATGACGTTTCAGTCTCCTGGTATTCTGCAAATAATGCAAAACTGAATATTCAAGAAGGAATTCTTACACAGGTAATAGGGCTACAGTATAATGGAACAGTGTACAAAGACTCTTTAAAGAAGGGAAAGGGACTGTGGACTATACCACTGTGTACAGAACTATTGCTGTATGTATTATCATACTATTCAGTTTCTGAATCATTTAACATGCCATGTTAATACTTACACTTTGTCTCACACTTCTGCTTGGTTTCAGATTTCTGCAATAATACCATTACTAATAATACTAATATTATTCTACTGCTCCTTGGATGTCCCATCCTGTTGATTGTATTGACTTGCACTGTGTAATCCATCTTGAGGCTCAGTGAGAAAGGTGGACAATGAATAACGTAAATAAAATAAACTGCAGCTGAAAAAAATGATGGTTTTTAAAATTCATTGAAAGCCACGGATTCAACACTGAGGCCTGAGGCCAATCTGTATACTGTGGTTTTTAATTGCAAGCTGCCTTGAGCAGGACAGTGATAGGGCAGCAGAGGAAGAGCCTAAATAAATAAATAACAAATACTACGGCTCTTAGGTCCAGTACTAATATATTAACGCTGACTGCTTAATCATGGATTGCTGGTGCTTTTGTTGCCCACCTTCTTCTAGAGCATGAAGTCTCACTTGCCAACCTTAACCTCAGGTATGAGAGCCAGTTTGGTATAGTGGTTATGAGCGCAGGACTCTAATCTGGAGAGCTGGGTTTGATTCCCCACTCCTCCACTTGAAGCCAGCTGGGTGACCTTGGGCTAGTCATGGCTCTCTGGATCTCTCTCAGCCCCACCCTCCACACAGGGTGTTTTGTTGTGGGGATAATAATGACATATGGTTGTTGTGGGTTTTCCGGGCTGTATTGCCGTGGTCTTGGCATTGTAGTTCCTGGCGTTTCACCAGCAGCTGTGGCTGGCATCTTCAGAGGTGTAGCACCAAGAGACAGAGATCTCTCAGTGGGAGATCTCTGTCTTTTGGTGCTACACCTCTGAAGATGCCAGCCACAGCTGCTGGCGAAACGTCAGGAACTACAATGCCAAGACCACGGCAATACAGCCCGGAAAACCCACAACAACCACCATTCTCCGGCTGTGAAAGCCTTCGACAATACATCAGTAATGACATACTTTGTAAACAGCTCTGAGTGGGCATTAAGTTGTCCTGAAGGGCGGTATTTAAATCGAACGTTGTTGTTATTGTTTTTATTATTATCAGTTAAGTGCTGTGATGACAGTAAAATTAACCATGACGAAGACTAACCGGGATTCCTGCTTACCCTGGGATCTGAAACCAGCTTTCAAAGCCCGAGGCAATGTAGCCACAATCATGGCAGTACATACCAGATTAAGTGCATGCAAATCACAGGAAACCTTTCTCTGCATGGTCGTATACCTACAAACAAAATCCTGTGGAGGGTTTTTTTTCCCCATCTTGAAACAGCTTGAAAAACAGATCTGCTGAACCAGCCAGAATAAAAGCCATTTATATTGTATCACCTTTATCCTAAACTGCAGTTTTTAGATTGGAGGCAGGGAAGAGAAGGGAATTCAATTAACAGATGCCAGAGTGTAGAAAAGACACAGGCCAAAGACTGTATAGGCACTAGGCAGTGCTGAATCTTGACTACACATGGGGGAACTGCCAGTTTGGCCCTATTTAAATAGCAGTGCTGGCTTTATTTATTTTAAAGGAAAATGTCTTTTTTTAATCAATCACAACGCTGAAACCTTAATACTGTGACAATAGTGCTAGCCTATAAGGAAAATATCCTGCAAGGCAGGTAACTGGGCTTGTTGATTTCATTCATTACAGTGATGGGGCTGTAGAAAAGATCAGTGGAATATAGGATAAGAGAGAATTTGGACTACTGTGTCTGGACTGAAGGAGGAGCAAGAGCTCAAAAATACAGTTTTGCCAGCTCACACACATAATCCCACCCACCCCCAGCACCCCCACAAGAATAATAGTTCATCCTATAAGCATCTTGCCACCTTAAAGGATAAGCGTTCTTCAAACAAGCACAACTTCGAGGAAATGTAACTATAGGATGATGTGTATTGATTCCCATCTTTTGGTCATAAAAGAAGCCCAGCAGAAATGGATCCCTGTTCATCCTGGCTTCTGAAATCTCACCAGGAGGTATTAAAATTGCTGCTTAAAGGATTTTAATCCTTCCCTTTCTGAGGGGATGTTGTTTCATCTGAAAGAGGCAGTAATTTGTTCACTTTTAGGGGAAAAAATCTTTTAAAGCAACAGGTTTTAGCTAATTTTAAGGCATTTTCTAGCTTGCAGTTTCTCAGGAAAATGGTTGAGCAGGCAGTACCAGAGCAACTCTAAGGGTGAGTACCTAGATGACACATTTGTCTTTGACCTTTTTTGATCTGGTTTCAGACATGGTTTGGAGACAAAGACCATCATGGTAGTAGCTCTGGTGGACAATCGGTGCCTACAGTCAGATAAGGGGCATGCTATAAATCTATGCTCATCATCCTAACTACAGCTAAATCTCTTTGCTGTTTTTGATACAGAGGGTTGTACTTTACTTTTGCATCAACTAGAAGCAGGAGTAGACCTAAAAGCACATCTCTGAACTTGTTTATATCTTTTCTGTCAAGGCATGTCTGAAAAGCTGTGATGACAGAGGAAGAAACCCCAAACGTGGGGTTATCCTGGGGATTTTCCCAGGGTTTACTGTAATCTCCCATGCCTCTTAATATTTATGTCAGATCTTTCTATTAGATATCCCCAGCTTTGGAACAGGGTGTTATCAATATGCCAGTCACATCCAACTATACATTTCTTTGAATAAGCCTCCAGAAGTGGAGCTCTCTGTCCCGAATCAGTGCTGAGTGATTGGGAGAGAACAATCTAGCCGATACTGGTTGGTAAGGCTCAGGTTTTGAAGGGAGGTGCATTACCTAATGTAGATGGCGTGAGCCATCCTTTGCAAACTTGGTCAAGAGCTTAGGACTCCTTTTGATCACACTCTTTTGTCTGAAAGACAAGCAAATCCAGTAACAAAGAGTACATTTTGTAATGCACTTGGTTGCCACAGAAAATTATGCTCACCTGGCTGTGTCAATCCATGCGTCAGTAATTTAAAGTCCTGACAGGCGAAACAAACTCTACTGGGACTGCCCTCGAAAATGATTCTGAAATGGCACTTTTAGCGCAGAACACAGTGGCCGGGTTGCTGGTGGGAGTTAGATTATGACCCATATTACACCAACATTAAGGCTTTTTCACCCTTCCCCCCCCCCCCCCGGTTCAGTTCAAGATCTAGATATAACCTGTAAAACCTTGTATGGTAGTGCTGACAATCTACAGGTGGGGCCTGGATATCTCCTGGAACTACGACTGATCTCCAGACAAGAGAGATCAGTCTCTCTGGAGACTGTGGCTGCTTTGGAGGGTGGACTCTATGGCATTATACCCTGTTGAGATTCCTCCCCAAACTCCACCCTCCCCAGACTCCAACTCCAAATCTCCAACCCCAATTTCCCAACTGGAACTGACAACACTACTGGTACCTCTCCCTATATGAACCTGTGCAGCAACTCTTTTCCTTTGATCAGCCTCGGGGTTCCGTCCCTTTGCACAAGCAGGTGTGGACAGCAACAGCCCATTCACAGTCATTCTCCGTGATGGCCTTCATTCTGGAGAATGTGTGGAACTCCTCCTCCTTCCTTATTCTTCTAGAAAACTTTGTACGTCTGAGCACTTTCAAAGAGCTTATGGAACCATTTAATTGAAGGACAGTATTCTGGCACCTATTCTGTCTTTCCGTTTGTTTTGTTGTTACCTGCCTTGAGTCCCCATGTTGTGAAGAAAGGCAGCTTATAAATAGTTTTAACAAATAACTAATTAAATGCAAACATGATAGCCAGCAGAAGAAACTCCGCAGCTGAAGTTTTTCTCAACATAGAGGTGCAGCAGCTTTACTGATACCTCCACACACCCAGGGCTTTTTTTCAGCTGGAATGCGGTGGAACGGAGTTCCGGAACCTCTTGAAAATGGTCACATGGCTGGTGGGGGCGGGGCCACCAGCCATGTGACCATTTTCTCCAAGGGCAACTCACTGAGTTCCACCACCTCTTTTCCCAGAAAAAAAGCCCTGCACACACCGATAGGGAATCACAAGGAATTCCGTGCGCTGGAATGTGCTGCTATCTCTGTGCTGGGAAAAGTACAGTTTGCTTAATCTCTGACTGTCAGGTGACTGTTAAAGGCACAGGAGCAATGGCAGTAAAATAACATTACAGCCCTCACTTCCATGGTTTTCAAGCAGTTGCCTGAGCGCACAGAGGCTAGAATCACCAACTCTACCATCAAACGAGATCCATCCCACAAGAATTTTATATGCCATAAATAAGCGGTCATCATGAGATTCTACGCATTGTCAAAGTTCATTTAAGAAACCCAATATTTACAGGAGCCTCAGTTATAGCCCTAAGCCAAGCTTTGTAAAACATCTTATCTTAAAAAAAAAACTTACTAGGTGTTCCTGAAAATGTATTATTAAACTAAAGTACAAGTGTCATAGCAAAACTGATAATGCAGCCAGTTCACCCAGGTTATTTATTAACTGGGATGTTGCCATTAGTCTTGAGTACTTTGGACAGATGGGCACCTCCTACGTTAAGTTCAATTTTTAAAAAAAATCCTTCTTCAAGAACTTAAAATGTAAAAAGAAACCAAATTAAATAGGAAACAAGAACAAAAGAATTTCACGATTGCTGCTGCTATTCAACATTTAATTAGCATCAAGAGTATGCAGCCCAATTTAGTGAACAGTTGCTGCCCAGTTAACTTCAGAATCTCAGGAGCTGATCCTAGCCGTGTTTACCTGGAAGATGGATCTTACCGCCAAAGAACAGGTGCAGGATTGCAACCATCCAGCATGTTTAATTGGATACCACTGACCACCCAAAAGACAAATAAGGTGATTCTAGATTAAATCAATCCTAAATTCTCCCCGGAAACTGAAATGACTAAACTGAGGCTATCATACTTTGGTCACATTATGAGAAGGCAAGACCCACTGGGAAAGACTAGGAAAAGTTGAAGGCGATAGGAAAAGAGGAAGACCTAACATGAGATGGCTTGACTCAGCAAAAGAAGTCACGGCCTTCAGTTTGCGAGACCTGAGCGAGGCTGTTAATGGTAGGATGTTTTGGAAGTCATTAATTCATCAAGTCACTATAAGTCAGATGTGATTTAAACAGCGTATAATACACACAGGTCTCATTGAATTCAATTGGTTTTAATCATTATTTAAATATCTGTAGGGCTGCATACGAGTTCTTCTTTAAAAGCCTCCTGGCAGGCAATAAATTAATACATGGTTAACTACATCACGGGAGTTTATTTTTTAAACACAGAGAATTAAATGTTTTAAAATGTGCAGGAGTCTTGTGGCCCCTTAAAGACTAAGGACATTTTATTTCAGCCTAAACTTTCATGGATTTATGCTGGAATAAAATTTCCTCAGTCTTTTAAGGTGCCGCAGGACTCTTGTGTATTACGGCTGCAACAGACGAACATGTCCACCCTTCTGAATTTACACTCAAAAATACCAGCTTCTCATCAGTAGCCTGAAAGGCTCAGTCTGGAACTCTTATCTATCCTGTCCTGCATTAAGTGTGTATCTGCTACTGTGTGTGTGTTATGTGCCATCAAGTCGCCTCTGACCTATGGCAACCCTATGAATGAAAGACCTCCAAAATGTCCTATCATTAACAGACTTTCCACATAAACATGGATAAGATTGGCTGCAAGGCTGTGGCCTATATTCATGTGAAAACAAAAAAGCCCCTAAGCTCAGGAAAACACAGTTCGTATCAAGCTAAAGCAAACTGTGAGCTACGCTGTCACAATGTACAAATCCCACAGAGATCGAAAAACAAAATCTAGTTTGAAATGCCCAGTTTATGGACTTGCAACAGAGGAGTTGCTGGGGGAAGGGAGATTTTATCCACATGCCTGTGATTGATGCACAAAAGCTCCCTTCTGTTACTACACAAATCCAGCTGCACAGCAATTGAAGCTTATTACAAACATCTGCACGACGTTCCCATGTCTGATTTGAATCCTTGGGGTGTGTAGGGGTAGGGTTAAAAACTCAGAGGAGGAACAGAAACTATAACTGGGCTCAAATAACCTCCAAAATAATACCACCAGCGCTGTGATGGTGCACTTCAGGGGTTCAAAGTGTTTCAAATGCCTTCCTTAGAACCAAGCGGGAAGACTCTAACAATAGCCTTTACAGTGCTTTTAGCACTTTTTGAGCATTAAATTTATTGTAATCCTCACACTGTTTCAGATGGAGCATACAGAGTCTGTCCACTGGTCCCTCCACTCTGAGTGGTGGCAGCTCTCGACATCAGCCAAGGTCTTTCCCATAGTTGTTACCTGACATACTTTTGACTGGCTATGATAGATTGGACCTGAGATCTTTGGGTCTGCAAATCCATGAAACAGAAACATGTGCCATGAATAACTAACTGCAAATCCATGGCATGGTAGCATCAAGACTTGACTACTACAGTGCACTCTACAGAGGTCTCCCCTCAGAGTCAACTTGGAAACTCCAGTTGGTGCAGAGCACTGCAGCTCAATTATTATCAGGAGCTAAGCAAAGCATGCATATCACTCCCATTTTGGCAGATACTACATTGGCTACCCAGCAGTTGCTGGGCTCAATTTAAGGGTTGTTTCCATGTGTCCTTAAAGGGATGGCCTATTCATCGAACACTGCTGGCTTTTCCCCTTCACTCCACACGTTTCTGATTCCTAATGGTAGCTACCTTTTTAAAATCGGAGACATGTGGAGTGAAGGGGAAAAGCCAGCAGTGTTCGATGAGTGGACAGTCCCTTTAAGGACATGCGGAAACAGCCAAGGTTTTGGTTATCATGTAAAAAGGCTTTTGTGGCCTTGTTCCCTCACTAGCAACAAAGCCTGTTGTGGAAAAAAATACAGCGGGCTCTAGAAAGGGGAGGGTGGGCAGGCGGGCATTACCTCCTCCACCGTCACTGATCCCAGCCGGATGAAAGCAGGGGTGGGTAGGCATGGTCACCTCCTCTGCACCTGATCCTGGCCAAGTGAAGGGGGGCAGGCATTGCCTCCTGCTCCACACCTGATCCCATCTGGGTGAAGAAGGGATGGGCACTCTGTGCCTGATTCCAGCTGGGTGAAGTGGGTGGGCAATGCCTGCTCCGTGCCTGATTCCCACAGGTTGAACGGGGGGCAAGCACTGCCTCCTGCTCCATGCCTGATCTAGGCTGGGTGAAGGGGGGCGGGCATTGCCTCATCCTCTGTTCCTGATTCCAGCCGGTGAAGGGGGCGGGCATTGTAATCTTCTCCTCCCTGAACCTGGTCAAGTGAAGCAGGCATTTCCACCTGCTCTGCTCCTGATCTGTGCTTGGTGAATAGAGGATGGGCATTTCCACCTGCTCTGCTCCTGATCCCAGCTAAGTGATGGTGGGGAGGCGGGCATTGTCATCTACTCCACCCCTGATCCTGGCCTGATCTTCCTGCTGTGGCACACGCTCTGGAGGTCTGGCAGCCTCATCTAAGCTTCCCTCCGCAGCAGCGCCCTCTGGAGGCGCACCAGGGCAGGAAGTGACTTACGCTTAGGTTGACTCCACCTTTCATCCTTCCAAGGTTGGTAAAATGAGTACCCAGTTTCCTGGGGATAAAGTGTAGATGACTGGGGAAGGCAATGGAAAACCAGCCCGTAAAAAGTCTGCCAAGAAAACGTTGTGATGTGCCGTCCCCCCATGTGTCAGTAATGACTTGGTGCTTGCACAGGGGACTACCTTTACCTTAATATAGTAGGAAATTTACGGGAGCGTCTCTCTCCCTCTGCTCCACAACAGCAGCTTCGTTCATCTAAACAAGGCCTTCTGCAGGTACCAACCCGCAAATAGGCAAAATCAACAGATGCCCATATACACGCATTCTGTAGTGGTCCCCACCTTATGGAACAGCCTGCCTGAAGCAGTCAGGAAAATTGGAATTATTCAGGAGGGCTTTCATATACAGGTAATAGGGCTGTATCATATGGAAATGGTTCAAAGGGATGCTTCGATAACGACTGTTATTGTTGTTTATTATGTCACATCAAATTTCTTTTGTTTTGTCTCAACATCGTTTTCAGATTTCTGCAGTCTATACCCTATTGTATTGTTCACTGAACGTCCCAGCTGTTGATCATATTGAATTCCACTGTGTAATCTGCCTTGAGTTTCAGTGAAAAAGACGAACTATAAATAATGTAAATAAATAAATAAATGTCTACCACTCATTGATGGCTTGGAAGTGCATGGCTGAGAGGGAAGTGGCCTGCAGGATCCATAATGAACTTGTGGGAGAGGCCACATTTGAACCTCCAATCTCCCCCATCACAGTTCATTCTCTTAAGCTGCACTATAATAAAGAGTCTAATAGCACAGACTAACCAACTTTATTATGGCATAAGCTTTCGAGAACCACCGCTCTCTTCGTCGGATGCATGGAGGGTATGAAGAAACTGACTACAGATATATAGGTGGTGAGGAGAGGGGGGAGAGGGTGCAGGGAGTGAGGGCCATGCAAATGTAAATCTGCAGTAGTACCCTTTGAGGGCCAACAATTATCCTTGTTCTGTAATGAGTTCACCAGGTAGGGCTTAATCAGCTTTAGGTTGCTGCCTGTACGCAGGATGAAAACATCCCGCCTACTTTGCAGAAAAGGGAAAAGTTCACTGGCAGAACACAAGCCTTGCATGCAAAAGGTTCAAACCCTGGTAATCTCCAGCCAAAGGACTTCAGGTAGCAAGACCTGGGAAAGAGCCAGGGGTGGGCTGGGAAAGGGGGGGAAAAGACCTGGAGCAAGATGAGCTCAGCAGCCCTTGCGGTGCTACAAGCCACCACTAGAGGGCTACTCAGCTCAGCAGCGCCCCCAGTGGGCACTGGCTCACCTGTTGCCACTTCTTGCAAACTGCAGGCCATTCGGGGAGGATAATTATTGCTGTTGAAGGGCTTGAGTCAAATGGCCCCTCAGAATCTGGCAGTGTTGGTGGGGCGTTGCTGGCTGTCAGGGCCCCTCCAGAGTAGCAGCCCACCAGGAAAATCCCTTGTGAGTTAAATGGCCCATTTGCCCCTGGAGAACCACAACCATTCAGAGTTGATAACACTGGACCAAATGGAACAAAGGTCTAACTCAACATAAGGCAACACCACATACATTTATGTGCAGTGCCGGGTGGCAACCCTAAAATGCAGTGTGAAGGAGCGAGGGAGGGGCCTATTCTTTCACAGATCATTATTTCAGGGCCTAATTTTATCTTAGAAATCCTAGTTTAACATCTTTCAGTCCCTTTTCAGAAAACATTTTCCAGCCCTACCCCTCCTCCAGCACCCAAGCACCGTTTTCATAGCCTTCTACGCAAGTCATTTGTCTAACTAACAAAAGGCTGATCCAACAGGCTTCCATTCTGTAGTAGGACCAGACAGACAAGTTGAAAAGGGATGTAAAGAGGTACCAGAGGGATTTACGGTTCCATTCTGCAAAGAGGGTTCCCCCCCCCTTCCCTTTCTCTGCGGAAGGCCTCAAAGTGCCATTTCTATCCCCACAGTGAAGCTCAAAACAATGCTATTTGTGTTGACCAACAAATCTAATCAACTAACAATAATAAACTGGGTAATACTCACTTGCTCAGATGAAGGGATTTACAACACAGAGATTAAAATTTTAAAATCCTGGCAGCTTTCCCACGGTGGTAGGCTAAACCACAGAACAAGAGAAGAGGTGGGGGGGGGGAGCTGTATCTGGTTTCACCCCCCTGGGGGGGCATGATCTTGTGCTTTTAATGTTAAAACAGCAGCCTGACAAAAGCAAACGTAGCAGGTTTAGTTATCTCCATGCCAGCAAAAGCTTAATGTATTTAATAGTGTTTAGCTGATCTGTAATTGCCGTTTCATCAGATTGCATGTTTATTTACTACGTTTTTACCCCACCCTTCCTCCAGTGAGCTCAGGACAGCACAGATCGATCTCCCCTCCTTCCCGTTACCTTCACAATAAACCTGTGAGATAGGTTAGGCTGAGAGAGTATGACTGACTGAAGATTGCCCAGAAAATTCATGGCAGGCTGGGGATTTGAAGCTCGGTCTTCCAGATCCTAGCCCAACACTTTAACTACCACATCAAGTTCGTATAATGTTTGACACAGTGTGTGAGCTGCTTTAAGACAGGATAAATATTACCTAAGATAAATAAAAACAAATTTCCCACAGGTTTTCAGCTGCTCCTCTGAAAATGAACAGCAGGATTTGAATCCAGCGGCACTTTAGAAACCAAAAAGATTTTCAGAGTGTAAGCTTTCAAGAGTCAGAGCTCTCTTTTTCAGACAGGAGTAGGAATGGAGATACTTGAGCCTTTATATCACAGCCAAAGAGGGGGGGGGGGTGTTACAAGGAAGGGCATCAGGATGTAAAGGTATAATTCAGCTTGATTAGAGGAGAAATTAACATCTGTAGGGAGACAAGAATCCTACGTCTCTGTTCAGCCCTGGGGGGACGGGTGTCCATTATTCTGAATTCGTGAATAAACTCAATTTCAGCAATCTCACGCTGTAATCTCCCCTAGAAGTTTCTCAGCTTCTTTTAGATCAGCAATGGGATGACTTGAAAGGTTAAAATGTTCTCCCACTGGTTTTTGACTGTTGTGGTTTCTAATGTCAGCTTTATGTCCATTTATTCATTCAAATAGGGACTGACCTGTTTGTCCAACGTAGAGAGCAGAAGGGCATTGCTGACACTTGAGAGCATATATAACACTGGAAGATGAACAAGTGAATTATCCTGAGATGGTATAACTGGTCTTGTAAGGTCCAGTGATCTTGCTGTTGGAGTAAATATGGGGACTGAGCTGGCATCTTGGTTTATTGGTCCAGAGTCCATGTCCGTGTTGGGAAGTACATTATTATGAGTGAGAAGTTGTTTAAGTTTAGGGGGCTGTCTGTGGACATGAAATGGTGAGATTGCTGAAATGGAGTTTATTCACAAATTCAGAACAATGGACCGCCCCGCCCCCAAGACTTAACATAGGCTGATTCCTCACACATTGGATAATGCACTTTAGCTATCGTTTGGAAGTGGATTTTTTGTTTCACACTCGAAAAATTCAGTTCCAAATGATCTCTAAAGAGGATTGGAAGTGCATTATCCAATGTGTGAGGAATCAGCTATAGACAGAGGATTCTTATCTCACTATTATATCTTATCTCACTTTATATCCCACCTTTGGCTGGGATAGAAAGGCTCAGGGATCTCCATTCCTACTCCTGTCAGAAGAAGAAGGGAGCTTTGACTCACAAAAGCTTATACTCTGAAAATCTTGCCACTGGACTCAAATCCTGTTGTTCTACTGCAGACCAACATGGCTACCCACCCAACTATCCCCTGAAGACGTTTGCTGTATCTTTAAATGTAAACGATTCCACAAACATTGGATAATGCACTTCCAATCCTCTTTATAGATCATTTGGAATGGATGTTTTCATGTGCGGAACAAAAAATCCACCTCAAACGATTGATAAAGTGCATTGAAAGTGCATTATCCAACGTGTGCGGAATCAGCCTGTATCTCACAAGACCAAAGGTTTTGTGACACCTGTCCATTTATTCCCTGTGCTATCACACTATAAACAGTATGAAAGCCATCAATCTTTTGGAGGAATTTGTAAGCTGCATCCTCAGGGTTGTTCGGTGCCTCAGTGCATTCAAATATGTAGAGGCAGCAGTTTTCATATGAAGACCGGGAAACCAAAGGACTGCCCACAATGCTGGAGGCAGTATTGGGTGACATGGGGCATTTAAAGGTACATGCACAGACTCTGGGCAAGAACTCGGCCACTCTAGTCAAGATACATTTACAGTACAATCTTGGGCAGAGTGAGTCCAGTCTAAGCCCATTGATTTCAGGAGTGCATAGGATTGTACTGTTAATTAATTACATTTAGAAACCTGCTCAGGACGGATCAAGCAGAACTCAGGTCAACAGCACAAATTAATTAAATTTCCATACCCTTCCCCCAAAGGCCATTTCAGACAGGTTGGAGTAATAGCGCTCCTGAAAGGTGTTTTGGCTTGGGACTTTGGTGAGGCTAGCGCCAAAGGGTGCCCCGCAGCTTGGGGTTGGTGGTGAAGCAGCCGCAGAGATTGCCTTTGCCTTCTGCCCTTTCTTCATGAACCAGAGATGTACAGATGGCGTCATTAAGAAGGACATCCTCTGAGGAATTCAAAGATCTTAATGGGATGCAAGGAAGGAGACTGTCTCTTACATATGCAAATACGAGAGCAAAGCTTTATAGCAGTGTGAGCGCTTCCAGTCACTGACGCTGCCTTTCCAGAGGGTGAGGAGGGAAACTCTTCTCTTAGCACCCCACAAGCAAGACTAGGCTGCCACTGTGTTTGCTCACTAGAGCAAACCAAAGCTAGGAATTAGGCTCAATGATTGTTCAGCCAGCCTGGCAGTAGAGTTGGGAAATATACCTCTCTCTTTTCCACTTCTCTTACTGTAGAAAAAGCTGGTTCCCGCACAGAATGTGTGCCAAAGGAGACCAATGGGAAACTGAGGGCCAAGCTACAAGTGACGAATGACACTTGAACGGCAAGTGTATTTCTCCCTGTTCACTTGCGCTCCACTCAATTCACTTGCTGTTCAAGTGTCATTCGTCACTTGTAGCTTGGCCCACAGAGAGCTCCCTCACGCCCAATTCCTGTCTTTTCCCCCATATTAATTTTAGTGAAATGTGCTACACGTCTACAATTCCTTCAGCATTGGTTTAACATGGAGCTTTCACTGGAAGCATCCCTATATACTATCCCGGTGGTGGGTGAAATTAGGCTTCATTACTAAGCAGTGCTGTCTAATGGTTAGAGTGTCCTGTTAGGCTCTAAAGACCCAGGTTTGAATCCCCACTTGGCCATGGAAGCTCGCTGGGTGACCTTGGGTCATTCATATCCACTCAGCCTAGCCTACCTCACAAGGTTATTGGGAAGATAAAATGGAGGAGAAAAGAATAACGTAAGCCACTTTGGGTCCCTGTTAGGGAGAAAAGTGGGGTGTAAATGAAGTAAATAAAATAAATAAATATACCCTTAGTTACTTAGAAACAAGTCTTATGAAAACTGACATGATATCATACCAGCCTCCCTCCAACCTAGGAGTATTCCTTCAACTTAAGGAGCCTTTCTGTTGTAAAAATAGTTGGAAGAGAACTCCTTAGGTTGAAAGAAAATTGCTCAGTGGAGCGGTAGGATACATGTTGAGAGTGAGTGGGTGTAGCAGTCACAGTGTCAGTCTACGATCTGGGAGACTTAACATTCATATCTACACTCTGCCATGGAAACACACTAATGGACCTTAGGCTAATTATACCCTCTCAGCTTAACCAACCAGTTGTTGTGAGAATAAAAGGGAGGAGAAGAGAACGATGAAAGTCACTTTGGGTCCCCATTGGAAAGAAAGATGGGGCAGGAATGAAGTAAATAAACATGAATAAATAATGGTGAGGGAACCACGGCAGCATAGCTCCAGTTTGGAGGGGAGGGGTGGAAGGGTACAGAAATTGAGTAGCATCCCTTAAGTGAAAAAACTCTACATTGTTACCTGGAATGGACTACACTTATTATAATCATATTTGCTCCCTGATCTCTTGGACTTTTAAAATGTTACTATTGCTGGCTGTTTCAAAGGCGGGGTGGTTAAAAACATTTTAATGAAGTATTGTAGGTATTGTTGCTCTCTGCCCCGAGTACCCGCTTTCTGAGAGAAAGGTGGGGTTAAAATATGAATTGGAAACAAAGACCAGAAAGGGTCAGTGTGATATATGGCTAGAATGCTAGGTTGACATTCAAATGTAGGAAACACATGATTCCCTTCTCAGGCGCGAGGTTCATTCAGCCAGTCATCTATATCACAGCCTAAAATACCTTGCCACATTTGTGAATGAAAAAGCAAAGAAGGACCCCATAAAGTACTATTAAAATGCTAACACAACAAGCTATCCTACCAGTTCACAGGCGACAAGGGACCACACACAGAACACTCTAATAGGCTGTTGTCTCTCCTCACTAATTTCTTCGAACACCTCTTGTTCTGGGAGGCCATTTGGAGTCAAGAGTTTCTCTCAGGGGTATTTTTGCTTTTCACCCATACAGCAGTTATCATTCTCTCTGGTTGCCCTGTATTCCTGAGGTACTGCCACAAACCAAACATAATGAGTTACAGAGGTAATAATCACCAAGCTGTCCTCATTACATGCGAGTCTTCATAAAATTAGGTAATATTAACTTGCCTGCATCTATCCATCTGTTACAACTGAGCAAGCAATTTGTTTAAGGATTCCAATGGCAATTTCCATCTCAAACCTCCAAATATAAAATATAAAATTTAGATTTCTTAATGGTTGGTTGCTCACGTTCCAGAGTGGATACAAGGTTCTGTTCACTTTGGTATGCTCAGGGCAGCATACATGGTTCTTCCCATTCCCATTTTATCCTCACAACAACTCTGTGAGGTAGGTTAGGTTGAGAGACAGTAACTACTGCACCATCATGCAAGTGAGCTTCTTGAGTAGGTTTTGAATCCAGGTATTCAAAATACTAGCCCAGTTCTCTAACCACCACTCCTCATTGCCTCTAAAGATGGAAACAGACTGAAAGTGGCAATATTCGGCTTTTCTGACTTCATTTCTTTATTTCCCTTGAAAGAAAATACTTTAGGTAAACAGAACAAAAATTCCTCAGTGCATCTTCATTTTAGATTGTAGAGTGAGGCTCAACACCATTTTTTCTGGTAGGACTTCTTTGCCTCCTGCAGATGACTGACAAGCAGAAATTCAAGAGGCGACACTTTTTGCCCCACAGAGATCCAGCAGGAGGTATAGTTTGAGCTACTGAATCTCTACCTGAAAGAAGGGTAGACTACCTAGGAGTTCTGTCAAAAAAGGTGCCATCCCACAACCTAAAATAGTATATGCACAACAGAATAAATATGTATGCCTGAATTAGCTCTTGAAGACTGGCAGGTGAACGTGTGAACATAAGTCTATTGAAAAGTATTGTGCAAGTTCTGTCAGCAACTTCCCCTAGACAAAAGCAAATCTTCACCTAATACTAAAGTCATCAAATGATGTCTGTGTATGAAACAATCCAAAAAGAGTGAATACAGAAACCAGTTAATACTCATTGGATCGCACTAGACTTGTTTATTCATGAATACGAGTCTTTGGCTACTTAAAAACTCCTGCTAATCCATCATCTATTGTACCTTACTTGACTAGGTATTCATCTGCTGGTCTAGTTCCTTAGCACAGCCTGTAAAAGATGGAATCCCGGCCATTATTGGCTGCCATCTTAAATTGATAAAGTTGATCCTACTCCATTTTATCTAAGCCAGTTTATTAAATTTGGATGTTGCATATCCTTTGCGTCTGACACCCTCCTTCCCAGTTTAATTGCAATACTCATTGTTTCCCACCATACAACTCCTAGATGGGAATGGCTTAAAACTTGCCTCCATCAAAGGACCTGGCCAATCACTTACAGGTGCTTAACTTGAATTACCCTCCTTTGTGATGGCTATCTTCACTCTTTCACTTGTTGGCTAAAAGGACACACACACCAGCCAATCCTAACTATAAGACTGCAGTTCACTTGGACAGTAAAATTTGATTCCCTTGGCAGAAAAGAAGGGGAAGACAGTGGCTCATTTCAATGATCTAGTGTTGTGTTTTCAAAGGATGTTCTCAGAGCAGCATGATGAGCCCTCTGAAGCTCTCTTTAGAGGTGGACTAAAGTTATATTTTGCTTGGGGGGGGCACTCAAAATCACATAGCTGGAAGCAAAGAACACTACATGTCACATGTAAACTTTACATCCTAAGCAGAGTTATACCCTTCTAACCCCATTAATTTAAATGACTATGTATTTTCTTGTTATACTTTTCAAATGGGTTCTGGTACCCAAACAATTACTGAAATGATAAAGCTAACTCACTAGGAGATTTGTGATTAATGATGTCCCTACCATATGGTCAAAATAGAGTTCCATGAGTTAGTCCCCCCCAATCTATAACTATCTCAGTCACCAAGAAGTTTGACCAGAGTGCTGCTTTCATTGCATCACGCCAACCTCTTACCTAAAGTGCTATTAATACAGAGCAAACACATGATTTGCTTTATGTTCCCATCCCCATACACACCTGCAAAAGGTAACTGTGTTTGTTTGCTCTCTGAAGTAACTGAAAGAAGCAAAAACAATGGCTGCATCCATAAAGCAATGATTCTCTATATCAGGAGCAGGGCTTTTTTTGAGGGGGAACGCTCAGGAACGGTGTTGAGGCAGCTCTGGAATCTGCCCACATGATTCCTTCCTTCTTCGACCGCACTGTAGAGGAGCTCTGCAGAGAAGGTTAAGCTGCTTTGAGTTCATTCTGCTTTCATTCAGGGGGTTCTGTGTATGTGTGTGCTGCTTTGAGTTCATTTGGTTTTATTTTCATTGGTGGAGTGGGTGGGTGGGGCTGTGTGTGTATGTGTGCTGCTTTGAGTTTATTCTGCTTTCTTTTCGGGGGGCTGTGTGTGTGTGCTGCTTTGAGTCCATTCTGCTTTCTTTTCAGGGGGTGGGTGGGGCTGTGTGTGTGTGTTGTTGTTTTCATTCTTTTGTTGACTGAAGTTGACATTGTTATGGTTACCACAGCTTTTGAATGCAGATTGGTTCTGTGTTAGTTAACTATATCAGTTATGGTTATTTGTATTAGTTAAAATACCAGTTATGGTTATTCCAGTTTTATGCTAGGAAAGAATAGCTGTGTCCAAGTCACAGATGGCTTTCATCAATATATTCATCAGCATATAGGTGTTCTTATGTCTTAATAGATGTAACTCAAATGGTGAGTGACATCATCATGCCGCCCCAGGAGGACACCTGGGAAGCTATTCCCCTGCCTTTCCTTCTGCAAGCCAGGTGAGTGGTGGCAGAGGGGCAGAGGATGGGAGCAGGGGATTTGTCATTCCCACTGGGGGACCTGGGGTCCCTATTCCAACCCTTTATTACCAGAAGTGACCTTCCAGAATGCATCAGAGACTTTTCAAACATAGTAAAACCCTTTTTGTTGTTAACCAGAGGTACAGTACATTCTTGATGGGGTTATCCAAGGCTAGGTTGGGGAACTCCTGGAGATTTGAGAGTGGCTCCTTGTGAGGATGGGATTGGTGGGAGAGGCCTCAACTGGGTATCATGCTCTCCAAAGCAGCCATTTTCTCTAGGGGAAACTGATCTCTGTAGTCTGGAGACCAGTTGTAATTCTGGGAAATCTCCAGGCCCCAACCCTAGCTCCTGAACACAAAGGTTCCATTTCTGGTTAGCAGAACCCCCAGAAAGACCCGCTCTGTATGAACACAACTAATCCTTTCTTTTCAAATAGCCACTCAGGTTAGCAGACAGCTCAAATTCCCATGGTTAATAATGCAATTAATGATGTTGCCAGTTTAATGTATTGGTTAAGCAGATGAGTTTTGACTTCGATTGACCTCCTCCACCTTAAAATATCATTTCAAATATGAACCTATAAGGTGGACTTTTGCACATCACTATCTATCATAGAGCAGGAGCTAACATTGATCAATGAACCAAGGAATCCTCAGTTCAAATCTCAACTCTGCTAGGAATTTATTAGCTGGCCTTAGAAAGCCTATCTCTTCCTCCTTCCTTCTGTAATGTAAGGATACTTGTGCATAACTACCATAGCAGACTGTTGTAAGGAATACCAAGGAATATACAGAATATCATTCTAAATAAGGTTAGGATAAACCCTCTCTCCAATAAAATTATACAACATCACTGGTGTACATTACAGGATTATAGTATGTGAAGCATTTTATGCACTTAGGAATAACCTTCCATAACTTTTTATTATTAATTGTTGTTATTAATTGTGACTGATATTTGTACATCCTGTACCTGTTCTGTGAGCTCTAGCTTTCTTAACCAAAGCCACGTTTTTGCAGCCCAGTTTTTTTCCTACCTAAAAATGTGGGCATCTGAAAATTAAGAACGTGTTACAAACACACAAAAAAAGTTTGTAAACCCATACAGAAGTCTATATGCCACTTAAATAACATTTATAGAAAAGCTACAAATTTGACTTCTCTGCTCAAGCTTCATTTTGGGGAATACCCTAAAGAACTTGTCTAGGAAAAGGAAGCCACTTCTGTTCCTTGCCTGTAGCTACTTTATGCTGCCGCAGTGCTGGAGCTTGGTGAATACACAAGTAGATTCACTCCAATCCCTGCACTAATCATAAAGCCACTTCATTTGTTCCGCCACCAAAGCCACCTGGGTGAAAATGTGTTATCGTGAGCTTGGTGTGAACAGTATTATGGCAACAGCAAACCATGAATCTGTTTTGGTTTCCGAGAACTAGTCTTGCCTTGACTTCAGAGAACTAGTAAAAAATTTTACAAGGATAGACCTATTTTACAGGTTCTTTTATGAACGTTACTCACTCCCGTCCATGATCAGGCAGGTGCTTCTCCCACATAACAACAGCAAAATATACCTGCTGCAACCACAACAATGACTGATATGTGTGTGGAGGTGGTGGGGGAAAGAGTATAGTTAGAATTACACAATGCATAATCACTGCACCATGCAAAAAGCAGCAAATGCAAATCGATACCAATGCTCCAGAATCCACAAAATAAACGATGTATCTTCTCTTGCCATATTACTGTAAATTCCTTAGCATTTTAGGGACTCTTTTTCTGTGATCTTCTACAGCAAGGAGCCCTGTGGCACAGAGAGGTAAGCTGCAGTACTGAAGCCCAAGCTCTGCTCATGACCTGAGTTCGATCCTGGCGGAAGCCAGCTCAAGGTTGACTCAGCCTTCCATCCTTCCGAGGTTGGTAAAATGAGTACCCAGTTTTCTGGGGGTAAAGTGTAGATGACTGGGGAAGGCAATGGCAAACCACCCCGTCAAAAGTCTGCCAAGAAAACATTGTGATGCGACATCCCCCATGGGTCAGTAATGACTTGGTGCTTGCACAGAGGACTACCTTTACCTATCTTACCTACAGCAAGACATATGGTTTTGACAATATCATAGGGTATCACATATGCCAACCTCTGAAATTTCTCTCAGTGCTGCAGCCCAGATACAAATTATTTCCGTGGTTGTTTTATACATCACAACTTCCAGTCACAGATTCCTAAAAACATTTAATTATATGTTCCCTTGATGTACAGAGAAGGCACAAGTTAATACAGTTAAGCTTGGATTCTGATTCTCATTTGGTTACAAAAGAATGTAAGACCACCACTACAAGTACACAGCATAATAACTAAATAACTACCATCCTTATCCTTTAATTTACTTTATCTGGATTGATCTTAGTGGCACATTTTGGGGGGCAGCTCCATTGGTTTGAACCTTTTCTGCCCTACCTCAACCCAACATTATCATCAAATGATCCCTATTTATTTGTTTATTAATTAAAATATCTATTTGTGTATTTATTTTTTTAAAAAAAATATACCCCACCATTCTGTAACAAAATTATAAATAAGACAATAAACCCTATTAAATCAAGAAACTACCTGTAGCTCAAATATCATTAAAAACCCAAGGAAATAATACAGTATATTGCAGCCTCTCTCATAAAACACAAGCTTTAAAAAAAAAAAAAACACCAGACCAACAGGTAACAGTTAAAAAGCCAAAAACAATCCCACAAAATATTATCCTTTTAATAAAATTAACTACAGCATACAATCTTCTACAATTTGGTGTCTCCTCCCCTTGCCTCCAAAAATTTATATGATTCTATAACCAGTATGTTTTTATTTTGTTTTGTTTTTAAAAGGTGCTGGTACTCGAATATAAGGCTGCACTGATTTCCAAAAATTGCCCCCTCAGGACTTGGGAGAGCCCCCAACACGTGTCAATACTCAGAACGTGTCAGACCACCACAAAAAAAAGCCCTGTTTATTATAACCAGCTCTGGAATATTATGACACAAAATTGAAAAAGGGGCTTAAAAAGGCAGATGGGTGCAACAACAACAAAAAACAGAAAATGCAGTGGATGGTGAGGTACAGATACTGGAACTTGCAGCTCTGTCCCCTACCATACAAAACCTTCTTTGAATTATACACTGCCAAGAAGTTATTCCATGTAAACCTTTTTCCTAACTTTTGGCTCAGTTTGGGAGATGGTACAGAGGTTAGAATTTCAGACTAGGATCTGGGAGACCTAGGTTCAAATCTCTACTGCGGCATGTAAGCTGGCTGGATGACTCTAGAGCCAGTCACTCCCTCTCTGTTTAAGCTACCTCACAGGGTCGTTGTTGTGAGAATAAAGCAGAGGAAGGGAGAACAACGTTGTAAAGTTGTTTTGGTTCCTATTAGGGAGAAAAACAGGATATAAGTAAATAAGTACACCCCATGAAAGACTTCTTCCAATGCTTTCTCTTAGTTCTTACAGGCAAAGGCTGAGGCCTATGTCAGCCTCTGCAGATTCTCTCTCTCTCTCCGAGCTTTCAATCTTCCCCAGCCAAAATTCCCATCTCTGACTTCTCCTAGAACCTCAAGCAAAGGGGCTCCTATTGCCCCTGTTCTGAAGAAAACAGACAATCAGATAAGTATGTGCCAGAATTGTAGTTAAGGCCAAGTTCTACATTCCCAGGCAAGTTATTTAGTGAAGTTCTGCCCTTTTTTTGTGTGTGAGAAACTCCAGACTAACTAAACAACACACTCTTCATCACAGAGAGGTCTCTTGGAAGCAACACACCCAATATCTGATGTTCTAGTTGGGACCATATTAAGTATTTCCATATAACTTAGTTTATCAGTCTCTTTTGATGAAGTTCTGCTCAGAGCTGACACCAGTAGCATCTTTTTTAAAGACAGCAATATGCCAGTCACCAGCTAAATACTGCTTGAGACACAAGGAGGTGGAGGCCCAGACCTACACACACGCTTCTTCACACTTGGAATTCCCATACTGATGGTAAACAGAGGATGTGGAACAAATGGTGACCAACAGTAAAAATGCTATGATAATTATTTCAAGGTTTCCACAACTGAATTAGCGCAATGATCTCCGATCAGAACTACATGCTATCAAACAAAGCAGCTGAAAGCAGTGGACGGGGAAAGGAGAACAACAGTTCAACCTTAGGCTTCCCAAAGTTCTCTCAGAGCAGAACCACAAGTGACAAAAGGCACAGGTTGGACACTTGTCAGCTTCCCTCAAGTTTTGATGGGAAATGTAGGCATCCTAGTCTTGTAGCTTGGCTCTCTGCTGTCCAATGGACTTTTCAACTGTCACTTGTCCAACATTCCGCCAAGCTGCCTACATTTCCCATCAAAACTTGAGGGAAGCTGACAAGTGTCCAATCTATGCCTTTTGTCACTTGTAGTTCTGCTCTCAGATGAAGTGTGCCATCCAGTCCTTGTATGCAGCATGTGCAACTGAGTGCATACGCCTTTGGATCCAGGTCATATGGTGCAAAAGTACAATGACAGACAGAATGATTTTAAGAGATGTATGGATTATGGAAATATCAGTTGGTTGACTGCCAAATTGAATGCAGACATGATTAAAAACAGTGATGTAATGAGCACATAAGCAAACCACAGAGAACACACAGAAGAACAAATGCAGGATTGCATAGGTCTGATCTCCCAATATGAGTCGATAAATGATGTGTCAATAGAATGCACAGATGAGCAGTATGATTCCTTTATGGGGGTCGGGGGTGGGGTATTGATCTAGTTAATGAAATATGGAAGTTGGTTGTAATGGGGCTTCTAAATAGAAACAAATTACTAAAAAAATTCTAAATTACTGTTTTTGGTCATACTATGGGGCCTCGAACTAGACACAGTTCTGGACTTCAAAATCTGACCCTATCAGCTGAGGTCCCAACTGTGCATTTCATAGCCACCCTTCCCATGTACAGTTGCCAGCTTTTCGATTCCAAAATATTGGTCCCCTAGGAGCAGAGTGATAAGCGGCAGTACTGCAGCCCAAGCTCTGCTCACGACCTGAGTTTGATCCTGGCGGAAGCTGGGTTCAGATAGCTGGCTCAAGGTTGACTCAGCCTTCCATCCTTCCGAGGTCGGTAAAATGAGTACCCAGTTTCCTGGGGGTAAAGTGCAGATGACTGGGGAAGGCAATGGCAAACCACCCCATAAAAAGTCTGCCAAGAAAACGTCGTGATGCGATGTCCCCCCCAATGGGTCAGTAATGACTTGCTGCTTGCACAGGGGACCTTTACCTTTTTTAGGAGGGACTAGCAGGGTGGAGAAGGACGGAGCCAGGGTTGGAACCAATGGTTTATGGGTAGAGTCTAGCAGAAGCTGACATGTAAAGGGATGAAACCTGCAGAACCCAGACTTTATTGGAGTTTCATGCCTTAGTCCTGATGTACTTGATAGAACCTGAACTGACTTGTTTGGCAAGGGAAAATCTTGGTTAATTGGCAATCTTATACCAGCCCACAGCACTATTCCTTTGGCAGCCATGCTTCAATTCTGGCCATTGGGGGGGTTGCTGTATATGGATAACGCACAGTTGCAGTTGCGATGCAACCACATTTCACTATCCTCAGCCACCTGCTCCCTTAGCCCTCATTCCCCTTTTACCAGGAAAAAAAAATCTTGGTAACAACCCAAAGAGCCAGTCTGGTGAAGTGGCTAGGGTGTCGAATCAGGATAGCTAGGTTGTCGGCTGCCCTAACTGACCTAACAGAGCTGTGGGGATAAAATGGAGGAGAGGAGAAAGGAGAGGTAAAAAAATTAATAAATAAAAATACATTTTACCCATTAGGGAGAAAAGAGAGGTAAAAAAAATAAGTAACCTTGATTATGCTGGGCAAAGTTTAACATCTCTAAAGGAAATGCAAAAATAATTGTTATATATGTAAATGTTAAGATAAGTTTTGGTGTAACTTTATGTAGTTTTCCTTCCAGCAGAATTATACTCAGCTGCATTGTGTTACAGGATACCTGTAGCCTGTCGAGTCACAGAACTGCTTCATAGTTACTGTAACCAAGGAAATAGTCACTCTGTGGGGTTTGCAGTAGTCACATAAATGGTCAGAGGCAGCCAAAGGCCATAAATGATTGGTCTATTAATGGCTATTCTATCCACTCTCACTCATCCATAATTATGAACCAACAGACTTGTGGCCTCATAGGTGGTGGCCAGAGATGTTAAAAGACTAGACTTGGCTAGAGAAGGGTTGTGTGGGCCTGACTGCGAGGCAGAGAAGGTAACGGGGTGGACAGTAGATGATGAGCTGTCTGAAGGGAAGAAGCAGCTTGTGGACTCGCATCTGGATTGAGAGGCAAATGGAGAGGAGCCCGATGAGGGTCAACTAAGGAAGCAGTGGAGACTTCTAGGAGCAACATCTTGGCATCCTAGTTCCAGTGTCTTCAAAGAATGGTCGTGACTGGGAATAATCAGTTACTGGCTTGAGAAAGGAGTGCCAGTTGCTTCTAGTATCCAGAGCAGCCAGAGAAGAGTTTAGTCAAAAGGAAGACTTAAGAGTGAAGCAAGCTAGTGCTCTGTGAGGGCTCAGTTGGGACAGCGGCTAGATTTAAGTGATATTTGAATTTAATTAGGAGAGTAAACAAGGAATTCAACCTTCTTTAATTACAGTGGCATGTATCCTAAGGCTGGAGGTACTTCACCCAGCCTAAGAAGCCATTCTCTAATAACTGAGGTGGCTCTTCAGTTTGAGGAAGGACCACTGACGTTGGAGGAAAGTTCCTTCGTTTGGAGGGAAAACTTTGCTCAGTGAAGTGGTAGGAAGCATGCTTTAAAGAAATAATAAAGGTAGTGCATCAATGTTACAAATATCTGCATAAGTATCCATATTTTCCTTATACCTTTAATAAATAATTCTTCAATAAATCTCATACTTGGTTCATTTTGACCCATGGTGTTGATCTCTTGATTTAATACTGGGATATTAGGGTAGAACAGTGTACATCTTCAATGGTAAATAGTTCAAGATATGTAGCCATGTTTGTCTGCAGCAGTAGAAAAGAACAAGAGTCCAGTAGCACCTATAAGACTAACAATTTGTGGCTTTCGTGAGTCACAGCTCATTTCTTCATTTGTAAATAGTGGCAGTAATGTACAGTGGAAAGGTAAGACACCACCCTCCACATATTTGGTGATCAAAAATCTTCAGTTGCTATAATAAACTTCTGAATTTCTGTGCTAGGGCCAAAAACAGAGGAAAGCTTCGCCCTTTGTGTACTGCTTGTAGGCCTTCTTGGGACATCTGGTTAGCCACTTTGTGAAACAAGACACTGGACTTTATGGACCACTGATGTCATCCGACGCTATTGCTATAAATGTTCTTAATGAAGCAGGCAAGCTTCTGAGAGTGTTGCACACTTCTATATAGAGTTCGGCATCAGGTCAATGGCAATAAGACAGTGATCCCCAATGTGGTGCCCAGGAGCAGTGATGCCCACCAATGTGTTTTCTGCAAACAGCTAATTGTGGCTTTCCTCTATTTGTGGAGCAGTCGGTTATTCACAAGACTCCAGGAGGCAATACTTTTCTATCTACAGGGAGAGCCTGTACATCACAGGAGAACCGTTTAGTGATTGGACCCAGCCCCCACTGCAGCTATTTGGTGCTTGGCTGGGCCCACTCAATGTTCTCAAAAGCCCCCACAGCCTGTTGAGGATCCCTGCCGTAAGACAACTCTGCCCTGAAGAATGACCTCCAAACTGCAGAGCTTCATTGGAGACCAATTCAGAGACAGCTGCAAGTCGAAACTTGGTACTCGTAGAGGCAGATTACAACACACAGATAATAATATTGCATCTGCCTTTCTTCCCTCCTCCAGAGCAGTTGTCTTCTTAGGAGGAAAAAACAACATAAAGCCAAACAAAGCTGATTCAAAGTGAGAGCAAGCCGTGCTTTTGCTGCATCCATTCTCTTCCCTAGTCAATCTCTCGAAAACTGGTGCTGGCAGGGAGCAAAAGGTTATCTAAAGCACAATGCACATGCCTGTATGTGTGTGAAAAAGCATGCATGACATAAGGGCATGTGTGCATGCACACGCTGCATTGTAACTCGACTCTTCAAAATAATGCTCTAAGTTAGTTCGTTCAAACAATTTCAAACAGTTCTTCCTTCTGAAACCAGTCTGCTGGAACGGATTCTTTCCAAATCCATTTGCAGTTTTTACCTTTATTGCTTTAACTTGAAGGTTGGCAGGGTAGAGAAGTTCAGGCAAGGGCAGGTAGGGAGAGGGGGGAGTTTGAGAACAAATGTAAAGGCCTTGTTCCTTAAGAGGCTTCTAGTGTTTGCCTCCCTGTTCTGCTTTCACTTAAAAAAGAGGACCCACAACCTCCACAGTTCCAATCCAGTTCTTTACAAGGCTGCATTTCAGTACAGATGATGCAAGCTTCGTATTTGTGACTGGTTTTACTTTACAAAAGAAATCGTAATGCATCTCAGTGACTGCAGATAGCCCATCAGTCACCCATATTTAGCGGGAATTTCTTTTGTTCCTGTGGTCATGAGGCTGGAAGTAGGGTTCCCAACACTATCTTGGCAAATACCAAGAGATTGGAAGGGGTGTGCCTGTGGAGGGTGGGATTTGGGGATGATGTGATGTCACTTCCAGGTGGTGCTCTAGGCTGCCGCCACCAGTTTCTATGGTGTTTACTAAAGAAACCAGGGGGAAATCCTAGAGAATCACTGTGAAAGCTATTTTTATCTCTCTTCAATTCCTCAGGGGCAGGAAATTGGGACTGGGTGCTAGTAATTCCCCACTCTGGAAAGATAAATTAGAGGTCTAGTTGAAAGAAGAGAGTCTCCTGCCTAGATGGGGTTGGGGGGCACAGAGGGATGTCTAAGTGAAAAGGAAAAACAGTATTTAAACTGAAAGGAGACATCCCCTGCACGTGATATGACATACATTGAAATCAATTCACATGCAAGGGGAGCAGACATAAGCACACTGACCCTGCTCTCCCACCTACACACAATCACCATTTCCTGAGCACGCAGTCTACATGTGTAAAAAGCATACATCCATAGGCACCCTCCCCGTGATTGGGCACGCTGCTTTTTTTAACATTCCAATGAAAACATCGCTCCGATTGTCATCTCTTGTATCGTGAGATGACCCTCTCAGTAATGACGAACCCTGCAAAGAGTCATTAAACCCTGTGGCACCGTCCCATGCAGAATGTGATCGTTTCCTTCCAGCGGGCCAGTGCCAAGCTCTGGCGGACCATGAGACCCAAGGCAGGCAACTTGCTTATGCCTCCTACTTTTGGCACACACTCCTCCATGTCTACAGTTACCAAAGAGGCAAAAGAACAGCCATACAACAAAGGTGGTAGGTAATCTTTTTCATATTACCGGTTAAGAAGATTAATTTAAAACTCTTTAATTATTATATAAATACTCCCATGTGATTCTGCCTCTCTGTTAATTTATTCTCTCCACCTTCGGGAGATAACATGAATGGCAACTTGAAACAGGTCTTTTTCTATGGTAGCGCCTTGACTTTGGAATTCCCTCCTTAAAGCAGTTTTCTTGGTGTTACGTTGCTAAGATTAAAGCTCTATATTAAAAGACTACGTTGTTTCCCCATCTTTTTGGCAGAATGCCCCCCCTTCCCTCACCTCAGTGACTAATAATATATATTTCCTTCTTGATTTGTTTTTTCTTTTTCTTTTTTGATGAGGGGGGGAGGGCTTTTAATATTCCTGGTATTTTAAAAGATCTTTCTGCTCTGTTTTGAAGATTGTGTTTTCTTCTCTGCTGCTGCCTGTTTTAATATTTTATTCTGAATCTCTTCTATTTTACTAATGATTTGTTAGGAGCCTCTACAACAAGGTTTAAGAGCAAGAATAGCGTACAAATGCTTCAAGCAAATAAGTTACTACTATTATGTAATACAATCCACTCTAGGATCATAATACCTATATGAAAGGCAGACTGAAATTCCACCCCATTCCCACCACTTAAGGATGTAATTTTAAAACTCCCTGGTACAAATGTTATATATAAACTGAAAATACTTCATTCCTTCGGCGTCTGAGCAGTAAAGTGGTGACAGCACAGATATTCCCTAAACAATGCCATAGTCATCTAGTGTTTCTTGTACAAAACTTCCTCCAGCAATTTCAAAAGTTGGCACACGTCCCAGATGTCTCCACAGAGCCAAGCACAAAAGCTTTGCATCTGGCATTCAATATTGGCAACCAGACCCCTCTGGCAACAGATGTTGGGCTAGAACATATCTTACTAGTATCAGTGACACCACAATGACCCGGTAGCTTTAGGTGCAATCTTTAGTAGGTCAAGTTCTCTGGTGAGCAAATATTGGGAAACAATTGCCAGAATCGCAAGGAGGCATTGTGATTCATGGTTACAGGAGTTCCTTATCAAAAATCTTGACGTTACTAAGTTTGCCCTTGAGTAGTCACACTATGTATGCTCTTGTTAGCCTTCTCAACGTTCCTGACACTTTAACTTTTAGAACTGCCAGTCAACAAATCTCTTTTTAAAAGTTTATTCACATTGTTCTCTAGCAGTGTGTGTATCTAAAGGTATATAATAGGTTCACATGTCAACCACAATATTCTTACTTTTCTTAGGAACACAAAATCTGACTGTGGTTGTACAATGGCAGGGTAATCTTAGAGTTACTTAATTACTTTTCCAGATATGCAGATAACATGTTGGAAGATCTGGATTCAAATCTCATTCAAAACCAACCATGAACGGAGTTGGCTTCAGAAGAGTTACTATAATAGTTAAAAGGGCAAAGGTGACAAACCTTATCAAGTTGTCTTTCCCAGAGAGAGGAAGGCGAGGAGAAATTTAGAAAAATTGTGGTGGGTCAACCCAGATCCCCACCCCCCACCCCAATTATTGATTCTTCTTCCCAACGGAAAAATGTGAATGCTTAGTAAAAACCCTGGAGAAGAGGCATTAAAAAAATTCTAAATTCTAAATTAAAAGCCTCTTATGAAACTGCCTTTTTAAAATGATGAGCTAAACACTTCTGAAGGCAATTTTTAAAAATATTGTGTTCGTTGCTCTTTACTTATTCAAAATCATTTCTAAAAACTATGTTCGACAGTTAAAGTAGAAGTACTGGGTGATTACAATTCTATGAACAGATACAGGCAACTTTCAAATCCTCCCTCCTGCTTCAGCAAACCAAAAGGCCATCTTCAGGTACTTGAAGGGCTGACATATAGAGGATGGCGCAGAGTTGTTTTCCATTGCCCCAGAAGGCTGGACCACAACCAATGGGTTGAAATTAAATCCAAAGAGTTTTCGGCTAAACATTAGGAAGAACTTCCTGACAGTTGGAGCAGTCCCTCAGTGGAACAGGCTTCCTCGGGAGGTGGTGGGCTCTCCTTCTTTGGAGGTTTTTAAGCAGGGCTAGATGGCCATCTGACAGCAAAGCTGGTTCTGTGAACCTAGGCAGATCATGAAAGGGAGAGCAGGAAGGGTACATCAGTGCTTAGTTCTCATGTCCCCTTCTTACATGCCCAAGATAATGCCAATTACCACCTTGGGGTCAGGTAGCAATTTTCCCGAGGCCTGTTTGGCTAGGGATCCTGGAGGAGTTTTGCCATCTTCTGGGCATAGTGCAGGGGTCACTAGAGCAGTTGTGAATTTCTTGCATTGTGCAGTAGGATGAACTAGATGACCTTAGAGGTCCCCCAGTAATAGTGTTGTCCTCTGGAATTCTTTATACAGCCAGTTTTTAAAATCAACAAGTAGAAAATCTATATACTGCTTTAGACTGCGGAGAAGGGCTCACACGGGGGGGGGGGGGACCATTTTCCCACTGAGAAAGTTTCCTGCACACAGAAAATTAACATTTCATGGAGGAGGCTTATCATCTCGTCTGCTGTTCATTACAACGGGGTCTAGAAGTGCTCCCTAGAACCTCCTCTCTTTCCAAGGCAGCACTTGAACATCAGTGGACAAAGTAATGGTGGTGATGGTGGGGCATCTGCCAATCATCCCGCATTGCTTAGCATTTTTTGCAGCACCTTTCAAAACTCCCATGGGGAAGAATTTGGTTCCTCCCTTTTCACTCACATTGTGGTGTCAACAGAAACACATGAAGAGTGAACAAAATAGTTTTGGTAACTGGCAATTTGGAAGAACAGCTGAGAAAGCTTTCTAGAAGTGCGGGTCATTTGTTTCTCAAGCTGAGTTTATAATTAATGGCATTTATTTCCTCTCTTGTGTACTCGTGAGTTTTTCTTTCAAAGCTGCATTTTCCTCAGCACCCCATGACAAACAGCAGGGAGAAAAGAACTCTGGAGGCAGCACTGAACTCCATGACAACTGAACTCCAGGCTGCTTCATACATGTTGTTCTCCCTACACAGGGATTCTTGGGGAGGAGGCGTTGTGTGCATCACCATGTGCAAGGGAGCAAGCCAGGATTTATGATGCCAGATGTCTTCTCTTTGGGAACCCTCTGTCAACAGCAGCTTCCCAAAGGATGCAAATCACAGTTGCACAGTATTCACACATGACCGGCGGTTTTCATATTCCCACACAGGGAAAATATCTTATGGGAAGAGGCACTCAAAACCAGTCTACAAAAAAAAAATGTTGCTCCTTGATATGAGCATTTCAAATGGAAGTAAAGATGGGTGTTTTGGAAAATGCAGGTTCTTTAACAAGACAGCCTTTCCTAATTCACTTTTTCAAATTCCATGGCCATAATGGTATCGGTGCAAACATGCACATTGGTTTGAGGGAAAGGCACATATTCTTGTGTTACTAAAGCTTCCAGCTAGAACCTACTGACTCTGTTCCTTTCTTCAATGGAGCCTCTCAATCCATGTGGCTTTTTGTCAGCAAGCGTGCCCTGATCCCTGGGACTGTCTTTTCAAGGTGACGGGGGATTGCTAGGGGAAGGCAGGCAAAGGCAGTGGGTTCTAACTTATCACAACAAAACATTCTTGCAAAATAATAGTAATTCACCTCACCTGCAAATTTATAATATTTTTCTAGGAACGAAGGACACATCATCACCGGCTCTTCTGGGCTATTTCCTCATCTCTCAAGAGATTTGTACTTTATAAATCACTTTATACTAAATCACACTTTAGTTACTACTACTACTACTACTACTACTACTACTACTACTACTACTACTACTACTACAAGCTCTGAGTCATTACTGACCCATGGGGGGACGTTGCATCATGACGTTTTCTTGGCCGACTTTTTAGGGGGTGGTTTGCTATTGCCTTCCCCAGTCATCTACATCTACATCTATTACAATAATAATATAATAACAACATTCGATTTATACATTGCCCTTCAAGACAACTTAACACTCACTCAGAGCAGGTGCAAGCGAGCATACATGTGCATAGGTTGCTGGGGGAACAACAACCCTAGGTGCCTGGGACCCCGGCAACCTTACCTGGAGAAAATGCAGCTTTTGAGGGCAGGCTCTATGATATACCATAGATTTTACGTGAAATCCCTCTCCAAATGCTACCCTCTGCAGGCACTGTCCCCAAATTTCCAGGAATGTCAAAGGCTGGAGTTGGCAACCCTACCATATACACACCCCGGCTTGCCATCTACCTAGCCATTAGCCCAGTCTGCACTTTAAGCTACCACTCTACATTATGCAATTAGGTATTTAAAATTAATTAGTTCCCTGTCTATAAGCAGACTTGGTTCAGAAGCATTCTCCCAGGCTTGCTTAGTGCCTCTTTCTCTTCTCCAATTCCTTCCTCTACTTCTGGGTTTAGACAAAATAGAGTTTACTGTTACATCTGAACAGTAAGTTCTATCTACTCATTTCTCGTTTATAAGCTGACTAGTCAGCACTCACACCAGGCCAACCAGCAGCATTTAATAAAATTTCCTGTAACTTATGCTGGGTCTCATTTTATTTTCAAACCTTCAATTAATGTTCAACTGGTAGGTAAACCCTGCAGTAAAAATATTCGTGGAAAGCTCTGAAAAGTAAACCAGTGCCTGGGTGGAGAATGACTGTAATTTTCCAAGGCAGAAGGGACATTTCTTGGGAAGGCACAGAGCCAAGCTACAAGTGACTTTTTTCATGTGGACAGCACTTGATCGTTTTCGCAGGTTTTTCTGGGAACTGAAGTCCCAGTGTCCTTCACCTCTCTGTTAGAATCACTGCCTGAAGAGCCAGAGAAAGCTGGTGGCAGCAGCAGCTTTTGCAAATCGTTCCTCTAGTCACAAGCCTGCTCTCAACGATCTTTGGGGGTGGGCAGCTGCAACTTTCTCCCTGGGCGTCCTGCTCAGCTTCACCGACATGTCGGCTTTCTCCAGAGCAGCTCCCTGGGAGCAAGACGCCCAGGGAGAAAGTTGCAGCTGCCCGCCACCAAAGATCGTTGAGAGCAGGCTTGTGACTGGAGGAATGATTTGCAAAAGCTGCTGCTGCCGCTGGCTTTCTCTGGCTCTTCAGGCAGCGATTCTAACAATGAGGGGAAGGACACTAGGACTTCAGTTCCCAGAAAAACTTGTAAAAATGATCAAGTGTTCTTCACGTGAAAAAAGTCACTTGTAGCTTGGCTCTTAGTCACTTCCTTGATCTCACCCAATCTACTTTTGCACCTGGGCCAGGGTGTGAGAGTTCACAGACACCTCGCACCATCTCATCTTCTGCCCTGCCATTCAGCACAGACCCCACTTGATCTTCATTTACAGCAGGATCACACAACTCGTGATCCACCAAGCTGCATACTGTTCACCTGTCACATGTAGTGGTTTGCCACCACTTGACAACTCGCCCTTCCCAACCTTTCTTGCAGGCCCAGGTGGGAAGCAAACACAATAGTGTTTATTTATTTACTGAGACTTTTATACCCTGCTTTTCTTTGCTCCAAAGCAGCTCACAACATCACCCTCTGCTCCTCCAACAATTGTGAGGTAGGTTAAGCTGAGAGTGATTGGTCCAAGGTCGCTCAGTAAGCTTCCAAGGAAGAGTAGCAATTTAAATCATGGTCACCTAGTCTAGACCTTAGTCTAAGGTCGTTTCCACACATCCTTAGAAGTATGGTTCATCCTTGAAACTGCGGCATTATCATTTGCTAAACATATGCATATTGTTTTATGCATCTTTACTGGGACCATACTCGTACTGGTGTTTTCTTTTGTTGTGGGTTTACGGTGTGGTTTTTTTTTTTTTTTTGCATTTTCTAGCATATGAATGGTTGAAGTGCTTCTGAAGAAACCCCTTACTCGATGTATTGTCGAAGGCTTTCACGGCCGGAGAACGATGGTTGTTGTGGGTTTTCCGGGCTGTATTGCCGTGGTCTTGGCATTGTAGTTCCTGACGTTTCGCCAGCAGCTGTGGCTGGCATCTTCAGAGGTGTAGCACCAAAAGTGCTACACCTCTGAAGATGCCAGCCACAGCTGCTGGCGAAACGTCAGGAACTACAATGCCAAGACCACGGCAATACAGCCCGGAAAACCCACAACAACCATCAAACCCCTTACTCCTCTCAATCTTGGCTCAGGTCCTCCCCTGAAGCTCTTGCCCTTCCTCCTTCACATTTCCGTTCAGCTGGGGAAGTCTGCTTGCAACAGGAGCTGCAGGCAATTATGCCTGTGCAAAGTTAAAAAAAAATTAAAGGGTGGGGGGGGCGGTGGTCTTAAGCTATGATGACGAAAATGCCCAACCTCCTCTCCAAAACCTCTTTTGTTTTAGACTGTTTTGGAGGCTGGTCTGCAACCTCACAATGAAAAGTAAGCACTTGTGGGGACTGCGTATGGAGGGTGAGTTTTCAGAGCGACTCAGCAAAACACAGACCTAAAGCGGGAGAAAGGCAGGAACAACAGGCTGTGTGGAAATGGCCTAAGACTCGTAACAGCTACCCCACACTAGCTTGCTTTGTCGAGCTTTTATTTGGCTTGGAAAGTCAAAAAGCTGAGCGGGTCATTGACAGAGAAGGAAGAGGAAGCATGTACACTTTAATTTGTTTAAGATCCAGTCTCAAATCCATGGTTTCTTCATGACCAGAACGAGAGTCTGAGATCTCACGTGTGCTTCTTCCCCCTTCACTTGCACATGGCTTGGAGATAGAAGATTTCCTGGTTGCCAAGAAACCACAGTTTGTTGTGACCATTTTTAAAAACTTGGCCTATCAAGGTCAGTTTTGTCTACTGGCAGCAGCTCCATGGGGTCTCAGATGGAAGTATTTCCTATCACCTACCTGAGCCTTTTAAATGAAGATGCAAAGGATTGAACGTGAGACCTGCACATAAAGCAGATGCTCTACCCCTGAGCCATGGGCCCTCCCTTAACTACAATCTGTTGCTTCGGGCGATCCAGACATCACAACAACCTGAAGTGGCTTGGGAACCATATTATTTTCATAATCCAAGTCATGCACAAGGTAGTGGAGGAAGGAAGCATATGAGCCCAAAAATTTCAGAGGCTCATTCTCATCATGAACAAATCATGTCTGACTTGAATTGGACATAACAGTGACTATAAAAAACTAAATGCACCTACATACTGGGGTGGATCCAACCACCCCACAAGGAGCCTTTCTCCAACGGAAGAGATACTTTAAGTTAGAGGAAGCCTCCTTAGGCTGGAGGAAAGTTTCAATCTTTACTCAGCGGAGCGATAGGATAGAGGTAGGATCCACCCCATCAGGTCTACATGCCGAAGGCCAAACCCCTTTGCTTTAAAAAAAAAAATCAGAAATAACTATCCTATTTAATAGATCCAGAGGAGTTAGCTGTGTTAGTCTGTAGTTGCAAAATAGTAAAGAGTCCAGTAGCACCTTTAAGACTAACCAACTTTATTGTAGCATAATCTTTTGAGAACCACAGCTCTCTTTGTTAGACACATCTGACAAAGTTGGTTAGTCTTAAAGGTGTTACTGGACTCTATTCTATTTAATAATTTTTCCTAACCATTATAGCAATGTTACTATTCTCTCAAAATACACTGTTGGGGAGCAATGTAGTCTTCAATCCATTTAACACCAGACTTCTAAACCACACTCAGTCTATTTTTTAAAAAAAATTTGGATTAATGAAATCTCTTTTCTACATGCATATGCATACACTTCCCGCACTCACTGTGACTCTTATCTGTGTGAGATGACCCTTAATCAGTTGACCAAAGCTCAATACAATACATTTTGTTTTGTGAACTTGATCTAAAGGTTAGTAAAGTATTTTAAGTTTATTAGCCCTTTTCCAAGTCATTATGAGAGGAAGAGATCTTCTAGGACTTTGTTCAATCTCTGCTCCCTTTCAGCTGTATAAAATCTTCTGAAGAGAGCCAGTTTGAAGAGAGCTCGTTTTGGTGTAGTGGTTAAGAGCACAGGACTCTAATCTGGAGAACTGGGTTTGATTCCTCACTCCTCCACTTAAAGCCAGCTGGGTGACCTTGGGTGAGTCACAGCTTCTAGCTCTCTCAGCCCCACCCACCTCACAGGGTGTTTTGTTGTGGAGATAATGATAACATACTTTGGAAACCGCTCTGAGTGGGTGTTAAGTCATCCTGAAGGGCGGTATATAAATTGAATGATGATGATGATGATGATGTTGTTGTTGTTGTTAGGAAGAGGTTTCCTCCCAATTGCTATAATGGATATTTCATTTGATAAAACAGAATGATCCATGTCCTATATATTAATAAAGACAAGGCATTTATAACTGTCCAACAGAAAAAGCCACAATTCCGACAACAAACTGAGGAAGTTTTATGTATCACCATCAAATATAAGGAACGTAGGAGCAAAATTTCAGGACTCCAGGATTCAGAATCATAAAGAAAAGCTATTTTTATTCTATTTGTTATGTATTTTAACCTAGAAATCAGTTTACCCAATATACACCTGCTGCAAAAATGTGCTGATTTACGTTTTTGAGTTTTTGTTTATTCAGCTGCAGGAAAGTCCCGTTCACCACATTCCAGGAACTGGGCCCTCTGTGGTACAATCTTGTGCTGAATTTTCCCTTCTACCTGATGTGGTCTAACGACTGATATTTTTTTTACTCAACTTTCAGGGACTCCGGTTTATTCTGTACAGAACCATTAAAGGAGTTCATGCACCCAGTCCTACGTTCGGCTTACCATAGTGCCCTCCCATGGCAATACCCTGTCCCTGGCTCCGGCTGCCGTGCTTCACTCCAACAGAAGCAAAATGGCAGGTGGGAAGCGATGTTGCAATAACATTTCTGGTTATACCCAGAAGTGATGTCATGACACTCCTAGTCTGATATTCTAAGTGCTACAGCACACTGACTCTGTTTAGGACTGCACTGTAAGAAACTGCACCAAGAATGTTCCCCATAAAAATTTCACCTCTGCGATGAACTCACTTGGCAAACTTAGACGAGCCACTCTTCTGCTCCCCATCTTTGCTTATGGGGATAATATTTCTAACAGCCTTGCAACATTCTTACAAGGATTACTGAGATAAGTGCTTTGAACACTCTCCAGAGTTTCATAAGCAAAGAGGTGAGGCAGGCAGCAACCAAAGACAGCGCTGTTTCAAAGGCAGCGCCTCACTTTGCCCTCCTCTACCTTAAAGTTTACCTGGCACCTACCTTACTTTTCTTTTTTGGTGACATGTCAAAACTTTCTTATGCACTCAAACTTTAAATGAAGGAGGAGTTATCTCTTTTAGCTGTTTCATGGAGTCTCTCTACACAAGACATCTTACATGAGAACTCTCAGGTGTAGGGAGACGCAGGGTTAACCAGGAAGTGTAGTTTCAAAGACTGAGCAAAGGGCTGTGCGTCATGTTTGAATGTGCCCATTTGTCCATGCCAATATTGTGTGTATGGTCCAGAGTTACTTTGGTACTGTTAGCCCAAATAGGGCCCCACCCACTCCTGGCCCATTTAAGGAGAAGGCAGGTAGAGTAGAAGGAGTACAGTAAGTCTTTATTGCAATAAAGGGAGGAACAGGTTCTTAACACAAAGAAAGTTACCTCAGGTTCCTCACAGAAAAACAAAGCTGCTGCCCCCTTTATACTGAAGGCAGCCTATTCCATATATGGTAATCCAAGCTAATTGGCCTATTTCAATGCTGCAGTATGATGTTCAAGGCACAAGTGTGTCTAAAGAGTTAAACAAGTTAAGTTGATCACATGTCCTCTGGCTCTGCCTTTAGGAGCACTAGGCCAGACTAGGCCCAAAGTCAGGTATGTGCCATCAGTACTGTAACTGGTTTTATGTCATAACTGATAAGTACATTCCTTAACTTGCAATAACCACTTTCGTTTTCTCAGGCTCACAGGCAGCTGTGGACAATCTGTTCTATTGATATGGGGTAGACTGACCTTGAGTGTCTGAAGTGTTGCATTATTCGGTATCTTGTCTGTCTAGTGTGGGAACTTCAGAAATGTTTCCTAGACTAATTCTGTACTTGTGGTCTAGGGGGGAGGAGGTTGGTTGATTATATTGTCCTGTAATCGCCTGAAGCTTTATTCCTTTCAGTGAGAAGTGACCAGGTGCATCTGCCTTTTTCTTCATGTACTCCTATGGACCTGTGTATATGTACAAGGTTGAATTCCTGAATAAAGATCATTTAGCCAAGGACATGTGTCATGCTGAAGTGATCCAGGGATCTATCTGCCGTAACCTAACATCCATAGTCTGACATTGTGTCAATTTCTCCTCTCTACACAGAGCAGGCCAAGATCTCTCCTCAGAGGGTTTGTTAATTTCATCTTCGCCTCCTGGAAGGCTCTGCTGCTAGCCTGAGGATTGTTTTATCTGTACCATTTTAGGCTGCTTGATGTGTTTTTTGCTGATTATATGCCCTGGCTGGTGTTAGGTGGCTTGGTCTGTCAAGGTCAGTATTGTTTACTCAGAATGGCAGCCGCTGTCCAGGGCCTCAGGTGGAAATTTTTCACATCTCCTGCCATCTGATGCTGGGGAATAAACCGGGGGGATCTTTGCCTAACAGAAGCTCTACCACTGAGCCCCAGTCCATGCTTTCCAAATAATTAAATCAATCAATGCTATCTATTAGTATCAGCCCCAAAATGACAAATCAGAGACAGAAGTAATGGGATCTTTTCTGACTCTGTGATGACAAAACATAGCAATGACTCCAGTTTTGGCAGTGCATTGGGAAACAATTGAAAAAGGATAAAAATTTAGTTATCCCAATGACCATCTCTTCAAAAGGAAAGAGGTCCAATAGCAGCAGCAGAATAGCTCTTTCAAGATGGCACTTGGTGACCCTCCACCCCTGGTCCCCCACAAGTGTTTCATTCACCACAGTAACATCCAGCATTTTGTGTCTTCCCATTTACAACAAAATATGTGAGGGAGGGGAGAGGAAGAATGTGCAAGCCTAAAGTAGGTCAGTCACGTCACTTACATTAAATCAGTTTGAGCAACAGGATCAGTTCTTACAGAACAAAACGAGGAATGCAGAAATGTATTTTTTTACTGTAACGTTTAGCAGCGGCACGTTATAATTGCAAGTTCTGAGAGGATTAAAAGTCAATTTAGCAACATCAGTTGTACTAACAGGCTTCCTAAAGGGCTGATTCAGTGCAAATCAGCAGGAGAGAGACCAAGCAAGAAGCTTCATTAGAGAAACGAGGCAGTAGGAAGGACCTTACCAGAATTCAAAACAAGCAAGAGAGGAGCTGGTGACTGTTGCAAACTCTAGTACTTGACATTAGCAACTTGGATCTAGCAATCGGGCAGCAGGAAATACTGGCAGATGCAGATTTTCCCCATGTCTCTCTCCTGGGACCTGTGTATACAAACAGCCAAACAGGGCACTGGGCAGTAGTGAGGAAGAGGAAGATGGGTGACATCACCACCCCCTTCCAGTTCAAAAAGTGCAGCTTCACTGATGGAAGCAGGTGATGTTGCCTCCTTCCCCTTCCCCACTGCAGCCTCCCCAAAGAACAAGGCTTTGAAGCCCTAGGAATCACTGCAGCAGAGGTGGAAAAGGATTGATCGGGGAGGTAAGCACAGGGAAACTTGTACTGCTTCCACTGGCATATTTTTGGATCCAAGCCTCAAAGCCTAGCACACGTTATTTCAATAATCCAAACGACATCCCTTTGAGGTAGGTTAGAATCATGTGCATACTTCAGAAGAGAGAGCAAGACTGTGAGACAATAGTTTGCCTGAGGCTGCTGGCTGAATTCTTGGTTGAGGCAAGATCTATGAGGGTAGGAGCAACTCCCACTCAATTGGGTAGGCAAAATCAGAGCCAGGGATGCCCTGGCTTTAGATGCATGCCCTGTCTCCTTTGCTTATTACCACCTTCTGAATTAGGTCAACCTTTTGAACCCCTGAGGCAACTATATATTACAGATCTGGAGCTTCCACAACAACATCAAATGTCACACTGGCTAGTAACCATGATGGCTAAATGAATACTTCCATACTGAGTACACCACTGAATAACGGGCCGCAGAGGATTATACTGTGAGATGCGCTACACAAATGATTATAAAGATGAAGTCTCAACTGGTCCCAAACACTGCAGCCGGAGTGCCAACTAGGGTATGATGCAGTGATCTCACTGTCTCTGTGCTGAAAATGCCACATGGGTTACCAGTTTGTCCCTGGGCACAATTCAAAAGTGCTAGTTTTGATCTTGTAAAGACCTATATGATGTGTGCCCTAGAGAATCTGAAGACCCATTTTCTCCTCTATTTTTAATGCACATTTTATTTAGAATATTTTAACTGCAGTACTGCAGCCCAAGCTTTGCTCATGATCTGAGTTCGATCCTGGCGGAAGCTGGGTTCAGGTAGCCGGCTTAAGGTTGACTCAGCCTTCCATCCTTCCAAGGTTGGTAAAACGAGCACCCAGTTTCCTGGGGGTAAAGTGTAGATGACTGGGGAAGGCAATGGCAAACCACCCCGTAAAAAGTCTGGCAAGAAAACGGTGTGATGTGACTTCCCCCCATGAGTCAGTAATGACTTGGTGCTTGCACAGGGGACTACCTTTACCTTTAATGCCGTCTATTAGCCAGAGACTGCAAGCCTGCCAGTCCACTAACATCACCTGGAGAAGACCTTCTAAAAATAGTCCTGACCTCCAAGAAGTGGCCAGATGGGATCAGAGGTATGGCCTTCTCTACATGAGACATCTTACACAGGGACGCTCAAGTGTAGGGAGATGCAATGTTAGCCGGGAAGCATAGCTTAAAAAGACAAGAGCTGGTGGAGAGGGTTTGTTAATTTCATCTTCACCTTCCAAAGGCGAAGTCTTGCGTAGAGAGACACTCAGTGGTGGCACCAGGACTGCATTCTTTCCCCCCTTGGAATCCGTCCCACATCTTGTCTGGCTGTATTCACCAGATGAAAACTTGATTATTTTGTAAAGTTCTTGACTGAGCATGGAAAACCATCTCTGAATGTCTCTTGCCGCCTTGAAAACCCCATAGTGTCATCAAAAATTGCCTGAGACTTGATGGCACTTTACACCCACAAACATGCACGTTTGCCCTGCTGCCGCCTGCAAATTCCTAGAGTTTGGGGGTGGTAAGAAGAAGGTCCTAGTGCCAGACAATCATATATTTCCATCCCTGCCATAACTCTCTGTGTCTAAACAGTAACAGATGGCTTCCTTTTCACTCCTACTCAATCCATCCAAGAAAGAATTAAATGCCTGCACTCAACCTCCAGGCTTAAACAGCTGCATTTTACAACTCAGATGATCAAAGCATCCCAACTGGTTCCCAGTTTAGTGATCTCGGATGCACTCTGCGAAATACAGAAGAGATGGAAGGTAAAACACTAGCACTTCAACACTAAGCATAGTTATGCCCTTCTAAATCCATTGAAGTCAAAGGGCTTAGAAGGGCATAACTGTGCTTAGGACAACACTGTAAAAAGCTGACTGTAAATTTTGAAAGCCAAGGCTATTGCTTTATTCGAGTCCAGAGCCACCCACCCACTCTTCTCCGTGAGCTACTTAATTGTAAAGGAAGAAAACATTTTTTCCCCGAAAAATTTACAAAGAAACAAAAAAGCATGTCCTCTTAATTTTCAGAGAAAGCCTCTCTACCTTCAGAGCTTCAGGTTTTTTGTTACTGAATTCACATGAAAACTGTTCAGGAGAGCATTTTCAGAAAGGGAATAGGTTGTAGCAAAACGATTCAGGGTTTTTTAAAGGGTTGTAATTTATGGCACTATTTACTGCATGTATCATCGTGTTTTTACTGCACTGCTTCCAATTTTTGTAATCCCATTTTATATTATTTATTTTATACCTTACGTTATTATTGCATTTATTTGGAATTTTGTAATCTGCCTTATGTCTCTGTGAGAAAGTTAGACTATAAACAGCAGCAGCAGGATATGTTGGTCTAAAATGGGGGCCGGGGGAAGAATAATTGTGCAGTGGGAAAAATAATTCATTCAGTTTAACAATCCTTATGTGTTTCGCCTATGCTCTGTCAAGGGCATCTGTAGAATAACGTTGCCAGAAAGTCCCTGAAGCAGTTGAGCTTCAAAAGCATTCTTTTTCTTGCAAGCTCTCTCTTTTGTACTGCTATGTTTGTGCGAAGCAAAGCAAAATCCAGAAACAAAAGTCATGTAAATTTATTTATTTATTTAATTACATTTTTAGACCGCCCTCCCCGTCAGACGGGCTCAGGGCGGTTTGACAACAAATTAAAAATAGTAAAAACATTATAAAAACATTAAAACATGGTATGAAAAAACATTAAAATTGGCGGGTGTAGAATATTAAATATTAAAATGCAGCATTGTCCTGCAATGTCTTTAAGACCAACAAAAATCAAATAACACAGCATGCGCAATTCTTCAAGTGCTCCAGAACTCTTCATCAGACTGGATTAGGGCTGCCAGGTTCCCCAGTGGGGGCGGGGGATACCCTGCTCCCACCCTCTGTCCCTTCCCCACCACTGGCTGGGGGCGGGGGGAGAGGCAAGGGAACAGGCCTTCCAGGCATGCTCCTGGGGCAGTTCAACAACGTCACTCTTGAGAGTAATGTCATCGCACCACTCCATTGCTCCCACGCTTCGTAGTAGGCCGATTTGGGCCCAATTGGGAGTGCGCGTGTGCAAAGACAACAGGGAAGGTGAGTGTCAGCTCCCGCCCTCCCACTGGGAGGGTAAAGAGAGCTGACAACCCTAGACCAAATGTTAACACAAAAAAGATGAGAAGGGGGAGAACAAAAAGATGCTTCAGGTCATTATCTTCAAACACCTTTGCATCCTGCACAGAATAGGATATGGTTGTCATCCCACTCCATTCCAGAGAGTTTTCCCTGGAAGTAGCATCAGTCCGCATCACCCCAAACTCTATGGTTTTACCACAAGGTTTTAGCCAATTCCTAGAGAGGCATGGCATCACTGGGTGATAAGCTTGGCAACCCTACAAGTGGAGTTGGGCTGCAACTTCAGCCTTCTGAGAATAAGAAAGGGGTGGGGAGAGGACAATGGCCATTCCCATAAGAAATATAAAAACCATGGAATAATCAATCGTCTCAGTAAAATCAAATGGAACACACAGGCACATTAAAAGGCTGAGAGCAGAGGAAATACGTGGCAGTTGTTATGTTAATAGTACATGTTATACATTTATCTTGGAAGATCTCACAATGAATTCCCTTTGTTTAGAAAAAAGTGTGTCATCTGCAAAAGAGAGATCCAGTACTGAATTTAGAAAGCCAGTGTGTTGTTGTAGCTAGAATGTTGGACTAGGATCCGGGAGACTCAAGTTCAAATCCCTACTCTAACATGGAAGCTTGCTGAGTGACCTTGGGGCAATTATACATACTCAACCTAACCTACCTCACAAGGCTGTTGTGATAATAAAGTGGAGGAAAAAGAATCAGGTAAGCCACTCTGGTTCCCCACTGGGGAGAAAAGTGTAGTAAAAACAAAGGAAACAAATAATTATTGAATGTAGGCTGTTTCAGATGTTATAATCACATATACAAGCAGCAGAGCTAGATTTATGCACAAGCTTAGTCAATCAGTTTAGGGCTTCAGCTTATGAATGTCCTCTAAATACAAAATTAGGTTGCCAACTCTGGGTTGAGAAATTCCTGGAGATCTGAGGGTGGAGCCTGGGGAGGGCGGGGTTCAGTGAGGGGAAGGACTTCAGAGGGCTATAATGCCATACAGGCCACCCTCCAAAGCAGCCATTTTCTCTAGGAGAACTGATCTCTGTCATCTGAAGATCAGGTGTAATTCCAGGAGATCTCCAGACCTACCTAGATGCTGGCAACCCTAATACAAAAAGATTACTAAACATTACTTAATTATTTCTTGGTAAACTACAGGGCCTCTGTATTACTCAGCATGCTTCAATCCAGTCCTGAGCAAGAACCCACCAACCAGACAGAACAGAGAGTGTGGAGTGGGGGCACAGGCTACCTGAGATTGTCAATCCAGTCCTGAGCAAGAACCCACCAACCAGACAGAACAGAGAGTGTGGCGTGGGGGCACAGGCTACCTGAGATTGTCCAGATAGGTGTGATTGCTATGCTGTGTGAACAGGGGTAGCCTGTATTCACCAGGCATACACAGCTGAAAAATTCAATGGTCAGCGCATGCGTACTGAAGCTGTGCGTGCACAATAAATATGCATGTTGCTGCCCCCATTCACACAACATAGCAACCATCTGTATTGGGAGGATCACGAGTCATGCATACACACTTTATGTGCAGTTGGTGAGCTCCCAGTAGAAGTGACTGTAACATCTGAAAAGGTCAAAATGGGTAGCCGTGTTAGTCTGTCTGTAGCAGTGGAAAAACACAAGAGTCCAGTAGCACCTATAAGACTAACAAAATTTGTAGTAGGCTATGAGCTTTTGTGAGTCACGCAGCTCACTTCTTCAGAAACCCTATCAAAAATATGGTTCATCTTACAGGTGCTACTAGACTCTTGCTCTTTTCATCTGAAAAGGTGTTTTACTTAAAATCGGGGCAGGATTGGGGCGGCGGGGGGGGGGGCGGGGGGGAGAAGTGATCAGGTCCAAGATAGCTTATATCAGATTCTCAAAGAGAACTCGAGCAGGATCCTTCCTATTTAAATTACATTTAAATCAAATCAGCCAGTTCAAACTACGCTAAAACACTGGCCTGGGTTTCCAGAAAGACTTTGTTTTGGCTCTGGACACCACTCATAACTTTTGCCACCTCCACTCCCTTGCTTCAGTGATGGGGGCCCCTAGGGAGGCAAAAAAAAAGAAGAAAAGATTACCCATAGTAGATTATCACCCAGTTGAAAGCCCAATTACATTGCCATGGAAGTGCAAAGTGGTCTTACTGAAAGCTGTAAATGCGATGAATGTCTGTATTCCCATAGCATTTCACAGCACAAGAAACCAGGGGCATTCAGCAAAGGAAGGGTGCTTTCCCCACCTTATTAGCTGCCACATTATGCATGCCTGTCATTTATCTAGCTATTTCTCACATACATTAAGTCTAATTAGGAATCAATAAGAGTTGTGTGGTTTCCCCAGAAACAGATACCCAAGAGCACTGGAGGAAAGCCCCCCAAATATGAGTCTAAGCCTTCTTTTCCAAAGACTTTGCAAGTGTGTTTGTGCTATATATTGCAACACCATTTTTTTTTTGCTGTGACTCACACCAGTACACCATTTCCATAACAAAAATTTAGTGCCTAAACACATTCATACACAGTGCAAGTGAGACAATGATCTTTTCTATGATTAAACTTTTGCGTTACACAGAACCTACAGTCTAACTGGATGTAAGAAAAATGTAGGAAACAAAGCAATACAATAAATTAATAAGAAAGCTAGCTGCCAAGAAATCAATCTTAAAGCCAACTCACTATTTGCCTTTGAACTGATTTATCGACTAATTAAATTTACATAAATTTGCACACAAACAAACCTTCATAATAAACAAAAGTTATTACCCATTGTTAGAAGAAAAGGCTATGGGATGAAGCCAAAATGGCAGAATTTTTGGTGGAAGGAAGGAAGGAAGGAATCTTTATTCCAGTTAAAATTTGTCCTCAATTTTTTATCCTCTCTTCTACTATGCTTGCTATTTGAAAGTAAAGCGATGCTCAAATCATATCAACACACACAGGATTATGGCTCCTAATAAATTCAGATGATCTTCCATATTCCTTTATTCACTACTCTAATGCACTGAAACTCATTCCCAGGATGCAGCAGGGGAAAGTACACAATCTGGTGCGTACTGAATAATCACTTATACTCATTGATAAAAAAACATTATTATCTACCTGCCCCACAGAAACTATTGTTTGGACTAGGCTTGCCAGCTCTGGCTTGGGAAATACCTGGAGATTTGGGTGGTGAGGCCTGGAGAGGACAGAGTTTGGGGAGGGGAAGAGCCTCTGCAGGAAATAATGCCTTCGAGTCCACCCTTCAAAGCAGCCATTTTCTCCAAGGTAACTGATTTCTGTGATCTGCAGATGAATTGTAATTCCAAGAGATCTCTACCCAGCACTTCCTAATTTGTACTCCTGGTACATGGATCTACTGCTCTATGTGCAGCTTCTCTCCTATGTATTTTCTCTTTTACTAAGGCTGTGAGAAAATCTGCATTCCTCAAAATAGTGTAGTTATATCTAAAAGGAGGCAGAACAGGGCCGTCTCTGCTGTGACACTCACTGTATGGAACGTCCTCAAAGGATCAGAGTAACCCTCTCATCACAGAGCTTCCACTCACAACTAAGGGCCAAGCTACACATGACGAATGACACTTGAATGGCAAGTGGATTGAGTGGAGGGCAAGTGAACAGGGAGAAATACACTTGCCGTTCAAGTGTCATTCGTCATGTGTAGCTTGGCTCTAAAATATACTTTGCTGGCAAAGGCACCTGCTACTTGATTCTTCTAACTAGAAATGCCAGGGATTGAACCTGGGACCTTCTGCAGGCCAAGCACATGCTCTACTGCTGAGCCACAACCCCTCTCTATTACTGAAGTCCTGCATCTAATGTTATCAACTGTGAGAGGGCCTGCCAACAAATGTTAAACCCTCCTCCAGTTATTAGTGAGCTGGTAAAGAGACTTTCCTGGGCCACGTTACATTGCATTTGCCTACTATACATTTATTTATTTTTTCCCTCTAGATCATCCCATGTTATTTATTTACTTCATTTATGCCCCTCTTTTTCCCCTGTTGGGGATCCAAAGCGGCATACATTGTTCTCCTCTATTTCATCTTCACAACAATCCTGGGAGGTAGGTTAGGCTGAGTGTGTGACTAGTACAAGGTCATCCTGCAGAGCAGGGATTCGAACCTGGGTCTCCCAGGTCTTAGACCAAGAGTCTAACCACTACATCACATTGCCTCACTTAAACTGAAAAATAACAAGTTCTTCCTCTCTTATACCTGTTGTCTGATCCTGAGACACATAGCTCCACTCCAGCACCCACCCTGACTCTTCCTTTTTGTCTAGCTACGTTGTGGATTCCAGAATTATTAAGAAGTTTCATTCTTCTCTCATTTGGTGGCCATACTCACAGTCAAGGGTCTTCTCTCAGCACAGATTAGCTAGACAGAGCTGACTTTCAAAAACAGCTTGAAACTTTTTTTAAAGAGTGCTAAAGAGAGTTGCAATATTATGCTAAAGAACCAATACAGCTGCAAAGACTTAAAAAATAATGTTTCTGAGCTCCCAAATAAAGATATTCTGGACATATGCTACAAATGAATTCAAGAAGCCAGCCTTTTCAGAAATAACATTCAGGTGTGCCAGAAGACAGGTGTACCAGAGGCATGCTCCTCCTAATATGCGCAGTTGCCATGCATCACATGCACATAGATTTGGTACAAAAAAAGCCACCACCGGGTTTTCCATGGGAAAAACCAACAAGTGAAAATTATTTTTCTACAAAAGAAGTAACCTTTATTGGCTTTCTGTCACCCCAACCTGGTACCCCATGTTCCAACGTATCTTAGGTTCATCTATTCGTTTAATCAGGGTGTGAACAGGGTGTACTTTCAACTGCATTCAAAGCAATCTGCCTAGTATTTCTCCTTTCAGCAAATGAATTACAACAACCAAATTACTCAAACAGCCCTCAGTTACACGTAAATTAAAAGTCAACCAAAGAAAGAAATGGCACATGGTGAAGTGGGGTGTCGTTCCCCCGCGCAAGAGAATTAAAATTTGCAATAGCATCCTTCAGGAACAAGTGATGGTGCAAAATTGGTTCCTGCAGAATTATAGGGTATTTTCAAAATTATGTTCCAATGCAGAAATAATTTCTAAAATCCACCATTTCAAGTAAGTTATTTAAAGGGCATTTCAGACATTATTTTTAAAAAATCCGAGTATTATCATGCTTATTTGCTGCCAGAGACTCTTGAGCAAAACAATTTCAGGTGGTCTATAGTAGAAGAGCAAGGTCCAGTAAGTAGCACCTTAAAGACCAACTAGATTTCCAGGGTATGCGCTTTTTATTTCTGTGTCATTTACGATGCTCCTGATAAAAGGCATTTGGGAGGGGGTTGTTCCTGTTTCTGGTTAGAGATTAAGATCTCAATGACACATCCTCACACACACTTTGTATGGTCTATACTAACAATTATAGAAATTGTGCACCAAGGTAACCCAATCAAAGGAGAATCTGCAGCACAAAGGAAACTGCCATTTTTTGGAGCCCAGCCACAGCATAATGCACAAAATTAAAATGGCTTATTCAAAATGGGTCATCTCTGACCACTCTGAACAGATAAAGATGGCAAGGGCTGCTGCATCAGGAGGACTTTTCAGGAACAAGATACTCTCCCACCAACAGACGAGACTACACATCTGTTTCCAGTCACTATTCAATGTGCTCTTTCTTATCTTTAAGGCCCTAAACAGCTTGAGACCGGAGATGGCTTCCTCCCATACCGTCCAGCTCACCAAGTAAGATTTTGCTCCCAAGCCCTGACCTCTGTACTCCTTAGGATTGCCAGGTCCCCCCACCCTCCCAGCAGGCGATGGGAGACCTGGTACTCACTGTTCTGTTCCCCCCTTGCACACACAAAGTGCACATGCTCCCGCCCTGTGTGATGTCACTTCCGGGAAGTGATATCATCGTACAGGATGAGAGCCGCCCCTGGGAGCGCTCCCATGCTCTGGAGGGGGCCAAATCAGGCCCAATTTGGCCTGAATTGGGCCTGATCTAGCCCGAATCACACCCAATTCAGGCCACATCGGGCCGCTGCGGAGCGCAGGAGTGCAACTGTGCTCCGCAGCAGCCCGATTCAGGCACGATTTGGCCTGAATCCGGCCCAATTCAGGCTGTATCAGGTCACTGCAGAATATGGGAGTGATCTGGCTCAAATCCAGCCACTTCAGGCCCAATTTGGGATGCTGAGGAGCATGGGAACGCTGCCATACTCCGAAGCAGCCCGATCCACCCCAAATCCGGCCTGATTTAGGTTGCTGCAGCACACAGGAACGTGATGTGCCACCCGGAAGTGCATCCAGGAGGTGCATTCCCCACCACTGGCCAAGTAAGCAGGGGCAGGGGTTGGAGGGCCGGAGCGGGGGATCCCCCACCCCTGGCAAGGGACTGGCAACCCTAGTACCACTTCCTGCACAGGTGAGACGGGCGGAGACCACAGACAAGGCATTCACAGTGGGGGCACCTCCCCTTTAGAATGCCCTCCCCCTTGAGGTTCGTCTGGCACCTACTCTATGGCCTTTTAGGTCCCAAGCCAGAACATATCTTTTTATCAGGCTTTTAACAAAGGGGTTGACTTATGGTCTGCTTCTAGCCCATGTTGTGTTTTTATGGATATTTTTAGGCTGATCAGTGTGAGCTTTATGCTATTTGGATGCCCTGGTTTGTTGTGTTTTCAAATTGACAATTTTATGATTCTGTGGTATTGTTTTTACTGTTGTTGTCAACAACAACAACATGTTTGTAATATGTAGTTGGTAGAACTACTTCCCCTTTAGTCTCATATTGCTTGGTGGACTTCTGCTACTCTCGTCATTTCATCCCCCTCCCCCTTTCAAACGTTTTTCCCACCAGAAAAGGTGCACCTAATTGAACAATAATAAAAAATAGCGACTCTGAGCCAGCTTCACTTTTAATTAAGCAACAACTGTGTAAACAGTCACAACAGCATCTCTGTTCCAAGCAAGAGTACCAAGACACTTGTGGCACCACGCATGACCTTTTGGCTTCTGACTCTTCAGGTCAGATTCTCCGCATACCCTTCTGAGCTGGCCAGGCTCACATGGAACTCTTATTTAGGTAGAATTCTAGCAACTCTGCTGGCAACAGCTTCTTTGATTTTTATCGGACTCTTTCTTCACTCTGTTGGGGAAAATGGTTTCCACAGATGCTACAGGCATGGTCATGTGGAACCTTTAGTGAATCTGTGGTGCTGTGTTCCATTTGTGATAAGGTTCCATCTATGGTGTTAGATCTGTAATAGTTATTTCACACACATGCAATGGATTGCTCGATATCAAGTGACAGCGAACAGTGCATCTGTGAGCCAGCCAGCCAACCTTTTGATATCCCCCAATCATTCAAATGACCTTCCTGGCTATACAGTTGAAAAAAACACAATGACCTGTGGCCTACCATGATGTTTTGGATAATGGAAGGGCAGCCTATTGTTGGAAGAAGGAAGGCCATTTCCACCAATTCCCCCACCACCACCACCACTGTATCCCCCCACCACCACCACTTTGTCCCTATGCTATTCTTGAGGATACACAGACCTCCCTGGAACAAAATTTCAAAGGGGTTAGTGGGTTGAAGCAAGAAAGTCCCATTACACAAGCAGAGCTTATAGGATGCAAGCCAATGTCTGCCTACAGCATGGAATTTTAAACTAAAGTTCCTGTCAAAGCTGTCTTAGATCTCAAGATTGTATAAATATATAATTACGATGTACATAAAAACTTTTAAATTGTGGGGCTGTGCAAGGTACTCTAGACACCATTAATTTGGCCATACGTGTCTACCATGTAAAGCTTTCATAAAAAACATTGTTCTGATAATAGAGAAGAGGCTAGTGCTGTCTGCATTTTTTGACGAAGCACAGTCAGAATTTATTCTTCTGTTTTCAAGTCAGCAAATTCTCAGAATATCAAGGTTTTCATGTACTTGTCCCTGGAGCACTTAGATATGCATTGCCACTGGAAGTGTGACTGTTTCAGAATTGCTATAGCGTTCCTAAGAGACTCACTCAATGTTTAAAGGACACTTAAAACAGAAAGATATATGGCATAATTTACATTGGGTTGCTTAAGCCAACTGTACAGCAAAATACCAAATACCAAACATTCATTCCCTGAACGTCTGGCAAAACATGAGGGCCTTTAAAGATTTTACCATTGTGACATTTCCATTACATTTGAAGAGACATTAGAGAATGTGTTCTGATAAATGGAATTTCATTCCATATTGATCGGTAAGTACGTGCAATCTTTAAAAAAAAAATCTGAAAGCAAAGAGGCATAATACTATTTTCAAAAATCAAATGTATTCTATCATCGAGTAGGTGTCACCCAGTAAAGATATACTGTCTTAATAAGTGGGCATAAAACTTTATTTTTGCATGGTAACTTTTACACAAACACACACAGACAGATACTCAAACCAGTATATATCTACAATTCATACCAACATAAAGGCAGATTCCCAGAGGTCAGGCTGGTGACAAAAGTTATAAAGGGAGAAGATTTAGAACCGTGTCTGCTCAGAAGTCAAAACTTTTTAATATCAGGAGCTAGTAAAGGATAGTAACTAAAAGTGAACTGTGAGCTAGAAGTTCAAATCTCACGTCAAGTACAAACCACTAGCACTAGAGAAGCCCCAGCCCCTCACAAAATATTTAGTCTCTCATGTTTTCTCATTTCTCTTTCAAATTCTTCATAGGGAAGGCAGTTGCCAACATTTGTTCCTTCTAGAACGCACAAGATGAGCCTATCTACAATGGAGCAGGAATGATTCTCAAAGACTTGGGGGAAGTGGAGTCACCGGAGACAGGAAACAAAGGGGATCCCCAAATATGTCTTCAAAATACAGGTTGTCAAAGATCTCTAAGAAAAATACAGTCAGTGGCAGTGTCTGCTTTGCCTTCAGAAGGTCACGAGTTTAATCCTTACCATCTGTAGTTAGAGGGATCTCAGATAGAAGGTGCTGCCAGGCAGAGTATATAGTATAATGCTAGTTGGATCAATGGCCTACTTCAGCATAAAGCAGCTAAATAATCAAGTAAGCAGAAAGGGCCGCAGCCCAACAAATGCTTTGCATGGTCTCAGATTCAATCTCTACCATCTCTATGTAAATGATGCCACTCACACTGTTTGGGAAACAAACACTTCTCCCTGTCTAAGAGCAAGACCCAGGTCCAATAGCAACAATACTGGACCCAGATCTTGCTCTTTGACTGTAAATGAACCCAGCTACCCACCTGAAATGATTCTCTCTGTCTGACAACCACACCATAAACATCACTGCAGGATCCTGCAAGATGGTGCAATGTTTCTCTGTGTGCAGACGGGCACGCTGTACCCTTGCAGTGAACAGATCTTCCCTCCACAAACACCTGTACAAACTACTCTGGCCCTTATTGGAATTCAGCAGGTCCCTGAACAACCAGCAGTCAGAGAGGATACTTCCTGCTCTCTGGGAGACCAAGTTGACAGTCTAGAATTACGAGACAGGTAATCCCCTTAATGAACAACTTTATCACAGATTTGTTGACATATGCTACAGCTGCTACTTCCCATTAGAAAGGTACATTGTGAACAAGCTGTTGTTGACCTCGCAGGTGCCACAGACCTGGCATCAAAGGACAAGGAGTTCAGTAATGCCACGCTTCCTCCAGATTCAAAGTTCACCTGGCAAAAAAGTCTCTTGGATTCTTCAGAGCTAGATCGGAAGTCTCTTCCATCGTTTCCCCTCTGCAATATCTAATGATCATGGTTTTCTCAGCAACCAAAGAACAGCACTCCAGTGACTACAAACAAACCATCGTACTCTTCCATAGGGACCCAGATCACCTCTGCAAAAGACCAGAAATAGAATGTGTGGATAGCCCTAGAAGGAAGCTCTACAGATGGTAAATCAGCACAAGATTGACAGCCCAATGGCCTTTCTAAGAAGAGTTCCAGGTCTCAGAGAAAGTATAGAGCCAGAGAGAGAGATTTTCCTGGTATATGAGCTCCGAGTTGCAGATACAGATCTCTATTGGTACAACATTCCATACTTCCAGACCTGCCAGTTCTACTGCTCTCATTTCCTGTCGGCACTGAGATATGTGGCGAACTCAACTGTTTTCGCAGCAGCTAGATAGCTCAGCTCTATAACTTGCTAATAGCGTAAATCAAGCACATTAAGTGCTGTATTTTCTATCGAATACTTTCTTTTGACTCATCCCAACTACCACAACAAACTGGGGGGAAATCAAAGGAAGCACCCCGCCAATCAGCAAGGAATCTCAAAGCATCCTGGTTCAGGGAAGTACATAGACAAGCAAAACACAACACTGACAGAACGGTCAGATACATGCAGAAAGCCAGTTGTTTCAACACCATTTATTATTTTCATCAAACATAAGAACTGTTCCCAACTTTCACCTCCTGAGGAACACCTGTGATATTATGAACTCCCTGTAATTTCACAAAGAATACATGAAGTGTACCTAAAGGACAGGAAAATAAGGCAAAAAGGTCCAGCTGAAAATCAAGTTTCTGAAAAGGAGGGTAATGACTTCCCCATGGTTTAAGATTGTAGTTTCTCCATTTGGGAGGAAGGGAAATCGAGAGTGCTTTGGCCACCTCTATAATTATGGCTGTCTTTCGATGCACACTAGAGCACAGCATCCGCATCCACAAGTTCACCTAAGCGTGGGAACATAAATCTGAAGCCTGCTTTTGCACTAATCCCCATCTTCTAAATTTACTGCTGACCTAAGACCTCGGGTACCTTAATCTTGCAGGTGGTCCACCTCTTCAGCTAAAGAATGCCTGGTATTTTAGGCTTGGCATTGTTTTGCTTAAGAGGATCAATGTGTTTTTTCTCTGTAGGCATGCTTTAAAAAAAAAACACACAGTCACAAATGTTCTGGGCATGCATCTTACTCTCATGCAACCAGTTTTCAAGAGCATATTTTCAAAAACGTGGGTCTTCTGGACCTCCTGCACAATGTGAGACCCACTATGGCAAATCCAACCCACCAGCCATGCACTGTGACCTGACAGGAGCATCACAGCCCCCCCCCCCCATCTTTGACCAGGCCAGACAGGAAGCAAAACTAACAGAATTATTGAGCTTCTGGTGGCCTGATTCATCTTAATGGGTCACAAGGTGTACAAGATCACAACACCGCAGGTATAATTTGACGGTGCACCAGAAAGCTTTCTACCGCATTGTGGCTCAAACATAAAACAAAACACAAATGGGGCGTGCAATTCCTTGAGAGGAGGTGCTTGCGCCCACACCAATGCACCTGTCTACCATCAGAGAGAGTTGGTTTTGAGGTTTGCGGAAGAGTTTGGATGCTAAACACGGAAAAAGACTAACAATAGAAGCACTAGAGTAAAACACATTCCTTGGTTTCCAGTTTGGGAAATCTATCAATCTCTCCTTGATATGCCTGCTAGGCAGGGCCAACCCCATTCCCAGCAGCAAAAAACCCCACAAGTGACATGATAAGGTGGGTGGAACGGGCTGTGATTGGTGGTTTAAGCAAGTAACGCAAGGGCACTACCATGCACTACTGATGCCGTGGTTACCAGCTCCTTGCCAGTCTGTAGTGTCTGCTGACCAACAACGTTAACACGGATTCTATCCATCAGTTTCCAATTCTCTCCTCTCTTTCCCTCAGTCCATATTCAGCCTCTCCCTAATTTCCTGCCCTTAGGTCTTCCTTCTCTCTCATCTCCTCCTACCTCCTTATCCCATCTTACCATCATTCATCACCTAGTTTCCCATCTGGTTCAAAGCTTCCCTCTCTATCTCTCAATCTCCCAACCCTTCTTTCTTATCATTCAATCCAGGCCCTCAGACTGAGGTATGTGGGTTGATGGCATCCAGACAGAATTCAGCACTGGGTGATGTAGGCGAATGCTCCACTGAACACCAGGCTTACATTTCAGTCATGTTTCAAAAGAGCAGCCCCGTTCATCTGCTGTAGCAAAGGAAAACAGAAAGCAAGTAGCACCCTTTAGACTAATCAAGTTTATTCCAGTATAAACTTTCATGAACCAAGCCTCACCAATTCAGATGCAGACAAAATGAAAAATTTAGACATTTATAACCAAAATCAAAGAGAGAAGGGAAAAAAGGGGGAGGGTATAATGCTACAAAAGTTGTACAGTTGGTAAGCTGAAAACCTTCCGCACAAAGGAAATTTTTTATAAATTTTGGGGCGCATTGGGGAAACAGAACCTCCTAGGAATATTTTCTCTTAGAATGAGTGGAACGCTCTTTAGGAAAAGGTTTTATTCACTTAGTAGGTGTTACCTGAATAATTTTTACAGAAGACAATGTACTATAGCATTTGGCAATGATAATTCCTGTGTACACAATAGACACACACAACATATTTTCAAGGATATGTTTATTATTTGAATGAAAATAATTGGAGTTCAGTGTTTTTAATCAAGTTAAACTTTATAACTTGATATCGAAATATATCGGTAGTCCTGCTGTGACTGCATGTGACAGTATCTGTCCAAATAATATCATTCCTTTTATTTACTACTTTCTTTTTCTAATTTCAATATTTATTTCTGTCTCTGAGATGGCAATAACTAAGATACATGTGCTAAGATAAAATATAGTTATCTTACACATGTGCTAAAATAACCGTAGTTAGACACAAATCAGCCATGGGAAATAGATTTGTATTGAAAAGCAGGGATTACCTTATTTGAAACAAAAAATAAATAATTACTGTACCGTAACTGCGGTTGGAACAGAACTAAGGATGATAATCTTTGACCAGATTTGAGAGCATCCAGATATCTGCTAATTGTTCATTTTCAACCTATGGTTTAGAAGGTTCAGCTTTCAGCACATAAATCCAAGTGTGGTGTAGTGTTAGACTAGGATCACGGAGACCTGGGTTCGAATCCTCATTTTGCCATGGTAGCTCGTTGGGTTACCTTAGGCCAGTCACACTCTCGGCTTAACCTACCTCACAAGGTTGTTGTGGGGTGAAATAGAGGAAAGGAGAAAGATGAAAGCTGTTTTGTGTCCCTATTGGGAAGGAAAGTGGGATATAAATGAAGTCAGCTAAATAAATAAAATAACTCACTGATTTGTTAGTTGGATGCAATTATACGAGTGAGGGGAACAGGGCAGGGAGACATTCTGCACGTCCTCTTCTCTCAGCAGCCTGCCTATTAGATGAGAAACAATCCCAACTAGGCACAAAGGATTCAGGGTCCAGGAACTGACGGTAAATAAAGTTAACTGGAGGAGACCTTTAGGGCCACCTTGGTGATAATAACTAGAGTGGATAGCTGGGTTCAGTGTTACATTTTAGTTTGCTTTGTCATAAAGAACTATTAGGGTCTATAGCCTGGGAGGCTGCATTTCCTGAAGACAATGTAATGTAATGGTCGGGAGGGGCAGTGGCTCAGTGGAAAAGCCTTTGCTTTGCATGCTGAAGGACCCAGGTTCAATCCCTGGAATCTCCATTTGAAAGGATCAGGGGATGTGAAATACCTCCACCTTAGACCTTGGAAAGCAGCTGCCAGTCTAAGTAGACAATACTGGCCTTGACAGACTCAGAGAATCAGACCAAAAGGAAGGTTTAACTTACGTGCTTTCTCTCAGCCTAAGCTACTTTCATAGCTTGGTGGTGGAGGGTGCCCTCAAGTCATAGCTGACTTATGGTGACCCCTGGTGGGGGTTCATGGCAAGAGACTAACAGAGGTGGGTAGCCATTGCCTGCCTCTCCCACCCTGGTCTTTGTTAGAGGTCTCCCATCCAATTACTAACCAAGGCTGACTCTGCTTAGCTTCTGAGATCTGATGAGATCAGGATCACCTGGGCTATCCAGGTCAGGGTCCTTCATAGGGTTACCTTGAGGATAATAACATAGTAATAAAAGTGTGCTTATCTACCTCTTTTCTAGACAGATTAATGCCCGCTCAAAGCAGTGAACAAACTCAGTGTTCTTATTTTCCCCAAAATACAGCTGGGGAGCTGGTGCGGAGAAGAGTAGCTTACCTAAGACCACCTGCTGAGCTCATAGCAGTAGCATAAGTCAAACCAGCTGATTCACAGCCCAACCATTTAACCACTAGAGACAGAACAAATCCATGCTGAAGTCCTTACAGAAAATATGTGATAAAAGTGTAATAGATGAATAGACATAATATATTAAGAAACATCAATGCATACTGCACTCACTAGTATCTCCTTTGCCAGGAATTGGGGCTACTCTCTTGCATTCACAACAGATTTGGAGGTTAGGTACTGGTTCAAATTAAGCCCCATTTTGATCTAGGGGGAAGATAATCTTTTCCTTAGTGCATAAGGCAGGAAAATCAGAAGGCCATGCCTCCATCTCTATAAACACAGCATCAATGGAGAATCTCTCACACACTCTATGGTTAACTCTCCCACATTTGGGGCCTTATGGATCATTACCAGGGCTTTTTTTCAGCTGGAACGCGGTGGAACGGAGTTCCGGAACCTCTTGAAAATGGTCACATGGCTGGTGGCCCCGCCCCCTGATCTCCAGACAGAGGGGAGTTTAGATTGTCCTCTGTGCTGCTCGGCGGCACGGAGGGCAATCGAAACTCCCCTCTGTCTGGAGATCAGGGGGCGGGGCCACCAGCCATGTGACCATTTTCTCCAAGGGCTGAGTTCCACCACCTCTTTTCCTAGAAAAAAAAGCCCGGGTTCTTAGTAGTGTATCTGAAGTATCTTCAAACCTGTAGGTACAGTAGGGGAGATGCCCCTTCACCCCGGTTCACATCTTGAGTTTCATTTAAAACCTATTCCTGCTCATAACTTCATCAAAGCCAAATGAATCTCCTGATTTTGTCTCTTTAAAATGCCCCTGGGAAGCGCAGGTGAACTGCTAGCAACAAAGCTGGTATGAGTCCCTAGTCCACCTATCTATTTTTGTCTTTTATCTTCCAGGACATTTAAGAAACTGGTGTAGAAGACTAACCTTTGCTGTCTTTTGACCCGTGACCTTAATTAACAAATGATATGGCTTAGCTTTGCCTTTGGAGTATGCAAGTCATGTCTCCACCCCTAGCAACTATTTTGATTTTCTTCCCCCTTCCCTGATTTGGGAACAGTGTACCAAAGCAGTTTTGCTGCATCAGAGACTTATCCCATGCATGTATAAATCTGGCCAAGTGAGTGCTGTACTAATTGGGACCCTGACAGCTTAAATCAGGCTTCAGTAGAACTTGATTTTTGATTACTTACAGGCAGGGGTCATTTCATAGAAAAAGAGCTGGAGGAACTCATTAGCATAGCTGATTTGCTATGCCACACCTCTTGCCATCACCGGAAGTGTGTCATTTGTATAACTGATTTGCATATGCCACCCCCCCCCCGACATCACCTATTCTGGCTGTTCTGGACCCAATCCTGGCCATTCAGGGCCAAAATTGGGCCCAAAATGGCAAAAAGGAGCTGAAAATGGCTGAAAAGGGAACCCCAAATGGTCAGGATTGGGCCACTGCTGAGTGGGAGAGTGATCCACCACCAGTCAGAGGCCTGATCCAGGCTATTTCCGCCCCAATCCAGGCCGAAACAGGCCCAAAATGGCCGAGAGTCAGGTGGGCGGGGCCACCTGACATGTGACCTCTTTGGGGAACTGCCGGACCTGCGTTCCTGTGCGTTCCCCCTCGAAATGAGCCCTGCTTACAGAGAAGCTTGGCAGTGCAAAGGGCAATCTAAACTCCCCTCTATCTGGAGTTCAGGGGGCGGGGTCACCAGCCATGTGACCATTTTTTCCGAGGGCAACCCACTGAGTTCCACCACCTCTTTTCCCAGAAAAAAAGCCCTGTCCATTACTGATCTTGAAAGCCAGTGTGATCTAGTGGTTAAAGTGCTGGAATAGGATCTTGGAAAACAGAACCAAGAGGGAAGAAAACCACAAACAAGTCAGGAACCAGAAAGGTTGAGTGACCTCAATATGTAGGCTTCTCCACAAGACCAGTTAAAATTCACATCTGTGAACAGGGGAGCTGCATTTGCACTAAGAAACCTACAGCCCCTTTGGTTCAACACTTCGTCATGCTGACAGGGGTTTCTGGACTGCAGAACAGATCCTGTTTCTTCCAAACCAGCTGATCAAAAAACTCAGGCAGAGAGAGACTTTCTGGATATTCACTTTAAACACATTACAATCTCATGGACTTAATGAGGAAATTGACGGGCTTTTTTAGTAACTTGTTCAGGACTTTTTTGTGTGCTTCATCGGGTTCAGTGCTTTGACCGTCGGGTTGACATGCCCCCTGTTCTTTTTTATGTGCAAACAACTGAGTGACTGTGTAACTGGGACTCTAGTTTTAAATCTGTCGCAAGGCTTGTATCACTTTTACACTGTGTAATAAATAATCATTCTGTTTTTTTCTTGGTCACTCAACCTTTCTGGTAGCATCTTGGAGAACCAGGGTCAAATCCCCGCTCAGCCATGCAAGTTTGCTGGGTAACCTTGAGCTCATTACACATACTTCCCAGGGTTGCTGTGCAGATAAGTGGGAGAGAAGAGAACTTTGAAGTAAATAAATTAATAAAAATGATCAGTCAGATCCCTAGCATAAAGCAACATTAATTTCCTAACAGTTATTTTCCAATTCTCTCTTTACTAGGCTTACAAACAACTTCAAGAGTACAGAAATTATTTCTAGGACTCAATCTTGCTATGTTTAAGGATGAGTAGCATTTCCAGATTCCAATTTATTTGTTAAAAGGAAGGACATAAGATGAGGCTCGGCAACTGTAAGCAAATGAGCTAACTCTGACTTCTGAAGGGGGGTTGCTTCACCCCTCAGTAGGCAGGAGTGGGGAGGAAAAATTGGTTCCTATGGAGATATGATTTGTTGGCCGACCACTTTAAGAGGTGGGAGGTTAAGACACTGGCCCATCACCGCTTGCTTGAGAAACTAGCTGCCCAGCAGGGGTTAAGAGTCTCCCAATTCAGACAAATGCAAGGACAGAAGATTTCACAGCAAGGATGAACCACAATTGGCATATAACGGCTTACGCAGTAGGGGTGCGTCTTTTCAAGGGAACATATTGACAGTGCTTAAATAACAGATCTGAGACTGAAAGCAAAAAAGTAATCAGAAAGCTGATGTTTCATCTCAGCTGCTACAACGGCCAACACTCTGGTAAGGCCAGGAAATCAATCAACCTACAGTTTGAGAGGGATGAGTGGAGGAAGAGAATCGTCCCAGCCTAAACTTGCTTTTCCATCAGTTTGAAATTGAAGGCCAGCCAGTACTATTTATTAGCTAAATCAAATTTATTCAGAGCTGTATTAGTTAGTGGCTGTTGTGTTTTATTTTATTCTTGATGTTATGTGTTTAGATTTAGGAAATGGAGTAGGAGGGTATTAGCAATGCTCAGTTAAGGAGGATCAGAAGGAAATATGGTTCTGGAAGAGGAATAGGCTGGATAAAGAGAAGGACACCCCGACAGGTTGCGCCTGTGCCTCATTTGGGTCCCAAATGTCAGATCTGCAAGAGGGAGATGTAGGGTTAGGGTGAATAGCCCTGCTGTGACTTTATTCTACTACCCCCCACACCCAATTTTGACCTCTTGATTAAAACAAATCCAAGTAAAGCCATTCACTCACATTGTTTTCCTAAAGGTGGGTGAAGAGCAAATACATCATTGTTCTGGTCGTGCTTTTAAGGGCCAAACAAAAACAGTATGAATTATAGCTTTAGCGTTCTACTCTGTAAATTCTAATTCGTGTTTAGCTTTCTGGCAAGGGACTAAAGTCTTGTATAAGCCTTTGAAGAGAGTTATCCAGCAGTTCAAGTGTAGCAATGTTTACCTAAAACTTCTGAAAGAATGGAAGTTTGGTGAGGAATACATAAATACCGTGGTTCAGGCAACCCAATTGGGGAAGGGCTGAGGCACAGCTGGAAAGCATCTGATCGGCACACAGAAAGTAACAGGTTCAATCATCACCATCTCTGATTTAAAGTTGGCCAGATAGTAAACAATGTGAAATACTCTGAGACCCCAGAGAGAGCCACTGCCAGTCAGAGAAAGTGATACTGACCTTGATAGACCAGTGGTCTGACTCAATATCAGGTAGATTCATTTGTTCATAACCTGAATAAGGAAACCGTGACAGTTCAACAAACACCCCCCCCCCCCACCAAATAACTGCCTCTCAAACACAACAAGGCCAAGAGGGCTCGGTCTATTGGGCTTCCCAAGATGTCCTCTCACAAGAATTTGGACACCATTTTTGGTTGAAAGAAAAAATGGCTCCCAAACTCTCAAAAGAGGGAAGAATCTTTATGAAAGTCTGAGAAACCCTGTAGGTCGAGCACAGCTTGTTGGCTGCTTTTAAAAGAGACCAGGGGAAGAAAGAATGGAAGAAGGATTAGGTCCTCCAGCTTTTGGGTCAGGGTGGAGTTGGTTGCGGGGGACAAAGGAGGACACAATGACAAAGGAGACAGGCAGGTAGGACAAAAGGTTGGTGCCGTCCCCAAATCCAGTGCCTGAGGCTACTGCTTCAGTTGGCCTCCTTGTAGAGCCAGCCCTAAGACTAAGGCCAAGTTGAGAGACTGCATCTCAAAAAAGTGGGAGGATGATCATCAATAGTGATCTCAAACTGCCTATCCAAATCACCATGGGATGCAGTAGAGATCTTAGTTCACTGTTTGATGGCTGGGGTCAAACGTCTGAAAACAAACAAATCGAAACTGAACCCAGACAAGAGGGAAGTGATGCTGGCTGGGAAGGCAGAGATCTTGAAGGACATTGTGCTTCCCACTTTCGATGGAGTTCATCTGACCCTTGCAGACTCAGTCAAGAGCCTTGGGCTTATACTGGATCCAGCACTACTGCTAGAAAAGCAAATTAAGGCAGCTGCAAAAAATGCTTTCCACAAACTCAGCCTAGCCTGGAAGATGGCCCCCTACCCCAATAAGGCTGATCTGGCCATCTGGATCCATGCCATGGTAACATTGAGACTTGACTACTGCAATGCACTGTACATTGGTATCCCCTCTAAATTAACCTCAGAGATTCCAGTTGGTACAGAACATTACAGCTCGGCTATTATCGGGAGCTGCTAGAACCATGAATATTAGCCTCATTTTACAGTCCCGCCATTGGTATCCTGCCCTGACCTTGATAGCCCACGTGAGCTTGATCTTGTCAGATCTCAGAATTTAAGCAGGGTCACCCTTGGTTAGTAATTGGATGGGAGACCTCCAATGAAGACCAGGATTGCAGAGGCAGGCAATGGCAAACCACCTTCTGTTAGTTTCTTGCCATGAAAACCCCACCTGGGATTGTCATAAGTCAGCTGTGACTTGAGGGCACTCTCCACCACCACCACCACCACCACCACCACCACCATCGGCTTCCTATCAGTTACCAGGCCCAATTCAAGGTATTGGCTATCATCTACAAAGCTCTCCACCGTCTTGGTCCATCGTATCTACAGGACTACTCTCTCTTCCTATATTCCACCATCTAAACAGGGCCTTCTGCAGGTGCCACCCTTCACATGAGTAAAATCAACAGCTGCCCATACACGGGACCCCACTATATGGAACTGTCTACTTGAGGTTAGGAAAGCTCCCACTCTCCTGGTCTTCCGTAAACGATGCAAAACCAAATTGTTCAAGAGGGTTTTTTACTCAGATGGGAGGGCTGTACTGTAAAGAAGTGGTCTCAAGAGATCCATCAGTAAAGGGATAAGAAGGGACCACAGAATTCACTACTATTACTGTAAACGGTGAGGGACCGTAGACTTCACTACTATTGCTTTAAGTATGATCCTACTGGATAGTCCTCATGTTGTTTAATATATCAGACATGGAATCTGCCTATGATCTGTTTCAACATTGTTAAATCTTTAAACTTTTCTTTTTCCTTCTAAATCTTGCAAATTGCATGCATATACCCATAACATGTATAGTGAAATGTCTTGATACTGATTGTACTGACTCACACAATATAATCTGCCTTGAGTCTCAGTGAGAAAGTTAGGACTATAAATGATGTAAATAATAAATAATAATGATACTGGTATGTTCTAACCTGGTATGGTACTGGTATGAACACATGACCACATGATACTGGTATGAACACATGACCACTGTCTTTGAACCAGACCGTTTGTCTATCAAGGTCAGTCTTGTCTACTCTGACTGTTAGCAACTCTCCAGGGTCTCGGGTGGAGGTCTTTTATATCAACTACTACCTGATCTTTTTAACTGGAGATCCCAGGAACTGAAACTGGGACCTTCTGCATCAAAGCTGATGCTCTACCACTAAGCCATGACTGCCCTGCAAAGCGAATCTAATCATGAAACTGCCTTCATCTATCAAGGTCAGCGCCGTCTGCTCTGATAGACAGTGGCTCTCCAGGGTCTTTCACATCACCTATTATCTGATCCTTTTAAGTGGAGATATTAGAGGACTGAATCTGGGAGTTTCTGCATGCAAAGCAGATTCTGTACCACCAAACCATGGGCCCTCTTTGAGCCACAGCGGGCCTTCAGAAATTAGGTTAGCATGGCACATGCTTCCACCAATTCATAGTTACTAGAGCAGAGACTTCTGCACAGAATTTACCCTCTTGCTGCTAATTTGCAAGCAATGACATCATCACCAATAAGGACACAGAAGAATTCCCCAACACAGCCTGCATTACAGCTGATAGGCGGGGTGGGGGTGGGGGGAATCTCAGAAGCATCACTAGTAAGCACGGCCCCATCCCGGGGCCAAAGGCAGGATGAGAGACCAGGAGGCAATATTATCCGGACTATCATGCAGTTGCTTATCATCCTGGGAGCTAGTCATGAAAATGAATTTCATACACAAACACACAACCTTTTGGGAAGGGCTGGATTAAAGAGCACCACCAGGACTTGGTGACGGCCTCAAGCACAGATGGCTTTAAAAGACCGGAGAAATTCATGGAGTATAGGGTCCATCAGCAGTTACTAGCTACAGAGATCAAAGGGAACCTCTACATTCCAAGGCAGCAAACCTCTGAGTGGTAGGAGGTAACGCTGGGGGAAGGCCTTGGCCTCTCTGACCCATTTGTTGGCCTTTCAGGGCAACTGGGTTGTCCAGCGTGAGAGGCAGGGTGTGGGGTTGGATGGAACACAGATCTTATCTAGCAGGGTTCTTTTTACGTTCTAAGTCCAAAAAAAGATCCTGTGCTCCAAGCATCAAAAGTCTGAAAAACCAAAAGGTAGGACCTCTCTGTTGCTTGCTGCACTGCAATATCAGTCTTCCCCACAAGGAAAGGAGCGAGCCCTGAAACAAGACTAGAGTACAGGGAACCGTGTATCTGCTTCCCCAGACGGCTCAGGAATTGCAGAAAACCCATCATATCTGTATGCACATCAAAAGCAGCATATATTGTCCAAGATGTAGATTTACAGCCACAGCGTAATTAATTGGGCCATGGAAGAGAGCGCTCGAGAAGGCACGTATCACAAATAGCTTTTGTTGCCGGCACCTCTGGCAAAGCACAAAGGGAATGAGATGTGATCACTCTGCCAACGTTAGTTTATAGGAAGCAAAAAAAATGGGTCAAGCAGCTACTGGGGTGGATTCACGTGGCTCAGAGCAATTTTGTATCTGCAAGGGCATGCTTGAGTGTCAGATGAAGGCCTGGGTAAGCCTTTGCAGGAAGACCACGCCGCACTGTTCCCTCTTGCAATTAGTTTCCTGGTCCTGTACTGGGGTGGGGGGTGGGGGGTGTAACTAAGTGGGTCTGGCGGGCAAGCTTACATTGTCCAGAAAGGCTGCAAAACAAGATAAGCATCCAATAGTAATCTCTAGAAAGCCCAATTGCCAGATCAGAAGAGAAACATACATTTGATCTGATTAGGAAAAAGATAGCCACGGATCTGGAAATACCCCTGGCAAGGATACTGCAATTTGCTCTTTGGCTGATGGCATCTGTTGGCAAGCCGATGTGGCCAGAGCCAAACCAGAGCGCCAAAGAATGCTGACTCCAGAGACAAAGGGACGTGACAAAGGGCAGTAAAAGGGCAAATCTGAACTCTGACCTGGCTTGAGACAACAATAGTCATACTTCTACCCTAGTCCTACCCTAGCAGAAAAAACATATGGTTGTTTCTGGACTGTACAACTTGAGGCCGGAAATGGGACAAATCTAATCTTGTAATGCTCGTCCATACAAAGAAAACTTGCCTGCTCGTGGAAAACAAGCAGACCTGGGAAGAGGCTACTCTAAACCTCTTTTTCTTAATATGCTAAACTTTCCATGCGTATGGAGTTGTTTTGTACAGGAAATTCTTCAGACATATAATTCTACTTGCTGTTTGCAGCAGTACATTCCCGAAAGCTTGATAACAAATGCGGCACGGTGCTTTGGTCTGAGCGTTTGACTCTGTCATAGAACCTCACTGGAGAGCTTGGGACATTTGCCATCTCTTAGTCTAACTACCACAGACTAACACGGCTAACTTCTCTGCATCCACTTCACAGGGTGGTTCTGACAAGGACAAAGAGGAGGACAAGGGAATGACATAAGTTGCTTTGGGCTTACACTGAGGAGAAAAGCAGAGAATAAATACATATCTATATTAATGGCAGTCTGTGGTTTTTTCCTGGGAAAGGTTTTTCTTTTTCTTTCCTTTTTCCCTTTTTTTTTTTTTGGTGTCTTAGATTTACAAGATGGCTGTTTTCTGCTTCCACGGGCTAATCTTTTTCTCTTTCAAGGTGGGAGGGCAGAAATGAAATACCTGACAAATGTCGCTGGACAACACAGGAGTTTAATGAGACAGAACCATAGTCACACATCCCTCCGCTCAGTATTACTAGTAACCGACAATAACTAGATTCACACGGAGATGAAAAGAGTAAGAGTCCAGTAGCACCTATAAGACTAACAAAATCTGGGAGATCTCCAGGCCCCACTTGGAGGTTAGTAACCCTAAAATGGGGCCAAGATAAACCCCCCAGGGTTTCAAGATGGTCCAAACTACGGTATTCTCCATTACTATGTATGGGTGTGGAAGTTGGACACTGAAGAAATCTGACAGCAAGAAAATTGACTAATCTGAAATGTGGTGCTGAAGGAGAGTTTTATGGTTACCATGGATGGACAAAAAGACAAATAAGTGGGTTCTAGATCACATCAAGCATGAATTCTCTCTGGAAGCTAAAATGACGAAACTAAGGCTACCGTACTTTGGTCGCATCGTGAGAAGATCAGAATCTCTGGAAAAGTGAATAATGCTAGGAAAAGTGGAAGGCAGTAGGAAAAGAGAAAGACCCAAAGCGAGATGTCAGGATTCAAAAAAACAAGCCAGGTCCTCCAGTTTGCCAGATCTGAGCAAGTCTGTTAATGGTAGGACATTTTGGAGGTCCTGCATTCATAGGGTCGCCATAGGTCAGAGGCGACTTGATGGCACATAGCACACACACACACAAACACACACAGGGCTTCTGAGATTCAACTCTGAAATCCATCACGATTTTGGAATTCCACCCTCCCCCACAGAAGGCCCAGTGCAGGTTTTGCATTTCAGGGAAGGGTTAATAATGTCGCTGCCTGTTGCCTTTCCAGTTTGTTAGAATTCCACCAGCTTCTAATGTGTTGCCGTCCACTGGCCTGGACCAAGTACAGCTTTGTTTATTGCACTTGGCAAGACTCTTCCCCCCATCCCCACTTTCAATCAGGTCAGCTTTCTTCCTGTGAGCTCCAATGATTGGACACCATCAGCACAAATCCAATTATTTAGACAATGAGCCCCAGCCTGCAACAGGCCAAGCTGGCCTGGCTGACCTCCCGCCTAGGGTAGGGTGGCGGGGTCTGGGAACAATAACCCCCTTTGTTTCAGCCATCCTCATTGTTTGCACTTCTCTCACATCCATGCACTGGGGATAAAAGGGAGATGTTCAGAGGCTTGTTGATGAATGGGGCTTTGGTCAGGCCATAAGGATAACGGGGTTGACCTTGCACAAAAGAATTGCCTGTTCATGAAAGCCACAAAGTGATTAAATGATTAGAGATGCAAAGTGCAGGCTGCCCAGCAAAGGGAGATTACAGAATCTGTTTTTATAGTGTTTATAGCAACCAAGCACCTTGCCCCCTCCCCTTTCTTTAAGTGGTGATTTCAGGAAGGCATGGAATCCTACTTCCCAGCCAAAACAGGACTATTTTGCACTTCCTACCCTAAGGCAAGGCCACCCACTGACCTGCTTACCAGTCACCCTCCAAAGCCACCTGTACAAGTGAGATAGTGCAAGCTGTAACAGGTGGAGAGCAATGATACCGTCACAAGCTTTGGAGGAACAGCTTCAGAAAACTGTGCCTGGTTTTAACTTTAACTGCTCTGTTTCTCAAAGCACTGAGAGGAGAATCTGGCTACTTTGCCTCTTTTCCCACTGCCCCCTTCTCCCAGCCTCTCACTTTAAGCAAAATTAATGCACCTCCCCTTGCTCCATTGGGTGAGCTAATGCAAAAGGCACCAGTTGGGGAACAGGTGACCTCGCCTGCTGCCCTAGGGCATTTATAATGGTAGATACAGTCAGGAGCTTAAACTCTGGCAACTTTACAGATGACTCAGGCAATTAAACAAATTCCTTGCAGGGGAAGTCAATCCCTTACTCCTCAAGCCAAGCCCTAGCTAGGTGATATTGTAATTGGATCCAGTTTTATTGGAGAGTGAAAGTAGAAGCATTCAGTCATCAAAAAGAAAAGAAAGCTTTTTTCTTAATTTGTTTTAACCTCTGGAATCTTTACTTTGGCGGAAGGGCCAAACTGAACAAGAGTGGTCAAAACATCAGACTAGGATCTGGGAGTAAAAGGCAAAGGTGCAAGCAATCATTGGAGCCCCTGTGCAAGCACCGAGTCATTACTGACCCATGGGGGGACGTCGCACCACGACGTTTTCTTGGCAGACTTTTTGTTATGGGGTGGTTTGCCATTGCCTTCCCCAGTCATCTACACTTTACCTCCAGGAAACTGGGTACTCATTTTACTGACCTCGGAAGGATGGAAGGCTGAGTCAACCTTGAGCCGGCTACCTGAACCCGGCTTCTGCCAGGATCGAACTCAGGTCATGAGCAGAGCTTGGGCTGCAGTACTGCCGCTTACCACTCTGAGCCACAGGGCTCAGACCCAGGTTCAAATCCCCACTCTGCCTGGAAAGCTTGCTGGGTGACCTTGGGCCAGTCACACACACTCTCACTCAGCCTAACCTACCTCTCAGGGTTGTTGTGAGGAGTCAAGGACAGGAACATCTCCTTTGGGTCCCCACTAAGAAGGGAGGCAGGGTATAAATAAACAAATAAGCCAACTTATAGCACTAAAACACTATCTGCTGAGCTGAGCTGAGACATTAGAGACAGACACAAAGAGTACAGCTTTTTATCCATGGGAGGGTAAGGTTGAAATTAACAAAATTTCAAACACAAGCATTGTCTATGGTCTGAACTGCAGTGATTTTGCAAACTCATTGACAGCAGAACAGCAAGATTCAAGTAACTCTGGCCCCTTAAAGGCCAACAAGATTTTCAGGTATAAACTTTCGAGATTAAAATCTCCCTTCCCCAAAGATTCATTCAATACAGTCTTTGCGGTGCCACTAGACTATCTTGCTGTTCTTCTGCAGACCCACTTGACACTATCTTCATTGACACTAAGAAACCAGAAAGCAGCTTCCCACAGTGATGGGTAAAGGAAATCGGAAAAAAAATGCATGGGATTTTGAGGAACAATTCACCATTTTTGACATGCTGACCCTGCTGTCATTTTCCTAACTCCCATGTGCTCTTGGACTAGCATGAACAAACACAGTAAAGTCTCTGAAATGGCACAGAATGTTTGCACAGAACAGGAAAGAAAATTTCCATCTGGAACAGCCGTAAACTTTTGCGCCTTACCCACCAGACGCTAAACCCCAACATGATGAGACATGGTGGAAAGGAAGATGCTCATACAGTCAATTTGAAACACAGAAAACAGATCCTGCCCTTGAGCGGGATCAATTATACCCAAATCATCCATGATTAATGTTGATCTTATCTCTTTTTTAACACTTTCAGTGATGGAGCTCCTCCCACTCCCATGATTTTTATCTTCCGACCCTTCCTGAGGTTAGAAATATCTTCTTGATTATCTAGAGAAATTGGCCATGATCCACCTGATTCCCATTGGTTGCAGCAGTAGAAGAATCCCATTGAGACCTCAGATCACTTTTGATTTCCTTGGATGGTAAAGCCCGGATTTGCCAGTCAGAGTGGTGTATTTAGTGCTATATTGCCATCTCCTTCCTCACCACAAGTTTATTTCATTTTCATTTAGTCTGCCTTTCTCATTGGTACTCAAGGAAGATTACAAGTACAATAGAACTATTCAGTTCTATTGTAATCTATACTGATTACAGAATATAACATTTGAATCTAACAGTAAAGATTCCTAGAAAAACAGAGATATTCAGTCAATCAGCAACTGGGTTACTAAATATAACAATGTCCGAGACTAGTGGGCTAGGACTGAAGAACAGAAAGAAAAAAAAAACTTTAACACAGGTCACCTCCCAAACTCATCCACTGCATCTCAGCTCACAGCTTTACAAGAATGTCCTCTGTTCTGCACATTTTGTGAAATGACGGAAGACTGAAGGCCTTCCTGATAGGCTACCAACCACAGAGAATACACATCAGTGGGTAGTTGCCAATTTTACCTGTTTGCAGGACAGCAGCTTCAGAAGCTTTGATTTTAGTTCAGTGGCACCTTAAGTGACCAAAAAGATATCAGGTATCTGAAGAAGGGAGCTTTGATCCTCAAAAGCTTATAACTTGAAAATCTTGTTGGCCTCTTAAGGTGCAAATGGACTCAAATCCTGCTGTTCTACTGCAGGGCAACATGGCTACCTACCTGAAACTATCTTCGGAAGGCTTTGCTCAGATGAGCGAAGCAGTCACAGAGGAACATAGCAGGAGAAGCAATCCTACAGGTTCAATGCCATCAAGGATTTTATAGGTGATAGTCACAACCTTGAATTGAGTCCAGTATCTTACCAGTAACCAGTGGAGTGTTTGCAGATTCTGCTCAGCACCTGATAGTAACTGGGCCACAGCATTTTGTACTACCTGGAGCTTCCAAGTTGTCTTTAAGAGCAGACCCATCTAGAGTTGTTTTACAGCAGTCTAGCCTCCCTAGCATGGATGCCTGTGGCCGGTTCAGGAACTGTGCACTGATGCAGCAGATAAACTACAGACAAGAAGTGAGTATTGGAAGAAAGCTTGTTCCAGGTCTGTGCCCCTATCAGAATGCATACTAGAAGGGTGGCAATGGTGCCCATATTTTCTTCTGCAAACATCAGAGAATACATAATGGATCACGTTCACAGAGTGCCATTCCTCCAAGAAGCTCAAAGCAGTGTACATATCCTGGCAAAATAAAAAATAAACAACATCCTGCGAAGTAAAGGAATTTGAGAAAGAGTGGCTTGCCTAATGCTATCCAGGAAGCTCCCAGGCTGAATGGAGATGTGAACACAGAACTGCCTGATTCAAGTCCAGTACTACAGCCTGAATGAGTTCTGTATGTCCCAGATAGTTTTTTTTTGCCATGGAGCACACTTCCTCTTCAGCAAAAGTCGCCATTTGTTTGAAAACTATGAATCTTATCCAAATGGAAATTTTAATGGAAGAGGAAGAGCCCTGCATGGCAGGGACTATCTAGGGTGTTTGCAACTCGTTCCTAGGATCCACTTCTCTGTTTACTCCATCCTAGTGACTCTCCATCATAAGAGACTCCTGATACGAGCCTCTTTTGGCTTTCTCTTCCACACCCCTTCACAGGGGTCAGAAATGAAGGGAGGAACAGAGAATACCTGACGTTATAGACAAGTGGGAGCATTTTTATAAGCTTATTTTTGCAATTGCTCTTTGAACGCCTCAACTCCAGGATTATTATTCAGTGGTCAAAAAACAATGAACCAGAAATGTTACAGTGGACAATTCTGGTTCCCATGTCAAATGGGTTCCAAAAGAGGCAGAGAAAATTAGCAGAGGGGTGGGCTATAAATGAGAGAATTTATGCACACGCCTGGTAGTTATAGCATTCTTTGTGATGCTGAATTAGGGAGATGAAGTCAGGGAAATTCTTTTTTCTATCTAGGCCTTTAAATTAGGTCAAGGCAGTCTCGAAATTTCATTCAACGAGTCATCATATGATAATATGCAGTGATGGAATAAGCCAAGGATACGTTTCCCACTCATCAGAGAGCCACATGCACAGCATCTCTTTACCAAGGATTACTCTGTATCTGCTGTCGCAATAAAATCACAGGAAATACTTCTTTTGTCTTGCTAGCAAGCAGCGATTACAAAGAGAGAAACAGGGCTCATACTTTTGCTGGAAGAAGCAAAGCTATTGACATTTCACTGAACTGCAAGACAACACGTGTCTGTGTGGCAGGGACTATAGCCATGTACTTCTGTCCTTCCCCCTCCGGGATGTTGGGGTGTCAGTGTGATGTTGACCCCCCCGCCCCCCATACACAGAAATATCAGAAACAAGCAGGTCCAAATCCCTGCTGAGCCTTGAATTCTAATGGGTGACCTTAGGCTAGACACTCTCTCTCAACTCAACTTATCCCGTGCAGTATTGTGAGGATAAACACGCATGAAAGCCACACTGAATTCCTTAGATGAGGACCAGGATAGAAATGGGATAAATATAATATCAGGATTCTCCTTCATTTAGTTCATGTCTTCCCAACCAATCCCTTATCACGTCGCTGGCCATACACTACGAAGGATGGTTCTATCTCCCCAGCTTACTTGGCTGACCTTTCCATCCCTTCAATATCTCCCATCCTTCCCCTTGTTCTACATGTCCAACTTCTACCACTTGGTGTCTCCCCCTTTCTTCCCTCTGTTGACTGCCAATCTGTCCCCTCCGTACCTTGCTCATGATATAACTCTGGGCTAAGTTTCATTCATGGCAGTTGTTCATTCAAGCCACTGTACTTCAGATCTCTCCGCTATAGCAACCTCCATGTTCTCCCATGAACATTCTGCAGCATCAGTCTGGGCATATCTACACTACCTCCTTAAATAATGTTCCTGGACACCAGAATTTAGAAGAACCCCCATAATCAAGTCAAACCTTGCTACAGATGTAACTGCTTACAGTTTCAGGTAGGCAGCCATGTTGGTCTGCAGCAGAGCAGCAAGAGGTCAAGTTCAGTGGCAAAACCCAACAAGATTTTCAGGGTATAAGTTTTCGAGTGTCAAAGCTCCTTTTGTCACAAACTAGCCTTAGAGGTATTGTTGAAGGCTTTCACGGCCGGAGAACGATGGTTGTTGTGGGTTTCGCCAGCTGCTGGCGAAACATCAGGAACTACGATGCCAAGACCACGGCAATACAGCCCAGAAAACCCACAACAACCAAGCCTTAGAGGCTTAGCGCTTACAGCCAAGAAAAGAAAGAGTTCCAGCAGTAAAAGGAGGTCTATAGGCTGAGAAGATTTGCTAAGATACGGTTACGCAATACAGAACCCATTGCTAGAAGGACTTCTGGTAAGTGTCAAGAAATGAGCAATAGGTGCAGCAATTTGGGGGTAAACTTGTGAAAGTTCAGAAGTTCATCCCTGAGCGTATCTTTGCATGAATGCCTTGAAAACTGGGGGGGGGGGGAGGGGGCAGTATATGGAAAGAACCAGGTTTGATTCCCCACTCCTTCACTTGAAGCCGGCTGGGTGACCTTGGGTTAGTTACAGCTCTCTGGAGCTCTCTCAGCCCCACCCACCTCACAGGGTGTTTGTTGTGGGGATAATTATAATGATAACAACACCTGCACTTATATACCACTCTTCTAGACAGATTAGTGCCTCACTCTGAGTGGCTGTTAAGTTATCCTGAAGGGCAGTCTATAAATTGAACGTTATTATTGCAATTAGAGTAGAAGCTGCTAGTTGAAGTAACATTTTATAAGCAGCACGGTGTCCTGTAGGAAAGGGGCATGGATATGTGGTAGAGCATCTTGTTTGCATGCACAGGTCCCAGGTTCAATCTCTGGCATCTTCAGTTTTAAAAGGGCAGTGGATGGATGATGTGAAAAGACCTCTACCTGAGACCCTAGTGCCCATCAGAGCAGACAATACGGACTTAGACCAATGGTACAACTGACCGTAAGACAGCTTCATGCATTTAGGCAGCAGTAGGCGGGGGGGGGGGGGAGATGAATGAGGAATGGTGAGGAACGGCCACACCTTGCTTAAACCCCTTCTTCACATGTATACATGAAAACAAACTTCTTCAACAGATGCGGCCAAGGCGCATAAAAGAAAGCCAGCTAGAAGGAGGTGGTGGAGACCATTTTTTTACCTTTTCATTGAAAGCAGTGAAAACATTTTCCTTTCCATTTGGATCATCTGACTGATGGGAGCTCTGAGCACTCAAGAGTGCCAGCAAATTCAGAGAGAGAAATCATCCCAAAATGCACTGCTACGCTGTCCAATGTAGCAGTAAATGTAGGCATCCTTTAGAAGTCCAAGCATCCTCTCTAGGAAGTGATTTTTTTAAAAAAAATTGTAAATACTTAATGAAACATACACAAAGAAGTAGTGTCCACATTCTGTCCCAAGACAGGCTCCAACCACTGTGGTTCTCCACGAACCTAATCTATAATCCACTTAAAATACCCAACCGATTTGAAATTGTTTTAAATCAGACTCCAGTTCAATTTCAATCTCAATCTTGCCCTACTTTCTGCTTGAAGTAACTGTTTTATGTAGGCTAATCCCAGATAAATAACTGCTTTTCTTGTGTTAGCTCAGTCTTCATTACACATTGAGGGCTGCATTAAAAGAAGAATTTCTCAGCCCATCTGCAGCAAGATCAGGGCTTGCCAGCTTCTAGATCCACGAGGAAGCTGATACAGTGCAGAAAAGGAAAGGAAAAAAAACATTCAGTGGAGCGGCATGGAATAATTCCAAATTCACTTTTCATGGTCACCGAAAAGTTTATTACTTCCAGGCACAAGCAAATAGCATTTAAAAACAAAAACCGAGAGTTCCAAGCCAATAAACTAATAGTACATGATAATTTAAAAGAACAGTGCTGCTAGAAATCTATTTTTCTGTTATTTAATTTTCATTATATAAAGAAAGGAAAAACAAGAACACACGACAGTCTTTAAAACGTCTTTAGAAAGAAATGTGAAAAAACACCACTTTATTTTTTGCTCATCACACTACGTGGTCCTACTAACACCTGACACAGCATCAGTGATTTTTCTTGGATGGCATAATAAAGCTTAGGAAATCTGGCCTACTGATATGCTTTTGCCTCCTCCTTTTAATACCAAACAGGACACTAACTTTCGCCAATGATGGATTCTCCCGTTTGTTCTGCACAGACCACTTTTCACAGGCATTAACCTTCTTTGACCCTAAGGATTTCCCCCACTGTCACCCCTGGCTGACCTCTGCATTCTTTACGCACCTGAAGCCCCACTTTTAAAGACAACTGAGCAGCTCACCAGGGACACACAATTGACTGGGACAAAGAACTCAACTGACAGGTATCAAAAATGGATTACGGAGTCTTGTTGGTCTGTTGCAACCAAAGAAACAGAGTCCAGAGACACCTTAAAAACTAAAATTCATACCAAACTGGTGCAAACTCATACAAGTCATAATCTGTTTAGTTGGAAGCAGAAAATGGACATTCAAAAATGCCTGTCAATTCTATTATGGAAGAAGCAACTGCAATAGCCAAAATGGCTATTTCTAAATTTGGAGCCAAGCACCCCTAAGACTGAAGGTATAGCAATAAGTTATAATATGATAGCAAAATCAAAAAGAGTCCAGTAGCACCTTTAAGACTAACCAACTTTATTGTAGCATAAGCTTTTGAGAATCACAGTTCTCTTCGTCAGATGCATGGAGGGCAAGAAGAAACTGGTCAGATATAGAGGAGGAGAGGGGAGGGAGGAGTAGATGCAAACAAATCAAAACTCTTTTTGATTTTGCTACTACAGACTAACACGGCTAACTCCTCTGCATTTATAATATGATAAAGTCACTGAAACTAGGACCACAGAAGAAACTGTCTCACTGCAGAGTAAAGAGAAAGTCAATATAAGCTTACTGGCTACCTTTTGATTTCAGATCTGGTACTCAAAGAGTCTTTAACTGGTGGCTAAGCCATTTACCTAAGATCAATAACAACAACAACATTCAATTTATATACCACCCTGCAGGACAACTTAATGCCCACTCAGAGTGGTTTACAAAGTACGTCATTATTATCCCTACAACAACAAACACCCTGTGAGGTGGGTGGGGCTGAGAGAGCTCTGAGAGAACTCTGACTAGCCCAAGGTCACCCAGCTGGCTTCAAGTGGAGGAGTGGGGAATCAAACCCGGCTCTCCAGATTAGAGTCCCGCTCTCTTAACCACTAAACCAAACTGGCTCTCAACAAGGGAACCAACTATTGGGAGAAGACACTCCCTTGCTGAAGGTTTTCAAACAGAAACTCAACTGTCATCTATCCAGGAAGTTCTAGCTTTGAATTTTGTGCCCTGAGCAAGGGATTGAACTTGACTGCCTATCAGACCCCTTTCGACTCTTTAATTATACCTAACGTGCTACAGGAAATACAGTTGTATTTGAGTTTTCATATGACTCAAATGCAGCCCTTATCTGAAAGCAGACTTATAGTGCAGTCCTAAGAAGACTTGTACCCTTCAAAGTCCATTAAGAGAATGGGCTTAGGACAGAATTCTGCTTAGGACTGCAAAGCTAAAATTGTAAAGCCAGCACACAAAGCATAAACAATGGTAACAGGAGAATGGGACAGTGTCATTTCTGTTACCTCACAGTGCAATCCAAAAACACAATTACACCCTTCTAAGCCCATTCACTTCAGTGGACTTGCACTGTTAATCACTCACCGGCAACAGCTGTTAACTAGACTTTATGCTCAACAAAATTGGACCTTGGATTTCCCCTTGAGAACAAATATTGTTATCACTGACAGTATTCTTTGACTCTAGGCACAAGAACAAATGTTACCAGATATAAAGGAAAGCACTTGTGGATTTCCCCCCCTTTACTAGCCACACATGCTTCTGGTGTAATTCCAGGGCTTTTTTCCTGCCAGAACACTCAGGAACGGCGTTCTGGCACCTCTCTGTGTGTGGTGGCCCCGCTCCCTGATCTCCAGACAGAGATCAGTTCCCCTGGAGCAAAGGTAAGCCTGTTCCTGAGCTGGGGGAAGCACACATGGCAGGTGGGTGGGGGGAAAGCCTGGAACAGGCTGAATTGGGCCAATTTGGGCCCGAAATAGCCAGGATCGTGCTCAAAACAGCAGGGTTTGGGCCACTGCAGGGTGGGGGGACTGCTCTCCCTGGCTTCATCCACCAGCTAGCTTGTCACTGCACAACCATGCCTCCTCAACTGGACCTGCTCTGAGTCCCCATCCAGGCAAGTGGCAACAGGTCATCCTCAGCTCGAGGCTCCCAGGTGTGCACTGGCCCAGTCAGGGCTGTTTCCCTCCTTGCAAAGAGAATTGCTCCTCATGAGAGGCTTGGGTGAGGCATATTGGCGCCCATCACCTCCCATCTCCGGTGACAGCTGGAAATGCCCATGCTTTGATTAGAAGCGTGAGCTGCACCCCTTTGAAGAGATGCTATTCCCTCCTGCATCTCTGTCAATCCAGAGAGGCAGCACCAGCCACCTCATCAAATGATTCAATGTAATAAACAAACAAACATACTTTCTGTAGACTGGATTGTGTGTGGCTGTGGGTGGGTGTCGGTGTGTTCGCACGCACGCACACACAAACAACCATTTTTCTTGAAGATAATATATGTGTGTTATGCTTTCTGATCTGATGTATGTGCCCTAGGGTTGAGAAATAAAAGGGATCCATCGACTCTTGCTAAAGGGTGGAGGGATGCTATTTGGATAGTTCTTGCTTCAGAAAGAAAGGTTGAACAAGATCGATTCAATTGTTTCCACTTCAAAAATTCTGAATGCTTGAGCACAGACCGTAAAAATATTTTATCAAGACAAAAGAAACCTTCATGTTCAGAAGATCTTTAATACATAGTTTCCAAACAATACATGGTTCAAGGACTCTTTAATATGCTAATTTTGAGCCCTCCACATATATCAATCCAACCTGATGAACCTCTGAACATAAACCCACCAGCTCACAACCTTTAAAAGAACAAAACCTCAGTGTTCATTAACTGCAAAAGAGGGATTTTTGTGATTAGCTACTCTTTCAGTGGCAAATGAGTAAATGACTTGAATTCAATTATGCTATATTAACCTCCCTGTAAGGTTGGCATACGTAGCATAAAAAATTAAAAATAAAACCACTCGGTTGGAAAGTCCCCTTTCTGCCACACTGCCTGGTTTTAGTTACAGGAAAAATGAATGGGCAAATGAAAAAGAACTCAAAGGAACATAATTAGTCTTTTCTAAGGTATCTAGCTAAGATAAGAAGGGTAAAGCAGGGTTCCAATGAACGGTTGGTGAAGCAGACGCAAATGTCACCTCACAGAGTCTGATATTCCAGTAATAATTACCTTTTATGCAAGAGAATAGTGATTCAAATACCTATTTAGGGTTGTTTTCAATAGAAATGTCCTAGAAAACTTGGTATTAATAAAACTGTGTTCCCCAACTTAAAAAGCAGGAACAAGCTCTTTAGGGAACCAAGGGAGCATAAAGCCATTAAGGTTTCTATTCCAAATGAAGATTAAGGCTTTTCAAATGTACCACAGTTCCTCACACTGACAACCTTTCATAATAATTTCTTGGGAAGAGCTACTGCAGCCTCCTCAGCTTGTTAATAACTCACCTGACAAAATCTACCCTCCTCCTAACACAGCAAATAAGTTTGTAAAGGGCTGTTTTCAAAGAGGGTGGAGCTTGGACTTTGATTGCATCTAACACAGCAAGAGTAATGTTCCCCAATCAGAAACAGAATTATGAAGCAGCACTTTAGTTAGCAAGAAGAGACTGGTGTGGGCAGCTTCAGATACCAGTTTCATTCGGATTGAGGGAGAGCACAAAGTGGGGACAGACAATGAGGTGTAGTGGTTAGACTGTCAGACTAGGATCTGGGAGACCCTGATTATCATTCCCATTCTGCCATGGAAGCTTACTGGGTAAAGTTGAGCCACTTACTCTCTTTCAACCTAAAATACCTCACAGAGCAAGATTCAAGTCCAGTAGCACCTTAGAGACCAACAGGATTTCCAGGGTATACGCTTTCAAGAGACAAAGCTCCCTTGGTTTTCCTTGGGATCGAACAAAGGGAGTTTTGACTCTCAAAAGCTTATACCCTGGAAATTCTGTTAGCCTTTAAGGTGCTACTGGCTCAAATATCACTCTTCTACTGCAGATCAAAATGGCTACCCACCCGAAATTACCTCACAGAATGACCTCACAGAGTTATTAGAGGAGAAACTGCTTTTGGTCCCCACTATTAGGGTGAAAAGTGGGGTATAAATAAATAAATATTGGAGGAAGCAAGTTCCCGATAACTTTTTAAAATGTAGAAGCATCTACCTTTATAGCTGTAAAATTATACTTGAATGTAAGTATAGGCAACACCTGCTAAAAACTCAAATGCTTTAAGGGGCAAGCAATGTCCAAAGTACATTCAATGTCACTATGGTTAGTGTCCTGGTCTGTATGCAAGGGAAAAACAAAACAACCTAGTTTGTTAAACTCACACAGCAATCCCAATTAGGACATTACAAGAAACAGAGGTCAGACTGAAGTCTTGCTAAATCAGGAAGTCTTCAATTTGGCATGGAGTATGAGAGGAAGAGGGCAGGAAGGTATGTGCATGTTCGAGGATTTCTGGGTCTCCCTAAAATTTGTTTGACTTCTGAATGCAAACACTGGAGGCAGGACACTAATGTTCAGCACAGCTCCTTACCCCACCCCATGAGGAGACCCCAATCAGAATAAGAGAAATCATGCAGTAATGCTCAACCTGCTAATGTATACAGGTTGCAGAATGCTGCTTTTAGACTTAGCACATAGAATACACACCAGCCAGGTTACATGCCATTGAAACAACACACAGTAGAAAGGATTACAGTCTCACAAAGAGGTCGGCCAAGACCCAAACCATAATTAAAACCCCTGAACAGATTAACCTATTAACAGATCACCTTGTCTCCTTCTACCAGTACTGCTGCAGTGCTCCCAGTTTGTTCTGTATACCTGGAACAGATTCTCCCCATCCACCTGCTTCAATCAAATCCTTTTCTATTTAAATGACCTGTTTCTTCATCACAGTTTTAAGAGAGAAGTTCACCAATGTTCCCTTCCACTGGCATAAGATGTGCCTGCACCAACAACACTGTATTGTGAATATCATAACCAAGGATCATTTTGACCTCTTAATTGATTCTTCCAGATAGAATTAGAAGCCACAAGGGAAGCACACAGTTTGCAATATCATGCTTCCCTTATAAAACTGATGTACTATGCATAGGAGGGGGAATAAACATTCCACCATGGGCCTCCCCCAATGAATCTCTTTCCAACTTTTAATTTGATTTTTTTTTCAAAGTAAGCATAGCAAAGAGACAAAACAGCCTGAGGGACATTTGCAGGGTAGAATTTGTTGATACAGGGGTGGACTGGCCATTCAGCTTACCTGGAAAGTTTGTGATGAGTTGCTGACAGCCACGGAATGAGCAGAGCCAATCGCAGGCAGCTCTACTACTGCTGTAGGTGTCACTTGCCTCAATAACAATAATAATAATAACATTCAATTTATATACCGCCCCTCAAGACAACTTAAAACCCACTCAGAGTGGTTTACAATCCCCACCCACCTCACAACAATCACCCTGTGAGGTGGGTGGGGCTGAGAGTGCTCTGAGAGAGCTGTGACCGACCCAAGGTCACTCAGCTGGCTTCAAGTGGAGGAGTGGGGAATCAAACTTGGCTCTCCAGATTAGAGTCCTGCTGATCTTAACCACTACATCAAACTGGTTCAGGCCCTTCAAGAGTAACAAGAATCAGTAAACAAGAGTGACAAGAATCAGTAAACTCACCAGTTGCCTCCTCCCACACCACCACTGGAAGCCATGAGTCAGCCAATGCTCGTCGCCAGCGCAGAACAGCTGTGAGCTGAATAGCCCCTGCAGAGGCGGTCTGCAGTTGACTTACAACACTTGAGAGGATGCTCAGCTTGCCTTGTCCTTGGACAATTTGAACATCCCAGCCTCTGGCCATGCAGAAGGCCAATCACTCCTCCTTCCCAGTTATTCTACCTTGTAAGAGATCACCATCACTACTCTGCATTCCTGTCATCTCAGCAAATGTGGGGTTGGGAACATTCATTTTTACTTCATTTCTACCACACCATTCTCCACAATGGGGATCCAAAGCAGCTTACATCGTTCTCTCATCCTTTTTATCCTCATGATGACCATGTGAGGTAGGCTACGCTGAGAGAGAGAGTGCAACTGGCCCAAGGTCACCCAGAGTGGGTAGAATGGGAATTCGAACCTGGATTTCTCAGATCCTATTCTAACACTATAACCGCTCACTGCATGTCTTGCTGTGATCCTGTTTAAGTGGAATGCTATAAGTGTGCTTAACTGTCACAAGCCACTTTGAGTATTGTTGAAGGCTTTTCACGGCCAGAGAACGATGGTTGTTGGGGATTTTCCGGGCTGTATCTCCATGGTCTTGGCCAAGACCACAGCGATACAGCCCGTAAAATCCCCAACAACTACTTTCAGTATTGTGTGGAAAGATGGGTTTTTTAAAAAAAACCTTTAGATTACTCTTCTCACTTCCCATCTCTATCCTTTAACATGGCTCAATAATCAGTGAATGTCATATTAGTCCCAACAATGTTAGTTCTATTGCAGATTGAAATGCCCTCGGAAATACTGTTCCTGTAGGACAGAGATGCCCAGGAACAGAATGAGAGGGGAGAATTGGTCTCTCCCCCACATTTTATGCATGGATCCAGTTCTAAATGCTGATGCTATGGCCTGAAGCCAGGGAGGAATAGGAAAAAACAAGCCCTGAATAAGCATACACACCTTTTATCTGTACAGATTCAGAACAAGATAATTGCAATTTTATTATCGGTAACTTAATTTATGTTCTGCAATCCTCACTATTTTATGAAAGCAAACAGCAAAATGCACCTATAAATATAATGCACTGCTTTAAAACACTATAAATGAGATTTCATGTGAATGCAGTGGTTAGAGTGTCAGACTAGAACCAGGGAAACCCAGGTTTAGTCCACCCTCTGCCATAAAGCTCACTAGGTTACTTTGGTCCAGTCACTCTCTTTTAGAGATGTAAAATTTCCAGATATTTTGAGACCATGAGAGGAAAAATGGAAATGTTGGGGGAAATTGAAAACTATGCAATACTTACTATCCCATCAAACCTAAACTAATTTTACTGCTTTAATAACATTAAAAGTAACTTACTTGTCATATACAATTGCAGTGTTTGACATATTTATGGAATTTGAGAGTTATAAATGCCTTCGTTTTCTACAATCAAAATTACAGATCTACCCAATAATTGAGGGAGAACTGCAAGTTGATGCACCCATGTTACTTTATCTTAAAGTATCTTAATTTTTGCTATCTGAAAAGTAGAGGGAAAAGGAGTTAAATAAAAAACATAAGTTTTGTGGTACATAACATAAAATATATCATTTGGTCAGAAAAGTGTTATAAACTCGCAATAAAAACAACAGTATATTTTGATATGTAGTTGCACTTCATAGCATTAAAGCATTCAATTATTCAGTAGTGTATTATCAGCATACACATTATAGCATTTTAATTATGTACAAAATTAGTCACATTTAAAAAAAGAAATATCTGCACCTCGGGTCTCGAATCAGAAACAGTTTCTGAAACTGGGCTGAATCGGGCCTGTTTGGGGCCCAAACTGGTCCTCTGAGAAGCTCAAGAGGGGCTCCCAGGCCATGCATGATAACATCACTTTCCAGAAATGACGTCATCATTCTGGGAGCTCAGCATGCTTTTTGGGAGTGTACATGTGCTTCTTGCATGCGCAAAGACAAAGAACAAGGTGTGTGCAAGATCCCCCCACTCCAGTCAGGAGGGTAAGGGGATCTGGCAATCCTACCCACAGGGCTGTCATCCTGCCTTGATAATAAAATGGAAAAGAGAGAACCACATACACCATTCTGTGGTATAAAAACATGCTAGGGATACAGATAAGATAAAAACACTCTAAGCAGACAGATTTCTATGCTATTAGAATCAGAGCCATAATTGTTTTCAAGTTGCTGCCTATTACTGCAGTGACCAACTATGATTTTGTTTTTAAAAGCAGGTACAGAAAAATGCTTTCCCAACTCCTTTTCAGCATTTTGGTATCAAAGTGGATAAAAAGAAACAAGGATATGTTCTCAAGCAGACCAGCCTGCCAGCAAATATGCGCTAAATCCTTATAAAAACAGGCCCTGAGTTTACAAAAGACGCTTCAAGGAAAATATACTGAGAGCGGGTACGATCCCATTCATATGCAGATACACCAAGATTGCCTGAAGGATTGCAAATCACAGCATTACAGTGAACAGAAGAATGTTCATGGATTCCAGAAGGGAACATCCAAACTAAACAAGGCATGCGTTATCATGTTTCATGACATCAAAGAGGAATGAAAGCTTCAGAGTTTTAAAAAACAAAACCCTCATGTTTTAAAAGAAGCGTAACAGGTAGTTAAGAAGATGGCAAAAGAAAAGCTCTGGGAGAACATGACACCCATTGAAACAGACACAGGCCAAGAAGTTGCTCAATTATGGAAAACTTGGATTTCAGCACGGAAAACGGTTTCCGCTTTCAGCTTTCTCCTGCACACTTTGATACTCTCCAGTCTTAAAATCATTTTAAAGCTCAAGATCAAGGTGGTATTTATCCCCTAGTGCAATATCCCCCACCCCCAAACTGTGTCCTTACAACGATGGTCCTCCTTGGAAGCTAGAAGTCTGATTGTCATGACCAAATTATATAAAGGACTACTTGCCCTGGGTAATGCGTTGGTAAGAGCAGTGGACTAAGTAATCTGGGAGATCTTACTCCAAATTCCCAGTAAACTACAGAACCTGCTAAGTCACCATGGGCCAATCATACTCTCTCTCTCTCTCTCTCTCTCTCTCTCTCTCTCTCTCTGCCTAAAGAAGTAAAATATCCAGAAATGTTGAAGCCATGGAGAAGGGGTGGGTGGGGTCGGAGAGGGATGGGAACAACAGAATTTTTGAAAAAAAGAGAAGATAGGCAATATTTACTTGCTTATCAAGCCAGGATCAGTCACAGTAATTTTTACTACTTTTAACAACATAAAATGCATTATTTATAACTTAGATAGCAGACAAAATTGTGCTATTTGGCCTTCATTTGCAGCACTGAAAATATATCCAATACTAGAGAGAGAGAAAACCGCAAACTGCTATACCTCTTGCTGCCTTAGCACACATATCTTAGGAAAAAATAAACATTGAAAACAGAAAACACAAATTTTGCGATACTTGGAGGAGAGGCTCCCCAGTAAAACCAGGGTTGCTGCGCAGACGCAGGCAATGGCAAACCACCTCTGAACGTCTCTTGCCTTAAAAACACTACAGGGTCACTATGAGTCACCTGTGACTTGACGGAACTTTCCACTACCATAGTCACAATGGGCCTTCCCCAGGGCTGCCCGCCATGGTGTACACCCTTCCACCCATACGACCCAGGCTCCCCCTTGATGGAGCAGTAGAAGCAAAAATGGGGAGGACTGGAATGGTGAAACACTAGAGCTTCTCTGATGTCATCATGGCATCACTTCCTGGTATGCAACCGAAAGTGGTGTCACAGCATCATGTGATATCCATTTTCCTACAGTCTCTCCACCTCCCCCCCCCCAAACTCCCAGGGGTTGCTAGCAAAGAGCTGGCAACCCTAGTCTTCCAGGATGTTTGGATACCAAGTTAACATAGATTCAACAGTATATTACCAACATATAAATAATGTATCAATTGCAGACAAAATTCATCATGTTTAAACCCTAAATATATGCTTGAAAATAAATTGTATGACTACAGCGTACACAGGAATTATTACCAAATGCTGCAGATTGTCTTACACAAAAATCTTTATACTTTACCTTCTGAATTACTAAATGCTGCACATTCTCCCCCCACCAACACACACACACACACTCTGGATCTTAAATCTACGTACACTTCACAGGGTTGTTGTGATAATAAAATGCCAAAGACAAAACTATCCATACTTCCCAGAGCTCCCTGGAGAAAAGGCAGGATAAAAATAAGATAGCTGGGTTGCTCACAATTACTGATCTTGTCCTATAATGTGCGGCTACACAACAGTGTGAGTCACGTGAGATAGGAACTCTCCCAGTTCATGTGTGGCAATAGCAAGCCTTTAAAACAGACCTTGTGTATCTTGCACAGAGAGAGCTCTTTACATCACAACTCGGAATCCTCTGTAACTTACAGACAGACGGCAAATCAATCTGATAGTGGGGTCGTGGCTGTTAGGATGGTTTGGATTTTATTGTTCTAGGTTACAGCTCCAGGTTTTTGTAGGTCGCAGGCAAGACACCTGCCCTGGTTTTCTTCTCTCATCTTCTCCCTCTTTCCTCAGAATGCCTTTATTTTGTTGCATTTGTCTGTACAAGAAGTTTACCTTATCAGGGCCTTAACAACCAGTGTGTGTTACTGAATCACAGCCATTTATGAAACAAAAAGAGCAATAAATGAAAGAGACAATAGCCCAACAAAGGAACTCTCTATTCAGCTTTATCAACAGTTGTCTTTCCTCAGCATTTGGCACCAAGAACTGATAAGCAAGCACAAGGAACACGATATTCTTCAGAGGGTTTTTGAAATATTGTTATATTTTCTGTAAACCTATCAGCACAACATGGCCCATAACAATGTACAAAACAGACTGCAGGTTCACATCAGCTTGTTCATCTCTCAACAATATCCAAGGTCCCACAAACTGCGGCATAAAGACCTTCCAGAGGGCCAGGCTCTACATGTCGGGGCAGCCATATTTGTTCTTCTAATATCTATCCTGTTCACACTATTGGCAGGCAGGGAAAGGTAGAGATGAGCATTCCTGTCTTCCTTAGCTTTACCTTCATATGTGCCATCACTTCAGATATTTTTCTTCCTGGAAAGAAAAATTCTTCAAGCAACACACAAGCTGGAAAGGTTGAAATTTTCTGACCCACAGCCATTTTGAGTTGCAAACGTCATACCCTCTGTTGTAGAATCATGTATACTAGCCCTGCCACAGGCCGAGAGCCACTTGTATAAAACTTGGACTTTTTGTGTGTGTATACATCTGCACACATGCACAAAACCACCAAAAGAGGAAGAAAATTCATTACCAAAAGCAATGGAGAAAGTCTGGATTTCATACAGAAAGGAAAAAGCAGTGGAATTTTTAGAGCCACAGGCCTCAATTTCACTACAGATTCTCAAGGATGGTAGATGGGTGCAGACATATGAGATACCCCTACAACTGTCACCATTTGCAAAATGGTTTATTCTGTCAATTTATTATTTTTTTACAGCAATCCAGAGAGCTATATCCCAAGTAATTCTCAATTACCTATTCACTGTACTGGGCTTGACCAAAAAAGCCAGAAGCAGCCTGGATCCAGAGCCTGAAGGAACAACTACTCCCATTTAAGCCTACCCATTTATTGATGCCCTGCTCTAGCTACCTACATCTTCAGAGATTAAATGTGAGGCTACTGGCAGGGCCTTTTCCACAGTAGCACCCCACCTGCAGAATAACCTCAAGTTCTGGCCAGATGCTTACCTTAATATCTTTCAGGCATCTGCAGGAAAACAACTAGCACTTTGAACTGAACCCAGAAACTAATCAGTAACCAAAGGAGCGACTGCAGATTAAGTATAATATGCATCTTGCCTAGCTCTTGATGGTTCTGCACCCACGACCCATTTACTGACAGGACCGCCTCTCTTGAGATGCTTTGCTGTGACAGCTTCACTCACTTGAGCAAAGCCTTCTGATACTGTCTCATGCAAATGGAGTTAATGAGTTAGGGACCATAGACTTCAGCACTATATTGCCTTACATATTATCTGCTGCTTTAAATATGTACTCCTGTGTACCACCAACCAGTGCTCCATGTCATCTAATGTTAGTCCTATAATTGATTATGTTCTGCTTTAGTATTTTTCTACTCTGTATTGGATTCTTGCTAATACTATGTCTTTTAAACTTGTATCTATTTACCCTATGGTATTGTTTATGAAATGTCCTTGATACTGTATTGAAATGTACTTGATACTGATTGTACTAATCTCATACTGTGTAATCCTCCTTGAGTCTCAGTGAGAAAGGTGGACTATAAATGACATAAACAAATAAATAAAATAAAATAAAAGCAACAGCTGACTGTACCTGAATATTCTCTGACATGGCCCCCACAAAGCTCCCATACTTTTATCACTTCGCAGAACCGTTCAGGAGGGCACTTTCATAATGCTGCCATCCCAGCACTGGGGCTTAAGCCCCTTGGGATGGTGGCAGTAATTTGCCTCCCTGGCAGGAGGGAGGCAGACGAGCCTGGCCCTGTAGTAAGGGCATAGCCTCAGGCCTATTAATTAGTCGCCTATTAATTAATCACGCTGGTAGACCGGTTGCTGGGTAGCCTTTTGTGATGGGCCCTAAAAAAGGGATTGGTAATTCCAAGGGCAAGCAGCCCGCCCCACGTCCTCTTAAAAGGCCGGCGGTTGCCTTGTCCTCTGACGAGGATGATGAAGGGCCCTTAAGGCGTGACGTGTTAGCTCGGATAGCGGTTCTGGAGCAGGCAAGGGCGCCCCAGGGGGCTAGGCAGGTGAATAAGAGACCTGTCCGGGTGGCAGCCAAGTCTGCCTCTTTAACTGACATTCTCTCTCGTTTGTCCGCTCTTGAGGGAACTTCGAGGGGTTCTGGGATTCCTGAGGCCGCCGTGGGTAGCCAGGCTGCTGAAGAGTCAGCGGTCGAGGCCACATCAGCAGATGTCGAGGATGGTTGGCCAGCAGAGGCGGGCCAATTGGCTTTGGTGGTGCAGCCGCCTGAGGCGGAAGGTAAGTGCTCAGGGTCGCAACAGGTCTCTGCATGGCCTTGGGCCTATGACTCACTAACACCACAGCATGGCATGCACGCACACGTCCAGTCCACAGAAGGTATGGGGGTAGGTGCTAGGTTTCCAGATTGGGCGCAGTGGTCACAACAGGCTGGGCCATACCGGTCATCAACAGCTCCTGGTTGGCTTTCTTCCCCTGCCCCTCCGGTAGGTGGAAGTAACCCATGGGGCACTTATGCAGGTGCTCCTTGGGCTAATTATGGGGCCGTTCCTTATAGGTCTTTCCCAGTTGGGGATACGGCTATGCCCCTGGGCGATCACCTTACCCCGGCCACGCGGGAAAAAATATTGCGGGGGGAGTATGTGGACGTATTTACCCTTCTCTTCAGGGAACTGGAGAAGAGGGATAAGGAGGACCTCGAGGATAGGGACAAAGAGCGTATTAAGCGCCGCAAGATAGATAGGACCTGGGCTAATTGGTTGCCAGGTTTCCTAATTTATGCGGGGGTGATTGCGAGGGTCCAGCCTTGGAGGGCTGCCCCTCTATTCCAGTATATTGACATAATATACCGCGCTCAGGCTGACTTTAGCGGGGCAGTCTGGCTCCAATATGATGAGGAGTTTAGAATGCGGGCAGCTCTGAACCCATCGCTGCCATGGGACCAGGTGCACCATCATCTCTGGATCCAGCTGATGACCCCGACAAAATTTGGGTCAGGTGATAGGTCCGATAGCGGACATATCATGCAGCGTTCTGGTTCTGCTTTGACTGCCTCAACTGCTGCCACTTATGGTCCCCGCGGCCCTGGTAAGAGCCGGCATGGTTTAGTGGCTAGAGCATCAGACTAGGATCTGGGAGAACCAGGTTCGAATCCCCACTCTTCCATGCAGGCTTGTTGGATGACCCTGAGCCAGTCACACATTCTGGGCGTCACCTACCTCACAGGGTTGTTCTGGGGATAAGACGGAGGAGAGGAGAATTATGTAAGTCACCTTGGGTTCCCCCCTGGGGAGAAAGATGGGGTATAAATGAAGTAACTAACTAAATAAAATAGAATTGCACAGACAGCACTTTCTAAATAGGTAATAGCACTGGAATTTTAATTACCTCAGAAAATTTTAAGCAACTCTTCAGATGGCATTGTTTATCTGATGCGCTATTCTGTCTTTATTTAATTTTTCTCTTGTGGTGAAATCCAGTTCCGTGGATCCTTTAGTTTGTGAATCCCAAGCTATTCGCTGCACTATACTGCTTTTATTCCATTGTCTTTTAATTGTGTGGACCAGTTTTATTGCACTGTTCATTGTATATGTTATTCTGGTCTTTTTTGCACTGTCCTTATAGCTCTGCAATCAGCCTTGATTCTCAATGAGGAAGGCAGACCAAACAGTAAATGCAGTAAATAAAAGTATTACGTTGTCATAATACTTTGGGTTTTGATAGAGATAGAGATAGGGAGCGGGAATATGTTTAATACTGTTGTTTTTACTGGGCTACTGCTAATGTTCTGATTTCTAGATGTTTTGCTTTATTGATTTTAATTGCTTTAGTATTCAGGTAGTATTGTAAACCTCCATAAAGACCAATCTGTTGAAAGACAGGATGTAATACTTTTAAATAAATAGTTATCCCCATTTTACAGATGAAGCAGCGAGCATAAGCAACATTGATTCTGCAAAACCTAGGGTACAAGCTAAACTACCCCTCCCCCCTCCCCAGGTCTTAAGGCCCTTTTTCCTGCTACACGGGGCTCTATCTCCGTAACAGCTTAGGTGTATTTTAGGAAAGGGGGAGACCTGAGCAGAATTGCAGATTCAGGATCCTTCTGATGAATGTTTCATGCTCAATAATAAATTCACAGCACTGACAAGGCTTCTTCTACATTTGTAATGTGTGATCTCTGCAGAGATGCCAACAAATAAGTGAGAAGAAGATGATTGCAAACATCTTCAAAACTAGCTAGAATTCTATCAGATAAAAAACAATACTGACAGCAAATCTTTCTTTCTACTAGGGGTTTCCATAGAAATACTGAGCTTCGGGGATTTGAAATGCCGTAAGAATTACCTAGTTTTTAACACAGATGCTTATTTTTAGTGATTAGCAAACTTTGACTTTTTTTTATTCTACCTTTTTTTTTAAAAAATACTGTTTTCCAGTTTACAAGCAGCCCAAGAACCTTTGAGCAAAACTAAAGCCTAGCTTAAAGGGTTTTTAAATTATTATTATTATTTATTATTTATTACATTTCTAACCCGCTCTTCCCACAAGTGGGTTCAGTTATTACTGATCACTAGAACTGTTTTCAGACATTACAATCAAATGTACTAGGAGCCCTCCAGCAGCTTGTAACAGGAACGTGAGCTCTGCATAATGCTCTTCATATGCACAGTTGCCATGTTGTATGAACACACATAATTTACCACACATACAGAGTTCTGATATGCACAAATTGACCACAGCATTTTTCAGGGCTTGTATTCAAGTATATTGAGGCCGTATGCCATAGTAAATCTGTGTGTTGCCCGTGTTTACACAGTATGACAACCGACAACATCGAGAGGATCATGGGTAGCATGTGCTCTGAGTATGTGCAAATGTTATGTCTGAAAAGGGGAACCTCGCTGGCCCATGTCTGTTTGATGAAAGAGGCAAACCACCTAAAGACACAAACAGGGTATCCGCATGTTTGCGGGATGCTTCCAGCATGCAAACCAATACGACCTGATCAATTAACTAAAGAGAGGGAAAAGATTCAAAGGCCAGTCTGAAGAGGAGCAAGAATGCACCCCAAAAAACCCAAAATGTTGAAAGCCACTGAGATTTAGTGTAAAAAAAAATGTGTGTTAAGAAGGACAAAAAAAATATCATCCTTCTCAAGCCCCTGAGAGTATAGAGAATCCTGCAGTGGAATATGCAATTTGTTTCCCCCCACCCCACACGCCCCATTCCTCAGAACCTCTAACTTGTATATGGCTCAGTAGCAGAGTATATGCTTTGTATGCAGAAGTACTTGAGGTCTGATCCATTTAAAGAACCTCACATAGCCAACATTCCCTGTTCCCTCCTCTGACACACACACACCAAGGGTCCACTACTTCCCAAAGGCACTGGAAAGTATTTGCAGAGTGGAATCAATGTGTTTTATGCTCCAAGGGATTCTGCTTATCCATCAATGAAAATCTTGACGGTCGTAGGTGAGACAACCACATCAAGAGGAGGGGCCCCGAAGATTCACAGACCAGTTTCCAGGGAGCACGCTTATGTGAGCTTCAGAACAGACAGGCAGACATGAGACACCATCTGTCAGAAACAGTCAGTCCAATGGTTATTAATTCCTCCTTGGCTAAAATGCATTGACACCAATGTCTCCGAGAGCACTCTGCTGTCCTCAGCTGCTGCCCTGTCAGCCCCAACGGATAAAATAGATGAATGGCTCTTGAGCCTGCAAACATTTAGGAGACCCCACTGAAATCATCAATGCCACACACACACACACACACACACACACACACACACACCCCATCTTCAACATCTTAAACTGATGAGGAGCCTCTAGCAAAAAACCTCCTGCTCTGCAGTTTGCAGCAATCACAACTCCACATGCAGCTAGCCTGTAAGGAGGGACATGGCAGAGTCTGCTATGAAACTGGCATAATCAGAATGGCCACAGGAGGAGGGCATGCACGGTCCAGCATCTTGGAGGCTGCCTTTTGCACCCCAGGCCATTCCTTGGCCTAGCTATTCTGGGATATGACTTCCCTGTGCTCAATTTGAGTATCGTATTTTCCAATCGCTAAATCATAGCCTGGAGATTTAGAGAGAGTGCCACAGAACCCTTTATTCCCTCCCTGCTTTCACTCATGGACCCCCTCCTGGTTTCATATAAATGTGACCTAATGAGCGTCACACTGATACGTATCTGATGAAGCGAGCTCCGATGCACAAAACCTTCGGCTGAGATAAATGTTGTTAGTCTTGAAGGTGCTGCTGGTCTCCCATTTTACTGTCTCTGCTACTGGCGAACATGACTGCCCCTGGAAGTATCACAGTTCACCACATCCAAACCATCCATTATGTAGTTGGCAGTACCCAGGATCACCTCCTGCCAAGGAGATAAGGCAGGGCAGAAAAGTTTTAAACAAACAAACAGCCATAACACAAATAAAGGAAAACTCTGGAGGTGGCTGACCAAACACAGACAAGAACCTACTTTAAGTCCTATTAAGTGCTGCAGGGATGGCAACACTTGTCTGTCACCCTGACATTTACATGGCACCACCCAAGGGGTACATACCACACCCCAAGATGATGCAAAAGAATCTTTGGTAGCTGACTGTATCTTATATGCTATGCACACTATGGATAAAATTGCTTAAAGTTGCTTGGAAGCAACTTTGAACACAGTATGATTACTAGATTTCCCAGCTGCTCTTTCGTTGGCTACTTCTTGGATGACTCCAGTTATGGCAACCAAAGGACATCAACAAGGTTCTTGAAGAAGTGCGGCTTACCATTTGTTTGAGAGACAACTGCAGAAATTTGCACACACTCCAGAAAAGGGTATCACAGCAGCTCCCTTTCTCCCCCCGCCCCCACATACTCCTACCCCTTTTCCCATTCATCACGATCTGGATGGAACCAACACAATTCTTCCCATCGTCCTTCCATCTCCAGGAGAGCTAACATCACATTCAAACCAAGATCACTACTTTGCCATGGAAGCTCACTGGTCGACTTTGGGCCAGTCACATAACCTACCTCGCAGGGTTGTTGTGAGGATAAAATGGACGAGAGGAGAATGACGTAAGCCACCATGGGTCCCCAACTGGGGAGAAAGATGGGGTATAAATGAAGGAACTAATAATACGGTTACAAAGCCTTTCAAAGCCCTCCCATCGGGAAATGAGAAAGAAGCACCCGGTGGTCACTTTGATCACACAGGGGCTTCTCGGGAGATCTCCCATTAGCTGGCAGGAGGGTTGCCTGAGGGAAACCATTCTTGCATGCCGTTTCTTCCATTGTTATTAGCTGTTTCTCCCACTGAGGGCAAAATGTTCTGAGAATGCCAGTCTCGGCCCTACTAGGCAGAGTCCTCATGCCCACCCTACCCTGCTTGCTCAGCCCTTCCCCCTTCCCCAGCAAAGAACATCAAGCCAATGAGAACAGCAGGCTGGGTGGTTGGTACAGGAGACAGCAGACTGCATTCTGCTTAGCTCTCCCATTCAAAAGTGGCTCCAAGTAGTTTATCTTCCCACAGGCTACAGGCTCACAAATCTATGATTAATGTTCCATTCCAAAGACTGGAGAGAGATTCCCGGCTATCAGGTAACCTCTTTTCCACCTTTGGTCCAGATCAGTCGCACTACGATAAATCCATTCATGGTTCTTAAGACAGCCCAAAGTCATAATAACTAAATTAGGCCTACAGCAGGACTGTGGCCAACAAACATCGGTCTCTTCCACACCAGTGTTTTGTTGCAGCTTGGTTGTGAACGTGAAGCAGGTATTTCTCTCCTCTCCTGCCATGTCACTTCTACACAGCGCTGTGGTGCTTTCACGTGCCTTCCAGTTTCCCCCAGCTTCATTGCAATGTTTCTCAAACGTGCTTTACTACGACGTCTTGGGAAGATCTTTGTGAAAAGAGTGGATGCCACGAGGCCAGAAAGTGAGGGTCTTTGCTGGTCCCACCCACACGGACACCATTTTCTCTGCCCGAGTCCCCTGTAGCTGCCTCCCCAACCACCACTATCAAAGAGCTTTTCAAACTGGTAACTGACACATGGATATACAAATATGTCAATTATGGAAAAAATAGATAAAAGCTGTCTGGTAGCAAGGGAGAGCAACAGTCAGGGGGACTGGGGCAGGGAAACCTGCTATGAGGAAGCTCCACTGCCATAGCAAATGCCTCCATATTCACAGCAGTAATAAGAGCCCTCTCCCTGTACAGAAGCAGACATTGTGGGATATTTCAAGGAATTGTACTTTCTTCGGTGACACAACTGCATGGTAGATTTCAGTATGGAGGGAATGCAAACCACCGCTCTTAAACAGCTGCTAAACCTGCTATCATTTTAAACATAACATAAATATTACCTCTACAGCAGCGCTTCTCTCTCTCTCCATTCCCTATCCAGAAAGTCTACAATGAACCCTACCAAAGCAATTCCCTACTCCTCCCTTGTACCAGGAAAGAGGAAGAACAACTTTGGCATTCAATCTTCAAGAGCTCTTAGTCAACTGAGAGACAACAGGACAGGTGGGCCTTATAAAGTAAGGAGGAAACTAATTAGAGATGCATAAACAGTAGCTTACTGAGGTTTCTCTACTCTGTTTTCTGACTCCAAGGCAGTCCGAGGATGAACTAGTGTACTGAGAGTCCTGGGTTCAAATCCCCTTTCTGCCCTGAAGCTAGAGCCCTAGAGCCATTGTTGAGACCCAGTGGTGGTGTAGCAGTTAGAGTGTAGGACTGGGATCTGGAAGACCCAGGTTCGAATCCTCACTTTACCATGGTAGCTTGCTGAGTGATCTTGGGCTAGTCACAGCTTAACCTTCCTCCCAGGATTGTTGTGAGAATAAAATGGAGGAGAAGAGAATGATGTAAGCTGTTCTGGATCTCCAATGGGGAGAAAAGTGGGGTATAAATGAACTAAATAAATAAAACTAGGTGATCTCGGGCCAGTCACTCCCTTTCTGTCTAACCTACCTCATAGGGTTGTTGTAAAGCTAAAGACAGAAGAGAGATATAAGCTGCCCAAGCTTGCTGCAGGATGGGAAGGATAAAGTGTGACAGGCAGAGAAATGATCAGCCAGCACAGCCCAACCATTAACAAATCTACATTTTAAGACTACCCTAAAAATACTGCTGACTGAAATCCATTACTGCCATAAGAGAAAGAGCATAAATATACAAGAATGGGATGGTTATCTGCATTCCTGTGTGCACACAATATGCTAGATTTTGTATGTGTGTTGGCATTTGCGTTCCTTACCCCTTCCCTCACAGAAATCCAATTCCTGTTGCGTGTGTCTGGGACCTGGACGTTATCCTGCCCTGTCTTGAAATGTCATCCTCTCCTTGTGGTTAACTTGCTTCAATTCATGAAACACTGGGCTGCCACAAAGAGTTATGCAGAGAAGCTCTGCTGTGCGTGTAGCGGACAGAAAAAAAACCCGTAAAGCAAGTGCTCCCAGGCACAAGAGCGTCAACGTGTCCACCAAGAGGAAGCTGACCCACTTCCACAAATAGATATCTGCTGGCAGAAAAAGTAGCATTGTCTCCGAGAATCTGTCTTCGCGCTGCTTACTGAGTTGTGAAGGCAGGAGGAGGTTTGCTCCCTCTCCCGAATTAACAAATGCACTCACGCTTTCCTTCTGAAGCATCAATGTTTGTGCAAATGATTCTTTGGTCAAAAGGAAGACTCAGAATAGCAGCATAATTCCACCCCTGCCCCAACTCCCCAAGCACTTGTTATTTATGAATGGGGCACATGGTTGTCTCATACACCATGCAATCACAGGGCTGTTTGGAGAACAGGATTTTCTGATCATCTCATAATCAAATCAGACTTTGCAAGACACATTTTTTTTTTAATGAACCATGAGGCAGGGGCAGAAAATTTTACTGGGTCAGCAGGGCCACCATGGGTTACTTTTCCAGTTAAACTCCACACAAGCTGCAAAATCTGCTTTTTCACCTCTGGCAGCAAAAGACACGAGTAGTCGCATTGTTTGCCACATGAATGTAAAATCAGCTGGGGAACGGAGGATTGAGAGACAGCAATTGTGAGTGGGAACAGGTTAAGCATGTGCTCTCCCTTACAGATACAAATGTGCACACACCTATCTTCTCTCCAATCAAATTTGCAGCCACCCAAGGCTGCTTTTCATTTTTTTAAATCCAGGAGACTGTCACAGAGCACCTGGTATTTAACTCGTAGTCAGGCCTTCAGCTTTCATGCTGTTGACACAAGTCGCTAGCCCTGGTGTTGTGGAACATTTGGGGAAGGTGGAAACGAGGAGCCAGTGCTGGCCCCAGACTTTAGAACATGCAATATGTTCTGAAGGTCCAGAAAAGGAGGAAATTATTTTATTGGTCAGGAGGAGACCACTGCTTCATAAATCCCAGCACTCAGAATAACCATCTGTTAGGCTCTGGCCCCTGCAGTGCTATGGAACATACCAGTAGAGAAGATTCATTATGACTTTCTGCTACAGTTTCCTGGCTATACAGGCACCATCTTCCTTCCCTTTTGCCTATTTGGTCATTTTTTTATAGTAGAAGACAGGATAAGGTAAAACCCAGCTCAAATCCTTATGGCAAGGATGGAGCTTTTTCTCCTTTAGTTTCTACCTTTTCCAAAGGAAAAGAAGCTACTTTGGGGGAAGAAGCGTAAGAGGCAGACAGACAATTCTGCAGTGTACTTTTGAATAACTTGCTTTATAAACAGATTTTTTTAAAAAAAATGCTGTAATATTCTAATTTCAATGACATTATTACAATGAAACCTTCATGGGTTCCATAAGATATGAGGATAATTCTTATCAAAAGCTATTTACCATTATAAGTTAGCAGAACTTTCATGTGTATGCGCAGTATGGCTCTGCCTACCAGTTGTTGTAGGACCAATCCTGTTTCTGGCATGAGCTACTCAGGGGCTTCCTGGAAACACAGGGAAATGAGATGCTGGAATAGAGCGATCCATGTAAATCATCCTATGTATTGATTAATGAATAAGGTTACTTACTCATGTTCATAGACAACTACAGGCAACTCTTGAAAAATACTTGGGGGAACCTGAATATCAGCTACGATTCATCCATTTTATACAGTCACATGGATCTTAAGTGATACATTGTTCTTCCTGCCAAGCTCTCCACGTACATATAAATGCACACACCCACACTTAAACAGAACTATATTTTACGACCTCACAGAGCTATGCCAATAATTCTCAGCTTGCTCAGATGTTTATGTTTCAAACCCTCAACCCTCTCCACCTAAGCACTGCATTCTAAATTACCAATCCTCTTGCTCCATAAATGAATTTGGTATTGTAATCACACATAAACATCCAGAAGAATCCTGTTCTATTGCACAACTGATTCCACCCTTCTATTTAATCGCCCTGAACAGGTAATGAAACTACAATTGGATCAAAGGCAGAAGTCTTCGACAGTTTTTTTTTGTTTTTGTCAACAGAGAGTCTTTCTTCCAAGTATGCAGTTGAGATGTACCAAAATATTTTTAGAAGATGACAAAATTAGGAATGAGCATCCAGGGTGGGGTGGAAAACAGCAACAGAAAAGGTAATTTGAAACACCAGGGCAGAGGTACTAAGATTACACAGACTTTTTTCATGAATAAGATAGCCAATAAAGGTTGCCAGAAACTGACTTTTTCATAAATAGGATAGTCAATAAAGGTTGTCAGAGACAGAATTAACATTAAGGATTACAGGGGAGACAGATTTTTAAGGAAGGCTAGCCGATGGGAAATCTGGGTGCATTTCTATTAATTACACATGTGCAAACAGATGTTTGGGTAAGGGAACAAATCTGCAGTAAGCATCCGAAAGAGGAGACAGACTTCCAGACCAGCAGTATCAGGCTTGCAAGCCAGACTCCGCAAGAAATCCTTGAATCTTCCCCTTCACAGCAACACTATAAGGCCTACCCCATGCTCTTTGACAATATTGCTCAGTACGTACCACCTTCCTAGCTAGAGGCTAGGAATTCCAGAATTCTCTTTCCTGAACATTTTGCATTGTTGCATGACCTTTATATAGAGGAGGGTGCTGATATGTTGTTCTACAGAAATTGACCACTATATATTTATATGTACTGGAAGCCTTCTGAGTTGTAAGACCTTTAAAAATATATTTATTTATGCACTGACTTTTTAAAAAATTAACCTTCGGAACCCCCCTTGGGAATGCCTGCATGATTAACAATCCCCACACCATGTCCCCTGTTGATCTTTCCAGCCTCATTAAATTATCCCAGCAAACACACACCATTGATTGCCGATACCCTAATGAAAACAGAAAGATCTTTGGCCTGAAGGCATGAGAACGGGGTAGAGGGAGGAATCATCTCGACCACATTTGAGATCAGTACCAACCCAGAGGCAACAGCTATTTCCCTTTAAATAATGTTTCTGAACCTCTATTTTATTGCACTATATTGTGCCCTCTAGGTCTAAAAAGTAACCATGTGCAAGTGGGAATCAATAGCACCAGTAATGATCTTCCACCCTCCTAACGGTTGAGATAGTAATCCTTCTTCTGTCGATCCAGATAGCCACAACGGACTATTAAAGTAGACACATCAGTCAATAGTATAATTGGCAAAGATACAAATTACAACAGGTTTCCTATGGATTGTTTCCATTTTCGTGGCATACAGAAAGTCAGGTCTACCAGTATTTAGATTACTCCCCACATGAATAGATGACACTTGTCAGAGCAAAGCCAGAAACAAGAAAGAGGCACTAGGGACAACTATAAGAGTAGATAATGGCTGATTCTGCACACATTGGATAATGCACTTTCCTTCAATGCGCTTTAGTTATCGTTTGGAAGTGGATTTTTTGTTTCACACTCGAAAAATTCAGTTCCAAATGATCTCTAAAGAGGATTGGAAGCGCATTATCCAACGTATGCGGAATCAGCCAAGGACTAAAAATTGAGCAGGCACCAAATTACTTGGATACTAGTGACAGGGGGAACAAGGGGAAGCTTTGGCCTCCGTGCCCTACTTGTGAGGAGAGGCCATGGCTCAGGGACAAAGCAGGGCATGCTGAAGATCCAATCCCCAGTAGCTCCAGTTAAAAGGGTCAAATAGGTTGTGATGAGAAAGACCTCTAATGGAACCATCCACTGCCAGTCAGAGTAGTCATATTATTGTTATTATTTCAGTGTTAACCTTGACAGAACAATATGGTCTGATTCAATATAAACCAGCAGTAAACTTCTGAATATCAGCACTAGGAAGCAACAAGAGAAAGTCTTGGCCTCTATGTCCCATTGACCTCTATGTCCCATTTGTTGACCCGCCAGGTAGGGTTGCCAAGCCGAGCCTGGCAACTGGTAGGGATGTTGGGTGTGAGGGAAAAAAGGGGCATTCATATGACACCACTACGTCACATATCCAGGTACAACCCAGAAGAGAGAAAGGGCAGCTCTAGGAATCGCTGAAAACTACATGGTAAAACCACAGAGCTTCTAGCAATTCCTAGACCTACCCTTTGTCATGTTGGGGTTGTACTTGGAAGTGACATAGTGACACCAGTGCTACAGCTGTTTATTTTATTGTTCGACTGCCACTGCTCTGAGCAGCAGCAGGCAACGAGACTTGCCATAACAGGAAGCCTGGTAAGCCTACCTCCAGGTTAGCTGCTGCTTGGAACCAGGATAGTGGACTTGATGAGCTGCTGGTCAGATAATATAAAAACAGCTGCTCTTATTTTCTTATCAATACAATAATGTTTATGTGGAGCTCAGGGGAACATTAGTTGCTTCTTTTTCTTGAAAAAACTTAACAGCCTTCCGAAGAGGAATGCCAGGAGACGGTGTGCTTCAGCCTCACCTGTTACATATAACCATTCAAATGAATGGCCACCATGACTAACAGTGCAATCCTAAGAAGAGTTACTCCAGTCTAAGCCATTGATTTCAATGGCCTTAGACTGGAGTAACTCCTCTTAGGATTGTACTGTAAGTGGCTTCAGCGCTTTAGCAATTTAAGTGTACTGTCAGCATCATCAGGAAACCCCAGACCTTGACAGAGACCGTCCAACACTGCAGTTGTTAGACATGAGGTTTGCATTCCATTTTCATCAACATCATTTCCCCCACTCCCTACATTGAATTAAGGAGTTTCAGATAGTTGAGTGACCAGATGGTAGGGTGATCAGATGTAAAGGTGGGGTGACAGCAGCAAGAATACTATACACAGCAAAATGGAAAACAGATATAAGTCCTAACGCATCAGAGTGGATAGACAAGATTTATGAAAATGCATCAATGGCCAAATTAACTACTTATTTACACAATAGACCAATAGCTGAATTTCATGGAAAATGGAAGGATTTCTTTGAATACTTAGGCAGAAATTAGTATTAATTAAAGTAACTTAGTATAAAGCTAAGAAGATAAAAAATAGAGAAATGATCAATCAAAAGTTGATATTAGAGTATGTACAAGTATAAACAACCAACAAGGGGGCAGGAGAGCCATTATACATTTATGTTTAGTCATGGCAAATGTTGAACGTATTTTTATATTTGTTCAATGTCATTTTAAGCCGTGCTTGTGTAAGTCTTAAATCAATTCCAAATGTACTGTTTATATAAGTTTGTATAAGCCTCAATTCAATTTCAAACATAGTCTTTGTACAATCAGTTATTATGCACTTTCTATTTTCATGTCTTTTCTTTTAAATTTCTAAATAAAAATAAAATTAAAAAGATGTAAAGGTGGGGAAAGCGCTTATATATTTTAGGAATTTCAGCAGACTGAGCTCCCCTCACTTCTGCAGAGCTACTTGCAAGAATTCCTCCTGCACAATTATTTTAGATTTGTATATTTGCATCCTTTCTGCTCCCCACCCCCCACTGGGAACTCTAAACTCTGAACAAATACTCTCTGTTCCTGCTCTGTACAGTAAATTAAGTTTAGAGAGTATAACTTGCCCGAAGGCTTGAGGGAACTCCATGGCTTAATGAGGATTAGACCCAGATCTTCCTAGTCCAAGACTGTAACCATTACACTAGCTCTCAACACTTCTAATCATAACCAATGTGGTATGCCAAGCTCACCTTTCCCCTCTGCCTGTGACACACATTGTACTTTGAATAATTAAAGGCTGCTGTTCTACTGGGAATTAGGCTAAACATTTTGGTATTAAAGGATCCCGGATCAATGCTGTTGTTTGGGCTAGAATATTGACCTCTTGTCGGGAGTCCTACTGACCTACAAGGAGGTCATCATAACCCAACTTGAAGTGGATCACACCACTGTTATTCTTTGAAAAAAGGATAGTGATACAAGGTTTTTAAAAAATTAGAAAAGGCTATCTCATCTCAGGTTGGGTTTAATTAATGCCTGATGTTGTTTACATGTGAGAATTTAAGCAGGTATGAGTTTAACCAGTCCCTCAATGGAAAACTTCCTGAAAACCAAACAATAAATAACACTGGACTCTATATCTAAAAAGACTAAAGTCCACTGGGAAAACTAGGATTCTGATCATGCTCAGCCTTTCAGTTCTGTGACTCCTTACCTTTAAGAGCGGTCTGCCCTCAGATCTGACCTGTCCAGGGCAATTTCAAAGGCTTTCTTGTTAGACCCCAAGAATTTAAATAACAGCTCCAACTAAAACACCAATGGAGTCATGGAAACCCACCCAGGGAGGCAAGAATCACTGAAAGGCCAAGGTAATGTTTAAGCCTGCTTTTGACAGAAGATTCAGACACGATAAATGTACATTCCTATATTACATTCAGTGTCGCCAGCTATGTTACTAAATCCATTAACTGATTAGGCACTGAGGTCTAGATAAAAAGCAGCTTTTATTCTGCTTCTATTGTTTTGATACAAGAAATTGAAATGCTAGGGCTGCTTTCTAAGCAGAAGTGTACACCTCTGTCATTTTCAAACAGATGATCTGTCAGAAAACACTGGACAGTACCTGCTCAATGGACACTACGCTTATTTAATGGTGAAGTAACTCATTGTAGATGCTACCTATAAAGACAGAATAAATTAGATGCCTGCACAATGGCCCATAATCTAAAAAGCTGAGCCACTTTCATGTGGCTCCCTCACTTCTTGATCTTTAATAAATGTTTGTTATTACACACAAATATACCTCCTCATATAACAATTTTAAAATAATGATACGTAAAGCAAAAGTGATGAGCCAAGCCACTCTTTATACATTTGGGATATTACCAATTCATATTTTGGCACCGGCGTAGCATTCAAGTGTTTCACATGCAAAACTGTGGTTGAAAACTTTATATCTTCTATATTTTTATCGTAGCCTTCCTCCCAAAGAGTTCAGGTATATGTGATTCTCCCATCCTTTGCTTTACCTTCACAACATGCTTATGAAGCAGGTTAGGAGGAAAGATTCTGCCCTTTGTGAGCAGCTTAATAGGATATTCAAGAAACATGACCTTGTTGTTATGGGAGACTTCAACTTCCCTGATGCGTGCTGGGAGTCCAACTCTGCTACATGTCCAGGGTCACGCAACTTCCTGACCTACCTGGCCAAAAACTTCCTTTCTCAAATGGAGGAGGAAGTGACAAAGGGCTCAGCCATACTAGACTTGATATTAATGAACAAGAAAGAGTTGGTTGACGGGGTAAAGGTAGTGGGAACCTTAGGGAGAAGTGATCCCATCCGCCTAGAATTCCTTTTGCTGTGGGATACCGAGGGAGTTTGTAGCCAAATGTGCAGGTTAGATTTTAGAAGGGCAAACTTTAATAAACTTAGAGAAATGATGAGAGTTATTCCATGGACAGAAATGCTGGAAGGGAAAGGAGCAAGTGGGGGGGGGGCTCTCCTAAAATAAGAGCTCTTGCAGGCTCAAGTTATCACCATTCCAGCAAGATGGAAATGTGGCAGAGGATCTAAAAAGCCAATGTGGCTCTGTGATGAACTGTGGGGAAAAGGAGATGTTCAAGAAAAGGAGGGAAGGAAATGCATCCAAAGAGGAGTATGTAGAGGTAGCTAGCCACTGTAGGGCAGCCATCAGAGAGGCCAAAGCTCAGAATGAGCTCCCTGTGGTCACTGTGGCTAGTAGCCACCGATGGACTAACCTCCATGAATCTGTCTGACCCTCTTTTAAAGCCCTCTATGCTTATGGCCATCACTGTCCCCTGGCAGTGAATTTAATTACTCATTGAGTATAAAAGTATTTTCTTTTGTTAGTCTTGAATCTATTGCCCATCATCTTCATTTGGTGCTAGTAGTATTATGGGAGATATTTATGATTTTTAGCACACTATTACAGTAAGCTATCTTTCATATTTCAGATGGACCAAGAACCCAGCAAGCTGCTTGCCTAAATTCTTCCGTGATTTCTATGCTGCTTTTTGACCAGAGAGTTCCAAATCATCAAGCATCAAGTGAAAGACTGGATTTTAAAATTTCTCAGAATCAACCACATTTGTCATCCCCTGTAGTTAAAAAGGTAAAGGTGGTCCCCTGTGCAAGCACCAAGTCATTACTGACCCATGGGGGGACGTTGCATCATGACGTTTTCTTGGCAGACTTTTTGCCATTGCCTTCCCCAGTCATCTACACTTTACCCCCAGGAAACTGGGTACTCATTTTACCAACCTCAGAAGGATGGATGCCTGAGTCAACCTTGAGCTATCTATCATTATTTTGCTTTAAGAAAACTGTCTTTCAGCAGTCTTATTGTTGACAGCTGAATTGTAGAAGAAGAGCAGGATATATTTTTTTAAAAAACCAAATACCTGAACAACTCTCAACATTCCTAAAACACAACCATTCCATTCGGAAACCTTACGCCCCCTCTCCTTCTGTCACATTGGGGGGCTGGGGGAATGGGGTTTTCAAGGCCAAGATGAGATCAAAATAAGACTTTCCTGGTTCACTGCTCACACTCTTAGTCCCCTCCCCATTAAGTGTTAATAGCAATGATGGGCCTCAAACACACCCGACAGGATGCACACAAGATTGGATACTGCGCTATTGAATCACTGGTCGATTTTTATTTTTTGCCGGGATAGGAAAAAATCCAGGAAGTAAGCGATTACAGTAGCACAATGTCCAGTGATGATCCTATCTAGGTTAACAATAAATGAGCACAATCATATTTCTATCATATTTCTCACAGCACAGGGAGGACGAGGGAGATAGGAGTGATTTGTCCCTGCTCTCTGGAGGAAGGTGCCTCACAAATCTTGACCTTGGTTTGTACTGCAAAACTCTCTCTCAAAATGCATTTACCATCTAAGCAGGTGACGAGCTGCAACCTGGGCACTTTCTAGCTTTCCAAGCGCAGCAAAATAAATCTGGCACCAAGCACCTGTGGTGCTGAGCTAGAGAACAATTAAGACAGGAAGGGAACACTTCAAGGCACATTCGTTTTTTTAAAAAAATACCTTTCTGCTATTCCTCACTCTCCTCCAGTGTATATCTTCATTTTCTTGATCATCTTTCAATGAAAAAATCGTGGTAGAATACAAACTTTTTTTTAACATTCTGAATGTATTTATTTAGCTATTTATATCCCCCACATTTCTGCCCTCTGCAGACCCAAGAAGTGTTGTTATCCACTCCTCTATTTCTATCCTCTCAACAACCACCCTGTGAGGCAAGTTTGGATGAAAGAAAATGACTGTCCCCAAGTCACCAAGCAAACTTCCATGGCAGAATGAGGATTCAAACCTGGGTCTCTTGGACCTTAGCTGGATTCTCTAACTTTATCAGGCTTTTATCAGGTTCCTGCCATCCCCACATCTCAGAAAGACACAAAAAACTCAAGGTCACAAACTGAAGCAAGAGACAAAGGGGCTTTGGATAAAGCAACTGCGTAGGCCCAAATTCAAAGACCAGTCCCCCACCACTATTACATGACATTTGTAACAGAACTGCAACACACACTTTGGATGACACAGAACTTTTTCAGTGTCAGTGAAAACAATACAGCTAAGAGGCTATATTTGCATATGTATCCACAGACTTTTCCAAAAGCACTTAAGATGGACAGCGCTGAATGCTGATGCATATCTGAGAACAGCTCCTGAAGTCTTTCAATTTTTTTAAAAAGGCCACACAGACATTCTCTACCTACACTCTCCAGATCAAGTTTACAGGGAAGCACGGAGTACAGACATCTGTCCAATCTCTACAAACATGAAATCCATACAGGACTTATCACAGAGCTCTACACCGGTTTCAGCGACCTTCGGGTGCCTGTAGCTAGATGCCTAGAGAGCAGAGCCCTCCTGGCAAAAAATAAGGTGGGGGGAGTTGGCTTATGCCCAAAAACCTCCTTCCCACACAGACAGCCAAGAAAAGGGAGGAACTGCACTCACACACATGAACAGATTATAACAAAGCTTAGAGAACCCATTGTTTGCCCTGCAAGTTATTCTAATGGTATTCTCAAACAGACACTGAAGGCCAGTTCACAAAACCCTTTCAGAGGGGCAAAATGGGGGTAGACTCCATTTGCTTCAGTCAGCAGTTTTGTCTGACGGCCTTGCTGTATACTCCACTATATGCTTTGGTCACACCATCTATCACTTGATAAAAAAGAAAATAAGGGCATTTTATTTTCAATTGTGTGAAGTTTGGGAGCACAGCATCTTAAAGATGTGACAACAATATACATACTGTATTCCTAACAGGGCATGGAAACAAGTCTTCACTTTTCCTATATTCTAGTTTTTGATGCCTCTGAGGATCTCAAGGTGGTATAAAAGAGTCTCCTCCCACCATTTAATGCTCACAACTCTTCTAGGTAGAAGGTTAGGCTGGCCAAGGTCATCCAGTGGTACGGTTGTCTAGTCCCCCTGGCAATTGCCAGGAGATTGAGTGGGTGGAGAGGGGTGCCCTGCCTCTCACACCCTACACAATGATGTCACTTCCTGTTACATCATCGTGCCTGATTCTTAAAGAATCAGCCCAAAACAGAGCATAACCAGAAGTGATGGCACTGCGTACACACTGTCATTTGCCATGGCTGCCTGTTGATGCTGGGCAATCTCCAAGCAAACTGCCTCCTCCCAGCAATCAGTGGTCTCATATAGGAGCCCAAGCGTTGCTCCTGCACCATCACTGAGACTATTCCACAGCTAAGCTCGTGGCAGTCAGTCAGAATTTATGAGCTACTTCAGAGAGAGGCGTCTGGAGTCAAAGTCTACAGTGAGCCCTGAATATGGGTTTCTAAGGGACTCTCATGCAGAGATTCAACCTGAGTAAGCAATCACTGAGCTCTAGTCAAAGAAGGAAGCTGCAAAGAGACCAGTAACACCAGGACAAAAAGGTGCCATCTTGTTGCTGGCTGAAGACAACCAATGGCCCTCATTCAATAATTGGAATTGAAATCTGGGCAGAAGAGACATAGGATTCATTTTTATCATTAGTTTTATTGAAAATGGATTTGATCAGCAAAGCAAAGGGGTACAGAAATACAGTGAATTTTCTTAAAAGCCTCTGTATGGCAATAGGTCAGAGTAGATCAGCTTATACTGACGGAGTCTTAAGAAAGTCTTCTGGATCAGACTTAGGCCATTTCCACACTCGTTGAATAATGCACTTTCAATGCACTTTAGCAATCCTTTGGAAGTGGATTTTTTGTTCCACACATGGAAAAGCAGTTCCAAATGTTCACTAAAGAGTATTGAAAGTGGATTATCTAACGTGTGTGGAAGCAGCCTTACTCTTAGGCCAAGGCAGCTGGCATATTTTGCCCTTACTAGCTGCTGCCTACTTTACCTGAACTTCTGACAGAAGTTGGAAGACATGCTCTTCCTGAAAACATTCTTTTCTATTTTCCAGCAATTGAGAAAGGACACTTCATGCTCAGAATTAAAATGTTAAAAAAAATTGTCACACAACTAAATTCCTAAACATTATTTTTTTCAGAATTCATTACTTCACACATATAATTAAAGCAGAAAAAATAGTTCCTTGCGTAAGATGAGAGTCAGTAGTATACAGTGGTTAGAGCATCAGACTAAGATCTGGCAGACCCAGGTTTGAATCCCCGCTTTACCAGGAAAGCGTGCTAAGTGACCTTGGGCCAGTCATACTCTCTCAGCCTAACCTACCCAACAGGGTTGTTGTGAGGATAAAATAGAAGAGAATGATGTAAGGCACTTTGGGTCCCCACTGGGAAGAAAGGTGGAAAATACATGAAGTAAATAAATAAGATGGAGCAAAGTACATTAGTCAAAGAGAGACAATTGGCTGGTTAAGTTCCATACAAACTCAATATACTTTGCGTAGCCACTTGGGCACAGAGAGACAAACGGGTGCTGTACTAGTGAAAGGATACAGCTTGTGAGGCATAGATGGTTTAAACTAGAGGTGACAAGCTGCATAAAAACTGCACATCGTACACTATTTTTCCCCAGGCGTAGTAGCGCCATTAACTGAATAGTCCCACAACCCCACCCCACCCCACCAGCTAAAAAGAGCTGTGTGCGCAGAGACCAGACTTTACATATACCATGACCAGAGCTGGAGAACATATACGTTGCCATGGAAACATAACCAAAATGTCTTCCATGAGGTAAACCACCGTGCTCCTGGCCATAATATCTATGAACACTCAACACCAAAATCAGGGCCAATACACTGAAAGCCTCTCAACCCTCCTCAGGGGCCACCAAGAAGAGCCAGATGTTGTGATGCTAGTCTAGCATGCGTAGCAGGCTACATGTTACAGCTAGAGTATGGATGATTCAATTTTAACACCATTTTCTGGCGACATCCCAACAGCAGCCCCCAAGTTTGAACTCGAATAAGAGCATGCTTTCCCTAAAGTCATACGTGTAGTGGGAGAACACCCTGAACAAAACAGCTTCAGTAGCACAGCCCCTCCACTATGCTCTCTCATCACCTCTCAAAACAAACAGAGAACTGAACTGAAGAGAGCTCAGTTGCCAAGTAATGTCTCAACCTCAGAACCCTCCAGTATAAGACAGGGTGGAGTGGTTTGATAGCCCAGAGGGGAAACTTGGGCAAGTCACCACACATGCTTCAATAACGTGGCAGTGTTCTCCTCATAAGGAGATGATGGCTTCCCACTAAGCAGATTAGAGTGTCTCTCCAGGACTGCAAGGCGTCTTTTTGCATTAACCTTGTGATAGTGTCAGATAATATGTAGCCATCTCACTGTGCAATCCTAAATAGAGTTACACTTTTCTAAGATGAATGACTTCAGTGGATTTAGAGTTTGCTGCTCCTTCTTGAAAGTAAAACTAATCTTCCATTCAGAACTCTTTTATGGGATCACAGAGCAACACAACATCAGCCATGCTCAATATTCAACTTTCCTAAATTCATGCAAAGTTCATCTACAGTGGGAAAAATGTTGCATGAAACCAATGAGGTGTAGTGGTTACAGGCAGACTAAGGAATTTGGTTCTGATCCCCACAATGCCATGGAAGCTTGCTGGGTGGCCTTGGGCCAGTCATACACTCTCAGTCTAACCTACCTCACAGGGGATAGATCAAGATGGGTAGCCATGTTAGTCCAACTGTAGCAGCAGAAAAGAGCAAGAGTCCAGTAGCACCTGTTAAGATTACCAACATTTGTGGTAGGGTATGAGCTTTCGTGAGTCACAGCTCACTTCCTCAGATACAGCTAGAATATGAGTCCATCTGTCCTTATATCTTGGAGAGTGGAGTGATTTCAGATGCAGAATGAAAATAGCAGGTAAATGACAATAGCTGGTGAATGACAATAGCAGGAGTGATTGGATTGGGTGGGGTATGCAGAGGGGTAGTAGGTAGTAGGCTTCCTGTCTTATTACCAATGCTGATTTCTTCATACCTACTACCCCTTTTGTGTGCCTGACAACCATCCAGATGTCTAAATTATCATATCTTGTGCTAGGTTAATTGGTCTGTGCTGTCAAGATACAATAAAAACAGAAGCCAAGAATCCAGACCATGGCAGGATAAGTGAATGAGGGGAAGGACGAAAAAATTACTCACGGTCCCAGACTCTGTGGTGTGCCCAGTGACCTTCATATTATAGTGCATATATAGTATATATTCAGCAGCTGTGAAGGCTCAACCCCGTTCAAAGGCCCACCAATCCAGAGGCAATGCTACCATCCTGGCAAAGTTCAGCCAGGTTGGAGACAATATACAATGGTTTGTATCTCACTGTAGGCTGGAAGAACTGCTTTCAACTTCAATGGCTCTTCCACTGGAGGAAGGCTTCAAACCTTACTCAGTGGAATGGTAGAATACAGGCTGTCCTTTCCACTTTGGCCAGGCAACACAATACTTCAGGGGATTCTGGATATTATCCCAGTTCACATGCATTGTTCCATTCTCCCCTTGCCATCTGTGCCTCTAGGCTTGCCAACCTGTGTTTTTAAAGATCCATGGTCACTGACTGGAACCACAGCCAATTTTGACGGATCAGTAGGTTTAGCCCAACAGATTTTAGGTGGGTTAGAGCAAGGACCTGGTTGTTAAAATGTGAGGTTAACTAACCCAGATTCCATATGCAGAATGCCCATTTTACTCTGCTTCATAGAGAACCAGAGCCAAAAACACCATATACAGGTTTAAAATAAAAATTGCAGGTTGGCGGTTCTCTCCACTTCCACTCTCTGAAGTTAACCCTGGGATATTTCCAGATACTATCTGAATTTATGAAGAGCCAAAAAATGCACATTCTACCCTCTCAGGTGCCTGCTATATTCGCCGCAGAAAACAAATATGGGCCTCTTATGGATCCTGACCTGGATGACCCAGGCTAGCTTGATCTTGTCAGACTTCAGAAGCTAAGCAGGGTCACCCTGGTTGGATGGGAGACCACCAAGGAAGTCCAGGTTCACTACGAAGAGACAGCCAATGGCAGACAGCTTCTGTTCGCCTCCTGCTTTTAAAACACAGGGGTCTCCTTAAGTTGGCTGCAATTTGACGGCACTTTACACACACACATAGAGGACTATGAGGGGAGGTGAACAGCAGTTATAAAGTTGACACAATCAGTTCTACTGTTCATTCTCCTTAGAAAAGTTTACAAGCTGTACAGCAGTCAGTAGGAAAATAAAACCTGTTCTGTGGCACTTAGAGAGAGAACACTCCAAGACCCAAGTTTCTAAGACAGTGCAAAAACTCACAAAACACCACTTTCGATCACAACAGCCATAATCAGTTGTGTATAATCACAGGCATTACCTCCTCTAAGGAAGTTTCTACATAGAGGAGATTCTTTGCAGGGGGTAGGGGTGATGGAATGACGCTCAGCCTACCCTAGGCCTTCAAGTGACAGCCCCAGTACACAATATGTCCACCTCACTTGCCTGAGAGATACAGAATTGCAGAGTGTAGCTCGATGCTGTTTTATATCACGCATGGCCTGCGGTATTTATTTCTTAAAACGTTTTTACCCTGCCTTTCCTTCAAGTTCAAGCAGCTTACAACAGTAGAATAAAAATATTTACAGTTAAAACCAAAATACAACAACTACCCCCAAATCCCTCTCTCAAAAGTCCTGGCAAACTGATAAGCCTTGCAGCGCCTCCTGAAAAACTTCAAGGTGGGGGCTCCCTTCACCTCTTCAAGGAGGGTCCATACAGTTGGAACAATGATAGAAAAGTCCCGGGCTCTGGTTGATGCCAGGCAGGCCACCCTACATGGTGGGACAACCACCCAATAGGGAGCTGAGGATCATATCTGGCATATTTGGGAGTCAAATATGTGGGTCCCAGCTCATGATGGGCTGTAAAGGGCATACGGAGCACCTTGAATTGAGCTCAGAAACAGACTGTCAAATAGGGCAACGTATGTTCCCAGCAGCTAGCTGCCTCATTCTGGACCAGTTGTAGTTTCTGGGTTGTTTTCATAGGCAGCCCTACTTACAGCATGTTGCAGTAACCCAACTGAGACGTTACAGAAGCATGGATCAGCATAGACAGATTGGCTGAGTCTAGGTAACAAAAGAGTCGGTGAATCAGATGCAGCTGATCGAAAGTGCTCCTGGCCACCGCACGGACCTGCTTTCCAAAGAGGAAGACTGTGTCCATGAGCTCCCTTGAGCTCTTAAGTTGCTCTGAAAAAGCCAACCTCCTTCCATCTAGGACACATAGATGGAATCCACTTGTATAAAACAGGCACTTGCCTAAGTTGGGTATGGAGGGGAGAATCCCGGGTTCAAGCACTGACTCGCTGGATGGCCTTGCCTTGTGTTACAAGCCACTTTGGGATCTTCTGCAAAGGCAGCTGATACTTTGGGCTTCCAGCATCAAAAGGTCAAAATGGCACCTCGCATTGCAGTCAAAATGGAAAAAGTAAATTCCTGCCTTTCAGTGGCATCTCCACATCTTCTGCCCAATCCAGATGGCTTCACCTGCCTAATTTTAGAGCTGACTTCAATCCTTGAAGAGGGGAAGGGTATGTCCAGGGAAGTGTCATGTTCACACCAACACAGAAACCACAATCCTATCTGCACTTAATTGGAAACAATCCTATTTAAGTTAGCGGGGCTTCCTTCTAAGTAAACATGCCTAGCCTGCATGAGACAAAAGGACCATCTGATATCCTATGATGCCAGACACACAGTTGAGTTTTACTTTCTGAACTTTGCTCATTGTCAGTAAAGTATGCAAACAGCACGTGCTATGACTGCCTCCTCTCCATGGGGCTCTCTTTCCATGCATGTTCAAAGAATGAACATCTTGTGGCAACAATGCAGAAAGTTTTACTTGGCTCGGATTCAGTATCTCGGGTTGAGGCAAGAAAGAGATCAAATTTTAGCTGTTTCATGCATGCAAAATCACACACACGCTTTATCCAATTGTCATTCTGCTTATTAAGCCCTGTTACCCTGCTAAGTCTTCAAGATGGGATGAGCTGGAAATGTAAACAGATATTTCAAAAGCAGATCAAACGCATGATGGGAATACAATAACTGTGACGTCAACCGCTTGAAATATTTCTGTGGTTCCATGATTAAGCAACCTGATGAATGGCAGAACTGACAAGTGCCAAAACACAGTAACAAAAAAGTAACAATTCACACCCCACTGGTCATAATGTTTTGACACCAGCGTTTTTCAGAGACAGTTGCTTTTCCGGATAAGAATTCCATGCAATTAGCAGGCATTACTTTTATCTACTCTCTGGAGAAGGAGGACTTGCACAGCTATCTCCAGGACTTCATCTCTGCCTTTTATCAAGCAGGTAGTTAGAAAGGAAGCACGGGCCAAAGAGGAGAAGTTTAAATATTCATTTAGTTCAGAAACCTCACACAAGCAAGACACTTCCATCGAACGCCCCCAGACAAAGAACGTAACTTAAATCAGCAACAATAATGTTCTGCTGCCAGTTATCACAAAAATCATTTTGACAAGATCAAGAATGCCACCACCTGGCCAGGCTTCAGCAGATCAGCGTTTTACTTGTCTGACCCACACTCATCCAGATCACGTAGGCGTCCCCATGGTGTCCTCAATCCCGAAGCACTTTTTACACATGCTCATGAAATAACCGGGCAAGACTGCTGCAGACAAGAATACCCCCCCCCCACACACACCACCTTTGGGTAGATAGGGAAACCCAGACAGCATGAAAGTCTGGAGTGCAACGTGCCCAAAGTTGCACAGGAGAATCTGCAACACAGGCACACCAGAGCTAAAAAGCATGAATCCTAAAATCCATAGCTGACATCTACTAGTCAAAACAGTGTGGCCATTAGGGTACTGAATGCATCACGCCAAAGCAGACACAAGTTATGCAAACATCACACACACCCATGTAAGTGTTAATTAAAACACCAACCTGCTTCCTTCCATACTCCCAAATATTAGTTACAGGCTACAATCCTATAGATATGAATGGCAAGTGCATGCACGTGTGTAATAAATGCAGTTAAGTTGCCCCATAACAACCCTGAACACCCCTGCCTTTCTACGCAAACCGAGCATGGCAGGGTTTGTTCAAGGGCATTAACAGGGCAACTTAATCTACATGAAGTCATAACACATTAAGAGAGCCATAAGAAGGGACGGATGACTTCCAGTCTACAAGATGGCATCCATCAGGGATTAAAACAATTCCGAAATCCCAGCAGGTTGGGTCCCTTTATTACAAAGTTTCTAAAACCTGTCCTCTTCCCCCTGCAGAAACTAGACTTACCATTGAGTCCATTGGGGATGCTCCTGTGATGAAGGGGTGCAGAGAGGTCATCCATAGACCTCCTGATAGCTCCACCCTTGTTCTCAACAGGTTTGTGATGGTGAAGGTGGTGGTGGTGATGGTCGGGGCTCCCTGCACTGCCAGTGCTGGAGGTACTACTCCCATCTCCGACATCCCGGGTTCCGGAACCCCCATTCAGGTTGGTGAGACTGGCCTGGCTGTCTATGGAGCTCCTGGACCCTGCCCCGTTCCTCTCTTCGTCCAACATCAAGACGATCTCCTTCAGCTCCACGTTCTCCCTCATGAGGGTTTCCTGCTTGGCCTCCAGTTCTTTCAGCTTCTGTTGGTACATCCCCACTTCCTTCCACATCACACCGGCGGTGTGTCTCCCAAACCTCTGCCATTCCCTAGACAGCTTTTTGCCTTTCTGCCGGTCATCATCCAAGAAGCAGCAGAGTTCCCTCAGTTCGTGGTTATCATCCTGCAGCTTCTGGTTCACCTCTTTCAGGCCCCTGATCTCATGTAAGTGGACCTGCAGCCTCCTGTTGACGTCCTTCATCAAGTTGCCGTGCTCCACCATCAAGTTCATCTTCTCGTTCTCCACTTTCTTCAACCTTTTCACCAAGTCTTCCTTGCTCCACCGCAACATGTCTTCTTCTGTCATTTTGGTCAAGTCCTCCTTTGATCCCTCCACTGAACTCTTTGCCATTTTTATACAAACACTCTTTTGTTTGTTTTTTTTTAAAAAACCCTGGGTGTTTCTTCCCCCACAAGAAATATTTTTTTTCTCCTTCAAGGTCTCGAATTTATTGTAACATTTTGGAGGGTTTTCTTTTATAAAGAGAGAGAAAAAAACACTACAATTCTTCAGGGAGGGCAAGATAAGGAAGAACACGAAATCCACACATATCTGTAAGAGGCGTTCTCCTTTCCATGCCTTAAAAAATCCTTCCCATTAAAAAAAAAGAGTTAATAAAGGGATCACTCCAAAGATTTGTGACGATCTGCACAGAAACCACTCCGAAGTGCAGCAACCAACTTAACCAAGGTTCATAAAACCCCAGCAGGAAGGAGCAGCCGACAGCCCACGAAACAACCTGCTTGGACCGGGAGCATTTCACTTGCCTCCGCCTCAGGGTCCCATCGATTTCCAAGAGAGAAGAGCAATCCGAGTAAGATCGGCGAGCTGGCCCGTTGGCGCTAGCGATCCAGCCCCCCCTCTCTGCCCGCAGCCACCTAGATGAGAGGAGTTCCCAACACAGCGCACGTTTTCTTTCGGGAAAGCTGATCCTTTCTTCCTTTTTCTCCCACCCTTTCAGCTCCGAGGCGGCTCTGCGGATGATGTCAGTCCTTTTGTGAAGCCGCGTTTCAAGCGCACGGCGAGAAAGAGCATTCCTTCAATGGAACGACCGCCAGGGAGGGGAGAGAGCGCGAGCCCAGCGCCGCCTCCCTCGGAGGAGGGCTTGGAACGTCCCCGCGAACGCGCGCGAAGAGGAGACAGAGAAGCCCCGGGAGGAGCGTTGCTGCGCACGGGCGCTGCTCCGGTCGCTCAGCGCTGCCTCCTCCCGCCCGGCTCCCCTGGAGAAACTGGGGCGGGGAGAGGCGGCTTAGGGAGCCCGGCGCCCCCTCCCTCCCAGCGCGCTGATTGGCCGCCCGAGGATGCCCCAGCCTGCTCAGGTTGCCTTCGCTTTCCGCCTTGGGTCGGGTTACTGGGAGAAGCGCAGCCAATGAGAGGGCGGCGGAGGCGCCTTTCAAAAAAGCAGGTACAAAGGGGGCAAGGTGGGGAGCGGCTGGCCCTGCTCTTAAAGGGGACGCGCGCTCCTGCCCTGCGCTGCCCCCGCCCGGCTCAGCGGCGCGGACGGAGTCCTCCCGGCGCTCTCCTCCTGCCGCCTTCGCTCTGCTAAAAGTCACCTCTAACCCGCGCCCAGAGGTTGCTGCAAGCGCTGAGGTCGTGTGCATTAGGCAGAAAGGGACCCGTTGCCCTGCGGAACACAAGGGAAAGAAGAGCCGTCGTCTGCCATGGTTACGGTGCGATTTTTCTCATCTCTGCCATCCCCCCCCCGCTTTTTTTTCAATCTCTCACGAAGCTCCATTTTGAGGCCAGCGAACGGCATGGTTGGTTTCAGTATGATGCCTACATTGCTTTCTGGATTCGTCGGGGGGGGGGAGTATTAGAGCAGGCAAAAATCGGGAAAGGGCTAGCATGATAGGCAGGCGAGAGCTTGGTTGCCAACCTCCATGTGGAGCTGGGCGATCTCCCGGAATTACAACTGTTTTCCAGACGGACCACAGAGGTCAGTTCCCCTAAAGGAAATGGCTGCTTTGCAGGGTGGACTTCATGCCATTATATGCCACTCAAGTCCCTCCCATCCCTGTACCCTGCGTTCTGCCAGTTTCACCCTCAAATCTCCAGGAATTTTCCAGCAACCCTGGAGTTGGAAACCTTATAAGAAAGCGCACAAGTTGCATGGTGGAATTACAGAGTAGAAAAGGTACAGCACCTTGCATACTGTAGGCCTTAACCAGGAATGCAACTTGCCGCTGAGCAGCAATAGAAGCCACGGGTGGAAAAATGGTTTTCTGGGGCAGATGGAGATGTTAGGGCTGGGACAATCCTGAGCATGTTTATTGGGAAGTGGGAGTAAATTCCATAGGATCTTGCTATTCTACCTGTACATTCATTAAAAGCATTTCTATACCACCTTTTCAGAGTCCTGTTTCAGGTGGCTCACAAAATAAAACAAGACAGCCATAAAAACCTCTAATCAAACCATTAAAAACCCAGAGCCTAAAAACAATGCGAGGCGTAGTGATTATAGTGTCAAACTAGGATCTTGGAGAACCCAGGTTCGAATCCCGCCCCCCTCTGCTACAGAAGCTTCCTGGGTGACTTGGGCCAGTTGCGCATGCTTAGGCTGACCCACCTCACACAGCTGTTGTGAGGATAAAATGGAGGAGAGGAGAACAATGTAAGCTGCTTTGGGTCCCTTTCGGGGGAGATTATAAATGAAATAAACATTTTTTTAAAAAAATGTCTAAGATTACACAGCCCTGTACAGTCCTGGTACAAGCTGGTAGCACCTCAGGGTTCACTTGGCTTATACCCTGTTGCAGTGATGATGGCGATGGTGAGCCTACAAGTTGTTATCGTCATTGGAGGGGCTTTTTGGCTCCGCCTGCTCCTGCTCACCAGTGGCCCTCCAGGGCTATGGTCCACTGGGAAACCTCTCAGAGCCAAACTACAAGTGACGCCTGACACAGGTTGGACACTTGTCAGCTTCCCTCAAGTTTTGATGGGAAATGTAGGCGTCCTGGTTTTACAGCTTGGCTCTCCATTACAGCTGCAAGACCAGGATGCCTACATTTCCCATCAAAACTTGAGGGAAGCCGACTAGTGTCCAACCTGTGTAAGACGTCACTTGTAGTTTGGCTCTCAGTAAACTAAAGTTCTTTGTCTGGAGAAGGTTTCCTGGTTTGTCTCCAGCGAAAAGATTCTCAAATTACAAGGAAACACTTTTCTCAGCGTGAGAGCAAAAGAGCCCTGGCCTGTCTGAGAGCCAAACTAAACATCACGGTACAGTGGCCATGGGGCCAACCTTTGGCTGGTAACACCATTTTAGAGAAGAATTTGGCCACTTAAACAATGCAGTGAGGGCACAATCCTGGGGGCCCACAGCAAAGGGGGAACAAGGTGATCTTGAAAAGGCATGGATGGAGGGGAGAAGATCTATATTGTATTGTAGGGAGGGGGTATCAGATACTCCGCTAATGAGTTAGGGACCATAGACTTCATCACTATGTTGCCTTACATATTATCTGTTGCTTTAAGTATGTGCTCCAATATACTACCTGTGCTTCATGTTGTCTAATGTCAGTCCTAGAACTGATTATGTTTTGTTTCAGCATTTCTTCAACTCCGTATTGGATCCTTGCTAATGCTATGTCTTTGTAAAATCCTATGGCATTGTTTATGGAAATGTCCTTGACACGGTATGGAAATGTCCTTGATACTGATTGTACTAATCTCACACTATGTAATCCGCCTTGAATCTCGGTAAGAAAGGTGGATCAAAAATAACATAAATAAAATAAAATAAATCACCTCGTCCTCCCTTGCCATGATTAGGTCCTTCACAGCGTTTTTTTAAATGGCCAGATTCTTCTCTAAAATGGTGCTAAAGGTCAAGGGTCAGACCTGCGGTCCAGTTTGCCTCTAAATCGTAGACAATACTGGGCTAAGTGGACCAGTGTTCTCACTCAGTACAAGGACACCTTAGCAGTCGACACTACTAGTGTGTGATCTGGCAAGGTCTAAATATTGTTAAGAGCTCAATGACTGGGGAACCTTGGAATATGGGGAGCTTGGAATATGGGGGTGGGGCAAGCTAGTTAAGACTGGCCCACCCTACAGGGTAGTTGTAAGTTTTATTAAGATGATTTATGGGGAGTCCTTTGATCTCTAGAAATTGGTTTTACAGTTCTCCTCATGACCACCTTTATTTAAGAAGTGCTATAGTGGACCTTGAAACGAAGAATGAAACGTTCATCTGTTCCAGCATCCTGTATAATGCACGTGTCCAACCGGCTGCCCTGAAAGACCAGCAAGCAGGGCACAGAGGGCAAGGCCTTGCCTGATGTTGCCTCCTGGCACTGTATCCAGATGGCCTCTGGATGTGGACATTCCCCTTAGTCATCGTGGCTTGAAGCTATTGATGTGCCTTCCCTTTTCAGTTTTGCCCGTAACAAACTATCAGTGCAATCCTAAACAGAGTCACGCCCATCTAAGCCCACTGACCTCAGTGGCTTTAGGAGGGCCCCACTCTTGGTTGGATTTACACTGTAAATATGGCTCTGGCGTTTGACCTTGGACGCACTCTGTGCATTTGTACCTGTGCACGTGACCACAAGATTACCTAGTCAACAATTCCAGAGTGAGGAGGGGGCATCACGCTCTCCAGTTGTCTCCTGTTGAAGATTACCTCAAGTGGAAAGTGGAGGAGCGTCCATTGTGGGAGCCAGGAAGTCTCGAGCTCCGCTGGCAGCCTTGAGGCTTAAAGGCAAGCTGTTTTCTCTCTGCTGCAACCCTGCAGGGCAAGGGACCATGATCATGAGTGTACTTTATACAGCCGTAAGGATTTGCAAAGCAGAATATTAACCAAAGGCAGCAAGAAGTATTGCAGAGTGACACTTTATCTTGAGGCACTTTATACACAATACCTAGTGGGGGCTGTGGAAAACTGGAGGGGGAAGTTTTGGAAATCCTAACCCCAAGATCTCTCTGGGCCAAGCTACCGAATGACGCAGGTTGGACACTTGTCAGGTTCCCTCAAGTTTTGATGGGAAATGTAGGCGTCCTGGTCTTGCAGCTTGGCTCTCCGACTGCTGTCCAATGGACTTTTCAACTGTCGCTTGTCCAACATTCCACCAAGCTGCCTACATTTCCCATCCAAACTTGAGGGAACCTGACAAGTGTCCAATCTGTGTCATTCGTCACTTGTCGTTTGGCCCTCAGTTTCTAGGATTCTTGGAAACTCTCAGGAGTTTGAGCAGGCTGCTCCTCCATCTTCAGCCACCACCACCCACCCTTTGACTAACACTCAGCTGCCATCAATATTCTGTCCCATCTGGAGGACTCTCATGCTTCACCAGACCTTTTTAATTATCTTCTTTGTTTAATTTATAAAGTTATATTTTTTTCTGCACACCTAGGAATCCCCCCCCCACCCTCCACAAATAGGCAGAGATCATTGCCTTGTCTGTGGGTGGCCCTGTTGTGTTCATCATCTGCAGCCCAGCCCATGTAGGTGTATTTGGTGTATATTCCATTGAACTCAGTGGGATTTACTTCTGAGTAAATGTGAATAAAATTAAGCTGTTGGTTTCTTCATGCTTTAGTTTTCCTGTCCTGGTCTCTGTCTGAATAGTGCAGTCACAATGTACACCTAAGTCTGAAGATAAGCATGTTTGCATTTTCTGAAATTTGTATCATGTGCTCCTCGGGAATCTCAGAGAAAGCCAATGTCCCTTATCCAGAGATCATTATCTCTAGACTGCACTTGTGCCTCTGAACCAGGAGAATTCCTTGCTCTACGAGCTCTGACAGCGTGAGTGACATGGGAATAGGAAAATGTGGCCAGAATCAGCCTTTACCCTTCAGACACAAGTTTGGCTTTATCGGGGGCATTTTTATCAATTCTTGCTTCATATACTAATGATCTCCAATGTGGTTGATGAAGGATTACCTGGCATCCATTTGCTTCTTCCATAAAATTTCTGTTCCCAGAAAGCAAAGAGCCAGTCTCGGTATTCTACCACCTCATTGGAGTAGGAAGTGCTTCAGAAGAATCCAGGAGACATCACTTTTGTGTCCGTTCAGAAACCGCTGCCTCATAGGCAGATGCTTGGCTTGGAATCTCCTTTGCGATTGGTCCCAACATCCCATAGCAGCCATTTTGTGACTGCTTCATGCGGCAGTCATTTTATGGTGGTGCCCATTCCCTGTCCTCAAAAATTCGGAAAGTGCTTACAGGCTCAACAAGATGGGGGACAGGTGAAGCAATGTGCCTTGTCACAACTTTAGCCGTGGGTTTGCTAAAAGAGAAATTCCACAGTGGCTGAAGAGAACACGTGAATGGAGCACCTCCAAGAGTATGTGTCAGTGTGAGGAGAATGCGTTTTCTCAGTGTCATCATGGACCTTGAGTGTGAGCACTGCATCGTCCCAAAGAAAATGTTACTATCAAATGTTCTATTAAGTAAGTAAGTAAGTAATACATTTCAGTACTCTGTTGGGGGTTGTGGTTGTCCCAAGCAATTGGAAGGAAGCAGGATATTTTCTATTACAGGGGTCCCCAATGTGGTGCCATAGCACCTACTGACACCTTTCTAGGTGCCTGCCAAGTATTTTTAGAAAGTGGCCAGTACCAGAGGACTTCTGCCTAGCAAGTTTCTGGTCGGCCATTGGAGATCTAATTGAAAGATTTTTAAAAATTACTTCAGCAGCACCTGCCACCATAGCACAAGGATACTTGCTAGGCAGCTGAGCATAAGCTGTATGTATGAAGGAAAATATTTGTTAACAACATGTTCATTTTAAAAGGCATCCTGCTAAAAAAAAATTGAGCCTGAAATGTTGAAGGGCCACTAGTAGATTTATGCATGACCTCACTCCTGGACATTTTGTGGGTGGCTCTGCCTCCTGTGGGCGCCATTTTCTACTATGTCAGAATATCAAAGGTGCCTGCAAGCTCAAAAAGGTTAGGGACCCTGTTCTAGTGTCTGTGAAAGCTGATAGGTAAACAACCTCAAGCAGTGAATCCTTTTGTCAGGACTCATGCCCACGGTGAGGCCTGAACCTGGTCTCTGGAGTAGTACGGCACCATGGCTGGTGGATTTTTCTGCCATAGTTGGGATCAAGAACTATGAGGAGCCAGTTGGGTCCCATCTGGCTCTTAAGAAACTGCTGACTCTAGTAGTCTGACTATCAATCAAAGCTTCCACATCAGGCTTGTTTGTTGGTGTATAAAGAACTAAAAGGCTCCATGCTAGCTGCTCCTTTTGCTGGCTATAGACGAGACCCAAATTTGACACGAAGGTTGGTTCTCACAGTTAAGGAGTGTTTCACTTTGGCCATGGATATGCAAACGCCTCCTGATCAAGGAGTGGAACAAATCTTGGCAGTTCTCACACAGCCACAGAAAGAAACATCCTTCTTGGCCAGCAAAGAGAGACTAATTATCCTTGAGGACCTGGGGGAAGCCCAGGTTCTTAAAATATTGTCTCTTTTATCACTTTGTCTTCACAATAAGGTTCAAAGTCAATTGCTTAGGGCATCCTTTAGCACATAGATACCTCTTGTACGCTGAAGTTCAAAGTCAATTGCTTATGCTGTCCTCTAGCACGCAGATACCTCTCTTACGCCGAAGAGGAGTAATGTTATTTTAAGGATTTGGCGGCAGCATGGTTGACGCATCCGTTTCCATCTGGTGCATAATTATTCCCTTTGTCCCTCTGTTTTCTCTGGCCAAACAGGTTGTGTCGGTTTCTAGTGCGCTGCAAATCCTCAGACAGAAGGGTGCGCTCAGGCCCTGTGACCTTCAGTCCCAGTGTGTCCAACTCCAGAAAGCCAGTGTGGTGTAGTGGGTTAGAGTGCTGACCTGGGATCTGGAAGAACCAGGTTCAAATTCCCGCTCTGACATGAAATCTTGCTGGGGAACTTTAGGCCAGTCACACACACTCAACTTAATCTACCTCACGGGGTTGTTGGAGAAGAGGAGGATATAATCCATTTTGAGTCCCGATTGTGGAGAAAGGCGAGATATAAATAAAATAAACTCTGAAAAATGTATGTTTTCATTGTTAATATCATAGTAAATTTGGGGCACATTCCCTCTGAACTTTCATGTCATGGAGACCTACAGATTTTTTATGAGAATGAGGCATGCTTATGATACATCTATACACCCTGTTCCCACCTTTCTAAATCTGGATTTACCTACTGCGGGTGGCAAGCTAACAAAACCAAGTCCTGCCTTAGAGGAACTTACTTGGGGGGGGGGCGCTATCCTATTTTGCCACAGCAAAATAATGGTTGTATAACCAATAGATCTGACATTCACATTTGGCTAGAGAAATCATCTGTGAATGAAAGGCATTTTTAATGGGCCTGCCACACTAAACATTTTATGGCCATGTAATGCGACATCAAAGACTATCACGTGAAGAGAACAACACCCCTCCCCATATTAATCAGGGATGAGTTATTAAGCAACACTGAATATGCCAAAATAAATGAAAAGTTCACAAAACTGGATTTGTTGTATGACTATTTTTAATTCAGGGTAGTGAATTCAGCAACAAGGTGGGCCCTTATAAGCTTCTGTTCCAGACCTCAGTATTCTATTCACTTCATTTTGCACCATTTATAAAAATAATGTGGGGTGCAGTGGCTAGAATGTTGGAAAAGGAAGACCTGGGTTCAAATCTCCACTCTGTTGTAAATCTCAATGATTGGCCTTGGGTCAGTCATTTTCTTTCAGCCCAACACGGGTGTTGTGAGGATAAAATGGCAGAGGGGAGAGCCATGTACTACTGATCTTTTTGGAGGAAAGGCAAGAGTTTAATTTTATTTCTATACTTTCTTTATAACCTGAATTTCTCACTGAGACTCAAAGGAGATTACATAATTTTTAAAATGCAATCATAAACGTATGAAAAATGCAGTTGGACCAGGATTACCAAATTAGTAGGTCATGCAAACCACAACCGCCTAGGCAAGAAATAGTGGAATTACACAGGCAGAAGGCCATGCAATAAAAGTGAGACGATAACTAGAGTAATCATTGCAGTGGACTGCAATCCTCTTCCATTATAAGGGTGCCCTCCTGATCTGAAAAGATGGAACAAATATAATGAAAAATCAAGGCCTGGGCATTTTCAGTCAGGAGGTTCCCAAATAATGGGATGGAATTAGTTTTGTTTTTGCACAATCAAAGCACAAGAATTGTACCTTTGGGAATCCAAATGGTCACTGCTTTAGTTCTCCTAAGCCAGATACATAGCAGATATCAAGTCCACCACTAATACTAACAAGAACATGATCCGAACAGAACAGAGCTGCGCTAAGGTCAAGTTCCAGTTTTGTCACAGACTCATTGTACGGTCAGTCTTGGAAAAATTACTCCTTTTCAGTTTTCTATTGGACAAACAGCATACTGGCAAGCTACTTTGCAGGGTTGTTGTGGCAGCAAAGATTGAACAAAGCAAACAGTAGGCAGAATACTATTAACTGGTGAAATGAAATAGCAAATAAAATGTTTTTGCCTTGTGTAAGGTGCTTTGGTAAGCTTAAGCACATTTTTCTTGATGACAGGCTTTGGGGTGTTTTCATTAAATAAACCCAATAGTGTCACCCCAAATATATATATATTTGATTTATACACATTTATTTGATTTATACACCCAATGGGAACCCAGAGCAGCTGACATTGTTCTGTTCTCCATTTTATCCTCACAACCAGTTTGGTGTAGTGGTTATGAGCACAGGACTCTAATCTGGAGAGATGGGTTTGATTCCCTACTCCTCCACATGAAGCTAGCTGGGTGACCTTGGGCTAGTCACAGCTCTCTGGAGCTCTCTCAGCCCTACCCACCTCACAGGGTGTTTGTTGTGGGGATAACAACAACATACTTTGTAAACTGCTCTGAGTGGGCATTAAGTTGTCCTGAAGGGCGGTATATAAAGCGAATGTTAACAACTCTGTGAGGTAGGTCAGGCTGGGAGTTTGTGACTGGCCCAAGGTCACCCAGCAAGCTTCCCTGGCAGAGCAGGGGTTCAAACTTGGGTCTCCCAGATCCCAGACACAAACTACCTCTGCTGCAATATTGAAATTACTAGAATGATTACTCTAGTCAGTGAATTCATCAGTTAAAAGTTGAATGGTTGATCAGTTTATATTTCTAATCAACTGGCTAGTAGCTAATTTAACTTAATCTAATTGATTGCATTTCTAGCCCACCCTCCCCACCAGCCAGCTCAGGGAGGGGAAGAGTTGCTTTGATTTCCTTTATAGGATTAAAGAAATCAAGTCAGTGTACTTTTTGTATCCTTGCTACTGAATGCTGTTTGTAGTCCAGTCTTAAACCCACTCGGATGTTTTTAAACTTCCAAGTAAACCTCATGGTAGTCAGTGGGACTATTCCAAATAAATAAGTTAGCCGATGTGGACTGAGCAGCCACTCTAGATGGGCTGTGTGGATAAAAAGGTGGTTTTTATACTTCTGTACACCATAAACTAAAATCCCAAGCCCTCCCGGAACATTATTGAATTCTTACCAAAATGTTCCCTCTGCAGGACAAAATCAGTATTGCAAACAGGCATACTTCCCCCCCCCCCCAATGCCTTGTCTGATGTGGCTATTTTATCCATCTCACCTAGTCAATTCGCCTTTGCCTAGAGAAGGCTCAGATAGCTAACAGACTGATCTCCAATCTATGTTTTATGTGCACAAGAGAAACACACCTCTTTCCAAACTCCACGGCAAATGCTACTTTAGCTTTATACTGAATTTACTTGCTCTGGTGTTTGGATAGTGATGCTTCTTCCTGTGTTTTCAGCTTGGCCGAACATTAATCAACCCCGTTTTGTTTAACAATTTATTTTATTGGCATTTTAAATGGAATTTCATATGCCAAGAGGAGGAAGTGCCTATGGATAGGAACAGGAGACAAGGTGAAGGATTCAACCAACGGATGCTGGTGCAGGCATACCCTTCAATACCTGGTATCATCTCTCCCCATGGAAGCACAGGACGATCTTGGGCACTATATCCATTGCCATGTCCTTCTTGCCTTCCTTGAGTTGCTCCCACTAAGGGGCTAATAAATTTGCTTTTCTCCCATGTAAAGACTTTGGCGAAAAGGAAAGGGTCAACTGTGACGTGGACCTACGTAATTTTCAAAATATCAGCTACTTCCAACCATTCATCAGTTACTTCCAGCCAAAGCATTGTCACTTTGCAGCAATTTTGCTCTCTGTATGTCTCCTGTGCCTTTGATTAGCCAGATGGTGGCAGTGCTTCGAAGTCTGGGCCGCCAAGACCACCCGCTATGATCCTTTTATATGCAGAAACTGCACGTGAAAGATATGCTCAGTCTTGTGTGCGCAACACAGCCATCAGCATAGCCAAGCCATGGCCAGACTCTTTAGAGGCCCAAAGCCTGTTTGGAGCAATACAGGACTCCTTATCCTTAGACCTTGAGAGCAATTAAACTTTTGTCCTTTATTACGTCTGATATTCAAGTATCTTGTTTGAGAGCTATCCAAGGAGCAGAAACATGGTGAATGTCAACATATTGTCTAACAAGAAAACCAGACAGACGCAGTGTGACAGGCATACACTCAGACTAAAACAGAGCCAGCGAGTCTACTTTTCTTGCCTTGTATCAAACATTGCTCTGCATGAACATACGCAGAATGATATATGACTCGTAGCCATAGCAATCAATTCCTGCTTCCATCAAATAGTGTTAAATTTGGGGAATGCATACAGAGAAGGAGCATATTGTTTCAAAGGGTGATATCTGTTGAATTCTGCAGTGAAATGATACCTCCTTTTAAAAACAGTTGAGCAAAGAGAAGCCCCCAGGTGGCATTAGAATAATACAATTCTTTTTGCAAAATCTAAAGTGACCATGACTGCAATGACACAGCGTCTCTTGGAAAGACATCTTATTAAATCTCCAACATGCCTGTTATTTCACAGTCCATTCTGGCATTGGGTTTGGATGGTTTTCAGTGAGCCCTTGCAGAAATGGACTTTGCTAGCTCGAGAGAGACCACGCTGCATGCTGGAGAGTATCTAGCACGCATGGAACCCAGTCTTGAGGTCCTAGCTGTTGAGTTTCAGCATTCCATACTCTTACCATGTACCAATAATTCCCGTTACAATTCTGGTGTTTTGTTGTGTTTCTTAAGTCAAAGGGAACAGGACAGTGGGAACATCTGGATAAGATCTGTGCTGAGTATCTGCCATTCCCTTTAGCAGAATATTGTGGAGCTTAGGTTTGGCCTTGGCTCTTAGTCTATGGCTTGCAGCCACGGCCTAATGTGAGCCAAGCTGGGACAACCTTGTGGCTAATCTCTTGCTTCAAGGTTATAAAGGGGCATGGCTGAGCTGTATATATATGTAAACATATTTGAATTGTATTTGGTGTGCTTCGTTTTTTAAGCCATGCAAGCTCTGTTCACATGTTCTAGTGAACACATGTACAATCCATATACAATGTACACTTGGGTTTTTTTTTAAATGCATGCACTGAGTAATTCTCACATTACATTCGATGCATTTGCAGCTGAATATATGATACAAACCCCACATTCATCCAAGTAGTCATCCTTGGTTTTAGTTGCAAAGTGAGCTAGCTCTTTCTTAAAAACAGATGCCACAGAACCTTGTCTGTGAAAGGTATTAATTTTACAAAGAGCAAGCCTGAAAATTTGCTTTAGTTTCCAAAGTTGCACAACACGCACAAGTTACTTGCTCAGCTAAGTTTTTACTGTTCCATTTTTAGAAGAGAAAACTTCAAATAAGTTGGAAGGATGCTGTAATGTTTTGGATGTAAATAATTTTGTTTAAATTAATTTGGGGGTTCGAATACTGGGTGGTTATTGTGGGTTTAAATGCAGGACTCTGAGGTGAGAAAATGGGGACTGGATGGGTGAACGGAGTGTGCTGTGATTGAATGGTAACTGTGCCCTAAGAGGCAGAGTGAACTGCAATTTTTAGACAGTGCTGAGAGAAATTCTGGCTAGGTCAGACAAAGACTCAAAGGGTCTCATTTGTATAGGTCAGGCAAGCTTGTGTAGAAAAGCCTGAGTGAATCTAAGTCTGTGTGGGTGAGAGGAGTGTTTATTATGTTAATGAAAATCTGTGTAGAAAATTAGTTTTTGTGACTTGGTCTGTGAATATACCATTAAGATATAATTATTTTCGAAAGCACCAGCTTAAGAACTATTCTGAAACTAATACACTTATCAAATGCTGCAACTATCATGCTTATAAATTCTACTTTTGGTTAAGAAAAAAGGATCTCTTTTTTTCCTCACAGCCACCCACATGCACTGAACTTTCTGTCATACTACCATCTATAAATAAGCCTTCCTGTAATACCAGTTAAACTGAAGAGATTTAAGGCAAAAACCTTTAATGGAAGCAAATAGCTCTTGGGAACATTGAGGGAACCAGGGAGGCAGCAATATTTAGGTCACACAAACAGGGCAAAACACCACAAGTGATGTTAGCTGTGGGATTCAAACCCCCAAAGGAAGGTTGTTCTCAAGGTAAAAAAGCCTGAGTAAAGTAAAGAACAATTGAAGTTCTGGGTGTGGGGAGAAAAAAAGAGTGTTGGTTGTGACCAGCGCACTCCTGAGATAAAAGTCTGAGGTAACGTAAAGAGGAGCTATAACAGAAGTCCGAGAACATATTTAAAATACAAAGTCACTATAGATGCCCAGAAAAATCTCTGAACAAGCTGATCTAAAAGTACAGTTTGGGTACACATATTCCGATGGGAAATTTCTTCTAGACTGAGAGAATTGGAAAGTTTTGATATGGTCAGGTGGGTTTCACATAGTTGAACCTATATAAGATGGTCACACCCAGGACACGTCTGATTCTATCAGGCTTGGGTTGCATGAGACTATCTTCCCAAAAGCACTTTGTTAAGATTCTTGAAAATTGTATTTTTATCTTGTAGAGTTAAGATAAATTGGGTGAGGGATGATGTCATTATGCTTATCTGCTTCTGATATCTTTTACATATGAAAGCTAATTTTTTATCTTTGTGATCTTTGCATATTTGATATTTGCAAGTTTTGATTGATTTTAAATAAAAGTCTTAAAAGACTCGATTCCAGGTGTGAAGGGAAAATCTTGTGTCCCAGCCAATAATTACTCAACGTTAATTACTGGCTGGGACACAAGATTTTCACTTGACACCTGGAGTTAATAAACTTCTGATTTCTCTTCAGTCAGAAGGCAGCCTGTAAGAGAGAGGCTGTGGAGAGAACCGGCATTCCAATATAGCCCTGTTGTTTAGTGGTTAGAGAATTGCTTTGAAATAGACAAAGAGATTCTTTGTTTCCATATGTCAGCTTTGAAAGTCATGTTCTCCTGTAGGTGGAATAACAAGCTGCAACACAGAGGTATGCACATACATGCAAGATGTATGTGTGTTCACTGTAACAGGTGAACAGGGCCTTAGAGAGACATGTAGGATGAAAAAATTTAATGAGAAAATAACCAAGATTCTTGTCTCTTTAAAACATCGGCTATTGGTAATTTTCTTATTAAAAAGAAGGGGAAAGGGTGCAAAGAGAAAGGAGGCCATGGAGCATATGCAATGCAGAAAATCGATTCCATATTATCAACTATAGGGAAAAACTCCTCTGTCAGCTTGGATGGCAGCAATAGGGGAAACTCCATAGGAGGGAGGCTATTTGCAGTATGATGCTTTTGATTAGAGTTGCTGTTATTTTATTTGTTGGTTCAAGCCACAACAAAGTTTGTCAGCAAATACTATCCAGAAGAGCCACGACCAGAATATAAGTAGAAGACGTAGCCTTATCCAGCATTCAAAGATCATGGCCCAGTGGCAGAGCACCTGGGCCCCGTTGGCACTTACAGTTTAAAGCGCTATTTCTGAGCAGTCGCGCCGATCACAATGGCTTCGGCTTTGTACCTGCTCTTTTCACACTGTCCACAGCAGTTTTGATTTGGCGTCTTGCAATTCCTTTCAGATCTGCTTGGCAGCCTCGGTTCAGTTTTGGGCTTCCAGGGCTTCGCAGTGCACATCACAGGGTTTTAAAAAAACTTTTGAGTATGCATAGTAATGGGGGGCTTGGCAGGCCAGCAACCCCAGTTTGGGAGGCAGGCGCCCACTGGCCCCACTGGGCCACAGCCCATGCCCCCCCCCACAACAGCATGCCAGCCTCTCACCTCACCCATGGAGGAGGGCTGCAGGGCAGGCGCATGCTCGCCACAGCCAGGCCATGGCTCCCTTCTGCAGTGTCGGCCCCCATAACTTGCCCAGCCCCGGCTGAGACGCGGGCCGAGCTGCGGATCTGCTGGCCCGGGCACTCACCTGCTCCACAGCCACGGCATCGGGACAACCTCCATTCCACTTGCCTGGGAGGGCTGCGGAGCAGGAGAGTGCCTGGCTCAGCTGAGATGCTGGCCGAGCCGCAGCTCAGCTGAGCCAGGTGCTTGCCTGCTTCACAGCTGCGGCGTCGGGACAACCCCCGCTCTGCTTGCCCAGGAGGGCTGCAGAGCGGTGCCCACTCAGCCATGGCCAAGCTCTGCCATGAGGCATAGGGAGGTAGGGCAGCATCCAAGGGGAGCCCGAACGCCTGCTCCCCGCCCCCCAGGCAGGGGTAAAGTTGGAGGATCTTACCTAGAAACTCAACACAGCGTCCTGCTCCTGCTGATGCACTTAATCCTATTTTTTTCGAAAGCCAGGAATGGTTCCTAATCTCACCTTGCTGCTTATTCTCTGCTTATTCTGTGTCGGCTTTGGGGGAAAAATAGGAGAGTAAATGCATACCTGGGAGGAAGGAAGCCAATGGAGAAGCAGTCTTGGGTTGCTTCACTGGAAAAAAAAAATGGGAGGAAAGGAGTTCAGAAAACTGAGTTGGGTGGGGGTGGTTAATTCCACACAAACCAATCAGCTCCCAGGGGAAAAGGAGAGGGGGGAGAAGAGAAGCAAAAGTGTTCACACTGGCATTAATTGGGTCAGCCGTGAGTTGGCAGCGGCTTAAAAATAAAATTGCAGTATATTTGCAGGGGAAATTGGGGATAACATGGACAAAGAGCAGCACTGAATCCCATAACTAGCTTGCAAGTGTGAAACCTCTGCAAACATGGGATGTAGAACATGTACAGAGATGCTTTAAAGTCCGAGTGTGAAAAGTACCCTGCTTTGCACACAGAAGGCCCCAAGTTCAATCCTCAGCATCAGGTAGGTGACATGAAAAACCTCAACCTGCTGTTGTGTCATGGACCACTCTAGGTTTAGCATAAGAGGATGAGCCATCACTGGAGGAGCAGGACCTGCCCCTGAGCCCCACCCTGACAAACACTCCCTGCAAGCTGGCAGGGAAACTTCGCCAGCACCAGCACTGCCCTCTGAGCCAGCTGGGCCCTCAAGCCAGGAAGACCCAGCATGAACATGCCAACTACCAGACCTGCCACAATCTCCCATAGGATTACAACAAGAGCCAAAAGGGAAGCCCCCGGGGGCAAGGAAGCATACAACAAAAACCGGAGGACGCCACAGCAATGAACAATAATTATATAGTAATTTATAATAAAGTGCAAAAGTGCAATAGTGTATAAACAAGGTACAAAAATTCTGGTGATACAATAAATACAATAAATACAATACAGCGGTCTGTCGCCGAGGTAAATTATTTACAACCATACAATGATGGGCTCAACTGGAGGTGGAGAGTGCAGTAAAGGAAGGGTTGGAGAGAACCAGTCCATATGTTCATAAATGGAGTAAAAAGGACCACGCTGTATTGTATTTATTGTATTTATTGTATCACCAGAATTTTTGTACCTTGTTTATACACTATTGCACTTTTGCACTTTATTATAAATTACTATATAATTATTGTTCATTGCTGTGGCGTCCTCCGGTTTTTGTTGTATACAATCTCCCATAGGAGCAGAGAAGACAAAGTGCTAGTGCCGAGGCTTGGACCAGGCACATGGATGTGCTCCTGGCAGCCTGAAGCCTCCTCTCTGCTAAAGAAGAAACCAATAGGTTACTGCATGACCCTGCTACTCCTCATGAGCGAAGGAACATCCAGATTACATTATTGCAACTTTCTGTAACATGGGGCTGCCCTTGAAGACTGTCTAGAAGCTACATTTTGTACAGAATGCAACAGCCAGAGTGTTGACTGGAGTGGGTTGTAGGGATCATATCACTCCAGTCATGTTTCATTTATTCTCATGGTCATAGATGCAGAGGAGTTAGCCGTGTTAGTCTGTGGTAGCAAAATCAAAAAGAATCCAGTAGCACCTTTAAGACTAACCAATTTTATTGTAGCATAAGCTTTCGAGAATCAAGAATCGAGAATCTGACGAAGAGAACTTGATTCTCGAAAGCTTATGCTACAATAAAATTGGTTAGTCTTAAAGGTGCTACTGGACTCTTTTTGATTTCATTTATTCTAGCTCTCAATTTGCTTCCAGGCCCAATTCAAGATGCTGGTATTGACCTTTAAAGCCTTTATAGCCTGGGGCCAGCATTCCTGAAGCACTACCTACTCCCAGATCAACCCACCCAATCACTCCAGTTATCTTCAGTGGCCCTGTTTCGGTTTCCCCCACCATCTGAGGTTATATAGGTAGCAAGCCAAGAATGGACCTTCTCGATCGTAGCACCAAAACTTTGGAACTCTCTCCTCAAGGAGATTCATCTGTCTCCTATTATTCTCTGTTGCCAGCAAGTGAAGCCCGTTTTGTTTGTTTGTTCAGCATTCCCTCATTAACTCTTATTAGCTCTCCTCCATATGTGTGTATGCATGTTGTTTGTTTCAAATATTATATATATATATATATATATATATATATATATATATATATATATATATATATACACATATACATATACATAAAAATGCTTTTTAATGTTTGAAATTTTTAACGTTTTGATGTTGGAAATGTTTTAATATTTGCTGCCTTGGGACCCAAAATTGAGTGGAAAGGCGGCGTAGAAATATTTTAAATAAATTTTAAAAAATAAATGATCCACAGCAGCGTTTCTGCAGACTCAAGGTTTTCTGCCCATCGGGTCTGATGTTCTTCCCCACTGCAGCAACCCCAAATGCCCCCTGAAATCCTGTTCTGGCGAGTTAAGTTTCAGCCCCATTTTTCCATCCTCTATCCACCACAGCACATTAGATCTTATTTATTATTTCTTTGTTTGGTTATGGAATTTATATGACATCTCTCCAGAGTCCTGCTTCAGGCAGCTTACAAGTAAAAACAACACCCCAAAACATCATAAACAATCAATATAAAAATATCATAAGCCACCAATAGAAAAACATCGTAAACACTCAATATGAAAACATCATAAATATCCAATATAAAAACATCATAAACACTCAATATAAAAACAACATAATTAATATAAAAACAAGCCATTAAATCCAAACAAGAGGCATAAAAAACATCAAATAACAATCGAGCACACTAAAAGAAATCTATAAAATAGACCTCTGACTGGAAGAAGCAGCCTATGAAACATAAAAGATAAAGAGACTGAGATAAAATCATGTATTCTCTGATTTACAATAAGCTCTCCTAAATGAAATTAACAAGGGGGGGGGATCTGTGCAACTCCCTTGGAGTGAATTTCTTTAAACCAACATATAGTCAACTCATGTATTTTTAGAACATGTGCCTTGCATCCGTTTGATACAAACAGAGCAGACATCAGCTGCCAGGGAGAATTGTGCATATCAAGGGAATAGAGTAACAATGACACATGCATCTTTCATTCTGAAGCTTTTGGTTCAAATACAGACAAACCTGGCAGTGATTGAATGCAGTTACCATCTGACTGGTGATAACTAGCCAGTATGAAATAAGTTAGTGTTTTCAGTCCTGCAGAGGGACAGATGCTGGCGTCAGACTCACCTATCAACCTCATGGGAAATTCAGTTAGCAGCTTCATCCAGAAAGCCAGGGGGTACTCAGACCTGGATGGGGTGGAGGGATGCGCTCCTCCTGACTGTACTGCTGGTGGGTTCTTGAGTAGCAGGAGCAACAAATTTTTATGAACTGTTCGTATTTCAGGAGACCTGTCTGATATTTGTGTATATTAGAATGTATAGAGTTGGCTGTTGCTTTGTGATGGAAGAGTTGAGCGTCTGTTAAAAATTCACTCAGACTTATTTGTTTATTTCATAATTAAGTGTTTTAGAAAAAGGGGCTTCTGGATTAATGACTGATTATAAATAATAAGGGTCGGTTGCATGATAGAAATGTATGCTCATAGTCCCACATTTCGAGTCCTGTTTTCCATCACAGAATTTAATAAGGAAAACAATGTGATTAAGCCCCTTGGTAACCGACTCATTTTGCCCTACTCCAAGTAGGCTAGAAAGTCCATCATTTGCTGAGATGAAGAGTGGTAATTAGATCAGAATTGCTATGGGTTAGCAAGGAGGGAGCAGATGTGTTTGCAATTAAATTCTGTATGCTGCCCTACTTCTCTAATCCTTTCACAACACAACATTTTATTTATTTACAAACTGAACCAGTTGTCTTTCTGCCATGTGAATTTACTATAATGACATACACAAAATAAACAGATTTTTTAAAAAAAACTGCTGAAAGACACGGTTGTTCAAATACTTCAACAGAAGCAAGAGCGGTGTTTGTACTGCCACAAGCAAAGTGGCAATGGGCAAATGAGTTCAGACTACCTGACATAGGATCAGCATTTGACTCTATCCCTGTTCACAAGTTACAGTGAATGCATGTACATCCTGCATGTACATCTGTGAGAAAGAACCAACACATGTTTTGTAGGCCGGAGTAGGCATGCCACACAGCCTCCATTAATTGCTCTTTACATTTCTACATTCCTGATCTCCTGGTCAGTTGGCATGCCACACGGGAAGACTCAGGGAGTAGTTTAAATGTGTAACAATAAATCTTTCATCATTCACAGAGCACAACATTCCCATACACTCTAAGTAATATTCTTCTATGCTCAGAAGCTCATGATGTACCTTTCTTTCCGTTATGCTTCCTAGATAAGACAAAAGTCTGATCCCAGCATATTTTGCTTAGTTGGCTGAGAATGGAATGTGTAACTTGTAACTGTTGCTATAACCATATTTGGGCATCCGGGACTTCTTGAATACAAGCTAATATAACTCTCACCTCCATCTTTGGAGGGTCAGACTTTGCATCCAGATCTTGTCTCGTGTCGTTACTACAATGTTTACCTTACAAATGAACCTAAGGACCGCCATCTGGTAAAATGTGGGGTCTAAACCACAGCTTTAGCTGTATTTGCATTGAATGTAAAATGAGAATTGACCAACACATATATAAAGAATGATCAAGTATACCCAGTAAGTTGTACAAGCATTCACTGTAACTTGTGAACAGGGCTTCTGTTGCTAGATAACGAACAAGTAGCAACACAGTTTAAATGAAACATTGGACCTAGGCAAAGTTGCATCGGGGAGCTGTAATGTTTTTAAGTCCACAGATAAAGAGGACCCGCATGACAAATGGCTTAAAACCACGTTAATACGAGCAGCAAGTAAAAGATCTGGCATAGCAGTCTCTAAGCCTTAGGGTTGCCAACCTTCACACAGAGCCTGGAGATTTCCCAGAATTGCAAGGGATCTTCAGATGACAGAATCAGGTAGATTCCCCTGAAGAAAATGGCCGCTTTGGAGTTTGGTGGGTGAATACTATGATTTTCTACCCCACTGAGCACCCTCTTCCCCCCAAACCCTGCCCACCGTAGGCTCCACCTCCCAAGTCTCCAGGAATTTCCCAACCCAGAGTTGGTAACCTTACTCAGCTTTGTTCTAGAACAGAGGTCATGTGATCTTAGGGCAAGTACACCAATGACCAAGTCCTTAACACTCTGTTTGCCCTGTCAGTGTCATGTTTGAATCAGGCTTAAGACATCGTAGCTTAGTGGGCTAAATCACAGGCACAGACATTGAGATTCCTAGTTCAAATCCTGGAATCCCTGACAATGACAGTTTAAACCCATTCCCATTTGAAAAACACACACACACACACGCGCGCGCGCGCGCGCGCGCGCGCGCGCACACACACACACACACACACACACACACACACACACACACACACACACACACACACACACCCCCAACTACCATGAAAACAGTATTTGTATATGGTAAAATGTAGGCAAGGGACACCTTTATCAAGGTAGGGCATGCCATAAACAGCTAAAAAATGTTAGATAGTTAATAATTTTCCACAGTTATTATTTCTCCATTTCTTATTCTATTGGCATAGCCAGTTCTTTCACTAGCAGATAGCAGTGCCTTCTGTCCCCGCCCCCTCACCGAATTCTAAATAATTGCTGAAAACAATGTCTTTGAGGGTGTATACATGGTTTGATGGGTGATATTTAAAAGCAGGCTGCCCTGTGCTGGATGAAAGCAATTCAAGATATGAGAGTTGACATCAGATCCTTCACACACACAGCTGTGGAAGGGGCATCTCCCGTTTGTCATAAGAATAATGTCAAAGAACTCAAAGGCAACCCTTAAATCACTTGGCACTAGAAAAATAAGGGGAGACAACTAGGCCTTTCCATAGAAAGATCAAAGAGTAATGGGGAGATATGGTGGCCATTTATCGAGAGCCTCACTTTCATGGGAGAAAGGTGTGACTAACATTATAATCTTTGTCCCTGAGGAGGAGTTGAAATGTAAACCATCATAAACCAAGATGAGTAGATCAAGCTAACAGATTAGCCAAAAGAAAACAGGGCAAGTGAAATATGTATGGGGTAAATAGCTTCAAGCAGTGCATAAAAAATGGAAGATGGATCCAGTTAAATTGTTTAATAGGAGAATCTGGAGGTATTGTGTTTCACAGGATGCTGGTTAAAGGCCATGGGAATGATCTACCGTGATGTTCTCCTGTTCAATTATTATGTACGAAAGAACATGTTTGAAAAAATATTTTGATTAAAGGTCTTAAGATGATAACAATCCTTTGGAAAACTTGGCCTGCACACGATCAGGACACCGAAAGGAAGCATTCTAAGAGCATCACAGAAAATATTTTTTCCAATGGACTGTGTTCTTTTGCTGCAAGTTACAGTTGGGAAACTGAACTACCTTTTCCATTCCGTGGGATCTGGAATGCGACTATAAATGGTGTTTTGATAAAACCACCACGGACTTCCGATGCACTCAGCCTCTGTTAGCATTGGCTAGGAAGTCTTCCATGGCTATGAAGTCCCAAGTTGCTTCTCAGCAAATGGCTCCAACAGTGGGATTCTTCTGTGCCATTTTCTCAGTGAGTATCATTGCCAGTATAATGTTCGAGAGTTATTGAGGCAGCGTTCAGATTAAACCAGAATTAGCCCGACATGCTTACATTTGAGGTTCGGTCCCTTCCCTTTCCTCCTTGCATGGAGTACGATGAGGAATTCTGGTTTAAAAACTGTTAAGGGATACAATGTTCTCTTGGAAAAGAAAAAACAATAGGATTCTATGAAAAATGAGTATATTACAGCAAACCACTTGCATCCAACAAATACCATTGACCAGTCAATACTAAATTCATAAACAAAAGTGTAGTATGTAGAGCTTACCTATGTTTTAATATCAAGTATAGTAACTCTCTTTTCCCTCTTTGTTGTAAAAAGAAAACTGTAAAAAAATACGTAATAAGGAACAAACTCCTCTAATGACTATAGATAAAGTTATGGTTCAGCATGTTAAAGAAGTTACAGACTACTGTAACAGTAAGAACTGCTTCTTTGTTATGTATCTATATTGTTAAATGTTCAATAAAAATTTTAAAAAACTGTTAAGGGATTTTTCAAAAAAAAGCCATGTGTCTATTTTCTAGCTCTCATCAGAAGCTGAAAATTAAGTTGGTCTTGGCTGTTACACCCTCTTCATGTTTTTCTTTCTTTATATTTTCACTTTACTGCATTGTTTAAGAAAGAATGTAATAAAAAGGTCACTGAAGAAGGAGGAGGAGTGTTTAAGGTAACTTGCTAACAGCAGGCTCCAGGAAAGAAATTTTGAAGGCCGCAGCTTTTTCCAGAGCGTCTCCTTCCCAGCCTTGAGAGTGTTTTCTTCCTATCACCTTCGTTGATAACAAAGGGAGTCAGACTAGTGTTAGATATTACTTTCAAGTTTATATGAACTGCTACATTTTAAGGCTGACCTGTCACTCTTTCAAATTAATTGCAGATATTTGAAAATTCTGTTGATTTCTGTTTGCTTGTCTGTGCAAATTTGTTTTGCTTATGAGAAAGTATAAATGTAACTGCAAACTCTCAATAAACCTTTTCCTTCTTTCTTTACCAATTTTTGTCTGCCTTGATAAATATAAGACCAGTGGTTTAGAGGGATCTCTATCCCCTCACAAAAGCAAACTCCAGTTGCTTGTGGGGTTGTCGATCTCCAGATGGTGGCTAGAGATCTCCCAGAATTACAACTTGAATAAGTTGGGGGACAGGAGGGACCTCAGCAAGGTACAGCGCCATAAAGTTCGCCCTCCAAAGCTGCCATTTTCTCCAGGGGAACGGATCTCTGTGGCTTGAAGAGGAGTTGTAATTCTGGGAGGTCTTCAGCTGCCACCTGGAATTTGGCAACCTGTGCCTTGCCAAAATGTTCTGACTTGAAGTTCCTGTGCTAAAGCAAGAGGACCCACAGGGTTACTACAGGTGGAAAAGCCATCTGTAGTGGTTTGTAGTATGCAGTGAAAAATCACAAGTCTCTTTGCCGGTGCCATGCAGAGGAGGAATTGGCAAGAGACCATGGGCAGTAGCATGAGAAGAAAATGGAGAAAGACAATGCAAGTGTAGGACAGAGGTCCCTCACATATGGAAGGTAAGGCAAGTGGGACTGGAGGAAAGAGGACAGGAAAATAGAGAGGGAAGGGAAGTGTAGGAAGGGATAGAGATGGAAAGTGGGGAGGAAGGGGAAGCAGGGGAGGGGAAACTGGGAGGGAAGGGAGGAATAAGACAGACAGAAAGTAAAACAAGGAGAAAAGACCTGGAGGCAAATTGAGGGTCAAAACAGATGAGACCCCAGTCACAAACTGATCGCCTTTCTCTTTACATTTCTATAGATTCATACAGATGCACAATATGGTGGTCTGGGGCTGGCTGCAGGCTATGGGGGTCCATAAGAAACTCCACTGTAGCTCCATTCCCCGCCCCCCCATAGTGGCTGTGCTAAATGAGCAAAATATCGCTTTCTTGAACTCCCGTAAGCTCCGTTGGCACAGGCGGGTCTAAAAGGAACTTGAAAGAGTAAATGCGCCGCTCCTTCCACAGCTTCTCCAATTTGAAAATGAGAGAAAGCCATGTGATGTCCAAAGGGCATCTGGAATGACCTCCTATCCCCTGCAGGAAGGGGCACCAAATGGCAGAACTCAGAGTACTTTAAGCATGAGAAATGGGAAATTTCCCCTAAAGGCTCCAGGGGACTATTTCCAGATGCAAGGGGTGCCTGGAAACAGCTGATGCTTTTGTGCTCCTTTGAGCAAAAGTCTTTCATTCTTCTGCCTCCTCTGAGTGGTGGGAAATGGGAAATTGTTCCAGAGCCCTGTTTGATGGCACAGGGGATTCTGGGTGATCTTGGAGGACTAGTTGGGGGAGTAGAACATGACTTATGCTCCAAGGAGGCACAGTTGCTAAGCAGAATGTGAGATATTTATCTCAGAACCTTGACAGAGAACACTTTTTAGAATCCATCGGTTTATTCTAAATGACTACGGGAATTCACTGAGTATTTGAAAGGACCATTGGGAACCTTTTTGGTAATGTTGGAGCAACAGAAACAAAAACGAAATAAACTTCCTCTGAAAATATTTTTACAATATTTATTTATATATTTTATTTAAACCATGCCTTTCTCCACAATGGGGACCCAAAGCCACTTCCATTGTTCTCCTTTCATTCACTTTATCGTTATAGCAACTTCCTGAAATAGGTTAAGCTAAGTGTGTGTGACTGGCTTAAAGTCACCCAGTAAGCTTTTGTGGCTGAGTGGGGATTCAAACCTGGATCTCACAGATCCTAGTTCTGACACTCTAACCACTATACCACATAAAAATATGAACCTTGTTTGGAAACCAGTAATAAATAAAAGAATATGAGCCGGATGTTAGATGTTACATTTCTTGTTTACTTACTGTAAAGTTCTGTAAAGTTCTGTAAATGTAATGGTGTTGAACACTATAGGTATATGAAATCCTTTGGGACTTTTTATGAATGGTGGGAAACCAAAATACTGGTCTGCCATGGTATTTTGGGTTTGCCATTTGGAGATGGTTCCTAAAGATCAGCGCGTAAGCAGCATCTCACATTTTCCAATGGCCACTAAAAACTCAATGAATGAATATGGACGGAAACAAGGGATTCTCAGAAGTATTTTTTGTAGGTTGAACTACTTCTTGCTCAGTTAATGGCTCGTTATGTAAATTTGAAATGATCTAATTAAACAGTGGATCTAGCGTTGCTCTGGATTAGGGGGAAGGCAGTCTCTTCGCCTTATTACACATATGATAAAAAGTTTAGACATTGTTAAAAAAAAATCTCTTACAATGCCCTTGGAGAACCACTGTTCTAGAGCAATGATAGCTTTTTTTTAAACTCACCAAATAAAGGTTTTGAAGAAATCAAAAGCCAGCAGGAGGATGTCAAGATGTTTATAAAAAAAATAAAAATATATGTTTTATTTACTGCCAGGAGATCAGTGAAAGCTCAGACCCAGGATTCTTAGCCAACATCTTCCTGAACTGTTTCCAAAACATAAGTCATTGATTTTATATAGTGTAGTGATGACATAGACTAATGGATAAACCTATGTCAGCAGCTTATTTTAGCTGACAGAGGAGCTAAAATTTTAAACTGGATCCAAGAACCTCCAGGAAAGCAACGTTCTTGGCTGCCTGTGCATGCACACACAGTGCTTTACGAACAGTTATGAATGTCCAATAAGGCATCTTGGGGGGAGGGGGTTGTCCTAGTTCACTTGGATGAATTATTCATACTAAGATCCTTTGTAGCTGCTCAGAACAGCTAAGCTACAAGAAAGCGTTCCAAAAACTGTGAAGGACTCTATCTGGCTTTGCTTCAGTGCGCTCGCAGATGCTGTGACAAAGATACAATCTGTTTAGTCGGGGCTGGTCCAAATGGCACTTTCCTTGCAGATTTTGACATTAGTCCCATGTCTGTGTGTGCAGTGTGTGTGTGTGGGGGGGGGGAGTATATGTTATTAATATTCAGAATCTTTTAGGAAGACTTAGTAGATGGGTTTTGCTCATGTTAGGATCTGCTATCCCAGGGAAGAATTCCACCAGTTTAAAGCAGTGCAGAACACTGCTATATGGGATCACAACTGGCCCTTATCAAGGGCTCTTTCATGTTATTTTATTTACTAGCAGCAACTCTTGTGTGAAAAAATACAATGGGCTCTAGAAAACTGATTCAGCAGGCCCCCAATTGGCAGCAAGCAGGCACTTTGCAGTGGTCTGGAGGCCAGAGCAGGAGGGTGCTGAGGGGAGGCATGGGGAGGAGTGCTTAGGCCATCAATTCGGCATGCCCCTATCAGTGGCAAGCAGGTGCTTTGCTGAAGCCTCGAGGCCAGAGTTATCAGCAATGCGCCTGTGTGAGGATAAAAAGTGAGTCGTCGCCAATATGGCCTGCCTTTTATATAGCAGGATACCTCAGTTCTCTCCAATGGGGACCCATCTCCTCCATTTTATCCTCACAACAACCCTGTAATGTAGATTAGGCTGAGACAAATGTATCTGGCCCAGGATCATCCAATGGCAATGGCTGAGTAGGGATTTGAACTTGGATCTCTCAGATCCTAGTCCAGCACTTTAACCACTACACTGCCGTCTCTCATGTTATACCACAAATGGGAAAAACAGCAGAGCAACCATCACAAGCTTGGGTCTTCCCCATTCTTACATAACACATAGCATCCTCCTTTCTTTCTCATGTAATAAAATTAGTTTACAAAGTCCCAATAAGGATCAAAGTAGCCAACCTTGGTTTAAGTCAATTTACAGTGCATTCTTAAACAGTTACACCAAAGCCCACTGATTTCTATGAATTTAGAAGTTTCTAACTTTGCTTAGGCTAGTACTGTTAGTCTCACTTTCCTCCAACATAATTAAATCAACTTAAGTCCAAGAAATAATTTGTGAGATGGCGTGTCTGTTGCCTATGACAGCGATGTCCTTTCTGAATGGCTGTTGCCTATGCTACCATTAAAAGTTCATCGGGAATCCAAGCTTTGCTGCGGCCCCTTTGTATTAATTTACCCTTAAGTCTAATTGCAGTAAGATTTTCCATCTGTCATTACATGCTTTATGGAAGCAGGTTTTAGCTTGTTTTTATTAACCACATTCCCGCCCCCCCGTCATTTTTTCAGCTACTTGAGAAACATGCATTCTATGCAAGGCACTTTATCCTTTCAATAGAGGCAGAAACAAAAGCACCTGTCACGACATGCTTCGTCCTCCAAGACTGGATGCAAAGACTACCTAAATGTCAAATATGATACTTACGTTACACTTATGCTGAGTAATTATTATCCAGATAGTTGGTATATCTAATAAAATGCGGCTGGCACTTCTGGAAGGCCTTGAAATCTTCCATGGTTGTGCAGAGAGCAGAGTTAGAAGACTTCAGCTCCATCCCAGGGGGTTAATCTTTCAGGAGAAGGAAGGAAAGGTTTTAGACTGAACTTCTGGGGAAGACTGAGGTTAAAGTTTTGCCCTTCCAAGAAAGCTCTGAGCCATGCTCTGCTACATTTGTTCCAGATGTAGTTGGCTATCACTTCTTTTCACTCATATGACAATAACAGATTTATTTGCCAGCTGAACTCTGTAATATCTTTGCAACAAAGCAAATTGATTGTCCCTGTTATGAAGTAAGGTCTAGTCAGAAATCTGAAATTAAGAATGAGCATCTACATATGGGTAAAGACAAGGATATTTAGATTCCGTCTCTGAAATTCACAAAACATCGTGGCAGGATGTACAAACCCTAGAATGTGACTAAGAGACTCTCTACATGAGACATCTGACATGTGAGGAACACGTGTCGGGAGATGCAATGTTAAGTGGGAAGGGTAGTTTAAAAAGACAGAGCAGGTGGCAGAGCAAAGGCTATACACTGGAGCTGTGTGAAGGAGCTGTGAAATACCAGAAGGAAACTTCAGTCCTTGTAGACAGACTCTAAGAGCCAAAACAGATGAGACGCCTGACGCGTGGAGGACACGTGTCGGTTTCCTGCAAGGCTCCACGGGAAGTGTAGTGAGAAAGAACCTCTGTCAGGGAGAAGAGGGAGAGAATCCCTCTTCTCCCCAGCAAAGGATCTTTCTCTAGGCATCTCATCTAGTCTGCTTGGCTCCCTCTTGCTGCTGCCAGCTCCCCTTGCTCCCCTAAAAGCACTCTGCAGCCAGAGGGAGCCGATTGTGCTGACCGTGGCGAGAAGGAGCCAACTGTGCCTGCAGAGGTCAGAGGGAGCTGGCAGCTGCAATTGGCTCCTTGTCCCTCTGGCTGCCACCAGCGTGCTTGGCTCCCTCTGGCTGCAGAGTGCTTTTAGAGGAGCAAGGGGAGCTGGCGGTGGTAAGAGCGAGCTGAGTGGACTAGATGAGACGCCTCTTCTCCCTGGCAGAGGTTCTTTCTCACTACATTTCCCATGGAACCTTGCGGGAAACCAACGCATGTCCTCCACGCGTCAGGCATCTCATCTGTTTTGGCTCTAAGTGTGTACGCCAGATAGGTTGAGAAAGGCAACGATGAAGTATGCAAGGATAAAGGTAGCTTTCTGGTTCCCTCAGAGTTCAGCTTGTGGTGGAAAGTGCTGTCAAGTCATAGCTGACATGGCAATCCGTGCTGGGGCCTTCAAGCAAGAGACTAACAGAGGTGGTTTGCCATTGCCTGCCTCTACACAGGTCTTCCTTAGAAGTCTCCCCCATTCAATTACTATCCAAGGCCGACCCTACTTAGCTTCTGAGATCAGGCTTGTTTGGACTATCCAGGTCAGGGCCAGAGTGTCATTAGCCTAGCTGAAAAACATACGAGGAAGGGAAGTTGCAACAATATAAGGAGCGAAGGAGTCACGTTTTAGCTAGATAAGAGAGCTGCTGATAAGATCCAGAGGCTTGAAGCAAAGTCCCACCAGAGCTTCCTTGTGATCTATGCATGAAAATATAAGCCCAAAGGAAATACAGCATTGGGGAATCCATGATCAGATTCCCCCCCCCCACATGCAGTGCAGCTTTAAAAGAAGCCCTCCCCATTCTGTTTGCACAAAGGCATCCAGGCTGGGGAAGAGAAAATACTACTTCCCTGATCAGGACCATCTGCCTCTGATGCAGGATTGCCAGCAGTTCTTGTAGAGAAAAAGACCAGCAAAGAGAAGTTACGGTCTTGTTTCGTTATCAGGTCTAACAGGACCCCTATAGGGTAGTTTTCAATGTAGACCCCTTCTTTGCAGCGCCACAGCCCCAATTCAAGTTGACTGTCCCCCACGGCTTCTTTTTAAAGATTAAAGAGAGAGGATGTCCCGGCATAAACTAGGGTTGCTAACCTCAAAGTAGGGCCTGGAGAGCTCTTAGACTTACAACGGACCTCCAGACTAGAAATCTGTTCCCCTGGAGAAAATGACTGCTTTACCCAGCATCATATCCTGCTGAGGTCTCTCCGCTCCCCAGCCCTTCCCAAACTCGCCAGCTGTTTCCCAACTGGCAACGCTACGATCAGGCAGCGTCGCTCTTTCCAATGACGAACGGCTGTTGCGTGTCTGCGGCTTGCCCCAGTTCAGAAGGAATCTTTCCTCAGCCCGTCCTTCCCTTCACGTTCCAGGCACTGCATGACCCTCATAAGCGTCAAGGGCTGCGCGCCCGGACCCGTCTGGAGCTCAGCCCGGCCAAGCGTTAAAATGTGCTGCCGGCCCTGCAAAGCAGCCAGCAGCTCCAGCACGTGCCTCCTTCTCAGGCGCTCCACCGCTTCAGCGGGCGCGGCTTCAGCCGCTGTTTACCCGCCCAAGACTAAGGGCGGCGCCTGGGTTCTCCTTCCCTCCCTGCTTTCGGGTGGCGCGGAGGCGCTTCGGGAAGCGAAAGAGCGGCATAACGGAGAAGTCGCCCCTCGGGCCGAGCGCGCCCCACAGTGTGCTTCGTGCGTGAGGACAGGCGGGCTGCGCGCATTTCGCTCCCAGCTCAGAGTCAGGCGCCGGGAGCGCCTGAGGCGCCGCGCAAAAGGGCGCCACGGGGGGAGAGAGCGCGGGGATTGCGCTGCAGCAGCCCGGGAAGCGGCTGAGCAGGAGCGGAGTCATGTCGGAGGAGGCGGGCGGGCGTCGCCGCCGCCCTGCGCCCAGCCGCCGAGCCCCGGTGCCGCGTCTTCCCTGAGCGCAGCGGAAGATGGAGAGCCTGAGGCGGAGCGGCCGGCGGGACCCCGGCTGCCGGGCCTGGTCCCTTTTAGCGCTGGTTGCGCTGCTGTCGAGGCCGGCGTCGGGCCACCCGCAGTGCCTAGACTTCAAGCCTCCCTTCAAGCCTCCGCGGCCGCTCGTCTTCTGCGTGCAATACTCGGACTTCGGGTGCTGCGACGCGCAGCGCGACTCCGCCCTGTTGGAGCGCTACTACAGCGTCACCGGCCACCTGGACCATGCCGCCTATGCGGCGTGCGCCAGCTACCTGCAGGACCTCCTGTGTCAGGTGAGCCGGGGCTGCTGCGGTGCGTCCGCTCTCCTCCTCCTCTCCATCCACCGCGACAAGCCACAGTGCTGTCTTTTTTCAGTTACTGATTGATTCATGTAGTATAGCGGGTAAGTGGTTGGGTTGCGAATCAGCGCTCTGTTGGTTCGAATCCCACCACTGCCCATGAGCTCAGCAGGTCGCCTTCCATAAGCCACTCCTTTCAGTCCAGCTCCCCAGCTGAATTGTGAGGATATTAGCAACGCTGACTTTGTTCACTGTTCTGAATGAGGCATTAATCTATCTAGAAGAGAGGCATGTAAATGTAGCTATTGTTATATAGTGATGCTCCACATTTCTTTGCATGGGGGATGTAAAGTGGTTTGCAACACTGTTTCCGCCTCTTCCATTTTAGTCTCACAACCTTGTGAGGTAGGCTAGGCGTGGTCACCCAGTAGTGTAGCCATACTCAGCCATGTTGGGGAATTTGGATGTCATAGGTTTGCAACCCTGCCCCACATTCTTCTTGTTGAGGTAAAGATTCAGGAGCCTTTCCCCCTCCTCTTGGTAATTTAAAAGTTGTGGTAAGTGGAAGATTCTGTATCTTATCCCCCCCCCCAAACACACACACCAGTAATTCCCCACATCTGTTCAGGAGCAAGATTTGGGTCCAGTAGCACCTTAAAGGCCAACTAAATTTCCAGGGTATGAATTTTCAAGTGTCAAAGCTGTCTTCATCAGATACAAGGGATGGGAAAAAGTAGAAGTCTTTATAATTCAGGCAGAGAGTGGGAGGGTTATTGCAAATTAGAGTGTCAGGAAGCTGGCTATAATACATGTTGTAATTAGCTTTGACTTGAAAGCTCATTCCCTGGAAGTCTAGTTGGTCTTTAAGGTGCTACTAGACCTGAATCTTCTTTTCTACTACAGACCAACATGGCTACCCATGTGAAACATCTGTTCAGTTCATTCTTTGGGGTGTGGCAACTTGGTCCACCTTCCCTTATCTTTAAGTTTTTCATTTAGGGCATGTCCAGGTTGGGATAAGCTCTGCTCTGTATGTTCAATCCCATTGTCATCCTGCTAGGTTACATGTGCCAGTACTAAGGGTATGCTAGGGAGTAGCGAGGCCTGAACTGGGACACAAAGCAGCTTGCATCATTCTCTTCTCATCCATTATTTCCTCACAACAACCCTGTGAAGTAGGTTAGGCTGAGAGTTGGTGACTGGGCCAAGGTCACCAGGTGAGCTTCCATGGCAGAATGAAAATCTGAACCTGGATCTCCCAGATCCTAGTCTAAAACTGTAATCTCTATACAAGGAAGATTTGTGGTACCGGCATATAGCTCTGTGTTGATTTACTATATGGCAGAAATGAAAAAGACACTTTCTGTGGTAGGGAATGGGATTATTATGAAAAGGGATGAAAATATAATTGTGAGCATTGTAATGGCCTTCTATGTGATGCAGCCACATCTGGAATATTGTGTACATTTCTGGTCACACCTATCTCAAAAAAGGCTGTCATTCACTGATCTCCTAACCTTCTAAGCACATTGTAATTCTGCTTGGGATTGTACTGCTTGAGTTAGAAAAGGTGCAGGAAAGGGCAGTCCAAATGATCAAGGAGTTGGAGAACTCCTTCCAGGTAAGGAAAGGCTTTTAGTTGCTTTTTAGTTTAGACAGTTGAAGAGGGAAATGATAAGCAGACCTGAGTACTGAAAAAATGCAACATCTACCTGTGAAGTAGTGGGCAGGCAAACAAATGGAGAGCAGGAAAGACGAACAGAGTACTTGGCTAGACATACTGTATATGTTATACAGTGTTATACAGTTTTTTTTTTTTGCATGGGAGTACAAAACTGAAATGAAGTTTCTTTAGAAATGTCAATATGACTTTGCTTTTAATGCAAACCCTTAGCAATGTGATTGGTATGGATGAAAATAATACTTGGGTAACAGCTGTTCCTAAAAGATGCTTTGTTACCAACATCCTATAAGAACATTGATGGGAAAGTTTTCACTGACTCTTAGAATTATCACTCTCCACATTTTAATTTTAAGTAAATGTGGTTTTGCAGAAAGGGACTCCCTCCCCTTAGGATCCTGGCAGAGTCCATCCTGCTCTCCTGACTCCCAGCCATGATTTGGGTCTTCCCAGCCCGGTGTTTCCACCAGCCTTCCTTTCAGGTGTGTGAAGTTTGGCTGAGAAGCATCACCAGGAAAGAGGGCAGAGACATGGATCCCCTCTAGGTGCTCCCTCACTGGGGAGGGCTAGGTTTGGGCCTGTCTTTTCTCTCGCAGGCCGCTTGAGCTGTGCCAGCAGTGCTTTAAGGCAGTGGACCCCAATCTTTTTGGCACCAGGTTTTGTGGAAGACAATTTTTCCACAGACCGGGGTGGATGGGATGGTTTCGGGATGATACAATTGCGCCCCTTCCCACCCCTTTGCCTGTGCTGCTGGGCTCCCTGGCGGTGCTGCAGACGGGGAAGCAAGCGGGGAAGTGGGCTGCGTTTCCGCCCTTTCCCAGTGGTACTGGACTTCCTGGTGGCGTGGCAGGCAGGGAAGTGGGGAGGCATGTGGGGAAGCGGGCTGCCTCGCTGCTTGCCTTCCTACCGCTTCGCCGGTGCTGCCGGGTTCCCAGCCGGTGCGGAAGGTGGGAAAGCGGGGAGGCAAGCAGGGAAGCGGGCTGCCTCGCTGCTCGCCTTCCCACCCCTTCGCTGGCGCTAGTGCATGGCCCTGTAGCTAGCAAGCCACGGACCGGTACTGGTCCATGGCCCGGGGGGGTTGGGGGCCACTGCTTTAAGGCAGTAGCAGCTGTGGCGATAAGCTAAAAATCAAGGGAGACGGGAGCTGGCTGGTAATCTTATCTGAGATTGACTCCACTGTTGCTCCAACAGTCTTGGTCCCTGTTTGTTTATTTAGACAATACCTATACCTCCTTAAATGAAACTAACTTCTACATACAATGCATAATAATTTACAGATTTCCCCATCATAATATGTAGTGATGACCACTAGCTTAGGTCACTTTTAAAACGAGTCCAGACAAATGCTGTAAGATTTGCCTGTCAACAGCTATTATTCATGGTGACTGAATAAAACCTCCCCATATTCAAAGATGGTGGATCTTGGAACACCAATTGCTTGGAGGGGGGAATAATTGGGAACTCTTGCCTTTCCTTCCTTGTGAGCATCCCCGGGGCCTTTGGGAAGCAGTCCTAAGCAGGTCTACTTGAAAGTAAGTCTCATGTTATTCAACCGGGCTTAATCCCCGGAAAATGTCCTTAGGTTTGCAGCCATTGTAGGGAACAGGGTACTAAACTAGATAGACTTTTGGTCTGATCTAGCAGAACATTTTTCTTAGACTTTTTACATGCATGAATTGTCAAATTTTTAATCTCCTATATCTCCCTACAGAACTTGCCAGGTTAGGGTCATAGGATGGATGTTGTATTATCCCGTATGTTTATATTTAACCATTCTCTGTGAGCAGTGAATTCCTACAGTTTGTTTCTGATGGAAATCTTTTAGTATTCTTATCACAGTTTACAACTTGAATAGTCCTGCAGGTTTCTTTGGGATCGGCTCTCCCGAAGTATGTTCGACGTTTATGGCCATTACTTTGTTTGAAGAAATTGCATCTTCCACAGCTATGAAGTGAGAACAGGAAAGTTCTATGTTCTCTTCTTTCAGCCATTCATTATATTTGTGTATTAGTTATGTTTTGTGTCGTAGCAGATGACATAATTCTTTATATTAATTTAGGTCCCACTTCCCAGACTCACAGATGGTAATTTTCCTCCATTAGCCACATTATTTTGACAAGTTGCTTCTGTGTATGAATGTGAGTACTCCCAAATTTCTTCCTATATTTAGTGGAGATTTATTGTTGCTTCTGTTTCCCCGAGTGGAATAAAAACATTGATTGGGTTCCCATGTCTGAGTCTTTCTGCACTGCTTGAAGTTTCCAAATCTGATCATCAGAACTTAAGCATTGGTTCCTGTGATTCTTTCTGGCACTATTTGGATGTATGGTAAATCTTTCTGTAGCTTACACTGCTCTCATTCCTAAGACCTCTAATGCATGATCAGTCATGCAATGACTTGGATTTCAGCATGAAAACGTGCATGTACAAATGAGCTTTCCTAGGCTGAACCCTGCTTGGACATAATACTTTTCAGTATAGGCAGTATATTCATCTGTGGCATTAAGCCATCAAGTGGAAGTACGTGAATGTGTGAATCAGCCTTTTCTTGCAGCAACGTAAATGTACTCCTTCCCACAGAGAATGTGTTACTGTAACATTATTGATTTAGTTTTTCCTTATTCTATTCTAAGCCCTTTGGGCAGGTTCCGCTAGCTCCTTATTTTATATTTTTGAAAACACACAGGTGCTTCCGTCCTACCTTTCCCCACAATTTCAGTCAGTACATAGAACAACAAGACCACTTGGATTCTCTTGGACTTTAGTCCTGACCAGGGCTCATTTTGAGGGGGAACGCAGTTCCGGTAGTTCTCCAAAGAGGTCACATGTCAGGTGGCCCTTTTTGGCCCTTTTTGGGCCCCCTTTGGACTGGATTGGGCCCAAAATGGCCAGGATCAGGCCTAAAACAGCCAGGATTGGTCCCAAAACAGCCAGGATCAGGCCTCTGACAGGTGGTGGATCACTCTCCCGCTCAGCAGCTGCCCAGTTCTGACCATTTCGGGCCCCTTTTCAGCCATTTTCAGCTGCTTTTTGCCATTTTGGGCCCAATTTCATCCCTGAATGGCCAGGACTGGGTCCAAAACAGCCAGGATAGGTGAGGTCAGGGGGTGTGGCATATGCAATGGCAGTTATGCTAATGACACACTTCCGGTGCTGGCAAGGGGTGTGGCATATGCTAATGAGTTGTGCTAATGAGTTCCTGCAGCTCTTTTTCTACAAAATGACCCCTGGTCCTGACCGCAGTGAATTCTTTTCCCTGCGTGCAACTGAATGAATGGGAATGGTAAGAATGCTGTTGTGCTCTTGTATTTCTCCCGTTCATTCAATGGTACTTGATTGATAAGTCCCATTATGTTGGGCCTGAGCATAACATTGCAGAAACTGATGATAGCAGCTGGCAAAGAATTCCAAGTGATTATTCAATCTGGCAATTAAGAAGAGGCAACGATATTAAAGGGTTGGATAAAAGCTCATTCTAGTAAAATGAAGTTGCTGCTTTACAAAAAAAGGTTTTACCTGAACTGGAGAATGTAGTAACGGTTGTATCATAGCACACTGGGAAGTCCGGATGAGATCCATTGTTTTGGGAAGCCTGTGCACATTCTTCATTTAGCATAATAGAGGTCTTGGCTATGTTTTCTTCTCTTTTTTTTCCATAAGGCTGTCCTTTTTTTAAAGTGCAATTGGCTAGTATCTAATACTGCTAGCCAGTATCTTTATTTCTGCTACCTGAGGTTTTTTTTTGCATTGTCTGGAGTGTTTAAAGGGATTAAATTAAAGGCAGTTTTAATGCTCCAAAGCAACTGGGATGCCAAGGAGAATATCGCTAATCACGTATGTGACAGAGGTTTATAAAATTACGCGTGGTATTGAGAGTGAGCAAGGATGGAAACTTTTCTGTAGTAAGTTCAGGACTGAGAAGAGCATGTATCTCTTAATGCCATATGTGATTAACTTAGACATTCTGCTACCCCAAGATGCAATGATGGCCACTAGGCCTAGCTTAGGGTAAAATTGGATGTGATAAGAGAACCTGTGGATTTAAAACCTTCCTGTCTGGTATTGCCAAGTTCAACAAGATGAGGTAGGGGTTAGCTCTCTTTACCCACATTCTCATTTCCCCCCTTAAAATTAGACCCACAACCCCCACTTTACACTTGGAGGGCATGATTATAAATACACATAGGCCCTCCAAGCACATCTAGAGCTGTGTGGTATTATGGGCAGGGTGTCAGATGAGGGAGAACTAATTTCAAATGCTCGCCCACTCATGGAGCTCGCTGGGTGCTACACTTGGGTCAGTCATTCTCTGTCTCTCAGCTTACCCCACCTCACAAGATTGTTATGAGGATAAAATAAAGTATGTATGCTTTCCTAAGCTCCTTGGAAAGTATGTATGCTTTCCTAAGCTCCTTGGAGGAAAGGTGGAACAAAAATATTACAGAAGTTTTGACTCTTAGATGATATCCCAAAACTGGATTAGAAAAATGCATAGATTAGTTTATCATGGCCATTCACTAGTATATTTAAATCAATCCTCTGTGAACAAAGGACAAATAGCCAGTGTGGTGTAGCGAGTGGCATAGAATCCAGGTTCAAATCTCAGCTCCAGCATCTCACCAAGTTACTGTGGGCCAGTCACGCTCTTGGTCTACCTTCCACACACGTGTTGTGAAGATAAGTTGCAGGAAGAGAGAACCATGTGTGACAGAAAGAAGAGGGGGGAAATCCAACCAGCAACACAAGAGCCAATGAGAGTGGAGCTTTGCCAGCTAGCTGGGAGCAGTTTGTGGGCTGAGAAGCAGGAAATTCAGTTAAGATTTGACAGTTGGGATTTTTGTCATTTGGAAATTGGGAGTTAAAGATGAGAGCTTCTATCTTAACAGGAGTGAGATGGAGACGACATAGGGATCAGATTTAGTGCCTTCATACTTTTCTGGAATTGAGGGTTACTGAATTATAGTGGATTGTTATATATTAATAATAATGGGCTAACCAGAGTCTAACATGTTTAAGATTGTCTGGGAAAGGGTTTGTTTGGTTTTTTGGCATGTACCAAATTAACTTTGTTCTTCTTTTTAAAAATTCTTTTTTCTCTGTCAGTTTAACCTCATGCCACACCTGTCAGCCAAAGGCTTGGTGGCCATTAAATCCGAACTAAATTTAATCCCAGAGTTTATTTCCTGTTGGGATCCCTGATGAAGTGAGGAAGGAAGGAAAGTGAGAAATTCCTGGGATCTGCCCCAGGAAAATTTCACATCTTGTAGGCTCTCCTGTACTCTGGAAGGATAAAAACGAAATAGTTTGAAACACCAGATGTTGGAGACAAAAGCCCCGCAGAAGGCCATAATCTTTGGGCTTCATATAGCATCTGGCTTGTTGAAAACAGGATGTTGGGATGGGCTTTGGGGGTTGGATCCAGCACAACATTTTGTCTTGCTCTAGCAGAAATGCAAGAAAAGAACTACAGTAGCCACTTGGCACAAAATCAAATTATATTGTATCCCCTCTGCCGTAGCATAGTGGTTAAGTGACTGGGATGCAAATAAGCACTCTGCTAGTTTGATTCCCACTACAAACCATGAGCTCTGCAGGTGGCCTTGGGTAAGCCACTCTTTTTAGCCCCAGCTCCCCAGTTGTATTGTGGGGATAATAACAACACTGGCTTGTTCACCGCTCAGAGCGTGGCACTGATCTGTTCAGAAGGGTGGGATATAAGCAGACTATTGTTGTTATTATTATTGTGTTTCCACTTGTGGAAGGTATTGTGCAACCAATCCCAGGGTTTCAAGAAGTGAATTTAGCAGCTTCTTTGTTCTCAAAATGGCTCCTCAGGGTACAATATGGAAGAGGAAAGAGATTGTACAAATCTTACATGTATATAAGGACTAGGATGGGAGCAGATGTTGCACAACATTTTGTGCAATCCTTTGCATAACTACACTAAGTAGGGTTTTTTTGTTTTTTTGCTGATCAGTGGATATAGTTCAGATGAGCTCATACAGCAGATTTAACAAAATTCCACTTTCCCTGCATGTGGCAAAATGGTTAAAATACTAGCACAGACAATGTACATTATTGGTTTGGTGTTAATTCTGTGTTTTCGAGATGAGAACAGATAGTAACAATAAGGGGAAATTGCAGCAGTTTTCTAAGAAACGCTAGCAGAGCTGCCAAACTGTTAGCATACATTTTTTTTAAAAAAGTCATGATTCAGCGCGAGCAAATCCATCTTGGTTCCAGCTGCTTGTTTCCTAGTGGGGGGAAAGAAGTATTTATGGAACAAAATTACAGCTGTTTAAATATCTGGAGCATATTAGCCATTCAAACTAACTTGGAAGCATTTCACCCCATGCTCATCACAGTGTGGCCTTGACACAATGCCCATCCAGCAGTGGGATGCTTTTCAGTGAATCGAATCCGGTTAAGTGCTCTTTTTTAAGGGTTTTTTTAAAAGAGGGTTTTAGATCTTCTTGTCCTCAGCTGGCCCAGCTGTATGTTAAATTCAGCCAACAATATGACTAAGTATATCAAATTACAGTCAGCAAAACAGCTGTGATTTTTTAACTGTTGGGTTATGTGCAAAGATGTATCAAAGGAATCAACATACACATTTTGTACCTTTGTTAGATGATCTTGCTGTTAACTTTTTAAGACAGCGAGGTGCTGGGATGCACCAGTCTACCATGAGAGAAGCAAAACTTTGCCTTGAAAAAACGACAACTTTATGTAATGGTTAGAGTGCTGGACTGGCTTGTCAGAGACCTGAGTTCCAAAACCCCACCCTGCTGAGTGGCCTTGAGCCGGTCACTCTCACTTTGTGAGCTCTATGTGATCTGCCTCACTAAAGCTTATGTCACACAGTATCTTAGCGTTTATGGTGCCACAACACTCTTAATACAAGTCACCAAAACAAGCATTTCTTGGCACACGCTTTATTTATTTATTTACATTATTCATAGCCCACTTTTCTCATTGAGACTCAAAGTGGATTACATACTGTAAGTCAATACAATTTGTGGCTTGGACGTTCAACAAAGAATGCAATAGGGAGTTGGATAGCAAAAATTTTTAAAACAAAAATCTGAGACAGAGCTAAAACAGTGCTGAAACAAAGCATAAAAAGTTTAAACATGGCATGTTAAATAATGCAGAAATTACTTAGTAGTACTTACAGCAACAGACAGTACACAGTAGTATAGCCTACAGCCCCTATCTCTTTACTAAAGCATCTTTCGGAACCATTTTGTTACAGTATTCTCTATCCTGCCTGCTGATGGTTTTGAGAATCAAGTCACAACTGTGGTTCCGCTTACTGTGGTTCACTGCTTGTATTATAAAGGGAAATTGTAGGGAGGTCCTTAATGAATTGTGGCCAAATTGTGCCCCCTAATAGCATTCAAAAACAGTAGATCAGTGGGCTGTTATAAAAAGTAGGGTGCTTCCCCTCTCCCTAGGCGCCTTCTAATTCAAGCACTGCCTTAGTTTCGTTTGCCATGGTTATGTCTTGAATTTCCAGAGAAATCAGGTTTCTTCTCCTTTCATCATGTCTGTATAGTCTTCTAAATGGACTGGTTATTTACCTTCAGTGCACCTGATTCCTTTATTTTCCAAACTCTCCCCCTTCCCACAACCCTCCTATTTTAACTATTGGTTGAAGATAAGTGAAAATACTCACCCAAGCTGCAGTGTTTTGTAAAGCCTGATAACTTTCTGCTCACTTGCTCAGAGGCATATTGGATCATGTACTGGATATTGTGCTATGGGTTGTTTAAAATAGCTTTTAACCATTGCTTTAAGAGCAGTAAGTGGAGACAAGTAAGATTGCAAGAGGCGATCTTGCTTTTGCAATTAAGAGAGTTTTATTTTCTGAGGTAGCACTATTCTTTCAGAGAAAACTGTGTGTTCCCCATAATGTTAACTTTTGCAGCTTCCATCGTTGAAAATGAACTCACAAAAATTTGGCCCAGCCTTGACTTATTACAGACAGTTCTGGAGTGGTGAATGGGAGTATGACAAAATAAAAGGACATACTTTATTAGATTTTTTTCAGCTACGAGGAATTGACAGTTATGCTACTATTGCCCAAACCAGTCACAGTCAAGTAAGAGATTACCTCACGGTGTGGAAACATCCTGTTAAAGTTCCGTGTATGGAAAAGCAATGACTGTCTCTTTTTTTCTCCATACGTCTTTGTTTCTTGTGTTTATATCTTTGTGACTTGAGAGATGGCTGAGAACTCTCATTCTGCTGTGCGCATTTCAGCTGTAGTTATTTTAAAAAGTAGTAGAAAAAGAGAGCAAAAAAAAAAAAAGGAGAGGGGCATTAGATACTGGATGCCCTGAGCATGCATGTGTAGCATTCCAGATGCATTCTTGACAAAGTGATAGTGTATGTAGCACAGACCCTTTGCCTAGTTCCTTACTTTTTTATTATGAAACTTTATAAAACTAAGTACCAGCTGTTCAGAACAGCAAATAAAAAACATTTCAAAATCTTGGACTTTTAAATTTTAAACAGCACCCTTATTTTATAAAGAAAAACTCTCCGCAAGGAGTTGAATTTTATTATCAGTTCTGGTGCAGATCCATCATTTTTCTTCTTTTACCTTAGCATCTGAACTTGAGTTCAAAACTACATGATACATTTTTCCTCTGGTACATCCCCAGGTGGGGTTAGAGGGACAGCTCTGTAGGATCCAACCCGTAATACTTTGTGCGGCATTTGGGCCTCTCCCCCAGCCTTTTGCCATAAGGAAAATAGAAGTGGAAATCCTGCCTTCCTTATACTCACCTCCGAGGCCCCAGGGGCACAAGAGAGAGTATTATGACCCTAAAGGCTTGATTCTTGCCGATCACAGACTTGAAATCTTTATCCCTCCTTTAGATAGTTCTGTTTTAAAAATACTGTTAAATACTCATCAAGAGCCACTTAACATACTAAGTTATATAGATATACACCTTGAAATGTTAAAGTGCATAGATGACAACACATGATTGGAAACTTGTATATCATGCAGCAAGATTCAAGTCCACTACCACCTTCAAGACCAACACGATTTTCTGGGTGTAAGTTTTTGAGAGTCAAAGCTCCCTTCATCAGATGTATGTCATACAAGAACAGTTATCAGGAGGATGCAGTTGACTCCACTATTGGTGACCAACCATGGTGCTACCATGTAATGAATGGTTACCTTTTATTATCTCTGATATTATGCTTTAATGCGCTTAATGGATTGGTCAAGGTAGAGCTTCCTACTAAGTTCATGCATCATAGTGGTGGGAGACAGTTCATGCAGCCTTCCTCTTTTCTTGCAGGAGTGCTCCCCTTATGCTGCTCACCTGTATGATGCTGAAGACCCTTCTACGCCCGTGAAAACTGTGCCAGGACTTTGCCCTGACTACTGTGTACAAGTGTGGCGAAACTGCAGATCCATGTTCCAGTTCCTCACTCACGACCAAGAGTTACTGGCGCTGGAAAGCAACATGGCAAAGTTCTGTCGTTACCTTTCCTTGGAGGATGCTGACTACTGCTTCCCTCACCTCCTAACCAATAAACGCCTTTCTCAAAACCTTGGGCTAGTGACTGCTGACACTGAAGGATGCCTGCAGCTTTGTTTAACAGAGGTTGCCAACGGACTTAGGAATCCAGTTGCCATGGTGCATGCAAATGATGGAACTCACAGAGTCTTCATTGCCGAGCAAGTTGGCTTAGTTTGGGCCTACCTGCCAGATCGTTCACGGCTTGAAAAACCGTTTCTGAATATCAGTGAAGCTGTACTTACCTCACCTTGGGAAGGCGATGAGAGAGGTTTTTTAGGTATTGTCTTCCATCCTAAATTCAAATTTAATGGTAAAGTGTTTGTCTACTATTCAGTTGAAGTTCAGTATGAAGAGAGAATCCGAATCAGTGAGTTCAGAATTTCTCCCGATGACATGAATTCTGTGGACCATGGTTCTGAAAGGTATTGTATACACATTTATCTGTCAAATTTATTTAAGATATTGGAGGGCAAGGATTCACTACTAAGAATCAGTAATAGCAGTGAATGAGATTTATCAGGTCTATGCATGGAAATTTGGACTTAGGTCTGAGTAAGTTTGATGTGGTTTGCTTAGTAAGTATGTGTATTGGGACAGTCTTAGTCCAGGATTCACAATGCTGCACCTAATCTGTTCGTGAACAGGGGCTTTTCCATATCCCACCTTCTAGTACTGGGTCCCTCAGCATGCTCTGAAAAATACCTCCCCCCACCCTAACTTGCAATGAGATGCTCTGGAATGGAACAGCAGACTCCACCCATGTATTATGCAAATATGAACAGGCCGCTTTAGGCACTAACCTTAGTCTAGATTTTAGGCAAAAAAAAGGATTTTATTTATTTATGTCATTTATAGTCCACCTTTCTCACTGAGGCTCAAGGTGGATTACATAGTGTGAGATTAGTACAATCAATGTCAAGGACATTTCCATAAACAATGTCATAGGATTTTACAAAGTCATAGCATTAGCAAGGATCCAATACAGAGTTGAAGAACTGCTGAAACAGAACATAATCAATTCTAGGACTGACGTTAGATAACATGAAGCACAAGTAGTATATAGGAGTACATGTTCAAAGCAGCAGATAATATGCTAGGCAACATAGTGGTGAAGTCTATGGTCCTTAACTCATTAGCGTAGCATCTGAGATCCTCTCTCTACAATACTTCCCTCCTATCTGAGTAAAAAGCCTTTTTGAATAATTTGGTTTTGCATCATTTGTGGAAAGCCAGGAGAGTGGGGTCTCTCCTCCTTCTGCAGGAAGGCCATTCCTCAGGGTAGGGGCCACCACAGAGAAAGCCCGTGTGCAGGCTGGTACCTGCAGGAGACCCTGTTCAGATGAGCGAAGCTGCTGTGGAGGGACATAGGAAGGGAGGCGGTCCCATAGGTATGCTGGGCCAAGGCTGTGAAGAACTTTGTATGTAATAACCAATACCTTGAACTGAGCATGGTAACTGAGAGCCTCGCTACAAGTGACATCTTTCACGCGAAGGGCACTTGATCATTTTCGCAAGTCTTTCTGGGTACTGAAGTTCCTCTCCCACACCCCTTTTCCTTCTGTTCCTTCCCCTCTCTGTTAGCACGGCTGCCTGAAGAGACGGAGAAAGCCTACGACAGCAGCGTTTGCAAATCGTCTTGCTGGGGGGGTGGGGAATGCTCTAGAGAAAGCTGACATGTCGGTGAAGTCCTCCCCTCTCTGTTAGAACTGTTAGGATCGCTGCCTTAAAAGTCAGAGAAAGCCTGCGTTTGCAAATCGTTTCTCCAGTCGCAAGCCTGCTCTCAATGATTTTTTGGGTCAGGCAGCTGCAACTTTCTTAGCTTTCACCAGAGCATCCCCCCCCTCCCTGAGCAAGACGATTTGCAAAGTTGCATGGCCTTTGTCTATATTCAAACAGAGATCATCCACTAACACTACTAGCGCTGTCTGTGTCCCATGCCATGGTCTGAATCCAGACTGGAAAGGGTCTAGAGTGCTTGAGTTTTCCAAGAAGATCTGGAGTTGGTTAGTTACTGCTCTCTCAATCACTTTGCCCAGAAAGGGGCATATTAGAGACTAGGCAATAATTAACCACATCAGTTTTGTCTAGGGATAGTCTTTTAATTAGTGGACGGATAACTGCCTGTTTGAGCAGCTAGGGGAAGGAGCCCTGAGTTAGCAATTGATTTACAATAGATCTCAGTGGTTCACTTATGTGATCTTTACTTGATTTTAGCAACCAAGAAGGGCAAGGATCAAGCACATAAGTAGTGGCTTTCATAGATGCTGGGATCCTGTTAAGGTCTGTCATTGTAATTGGTTCAAAGCAGTCCAGATGTAGGCCAGGTGGTGTATTAAGCATTTCTCCTATCTTGTTGGCATTGTAGCTAGCATCTAGATCATGCTGTTTTATCAGCAAAAAACTTAGCAAAGGCCTCACATCTAATTGTCTGTTCTTAGGACTGTAAAGGTTCAGATTTAGGGGTTAGAAGGTGTCTGAATATCCTGAACAATTGGAATGGTCGTGAACTAGCCGATGCAATGGTTGCTGAGAAATGTTTCTTTGCCACTTTCATTTCCACTTCATAGATCCTCCAATGTGTTCTGTAGCAAGCTCTATCAGCTTCTGTGCGAGTTTTTCGCCAGCATCTTTCTAGATATCTTCTGGCCCTCCTCAGGTCAGCCAGCTCCATGGTAAACCATGGTGCTGGCTTCCTTCCCAAGGGCCAGAGGAGTTGACAAGGAGCAACGGTGTCAACAGCCTCAAGGAGCTTTGTGTTCCATGCTCCTACAGCATGGAGCATGTGTCTGGAATTCTAAAATCCCCCAAGGTATTTTGGAATCTGGAAGGGTCTATAAACCTTTGTGGGCGAATCATTTTAACTGGACCTCCCATTTTGAGGGGTGTTGGGGCTATAGTCACTTTTGCTCTCAGCAGATGATAGTCTGACCGTGGTTCAGGCCGAATTTCCAATGTTGAGTCAAGGTTTTCCTTCAAAGGCTCAATGTAAAATATTAAGTCTAAGGTGTGACCTCTTTCATGTGTAGGGCCTGACACTATTTAAGAGAGTCCCATGGTTCCCAGGAAAAATATAAATTCCTGAGCCGGGCCTGACTTTGAACACTCAGCATGGATGTTGAAGTCTCCCAGAACAATAAGTCTAGGTGTCTCCAACACCATGGCCGTTTCCAGACGGCTTACCTTCTGCTGCTCCATGCCGCAACGTTGCGGCTCGTCCTGGGGCGAACGTGAAATATCGCGTGAGTTTTGTGCGATGTTGCGCAAAACTCGTGCGAGAAAATGCAATATTTCGCGTTTTCCCCGGCACGAGCTGCAACGTTGGGGCATGGAGCGGCAGAAGGTAAGCCATCTGGAAACGGCCCATGTCTACTAGCAGCTCTGCCAACTCAGAAAGGCTGCTTATGAGGAAGCTGGGTGTTCTGTATTCAAGTAGGATACCCAGTCTATCTTTAATTCCCAGAGACAGGAACATGCAGTCACTACCCGCTATAGCTTGTACTGGAGAGCTGTGGAAATTGGAGGACTCATGAAGAATAATAGCAACCCCTCCACCTCAGCTACCATAGCAAGGTTGGTATAGGACTGCATAGCCAGGGGGAGTTAGTTGGGATAGACACACACTGTCATTTTCCTGCAGCCATGTCTCTGTTAGGCAAGCCACATCAATTTTCTCTTCCTGCAACATCCCAGCAATGCATGCAACTTTATTCCTGACAGATCTGGTATTGCATAGTATTAGTGTAGCAGGTGTGTGTGTGTGGGGGGGGGGAAGTGGCCCTATTGTCAGCAGGTGGAATGATAAGTTATGGAACTGTTGAAATGTATGTTGCATTTGCTAGTGGCTTCAGCGAGGTAGATGAGTCAGGGAGTGGGTTCAGATAACCCTATGCAGATCCTTCCTCCTGCTCCAAGCTCCTTGCAGCATGCATGTTAGGATCATGACAGGCTTTTTGAACATTGATGCACACATGCACCATTTGTTTGCATTATCCTCCAAGTCTGAGATCCCAGTAAATTACATGGCTTAGGGAGTGCACTTTTCTTTCCTTTCAATAACTGTGACTGTTGCAAACTGCACACACATGTTATCATCGAATGATGTATATGTTGCAATATGTATCTGAATGCTGGTGAATGACAACATTCTTATGTCAGCGCTGACAATCTCCTAAAAGTTGAGTGAATGCCCCAGAAACTCCTGTAAAACTAACAAGTGGGGATGTGTCTATGTATTTTGTTAAAATAAAAGTTTTTTATTTTTACTAGAATGGGATATGTCTATGTATTTTAAATGTTCCCAGAGATTGTCAGCATTCATGTGTGCATTTCAACGTTCAACAAATCCTGTTCTGTATGTGAACTGCAGCTGCTGCATTGGGTTTCCCCCAGTTAGAATGCCATAACCCTTTTTGAAATGGAAAAGGAACACTGAATGACTTCTGCTTTAATTTTCTGCACGGGGGTGTGTGTCGTTAGAGAGAAATGTTGCTTGCTTGTTCTGCATTGCTGAAGTGATTGCATTCATTCTTAATTTTACAGCACTGGAAGAAATTGAGTTAAACAAAAAAGCATGTTTGTCTGAAAGTTGACATGGGTGTCTGGGGTCCACAACCCAGCTCCTGGACTTACTTGGAGAAAAGGACGGGAGACCCCCGGGAGACATCTGCCCAGCTGTTTCCACAGGCACTTGTCCAGGGGGCTGGAACAGCCACAGCCCCCCAGCAGCAGACCCAGGGGGCTGGAACAGCCACAGCCCCCCAGCAGCAGAGTCAGGGGACCCAGAGGCTCCAGGGAAGGCAACACAGTAGCAAGTGTGGGAGGGGAAGAGCCAGAGGGGGAAGCCTGCCAGGGAAGGGCAGCCACACCCAGCTCCAAGGAACAGGCAGCCCAGATGTCGGCTGGAAGGGCACCTCATGAGCAGAGACAGCCAAGCCGCAGCACCTGGAAAGGCCCTGCCAGCCCAGTCCTGCAGGGAAAGTTAAAGGAGAATGAGGGAGGGAGAGAAGAAGGCACACCTAGAGGAAGCCTCAGCTGGGACACCTTTACATTCAGCCCCACCCTGCTAGAGAGGCAGGGAAGGCGGGAGGAGTTAATGAAAGAGAAGGAACACTTGAGAGCAGACACAGCTGGGCAGCCTCAGAAGAGAGAAGGAGCTTGGAAGGAAGGGCGGAGGCAGCCAAGGGAAACCCTATAAAAGCTGGCTCAGGAGAGCATTCAGGGTGGGTTGATTGAGTAGGTGATGGAGCAGAGCGAGAGCAGAGGCAAGGAGGAGAGTTGATAAGTTGATGGAGGAGGAGGAGGAGGAGATGGCGGAGGTCAAAGGGGATGAGTGGCGCAGGTTGAGCAGGCCAGCGAGTGGACTGAGAGGGAGTCAGGGTGATGTATACCGCCCCTCCTTCCACAGAGCAGGGTCCTGCAGCATCCCTGGCACCCCTTTGACGTCAGGGCTGGCTATGCCAGGGCCCCACCCAGCAGTGGCCGTTGCAAGCCCTGACAGTGGGGAGCAATTCTAAGCATGTCTACTCAGAAGTAAATAAGATAAATAATAGAAATAACACTTCCATCTATTTGTATTTGTTTACTTTTAATTGTGGACTATTTGTTATCTCTTAAAACACAGTGATCACTTCATAGCTAGATTAAGACGGTCCATCTCGTTTCAAGTCTGTGTCTGAAAGAACAGACTGATGATTATTTCTTTGTAATAATCAGTGTCTTTGGACAAAATAAATATCAAATATTAGCTTTCTATCTGCTATGTATGTAACCCTGAGTGAGTCAGTCATGAGGTTCTGTTTTCTCCAAGAGAAAAATGCTGTAGTGGTTAAAGACTATGCTCTGTGAGACCCAGGTTTGAATCCTCACTCTGCTGAGAGACCTTGGGCCAGTCACGCACTCTTGGCTTAGCCAACCTCACAGGGTTGTTCTAAGGATAAAATGGAGGAGAGGGGGAAAAATGTAAGCTCCTTGGGTCCCCATTAGGAAAAAAGCAGGGTATAAATCAAGTGAGTAAGTATTCATCATAATGAATGCCTTCATCATGATAAGTATTTAACACACCAATTAAAAAAGAGCTTTATTTTGTTGGGTGTTCAAAATCAGAGGTTTGCTTTGGTTAGAAATGCTAAATTCATTGAACTAGAAAGTAGGAATAATTGAGGTTTGCTGTTGAAGACCATAGTTAGCAGAAGTACAGTGCAGTCCTAAACAGAGTTCATTCTTTTTTAAGTCTTTTGAAGTCAGTGGGCTTAGATACTTAGGTTACAATTCACAAAAACAATTTTGTAGTTTAAAGTTATACGCTGGCTCAATCCCAACCACGTCTGTGTAGAAGTTAATCATCCTAGTGCTAATAGGTCTTTCAAGGATGCATGTTTAGGATTGCCATCTTAATAGAACAGCTACAGGAAAAAAGTACTGTATCAGTATCAGAACATAAATGTGTCCTTTTCTGAATTGGTCTGGTGATCCACTGAGGTTTTTTTTTAAAAAAATTGCTCAAAAACCCTAGATTGGAAATTGCGGTGGCTAGTGCTGGGATGTTGGGATGGAATTAGAGTCCTAAGAAAACATGGCAGCTCATTAGATGAGATTCTGCTAACTGAGCTCCATATTAGAGTTTCCAAAGGATTTTCTCTCCCGGTTCACATCAGTTAATGATCCTGAGGATTTCCCCCTCCCGTTTTCTGCAACATGTGGTTTGGCTTGCTTGGTTTCAGACATCTGGGTGTGTTTACTAAACTGTTCTATGTCTGCAGACACCTTTGGCATGGTGCCTTTTGCTTACTCCAAAGTTCCCTCTGCCTTTAATACACTATATACACTATAATCTGGGTAATATGAGTTGATCTACAGTAGAGTTCTTGGGTGAAGGCTCGTACCCCATTTTCCTTCAAGCCCTGTGGTAGTATCAACTGAAGGAGATTGTGCAAGTCACAATTACTACAGACTTTCTCCAGATAGTGAAAAGTTTTGCACATCAGCTAGTACTTTGTTATTTGGCTTTTTAATTGCCTCCTGTGCTTTTTAGTTTGGCTCATCACTGTGCATCAGCATTGGAGCTTTGTGTGCTGCTCCTTGAGCTGGTGCAGAGTGCCATTGTTGTCATTCAGAAAGCAGGGATAATGGGATGCATAAAAATTTAACAACAAACAAATATGCTCATTAGCTTGTTAAGGGAGATTGGCACAGCGGAAAGTGCTTTTTCCTTCCCATTGGATGGTTCAGTGGGACACAAGTGCCCAGGAAGCAAGAAGGGAGGGGACAGGGACTAGGAAGCAGGCGAGGATAGCAGCTGAAATGTGGTATATAGCTGGGTGAGCAGCAGCAGCCTTACGTGAACAAATGAAGGTGCCTTATTCTGAGTCAGACCGCTGCTCTTTCAAGGTCAGCATTTTCTATTCTGACTGGCACCAGCTCTCCAGGTTCTCAAGCAGAAGTCTTTCACATCACCTATTCCTTTAGCTGGAGATGCCTGGGATTGAACCTGAAACCTTCAGCATCCTAAGCAGATGCTCTGTCACTGAGCCAGGTGGAAATAGGCTTCCCTGGGAAGCTTGGACTGGAAGTAGTGCTGCACTGTGCAAAGGAGAAGTGGATATAAATGAGAACCTGCTGAAACAGGGTAAGAGTCAAGAGCGGTAGCTGAGCGGCTGTTCACTTGTTACCTCTGAGCAGTCCTTCCTTCATTGCATGTGTTCTCAGAATACAAGCGGGAAAAAAGCAACATTAGGAGTGGCCTTCCTGATCTTTTTTGCTGAACCGTCTGTCCTCCTGTCTGGGGCATGGGGAGATTCAGACCAGCGGGGTCATCTTAGTTTGGTTGTACTTGGGGAGGGCCCAGACATTTGGCTCTTAGCTTGGGCACAGAATTATGGCATTTGGGAATGACTTACATCAACTTCAATCAAAGCAGGTAATGATGGAGCTTTAAGCTGTCATTAGTAGATGCTTTGGAAAATTGTGAGTATGTGGAGTAGGCGGGGGATGAATTTATGTGCATCTCCTTAACACAGTCTGAGTTGGTCATACTTGTAAAAATGCCCATTGCAAAATAAAGAGAAGAGTGACATCTGGTTTTGCAATTCTAAAATGGGAAGAATAGACCAATTGAGGGTTTTTTCTACAAATGGGAACGACCAGAATATAAGTTTCTCCATGGCTCACTGTGTGTTTTGCATGATTATTAAGGAAAGGCAGTTTTGTCTGAACACTTCAGATGTTGCTTTCTTCAGATTTCCTACAAAACCATTATTTGTCTTACTGCTTTGAAAAATCCTTTGGAGAGTTAATGGAGAAATATGGCACCCAGTGTCTCATTCACCTCCTGTTCAGACAACTCCATAAGGGTACAGCTGATGAGCTGAAATACATAGGAAAAGGGCAAAAATTGGGGCTAGGATTGGAATGACCCCAGCTTTATCCTCATTATGTTCATGTGCTTATTGCTTATTTCTAGCCCATATGCTGTAGTTTTTGTATTTCATAAAGAACACTTCCTGTCCTGGGGCCCAGGGAGTGATCTGGGAACACATGATGCTATAAAATTGCTGAAGCTTCAGCAGTTGCAGACTTGACCAGTGACCTGGATACAGACTACTGGGAGCTCTTCGGAAGATCTGCATAGAGTTATAATTGTATAGACTGTTTCTTATACTTTTCCAAAAGTTCTTTTATGGAAAGGAAATCTGGGTTTTAGGCAAACTATATTTGGTGACTTGGGTGACATGTTTTGTAGGGCACCTCCAAACTAATCTAGCTTTGGGTGGGGATCAAATGGCATATTTTGGTAAACTGTCATTGTATTCAAGTAGATCAAAACATGGAAGACCTGCAATTCCTTGAATTCTGCATGGTCTTCTCAAGCAAAATAAGGACTTTGACATGAATAGCCACCCCTCTTGACTTTGAGGTGCCTGCAGCTTGGAATTGTTGAGCCCACCGTTGTGATTTAAAGGCAGGGGACATTAGGTTAGGATCCGAGAGACCCAGGTTCAGATCCCTGCCGTGGAAGCTTGCTGGGTGACCTTGGGACAGTCATGCTTTTTCAGACAGCCCTACATCACAGGGTGGTTGTTCTAAGGATAAAGTGGGGGAGAGGAGAATGATGTAGTGAGCTGCTTTAAGTCCCTGTTGGTGAGAAAAGCAACTGTTTCTGTAAGACTTTTAGGGAGCACCTCAGCACTGTTTCACTCCTAACCTGGGAGCAGTGCAAGGGAACTGGGAATTGATGGCCCAGCCCTTGATATGATTGTACTGGGCCAAAGGAAGTGGTGTCCTGGTAGAAGATTAAACTGGATGGAGTAGCAATATCTGGATCTCCTTCATCTTGAACCATCACTGCCATACCCACTTACACTGCAATCCTAAGAAGAGTTACTCTAGTCTAAGCTCATTGATTTCAATGAGCTTAGATTGGAGTAACTCTACTTAGGATTGTACTGTTAATCTGAAGCAAGCCAATGTCTTTTGCTGGAACTGAATGCCCTTACGAACTTGTGCATGCTTGCCGCCAAGATGCATTTCCCAGCTGTTGCCTTGACCCCTCAATTTTCTCTGCAACAGTGACATGGCCTTGCAAGGCAGGCTTCTGGCATGCCAATTGAACCACCTGGGTGCCTGTGCTTTGGGCCTCACTGTTTCAAGCAGCCAGTGCTTTGACAGCTCACTTGAGTAGAGCCAAACAGCTCGCGCTGGCCCCTCAACTTGTCCAATTGGCTGACGGGCTGTGTTGTTTACACAGCTTGCTTCTAACCCTGAGCAACTGGAGTATCCTTTGGAAATGGATACCTACCTTTTTTCAGGGCACTTCTGCTCTTGCTACGCTCCGTGGCACAGTACTGGGAGAATGGAAAACTCCTTCATACATTCCCCTAAGTACAGCCCATATATTGTCATTTGGTTTGGAATATTGGATCAATGTGTTTTTATCATAAACTCAGAAGTGTCTGCCTGCTCTGTTTCAGATTTTTGTTATACTCCTCCCTGAATGCAATAAAACCATCTCTTTTTGGAAAATAAAACAGGAGTCCTGTGGCACCTGTAAGGCCAACAAAATTTAAGCTTTTGTGTAAGTCAGAGCTTACTTCAGATGCAAGAAGTTTCCATCCACAGTTAAGCAGAAGTATTTATATTCAAGGCTGTAGATAACTGAAAGGTTTGGGGAGAGAGCTGTAAAAGAGAGGCTGGTTTAAAGCAATATCCAGCCCTTTTTGAAGGATTGGACAGGCATTGTGGCTTTATGCCCTTAGGATATAATGAAGAAGAATAGTGTTTTCTTTACTACAGAGCCTAAACATTGACTTGTATAATATCGGCATACGTTCCATGTTTAATGCAAATTTGTTATTTAAGACTCTGTGTCTGTGCGTGTTGCTGTTGCTAATATTTTAGTTCTAAGATTCTGTTTCTTCTCTTTTCCCCCAGGATAATTCTGGAGATAGATGAACCAGCTTCAAATCATAACGGAGGAGAACTACTGTTTGGAGACGATGGCTATCTTTATATCTTCACTGGAGATGGGGGGATGGCTGGTGATCCATTTGGGACTTTTGGAAATGCTCAAAACAAGTAAGGAGTCTGACATTCGTTTCTGGTTTGTTTGTTTGTTTGCAGGTGGACTGTATCTTCTGTGTTGCCTGTGTGTAGAAAAGTGAGACCAGGCTCAGTAGCAGCATAGTGTCATATAGTCAGACTATGCAGTACAAGGGTAAAGCGTGCTCTCATACAGCGGGGATTTGTGAAATGTCTCCAAAGTTTGGGAGTTCCTGGGCAGTTCATGCAAAACACAGTGCCTTTGTTTCAGAATGCCAAAGCTATAAATGCCAACAGTCTGGGGCCCAGAGACCTAAAGGAGCATCCCATCCCATATGAGCCTACTCACCAAGTTCAATATTTATCAGAGGATCTGCTTTGTGCCTCTGCACTTTTACAGGCTAGGGAGAGGTGAGTTCTATAGACGAGGCCCACTCTGTAGTGGTGCCCAGGCTCCGGAACTTACAGAAGTTAGCTTGGCACCCAGTTAATAGACTTTTAGGTTCCAAGAAAAGCCAGTATTCTTCTCCCGGGCCTTTTAGATCCCTTGCCCTTATTTTTTCTATTAGCGGTTTATAAGTTTTTCTGCTTTTATCCAGTTGCAGGATTTTTTACAAAGCATTCCGAGTGTATAGCCAATGCTTTTTAATTGCTTTACTGCATTTTTGCCTGTTTTTGCTGCTGTTTTGTGTTGTGTTTTGGAATTTTTATTTGCTGTTTTTTAGAATTTTTATATCACAGATATTTATATGGAGAGGTAGGGTATCAGTGCTTTAAATAATTTTGCCACCGGCACCTAACACTGTTTGGCCTCCCTATCTGAGGTAAACTTCTTTGATTATTGCATGACTACTTCAGGCCACAGCCATGAAGACACCTTTAATCCTTTATAAGGCCATTTGCTTGGTTGGTTCAGTACTGCCTTCTTCAGCTGGCTCCAGTTAGGCAGGCTGGAAGTGACTTTGCCATGATGGATACCATTTCACTCGAAACATTGGCACGGAACAGAGGTGATTGGTGGGAGGTACTCCTGAAGCGGGTCTGTTGTATTCTTGAGGGGTTCAGGATGCCCAGTGACTATTGCTGTGCAGTATGTGTGGTGTAGCTGGGCAAGTGTGGGTTAGAATATTGCACTAGGAACAGGGAAACATGGGTTCAAGTCCCCTTTTGACTCATTCAGTTTTGCATCATTTGCAAAAAGCCAGGAGAGTGGGGGCTGTCCTGACCTTCTCAGGCAGGCCATTCCACAGGGTAGGGGCCACCACAGAGAGAGCCCGTGTATGGGCTGCTGATTTCGCCCATGTGCAGGGTGGCACCTGCAGGAGACCCTGTTCAGATGAGCAAAGCTGTCGTGGAGGAACATGGGGAGGGCGGTAGTCCCGTAGGTAAGTTTAGTCTGGATCCAACCCAGCGTCCCTTCCCAAACTTCACAAGGTGACAACCTGAACAGCCATAGTATTGCTAATCAAGCCTGCATTGTTAGTTGGGCTGCAACATTTGCTTCTTGGACTTCCTGGTGGATTTTTTATGTTTTGTGCGTACTAAAAAAAATTACGTGAATTGTTAGCAGCATGCTCATCACTGTGATATGTAGGGTAACATGTGAAGGGCTGTATATCATTGGATCCGTGGTGCCTTATCAGGGTTGTTGGGCTCCCCCTCCCCCGCTTGCTGTTCTCAGAACCATCCCTTTCTTTTCCACCTGGTAGAACGGCAGGCATTCTTTTGCATAGAAGAGAGTAAAAAGGTGTTTTCAGGGGCGCTGCTGGTGGGGGAGCAAAGCTTGCTTCCTGCCCTTCATGACCCCACTGTTTTGGCAAGAGACAGGTCGTGCCCTCCCCAGCTCTCTCCCAAATTGCAACCCATTTGCTTTGTCCCACAGAATTCAATGGGAGCTGTTTAGTATGATTGATATCATCCCAATCCCTTCCTCTCTAAATTCAGCCGCTACCCCCCATGAAGCTAGAATGTGAAAGACCATTCATCCCCCATAAAGGCACTACACAAGTTTCAAACTTGTCCCTGAAGATGCTAGAGATGGAAATGTTTGGCTTTTATTTTATTTGGCACAACCCACTGGTAACTTCTTCTGCATGAACTCCATTGAAATGGTAAGAGCTGGTATAGTGTAGTGGTTAAGTAGTCGCATTGTGATGCAGCACTTTGCTAGTTTGAATCTCACTACTCAAGCAACACCACACAACAAGTGGTCTTTAGTAAGCCGTGCCCCAGGTATATTGTGGGGATAATAACGCTAACTGTACTGGCTGTGCCGTAATCTGTCCAAAACAGCGGTATGCAAATGAACTGTTGTTGTTATTCCAAGATCCTAGTTAAGCTCATGTGCAGTTATAGTTCATTTCAATGTAATTTGCAGAGGAAACATCCTGGTGGATTGTGCCTTCACATTCAAGGGCAATTGTTGAAATGACTGATACTCTGAATAGAGATTGCTTTGCTGGCAGCTTGACACTCATCCACTTGAGTTGTTGGCCTGTGAAGCTTTTTAACTCTAAACCACTAGTTTCAGTCTGCCAGATGGTTGACCGCGGAAACACATATCTTGGGGAAAGCTGCTCAATAGTCCCTTTGAAGGAAGATGGTCTTCTTCCAAGTACTGGAGTATGAATTTCCAGAATAAACAGACCTCAGCTTGGTAGTTTCTCTAGAAAGCTCAGTGGTGACATGGGCAAATCGTCTGAACAAAATGAATGGCTCCCCACACCCCACCCCGCCAATGTGATCCCATTCATTGGTTCTAACTGATGTGTGTCTGTGGGGAAGTGTGTGTTTCATGCTACCTGTTCTTGGGATAAACAAACATAGTCATCCTGCATTTCCCCCCACCTGATACTTCTTTTGAGAAAGACAGACACATTTATTTATGAATTACTGTATTTCCATCCTGCTACATTCCAGTGACTTAAGTGAATAGCAAAATGTTAACAATGGGTATTGAAAATGTATAATGAAAAGGGTGAGATGAAATGTATCCAACAAAAAAATGCATTTGTACACTTTAGCCAGCGTGGAGTAGTGGCTAGAGTGTTGGACTGGGATCTTCTAATACTTTCTTTGCCATGGAACTTTTGCTGGGTGAATTTGGGCCATTTATAAAGTAGCATACCCTGCAGCTGTGGACAAGTTTACATCGAAACCACATAGTGTAGCATCCAGACAAGAATAAAAGAACATGAAAGACACTGCAGACTTGGCCAACCTGAAAAATCAGCAGTGGCTGAACATAGCCTAACTCAAACAAGACACAGGATCTTATTCCAGGACATTAAAATACTGGACAACACATCCAACTACTTTGTCAGATTGCACAGGGAAGCCATCGAAATTCATAATCATAAGCACAATTTCAACAGGAAAGAAGAGGGTTTTAAGAATGAACAGGGCATGGTTTCCAGTCCAGAAAAACACGAGACTAACAAAATACTCTACATCTTACAATAGCCCTGCAGATAAGATTAGCATATCAACCACCAATCCATATGCAAAAGAACCTCCTCAGGATACAGTGAAGGTTCCCCTCATTAGCATTCCACACCCTGGGAAGCTCTTACAGGATGACTCAGCCCAAACCCACCTTCCTGAGTAGATATAAATTACCTGCTAACATCTTCTCCACACATTGACACTGAGAGATCTCTGTCTTTCGGTGCTACACCTCTAAAGATGCCAGTCACAGCTCCTGGCGAAATGTCAGAAACTATAATGCCAAGACCACGGCCATACAGCTCAGAAAATCTTCAACAGCCAATTGCAGCCTAACCTTCCTCACAGGGTTGTTGTGAGAATAAAATGGAGGAATGATGTAAGCTGTGTTGAGTCTCCATTTGAGAAAAAGATGGATTATGTGAAGTAAATAAATTAGCCAGTCATCCAATCTATTCTGGTGATGGTCTATTGGGCTTGTTGTTTCTTATTTCTTCCCAAATGTTAGCATTTTTACCTTGTTTTTTTCATTAATGAGATTTTTGTTTGTGGCAGTCTCTGCTCATAACAACAACAACTGCGCTTATATACCATAGACAGATTAGTGCCTCATCAAGAGTGGTGAAGATTTGGGTTATTATTGTCCCCACAATACAGCTGGGGCCGAGAGGAGTGGCTTACCCAAGACCACTGACTGAGTTCATGGCAGTAGTGGGATTTGAACCAGTAGAGTGCTGATTTGCAGCCTAACCACTGTGCTACAGCAGCTCTCTCATGAAAAACCTCACAAGTATTTTTCAAAAAATTATTCCTTCAAGCTGTGATTTATTAAGACTGGATGCTTAACCAAAGTTTTGCCCAACTACAGACTGATGTTAGCATTTCAGGGTGGATGGAACTAGGATTTTGAGAAAATAATTGCTTACCAGCGTTGATTTGGAATGTATAGGATTTTTTTTGAACTATGCTCTTCTGAAAATGGGAATAGAGTGGTATGGCATTGAAGTCTGGCTATGAAATCATTTGTTCTGGCTTCTTAAAATGTCATTTAATTATGATTTAGGTTTCAATGTCAGACTTAAAAAAAATTAAGTTCTGTGCTTAACAGTTGAAGCCAGGATTCAACATTGCCTGTCTGATTGTAGCTGAAATGCAACTGTGCTGTCTTGCACACTGTACGATTTTGTGTATCCAGCTTGATCTTTCTTTCTATGGTTGATTGGATTTTATCTATATTTTTGTATTTTTATCTATATTTTTTCTATAAATTTACATATTTACAGACATGCAGTTTTATATTGTATTCAGTGTATTGTTTTATGTTGAAGAATAGCAAACTAGGAAAATAAAAGTTTATGGCTGGCTCAGTTGCCATCATGTAAGGAAGAGCAGGCAACAGAGATTTTCAGTCATTCTCTTGTTGTTACTATAAATTGGTAACACTGGCTTACTGGCACAGTTCCCTTGAAAGGGGTAAATCACCCAGCCTGGTCTTCCATTGCCTAATCAGTCCCACATGCAGCATAGAGAAGATCCCCTTTTACGGTCCACACAAGGAATCCCAGTTTGTAGGATTTTTTAAAAAAATGCTTGCCACATCTGTTCCCTCCTCCCATTGTTTAGTAGTATTTCTTGTACTTCTCAAAGCCTAGAAACAGAAACTAATGTAGATGAACGCCCAAGAAGTCTTAAGAAGCAACTGTGTTTATCATCTGGAATATGTTGGGAGAATCAGTGTGGTATAGTGGTTAGTGTGTCAGACTAGACTGGAGAGTCTTGTGTTGAAATCCCAACTCTGCTGTGAAGCTCACTGGCTGACTTTGAGCCAATTGCTCTTTGTCACCTGCAGCTCTCTCTCATGACTTGTGAGGATGAGTTGGAGGAAAGAGTCACGTGAGCCACTCTGAGCTCCCTGAAGGAAGGATGAAATAAAAATGTATGGCATAGAAATCAATAGATTAACAGGATGCTTTTTCTGTGTTTTGTGTGCCCTACAGGTCAACGCTCCTTGGCAAAGTGCTCCGGATCAATGTAGACAATAACGACCGCGGGCCTCTCTACCGGATTCCTCCTGACAATCCTTTTGTTAACGATCCTGAAGCTCGACCTGAAGTCTATGCTTACGGAGCGAGGAATATGTGGCGCTGCTCTTTTGATAGGGGTGACCCCAACACAAAGGAAGGGAAAGGCCGGCTTTTTTGCGGTGATGTAGGGCAAAATAAATTTGAGGAAATTGACCTTGTGGAGAAAGGGAAAAATTACGGCTGGAGAGCAAGAGAAGGGTTCAGTTGTTACGACAAAAAGCTCTGCACCAATTCCTCATTAGGTAATTATGTGTTCTGAATAAATGGACTGCATAATGGATTGTTTTTATGACGGCGCTGCCATTATTAGCTTGTATGCATGACAATGTGAGTGCTTATTTGTAAACATCTCTTTTGAACTTAGAACAAGGCCTGTACAAATTATGACTTCCCAAGCTGGGCGCAGTCCACCAGCTGCGTTTGGGGGGCCCACAAGGGGTTTTTGTAAGCCTCCCATTTCAACCGCCTGCGTGAGCCTGCAAAAACAGGTGACTATTGAGCAACTGGCAGAGCATCATAATCAGTGAATCAGAAGTCGTAGACTTAGCTTAGACTTTCCACTCAAAGTGTTCAGCCAGAAGGGAACCTGAGTTGCAGAATACATTGAAAGATGATGGCTGCTTTTTAAATTATGTGAAGAATAAGCAGTGGAAAATGAAGCTGGGCTCTTGCGCTGCCCCTGCTGTTTCATTTCTTAGCCAAATGTCCTGCTAATGATGGCCCAGGGTGCCAGCTTTTCATAGCAGTTGCTTTACGGGTTGAACAAATACGCCGAAGGCACAGTGTCAGCTCTGCTGTACAAATTTTTATTTAATGCAGACCCATAGAGGCACACAGACTAATGGGTTTTTTCTTGGGTTTCCCCCCTCAGATATTGATGGTTTGGTGTACGTGTTTGTAACCATAATGCAAAAAGAAAAGGTACCAACGCCCAATTCACTTGAAAGACTCATGGATTTTCCTGGCGCTTACTTTCAAGAGTGCTTGCGCTCATAGCCTTAGGGTCATTAAACATAGCGTTCTCTGAGTTATTAAACCGGTGCATAGATTAGCCATGCTGCTGCCGGGTTGTAAAAAGCAACTTTGCTTTTTTAGTTCTCAAATATGGAGTGCATTTATAATGTTTCGAAAACAAATAGTGTGTCACCTGTTCTCAGTACAAACACTAGATGGTTAAATTTTGGACCAGGCAATATAGTCACACTTCAGTACTGGTGTGCGCCAGAATCTCTCCAGCCAGGTTGGGTGTAGACTTAAGGTCTAGACTTCAAGCTGGGTTTTTGTCTGCCGTGAGTTGGCATAGACTTATTGGAAGAGGATAAATATCACGTATGTCTATCTGCCGAAGTTCATAACCACCAGTGTTGCAGTTTTCTTCCGTCCTTCTACTTTTAACCAAATTAAAATGCATTTAATTTAAAGCCCCTGTTCACAGAAAACCAATTGAAAAGCTAAAGTGTGGAATAAAATTGCTGGGAGGCTGTTTGGGCATATTGAATTAGAATTTTTGTTCTCCTGTCACAGGAAGTGGCATGGATACCAGCCTTTTCTGTGCAGTGGGCTTGGTTGTTGAGGCACAATTGCATATGTCACTTGACTATATACCTGATGCTTATCAGTTCATGTCTTACTAAGGACTAGCGTATACGTTGTCCTGTTCACTGCGGTCCGCCCCCCACTTCTCTGCCTGCAGTGGCTTCTTGTTCATGCAGAGTTTGAAACATCTGATTTCTTTGCAATGAACCAACCCCTCCCCCCTGTTTTCTGTCATATTTATTAACATAGAAATGTATATGTGACCTTTCTAGAGACTTGCCTTGCTCTTGGTGAACTGGAGACTTGTTCACTATGGGCATTATAGGCAGAGGAACAAATAATCTATGGTGAGCTAAAACACTGTGTAATAGGTCCATATTTTTCTATGAGCCATTAATTCCCAGTGGAATTGGGAATTCCCAGTGGAACAAGGACCTGGTCTTGTAGGATTAGAATAAAGATTGGCCCTACCGAATCAGCCTTTCTAATTCAGCATCCATAGATTACAAAAAGGAGGGAGGGGGGTTCTGTCACACCCTGTTCCTCTCTCTCTCTCATCTTTCTCTCCACTGGCCTTTTTGGAGAGGTCTGGTCTTTCCTCCTTGGCTCTCCCTGGGCTGACCTAATAAAGAATTGACTGGGGGTGGACTGACCCTGGACTCCCTCAATGCCCTCACCTCAGGTGTGGGTCAAAGGAGAGTGAAGGGAATTTGAGCCAATGGCTTTCCTGGCTCGGCCTTCCCTTCTTCTGCCCTGCTCTCCTCAGAGGTTTTAAGAGGCTGCTCTTCCTGTCTGCCCAGGCTCCAGAAAGTCCCAGCTGCTGCTGGCCTGTTTCTAGGTGCAGTCTGCTGTCTAACTGAGCCCTGCCTCTCTCCTGAATCATAGTTCAGAGAGGCAAGGCTCCTGACGCAAGGCTCAGAGACTGCTCCTGAGCAGAGATGGGCACAAACCAAAATGCGAACCAAAATTCATGATGAACCAGGCTGGTTTGTGGTTCGCGAACCAGCGGTTCGTCAGATCCCATTTCTGACGAACTGCCACGAACTTTAGGCTGGTTTGTGTGGTTTGTTTTTTGGTTCATCACTGCAGACAGCCTCGTGCTGATCAATCAGTTTCCTAGGCAACAGGGGATGGAATTCCTGTAGACCATCTGCTGACCCGGAAGTGATGATTTTCTGACATGGATGTGACGTTTTCACGAACCAAACGAACTGGTTCGCAAACCAGGGGCAGGTTCATGAAAGCTCGTGGTTCATGGTTTGTGAAATTTGATGAACCACGAACCACATGGTTCATTTTTTTTCTGGTTCATGCCCATCTCTACTCCTGAGGCACCTCTGGGCATGGCCTCACACTTTTTCTTTTCCCCACAGCTCCTGGTCAAGCCACCTGCCTCAGCAGTACTTGCTGGAGGCCTCTCTGGAGTAGGCGGGACTAGGGGTGGAGCTGCCACCCTCTTGATACCTCTTAATTCAGAAAGGATTATGTGAAAAATTGATTCTGTGCTCAGATCTCTGTTTCGTACTGTTAAGTCTCTATTTGGTACATCCATATCCCCCAGATGCTTACCCCTTGTAATTTTTCAACACATCCCCAAGACCCATCCCGGCAGAGACCCCACATAACCTTTCTTCTCCACCTCAAGGACCAATATGAGTCATTTTCAGATCGACATCTTCCTCTTAGCCTGCAGCACTGAAGTACTTCAGATGATTCATAATCCCTGAAAGTGGAACTATACGTGATGTTCCAGGATTCTTTCCTAGAAGGCTGTCTGTTATCAAATAAAGCTGCTACAGATAGTTCCATAGAATAGCAGGCCGGTGAGGAGAAAGGGGGTAGTTTAACCTCTTTCCTTCACACCTGTTTGTCTACTGAAAATCACTTCCCACCCCAACCAGCTTTTCTGTCCGAAGAGATAAAAGATAGGAAAAGGAAAGGTCTATTGTCAGTTGGGGGGAGAAAAAGCGGCTATGTGTACTTGAGATTCTGAGGGAGAAAATGGCTAGGGGGGGAAAGGGGTTCAGAGAACTCCTTCTCTGTCCCCTCTGGATTTCCAGTCACACTGAAGCCAGCGGCAGTTGCAATATTTTATAAAAGAGAATCCTCAAGAGAAAGAATTGTGGAACTGCTCAAGAGACAGGTCTGCCTTCAGAAGTATGTTTCATATTTTTACTCCAAGCCAGCTTAGGGCAGCATTTGTTGTTCTTTCCTCTACCATTTTATCCTCACAGCAATCCTATATGGGAGGCTACGCTGAGAGGGGGGGGGGAGAGAGACTGACTGGCCCAAGGTTACCTAGTGAGTGGGAACTGAACCTAGCTTTTCCCATCTCTAGTCCAGTACTCTAGTCCACTGTCCCCCAGTGTTACTCCCATGAGCTCCATGGTGCCCAGCGATGTGAATCCTGGAGCCCACATCCTTCTTACTGAGAGCATCTTTCCTCTAGAGCAGAGAGCCAGTCTAGCTTCCCTCTACTTCATTGGAGCAGGAGGCATCAGCTTTCCGCGTACAGAGAGCGAAATAGATGCTAGCTCTGGCCATTTCACCCCACAGCAGCCCTACAGTGAGAAAAAAGTTGCCTTTATAGTATCCTTGGAAATAAATGGTCGCCTCCTGGAGATGTCTCTGGAAGAAGAAATGGAGAATTCCATGGTACACCTGCTAGCCATCTGCAACGATATGTCATAAGACTACAATATATGATCTGAAATAGTGACTTTGCATCCCACAAGGGTGATGTTATCTTTTCCCCTTTGCAGATGACGTGCTCCCAATATATGCTTACCCACACAAAATGGGGAAATCAGTTACAGGAGGCTATGTCTATCGGGGTTGTGAGTCTCCAAACTTGAATGGGCTGTACATATTTGGTGATTTTATGAGTGGGTAAGTGACTGCAGACTGGCCATTAGGTGAGCAATCAATAACTCCAGCTGAAATAGTTGGTTCTCAGTGTGAGAGGGAAATGCTTGTGCAGTCTAACCGCTACCGATCTGTTGCCGCTGCATGCTGGCATTGCACTGAGTGCCAGATGTTTTATCACAGCTGACCCCTCATATAGCCCATTGCGTTTATGTCCTTGCTTCATAGAAGCATACTGCTATGAGAATGTAACAATAGCATAAGTTCATACAAATAACACGGCTGCGCTTTGAAACTGATTGGATATCTTAGCAAGGTTTGATGCTTTTTTGTTACAAAGCAAGTTTTGTTATGGTAAATTACAAGGAATGTTAACTTGTCATGACTTTGTCCTGTTGTGACTGTACAAACTGGATTTCAGTAGGTAGAGCATTGCTTTGGTGCATTTTCCTTGTATTTTTAATATTCCATGATTGATTTCCTTGATAAGATGGAGTACATTTAGAAAAAAACACATTTCTTCCAGGTACAGATGAACTTTCCAGCAGTAACTGTTATTTCCAGTCCTGTAACTTGTGTGCGCCTTAATTTTAAAGTTCCTGTTAAACTTTAATATATAACCAGATTAAACAATGGCCCATTTTGCTCAGTCAGTTTATGGTGATTCAGATTCCATTCTGCCTGTCTCGAGGAGGCATGAGATGCAGAATCGAACTTTCTCTGATGTTTTTCCCTGTATGCATAGAGCGACTTTTTTTAAAGCCGTTGTTGAGTCGCCATTGATGCATCTTAGACAGGTTTAGAATTCTTAGTACTGTACTGCTTCTCTCCCCCGGCCTTTTCTTTCCCTGGTTGGCCACCCAATGGAAACCGCCACCTCCCCCAGCTCTCCACACATCCCCTCTTTATTTATTTGTTTCTAAACAAGGGAAAGGTCGTTAACACCGTGACATCCTTTCTCCTACAGCTTTATTGTGAAATCAAGACTGCAAATTCATAACCTTGCAAACTGTGCATGCAAATTATATTTTTATTATCTGACTGACTCTTTGGGGTTAGGAGAAGCCTGAAACAAATCTCAAGCAACTGAGCATCCAACCCCCCTCCCCTTCTTAAAATTAGGGCAGAGTTGCAATGCTGTAACATTTGTGCATTCCACCCCTTTAAGCACAATGTCCATCCTGCTCCCTGATGGCAATCCACATTCCCCACTGATCACTTCTTGGATTTAATTTTTTATTTCCTTTCTTGACAAACAGGGCTCGTGTTCACGATGGTTTGGAAAATGGGGATGGAGACTCACCTCAAGAATCCGCTTTCCCTATCCCAGAACATGGTCATGTCACGTGAGGTGGCCAATGAGAGAGCCGTTTTGTTTGGGCAGCAGCATTTTAACATTTTGCTCTGGCAGACAGGTGCCGTTTTGTGCCAAGCAGACAATTCAAACCACACCAGAGCAATCTGCTAGCAGCTAGTGAACAAGCTCGAAAAGTACTTCATAAGTTCCCCCCCAGAACTCCAATGTCAATTCAAAAAACAAAATATGGTGGGCATGGGTCTCCCCAGTCAGCCGATACAGGAACAGGGAAAAGGAGGGGGATGATGGACACACTGGCTTCCAACATAGCAACACTATGATGCATGCGCTGATTTTTTTTTAAAGTGATACCGGCTCCAGCCCCCACAAAAGGTGGTTTCAAACAGACACATTTCAACTTGTCTGTCATGAAAAAGCAGACACCAAATCGTCTCGAAGTCATGCAGTGAAGAATGCCAGGAGCTCAAGCTGATCCAGCACTGATTGGCGTGAATACTCAGAAGCACCAGCTTAAAGTGTGTCATGCGGAATGGGCCAATGTACAATCCATAGGCTTTGCACAGGTTCCAAAGGCACAGAAGGATGGCTCGTGCTTTTGTTAAAATCCTGGGAATCCAGTTCCAATTTAATTTCTTTTAAAAATTAAGTTTCAAGTCCTTGTGGCTAAGGTGGCAGTAGCACTTCAGGACTGAAAATAACATTTTGAAAAAGAAATACGTCCAGTTTTTAATCTAGTAGAATACGGATTATAGTCTGATAGCTGTTTTTTTGCCGTTTATTCAATTTAATTGCAAATTGGGTTAATGACTCAAGATAGGTTTATATTAACCTGGCTAATGAATGTAGCTCTCTATATGGTATATAATGCATTGTGGTGCCGTCTAGTATCTTGGAAGAAGGAAGAAATGCCTGTTTAACAGTCCTGGTTGGAGAAAGGTGTTCACAATTACGTTTTTTGGTTGTTTGGTACCAGTGAATTGCTTTCTGTTTGCATTTTGCCTTGCAGACGTCTGATGTCCTTGAAGGAGAACCGTGTCACTAGAGAATGGCAATACAATGAAATATGCATGGGAGTAGGACAAACCTGCATGTTTCCTGGGCTTATCAATAATTACTATCAGTACATCATCTCTTTTGCTGAAGATGAGGCAGGTAATCATTGAGCTGCTTAATAAGATGTATGGCTGAGGTTCTCAAACTTTTGGACGAGCACACTATTATCTATCTCAGAATTCATACTTTACCCTGTGGTCCCTGTTCCTCACTGCACATTTGAGCCTGAAGGTCACATAAATGGATTATCCCCACAATAAGAATATAAGAGTTGCCTTGTTTGGGCAGAGCAAGTTCTGTGCAGTCTAGCATTCTTCTTTCAAACAGCAAGTGTTCAAATGCCTCTGGGCAGTCACAGGAAGACAATAGCCATTCCCTATTGTCAAGGGGTTTATTATTTTGTTATGTACATTATTAATCAGCCACTTTTTTCACTGAGACTCAAGGCAGATTACACTGTTTATCAGTGCAATCAAGAGGGTGGGACATCCAGTAAGAAATGCAGTTAGGATTGCAAAAATCTGAAACAGAGCTGAAATGAATCCCAAGTATTCACATGACATGTTAAACAATGCAGAAATTACATATTAGGACAGTACATACAGCAATAGATAGTACGTATGGTGTGTGTATTACGTGTTGTCGAGTTACTTCTGATGTTTGGCTGCTCTATGAAGTAATGACCTCCAGAATGTCCTGTTATTGACAGCCCTGCTCCAGTCTTGCAAACTGGAGGACATAGTTTCTTTTATTGACTCTGGCCATCTTGCTTTGGGCCTTCCTCTTTTCCTACTGCTTCCACTTTTCCTAGCATTATTGACTTTTCCAGAGAGTCTGGTTTTCTCATGATGTGACCAAAGTACAATAGCATCAGTTTCATCATTTTATCTTCTAATGAGAATTCAGGCTTGATTTTATCTATAACCAACTTATTTGTCTTTTTGCTGTCCATTAATCTGAAAAACTCGCCTCCAGCACCACATTTCAAGGGAATTAATTTTCTTCCTGTCATCTTCCTTCATTGTCGAACTTTTTATATCCATATATATTGATGGGGAACACCATAGCATGAATTACCTGGATCTTGGTCCCCGGTGACACTTACTTACCTTAAAGATCTTTTCTAGTTCCTTCATGGCTTCCTTTCCAAGTCTCAGTCTCTGTATGATTTCTTAGTTGCAGTCTTTCTTTTGGTTGATGATTGAGCCAAGAAATAGAAAATCTTTAAACAATTTCCGTTTCTTTGTCCCGCTTGAATGGCTGGCATTTCTTGTTCCCTAAATGGTATGAATCTTTATTGTAAAATTTTGAGTATCACTTTGCTTGCACGGGAGATTAATGCAATGATCTGATAACTGCAATCTTTGGCATCTCCTTTTTTGAATTGGAAAATATCTGGATGGACCATTCTTTTATAAAGGAAATGCCATTGGAATAGCAAACAGCTGTTCTTTGCTGTGTGGGGATGAGAGTGTCAAGTCAAGGAGCATCTGTAAAGGATATGATAAATATAACACTGTGGTTGATAGCTGGTATGGTATAATGAATGGAAGACTGGAAGCTGCCCAAGCACCAGTCACCATGATGAATGATCTTCCTCTAGTTCTGTACCCACTTTCTTCACACCATACTCAGAGTTTGATCTGCTCTCTGCCTGTGCAAGGAACTGATGATCACAGATCTTTCACATGAACCAGTCCCCCCAGCACCTCACTGATAGAAGAGAGGGCAATTTAGTCCTCTCCCCACTGTACCTTCTTGACCGACACGGTTGCATGACATCAGTCATGCAACCCTGGGAATAAATTTTCCCAGGGCTAGAAAGGACTGCTGGGGAGAGGGGAAATGCTGGAAAGATTTGTACCATTATTTTATAAACCATTACCATGTTTTTCCCATATAGGTTGAGTATTAGAGCATCTGCCTTGAGTATGGGAATGGCAGGTAAAATGATCTTGGGTATTGGCAAAGGCTAAGAGCAGACTGGGATTAGAGTAGGCTTGCTTACTGCTTAGACTTTCATTGCTGCAGTCAAGTCTGCTAGGGGCCCTTCAGGAGAGCATTCTACAGGGAACTTTCTTGGTATGTTAAAGGGCCTGAAATCCCCGAGAACAGCTGCTAACCAAAGTAGCGGCAGTGATCTTGGTGAACCAATTATCTCGCTCAGTATAAGGCGGTTTCAGAGGGGAGAGCCAAATTTAAAACCCAGCTCAACCTTTGCCAGCTGCACTTTCTCAGCCCAGCCTTCACAAAATTGTGAGGATATAGTGTGAGCATCTTAGATATGCCACTCTGGGATTCTTGGAGGAAGAGTGAGATATCAGCATGGTAAATAAAATCAAGTATTAATCTTAATAACACTGTGATAAGCAACACATTGCAATAATTGAGGCATAATTTAGGCAATGCCTAATTTAGTGACACTACAAAGATTTGGATCATTAGGTAGGACCCACTTGGACATCTTCAAATGTCGGCCATGTGTAAAAGGGTTTTTTTTTCATTTGAAGAAGATTTAATTAAGACGTTATGTCACTTGACTGTAATGATTTTGACACAACTTGTAAAAAATGCATTGTTTATTTGTTATCCAGTTCATATGAAACATTTGTTCAATTCAGGCAGAAACAGGCCCAAAATGGCCAAGAGTCAGGTGGGCGGGGCTACCTGACATGTGACAGGAACTGCGTTCCTGTGCGTTCCCCCTCGAAATGAGCCCTGATTATCTCCCTTGTACAGAATATAGATCATATTTGAGTCCCAGTGAGAAAGGCAAACTATAAATAACATTAATAATAATAAATTCTACAGTCCTGTAGATATTTATGTGGAGACATCCCACTCATCGGTGTGGCACTTGCTTCCAAGTAGCTATTTTAGGGTCACAGCGGAAGTCTGTATATTATTAATTTCATGGGTGAGCTAGTTAATGTACTGGGAATTGCTTTAAAGCTTTTTTTTAAAGGATTGTTTCTGGCAGATGTACTGTGCAATCCTAAGCATGAATTATATGCTCCTAGGTCTTTTGAAGGCAGTGGACTTAAAAGAAGGAAATTCTGTTTAGGATGGCAAGGTTAATGTGCTGCCCTGTGATGCCAAATTAGTTTCTTTGTTCATTGGAGCACTTTTGGATGCCTGCAGATGATTCATGCCTGCTTTTTTCTTCTTCTTGAAGGGGAACTGTATTTCATGTCAACTGGAATACCAAGCGCTACCGCTCCTAATGGAGTAGTTTACAAAATAATTGACACCTCCCGGTAAGACATGGAGCACTTTTGCTTGTAAACATTTGGGATTTCTGATAGATGGGAGAAAGTTAGGTCTTTCTGTTGTTCAGCAAGGTGTAATCTTCCTTCTCACGATTGTTTCCCTCCCCTTCTGTTTTTCCTCTCCGTGTGTTCTTGGTTTTATCAGGAGAGCACCACCTGGCAAATGTCGTATTGAGCCTCTACCAGTAAAAACAAAAAGTAAACTCGTCAAGTTTGTTGGAAAGGAAAGTAAGTATTAAGCCTATTCTGTTAAAGAATACTTACATGGCAGGTTTACATGGGGGGCTAAAATTGTGGCTGCCATAGGGTTTTCAAGAGAGTAGGCTGTTGGGAATACAAGCCAAAGAGATGATTTGGGAGGTCAGAACTTTGCAAGAAATTTCATTCGCGTCCAACTTGTGGCCTCATGTGGTATGCTGGCATGCCTACCTGTGAGAAAATTTACTCGTTCGTGGCAAACAGGATCATATTCACACAAGTAAACTGTTTTATCCCTGGCATCTCTTTGGAGATAATGTACAAAAACTCCAGAATGAGTGGGGAAAAAATTCAGCAGAAGTATAAGTGCTCTCAACAGCTTTGAAAATACTAGACATAGGGCATGACTCCTTGGCTCCTGCTTGTTGGGAGAAAATGGAGGTAGAAGCATTTTAAAAACGAATAATAAAAATCCGAGGAAGTCAACAGGCTCTTAATTTACCACGAGGCTTTCAAGGTTATAAGCACACTTGCCTGCTATAGCAATTATAATAATGTCTCTCAACTAAAACATTGCATGAATGTCAACATTGATGAAAATTGCTTATCATAACAGGGCAGTGATTGGTGAAATAATTTTAATTATTATTCATTACATTTCATTTTATTCTGCTCTGTCTCCAAAGAGCTCAGGATAGCTTACAGGGTGCCACCCTTCTAATTTTTTGTGCACAACAATCCTGTGAGGTGGATTATTTAGACACAAGACTGCAGATAATTAGTTGTGCAGGTGGTGTCATTTTACAGAATATAGCTAGGTATTTATCCTTGTAAAGATTATTAAAATACTGAGCAGTCTGTATAGCCTGTGGTGTGGAATGGAATTTGTGAATGTATTTTTGTAAAAAATTTGAAAACAAGAAGAAATGACTTGCAATGAATGTTTGTGATAAGAAACATCTACAGTTAATGTTTCTTCTAATTGCTCAAAAAAGTAATTTAAAATGTGTCACATGAATTGAGACATGTCCATTATAATAACAACAACAACAACATTCAGTTTATATACCACCCTTCAGGACAACTTAACACTCACTCCGAGCAATTTACCAAGTGTGTTATTATTATCCACATGGCAATCACCCTGTGAGGTGGGTGTGGCTGAGAGAGCTCCAAGAAGCTGTGACTGACCCAAGGTCACCCAGCTGGCTTCAAGTGGAGGAGTGGGGAATCAAATTGGTTCTCCAGATTATTTTTTTATTTATTTATATTTCAATTCATATACCGCCCATCCTCAGGTGCTCTGGGCGGTGAACAAGTTAAAATCAATAAAAACAAGAAAACAACAATACTAAAATCAACATACTAAACAATAATGAAATAAATTAACCAAGTGCAATGGTGGGGAGAACCCCACCCCCCACCCCAAAGGTGGGAGGCCGACATGGCACCGCCCCCTTCAATCACCAAACGCCTGGCGGAACAGCTCTGTCTTACAGGTCCAGCGGAATGATAATACGTCCCGCTGGGCCCGGGTCTCCATTGACAGAGCATTCCACCATGCTGGGGCCAAGACTGAAAAGGCCCTGGCCCTGATTGAAGCGAGGCAGGCTTCCTTAGGGCTGCGGACCACCAGTAAACATTTATCCGCTGATCGAAGCGGTCTCCGGGGAACATACAGGGAGAGGCAGTCCTGAAGATATGCCTGTCCCAACCCGCTCAGGGCTTTAAAGGTAAGAACCAACACCTTGAACCTGATTCGGAATTCAACCAGAAGCCAGTGCAGCTGGTGCAGGACAGGTGAGATATGTGACTGGTAGGATATACCAGTCAGGACCTGCACCGCCGCATTCTGGACCAGTTGTAGTTTCCAGATCAGGCCCAGGGGTAGCCCAGTGTAGAGTGAGTTACAGTAATCTAGCCTGGAGGTGACCGTTGCATGGGTCACTGTAGCCAGGTTCTGGGGCGTCAGGTAGGGGACAAGTTGCCTGATCTGACAAAGATGGAAAAATGCAGACTTGGCAACCACCGTGACCTGGGCCTCCATCGACAGGGAGGCATCCAGGAGCACGCCCAGACTCTTCACCACTGGCAAAGTTGCCAGTGGTGTCCCATCCAGGGCAGGGAGCTGGATCCCAACATCTGGCAGCCCCCATCCCAGCTGCTGGACCTCCGTCTTCACCGGGCTCAATTTCAGCCTGCTCTGTTTCAACCATGCCATCACAGCCTCCAGAGCTCTGGCCAGATTATCTGGGGCCGTGTCTGGCCGGCTGTCCATCAACAGAAAAAGCAGGGTGTCATCTGTGTATTGATGACAGCCCAGCCCAAACCTCTGCACCAACTGGGTGAGGGGGCGCATGTAGATGTTAAATAACATTGGGGAGAGTATCGCCCCTTGCGGAACCCCGCACACCAAAGGGTGACGGGGCAATAGATCTCCCCCGAGTGCCACCCTCTGTCCCCGACCCTGGAGAAAGGAGACCAGCCACTGTAAGGCTGTCCCCTAATTCCCACGTCGGCGAGGGGGCTGGCCAACAAATCATAGTCAACCGTGTCAAACGCTGCTGTGAGATCGAGTAACACAAGCAGCACCGACCCGCCTCGATCCAGATGCCTGCGAAGGTCATCTGTGAGGGCAACCAAGGACGTCTCCGTCCCATGGCCAGGATGGAAGCCAGACTGGAATGGGTCCAGGACTACAGCATCATTCAGGAATTCCTGCAGTTGTACCACCACCGCCCACTCAATCACCTTGTCCAGGAACAGGAGGTTCGACACTGGGCGGTAACTGGACGGGTCGGTGGGGTCCAAAGATGTTTTTTTCAGGAGGGGCCGCACCATCGCCTCCTTTAACGCTCCAGGAAAAACCCCAGAGCTCAGGGAGATGTTAACAGTGGCCTCCAAATGGTCCCGTAGCCCCTCCGAGCTGGCCTTCACCAGCCAGGACGGACAGGGGTCCAGAGGACAGGTGGTTGGCCTCATCCCTTGCAGGATCCTGTCAACTTCATCCCAGGAGAGCAGCCTGAAATGATCTAATACAGACCCAGAAGACGACCAAGGGGTCTCCAGTTCCTTTACTGTATCAACAGTGAGCAATTAGAGTCTTGCCGCTCTTAACCACTATACCAAATATACTATTAACACCGAACATCAGATTTGAGCAACTATTTGTTTAATGTTGGGTTTTGATGAATAAAAATTTACAAGAGAAAAGGGAACCCTGGAAGTTTCTAGTATTTGGTGGAGTGAGGGAATACCTGTGCCCTTGCTTTCAGCTGCCTCATTTAAAAACTAAAAAGGAAAATTTTTCTCCCACCACCACCATTGCACAAAATGTTTTGTGCGTTACCTTGGCAACTCTACTCTCTCTACGCATATTCCAATTACCAGAAAGAATAAAGCTGCGAACACTCACAATCGTAGCCACCAATGAATGAAATGGCATCTGGCACAATAGAGAGCTAGTGTTCTTACCAGCTGCTAATAGCCAGTCTATAGCAGTAACGAAGACCACAGCAAAAAAACAAAACCAAACCCAATGCTGGCAGTGTAAGAACTTGGCTACCACTTCCTCTTTGAAAGTTCAGTATCCCAGTCACGAAAAGATGTGCCTGCATTTCTAGGTAGTGATTTTTTGTATCTCTATTTTTCCAACTCAGAGCTTATAATAAAAACATCAACACAACGTCCTAAAGTACAAACCACGACTCGAACTCCAGCAAGGGCCAAAGTGACAGCAGAACCACCTCGGGTCACAACTCCAGACTGGGTGGAACAAATCTTGACTCTCCTAAGAAGCCAAAACAGAGTGCTGATGACCACTGCAGCTCCAAAAACCAAAGCACCAAAGCCCAGAAAAGGAGGAAGGACTGGGGGAAGGCGAGGACAGAGGAGGAAAAACAAGCCAACCACTGCTCCCTCACAGCCACGGAATGGTGCGGTCCGAATAATGAATGGCAGCGTGAAAGGGAAGCACCAAGGGAGGGTGGAAATCTTTATCAACGGAGAGTGGGGCACCGTGTGTGATGATTTGTGGACTTCCAAGGCAGCTGCGGTTGTTTGCCGCCAGTTGGGCTATGCTTTTGTGATCAGGGCAACCAAGAAAGCAGAGTTTGGGGAGGGACGTTCGCTTCCTATTCTTCTTGATGATGTTCAGTGCTCAGGCCGGGAGAAAACCCTACTGGAGTGCTCACACGCAGATGTCGGGAAGCACAACTGTTCCCACAAAGAAGATGCAGGAGTGATATGTAGTCATGAAGATGTCACTGAGACTGAACAATAGGTGGGATAGGAGCATTGGGTGGCTGGCCTGCTTTAATTTTTTTTAATGCCTTTGTCTGGTGTGAATAGTTTATGAAATGAATAAATCTTGATTGAGGAATTGTGAATATTGAATGAACAGAAGGGAGTATGCTGTGAATAAAATAGCAGCATCTTGGTCAATGATTCTTTGCTATTTTACAAAGAGATGAAAGTATAATGGGAAACTATTATAAATAACTGAATGGTCATGTTGGATAGCTAGATATTTTTAAAAAGTTAACACTGGCCATGCATCTCATTCTGGTTTTGCACAAGTAAAACATCTTATTTCTTGCTTTTTGTAATTGGGCCTTTCAAATGATGCCTTCATGATTTCAAGATTATTTCAACAGCTGTAAAGTAGAGCAAGAAACCTTTTTTAAAAAACAGTAAATGAAAACCAAGACTCATGATTGGTGGATCGGAGACCAAAAGTGGTCTGATTCTGCAAATTGCCCATGTCGATTGATTTTCAAGTATTTTGGCAAGTTACGTATTGTAGTAAAAAAAAAATCTACCTTTCCACTTCAAAAGTTCTCAGAGCAGCTTACAAACATTATTAACTGCATTGCTGAAACCACAACTGATAAATTCAGTATCAATAAACCTTAATTACTATCAAAAGAGCAGAGGATGGACTTAGTCTGACACTAAGAGATAACAGTGGTGCCAAGTCAGTCTCCTTGAGGGGAGGGCTCCAAACTTGGGATGCCACCACCGAGACAACCCTCTCTTCACTAACCACCTACAATTCTGGCTGGATTTTTGTGGTTCTTAAATTCTTGAGTGAAAGTATAAAGGTATTCATTTCTTTAAATGTTTTACCTTGCTTTACACCACACTAGAGTGGCGCTCCAAAACAAAAATACACATACAATTTTAAATAAAAAGATACAGTCCTACAGTAAAGCAGGTGATGAACCACAAGGGCATTTGGGCCGTAGCTGGTTCTATCAGCATGGCTCATGCTGGGCGAGCTAAAAGCTATGGAACAAGAGCCCTTTTGCCTCATTCCAGAAGCTCACACTTTTGACCAAGCCTAAGGTTGAAAGGGGTGAGGCAGATGCTCAGTAAAGACCTTAGTCAGCTGGCTGAGATTTCACAGTTTCCTCCAAAGTGACACACTAAGCAAGAGTCAGAATGGCTTTCGGACAAGATCATTATAAGAAATAGGTTGAGATAGGAATTACAACAAGCTAGACTTTTCCTCATATGAACATGAATGATTAATCCCCGACCCCCAATTCCTGCTCTTCTATATGATTGTCATGAGTTGCCAAATCGTAAATAGACCCCCTGAGAGTGCATCCTAGTTGGATACATACATCGTTGGGCCAGAATCTGATATGCAGTAATGGGGGGGGGGGGGTGCAGATGCCAGGGTTTGGCAATGGGGCTGCATTCTGGGAAATTTACTTGACTTCATTTATACCCTGCCTTTCTCCCCCTTGGGAACCCAAAGCAGCTTACATCATTCTCCTTTCCTCAATTTATCCTCACAACAACCCTGTGAAGTAGGTTAGGCTGTGAGTGGCCATTTTCACACTGCTTACCGATCACGCAAAACTCCTGGAACGGCGTGCCTTCCTGGGACAATTTCATGCCAGGAAATGGTGCCAGGAAGGCATGTTGTTCCAGGAGTTTTGCACGATCAGGTGAGCAGTGTGAAAACAGCCAGTGTGTGACTGGCCCAAGGTTACCCAGCAAGCTTCCATGGCAAAATAAGGATTCGAACCTGGGCCTCCCAGAACCTAGGCTGAGACTAACCACTACACCATGCACATTTTGGACATGGAGGAACCAGCAGCTCCAGAGTGTCAGAGGGGGAAGAGCCAGCCAGCAGATCTCATAAGCAGGGGACAGGGAGTAACCTGTGAGAAGGCAGTCTTACCCTTGGAGGCAATGTTGAGTAAACAGGCTGCAGGTAGAAATCAAGCAGCCATAGTTGCGATAAATCCCATGTAATATAGATGGGCTTTCGGATCTCAGCAGACTATGACTAAATGTTGGGGCAAGGCCTTCCTGTCCAAATGTAGACACATCACAATGCTATTCTGTGAAGAACAGTCTCACGTTCTTTCAGTGTTTCTGCTGCGCTATGGTCTGGACATTTAAACTCTTATTAGCTGCAAATCAAGTCTGTAAAGAATCTGAAAGCCCTGACTAAGTGTGAGGGGGAAAGGGAAAGACAGGAAATCCAGAAAAAGGACTGTCAAGGCCAATATGGTTGTTATGCATCAGACTGAGGAAGGAAACAAGGACATCAAAACACGTCAAGGCCGTGTGGGCTTAAAGCTTCCCCTTTCCTGTATTATCAGACACAGAAGGAACATGATTTCAGTTAATGATGTTTGTGGCATTTTCTGCTCCATTGAGTGTTGGTGAAGCAGAAACATTTTATACAAGGATGAAAACGTTGATTTTTTTTTTTACTCCACAGAACTAATCTCTGTTTTCTCAGAGCTTTCCAAGCTATGCAGATAGGAGCAACCTTGACAGATCAGTGGCTGGGACAGCCTCCCTTCCCTATGAGTGAGCGGCAATTTGCCATTTCTTTGGGAAGAAATAAAGCTCTTTGTATGTATGCATGTGTACACTATTTTACAGAGGGTAAAGCTTATCAATACCCCCTGACTGGCTGAATCCACACTTACCGGCACAGCGCTAAGCAGGCAGAGTGAGAGCGTCTTTCTGGCGCATTTTATGACATTGCACCATGATGCCGCTCTTGTGGTGCGATGATGTCATAAAACGCGCCAGAAAGACGCTCTCACTCTGCCTGCTTAGCGCTGTGCCGGTAAGTATGGATTCAGCCTATGTGTCAGGCCACCAGCTGCCATTACCAAAGACATAACGGGGGAAGCATTGCCCTTCTGAAAGTGATAATGAGGGTGGGAAAATATATTTCAGAACTCCCACACCCATTATCCAGAGTTGGGAGAGAGGAAGGTTCATCTTATGAGTTAGGCAGAGCAATGCTTACTTGTTAAGTACTTAGGGAATAGCCCTGACCTGAATGGCTCAGGCTAGCCCAATCTAGTTAGCTCTCAGAATATAAAGGCCCTGAGTAAGGCCCTGGCTAGTACTTGGATTGGAAACCAAGGAAGTCCAGGGTTGCTTATACAGAGGCAAGCAATGGCAAATCATTTATATTTGTCTCTTGCCTTGAAAATCCTATGAGGTAGCCGTGGGGTGGCTGCAACTTGATAGCACACATACTCTTAGGAAATGTGTGTGGCACCTCTCCAGACTCCTGTTCTAGGTAGCTTATAGAATATTATCAAATGATAAAAACAGCATAGAGGTCATTTAGCCAACAAACCATAAAAACCAGCCATTAAAAACAGCAATTCCTTATTGTTTCCTCAGAACCTGGTAGGCATGGATGCTTTGGTGCAGTAGGGATGGGTCTGATTTGGAAAGGGCTATTTCTTGTGCGGCAGTAGACTCATCACTGGATGGGAGGACAGGGCAGAAGATGGCAACTGCCTGGGAGTGAATGACTGAGAAATTAATATTCACCAAAAAATAAAAATTTAAGAACGTAAGAGCCTTAGTGGACCAGTTCAGTGGCCCATCTAGTCCAGCATCCTGTCTAACACAGTGGCCGAGTACTCTGGAGGGTCAACAACTGGGTTTATAGGCCAAGGCCTTCCCTTGATGTTGCCCGTACTCAGAGATTTACTGCTTCTGATTTGTAGAGGTTCCCTTTAGTTACAATGACTAATAGTTACTAATGGCCCATGAATTTCTCTAATTCCTTCTGCTTTTTAAAGATCCACCCTTTAATGGCTTCTGTTTCATCATCCATCCTTTATACACTGTTCTTTGAGGTGCTCTTTCAAAATGCGCGTCCTAAGAAACTGTCTAACTGCCACTAGATGGCGAACAAATGCTACTTTGCTTAGGAGTTCACCTAGTACTTTGCCTCTTCTCCCGGACAACAGAGTTTTGAGGCATATATATAAGACTAACAGATTTATTTGGGTGGGAAGCCATATTAGTCTGAAGTCAAAGAGCAAGATCCAGGTCCGATAGCAACTGAAAGACCAACTAGATTTCCAAGGTACGAGCTTTTGAGAGTCAAAGGGTCTGACGAAAGGAAAGCTTATACTTTGGAAATCTAGTTATTCTTTAAGGTACTATTGGATTTGGATCTTGCTCTTTAACAGATTGATTGTGAGTGACACAAGAGTATTCTGCAGTTCATATTGTGCTTAATTCATGGTTCTAGTTCTTTGGGGGGGGGGGTGAGATAGAAGCAAGTGAGAGGAGAGGCATGATCTTTTTCACACACCGAAGAACAAAAATCTCTGTTCCAGCTTTTAGTGTTTTCATGCTTGCCACCTTGGGGACCCTTCACTAGGTGGAAAGGCAGCATGGAAATGGTTTAAATATAATAATTAAATAAACTCTGATAGAAGTAAGAGCTCTGTGTTAACAGGAATCCTTTTAAAATGGACGTTTAAAATGGGGACTTCTGCCCAAAGGTATTCTCCAAACCAACTGGACACGTTAGGTAGGCTTTAGTGATGTTAATGGCTGCTCGTCTGTTTGGCTCAAGAGTGTTTTCAGGGATGCATTATTCACTGCTGATTCACCTGGCAACCAGCTCATTTCTTAACATCACAGCTATACACAGTAAATCTGAATATTGAACACTTTTGCAGCAAAATTGATGGCATCCCTGCTATGGAGAGAAGGTAGCAAAACCACTTGTGGCTTCAGCAGATAGTGATTTGACTATGGAAAATCCCTTAATTCTCACCCCCTCTCCAGAATCTTGCTCATTATCAGAAACTAGTTCCAGGGGTGTGCCATTTTTCAGATGATGGATCTGGTACAACCTGAATCAGTTCCACAAAGTTCTGTATCTTGTCCTGGCAAAGTAGTCACAGTACAGATGCTGAAATCCTCTACAACTATCAGCCTGGGATTCACAACACTGTTCAAGATGAAATTTACTGGCCTGCTGAGATATTCACATGTAAGCTAGGTGGGTGGTAAACCAGTAGGAGTCCTAACCTTTCAGGTGGGGTCATGACTCACAGATTTGCATATGTAACAAAAGGCAAGACCCAGCTAAATTGCACAGAAATGAGGGGGGGGGGGAAACCCCGCCAAGTCAAAAGCGTATCCAAAATGTACTAGAACAATTTAAAGTGGCAAGTGCTCAATTTCTCATGTGCAACAACAATTCATAGTCAATACATATTGTGTAATAAACTCCACAGGTAATGACTCCAAGGTACAAGGTAAGTCAGTTCAACAAATAGCCTTGAAATATCAACTTTCTTCTTTCAGTTTGCAATGTGACCAGCGGATTGATGGTGATTGAATCCAGACGCCCCCAACCGGGGCCGTCTCTTTCTCACACAGATTTTCATCCCCACGGACACGAGTACTAGAGCATATTTCTCGTATCAGGAATAAGGTAGTAGAGGCTCCTCTTGGGAAGCATTTCCTGGAGGAGAAGCACCAGGAAACTGATTTCAAAGTGGCAGTTTTGTTTGTAGCACTGAGCAACCAACAGACACAGAAGGTGTTATTACGTAAGAAGGCGAGGTGGATACATGAATTAAAATGTTTAAAGCCGTGTGGTCTTAATAATGAACTAATGCTAAATTGTTTTTTGGGCTAATGACGCAAGAAAGGGGGACTGCCTTTAATTTGTGAACAATGTATGCAGTGAGTCAGCATAAACAAGCCATACAAACTGTGAGGGAGTACGCCAGGTAGCTGCTACCGGCGTCGCTCTCCAGGTACTATGAAAGAATTGTAAAAGACACTGGTAAGTTGTTACGTAACAATATTTTTAATTGTATATGGGAATGTGCAATATCTTAAGATTTGTGTGACTGTTATAGTGCAATACTGATACGCCCCTGAGAAAGTCCGTGGAGATGAAAATCTGTGTGAGAAAAAGCTGGGCCCGGTTTTGGGTGTCTGGATTCCATCACCATCAATCCGCTGGTCACATTGCAAACTGAAAGAAGAAAGAAAGAAAAGTTGATATTTCAAGGCTATTTGCTGAACTGACTTACCTTGTACCTTGGAGTCATTACCTGTGGAGTTTATTACACAATATGTATTGACTATGAATTGTTGTTGCACATGAGAAATTGAGCACTTGCCACTTTAAATTGTTCTAGTAAATTTTGGATACACTTTTGACTTGGCGGGGTTTTTTCCCCTCTCTTGTTTCTATGACTCAGGGATTAGCATCTGCTTTCCATGTAGGAAGTCCCAGGTTCAATCCCTGGCATCTCCAGTTAAAAATATCCAGGGCCAGTGCCAGAGTTTCTGGCACCTGAGGCCGGGGGGGGGGGCAGTTTCAGGGCTCTTGCTGCCCCCGTGCGTGTGTGCAAAGCATGAGTACATGCACCTGGATGTCATCACACAGCATGCCTGCGCCGCCCCGGCCGTCTGCCGTGCCTGGCCCGCAGCTGTGTGCAGGTGGCGGCGGCAGCATGGGCAACTGAGCAGGAGCGCTGGGAAGCTGCAGCAGCTGTGGGCCAGGTGCAGCAGGGGGCCAGGAAAGTGTGCAGGCAGCTTCCCAGCCCTCCTGTTCAGCTGGCAGTGCTGCCACCACCAGTTCCGCGCTACGCTCCCCACCCACAGCGCCCCCTCTGGCGCCTCAGTGCTTGAGGCGGCACTGGACCCACCTCAATGGATACACCGGCCCCGAAAATATCATGATAATGTGAAAAACCTTTACCTGAGATTTTGGAGAGCTGCTGCTGGTCAGAGGTAAACAATACTGATAGACTTGATAGACTAATGGTCTGATTCAGTATAGGGCAGCTTATTTAAAACAAATGGAACATATAAACACACAAACAGGGAGGAGGGTAAATAAAAGTTATTGAGGGAATGCCAAACAACAAGTCCTCACCCACCGGTGGAAGATGATGGAGGGAGGGAGGCAAATCTCCTTGAGTGTGTGCATTATGTACTGTCAAGTCACTTCCAACATGGCTACCCTATGAATTAATGACCTCCAAAATGTCCTAGCACTGGCAGCCTTGCTCCAGTCTTGCCAACTGAAGGCTGTGGCTTCGTCAAGTCAATCAATTTCATGTTTTGTCTTTTACTGCTTCAACTTTTCCTAACAGTATAGCCCTTGCAGTTATTCTTGTCTTCTCATGATGTGACCATAGTACACTAGCCTTAGTCATTTTAGCTTCTAGGGAGAATTCAGGCTTGAATTGATCTAGAACCCACTTATTTGTCTTTTTGTCCATCCATGGTATCCATAAAACTCTCCTTCAATAGCATCACATTTCAAATGAATCAGTTTTCTTCTTGTCAGCTTTCTTCATTGTTTAAGTTTCACATCCCTACATAGTAATGAGGAATATCATAGTATGAATTATCTTGAACTTGGTCTCCAGTGACACTTCCTTAAGGATCTTTTCTAGTTCCTTCATGGCTGCCTTTATCTCTGGGGAGAGAGTTCCAAAGATTTGGTGCCATGACAGAGGAGGCCCTTTCTCAAGTTGCTGGCCATCTAGCCTTCGATGGTAGAGGCAACTGAAACAGAGCCTCTGAAGATGACTGAGGCATACTCCCTGACATCTTTTGGTTGGCTCCTGCCCTTGTGGTAGCCATTTTGTGATTTCGACCACCACCTTCTGTCAGAATTCCAAAGGTGCCTCAAGGCTTAAAATGGTTGGAGACTCCTGACTTAGGCAATTCAAGGATCTTACTGTGGGTTTTTCCAAAGAAATTGGATGGTATGGAATCAGGATCACAAAAAATGGTATGTCAAAAATAGGAGAGTATTGTAAACTGCAAATTGAAAGCAACACTTGAACCCACAGTATGAACAAATGTGACAAACTATAGAATGTGAACAATATTCAAGGTACCAATAAGAAGTGTGTAAATACACAGAAAAATAAATATATGTAAATATATCATACATCAAAATGGAGTTAACACATGCGACAAACTATGGATTCACAGCCAAATGCCGTTTCAATTAGATCATCAGGCCATTTCTACATTATTCTATTTATTCAGTTTTAAAGCCGCCACCAGTTCAAAACAGGAGCCAAGAAACGTCTCTCGCGCTTACTGTATGAGATGCAAAATAACATAATCTTTTTTCTCTGTGGATTCAGGACCACCAGGATGGGGGAAAGGACTATGGGGACAAAATTCCAAGGAGCTTATTCATGCTGGGGGCACATGGAGTTGGGTTAGTTGTGTGATTTGTTTTCATAATTTAGCTGCTTCTGGCTGAAGTCACTTGTAGCTTGGCTCTCATTCTCTGTTTATACTTTCGTAATATGAGCATAATTGCAATGTTATTGATCTGAGGTATCATTGTTGGATGTGAACTGTATCTATTAAGATATGTAATGATTGTTTGCTATTTATTGTATTGTAAATTAGCACCCTGCACTTTATAATTAATATATAGTTGAGAAATGATTTTTGCAGCACTGGCAGAGTGCACTTTAAATTGTAAATTGCTGCTTGATCTATTTCACCGTGGCTGATCTTTTGATCTCCGTACTTCGAATTTCAAAGTGGGTCAAGGCTTAAAATGGTTGGGGACTCCTGCCTTAGGCAATTTAAAGATCTTACTGTGGGTTTTTCCAAAGACATTAGATGGTATGGAATCAGGATCACAAAAACAAAGTACACTAGTAGAAGAAGGCGTGTCCAAAATAGGAGAGTATTGTAAACTGCAAATTGAAAGCAACACTTGAACCCACAGTCTGAACAAATGTGACAAGTGTAGAATCTGAACAACATTCAAGGTACCAGTAACAAGTGTGTAAATACACAGAAAAAAACGAATATATGTATATCATACATCAAAACGGAGTTAACACATGTGACAAACTATGGATTCACAGCCAAACACCGTTTCAATTAGATCATCAGGCCATTTCTACATTATTTTGTTTATTGTTTTAAAGCCGCCACCAGTTCAAAACAAGGAGCCAAGAAACGTCTCTCGCGCTTGCTGTATGAGATGCAAAATAACATCATCTTTTTTCTCTATGGATTCAGGACCACCAGGATGGGGGAAAGGACTACGGGGACAAAATTCCAAGGAGCTTTCTCATGCTGGGGGCACATGGCATTGGGTTAGTTGTGTGATTTGTTTTCATAATTTGGCTGCTTCTGGCTGAAGTGAGGAATTTTATATGGAGGCTCTCCTGTCCTGCACAGAATACTCAGCGAAGAAGGGCTAAAGAGGGCCACTTACTGGTGTCTTCTCCTTCTGTCTAGGATGGCTCTGCTTTTTTCTTCACTTTGACCTTGAGGTCTTTGGAAAGGGTTGGGAGACATCAAATCAGGAAACTCCTGCGGAGATCGTACAGCATGCCTTTTAGACCATGTGTAGGCCTGTAGGATGGTGGGACAATAGCTTCTCCCCTCCACGACTGTTGTATCCTCAGAATCTCAACTATCAAGGTGCTTCAGTGTTTTACCTATTTAAAATAGTTATATGCCTGCCTTTTTCCTGAGGATCCATCTCAGGACCCAAGGCAAGTAACAAATGTGTAAAAATATTGATAAAACAAATATGAGAGCCAGTTTGGTGTAGTGGTTAAGAGCACGGGACTCTAATCTGGAGAGCTGGGTTTGATTCCCCACTCCTCCACTTGAAGCCTTGGGTGACCTTGGGCTAGTCACAGCTCTCTGGAGCTCTCTCAGCCCCACCCACCTCACAAGGTGTTTTGTTATGGGCATAATAACACACTTTGTAAACCACTCTGAGTGGGCATTAAGTTGTCCTGAAGGGCGGTATATAAATTGAATCAGATGTTATTATTAAAACAATAGATTTAAAAACCAAACTAAAAACATCTTTTTTCCTCCAGCCGTATATTTCCCCTTTTCTCAGTCTGTCCCCAGAGCTGTCCAGAATAGCGGTGTTTTGCAGCCTTTCCAGAAAGCCAGAAGGGTAGGAACCCCTCTGACCTCTTCCAAGATTGTGTTCCAGAGATCAGGGGGAAGCCACTGAAGTCCAGACTGTTGTTGACTATGCCTTAGATAAACAGAGGTGGTGGTACTACTGACAGAAGACTTGGCTGAGAAAAACAGCTACCACAAGGAAGTGTGCAGGGAGAGGCAGCCTTTCAACTATGTGGGCCTCAGGTCATGAACAGCTTTAAAGGTGAGCACCCAGACCTTCCACTGGACCTGGAAACTAATTGGCAGGCATTGCAGGTACCTCAGAATAGGAGTGATGCGGTCCCACCGGCTACCCCAGATAACAAAGGATTGCTGCATTTTGTAGTTTCCAGATCATCTTCAAGATCAACCCCGTGTACAGTATGTTACAGTAACCTCACTTTGAAATTACTGAAGCATGGATCAGCATGGCCAGATCAGGTTGAAATAACCCAAGCAACAGTGACTTGATGGTGCTAAAACTACCTCTACTGTGGTTAGATTCCCCAGGGCTGCCAGCAGCGAGCAAACTCTGGAGGGTTTGCCCCATTTCCTGCTGATCTGCCAGCAATCAGCAGGAGTTGGCAAGCTGGCAAGAGGTTGCCCGCCACCAGTAGGCACCCTGGGAACACACACTGCATGCATGCTCCCTGGAGGTGCCATGACATCACTTCCTGAAGGGATGTCAAGCCAGACACAGGTGTGCTCCCATGCTTTGTTTTGGGCTGATTTTGGTGCCAAATGGAAGCGTTCCCGTGGCTGCCACAATCATGACGCAAGCGCTGGGAGCACACATGTGAGGACAGTCACATGGAAGGCAAAAGATAAGTGCCAGGTTCCCCCCTACCACCACCACCAGAAGGAGAAGGGGACCCAACAACTCTAACTGTGGTTAACTCAGTATTTAAGCCAGAACTGGTCTGAGAAATTTTAGCGGCAAAGAACCATGAAAAAATATCACAGCTAAATGCCAAATCACTTACATTTAGAGGCTCATTCCTGAGAATTGTCAACTGCCTAGCTAACCTAAATAATTGTGCTTGACATGATTTAGCTGATGTAATGGCAGCAGAGAAATAAGATTTCCTAGCTGCCACTAGCTCATGAGCTTTCCAATGGGATCTATACACCCAATCTGATAGGGTGTAATGTTTTCCCTGTAAATAGTTTGTGGATTATATTTCTGCTAGTTAATCTGGGGTTTTGAATGCATGTTGCCATGGTTTAAAATGCAGACCTCTGAAGTAAGGAAGGTGGCTAGATAGGTGAGTGCTGTGCTGTGATTAGATGATAGCTGTACACTCGGGGCAGAGTGAACTGCAGCTTAATCAGAGTGCAGAAGGAAAGGGTCCAGTCAGCCAGCCAATCTGTCTGTGTGGAAGCCAGAGTCTGTTCATGTCTGTGTGGGTGAGAGGAAAGAGTTATTCTGCGAGTAGTTTGTGTGTTTATTTTGTGTATGAAATCAGCCTATATGGCAAGTGAACTTCTGGGAACACAGAATTCTGTGTTCAGCTACTGTGGAGGGGGGGCAGCCAAAACAGCTGCCCCAGAGGCGAAGCTAAACCCAAAATGGCTTCCACAGTAAGTGAGGCCAAACACAAAATGGCTGACTCAGGATATAGTGGCAAACACTATACCTTCCTCTATGTTTTGCAAAAGAATTGCAGAGGAAGAATAAAAATAAATGAAGAAAAGCCTAGGGGGAGGAAGGGAGAAAGAGGAGGGGGAATCAAAACAAGGAAAGCCTGAAAATGGACTGGAACTACAAGCTTGGGTGCCTATCTGCCCTCTTGATCCTCCAGTGGCTGCAGCTTCTGTTGCAACCATGGGAAACTCATTTCCATGAAGGGCGCCAATAAAAATCTCTGCCTTACAATGGCCCTATGCACTTTCTAAAATGTTTGGCAGGCACCAGGGGGAGTACCAGCAGGCACCATGGTGCCCATGGGTGCCACATTGGGCACCATGTGATGCGACGGCAGGATATCCTGAAGTAGAGGATATCTAGAGGTGATCCTGTCTATCATCTGGCAGAGCCTATCATTGCAATATCCCGGCAGTCTTTCCACAGAGTTAGCAACTGGGCTCCCAAAGTCCCTCAGCACTTCTTGGAACCTCATAGTTGTGGGGGAAGACTAACTCAAAAGGTCCACCTGGGATGATCGGTATGCCAAGCAAATGCTGCGTTCTAACAGCACTCTGTGCCCCATCCAGGACATTTCTGTCTTTTTAAAAGCTTGTGTACTTAGCGTTGGGATCATGAGACAGGAATGGGATTCTATTGGTATACCACTCATCCCGCTATCTAGCAGTCTTACTACCTGAGTTGGAGGAGGTGGTCTCAGAGGTAGTGTTAAAGATTCCTGGGCTCGTCGTCCTGTGAAATTTCAGCGTTCATGCCAATGCTGCCTACCTATTTGGGAGCAGCTCAAGATTTCATAGTCTCTATGATAACCATGGCCCTGTCTTAAGGAACTGATCAACTGATATGGTCAGTGTTCCTGTCAATGCTCTAATTAACCTCTGGGATGAGAAAATGACCAGAGAGATTGATACGATTGCTCCTAAATGCCCTCTCTCAAGTGCTAGAGTAGCTCCCTGGTTTACTGAGCCAGTTTGGTGTAGTGTTTAATAGACATGGGCACAAACAGCATTACGAACGCAAAAAAGCCACGAACAGCCTTTGGTTCCAGGGCTGCTGCCAGGCCCTGGTGCCAAGCTCAGTGGGCACCTCGGCTGAGGGCTCACACTGATTATTATTATTATCAGTGCCTGATCTGGTCAGGTTTCTGGGAGTGCTGGGCTAGGGCTCTAGCCCCTCCCTCTGGTTCCAGGGCTACTGCCAGACCGTGGTGCCAAGCTCAGTGGGCACCTTGGCTGAGGGCACACCGTGTTCTCTCCTTTTCTCTCCTCCTCAATTCTTGTTTGTTGGCAGTATGAGGCTTTGGCTGGGGGTAAAGTGTGGTCATGGGCCAAGTTGCCCTGCGGGAAGCAGTACTAGGCAGGGCTCAGAGACTCCCGCTCCCCAAAAACCACCTGTGGGGGCTGTGGAAGAGGCCAAAGAGATCTTGCCGCTGGTGAAAGAGGAATTCTTTAAAGTGTTTGAGGAGGAGGAGGAGGGTGAGGGATCCATGGAGGAATGGTTGGGGTTCGATGAAATAGCCAGCTCGTCCCCATCTCAAACTCCTGGTGCTGTCCCTGACTGCAATCCACCCCTCACTCCGTTTTCCATTGCCAGCTCCGTGGCGCAGCCAGTGACCCTTCGTCCTCCGTCCCCTGGAACGGATAGTGGGCCATGATTCAAATTCTCTGTACGGAAGCACTTTCAGGTCCTTCCGAATGACCCCCGTGTGGTGCGGTACAGTGTCTGTGATGGCCTGGTGGGCAGGGGAAATGACCCAAAGCACCTGTCATCGACGGTCCTGACTAGGCACCTGAAGACTCACTGCTCAAGCCTGTGGTCTCCGTCCTCAGCCAGTGAACATCCGGCGGGGGGAGACAGAGATACACCAGCTCCTCTGAGCTGGGATCAGTGGGAGGGTCACCAGAATGCACCTCAAGCAAGAAGTCTTGCCCCGAGGGTGCTGCTGGTGGGAGCGAAACGGTCAGGCAGGATGCCCTTGGGGAAGTTGTTCCATTGAGGTTGGGGATAGTGCCATTGAAAAATGGTGAGGTCAAGGGCTCAGGAGGTGGGCATTCCCCCTATCTGTTGTGGAGGGCGTGGGCTTCCAAAGGCTGCTTCAGCACTTTGCCCCATGGTTCTCCATGCCATCATGGCACACCATTGGGCGTCGAGTCCTGCCTGCCCTCTACCAATCTGTGTGAGACATGGTGCTCATCGGCCACGAAAGGCCAAACAGTACACTTCATGGCAGACCTCTGGAGTGGCTGCCATCATGGGTACCTTGCCACCACCGCCCACTGGAGGCAACCAGAGGACCTCTGCCATCCCAGGCCAAGAACTGCACTTGGAAAAATATGCCATGCTTGACACCAGGCTACAGGGTAGTTCTTCTCCAGGCCCAAGGGATGGACAATGTCCATACTGGGAAGAACATCACCACCACTGTAAAGGCGGCTCTGAGGAAGTGGATGGCTGTGGGAGGAAGGGTTTGTCCGTGGCTTCATGGTGATGAATGTGGGAAGCAACATGTTGGCAGCCCTGAAAGAGGCATTCCTCCTGGGCCTGGTGGCGCACAAGCTGTACCTGGTGATGAGGGATGTTTTCAGGCTGGGGAGCAAGCCAAGGGTCAGCTGGGATGAGGGAATGTTGTGGATGCGTAATCTGCTGGACAGCTGCCATTGCATCGCTTCCCTCTTCTCACACAGCATCAACTCATCCTGCGAGCTGTTCCAGAGGCAGGGGAAGGGGGGACCCCAAGCACCAACTCTTTCAGGACCTGCCCACCTGCTGGAACTCCACCTATGACATGATATGTCATCTGGTGGAGCAGAGGGCCCTGTTGCAGGACATCCTGTCATCTACGGACGTTCTGAGGAGGGGAGAGGAGCTTCAGCTCCATGGAATGGAGAGTCCTTGCCCAGATGTCCTGGAGGCTGAAACCCTTTAAGGATGCCACCAAGCTCTTGTGCTCGTACAAGGCCAGCCTGGGTCAGGTCATCCCCCTGATCCACAGGCTCGACCAGTTCCTGGCCAAGGAGCCCGAGCACGAGAAAGAGCTGCTCCTCAGGGTCAGGCACTTTGTGAGGAGGATGCAGGCATGCATGGCCGTGCACTTGCATCCTCTGCACCATGAGGTGCTGTACCAAATGGCCTCCCTCTGTGACCCCTGGATCAAGGGCAGCATTGCCTGTGGGCGGGTCAGATGCAGTGCTGGAAAAAGGAGCTCCATACAGCAGTGCTCTGTTTCCAGAAAGAGAAGGCAGGATGGAGGGAATTGGGCAGGGGCGAGAGGCAGGCAGCGGAGGAGGAGGAGGAGGAGGAGGAGGAGGAAAGAAGAGAGCCACGCCAGGAGACCCACCCAAATGGCTCCACTTGATCTCTGGGCCTCGTCGGTGGGCTGTGTGCTCCCTACATGGGCACCTACCTGTCTGCCCACAATCCCCATTCCTAGGGGAACCGATGCCTCCCCCATGATGGAGGGGGGAAGGAGGCATCCTCCACTGCCTCAATGGCCAGCATGTGAGCCTCCACTTCTACATTTTAGGAGCAGGCCCCACCTCCCACCCTTGGTTCTTTACTTCCAACTTTCTAATGACCGGATAATGCAAATATTTATGCGATCCATCTGTCTCTATGGTATCTGTCTCTCCTGTCAATCCAATTCAGGTATTCCATGTTTCCATTCATCCCTCTATCCTATACACCTATCCCATACAGCTATGCACCTGTCTATTGAGAAACCTATCTATCCCATGTACCTAAACGTCCAATGCTGTATGTCCAGCCGCTGTGTTTGGGTGAGAACTGCCTCTGCACCATGCGAGGTGTGGACAACAGTATTGGCCCCAATGCCATGATGTCCCCATCTGGTGGACGTATGTTGGTGTCTCTGACCTCTAAGAACTCTAAGAACTTTTCAACATGTTCTACATCCAATGTAATATACATTCACATTCTTAAATGCATGTGCACTTTAATGCATATCGGCAGTACCACCCACCCAATCCACACCCGAATACAAGAGCATCTCTCTAAATTACGTACTAAAAATAGAGAGGCTCCTCTAACTCAGCACTTTGAATGACATCATAGACACAAAAGAGAATTTCAATTCTCTGTCCTTGAAGTGATGAATCCGTCTGTTAATAACGATAAGATCTTACTACAGTTTGAAGCAAGATGTATTTTTAGAATGAATATTCTGACTCCAGAAGGACTCAATAATGAAACTGATTTTTCGGCATTTTTATAACATCACCGGTTCTTTATAACATCAATGGTCTTTCAAGAGTCCACATATATATTTTTTGGTACAATGATTTTTATAATAAGTATTTTTTACCAAGGATATTTTTCTATATACTGTATTTTTATACAAAATATTGTAAATGCCATATACTATATATTGAATGTATGTATGTATTTATTTGTTGATAATGGTCTTTCATTTTGACACCGTGGTAACCATATAATTAGACAGGTCGCTTTAAAAATTTGTTCTCTGCTCATGAGTCTGGAGATAAATACCCAATTAACTAAAGCAGTGCACCCCACACCGGTAACTGAAATGGTTGAGAAAGTGTCTGGTGAAATGCCGTTGAGTGCAGATCACAGAGGCATGGACCTGAGCCTATGAGCATGGGGTGGGCAAAGGGAGAGAATAAGGCCTCCTGGCACAAGGAGAAAGGTTTCTTTGGCTGACTTGAGCTGGAAGCTGAAGGAGCTGAGAGCTGGCCCCTTGCAGGTGGTGGCCATTGACCACGTGGAGGCTGGAGGCCTGATCCAGGAAAGGTATGAGGACAAGCTGGAACTTTCTAAGACAGAGAGCCTGCCTAAACAGCAGATCTAAGTTAGGCATGTACAGTCTGAGGGATAGAGGAACTGTAAGAACTTTTTACCAGCTTCTTTTTGTTGTTGCCATGCTTAAAGTGAGGGTGAACCTTTTTTTATCTTTTCTTCAATTTTTAAAAAATTCTTAAATGCAGGTAGCTCTTCTCTGTATGACATAGACTCCCACTGCTCAACATGCTACCTAAAACAGGTGCCATGAGAAGGGGGTAGTCTGATGGCAATTGACTGATCCCCCCAGTGGTGCACAAGTGCCGTACACCATCCCTGCGGTAACCAGGTGCTGGAGGGCAGGAGACTGGGCACAAGGCAGGATTCAGAGTGGTAAGCCTGTCCAAGGGAATGGGGAGTTTCTGTCTTGACCCTCCCCACAGGCAATTCCCACAGAGGCCAAGTGGTGGCAGCAGGTGCAAGAGAGAAGGCGCAAAAGCCCCTCTGAGGGTTGGGGGTGGAGACTTGGACTGCCACTGGTGAATTCCAGATACCCCAGTAGGCAAGAAGGGGCAGTGCCCATGGGTCAGTGGAAGTTGACACATCCCAAAAATAAGCATCCTTGGAGAATTTGTTACCTTCACCAACTGAATGTAGGCTACCTGTATAGATAGTTCGGGGGGGGGGGCTAATTTATTGTCTTTATATCCCCACTTTTCTCCCCAATGAATGCTCATTCTGCCACTAAAACTCACTGGGTGATCTTGGACCAGTCATTCCCACACAGCCTAACCTACTTCACAGAGTGGCTGTTGTGAGGATAATACGGAGGCCAATGTTACCAGCCTTTTAAGTTTGTTATGCAATGTTCACAATGTGCTTTCACCATGAACTCAATACATTAAAAATGAGGTACACACCTCAATGAGGTCTTTGAGAAGGAATTCTGTGTTCTTGCTAGGTACCCTGTTTCCCCTTTCTCAGGCATTCAGCAGTGCCAGTTTGGTGTAGTGGGTAGTGTCAGAATAAGATCTGAGAGAAATAATAATAATAACATTCAATTTATATACCAGGGGTGGCCAAATTTGCTTAATGTAAAAGCCACATAGAATAAACATCAGACGTCTGAGAGACACAAGATATGATGCATTGAAGTGACTTCAGATGAGGAGGTGGGTTTGGGGGAGTGTTGTGGAAGTGAGATCATCGGAAGGGGTGGAGCTTGGGAAGAGCCATCACCTGACCTTTTACTTGGAAGTGACATCACAAAAGTCACATCACATCCTTGCTAGGCTTCACCCCCAAAGTCCCCAGATATTTTCTGAGTCAGATCTGGCAACCCCAACATTTTTATTGAAAATGTGAAAGACATGGAAAGAAAGGAGGAAAGGAGGGAGGGAAATAAACTAGACTAAAATAAAATGTATGGCCACAGCGATACTCAGAGACCTCTGGGAGTCACACAATATGTCTAGAAGAGCCACATGCAGCTCCCGAGCCACAGTTTGGCCACCCCTGTTATATACCGCCCTTCAGGACAACTTAACACCCACTCAGAGCAGTTTACAAAGTATGTTATTATCATCCCCACAGTAATCATCCTGTGAGGTGAGTGGGGCTGAGAGAGCTCCTAGAAGCTGACTGACCCAAGGTCACCCAGCTGGCTTCAAGAGGAGGAGAGGGGAATCAAACCTGATTCTCCAGATTAGAGTCCTGCTGCTTTTAACAACTACACGAAACTGGCTCTCAAACTAGCCTCCATATAGTGGTACTCTTAAGAATTTTGCTTAGTCTCTGATAAAGACCAAAGAGGCTAGAGGAGGCAGCCTAGAGCATCACCCAAAAGTGACATTGCCCCCGAATTCCACTCTCAGTAAACCAAGGAGCTACTCTAGCACTTGAAAGAGGGCATTTAGGAGCAATCAGGACACTTGAGACTTGCCCCTGGTTATCATAGAGGCCATGCAATAATGCAGTTCCAGATTAACTGGATCCTAGTTCCAATTTGCAAATAATAATGAAGGCAGCCTTTCCAGCTACTTTGGAATCCATGCCCTGGATTTAATGAGGCTGAAAACAAGCAGAGACCTTCATGCAGATTTCTCCCTGCCTATCTCCACCCAGTATAAAAGTGCTTTCTCAAGAACTCCACCATGCCAATCTTCTTCTAGGAACCAACAAAACCTGAGAGAAACAGAGACAGACAGACACAGACGGAGACGGAGACGGACCTTGGCATTGCAGTGGTCAAAGGGATGTTCCTGGCAGTTATGGAAGTACAGGAGGTGATCGGGGGTTTGCTGCACCTCTTGCTTGCTGTGGCCCTCCTGGCTCTTGTGCTTTACTGCTGCTACATAAAATATATCCACATGAAGTATGACTACATCCCTGGCCCTCCAAGGGCAAGGTAAGTAGAGCTGCAGAGTCCAATACTACTGAAAGTTACTGCATAAATATTAGATGAAATGGAGGAAAAAGGAGCCCCATGTATACCACCCTGAGCTCCTTGCAGGAGACTGGAATAAAAATGTGACAGAAGAGTGTAAGCTCAGCCTCTTGTCTCCAATGTATGGATAATAATACTGGCCTACCTTACAGTTCTGTTGTAAAACTTACTAATAATACCTCCAGCACTTGCATGCATGGGTCCAAAGAGGATTAGCCCTCCAAATGCCTTTCCTGATTAGGGGGTGGTCTGATGCCCTGGTAGTACATATTCTAATTTGTGGCCTGCAGTTTGAGCTATGGTGTTCGCTGAGGTTTGCTGCTTCCTGTAAGGATCCCACAGAAGGATTGCACACTTTATAAATAGCTTGTTTTGGAGCAGAGGCCATCTACCTACTCATAACTTTGGGAGAAAAACCCAGAAGTTGGTGCTGTAAAATAGCTGTTGGAATTGTTTTAGGGCCTCTTGGCCAAAGTTGTGTAATATTAAAATAACCATGTGTGACGGACAGTACTGGATCCATCTCCACCTTTCCTGAGAGGCAGCCAATGGGAATGGGTAGAATGCTGGGTCAATCAGAGTTAACAGTCTGTTGGAGGGGGAAAGAGGCTCTTGGGAGAGGCTGAGGGAGAAGGGTTTGAGACACTGCTAAGAAAGGCAGCAGAAAGATAACTGGCTGTTAATCTGTCCTTTTACTTTGAAACCTTTCTTGTTCAGCCCCAGTATGTTTCATAGTTTAAAATCTGTTCATTCCTATATCCCATCATGTAAATAAAGTTTATTTTTATTTTGTTTATCCCTGGATGCCCTGAAGTTGTTAGCTGAGGGGAAATAGGACACACAGACAAACACTCTTTGGTCACATTAAATGGGCCTAGTCTAAATGGTGGCAGCATATATTGAGGGTAGGGATCCCAGGTGCCTACCAGTTTATCAACTTGCCCACTGGTTGCTGGTGACCGGTGGGAAATTTTGAACCACCTGGAGATTGCTCGCTACTGGTATGCACCCCCGGGAATACATGTGGTGTGTGTGCGCTCTCCCAGTGGACACAACAATGTCATTTCCAGAAGTGATGTCATTGTACCTGCTGCAAGAGTGCTCTGACACTTTGTTTGGGGCTGATTTTCAAAGAATCAGCCCTGTGTGGAGCGGAGGAGCACTCCTGTGGATGTCATGATGACATCACTTCTGGAAGTGATTATCACATTGGTGCCAGGAGCATGTGCATGCAAAGAACACACTCCTGGTCAGTACCATACCCCTCCCCACCTGCCACCTGGAGGGTATAAGGACATGGGTATCCTAATTGAGAGAAAGTAACTTCTGAGTTCCCTTTTCCCCACTAGCCCTCAATTGTAGCTGGGTGAGGGGAGGTACATATAGGGAACAGAGTGCCTGTCTGGTCATGCCATGTTAATTTCCTTCATAAGAGGAAACTTGAAAGAACGTTCTAAACTCTTATTACAACACCCTGCACATTCCTCCTGAAGTTCCATCTCATGCAATTCAGAATGCACATAATTCTCCTTGTGTTATTGCTGTTTCGTGTTCTGTGGTTCTTAACTGAGTAGGGTTGCCAACTGTAGCTTGAGAAATTCCTGGAGATTTGGGGGCAATGCCAGGGGAAGCCAGAGTTTGTGGTGGGGAGCTCAGCAGGGGTGTAGAGCCAGAGTCTGCTTTCCAAAGTTGCCATTTCCTTCAGGGTGACTTCTCTCTGTAGTTTGGAGATCAGTTGTAATTCCAGAAGAACTATAAATTCCAGAAGAGCTACATTTTAGTGTAGAATTTTTAAGGGAAAGATGTAAGAGTTCCTGCTGTTTTTGAATGTTTCCTATTGACATTTACCTTTTAATTTGTTTTTTCAATTGCAGCTTTTTCCTTGGTCATGAGCCAATCCTCTTGAGAGTAGTTCTAAAGAATGAAGTCTTTCATGAATATTTTCAGGAGTGGTAAGTTATTTTTCATTAATAAAATGGCAATGCCAGTAAAGACACTAACCTTTTCTCTGGTAGGATGCATTAGAAGATTTTTTTAAAGTCAAATATTAGCTTTTTGGTCATGCAAGAATTGGCATGGGAGCTTTTGATTCAGTGTTTGCAGAACAGGATAGGATTGACAGATGTCAGAATTCACTTTGAGTATTCATATCAGGCTGTCTTATATTTATGGCAATCACAGTATCAATATAGCCATAGTTACCTTTGTTAGCTATCTGGAAGGAAATTGTATTTAAAAATATTATTTAAAGTATTTATATGCCCATCTTTCTCCCAGGCACCCTAGGATACAAGGTGGATAGGTATAAAATCAGAAATAACCATTACCCTAGCAGTGCAATCTGAAGAACACTTTCTAGACAGTAAAAACCACTGAGTAGACTTCAGTAGGATTTTGAGTTGACCAGTTTTAGGATTCCACTGTGTTTTGCTGATGCATACAGTCCCCTTACACTAAGGACAGTGAAGTAAAGAGCCACTGTGCAGTCCGCCAAAGATCTCAGACTGTTTCATGGAACACAGTGAAGTTATCTACTCTCAAGCTACCTCTGTTGCCCTGGGAGAATTAGTAGGGTGCGCTCAGCTACCTCCCCCAGAAGTTGTCTGAAGGTCCGTGGTTTCTACCCCAGAGCTTCAGGTCAGGAGGGAAGCCTTACTGGTCCGTGTTTTTTTGTTCAGCTTCTCTTGGGATTTCCCCATCCTTTGAACCCCACCCATATTTAGCTGTCTATTGGTCCAACGTTTGCTGTGCTCTTTCAACAGTTGAGGTCTCTGCCAGTTTTCCAGGCAAGTGGCAACAATAGGATGCTTTAGAAGCAGGGCTTTTTTTTCCTGGGAAACGACGTGGTGGAACTCAGTGGGTTGCCAGTACAGGGGGCAATTCTTGGCAGGAGGTGGTGCCCCTGGTATGACATCTGTGCATGCAAAGTGCACACATGCTCCCAGGGCCAATGATGTCACTTTGGGTCAGCTGGAATAAGGGGGGCATTTTTAAAAGTTTAAATTGCCCTCGGCGAAAATGGTCATATGGCTGGTGGCCCCGCCCCCTGATGTCCAGACAGAGGGGAGTTTAGATTGCCCTCCATGCCGTTCCACTGGCACGGAGGCCAATCTAAACTCCCCTCTGTCTGGAGATCAGGGGCGGGCCCACCAGCCATGTGACCATTTTCAAGAAGTTCTGGAACTCCGTTCCACCACATTTCAGCTGGAAAAAAGCCCTGTTTAGAAGAAATGGTGCTTGATCTAATTTTGGCCAAGAATTACTTCAGCATGTCTTATATCTTGTTCTTTCTTTGTTTTCTCTTAAAAACAAACCTTTAAAATATTCTTTGGCTGCTTCTCTTTGCAGGGCTGAAGAATATGGACCAATTGTGCGGCTTAACATTTTACACAGAATTGTAATATGCGTATTGAGTCCTGAGGGCGTAAAGGTATGTTATGAAAAACTGTAGAATAAGACAGCTATGACCTGGATAGCTGAGGCAAACTCAATCTCGTCAGATATCCTAAGGTAAGCAGGGTCGTCCTTGGTTAGTAATTGGATGGGATATCTCTAACAAAGACCAGGGTTGCAGAGGAAGGCAATGGCAAACCACCTCCGGAAAGAGAACTATAGACCTAGGTGCTGTCAGCATATTAATGACAGTTCCAAATCTATGAATAATTTCTTCTAAGGCCTTTTGTGATAGGGTTTTAAATGATGTTGAAATAGAAATAGGGTTCTGTAAGGCTCAACCAGTGGTCTCTCTAATCCAACCCTCTACCTGATAGACGTAACATGAATGGCTTCCAAATGATATAAATTCAGCACCCGTGAGGGAAACAGAAAAAGAACAACAAGAACAACAACACTACTAATAATAACAACATTCAAATTATATACCACCCTTTAGGACAACTTAACTTCCACTCAGAGTGGTTTACAAACTATGTTGTTATTAGTCTCATGATAATCATCCTGTAAGGTGGGTTGGGTTGAGAGAGCTCTAAGAGAGCTGTGACTGACCCATGGTCACCCAGCTGGCTTCAAGTGGAGGAGTGAGGAATCAAACCTGGTTCTCCAGATTAGAGTCCCACTGCTCTTAATCATGACACCAAACAGTACCTTTTATTTGCTCCCAGGGGGAAGGGAACAAAGTGGTTTGGAAAAAAGGACAGAAATATTAACAGGCGTACCACAGACTTGCTAGGCTCATTTATTTATAAAGTTACAGTTGACAATCTAGGAGCAGGTAGTAGCCAAGTTTGTATTCTTGAGATAAGGATTCTCACAGCTTAAATGTGAGCTCCTCTCAGAAACCATGAACGTTTCACTAGAGATTGTGAGACGACTAGAGGTGTGCAACAAAAAAGATTCAAATTTTCCGCTTTGGGATTTCCGAAGTGGGGAAAAGAGTCAGCTGCTTCGAAAATCACTTATTGACCCGCTTTGGTATGTTCTGTAAAGATTCAGAGCACACCGACAAAGTTCCTGCCCCACCACTTATTTCACCTGACAGGAGAGGGACGAGAAGGTTCCCTTCTCCCCATCCCATCTGGTGAGGGGGAGGAGGAGATTCCCTCCTCCTCCTCCCATTGGGTGAAATAAGCTGTGGGGCATAAGTTTAACCTACACTTGACCATGTGCTGCTTGCTTCAGCTGACCAACGGGGGAGCCTCCTCTTCCACCTATCAGCTGAAACAATCTGTGTGGGGTCTGAAAGTGCCCCTTTCCACACCACTAGCAAGTGGCACGGAAAGGGGTGCTTTCTAAACCCTGCATGGCTTGCTTCAGCTGACAGGTGGTGGAGCTCCCTCCTCCTCCTGTCAGCTAAAGCAAGCCATGCAGGGTCTGAAAGCGCCCCTTTCCACATCACCAAAAGGGGCGCTTTCACATGCCCTGCCGCCTGCATTACCTGAAGCCAATGTGGGCGTTTGAAACTGACACCACCCCTTCTCCTGCTGCTCATCAGCAGAAGAAGAAGGGGTACTTTCAAACACACCACACTGGCTTCACCCGATGCATTGGGTGAAGCCGACAGCTGGACATTACCAACTGAAGCAGCCAAAATACAGAGGAAACAGCAACTAGAATCTGGCCATCCAACATTTCTGCCCACCCAATTTAGAAAATTCTGTATTCCCTTGGCACATTGGTTAATATGTTATCTTGAAATATTCTTTGAGAGTTGTTTGAAGTCCTCCACTAAAGTTCAAACATAACTCTGTAGCAAATTTAGGAATCTGGAAATGCAAGATGAGAAGACTTTGCATTTTATGCTTGCTCAGATTCAAATGGAATTCAGGAGCATGCTGGTGCCTTAGTTTGGTTTAAATTACAAACTATCTGACTTCCAAATGGGTACTTAACAACTAATGCTCATTGCCAATAACACTCAATGATTACAAGACTAAAAATCAGGATTGATACCCACACAATGTGTATGTTCAAATGGCTTAAGGCAGGCTCTTTAACCAGCAATTTTGGTGCAGTCAAATAAGCTATAGGTGTTCAACTCAGAGACTGGGGGAGGGGGGAGGAAATGAGAGAACAGAAGGAAGTGGAAACTGACAGTGCTTCTTCTCCTGCTGCTCACCAGCGGCAGGAGAAGGGCTGCTTCCAAACACCCCATGCTGGCTTCACCTGATGCATTGGGTGAAGCTGGCGGTGGAGCATTTGGAACTGACAGCACCCCCGTCTCCTGCCACTGGTGAGTGGCAGGAGAAGGATATCTTTCAAATGCCCCGCCTCTGGCTTCACCTGATGCATCGGGTGAAGCCAGCAGTGGGGTGGTTTCAGTGAAAGCACCCCTTCTTGTTTCACTTTCTATATACGTGATTCCATCATGCCTTTTGACTGCTGTGATCCTTCTCTCAGTTTCATTACTTAGAGAGTAAGCCAGGAAATGACCTGGTTTGTTTGCATGTTAGAAATGTTTCTGCTTCATGAAGCTTAATTTCTTCTGCGTTTCTTCAACTTGCAACAAGTTCAATTGATTTCTTAACTGCTTAATTTCAGTTAATATTGTCTTCTTAAGTGATTTCTTATGTTGTTCTTCCAAATGTTGAATTTTAGCTATTTCATTCATTCATTTTTTTGGCTTTCTCCTTCCTTTTTTTTATATCAAAGCTATCAGATTCCCTCTCATAAAATCTTTGCTTTCTTCTCAAACTGTAGTCATGGAAATATCACTGGTACAATTCAATTTGAAAAATTCTTCTTTCTTACATTGCTTTAAAATACCATCTTGTAATAATTTATTATCATCCAGCCTCCGTCTTCTTCTCTTATATTCTTCTTGCCACTCTATCAGTAAGGGATTATAATCAGCATAAATTTTCGGTTGTATCTCTACTTTCTTTAAGTTCATTAATGCAGTTTTAGATATTCAGCATATATCTATCCTTGAATATGTTTGGTGCCTTTCAGAAAAAAAGGTATAATCCTTAACTTTGGGGTTCAAAGTTCTCCAGGTGTCTGTCAAATGAAATACTTTCATATGATGCACAACATTTTCAGGTAGTTTTCCTCGTCTTGTTCTTTTCGATCGATCCATCTTTGTGTCCAACACTCCATTCATATCCCCGCAAATAATAATTTCTCCTTCTTGGAAATCCAACAGTTTATCAAAAAATTTCTCATAGAATTTTTCTTGGCAGTGTTCAGTGCATAAATTGTAGCTAGAGTACTAATCCTCCCCTCTGAGTGTTTAATTTTCAATAATATATATCTTCCTTCTGAGTCTTTCATTTCTTCCATTATATTAACTTGTTGGTTCCTAACATAGACCACCATTCGTCTCCTCTTCCGCGGATGATATGTAAACCTTGCCTAGTTTTTTATTCTCTAAGATATGTTCATGCTTTTTCTTAATATGGGTTTCTTGAAGACATATTATATCCACTTTTTGCTTCTTTAATAGATTAAATGTTCTAGATCATTTTGATGAGGCGTTTAAGCCACTGATGTTTACTGACAGAATACTAAAGTTTCCCATATTGTTAATATGCCGCTGCTTCCTCGTCCTCTGATGATTTGTCTCTTTGCACCTTCTGATTGTCCAATGTACATTCAACTGCCAGTTTTTCAAGCAGTTGTTTAGCTTATTCAGTAGTTGATTATCAGTCTTCTCCTCTTTGGTAACAAAACTTCAAGAGCAAATGGAATTCTCCAGTAGTATCTTATCTCTTTCTTGTGTAACAGTTGCCTCAGGGAATCAAAATCTTTCCTTTTTTTCAACACACTTTGTGGGAGATCTTGAAAGACTTGTATTTCTCTCCTCAAAACTTTAAATAGATTCTCTCTTTGTTTCTTAAAAATCAGGTCTCTCGTTTTCTTATGTGTAAATTTTACCAATATAACGCATGGTTTTTTAAATCTTGCCCCGAATCTCGAGTAAATCCTGTATATTTGATCTATCCCTAAGCAATCTTCCTCAATCTTGAAATAATCTTGTAATAACCTTCTGAATTCCTCCTCCAAATCTTTTCCCCCTAAATCTTCAAACACAAATTGAAATGATAAATTCCGAATTCTGCTTTGTACTTCAAGAGTTTCTATCTTTTGTTCTGCTAATTCCAATTGCTGGGTTAAGACCTCTTGACTCAGTTTGAGAGTTTTATATTATTCTTTGACTATCTCAATATCCTGTGTTTTCTTCTGTACTGTTTTTTGAACTTCTCCCAGTCCTGCTGCAAATTCTTGCTTCAGAGCTGAGATGTCTTTCTTTATCTTATCATATGTATTCTGACCTTCAAATGTAATATTTTTTTGAGTATGTTCCTCTGTTTTTTAAAGCAGATCTTCTATTTGGGATGTAATGGTTTGAGAGTTCTAGGTTCTGTTGGATTTTATCCATAAGATTCTGAGAATCATCCTCATCCTCGCTGTCCTCCTTCTTTTTCTCTTTCTTTTTCCTAGTGGTCATTTTTTGCAACCTCTTTGATCTTCTTTCTAAAAATATTTCATACAGACTTCTCATATATCCCTCAGAGGAACATTGCGATATGACTTGTTGACTTATCTAAATTAATCTTCAGGGCTTTGACAAAAATAAAAAAAAGATAAACTGCAAGGGAAAGGTGTTAATTAAGAATGAACAGGAAAAAATATCAGTATGATGTAAAAATAGTAAGAAATTAGGGCCACATGATAGAAAGAGAATAAAAATATTTAATATAGAAGGAGAGGAAAAAGAGAGTGACAGAGCAGCTTAATGGAAATTAATATTAATGTATTAATATTATTAATCCAAATATCTTATATACATGAATATATAAGCTTAATCAATTAAACCGTTAGTAATTTAATTAAAAGATTAGCTTGTTATGCACTCCCATAAATGTTTCTATTCTCTTCGGCTGTATCAATTGTCTTGTTCAGGAACTGGCTGTGAAAATTCTCTTGTTCACTAGATGGCAGCCGTGCAAAAAACAGTAAAAAACCCCTATTCTCTCTATAAACCCAGCCGGATCAAAAAAAAAATCTATTCCATTTCTGTTTTCTTCAAAGAAAGAGAAAATTAGAGCAAGAGAAGAGAACCATGGAGATAGTAAGAGGAGTGCCCAGTTTGAAGCTCATACACCCCAAAGGGAAAATTTTCCAAAAAAAGAACACAGCCAAATTCAGTATCTTTTCTTTCTTTTTTCCTGTAACAACACACAGTTCAGTGCAGCCAGTTGTAATTCCAAAAGGGAGGAGAGCAGGGGAAGCAAAAAGACACAGTTGCAATATACAGTCAGATCCTGCAGGTTTTGGAGACCTTTAATTTAAATGCAAAGTTTCATATCTTCTGGTCTCTTCTATACACCATTTCTTTATCTCCCTTCTCAAAATAACTTTCTCCATCTCAGCCACCCCCATCCTCGGAGCATAATCAGCAAGAAGAAGGTAGCGAGGGGGAGGGGTGAAGGCGATTGAAACTCCGTATTGCAAATTGTTCTTCTATTTTAATCTTGTAGTGCTTTGATCTTGTAGCACATTAAATATTTCTTAGAAAGTAATCTTCTTGATAGGGGTGGGAGGTGGGGAAAGAAGTGGAAAATAGGAGGAAAAGAAAAATAAACAATGTGAGAGCCAAGCTTATAGCTATTCCAAGCTTCTCCACTTACTCAATTCAAGCTGTTAAGAAGCCACATGAAGAATCCCACTCATTCCTTCATTTCTCCATTCAACCACCTTTCATTATTCTTGTCTGGGAGGTTTTAACTCTGCTGGCATTATAAATAATGCCCCTGGAATGTAGAGAGTTCAGGAGCTGATGAGAGCGCCTTCTTTTCAGCTCAGGGTCTTCCCTGGAAATCTGGTTTACTTTCAAACGTCCTGCCCCACCATTTTTCCCCCATGGGAGGGAGAGGAGGGAACCCTCTTCCCCCTCCCATTGAGGGTAAAAAGTGTGTGTGTGTGTGTTGAAAGTAAGCAGCAATTTTCTTGCTGTTTGCAGTCCAAACAACTAGAAAAGTGCTATGGGAGCAGCTGCTGCCACTTTGCCTGAAGCTTCCCAAAGCTATATGAATTACTTCGGAAAGCTTTGATCAGGCATTTCCAAATCAGGCCAGCAAAGCTGGGTCCGATTTGGGAATCCCAAATCTTTCCTAATTGGGCCCAGTTTGAGTTTTTTTTCCAAATCAGAATCCTGAATTGCACACCCCTGATGACTACAGTCTCTTCAAAGAAGCCTGCTTTATTCTAGAAGACAGGTTCTGAGACTTCCAAAGTCTCCTGAGAAACATTTCCTCCCAGCTAACACTCTGGAGATGCAAACCTTATCTTCACATATTTAATTGTTCAGCCTGCTTACATACATGGGAGACTATGAGACAGGATCCCTATGGTCAAGGGTCATTTTGTAGAAAAAGGGCTGGAGGAATTCATTAGCATAATTCATTAGCACAACTCATTAGTATATACCATGCCCCTTGACATCACCAGAAGTGTGTCATTAGCATAACTGATTTGCATATGCCACACCTCCTGACATCATCTATCCTGGCTGTTTTGGACCCAATCCTGGCCATTCAGGGCCAAAATTGGGCCCAAAATGGCAAAAAGGGGCTGAAAATGGCCGAAAAGGGGTCCAAAATGGTGAGGATCAGGCCGCTGCTGAGCGGGAGAGTGATCCACCACCCATCAGAGACCCGATCCAGGATATTTTGGCCCCAATCCAGGCCAAAATGGGCCCAAATGGCTGAGAGTCAGGTGGGCAGGGCCACCTGACATGTGACCTCTGGGGAACTGCCGGAACTGCGTTCCTATGCATTCCCCCTCGAAATGAGCCCTGCCTATGATCATTTCAACAGCATGGTTTCAAATCTCACCACTACCAGCAACTTGTGACTGGCCTTTTTTTCAATTGAAGGAACCCACACAACCTCCCATAATTTTGGAAACTATGCTTCTTTCAAAATGTAAACCTTCCCCTCAGTTGCTGTATGTTCTTACGGTAGCAAGTGTAAAGGCTTCGAGTTTGCTGCTGTGAGGAACGTTTTGTGGTAAGAACTCAGAGATCACTGAAGCAGGAGGTTTATAAAAATAACAAAGAATATTTATTTATGTACATTTTTGTTTTTAAATAACAAATAAGCAGCCCAGAAGAAACCCAACCAAGACTATTTACAGCTTTAGATTGTGATTTTAATTCCCTTTAATTCCTTTTAACGCTTTCAAACAGGCTTTCACTGACTAGCCACCAGGTTGGCTTCTCTCACACACATAGGATTCCACTCATACTGCCTTGCTTTCCCAAGACAAAGTAAAAAATTGTATTCCAAGGAAGAATTAAACACCAATTATAAGTAATCAATAAACAATACGCAAACAGTGCAAACTCAAGTCTCTGTTGTAAACCAATGAAGTACAGTTTCCTTATGGTCAAAACAACATATTGCAGTGAAGTCCACAATAGGAGAACATCCCATAGGTAAATCTCCAGGGTAAGTAGCCAACAAGTCCTTATATCAGTAAATAATGTCTTGTGTATTCTTTTACAGGTGGTGCAATGAAAGCTGGGACGCCCCTAGGGACATAACCCGTCCGCCCAACAATCAGGTCCCTGATTATTCCCTTCACATGTAGTGCTCTATTTGTGTCTATTCTATCATTCCTTTCCCAAGAGTAGGATTAAGGGTACAAGGTCTGCTCATCACCAGAGATGTGCTTCACAACTCTGTCCTCTCCCCAAGGTAGAGTCAAACCACTCTGCCACAATACCAGGCAGAGCTCTACATCAACTGTCCGCTCTTTTCCTGAGGTAGCCCTGAACCCTGTCTCAAGCTAGCCTGCTTTATCACAGGCAAACATTGAGGCAGGTTTCTCCAGTCTCTCTTCCTCTGAAGTTTCAGACCCTTTCTGAGCTGAGCTGACAGTATAACAGCTTTTTCTCTCACTTCCTGCTCCCATCTGGCTCTTCCAGCCCTTCCAGGGATCCTGATTGGCTGCTAGCTGCTCTACTCACACACCAATCAAGACTAAAAGAGATTGGTGTTTTTACTGTCAGGGACAGGACAGCCTCCTGTCCATCATAGCTTTACATAGAGTTTGTGTTAGAAGAGGAGACTCTGAGCCTTGCTACAAGTGACATTTTACATGTGAAGGCTACTTGATCATTTTCGCAAGTCTTTCTGGGAACTGAAGTCCCTCTCCCCCACCCCTTTTCCTTCTGTTCCTTCCCCTCTCAGTTAGAATGGCTGCCTGAAGAGACGGAGAAAGCCTACGGCAACAGCAGCTTTTGCAAATCGTCTTGCTGGGGGGTGGGGGATGCTCTGGAGAAAGCTGACAAGTCGGTGAAGTCCTTCCCCTCTCTGTTAGAACCGTTAGAATCGCTGCCTGAAAAGTCAGAGAAAGCCTGCCTTTGCAAATCGTTCCTCCAGTCACAAGCCTGCTCTCAATGATCTTTGGGGGCGGGCAGCTGCAACTTTCTCAGCTTTCTCCAGAGCATCCCCCCCTCCCCAAGCAAGACGATCTGCAAAGTTGCAGCTGCCCGCCCCCAAAGATCATTGAGAGCAGGCTTGTGACTGGAGGAACGATTTGCAAAGGCAGGCTTTCTCTGACTTTTCAGGCAGCGATTCTAACAGTTCTAACAGAGAGGGGAAGGACTTCACCGACTTGTCAGCTTTCTCCAGAGCATCCCCCACCCCCCAGCAAGACGATTTGCAAAAGCTGCGGTTGCCGTAGGCTTTCTCCGTCTCTTCAGGCAGCCATTCTAACAGAGAGGGGAAGGAACAGAAGGAAAAGGGGTGGGGGAGAGGGACTTCAGTTCCCAGAAAGACTTGTGACAATGATCAAGTGCCCTTTGCGTGTAAAATGTCACTTGTAGCGAGGCTCTGAGAGTCTCTATAGACAAGACATTTTACACGAGGATGCTCAAGTGAAGAGAGATGCAATGTTAGCCGGGAAAGGTAAGCGACAGACTAGAACCAGGGGAATTAGCCATGTTAGTCTGTAGTAGCAAAATAGTAAAGAGTCCAGTAGCACCTTTAAGACTAACCAACTTTTTTGTAGCATAAGCTTTTGAGAGCCACAGCTCTCGAATGCATCTGACAAAGAGAGCTGTGGCTCTCAAAAGCTTATGCTGTAATAAAGTTGGTTAGTCTTAAAGGTGCTACTGGACTCTTTACTATTTTGACAGAGTAGAAGGCTTCGTCACTTTCACCTCTCTACAAAGAGCAGGGAGATCCCTCCTGGGAGGGTTTGTTAATTTCCCCTTCCCCCTTCTCTTCCCTGAAGGCTATGTTAATTTCACCTCTGGATCGGGGAGGCAAAGAAGAAATAAATACACCCTCCAAGGAGTGATCTCCCAGCTCTTTGTAGAGAGGTGAAAGTGACGAAGACTTCTGCTCTGTCACCTGTTTCCTGGCTAACATTGCGTCAATCTTCACTAGAGCATCCTCCTGTAAGTGTCTTGTCTATAGAGAATCTCAGCATTGTCCTTTCCTAAGGTTCCAGAAAGGGACAAAGAGTTAGAAAGATAGAGAGGTTAGAGCTCTGATTATCCTTTGGTATGTAGATTGCTATTCTCAGGACTTCTTCCTCATGACATCCTCCTTCTCACGTTTCTCTTCTTGGCTTTGTCACAGCCACCATCTCTCCTTCTTCTTCCATCTTGCAACCATGGATGCAGGACTTGTTCTAGCATCCATGCCCATCCTTAGACTAGATAGAGAGATAGGATCTATCTCTCCTCCTTTCCTATCAGACTATGGAGTTCCTACAATAAAGAATCTCTTATTTCCTTTCTAAATATAAACAAGTGTATACTTTGTTATTTTCTCTCCTGCGCACACACCAGTCAGCATAACCAGTTATCATCACTGACAATCATGCTTTCACTGCAAATGATAGACCCTGCTGATTGGCCCAACTATGGAATCCTTCAATCAGGTTTCTAGGGCCAACATATGATTTATTTATCAGTTTGAATAGTAAGGGGGATAAGGTTGCACCCTGTGGAGCCTCGTGGAACATCTTATCTCTGATAGCAACTCTTTGAGAATAATCTATAAAGAACAATTTAAACTAGTTCAAAGGTCATCCCCGATACTTACTTCAGTAAGAAGCTGCTGTACCATAGTGGATATGTGGCTGGGCTTTGAGCCGGTATGCTGCTGGTTCGACTCACACTACTACCATGAACTCTACAGGTGGCCTTGGTAAGCTGTTCCTCTTAGCCTCAGCTCCCCAGCTGTATTGTGGGGGCAATAATAACGCTGATTGTTCACTACTCTGAGAGTGGCACTAATCTATCCATAAGGATGGCATATAAACACACAGTTGTTGTTCTTGTTGTTGCTGCTGTTGTTGTTGTTGTCAAAGAAGTAGTAGTAGTAATATGACATGAACCACTGCTGATAAATCTAGTAGGAGACGGGGCGTTTGTGGGCATTCAGATACAGATCATTGACTAAGGCCACCATTGTCATCTCAGTCCCATAGCCTGGCCTGAAATTGGACTGAAAAGGGTCCAGAGTAGAGATGGGCATGAAATGAACCACGGAACAAAATTCTGGATGGAACAGCTGGTTCATTTGCAGAGAAACACGTGTTCCGTGGGACCGTGTTTTTCCAGAACAAATTTTTCCAACCATTCCATGGCTGGTTTGGAGTTTCACAGACCCCCCCCCCCCCCGCCGGTTTTGGCCCATTGGCTGAACCTAGCGTGGGATCTGTGAAACTGAAAGCCCCTTTCTCCTGCTGCTTGGGCTGTCAGTTTTATGGACCCCGCACCGGTTCCAGAGTGGGGTCTGTGAAACTGACAGCCCGGGCAGCAGGAAAAAAGAGAGTCAGTTTCACAGTCCCCGCACTGGGTTCAGCTGATGGGCTGAAACTGGCACAGGGTCTGTGAAACTGACAGCCGGAGCGGCAGGAGAAAGGGGCTGTCAGTTTCAGCAGCTGGTGTGGGACGGTTGAAATGCCACAAACCACAAAGTGGGAAAAGGTCGGAAGTTTGTGGTTCGTGGAATGCTATGAACCACGAATCATGTGGTTCAGGGTTTTTTTTTTCGTGCCCATGTCTAGTCCATAGCACCAGAGTTATCCAAAAAGACATGGAGTTGGCCCACCACTGGTGTCTCAATGACTTTGCTCAAAAAAGGGCAAATTTGAGACAGGGTAATAATTGGCCACCCCGTTTTTCTATAGTGATATTTTTTTTTAAAAATAGTGAGTAAATAACTGCCTCTTTAAGTTGCTACGGGGATGTACCTTGAATTAGTTACTAATTTATGATGGACACCAAAGTCTCATTAATGTGATCCTTAAATGATTTCAACCGCCTGGATGGGCAAGAATCCTGAGTGCAAATGGTGTCCTTTATAGATAGATCCAGGGCTTTTTTTCAGCAGGAATTCAGGGGAACGGAGTTCTGGAACCTCTTGAAAATGGTCACATGGCTGGTGGCCCCGCCCCCTGATCTCCAGACACAGGGGAGTTTAGATTGCCCTCCGCGCCACTCCACTGGTGCGGAGGGCAATCTAAACTCCCCTCTGTCTGGAGATCAGGGGGCGGGGCCACCAGCCATGTGACCATTTTCTCCAGGGGCAACCCACTGAGTTCCACCACCTCTTTTCCCAGAAAAAAAGCCCTGGATAGATCCCATTACAGTAACTGGGTCAAAATGCTCCATGAACAGGCCAGACATTGCATGAGGCGTATCTTCTAAATTAAATAAATAAATCTTGCTGTTCTATTTTAATTTTGAAAGCTGTCCAGAGTACTTTCTGAGTAGGTCTATAAATAACAAACAAACATTAAACATATTTGAATGTAAACTGAGCAGAGGATTTTATTTCAGGAGTTCCTCATGTCACCCCAATATCCAAAGGACCAAATTGTGTATGGGGCTGTTGCTTATATGTTTGGTGTAAGGTAGGTATATTTAAAGGTCAGGTAGACATGATGTGTGAGTTTTTTAAAAAAATTAAGGAATCCTTAGGGAAGAGTTTGTGTCCAGGCCAGTTTGGCCCCATGCTACTTTTGTAACTTTTGGCTGGGATTCACCTTGCTGCTAAGTCTCTTCCCCTCCTGCTGGGAGGGTACAGGGACCTGGCAAACCTAGCGGAAATCCATCTCTCTGTAAAACTGCTTCAATAAATCCAAGCCTACAGCTAGAGGAAACCAGGAAATAGCAAAGGGATCAGATTGTAAGAGAGGAAGAGGTGGAATATATTTTTATTTTATTTTTATTTTATTTTTATTTATATTTCAGTTTATATACCGCCCATCCCCAGGGGCTCTGGGCAGTGAACAGTTTAAAATCAATAAAAACAAGAAAACAACAATACTAATATCAATATACAAAACAATAATGAAATAAATTAACCAAGTGCAATGGTGGGGAGAACCCCTCCCACCCTGAAGGTGGGATGCCGACATGGCACTGCCCCCTTCAACCACCAAACGCCTGGCGGAACAGCTCTGTCTTACAGGCCCGGCGGAACAATAATATGTCCCGCTGGGCCCAGGTCTCCATTGACAGAGTGTTCCACCAGGCTGGGGCCAGGACTGAAAAGGCCCTGGCCCTGGTTGAAGTGAGGCGGGCTTCCTTAGGGCTGGGGACCACCAGTAAACATTTATCCGCTGATCAAAGCGGTCTCCGGGGAACGTACAGGGAGAGGCAGTCCCGAAGATATGCCGGTCCCAATCCGCTCAGGGCTTTAAAGGTAAGAACCAATACCTTGAACCTGATTCGGAACTCAACCGGAAGCCAGTGCAGCTGGTGAAGGACAGGTGTGATATGTGACTGGTAAGATACACAAGTCAGGACCCGCGCCGCTGCATTCTGGACCAGTTGTAGTTTCCGGATCAGGCCCAGGGTTAGCCCAGCGTAGAATGAGTTACAGTAATCTAGCCTGGAGGTGACCGTTGCATGGATCACTATAGCCAGGTCCTGGGGTGTCAGGTAGGGGGCAAGTTGCCTGATCTGACGAAGATGGAAAAATGCAGACTTGGCAACTGCTGTGACCTGGGCCTCCATCGATAGGGAGGCATCCAGGAGCACGCCCAGACTCTTCACCACTGGCAAAGTTGCCAGTGGTGTCCCATCCAGTGTCAGACTGTGGCTTGCTAAAAGTTGTAATCCAGACTACCTCTTGCAATGAGACATGAGTCCATTGGTTTGAAAAGATTTACTGAATATAAACAACCATTATAGTCCACAATCCAAGATGCTAGGATCTTGGCTGATACAGAAGTATTGTTACGAATGACAGGCAAAAGCAAAGGTACAGAATAGCAGTCCCCTGTAGGCCCCATCCTCCCCCACAGTTCTCAAAACAAACGGCCCGAGGGTGAGAAAGTGAAAGCTTCCCAAGGCTGGAAAAGTGGTAGACATAACATTCTTCTTCTCTCTGTGAAGTTCCAGTGAACTGCTTGCCACCTGCAACAGAAGCACTTACAATACTGACAAGATTAAAATGGAGTCTATTTGGTTTGAAGATACATAAAACATAGTCAAAACCTGACATCCAGGGCAGGGAGCTGGATCCCAACATCTGGCAGCCCCCGTCCCAGCTGCTGGACCTCCGTCTTCACCAGGTTCAGTTTCAGCCTGCTCTGTTTCAACCATGCCATCACAGCTTCCAGAGTTCTGGCCAGATTGTCTGTGGCCGTGGCTGGCCTGTCGTCCATCAACAGAAAAAGCTGGGTGTCATCCTTGTATTGATGACAGCCCAGCCCAAACCTCCGCACCAACTGGATGAGGGGGCGCATGTAGATGTTAAATAACATTGGGGACAGTATCACCCCTTGGGGAACCCCGCACACCAAAGGGTGATGGGGCAATAGATCTCCCCCAAGCACCACCCTCTGTCCCCGACCCTGGAGAACGGAGACCAGCCACTGTAAGGCTGTCCCCCTAATCCCCATGTCGGCAAGGCAGCTGGCCAACAAATCATAGTCAACCGTGTCAAACACTGCTGTGAGATGGAGTAACACAAGCAGCGCCGACCCGCCTCGATCCAGATGCCTGCGAAGGTCATCTGTGAGGGCAACTAAGGCCGTCTCCGTCTCATGGCCAGGATGGAAGCCAGACTGGAATGGGTCCAGGACTACAGCATCATTCAGGAATTCCTGCAGTTGTACTGCCACCGCCCGCTCAATCACCTTGCCCAGGAACAGGAGGTTCTACACTGGGCAGTAACTGGATGGGTTGGTGGGGTCCAAAGATGGATTTTTCAGGAGGGGCTGCACCACCGCCTCCTTTAACACTCCTGGAAAAACCCCAGAGCTCAGGGAGATGTTAACAATGGCCTCCAAATGGTCCCGTAGCCCCTCCGAGCTGGCCTTTACCAGCCAGGGTGGGCAGGGGTCCAGAGGACAGGTGGTTGGCCTCATCCCCTGCAGGATCCTGTCAACATTGTCCCAGGAGAGCAGCCTGAAATGATCTAATACAGACCCATAAGACGGCCAAGGGGTCTCCAGTTCCCTTACTGTATCAACAGTGGGTGGCAGGCCATGGGAAGGGACAAGATTTTGCTCGCAAAATAGCTCACAAAAGCCTCGCAGCCAATAGTTGAATTAAGAATTTGGTGGTCTCCCTGAGAGAGGGAGACCAAGGACCGAACTGTTCGAAATAATTGAGCCAGGCGTGAGCTAGCAGACGCAATGGAAGTAGCAAAGAAATCCCTCTTTGCTGCTTTCACTGCCACCTCATAGGCTTTCATAAATGTCCTATAAGATGTTCTTGCCTCTTCATCGCGCCCCCGCCTCCACACTCGCTCTAGTTGTCTCAGAGACCACTTCATCTGGCGAAGCTCCTCAGTGAACCAAGGAGCTACACGTTTGCGGGCTCGGAGAGGACAGCAAAGGGCAATAACGTCGATGGCTTCAGAAAGTCAGCCATGCCAATCACCCACCAGCTCATCTAACGTATTGCCAGGGGGCATAGGATCCCGCAGAGCCACCTGGAAACCAATTGGATCCATAAGTCTCCGTGGGCAAGCGTAAATCCGCTCACCGCCCACCTGGGAAAGGAGCGGCATGCTCAGACGAGCCTTCAGAACAAAGTGATCTGACCATGGCACTGCATCATAGGCATCCAGGACCACCATCATCCCCGCCCCAAAAATCAAATCCAGCGTGTGACCTGTTTGATGCGTGGGAGCCGAAACAAACTGGGAGAGTCCTAGGGCTGCCATGGAGGACACCAGGTCAATGGCCTGCATGGAGGCATCGTCGTCAGCATGGACATTGAAATCCCCGAGAACCAAAAGTTTCGGGAATTCCAAGGCCCAGCTGGCCACCGCCTCCAAGAGACCAGACAGGGAAGATGCAGGTGCAGTAGGCGGTCGGTACACCACGCATATTGCCAACCTCTCCTCGGCGTCCAACGCTAGGCCCACACAATCAATGCCAGTAATTTTTGGGGTGGGGAGTGGTCTGAAGGAGAAAGACTCCCGAATGAGCAAAGCCACGCCTCCCCCCCGACCACTTGTCCGGGACTGGTGGAGGACCGTATAACCTGGGGGGGCTAGTTCTTTCAAAGCGACCGTCTCGCCCTCCCTCACCCAGGTCTCGGTCACGCAAGCCACGTCCACATTCTTGAAAAATTTTTTTATTGGGTTAGAACATTAATATTTTAACATTACATTACATTCAATTTTCCCCTAATTTTTCGTTTCTAACCCCCTCCCTTTCCCCCCCTTTTGTTGACTTCCAACAGCTTTCCCACCCTCTGTCCCTTTTCCCTTACTTCTATTAACTTCATCTGTCTAAAACAAATATATATTCTCCATTATATTAAGCAGTACATCTTTAACTCTTTTACTTATTATACATCCAAACTATACTTCTTTAGATAAACAATTTGTCCCATTTTCCAGTTTTGAATATTTCTATATATCATAAACCATAAAAATTTCCCACATTTAAATCAAACAATTTGATTTGTTCTCTATATATTAATCATTTCTTCTTTTTATAGTATTTCTATATAACTCATCACATAGTCAGTCGTTTTAACTCTTCTATACCTTCAGTTTGGTGCATATAAGTCTTATCAAGTAAAAAAAATATTGTTAATTACTCAATCCTCATGTTTAAACCGTTAATTATTCTCTATCAATATTCTATCAATTAACCTTTACATATCTATATATATCTCAATCAATTAATTAATCTAACTGCTTATAAATTCACATTTCTCTTCCTCCCCCGGTAAAGTCACCCCTCTCTTTTATACTTTTATTGTACTTCAGTAGTTCTCAAACTGCCACAGTTTTCCTCCCACCTCCCACTTCTTCTCCAGATATTGTTTCAGCTTCTCCCAGTCTGTGTTAAACTGCCCTGAGTCCAGATCTCTCAGTTTTCTTGTCATCTTATCCATTTCAGCCATATACAGCAATTTGTAGATCCAATCTTCAATAGTTGGCACTTCTTGTACTTTCCATTTCTGCGCAAACAAAAGTCTAGCTGCTGCAGTCATATAAAATATCAACGTCCTATGACGGGCTGGAATTCCCTCCATTCCCAAGTTTAGCAGCAGGAGTTCTGGGTTCTTATTTATTTGAAACTGTAAAATTTCACTCATTTCTCTTATTATTTCCCCCCAGAACTGCCTAGCTACCTCACACGACCACCACATATGATAGAGGGAGCCCTCATGCTTCCTACATTTCCAGCATTTATTAGAGGTGTTCAAGTTCCCTAGCGCAATCTTCTTTGGTGTCATGTACCAACGATAAATCATTTTGAAAATGTTCTCTTTGATATTAATACATGTCGTTGTCTTCATTGTAGTTTTCCACAGGTATTCCCATGCCTCCATTGTTATTTCTTTATTAAAGTTTATAGCCCATTTCACCATTTGTGTTTTAACTATCTCATCCTCGGTATACCACTTCAACAGTACTTGGTATACCTTGGATATTCTTTTCTTGTCTTCTTTAAGAAGGGTCTGCTCTAGTTCCGAGTTCTCTGTTCGTATGCCCCCTTTTGCAGAGTCCGAATTGTATAAGTCTCTAATCTGTCTGTACTGGAACCAATCATAGTTAGGTGATAGTTCCTCTTGCGTCTTTATTCTAAGTTTAGATACTTCAGTTTTAGTTATTTCTTTGTACGTTAAACATTGTTGTTCATTATCAACAGCTCTCGGATCTATCACCTCGTATGGAACCACCCACAAGGGGGTTCCTTCTTGTAGGTAAATTCTGTACTTCTTCCAGATTGTATATAAACTTCTCCTTACAAAATGATGCAGGAACATCGAGTTGACCCTTACTTTGTCATGCCATAGGTATGCGTGCCATCCAAAAATTTTTTTATATCCCTCTAGGGCTAATAGTTTCTTATTCTTTAATGTCATCCACTCTTTTAACCAAACTAGGCAGATTGCATCATGATAAAGTCTCAGGTTGGGCAGTTGCATTCCGCCTCTTTCCTTTGCATCTTGTAGAACTTTTACTTTCACTCGAGGCTTCTTGCCTGCCCAAACAAAATCTGATATTTTCCTCTGCCATTTTTCAAATTGTTTAGAGTCTCTGATGATTGGTATTGTCTGTAGCAAAAACATTACTCTTGGTAACACATTCATCTTAACTGCTGCAATCCTACCCAACCATGACAAATTCAGTCTATTCCATTTGATCAAGTCTCTCTCTATCTGAGTCCATAATTTTTCATAATTGTTCTTGAACAAATCTATATTTTTTGCAGTCAGCTCAACTCCCAAATATTTCACCTTACTAGTTACTTCACAGTCCGTTGTTTCCATTAACAATTGTTGTTTCTGCTTAGTCATGTTTTTGCATAATATCTTTGACTTCTTTTTGTTAATGAAGAAACCTGCCAAGTCACCAAACTCCTTGATCTTATCTATCACTTTTGGCATGTTCTCCAATGGATCTTCTACAATTAACATTATGTCATCTGCAAATGCTCTAACCTTGTATGAATAGTCCTTTATTTTTATTCCTCGTATTTCCTCATCTTGTCGTATTTGTACCATCAGAATCTCCAATACTAAAATGAACAACAACGGAGATAACGGGCAACCTTGTCTTGTTCCTTTACTAATCGTCAATTTCTTGGTCAGTTCATCATTCACTACAATTGCTGCAGTCTGGTCTCTGTAAATTTCTTTAATTGCTCTGATGAATCTTTCACCCAATTGTAGCTTTTCCATAGTGGCAAACAAAAAATCCCAGTTTAAATTGTCAAACGCTTTTTCAGCGTCTACAAAGAAGAAACCAACCTCTTTATCACAACGCTTGTCATAGTATTCAATAGCATTGATCACTGTCCTTAAATTGTCTCTTATTTGTCTGTCCGGCAAAAAGCCTGCTTGTTCTTCCTCTATGACTTCCGAGAGCCACCCCTTCAATCTCTCCGCCAATATCTTCGCAAAAATTTTATAATCATTGTTAAGTAATGATATAGGCCTGTAATTTTTCACATTAGTCAGATCTTGGCCCTCTTTTGGGATCAATGATATATTCGCTTCGCTCCAAGTGTCTGGAATTCTTTGATCCCTGAAAACTCCGTTCATCACCTCTTTTAGGAATGGTGCCAGTTCGTTGGCCATTGTCTTATAAAATTTAGCCGTAAGTCCATCTGGCCCTGGCGCCTTTCCTAGATTTGCGGATTGTATTGCCATACTTATTTCCTCATCAGTTACTTCACTGTTCAACTTATTTCTCCAAGCTTCCGAGATCTCTGGAAGTTTGATTTTCTCCAAATATGATTCTATTGATTCTTTGGTTACTTCTTTTTTATTATACAGCTTAGCATAGAATTTATAAAAGGCTCTACTAATGGTAGTCTGCTCCAGGTACGTTTTGTTTTCTTCACAGATTTTATTTATTATTTTCTTTTCCCTTTTCTTCTTCAATTGCCATGCCAAATATTTCCCAGGTTTATTAGCACCCTCAAAAGCTTTTTGATTCAGTCTTTTAAGGTTCCACTCCAATTCTTTATTACTCATTGCTGTTAACTGTTCTTGAAGAATTTTAATTTCCTGATGTATTTTCTTTTTCCCTGGTCTCTTTTTTAACTGTGCTTCTTTGGCCTTTATTTTCTCCTCAATCTCTTGTCTTTTCTCCTCTTTCTTTTTCCTTGCTCTACCATTTAAGTCCATTAGTATGCCCCTTACAACCGCCTTATACGCGTCCCAAACTTTACTGGTTGGTACTTCTTTATTCACGTTGTATTGTATAAAAAACTTTGTCTCTTTTCTCAATATTTCCATATTCTCACTTTCCTGTAACAAGTCCTCATTTATTCTCCAGGCTTTCCTTTTTCTCCTTTTTCCAAATTTCCACATAATTGGATTGTGATCTGAGCCTACCATCGGCATTATTTCTACCTCCTTAGTCCATAACGCTAAGTCCTTTGAGGCCCAGATCATATCAATTCTTGATAATGTAAGATGCCTTGCAGAATAAAAAGTAAACTGTTTGGTTTTAGGATATTCTCTCCTCCATACGTCTTCGAGAGTCTCTTGTTGAATCAACTCAAAAAAAAGCTTTGGCAATAGTCCTCTTTTCTTTTGTGCTGTTGTAGTCTTCTTGTCTAGTTCCAAATCTGTCACTCCATTGAAATCTCCAGCAAGAATTATCTGGTCATATACAAGATCGTCTAAATGCTTCCTTAAATCCTCAAAGAAGCTTTCCTTTGCACCGTTAGGTGCATAAAGTCCGACTACCAACACTCTCTTTAAATTCCAATTACATTCCACTGCTACAAATCTAGCTTCAACATCTCTCATAACAAATTTTGGCTGCAGCTCCTCTTTTATGTACAACACCACTCCTCTTTTTTTCTTGTTAGAGGCCGCTACAAATTCTTTGCCCAATTTTCCAGATTTTAAATATTTTACATCCTGTTTTCTAATATGGGTCTCCTGCAAACAAACAATATCACATTTTTGTTTTAGTAGCCAATGAAAAATATTTTTCCTCTTATTCGGTGAGTTTAGTCCATTTACATTCCAAGATAATACTTTACACTCCATATTCATGGTTTTGTTGGTAAGTCTTTTTCATTGTCCTTGATAAATCTCTCCATCTCCCGCTCAGATCTGATGCGTTTTTTTGCCCCTCCAAACTCAAAGGACACTCCTTCCGGTAACTCCCATCTGTATCTGATATTCATGTCCTTCAAAGTCTGAATTAGCACTCTATATTTTTTCCTGTCCAGTAACACTGATCTGGGCAGTTCCTTCATTATGATAATCGTCTTGCCATCAATCTCCAATGGATCTTGAAATTGTTTTGTCACAATCCTCTCTTTCATGTTTCTAGTTGTAAACTGCACAATCACATCCCTTGGTAGTTTCCTCTGGGTTGCAATTCTCGAGTTCACACGGTACGCCACATCTAGGATAGCCACAATTTCCTCCTCCTCCTTCCCCAGGTAATCAGCCAACACCTCAGTCATCTGTTCTTGCGCTGACTTCCCTTCCACTTCTGGCAGACCACGAAAACGAAGCTGCTTCTCCATGTGTTTAGTTTCTGCAACTGACATCCTCCCCTTCACCAGTCTCATCTCTGTTTGTTGCGTGTCTATTAAATTCTCCATCGCGTCTTCTACTGTTTTAACTCTCTGCTGCGTTCCTTGTAATTCACTACTAATCGTTTCCACGCCTTTTTTCACTTCTGACAGCTCCGACTTTACTGTCTGTGTAACTTCTTTGACCTCTTTAATAAGCTCCAATTTCGTGTCCTTAAGTTCTTTCATCATGTCTATAAGTTTTTTGTCCAAATTTTCTATTGCCGATTGCCACTCTTTTTTCGACATCGTGGGGCTTGCTTTAGCTCGCTCCCACGAATCTGCTCTCTTCCTTAGCTCCGTGGCGTATATTTAAACGTTTTTCTTTTTTTTCAAATGTCCCAATCTTTGCCAAAATTAATTTTTTTGTATCCAAAATGTCGGGCGTCTTTTCTCTATGGTTTCTCTATGTTATTGTAATCCAAGATGGCCTACTTCCTCTTCCGCTGAAGCCTCGACCCTTCCCCTTTCAAAAATGGCGATTCCCTACTTCCTGTCCGTCGGCAAGGGCCGCTTCCCTCCAGCCACTCTATTGTTGTTACGCACTTCCTGTCTCCCGTCTTCCCACAGCAGGTCTCGCGATGGTGTCTTTTTCCCACAGCTCCAAAACCACAGGTATTCAAAACAATAGTCCGATTTTTGCAATAACTTCTTTAAATTTAGTCTCTTTTAAAATACAACTCCTGCCGAGTCTTCACCTCCTTTTCACTAGTCTGTTGCAGTTTAAAAATCTACTTTCTTTCCTCTCTGTTTTTATCAATCTGTCCCGTTTCAAGAGATAGCGATCTTTACCTTCTCTTCAACTTTCTCGGGTTGTAATCGCTGTTTCGATCTTAAATTCTCCTCTCGACTTCCCTCCCCGATCGAAGCTTGGGTATGTAGGTCTTATGCCAGCCGAATTGGCCCCAAAACTGCCGCAGAGATTATAGCCGACCCGTCGCAAGGTGGGACCTCAAGGATCGGGGGGGAGACTCCTTGTGTAGAGCCCCCCCTCGTCCGAGATCTAGCTCACCCTAGGGTCTTGAGCGTTCTTTGCCTGCTCCCCGCCTGAGAGCAGTCGGCCGCGGGTTATTTTCACCCCTCCGGCCGGTTAAAACGGCAGTCCGGTCAGCTCCGCGAATGGAGCTGCGTTAGACCTCCATGAATCCCAAACCGGAAGTCCAAGCCACGTCCACATTCAATGCTGCAAGATAATCTTGCAGCATTTTGGTCTTATTATTTACGGACCTGGCATTGCACAGCGCCGGTGTCAGAGAGTAGTTTAATATCCTAGCTCCACAACAAGTATATCTTGGGATGGGACGCAGATTGGATGGGCACCAAGCCCTACCATGTCTCAATGCCCTTCCCTTCCATAATCTGCTCCCACCACCATACCTCCCATGTCCCCGGATCACTGGGATCCCCAACCCCAAGCCAGCCTTCTCACCAATGATCATAGTGCTAACCCACCACCCTCCCAAAATCAAACAACCCACCAACTATCACAGACTAAGCTATCAAACATGCATAAAACCCCAATACCCTACCAAATTAACAACATAAACAATACATAGACTACAATAACTAACACACATGGTATAAAAACAATGAACAGTAACAAGGTTACTGTTATGGTTTGTTTACAGTCCTGAGTAGGCCACAATTTGGACTCCTGTTTTATAGTATTGCTTATTGTATGTATACTGCTCTGATTTCATCATTTTTACTTGTACACTCCATATTTAAATTTCAGTGTGAAAGGTAACCTATAAATTTAAGTAAGTAAGATAGCTAGATAAGATCAACAATGTAAGGGTTGAATGGCTGCTAGAATAAGTCTGTTATTTCTCTACTTTTTCAGAGTCGTTGGGAATGGTTTGGCAACTGATTGCAATATCAATCATTGGCACAAGCAGAGAAAAATTATGGATCCAGCTTTCAACCGAATGTGAGGCAAAACTAGATATTTTAATTGGGCTGTTTTTACAAGAAATTCTGTTGGTTCAGTCTCTTAAAGCCCATTTCTAAAAGTGTTTATTCCTTCTAAGGCACTTTGATTTCTGGAAATTATATTTAGGATTCTAGTCCTCCAAAGATTAACACCATTTCTTTACTAGATGCATCCCACTTTAGACCATTTTACAGCTATATTGCAGATGGAAACCTATCTACCTTTTAAGTGCTTCTTCTGCATTAATTGAACTAGATTTTTCGACACTTATCACATTGAATTATCCCTCTTATTGAGTGATATTAACTCTCTCCCATACTACTTACTGTCTTTGCTTGTTTCCCTCATTGTATGTAAAAGTAAATGTCTGGACTAGGTGCAAGATTTTCTCTAATCCTCAATATTGGAACAGTTGGAGAATAGGTTTCAATATTGAGGAGGTCGGGCAAGAGGAGATCTATATCCTATTTCCAGACTTGGTTAATGTGTGGATAATGAAGGAGAAAAAATAAAAGAGAGAAGGTGAGGTTTTTATTTTGATGTAATTGTGAAAAGTCCTCACCCGCAGTGGTTGGGGCTTCAACTGCAGATGTGGGGCTAAGGGTGAAGGCCTCTGCAGAACTCTGGGCAGCCAGCCTCATCAGCAGTGATGGACAACTGAAGCTATAGAAAGCAGTGAGCTCTGGAAGGTAATAGACTACTGCCTCTGAGGTCAGTGTATGGGAATAAGGCACATGGGAAGAAAGCAAGAGTAAATGATGCAACCCTCCTCCTTAATCTGAGACTATTTCTTTTCATATAAGCGGTGTTAAATGGGATCCTTTGCCAGGAACATGATCGGCAAACACGGTCAGCAATAATTCAATGTAATAAACAAGGAATCTGCCTGATCCCTTTGAGGCTACCCAATACCTATCTCTCACTGGACATGCCACAAAAATATCCTCTTTTTTCCTATTTCTAAATTTTATTATGCCGCATGTAAAAGATGAAGGACACACACCGGAAGAGTTGGATAGGTAATGGTAAATATCTTGTACTCTTGCTGGAAAAAGAGTGTCAGTTCTCAAATGAAGCTTCAGCCTTACTTGCTCTGGACCAATACGTGCATGGTTTATTTTATTTTACATACAGTATTTATGACCTGTTTAACTGGGGACTGTTCACAAGGTGGCTTATAGCTACTTAAATACAAATATCGATACAAAATAGAGAAAAATAATGCAGCTACTAAATTTTTAAAAACTGTATAAGAATAGTGAGATTCTTCCTTCAAGTCCAAAAGCTTAATTAGAATTGGAAAGTGTTCTCCCACATCTATGAATAGAGATTGGGAAGGAACAAATGCAGATTTCTTAGAGGAGAATATTCCATCGCTCCAGGGCTACATGAGGCCTTAAGTACACATTACAAAGTCCTCATGTGCAATGGGCGTTTGCTGCCTCCCACACCAGCACACCAGCTACCTTCAGCTTGTGATCAAAGCAGATAGGAAGATGCAGCTCTGGCCTCTCCACCCCTGCTATTTTCATATTTGCAAACCTCCTGTGGAGCCACTGTTGATTACTTACGTGGTGATACATTAAGTTTCGCAACAGAACCAAAAGCTGCTCTGCCAGACAGTTTGCAAATGCAAAAACAACACATGGTAAGTAGAAGCTAAAGCTCGTACTCCCTCCTGGCTTTGGCTGCAAGCAGAATAAAAGCTGATGTGTGTGTGGAAAGCTCCCATCGCATGTCTGATGCAAAGTCCTTGTGTTGTTCCCTAGAAAATAAAAGGACCTTGTATGTAATATGTAGATGGATCCTGAGAAAAGACCCTTCTCCTAGTAAATGACATCCTTCAGCTCCATGACAGAATCTGGGACCTCGCTGGCAAGTCTTGTAAGACCATAGGAGGAGGGGGCTCCCACCACAGACATTTATTTTGGCAACCCATTGTGTCAGTGTCAGAAAGAGCAGGAATATGAACTCCTCTTCAAACTACAGCAATCTGCTTAATTCTCCATTGTCTATTTTAATGTCATGAGAATAGTTTGGATTAACATACTGAGCTGATCCATATGACCAGGACACATGGCCAACAACCACTCTGGGGTTCCTTCTTAACTTTCTTGTCACCATGTCAGTCACTGGGCAAATATGCAGGACAGTAAAGAAAGTTAGGGAGTTGGGGGCAGGAACGGGAGAAGAAAGTGTAATGTGTATGGGGGCTACCCAGGTATTCCTACCTATAGCACAGGGAGAAGAACAATGGGAAACTTGCTAGCCCCATCCTACTCACCAGACCTGTGCTTGTGTGTAATGGTTAGTGTATATGCATTTGTGCTTGTGTGTTTTCTCATGTGTATATAAGTATGTGAGATTTTATGCACACTTATATGTGTATGTGTGTGTCTTTTGTTCATATTGGGGTGGATGTGTCTTCCAAGGAGCCTTCCTCCTGTCTAAGGAGACCCCCTCCAACTTAAGGGGCTCTTCCTCCAGGAGAAGAGAAACCTAAATTGGAGGAAGTGCTTCTTAGGCTAGAGGAAGGCTTTGGACTTTGCTGTGTAGTGAGAGGATAGGGGTAAGATCCACCCCACTGGATGGACTTATTGTGCCTCTCTTTTATAATTACATGATATAAGAACCTCTTTTCACACATATAATAACTAAAGAGAATGCCTGGTCCAACTGCAAAGTTCTTTCTTCAGTGACTTTTATTAATTGCCCAGTTACCTAAGTGGCTTGATGGGAGTCTTCAATGACAAAGCAGAAGACCTTATGAAGGTGTTGGAAGGAAAAGCCAATGGAGAGACAGAAGTGAATATGATGGACCTCCTGAAACGGGTAGTTCTTGACATCATTGCAAAGGTACTAAGTAGATGAATGTCTTGTTTCCACTAACACTAAGGAGTAAGAGATGTCTATCTGTTTGACTCTCAAAAACTTATACCTGAAACTGTCTGTCATTACATTTATATCTTCTTCAAGGAGCTGAGGGTGGCCTCCATGGCTGAGTGGTGATTTGTACCCATATCTTCCCATCCTAAGGGGCTCTGTGGTGCAGAGTGGTAAGCTGCAGTACTGCAGCCCAAGCTCTGCTCATGACCTGAGTTTGATCCCGGCAGAAGCCGAGTTCAGGTAGCTAGCAAGGAATGGCGGGATACCCCCGCTCGGGATGGAAATAAATAATAGTACAGCAAATAATCACACCGGTAGAGTTCACAACATTTAAAGTCGTACAAAAGCCTAAATTAATACAACAACAGTATCATAACCACTTATTAAGGCAGTGTACAAAAATACACAAAAATAATCTTATAAAGACTATTACAGACAGTGAATTCCAAACAGTGAATTACAAAACATGAGTCCCACACGGGACCCCAGGAGTGTATAGGTAAAGAGCACCAATTACAGTCACTAAGGTAGGTAAGTGTGTGCTCTTGTTTTTCTTTCTTTTCATAAATCTTTATCTGGAAATGGTTGAAATCCAAAAAGATGCCCAGAACTGGGGCCGGCAGATTTTCGTTCAGCTTTTTGTCATTGAAGACTTCATCAGGGGCATTCAACCTGTATTTCCATGCATGTTCTCTCTGAAGCGCATAAACCTAATACCACACCCGAGGGCCACGTGGCCCTCAGATAAAGATTTGCACATTTGCACACTCTTGAGATTTGCACATTTGGTACATTACAATAGTGTCTATGAGAACTCTGAACGGGTAGCAGACACGCTTGAAGAACTGCAGACCTTGAGCATTGGAAGCCCCTTTGAAGGCCCCTGTTCAGCAAACAGTATCTTAAAGCTTTCCTTCCTCTTTTACACTGAAAGTTCTCAAGAGGTCAGATTGCATGTTAGATCACGTTATTTACACAGATGCATAAAATATTGAAAGCCCAGATCACGTAGCAGTCCCCATGAATAACATTGTATAACTACCACCTTACCTTCACCTCTGGCATTTGGTTGCTTTGATCCATCTCTATATTTTTCACCATTTTACCAGGCAGCTTTTGGACTGGAACCGAATACTGTGTGGGGTAACCAGACCCCTTTACTACATGCATTGTCTATGGCTGTGAAAGGGCTAGACTTCGTACGGAATCCTTTCTTTCAGGTCAGTGCCATAAACACTTCTTGTGACAACTCCCTCCCTCCCTAATCAAAGTGCAAAGTGTATGTATGGCAGGGTGGGAAAGATAGGGTCCAACAAACACCTGGAAGCAGCTGGATGCATAGATAGAGAAGAAAAGGTTAAGGAGTAAACAAAAGGAAGCCCGGAGAACATAGCGTCTCTGTTTTTCCCCGCTCAAGATACCACATCCCTGGCTAACCATTGGGTGAGCTGGGGTGGACCAGTTTCCTAGCAGTTTAATCAATTCATTTCTTCTGCCTCACTTTTCAGCTGAACTGGTCCACAAGGCAGCTTACAAAGTGCAATCATAACCAGCGCTCCTTTTGTTAAAAAGAAAAGTGCCCGTACTCGTATAGAAGCTGGTGCCAATTTCCACCAACTCCTCCTTTCTTTACAAATCACTCCAGGCTCTTCCTGGAGTTTAATCAATTCATTTCTTCTCTCTCACTTTTCTGCTGAACTGGTCCACATGGCAGCTTACAAAGTGCAGTCATAACCAGTGCTGTTTTTGTTTTTTAAAAAAGTGCCCGTACTCATATAGAAGTTGGTGCCAATTTCCACCAACTCCTCCTCTCTTTACAAATCACACCAGGCTGTTCCTGAGGGTCTCTTCTCTGGTTGAGTGGGGCAGGCCAGTGCACAAAATCAGGACTTGGGAGATCCCTGAAAAGAAAATCACCAGTGCTCAGTACCCCTGAGTAGAGATGGGCACGAACCGGAAAAAACCCAAACCATGTGGTTCGTGGTTCATCAAATTTCATGAACCATGAACTTTCACAAACCTGCCCCTGGTTCACGAACCGATTCGTTTGGTTCGTGAAAACGGCACATCCAGGTCAGAAAATCATCACCTTCGGGTCAGCAGAAGGACACTTCTGGGCCAGCAAAAGTTCACTTCCAGGTCAGCAGAAGGTCTGGAGGAAGTCCATCCCTTGTTGCCTAGGAAACTGATTGATTGGCATCAGGCTATCTGTAGTGATGAACCAAAAAATGATCCAAACAAACCAGCCTAAAAGTTCATGGCGGTTCATCAGAAATGGGATCTGATGGACCGTGGTTCACGAACCATGAACCGCCCTGGTTCGTGCTTAATTTTGGTTTGTATTTTGGTTCATGACCATTTCTACCCCTGAGTATGTCACAAAACAAGCCCTGGTTCCTTCTGATATGATTCAAATGGCAATCGGGATGCATGCATGAAATGACAAAAGGATAACAACTGTAAGCATTTCCCACACCTACAGCACTGTTTTACAGAAGGTTTTTTTTAAAAAAACTTTTAGCAGCTTTCTAAATGTGAGAAGTGAGGAGGCCTGGCAGTTCTAGATGTCACCACTTGCTAAACAATAATTGTTGGGGTTAGGAAAGGGGGGAGGTGTCTTTCCTTTCTAGGAACATCCTTAGACCAAGGTTTCCCTGGAAAGCACTCAGGTAGTTGCTTGCCACGCCTCAGTACCTCCTGAGAACAGCTAGACTGATCTGCTGGGAAGCAGCCCTTCCAGCTCAGCCTTAGAAAAATACCAAGTAACAGGGTGGAAACCCTGAAAACTATCTTATAGCAAACTAGGTAGTGCCCAAATGGCCTGACATGTAGGGACGAGAGTCAGAGAAATATCCTAGAGAAATAGATGTACCAAGGAAGTAAAAAATGCCTTTATAGAAAGAAGGTTTATTATAGAAAAAAGGGGGAAATGGTGAGTAGATTCAAAAGGGGCAGAGAGGAGGACAAAATGTAAAACACAAGGAAGAGCACACTATCACACGGCACACAGTCTCAAATAAAGCAATAATGTTGAGCTAACTCAATTAAGCACACTTTATCTAAGTTGTAGAAGGTTCCTCAGAGCGTATACAGAGTTCCTTGTAGTACAAAGATAGTGAAGGAGTCCTTAACCCCTGGTGCACTGGTCTTGGGGTTGCCAGATGTTCCAAATTGGGGACAAAGAAAAGTCCAGAGCTCCCAGATATTTATGGGCAGTGGAGTCTGACCTAGGACAGTCTAGGGTTGCCAGTTCCCCACTCCAACCCTCCACCTCCCTGCTGCCGCTTAACTGGCTGGCAAGGAGGGAAGGTGAGGGAACACGCCTCCCAGGGTGCACTCTTGGGCAGCACAGCATGCTCCTGCGTGCTGCAGTGATCCAATCCAGGCCAAATTGGCCCAAATCGGGTCCTAATCAGCCCAGATCAGGCCCGAATCGGGCTGCTGCAGAGCGCAGCAGTCCTCCCACACTCCACAGTGGCTTGATCCAGACCAAATTGGACCCAATTTGGCCCCTGTGGAGCGTGGGAGCACTCCCAGTGTGGCACATGGTCTAGGTGAGTATGTCACTTCCCAGAAGTGACATCATCACACAGGCCGGGAGTGCTCATGCATGCATGCAAGAAGGGTAAATGCCAGGTCCTACAACCTTCCTCTCAGATGGTAGGGTAGGGGGACCTGGCAACCTTAGGCCAGCCTCCTTGGTGAGATTGACCAATCTAACCAATCTCAAGCAAAGCTCCATCTCTGATGTCAGAAACTATTTCCACCAATCAGAGAGTTATTACAGGATGATCCCACCATTTTAATGGTTCTGCACTAACATGACAAAAAGGGAATCTGGCCCAAGCCAGTTGCTCTTTGTCAAAAAATAATTAAGTTGGCCAGGTAGCTCTAATGTGGAATGGTTTATAAAGCATTATTTTAATGTAAGCTCCAGGGATCCAAGATCCAGACGCTCTAGGCGGCACTCCTGAGTTGTATGGAATCTTAGGGTTCTGTCTGTCAGTCTGTGGAAGACAGGATACGTTGAAGGTGACTCCCCACCCTTGTAGCAAGAAATCCAAGCTCTGTTGAGTCAATGGGTCTTTATTGAAAGATCACAGGCTTCGCCATACATATGTCCATAGGTTACACAGAAGCAATTAAAGGTGTCTGGCTATACACAGGTCTCTTGTTAAGAATGATGCATTGAGTACATGATACATTATATCAACCCTTCCACATGTCCCCCACCCCTCCAGTTCTCCCTGCCAAGCATAATCAGTAGCGGAACAGGAAGGAGCTGTCCCAAGGCCGCTGCGGCGAGCCATCCGAGATAAAGGCTCAACCATCCTGGAATCTGGAAAGCAACAAGGGAACAGGTGCACAAGGCTATTGCAACATATCTTAAGCTGGGTAACAATATGGAGGGACAGTGGGCAACAATCCTGACATTTCTGCCCCCCCCAAAGGCCCCCCTCACCCCCCAGGCCCTGGCTTGTCCAGGTATCGTTTGTATCCAGGTATCGATACCCTCATATCCGTGGACTATTTTGAAGGCCCCAGTTGAAGGCCCCGGTTGAGCTATGGATCGCATTGTTGTATGCGTATTCGGCGAAATGGATAAAGTCTGTCCTGTTATCTTGTTGATAATTGATGTAGCATTGTAAGAATTGCTCCAGCACTTGGTTAGTGCATTCGGTTTGTCCATCGATTTGAGGATGATGAGCGGAGCTTATGCCTTGTTCAATGTCCACAACTTGGAGGAGCTCCCGCCAGAAGCTGGCAATGAATTGTACGCCTCAGTCCAAGATTACCTTGAAGGGAAAAGAGTGTAGTCTTACTATATGCTTCATGAACAGGTTAGCCAGTTTTTTGGTGGTGGGGATGGTAGTGCACGGTATAAAATGGGCTTATTTGGAGAATAGGTTGATTACTACCAGGATACACATGTATCCTTTCGAGGGTGGTAGGTTGGTGATAAAGTCCATTGAGATTACTGCCCATGGTCTGGGTGGGGTCTCCAGAGGTTGCAGGAGCCTTGGGGATTTCCCCCTCCTGGGTTTTCCCATGATACATACTGGGCAAGAAGTAACATATTGGGAGACATCTTGTCTCATGTTGGGCCACCAGAATTGCTGTTGTACTAAGTGGAGGGTTTTTAAGTAGCCGAAATGGCCAGCCAATTTGGAGTCATGGCATCGTTGTAGGATTTCTCTCTGTAAGCTGTGTGGTATGTAGAGCTTACTGCCTCAATACCATTCGCCTGTCTCCATTTGTGTTAGCTCGCCTTTGGGAGTACTTCTCCCCTCCTTTTCCACCTCAGCTTTCACTTTCTCCCCCCACTCTGAGAGCTCGGGTTTCTGGCCGCTTTGCATTTTTGCTGCTTTGCTGCATGTCATCACTACTCCTCCCAGTTGGGCGGGTGAGAACACTGTGTCAATGACTTCCTCCCTTTGTCATGCTGAGGCATGTGTGAGAGGGCATCCGCTAGGAAGTTAGCCCGACCCGGGAGGTATTTTAGTGTAAACTCGAATTTGGAGAAGAATTCCGCCCACCGTAATTGTTTGGCATTTAACTTTCGGGGGGTGCGGAGGGCTTCTAGGTTCTTATGGTCTGTCCAGACCTCAAATGGGTTTCTAGCCCCCTCCAACCATTGCCGCCACGTAGTGAGGGCGAGTTTGACAGCAAACACTTCCTTTTCCCCTACACTCCAGTTGCGTTCAGTGTCGGAAAACTTTTTGGACAGATAGGTGCAGGGGCGGAGCTTCCCCTCCTCATCGGGCTGTAGTAAAACCCTGCCTACTGCCATATCACTCGTGTCTATTTGCACTATGAATTTACTGTTCTCGTCCGGGTGCTGTAACATGGGTTCTGAGACAAACCTTTGTTTTAGGTTTTCGAATGCTTGTTGGCATTCCTCTGTCTAGTGTAACCTTGCACTAGGTTTTTTATCTGGTAGTCCTTTACCCTTGGTCTTTAGTAAATCTGTTAAGGGTAGGACTAGTTGGGCAAAGTTATTTATGAATGGTCTATAAAAGCTGGGAAAACCTAGGAAGGATTGTAATTGCCTTCTGGTTTGGGGTGCCGCCCACCGCTTATCACCTGAATTTTGGCAGGGTCCATTTTTAGTCCCTGATGGGAAATGCGGTACCCTAAAAAGTCCAGTTCTTCTTTATGGAACTCACATTTTGACAGTTTCACTGGCAGCTTGTGTTTCAGTAAGGCAGTTAAGACTTTCCTGACCAACTCCACATGTTCTTTTTTATCCGCTGTATAGATAAGCACGTCATCTAGGTAACCCCCTCCCCCTTGTACTTCGCTTATGAGGTTCATATACACACCTGGAGCCCCTTTGAGGCCAAATGGCACGACCAGGTATTCGAATTGTCCCAATGGGGTATTGAATGCGGTTTTACACTTGTCCTCATATCGTCGTATCCACACCCGGAAGTAGGCATCTTTCAAGTCCAACTTCGAAAAGATTTTGCCTTGGGCCGCCACGCTTAGTAGGTCTCGGATTAAGGGGAGTGGGTACGCGTTGGACATGGATATAGCATTTATTCCCCTGAAATCTGTGTATAGGTGCAGGCCCCCATCTTTCTTTTTGACGAACATGACTGGCGCCGCATGGGGGGAGGTGGCTGGGTGGATAAAACTGTGTTCCAAGTTCTTGTCAATGAACTTCCTCAGCTCCTGTCTTTCCACTGGGCTCATGGAGTATAGTTTGCCTTTAGGTAGCTTTTCCCCAGGGACTTGTTCGATAGCACAGTCTGTGCGTTGGTGCAGGGGGAGTTTGTTGGCCTCCTTGTCATCAAACGCTAAGCGGAGGTCTCAATACTTGAGGGGGATGGACCCCTCCTCCTCCACCATGAGCAAAATGACCTCCAGTGGGGAAGGGGCCTCCCTTCCCCATACCTTCGCCCAGGCATGTGGTGCACATTTGCTCCCTTTAAATACGATAATCCCCATGGACCATTTAATGTAGGGGTCATGATCCCAGAGCCAGCGACTCCCCAATACCAAGGGGTATTTTGCTACATTGCTGACTATATATGATCGGGCTTCCCAGTGTTTCCCCATCCTTGTTGGGACCGGCTTGGTTTCATAGGGGGTGGGGCTCATGCTGGACCCATCCATTTGCTCAAATACTATCGGGTCTTTTAGTTTGTGGGTGTCCAGGCTGAGCCCGTTTACTAAGGCGGGCAATATGATGTCGTGCGAGCATCCTGAGCCTATTAGGGCTTGCACTTGCACATGGGTCCCCCTTTTTGGGTTCACTAGTATCACAGGCATGAATAGTATTTCCCCCTTTCCCACATCTGGGGTGGGGTGGACTCCTTCGCAACCTGCCGTCGGGGCCGTCTTACAGTAGATCCATCCCGTTTCCCGGTGGTAGGTACATCTCTTCCTCCTGGCTGAGGTCTTCCACGTTGCCTGGGTGTTCCTCCGTATCCAAGCCGGTTTCTGGCCTCCCCCACTTGAGTGGTAGCTTGCGCTCGGCCTTCGGGGCTCACAGGACCAGTGGGGGCCTTTGGCCTTGTGTGGCAGACGTCGGTTTGAGGGGCCATTGTGCAGCAAAATGCCCAACGTCCCCACATTGCAGGCACAGCCCTTGCCTCCAGCAGGTGTCTTGCATCTCTCGGCCGGGTCCAGGGCTGCCAGACGGGGGTGCTTGGCCATTGCTATATACGGGGGGGGGGCTTCTTGCTCCCATAAGCTGGCATTGCTTCATCAATATGACTACCTGCATCTGGTTTTCGACCTTGCATGCCAATTGGATCCACCCCAAGAGGGTTGATGGATCATCTTGCATCAGGGCCCGATCTAACAGGTCCATATTCATGCCATTCTGGAATAGTTCTATCTTAACTTCTTCATGATAGTCTGGACACTTGGTGGTGAGTTGGCGGAACTTGGCGGCGTAGTCTCTCATTGGCTGGGACCCCTGCTGGATAGCTCGGAGTTTGGTCTGAACCCTCTCCCCTTCCATCGGGTCCTCATATTGGGCTCTTAAGGCACTGATGAATGCTTGTAAATCGTACAGCTCGGGGGCTCCTGTGTCATGAAGGGTCACATACCATTCTGCTTGTCAGGCTATTGAAAACAGGATACGTTGAAGCTGGCTCCCGCCTTGCAGCAAGATATCCAAGCTTTCTTGAGTCAAGGTTTTTTATTCAGAAAGCATAACTATTGCATATATATGTCCATAGGTTATACAGAAGTAGTAAAAGCATCTGGCTGTACACAGAACTCTTCTTGAGAATGATGTATGGAAAGCTAGCTACAAAGTCTCTCCCTGTGAGCCCCCCACCCTCAGTGCCCAACCAGCTGGGCATAGTCAGTGGGAGAATAGGAAGGAACCGTCTCAAGGCTGCTGTGATGAGCCATCCGAGATAAGCGTGCCTTCTCAGCGGAGCTGGACGACCTGTGTGAAAAACTACACACACACATACAGAAGATGATTACAAACAAAGGGAAGTTGGAGGGACTGTGGGCAACAGACCTGACACCACTGCCGATCCTCCCAGTCTGGACCCCAGATGGGTAACACGGCTTTGCTCCAATGTGAAGAGATGGCCCAATTCGTTGAAGAATTCCAGCTCTTGCACAATGAAGTATCCCAGTTTCTTAGGGTCTCCATCGAAGGTGGCTTCCAGCTTAATCCAGCCTAATGGCAGCTCCGTTCCCCTCACATCCGAGTACCCCCCCCCGCATGGTAAGGGGGGGCACGGGTTGCTCCCGTTCTGGTCTCGGGGGTGGGGGCACGACGGCCTGGTGGTCCCTTAGCCTGTGCGGCAGCGCCCCCCCGGGGGAATTGCAATCCTCTGGGCGGCCCTCTTGGTGCTGGGGGTGGAGCTACGGGCTGTGCACTCCTGCATGCATCCCTCAGAGAGCAGGGCACTGCCCAGCCCCCCTTGCCATGGTGGGCACGTTCTGAGGGGCTGCCCGTTGGTCTCTCAGCGGCCCTGGGTGGGGGACAGGCGACCTGTATAGTGGTCCCTTCCTGGGTCCTGCTGCCCCCCTCATGCCAACTGCCACTGACACTGGTGGGTATCTGTAGGTTCGGATGCTGCTCACGGCTGGAGGGACGGTTGCGGGGTGGTGGTGGTGGCTGTGGCTCCTCTTCCTGGGGTGGCTGCAGGGGGAGTTCAGGATGGGTGAGCATGGGGGCCCCAACCAGCTGGGTCATCATAAGTCCCATTAGGTGTGCCAACTGTGCCAACTCTCCCCTCATCGCCACCACCTGGACCTCCAACGCGGCGTATCACACCTCTTCGGCCTGGGCAGCCCTGCACTCCTCCTCCCCTTGGCCTGGCCCTCCCGCAGTTTGGAGGGCTTTGCGGCGGAGTTCTTCCCAGGTGCATTACATCTACCACGCACATTCTCACTCCTCCTGGGAGAAATCGGGCTTGGTGGGGGCCCCTGAGCCCTGCATTATACCTGCCCTGACAGGCATCCTAGAGGCATTGTGATACTCACTCGAGCTGGAGGAGCGAGGTTCCTGGGAACCCTCACTTGCATACTCTGCAATTCTGGGGATTTGTACATCCAGCAGCACTGGTTGTGCTGCATCCAGGGGGTCCAGAGGGGTGGGCACAGGAGCACCAGCCCCACTCACCCACCCTGGTTGCTGCAGGGTATACTCCAGGTTCTCGACAAACTTGTAGGGTGCTAGGGTGTGTTGGACACCGCAAGAGCTATCTACCCAGCCCTGCATCAGGCCGGTCACTGCTAGCAGGTCATAGTGCATCACCTGAACTTGTTCCATGAGGGCATCCAAACGGTTCCCCCTCGCTGCTCTGTGCCCTTGGTTGGCTTGGGCACCCCCTGCTCCGGGTACACCCATTCCCACCACCGGAGCTCCTGTGGTGGTATTCGGCTGGGGCTGGTCAGGGGTTGGAAAGGGGCTCCAGGCCTCTGGTGGCCAAGCTCTTGTGTGGACCGGGCACCTCCATGTAATGGCTCGTTGCTTCATCCCACCAGAACATCTGTCAGCCGGACTTCCGGTTTGGATCTATGGCGCGCTGAAGCGGTTCAGGGAGCTGAGCCATCCAAGTTGTTGTTTGTTGGGCTGGTGGGGTGCTTGATCGCCCACAGCCCCCTGCTTTCAGGCAGAGAGCAGGCAGGTACGCTCAAGACCCCAAGAGTGTGTGATCTCAGCTGAGGGAGGATTCTGAATAAAGGATCCTATCCCAGCCTTGAGGTCCCTCTCTAAGTAGGGTAGCTGTTATCTCTGCAACAACTTTGGAGTCATTGAGTGGGCATAGGGCCATCGTACCCAAGCCTCAGCAGCAAAATTGGACTAATTCTGACAATTGAAACAGCGATTACAACCCAGAAAAGAACCGGCAAGGTAAAGATCACTATCTCTTTCACGGACTTAAATTTGGCCAGAAGAATAAGATTAAAGGAAAAGTCATTAATTGAGACCCTGTAGAAAGTGTTTAAGTTCACTCTGGAAAGAAAATTAGATTAAAATAAGACTTTTTAAAAGAGTTAGAGAAGAAAAAAGAAGATTGTTTACATACTTGTGGTCAGGAGAGATAGTGAGCTGTGGGAACTGCAGAAACATCACGATAAGAGACTAGTAGGCTGACGACAGAGACGGAACAGGAAGTACGTCAGTTACCAACAAGCTGCGGAGCGATAGAGCGACAGAACAAAGAAGGAAGCGGAAGAGCGCCATCTTCGATAAGGGAAAGGGCAAGACTTCATCCAAGGAGCAAGAACGCCATTTTGGAGAAGGGAAAGGGCAAGACTACATCTAAGGAGCAAGAACGCCATTTTGAAGGGAAAGGGCAAAACTTCAGTTAAGAACTATAGAGAAAAAACGCCTGACATTTTGACGGACTTAAAGCTTTTTTTTTCTTTTTATTTTGACACCAATCGATTAAAATTGGGAATGTAAAGTAATTAAACCACGGAATTAAGGAAGAGATCAGACTTGTGGGCGGGAAGCAAACCAAGCCCAATGATGTCGAAGAAAGAATGGCAATCGGCTTTTGACAATCTAGATAAAAAAATGATGGAAGGTAACGGAGAATTAAAAGAGACTATGCAAAGTATGATGAATGACATTAAAGAAACAATAAAATCGGAGGTGGCGGAGTTGGCTAAAAACTTGGAGGAAGTGAAGAAAGAATTACCAACAACGCAGCAGAAAGTTACAGAGGTTGAGGAAAAGACAGAAAAGTTTGCTACGTCTTTTAAAGCGGAGACCACAAGACTAAATGAAAGAATGGCAGTAATGGAGTGTAAAAATATGGATAAACAACTGAGATTTCATGGCATCCCAGAGGAAGATGGGAAATCTGCCCAAGAGCAAATTTTGGAAATATTAGCAGGATTTTTGAATAAACCACTGGAAGAAATTGTAAGTAATATTGATGTGGCGTATAGAATTAATTCAAAGTATGCAGCCCAAAAGAATTTACCGAGAGATATGATTGTGCAGTTAATTACAAAAAGAATGAAAGAAGAAATTATTAGCAGGCAATTCCAAAACCCACTTGTAATGGATGGAAAAAAAGTGAGAATAATGAAAGAATTACCTAAAAGGATTTTGTTTGAAAGGAAGAAATACAGAGATTTGACTCAGATTTTGAAAGAGCTCAATATATGATATAGATGGGAGATACCGGAAGGTCTGAGCTTTGAGTTTCAAGAAAGCAGGAAAATTATCAAATCACGACATGAGATGGAGATGTTCGTTTTGGACTATGAAAAAGACTTACCTAAGCGACCCAGACTATAATCATGGAGTGCAGAATAATATCATGGAATGTAAATGGACTTAATTCACCTTCTAAATGCAAAGCTGTTTTTCACTGGCTAACAAAACAACATTGTAATATAATTTGCTTACAAGAAACCTATGTAAAAACACAAGACTTAAAGTATTTAAAAATAACAAATTGGGTAGAGAATTTGTGGCCTCAACAAAGCAGAAAAAAAGAGGAGTTGTTATATATATATATATAAAGGAAGAACTTCAGCCTAAGATTATTTTTAAAGACCTGCAAGGTAGATTTTTGGCTGTGGAATTTGATTGGAACTCTCAAAAGACACTAATTGTAGGGATTTATGCACCTAATGGTGCCAAGGACCTTTTTTTCAAAGAGATATTGAAACAATTAGATCAATTGGCATATGCACAAATTATTTTGGCTGGAGATTTTAATGGTGTGGTGAATTTACAAGATGATAAAAAAAACAAAGGGGACAAAAAAGAAAAGGGGACTATTACCGAAATCTTTTTTTGAACTACAAAGCCAAGAGAATTTGGAAGATGTCTGGAGGAGAAACAATCCTAAATCTAAGCAGTATACTTATTATTCAGCAAGACATGCATCTCTATCGAGGATAGATATGATCTGGGCTTCAAAAGAGTTAACAATATGGACTAAAGATGTTGAAATAATGCCTAAAATAAGCTCAGATCATAACCCAATCTTGTGGAGATTTGGAAAACGTGCTAAGAAGTTCAGATGGAGACTTAATGAAGACCTACTACAACACCAAAATAATTTAAACTTATTCTAAAGAGAGACTAAATTCTTCATTCAACATAACTTGGAACTGACAGTACCAATGCACAAAGTATGAGACACTTATAAAGCGGTGATGAGAGGGATTTTAATGGACTTAAATGCCAGAGATAAAAAAGCCAAGGCTGAAAAAAGGAAAGAAATTCAAGAAAGAATAAAAGTGAAAGAACAACAGTTAAAGAAAAGACCGGGGGGGGGGGAAATTGCAACAGGAGATTCAGATGCTACAAGAACAAATAAAGGCAATGGAAAATAAAGAATTGGAATGGGAACTGAAGATAATGAAGCAGAAGACTTTTGAAGGTGCCAACAAACCAGGAAAATATCTGGCATGGCAATTTAAAAAAAGGAGAGAGAAAAAAATGATAACTAAAATTTTGGATGAGGAAAAAATATTAACTGACCAATCTGCAATCAGTAGAGCATTTTATAAATTTTACGCAAAATTGTATCAGAAGGAGGTGATAGATGTGAACTGTATTAATCGATACTTGGAGAAAATGAGTCTGCCAGTGATACCAGAGAGGTTAAGAGAAAAACTGAATGCAGAAATTACAAAAGCTGAGATTAAAGAAGCCATACAAAGGACAAAGCTGGGGAAAGCGGCAGGGTCAGATGGAATATCAGCTAAATTTTATAAGGTCATGGCAGAAGAGGTTGCACCATTTCTGAAAAAAGTGATAAATGGAATCTTGGAAGGGCAAAATTTGCCAGAAACTTGGAATGAGGCAAATATAACATTGATTCCAAAGGAAGATCAAGATTTGCTAAATGTGAAAAATTATCGTCCCATATCTTTGATAAACAATGATTATAAAATTTTTGCTAAGGTACTGGTGGAAAGATTAAAGGAGTGGTTGACAGAATTTATAGCAGAGGAACAAGCTGGATTTTTGCCTGATAGACAGATTAAAGACAACTTAAGAACGGTAATAAATGTAATTGAATATTATGAAAATCATCCTGAAAAAGAAGTTGGTCTCTTCTTTGTAGATGCAGAGAAAGCATTTGGCAATTTAAATTGGGACTTTATGTTCGCCACAATGGAGAAATTACAAAGAAATTTATCCAAGCGGTGAGAGCAATTTATAAAGACCAATGTGCAGCAATTGTAGTAAACGATGAATTTACCAAGAGATTAGAGATAAGAAAAGGAACAAGACAAGGCTGCCCACTATCTCCATTATTGTTTGTTATGGTACTGGAAATTCTATTGATGCAGATACAAGAGGATGATGACATAAGAGGCATGAAGATAAAAGGATTTACATATAAAGTGAGAGCATTTGCAGATGATGTAATGGTTATAATAGAAGACCCGATTCAAAATATGCCAAAACTACTGACTAAGATTAAAGAGTTTGGAGATCTGGCGGGATTCTATGTTAATAAAAGAAAGTCCAAGATATTATGTAAAAATATGACCAAGCAAAACCAACAAGAATTAATGGAAATTACAAGTTGTGAGGTAACACATAAAGTGAAATACCTAGGAATTGAACTTACTGCAAAGAACATCGATATATTCAAGAACAATTATGAGAAGCTGTGGCAACAAATAGACAGAGATATGATCAAATGGAATAAACTGAATTTGTCATGGCTAGGAAGAATAGCAGCAATTAAAATGAATGTGTTACCGAGAATAATGTTTTTATTGCAAACCGTACCAATAATAAGGGACAACAAATAATTTGACAAATGGCAAAGGAAGTTATCAGATTTTGTGTGGGTTGGGAAGAAGCCCAGAGTAAAAATGAAAGTGTTATGTGATGCAAAAGAAAGAGGAGGACTACAATTGCCTAATATAAGATTATATCATGACGCAATATGTTTAGTGTGGCTTAGAGATTGGATGCTATTAAAAAATCAAAAACTACTTACACTTGAAGGATACAAAAAGCTCTTTGGTTGGCATGCCTACTTATGGTATGAAAAATATAAAGCAGACTCTATGTTCTTGCATCATTATATAAAAAGAAGCCTTTTTACGGTTTGGTCAAAATATAAAAAAATATTTAGATGATGGTATTCCGATGTGGGTGATGCCATTAGAAGTTGTTGAACCAAATATAATTTATAACCGAGAACAATGCTTGACCTATGAAGAAATTTTGAAAAAGGAGCAAAATACGGCTAAGTTTAAAACATGTGATGAGCTGCCATTTCAATACAGTTGGTTCCGATACAGACAGATCAAAAACTTATATGACTCAGATTGTTTGAAATTTGGATTTAGATTGAAAAATTCTGAACTGGAAGAAAGCATATTGCAAGATGGGGAAAAAAAGATATCTAAAGTTTATAAGGTCCTGTTAAGATGGTACACAGAAGACGAAACAGTTAAAGTGCAAATGGTGAAATGGGCCATAAACTGTAATAAAGATATAACAGTGGAGGCATGGGAACACTTGTGGAAGAACACCTTAAAAATATCAACATGCACTAATATTAAAGAGAATGTTTATAAGATGATGTACAGATGGTACTTAACGCCGAAGAAAATAGCATACGGAAATAACCAAATGTCTGATAAATGTTGGAAATGTAAGAAACATGAAGGTTCATTTTATCATATGTGGTGGACTTGTGATGTCGCAAAGCAGTTCTGGAGGAATATTACAGAAGTTATGTCACAAATTTTACAAATCCAAATAAATAAAAATCCAGAACTGCTTTTGCTGGACTTGAACTTAGACAGAATTATCCCACAAGACAGAACACTAGTATTTTACATGACAACGGCGGCAAGAATATTGTATGCTCAAGTGTGGAAGACACAAGAAGTGCCATCTGTAGAGAATTGGATACAAAAATTACTATATATGGCTGAGATGGACAAATTAACAAGAAAGCTAAGAGAACAAAATCCAGAAGAATTTTTTAAAGACTGGTGGAAACTGAAACAATACGTAGAAAAAAAGTGGGACGTAAATGGGGAGATGTGGTTATTAGATAATGTTTAGTTTTTTATTAAGGAAGGAGATAGTGATCATTACAAGGGAGAAATATGGACAATGATATGAAATAGTTACTGAGTTAAGAGAACAATTTATTTGTTAAATAATCAAATAATATTAAGTAGAGTAGGGTTAGACATTAGGTTGGAAAGCTGTTGGAAGTCTATAGTAGAAAGTGTGGAGGGAAAGGGTGGAGGAATAGATTAAGAAAGGGCAGATTTGGAAAATGTAAACATTTATATTATACTCACCCAATAAAAATTTTTTAAAAAAGAAGAAGAACTCCTGTCAGCTGCTGGCTATCACTGGGCCCTCTGCTTCCACGGAGAGTTGGAACGTCTCCCAAGTGTAATCCACCCCGGCCTCTCGCCCTGGCTGGGTTTCTGGTATGGCTGATAATTGGGGGTCCAGACCACTGCTAAGCCCCATTCCCGAGGAGTAGTGTGCAAATAAAGTCCCACGGCACCGCTCCTTCTCCTCCCTCGGCCTAGTGGCCCATTGTCTTGGGGTGGGCAAGGTGGACCACGACAGGTGGGTAGCCCTACTCCAGGAAATCGCCCCGTGTCCGCAGAAGTCCGCTCGGCCATCGGCCCCTGTTCCAGGGGCCAGACAGATTGGAGGGAAAGGTCCTCCGCATCCCTCCCTCCCAGGTCGAGCGGCTCAATCGACGAAAAGCCGGTAGCCATCTCTCCGGGGTACGGGTTCGGAGATAAAGGTGATTCTTAACAATATGTCAGTCTATGGAAGACAGGATACATTGAAGGTGACTCCCCACCCTTGCAGCAAGAAATCCAAGCTCTGTTGAGTCAATGGGTCTTTATCGAGAGATCACGGGCTTCGCCATACATATGTCCATAGGTTACACAGAAGCAATTAAAGGCGTATGCCTGTACACAGGTCTCTTGTTAAGAATGATGCATTGAGTACATGATACATTATATCAACCCTTCCACATGTCCCCCCACCCCTCCGGTTCTCCCTGCCGAGCATAATCAGTAGCGGAACGGTAAGGAGCTGTCCCAAGGCCGCTGCGGCGAGCCATCCAAGATAAAGGCTCAACCGTCCTGGAATCTGGAAAGCAACAAGGGAACAGGTGCACAAGGCTATTGCAACATATCTTAAGCTGGGTAACAATATGGAGGGACAGTGGGCAACAATCCTGACACTGTCACAATTTTTAACGCAAACTATTTCCACATAGAACTATTTCCACGTGAGTGATTTGCCTTGTATTCAATGCTGATGGGAAGTGGGTTTTTTTCTGTGGGTTTTCCTTGACCTCTTTGCAATCTTTCTCAAATCTGCTTTGCTCTAATGTTTTATGAAAGATTACAGCACACCCAGGATGGCTCTTATGTGGGTGGGAAAGGCTGGATTTTCCTACTCTTGCCCACATTGGTACTATTTTCCCTGTCCCTGTCCACACGCAATTATATACCTGGGAGCTTCTTGACTTTGTTTTTAATTGACAATTGGTCTATCGATATAATGGTATTAATGGTATCCTAACAAAATAGAAGTGTAATTGGTGTGGGGGGAGCTTGACCCAGAAATTAGGACAACGTCTGTTCTGGACAGAGTTGCACTCCCCCTAAAGGAGCAGGTTCGTACCTTGGGCCTGCTGCTGGATCTAGGCCTCCTGATTGGAGAAGCAGGTGAAAGCTGTTGCCAGGGGGTGCCTTTCACCAGCTTTGTCTGGTGAGCCAGCTGTGAGCCCTTCTGGGGCAGAAAAGATCTTGCTGCTGGAGTGCATGCCATGGTAACATCCAGGGCCGGCCTGCCCATTGAGGCCAGCCTGGGAGCCGCCTCAGGGCGCTAAGTCGCCGGAGGAGGTGCCAGCCCAGGGGCAGGGGCATGCACCAGCTAGGAGCGTGTGCTGGTGGCAGCAGCGTGGGGCAGCTGAGTGGGCAGCCTCCCGTTCAGTTGCTCTGCTGGCCAGGCACAGCCAGTGGCCAGGGTGGCCGGCTGCCCCTGGCCCACAGAGCAACTGAATGGGAGGGCTGGAAGGCCCCCCATGTGCGCACCCAGCCCTGTGTGATGACATCACACACAGTGACGTGTGTGCGAGCACACACACAGAGCTGCCTCAGGTGCCAGTGACACTGGAGCCGGCCCTGGTAACATCTAGACTGGTCTGCTGCAATGCACTCCATGTGGGATTTTTCCTAAAGAGTGTGTATAAGCTGCAGTTGGTACAGAATGCTGTGGCCAAAATGTTGCCGGGAGCGGATTGTAGGGACCCTTTCATTCCAGTCTTGTTCCACCTAAACGAGTTTTCAGTTTGTATCCAGGCCCAATTCCAGTTGCTGATATTGACCTTTAAAGCCATATAAGGCTTGGGGCCTAAGGCCCGCCCACTACCATATGCATGTCAGGCAGCCCAGTCATCTGAGGCTAGATGGGTGACAACCTGAGAAAGGCCTTCTTATTTGTGGCATCAAAATTCTGGAATTTCCTCCTCAGGAAATTCTGTCCCCACTCCACTATCATTGTCTTCCACACCCACAGGTGAAGACTTTTTTGTTTTGTTTCACATTCCCTCACTAACTCTCATTTGTCCATTTTCCATGTTTGTATGTGTGTGTTTATGTTGGGTAGAAAGATAGCATACAAATGTTGTAAATAAAATAAATATGTTGGTTATGTCCATTGCCTTTTTAAAAAGAACACAGAAAGAGCACCTCCTCATAGTGCTTGGGGGTGGGGGAGGGTATGGCTGCCATGGGGACTGGGGCAGGGTATGGAGAAAGCTGCCATCTGGAAACCCAGCTGCCACTCCACTGGACTGGCAGCTGCAGCGACACTGGGGCTTCCACGGGGAAGTGTTGCCATGTAGAAAAGGCCACAGAGCAGTCTTCAGTATAATTGCACATTCCCAAATCCAGTGGTTTTAGAGAGGTGTAACTCTGCTTAGGACGGCAAATATATACCTTTTCCCCTCTAAATTCTCTAAGGACCACTGATCAATGTGTAAATTTAGGCACAACTAGATGTTATGCTGTCCCAGGGGACAATGCAGGGATGTCGCTGCCATTTAAAAATGCTGCAAGGGACCAGGCACCTCTGTTTCCCTCTCCTCTTGCACTTTTTCATGTGGCAAAAGAGCCCCTTGCATCCATGGAAAGGGGTGGGGGACAACATATTTAAATGGTTTGCATGGTACAGCGTTTGCTGTAGCACAGTGGTTAAGTGGTTTGGCTGCGAATCAGCACTCTACTGTTCAAATCCCACTACTACCATGAGCTCAATAGGTGGCCTTGGGTAAGCCACTCCTCTCAGCCCCAGCTCCCCAGCTGTATTGTGGGGATAATAATAACACTAAATAATAACAACACTAACTTGTTCACCACTCTGGGTGAGGCACTAATCTGTCTAGAAGAACCATGTATAAGCGCAGTTATTATTATTATTAAAATGGTGGTGGGGTCCCTGGGTTATGGCCAGGGGCACCGTAATGTCTAGTTGTGCTCTTAGAAAGCAAGAATGCAGAATAAGGATGTCTTAAGCACAACTGATATGCATAAAGGAATGTTGAAAATGCACTTTTGCTTAGCAAGAAGTACCTTATTAAATTAGTCCAAGGTGCGCCTAGTTCCACATTTTTTGCAAAATGCCTAGCAACTAGCAGGCGTAGACTTGTCCTGTGGAACTTGGCTAGGGGTTCGCCAGTAACCTACCATCTGCTCTGCTCCATCTTTGCAGAAAGACTATGGCTCTGCCCAGGGCTTTTTTTCTGGGAAAAGAGGTGGTGGAACTCAGTGGGTTGCCCTCAGAGAAAATGGTCTCATGGCTGGTGGTCCCGCCCCCTGATCTCCAGACAGAGGCGCAGAGGGCGATCTAAACTCCCCTCTGTCTGGAGATCAGGGGGCGGGGCCACCAGCCATGTGACCATTTTCAAGAGGTTCCAGAACTCCGTTCCACCACGTTCCAGCTGAAAAAAAGCCCTGGCTCTGCCAAATCCATGCTCTCCATAGTTGCAGTGGTTTGATTTTATGCTGCCATGCTCATGGCAACCTCTGATATCTTTTTTTTTAAAAGTACATTCCAAGAAACAGAAAATTTGTGAAAGAGATTCAAGAAAGCGTGAGAGTATTACGTCAAACTGCGAAGGAGTGTATTGAAGAGAGGCTCAGGGCTCTCAGAAACGGAGAGGAAACCCCTTCGGATATTCTCACGAAAATACTGGAGAATGCAGGTAAGAGAATCTTGTTTTAGGAAGGCAGCTTGATCATTTGAATGGGTCACTTTGCAGACAGCTTTAAAGAACTGAATAGCCCTGGGTCTCTCGGTGGTGCCAATAGAACAATTTAATCACTATCAACACATATGTCATCACTTTCTCTTTTTACCAGCTGCAGTCAATGTGGTATAACAATAGACCTCCGTTTGTTTCTTATCTTTACTGGGGATATCTAGCTAGCTCCACACAGACAACAAAGCCAGCAAACCACAGATTTTTAAATTAAAAATTCCAGTGCACACTGTACATCTGGGGAAGGGGGACATACATTAACATTCAAGAAGAGTGTGTTTCTATGCATTTCAAGACAGATTAGAGAAGCTCCACACAGACAACAAAGCCAGCAAAATACACCGGGGGTGGGGAGGGAAGATATACTCACTGCAGTTTGTTCCTTATCTTTACTGAGGATGTCTAGCTAGCTATTCCATTTGCCCTTCCTCCGAGGAGTACAAGGCAGTGCTAATTTCTCCTCCATTTTGCCCTCATGGCAGCCTGGCTTTGAACCCAGGTTGTACCCCCCCCCCCAAACCAAGGGACCCTCTGCCACTACTTTTGCACTCTCTCTCAAATGGAACCCTCTCCCAAAAGCGCATCAACGATATGTATTTGAAAGAGCCCTTTTGCCCACTCATTGCTGAAACTAGAAGTGATCTTTTGTATTCATGAATGACCACCAAGGTAGCAGGCAATTGCTTGACAAAATAAAAGGAGGTACCAGTCCATGGAACGCTGGATCAGAGTAATACTACCACAGTCACCCCAAAATTTATTCTCCCCTCTTAGCAATTCCTTTTTTACACACAATTTTTCAATTACTTTATGCAAGGTGATCAGAGCCCAGAAAAATCGTATCTGTATCCTCAGCCCAGATTCTTCCTCTGCCGCTATACTTCATTTGAGTGTTACATTTGCACGACAGGTGTACATCAAACTGAAAAGAGAGCTGGTGTTCAGCCTTGCTCCACTTTTTAAAAGAACGATATGCAGCTCCTACCTCTTTTCCAGGGTTCAGTCCAGATAGGAAAAAATTGTTTAAACTGAATGAATTTAGGGTACTTCTAAATCTCCTCGTTCTTTTTTTTCTCTTGGCAAGTTTTATTCAGATGTAAGCTGCCTCTGAACAGGAAAGTTCCAGTTAGTCCTCTTGGCTTATAGTACTTGATAAATTTGGCCTTCAACTCCCCTTTAAAAAGCCATCTTGAGATATAAAAGCTATTATTATTATTATTATTATTATTATTATTATTATTATTATTCAAAACACAATCAACAATAAGCAGAGGTCGCATGTTATTATTGATTGGCCTTGCTAAGCTGATACAAGTTTCCGCAGGAGACCTAAGTAAGTATCAACCAGATATCAGCGTACTATGCATGCTGTTCCAAGTAGCACCATCTTTTGCAGTTTTGTAGGTGTTATGTCAGAAAGCTGCAGTTTTCCCATATAAATTGCAGTTTTTTGAGATGGTTCCAAGTGCCCTGATGACAATGGAGACTACTGTTGCATTATTCTTCCATGGACAGGTGGTTTCTAGGGGTATGCAGCCCCAAAATATTTGGGTTTCCCGCTTCGGATTTACCCAAAGAGGGAAATTTTTTTGGAAATAGCATAATTCCGAAGCAGCAAGCTGCTTCGGAATTATGCTATTTTACTTGCTTCGGTATACTCTGTGAATATTCGGAGCATACCAAAGAGAGGGAGGCAACTCCCTCACCTGCACCCCCCCCACCCCCCAGGGACAACCCCTCCACCCCCCTGCAACCCCTCCACCCCCTACCCACTTACCTGGTTGGAGGGAGAGTGAGAGGGACATCAGCTGGGCAGCAGGGTTGCTGTGGCCATGGTGGCGGCGGCGGCGGCAGTGGTGGCAGCCTGGAGCCCTCTGCCACCACACTGCCTACTGAGGAGCATGCTTAAGCCTGCATCCCCGCCGCCTCTGTTTGCCCACCAATGTTGTTCGCCCGACTTTGGCGGGTGAATGGAGCACCCAGAGAGAGCGGGGGTTGCAGGCTTAAGCTTGCAATCCCCAACATCTCCATTCACCCAGTGATGTCGGGGAGGAGGAGCTTCTCGTCCCTGACATCGCTGGGTGAACAGAGTGCCCGGGGAGAGAAAGGGGGGGTTGCAGGCTTAAGCCTGCAATCTCCACCACCGCTGTTCACCCGGCGATGTTGGGGAGGAGGAGCTCCTCATCCCCAACATCACTGGGCAAACGGAGCTCCCGGGGAGAGAAAGGGAGGTTGCAGGCTTAAGCCTGCAATCCCTGACACCTAAGTACCCAGGGAGAGAAAGGGGGGTTGCAGTCTTAAGCCTGCAATCCCCGCCACCTCTGTTCACTTGGTGATGTCGGGGAGGAGGAGCTCCTTGTCCTGGACATGGGAGAACGGAGCACCAGGGGAGAGAAAGTGTGTGTGTGTGTGTGTGGGGGGGGTTTACAGGCTTAAGCTGCTCCTCTCCGACATCGCTGGGTGAATCGAGTGCCCGGATAGAGAAAAGAGGGGGTTTGTAGGCTTAAACCTGTAATCCCTGCCTCATCCGTTCACCAGGCGATGTTGGGGAGGAGGAGATTCTCCTCCCCGATGTCAGGTGAATGGAGTGCCCGGAGAGAGAAAGGAGGGGGGTTGCAGGCTTAAGCCTGCAATCCCTGCCGCCTCCATTCACTCAATGATGTCAAGGAGGAGCTCCTCCTCCTCTGCATCGCCGGGCGAATGGAGCACCCGGAGAGAGGGTGTTTTTTTTGCAGGATTAAGCCTGCAATCCCCGCTGCCTACGTTCGCTTGGCAACGTCAGGGAGGAGGAGCTCCTCGTCCCTGACATCATCGGGCGAATGGAGCACCCAGGGAGAGAAATGGTGGTTGCAGGCTTAAGCCTGCAATCCCCGTCACTTCCATTCTGCTGGCGATGTCAGGGAGAAGGAGCTCCTCTTCCCTGACATTGCCAGGCAAATGGAGTGCCAGCGGAGATAAAGGGGGGGGGTTGCAGGCTTAAGCCTGCAATCCCCGCCGCCTCCATTTGCCCACTGATGTCGGGGCCGAGAAGCTCCTCGGCCCCAAAATTGGCAGGTGAACTGAGCACCTGGTGGGCGGATGCAGGCTTATGCCTGCATCCCTGCCACCTCCTTCCTCCGCCAGTGTCGGCCTGAGGAGTTTCCTGGCCCCAACAGCGCCGGCACTCAGCTGCTTGTTGGGGGAAGCCCCCAACGAGCAACTGATTCAGGGGTTTAAATGCCCCTTTCCCGAAGCACACACCCCTAGTGGTTTCTATTGTCAGATCTCTATATTTAATCATTTGTTCTTGTTTATTATTATTATTATTATTATTATTATTATTAAAATGTCACACAACACAATCAATAATAAATAAAAATCACATGTTATCATTGATTGGCCTTGCTGAGCTGATACAAGTTTCCACCAGAGACCTAAGTATCAGCCAGGTATTGGTGTAAAATGTACGGTGTTCCAAGTAATGTCGTCTTTTGCAGTTCTGTAGGTGTTACATCAGAAAGCTGCAGTTTTCCCATATAAATTGTTTTTCGAAATAGTTCCCAGTGCCCCAATGTCAATGGAGACTACAGTTGTATTCTTCATCTGTAGTCGGGTGGTTTCTATTGCCAGATCTCTATATTTAATCATTTTTTCTTGTTCTTTTTCTTCAACTCTGGCATCTCCCAGAATTGCAATGTTAACTGGCCAAACTTTTCTATTTTTTTTCACAACTGTTATGTCTGCTGTATTATGTTCAAGGTGTCGATCCGTTTGTATTCTAAAATCCCCTAAGATCTTGGCTTGATCATTTTCTAGCACCTTTTCCACCTGATGTTTCCCTGAATTCTTTGATACTGGCAGATTATACTTTTTACTCAATGACCAATGAATCCTCTCTGCGACCCTGTCATGTCTAGCTTTGTAATCTGTCTGTGCAATTTTGCTGCATTCACAAATAAAGTGGGACACAGTTTCATCTTTTTCCTGGCAAAGTCGACATTTTGGATTTTCACTGATTTTCTGAGTTTTGGCTTTCATAACATCCGTTTGCAATGCTTGTTCTTGTGCTGCAAAGATCAGACCTTCAGTTTCTTTCTTGATTGTACCCATCTTCAACCATGTCCAAGTTAGGCTGTTGTCACTTTTTCCTTCGATGTTTTTTTGATGTTGCCCATGTAAGGGTTTGCTCTTCCAGCCATTTAATCTATTCTCAAACTGTTTCTTCTTGTATTCAGCTTTTGTTTCGGTTGTTTTAATATGTTCTGTTTTCATGTAATTTTTTTGTACTTCTACTGATGGAATCATTCAGACCTCTCTTTTCTTTCACTACCTGATGTATTTATTTATTTATTATTTATTTAATTCATTTATTTATTTGATTTTCCTTTTTTTTCCAAGTTCAATATCTTTATTAAAAAAAATTATAACAATGAACTATTAAACTATATACAGTCATGAATTTGCAGTCATACAAGAAGTTAATACTAAAATCCGTTAATAAATACATACATCAAGATTAATAAACATATAACATGTCATAATAAGTAACAATTGAGTGCATTTTAAAGCAGTTTAGAGGGTTCTATCTGATCATATATCTGAACAAATATAAGGAGAAAGTACTTGTAAATTCTAATATATTAAATTGACAGATTACTTATATATTTGCATATGTATGAAAGAGTTTAAGACCAGGTAAGAAACTATTATTTTCGAGGTATTCAAAGAAAGGAAACCGTTTCTCAATAAAGTTGGTTGTTCTTGGAAAAATTTCTACTTGGGTAAATTTTATCATATAACTTTTCTGATATATAATGGTCCCAGATTTTTTTGTGCCAGTTATCAATTGAGGGTGTAGACTTAGATTTCCAAAAGGTAGCTATTGTGCTCTTTGCGGCTACTAGTAGGGTGGCTATTAGGTACCTGATGTATTTATAACAGTCTTCTTCCATTATTGTTGTTGTTGTTGTTATGGATATGGATATGGATATGGATATGGATATGGATATGGATATGGATATGGATAATATAGTAAGAGCCCTGTGGTGCAGAGTGGTAAGCTGCAGTAGTGCAGCCCAAGCTCTGCTCACACAACCTGAGTTTGATCCTGGCGGAAGCCGAGTTCCAATAGCCAGATCGAGGTTGACTCAGCCTTCCATCCGTCTGAGGTCGGTAAAATGAGTACCCAGTTTTCTGGGGGTAAAGTGTAGATGACTGGGGAAGGCAATGGCAGACCACCCCGTAACAAAAAGTTTGCCAAGAAACAGTTGTCATGTGACATCTCCCCATGGGTCAATAATGACTCGGTGCTTGCACAGGGGACCACCTTTACCTTTATGGATAATATACATATATAAAGTGTTTTTGAAAGAGTTCAAGGCACTTGACTTGACCTCTCAGTCACTGTATTCATATACAAGCTTGCCTCCTGCATTTACAACTCTGCTGGGTCCAAATTTTAAAAGAATAACATTTTCTCTTTGCATTTTAAAAGTCTTACTTTTTAACAAAAACTTCAGCTTTTTCTACTTAGGAGGGAACAGAAATGATCCGAAGGGGGCGCAATTTCAAGAGAGATGAGAGGGAAAGACAAACAGGTCTCTTTGAATTTGTGTTCAGGCAAGATTTGCAAGGTTGTTTCAAGAAGAACATAAAAACAGCCGTGCTAGATCAGACCAATGGTTCATCTAGACCGGCAACCTATTCCAACAGTGGCCAATCAAATGCCACAGGGAAGCAAGAGCCACATGCAGAGCCTGTAGACAATAGCCCTCTCCCACTGACTGCTCCCCAGCATCTGGGGAAAAAATATTTTTAGGCCCTAAAGGGCAATTTCCCTTTCCCAGCCCAGCTGTGTTTTACTTAAGGATGCCAAAGCGTTTCTGGCAATTCCTGAATCAAAGGCATACTTATAGGATGGGGGAGACTTGTCCTGGCAGTAGTACATGTGAAAACGATCTTGGGGTTGTAGTAGATCAAACACTGAACATGAGTCAGCAATGCGATGTGGTCGCTAAAAAAGGCAAATGTGATTTTGGACTGTATCAACAGAAATAGTGTCCAGATGACACGAAGTGATGGTATCACTCTGGTTAGACCTCATTTGGAGTACTGTGTTCAGTTTTGGGCACCACAGTTTAAGAAGGATGGTGACAAGCTGAAGTGTGTCCAAAGGAGAGCAAAAAGATGTCAAGGGGTCTGAAGACCAATGAGGAAAGGTTGAAGGAGCAGGGAGTGTTTAGTCTGGAGGTGAGGTGACTGAGAGGTGATATGATAGCCATCTCCAAGTATTTGAAGGGCTGTCACATTAAAGATGGAACGGAGTTGTTTTCTGTTGCCCCAGAGGATCAGAAAAGAACGAACAAGTTAAAATTAAACCAATAGTTTTCAGCTAAACATTTAATAGAACTTCCTGACAGTTGAAGTGGTTCCTCAGTGCAGCAAGCTTCCTTGGGAGATGGTGGGGTCTCCTCTTTTGTAGGTTTTTAAGTAGCGGCTATATGGCCATCTGACAGTCCCCTGCTGGGGGTGGGGGATCCCCCGCTCACACCCTCCACCCCCTCCCTCGCTTACCTGGTCGGTGGGAGAAATGCCAGGGGAATGCAGCTCCTGCATTCACACTCCTCAGTGGGTCAAGTTAGGCCCCAAACAGGCCAAATCGGGCCTGTTTGGGGCCTAAATTGGCCTGCTGTAAGTGCAGGAGCTCACCAGGGCCCTCCTGGCAGCACTCCTATGCTCTCTGCAGCGGCTGGGCCAATTTCGGCTCCAAACGGGCCTGATTTAGCTGCTGCGGAGCATGGAAGCACTTATGGGAGGATCCTAGAGAGCTCCTGCGCTTCACAGCGGGCCAATTTAGGTCCCAGATGGGCCAGATCCAGCCCCAAATGGGTTGAAATTGGCCCGCTGCGGAGCATGGGAGCTCTCCCAGGAGCAGCACGAGGCCCTGCACAATGATGTCACTTCCCAGAAGTGATGTCATCTCTAAGCCTGGGAGTGGGCGCACGAAGACATCAAAATTGGTGAGTGCCAGTCCTCGTGCCTCCCTCCCAGAGGGTGAGGGGACCTGGCAACCCTATCTGACAGCAAAGCTAATTCTATGACTCATAATGAATTTGAGCAGATGAGCTTGGCACCCTCAGTTTTGGGGACCTTAATTTACTGGGCTGTTTCTTAGGCACTTCTGGGGGTTCTCCTTTGTTTTGTCCTGGAGGCATTTCTCTGACCAGCCAAGCTCCTCAGCTGCCTGATACTTTTGTCCCCTTTGCGTGGAATGCCAACCTTGTTCTTTGTTTCTTATTTTAACAGTGCAGGAGGGGCAGTATGATGAAGAAAACATGCTGGACAATTTTTTGACCTTCTTCGTTGCAGGTTTGTAGGTCTAGTAGTTCTTTAAGATACTTCAACACACAATAGAAGATCTTATTACAGAAATAGGCTTCTGTGGTTTCAGCTGATGCAGACATACACTGAAATATTCATCTGCTGGCATATTAAGGTGGAGCATTGCAGCTAAGGGCCAAATTGCATGTGACAACGGGTGTAATATGCAGCCTCCACTTTATGCCATTTCCCCATCCCAAAATGGCCCCGAGGGTGCTATTTTCACTGTTGGAGGTACTGTGCCTCTAGATAGCCCATCCGTGCAGCCCTAGTGGGGCAAATAGTGCCCCCTTGAGCCATTACTGGTTAGGAACACAGTGTGTGTGGGTGGGTGGGGGAGGGAGGCTGAATCCTCTTTTCTCCTGTGGTGCAGTCCCAATTCCTTCAAATCTGATGTCAAAATCAGGTTGATGGAACTCACAATGCATGTTGCAAATAGTAATGTGTAGTTTGCCTTCCCGATCTGTGATTTGGAAGACTTTGTATTGTCGAAGGCTTTCACGGCCGGAGAACGATGGTTGTTGTGGGTTTTCCGGGCTGTATTGCCGTAGTCTTGGTATTGTAGTTCCTGATGTTTCGCCAGCAGCTGTGGCTGGCATCTTCAGAGGTGTAGCACCAAAAGACAGAGATCTCTCAGTGTCACAGTGTGGAAAAGATGTTGGCAGGTCATTTGTATCTACTCAGGAGGGGTGGGGTTGAGCTGAGTCATCCTGTAATAGTTTCCCAGGGTGTGGAATGCTAATGGCGGGAGGCTTCACTGTATCCTGAGGAGGTTCTTTTGCATATGGATTGGTGCTTGATGTGCTAATCTTCTCTGCAGGGCTATTGTCGAGTATAGAGTGTTTTGTTAGCCTGGTGTTTTTCAGAACTGGAAACCATGCTCTGTTCATTCTTAAGGTTTCTTCTTTCCTGTTGAAGTTTTGCTTATGCTTGTGAATTTCAATGGCTTCCCTGTGCAGTCTGACAAAGTAGTTGGAAGTGTTATCCAGTATTTTGGTGTCCTGGAATAAGATACTGTGCCCTGTTTGAGTTAGGCTATGTTCAGCCACTGCTGATTTTTCAGGTTGTCCAAGTCTGCAGTGTCTTTCATGTTCTTTTATTCTTGTCTGGATGCTACGCTTTGTGGTCCCGATGTAAACTTGTCCACAGCTGCAGGGTATACGGTATACTCCTGCAGAGGTGAGGGGGTCTCTACAGTCTTTTGCTGATCGTAGCATCTGTTGTATTTTTGGGGTGGGTCTTAATACTGCTTGAAGGTTATGCTTTTTCATAAGCTTTCCCATCTGATCAGTAATTCCTTTGATATATGGCAAAAACACTTTTCCTGTAGGAGACTGTTTTTCCTTGGTTGTTTGAGTCATCCTGGGTTTGATTGCTCTTCGGATTTCATTTCTGGAGTAGCCATTTGCCTGAAGTGCGTGGTTTAGATGATTAATTTCCTCATTGAGAAAGTGCAGCTCACATATCCGTCTTGCGCGATCCACTAATGTTTTCATTATGCCTCTTTTCTGTCGGGGGTGGTGATTGGAGTTCTTGTGTAAGTACCGATCAGTGTGAGTTGGTTTCCTGTAGACCTTGTGACCTAACTGAAAGTTTGCTTTGCGGATGACCAAGGTATCCAGAAATGGGAGTTTTCCCTTGATCTCTTTCTCCATTGTGAATTGTATGTTCCGGTGGATGTTGTTGAGATGATTCAAAAACCCCATCAATTCTTCCTCCCCATGGCTCCAAATGATAAATGTATCATCCACAAACCGGAACCATACACTAGGTTTGTGGGGTGCTGATTCTAGAGCTGTTTTTACAAAATGTTCCATGTAGAAGTTTGCTATAACTGGGCTGAGACTGCAGCTGTGGACAAGTTTACATCGGGACCACAAAGCGTAGCATCCAGACAAGAATAAAAGAACATGAAAGACACTGCAGACTTGGACAACCTGAAAAATCAGCAGTGGCTGAACATAGCCTAACTCAAACAGGGCACAGTATCTTATTCCAGGACACCAAAATACTGGACAACACTTCCAACTACTTTGTCAGATTGCACAGGGAAGCCATTGAAATTAACAAGCATAAGCAAAACTTCAACAGGAAAGAAGAAACCTTAAGAATGAACAGAGCATGGTTTCCAGTTCTGAAAAACACCAGGCTAACAAAACACTCTATACTCGACAATAGCCCTGCAGAGAAGATTAGCACATCAAGCACCAATCCATATGCAAAAGAACCTCCTCAGGATACAGTGAAGCCTCCCGCCATTATCATTCCACACCCTGGGAAACTCTTACAGGATGACTCAGCTCAACCCCACCCCTCCTGAGTAGATACAAATGACCTGCCAACATCTTTTCCACACTGTGACACTGAGAGATCTCTGTCTTTTGGTGCTACACCTCTGAAGATGCCAGCCACAGCTGCTGGCGAAACGTCAGGAACTACAATGCCAAGACCACAGCAATACAGCCCGGAAAACCCACAACAACCATTGGAAGACTTTTGTCTCAAATGCTGGCTTGTCATCATCGCTAGATGCATCCAATAAACCGCTCTTTCATAACTTTAGTCTTCCGTTTGCAACATGAGCCTAATAATGCTGGCCTACCTTACAGGAGCATAGTGCAAAGTTGTCGGGGCCCAGTGCAATTGGAACACAAGCTGCCTACAGACTGGTTGACGATTCAGGAGCCAGCCTCTGAAATGCTTGCCCCATCCCTGCTCTCCTCCAATATCAGCAGTAGTTTCTTCCACTTCATTCTCTTCCCAGCATTAATCATGTTTTCAGCTAAACGTGAATTATAGCTGAGCTCTCAGTGCCAATTATTGCCTCCCATCTCCAGATTACATGTACAGGAGTTACCACAAACAAACATGCATAGAAATCTTAGAAGCGGCCGTATACCTGCAATATGGCACACTATCAGTTAGGCAGGGGTTAAGTGATTTGCATCTCATCATACAATTAGTCATTGTGGATTTAATTAGTGCGCCTGTGTACTTTTCTGAGGAGATGTTGCCGGGCATAAGACTGTGTATCAGGAGGACTCCAAAGGGTGTAGGGAAAACTGGGGACAGGGGAAATGGCATATAATGAATGCTTCCCTTACTAAAATGGGAGTTTCCTAAGTTACATCTGCTTGCAAGCAAATCATGCCTCCCAACCAAGAAATGTAACCCCCTATAGATAGGGAGATGTGCATAGGGCTGCTGCCAGACCCTGGGGCCAAGCTCAGTGGGCACCTGGCCTGAGGGCTCACCAAATGATTCTTATTATTATCACAATCATTATCATTTTAATTCTTATTCTTATTATTACTATTATTATTCTTAGTCTCTCTGCCTGCTCTGTCCAGGCATCTTGGTGTGCTGGGCTACGGCTGTAGCCCCAGCCTCTGGTTCCAGTGCTGCTGCCAGGCCCTGGGGCCAAGCTCAGTGGGTACCTCGGCTGAGGGCTCACACAGTGTTATTAGTGCCTGATCTTGTCAGGTCTGTGGGCTCTGTGTGTTGGGCTAGGGCTCTGGTCGCTCTCTCCCTCCCTCTGGTGCTAGGGCTGCTGCCTGGCTCTGGGGCCAAGCTCAGTAGGCACCTGGGCTGAGGGCTCACAGTATTATTTCTAGTGCCTGATCTGGTGTTCAGGCATCTTGGTGTGCTGTGCTAGGGCTCTAGCCTCAGTCTCTGGTTCCAGGGATGCTGCCAGGCCCTGGGGCCAAGCTCAGTGGGCATCATGGTGGAGGGCACAGAGAGTCATCTCCTTTCCTGTCCTCCTTAATTCTAGTTTGGTGGCACAATGAGTCTTCCTCTTGTGTTGGCAGGCAAGGGTGGTTGTGGGGTGAAGTGCGATGGCAGTCCTCCTGGTTCAGTTGTGGAAAGCAGTATTGGGTGTGGCTTGGGGGCCGCAGAGAGTCCTCCCGCTCCCCCCAATTCACCTGTGTGGGCTGTGGAGGAGGCCAAAGAGGTCTTTCTGCAGGGGGGAGAGAATCTCAACATTTTGAGGAGGGGTGGGCGGGCGATGGATTCCTGGAGGAATGGTATGTGTGTTATGAAAGATCCCTCCTGTCCCCATCCCAAACTCTCGGTGGTGTCCCCGCCTGCAGTCCACCCCTCACCCCATCATCCATGTCCAGCCCCACAGCGCAGCCTGTAACCATTCGTCCTCCTTCCCCTGGGACAGTTAGCGATCCAAGTTTCAACGCCTCCATATGGAGGCACTTCTGGCCCCTTCCTGTTGACCCCTGTGTGGTGCAGTGCTGTGCCTGTGATGGTCTGGTGCGCAGGGGCAAAAACCTGAAGCACCTGTCTTCGACGGCCCTGACTCGGCACCTGAAGAAGCACCACACGAGCCTGTCTCCCTCCTCACTCAGTGAAACATCCGTTGGGGGGAGAAAGGAGGCCACCAGCTCTTGTGAGCGGGGGTTAGTGGGACCGTCACTTTGCCCTGAGGGTGACACTGGTGCGAGCAGAGTGCTCCGGCAGGCCGTGCTCGCGGAGGTTGTCCCCTCGGGGTCTGGGACAGTGCCACTTAGAACCTCGAGGCTGGTGGCTCAGGAAGCCGGCCTTCGCGTCTTGGCAGAGACGATTGCCCTACATGGCTTGCCCCTATCCAGCGTGGAATATGTGGGCTTCCGTAGGCTACTAAAACATTTCGCCCCTTGGTTCTCCATGCTGTCGCCATGCATCCTTGCCCATCGAGTCCTGTAGGTATCTCGAATGAGGGCTGGCACGTTTGGGTCAGGTTTAGCCAGGTTCAGTCCCACTGCTAACAGGCTTCTGAGACCTTGATAGGCCTTCCTGGCACAGCCAGATCATGATGACACCTCCTTTCTGCGAAGGCAGGAAAGTGGGTGATGCTGGAGGCAGCCTCCTTTGGGCACTTGTGCAGCAGCTCAGGAGCTGTTTCACATATAGTTCAGCTGCACAGTGCCCCTATCCATCGCAAACGCTGAGCCCTCTGAGCAGGGGGGAATGGGTCACTCGACTCACGTCCTTCCCGCAAAAGCAGGAAGGTGGCCGATGTCGTCTGCTGCTGCTGCTGCTGCTGTCCTGTTTCTGTGTCCCCCTCTCAGGAAGCAATGTCTCCTGTCCTGCCCATCCCATACTTTCCGCAAAGGCAGGATGGCGGGTCATGTCAGCCACTGCTTCACGAGGGACTATCCTGTTACTGCTCCCTCCTTGGTTACACAGCTTGGTAGCTATTGCACAGTCGATTGTATTGTATAGGGATACAGTCGGTTGCACAGCGTGGTGACCCCCTGTCAACGGGACTGACTGGACCCCTTTCAGCTGGGTGGGAATGTGTCCTGCAACTCCCATCCTTTCCGTCAAGGCAGGAAGGTGAGTACTGTCGGCTGCTGCCGTATTACTCCTCCGTGGGACCCTTGGGTGAGGACCCATGGCTGCTGGGGGATCTTCCCCCTCCCCCTCCTCATGTCGGACAGAACAAGACAGAGAGACAGATAGAAAGATGTATTGAGAAACAACAACAAAACCATTGGAAAAAGATGGACACACAAGCCTACATATGGATGATGATAGAGAAAGGAATGTAGAAAACAATATAGTTATAGAAAGAGAAAAAAAGACGGCTAGAGATGGAAAGAAATAATAAAGGCCAGATATACGTAGAAAGAGATAGATTCAGATAAATAGTGGTGGAATCACATAGGAAGAGACAGAGAGGTAGATGGGTCAAATTGATTGACTACGTGAGGAGAGATATATAGAACTATTATAAAAAGATAGAATGAGTAATATATATAGAGAATAAGTCAAATTGTTTGATATAAACGAATGTATGATCTATATGGTTTATGATATATAGAAATATCTGAAATTGAAAAATTGGGATAAATTGTTTATCTAAGATGGAAACAAAGACTTACAGTTTGGGCATATAATGTTAAAAATAGTTAAGGATGTACTGCTTAGAATAATGGAGAATATATATTTGTTTTAGATAGAGGAAGCTAATAAAAGTAAGGGAAAGGGGACAAAGGGTTGGAAAGCTGTTGGAAGTCAACAAAAAGGGGGGGGAAAGGGAGGGGGTTAGAGATGAAAAAATTGGGGAAAATTGAATGTAAATGTGGAAATAATGGATTCTAACCCAATAAAAATTTTTCAAAAAAAAAAGGAAGAGACAGAGAGAGATAGAAAGTTGCAAATAGTGAGAGGGAGAAACAGAGAAACAGATAGAAAGGGGCACACAGATGTCAACTGTTCTAGAAGTAGAAATAGAATGCGAATGCATCAAGGAGATATAGAATCGAACAGAACACGCCATATCCATGGAGAAAAGGAATGAAAATCAAAAACAGAGAAAGAGACAAACAGTACAGAATGTATCAGTATAATGAAAAGACACTAGAATGTATGCACAAACATTAGATAATGGAGAACTGTATGTAGAGACAGAGATTGAAATAGAAAGAAAGGGGATATGCCCCGCCCTCCGCGCCAGGAATACCAGCACGCTTCTCTTTGGCCTGGTGGGCGGGCACATGAGGGGTGCCACCGGTGAGTGGCCAGACCCCCCACTCCCTGAGGGGAGGCGGCTCACCGCCCCCTCCCCGTGCCCACCAGGCCCGGCAGCCGCCAGCAGTACCCACCATTCCTACATTAGCAGGGAATACCAGCGCGCTCCTCTTTGGCCTGGCGGGCGGGCACATGGGGGGTGCCACCGGCGAGTGACTCTAATTGTGGCTCTAATTGTATTGAGTGGGAGTTTCCTGGAGGCCTTGGACTGGAGAGGGTATAACTTCAAGATCCCTTTTGCAATCTTGTCCAAACTTGGATGATGGTTGTAGGAGAGCGTGCAAAACACTCCCCGGGAATATGGGCTCTCTAAGTACCACAGGGGCTGTTCCGTGCCCCACAAACCATGAATCATGAACCGGTTCGGCAACAGAAAATGTTTGTTGCGGTTTGTGACCTCGGGATCATCGTTGGCACCGAACCACGAACCGCAGAGTCATTAAATTCTTTTGGTTCATGCCCATGTCTACTTAAGACTTCTTGGATATACATCAGTGCCACCCTCACCCCATTGGCCTTCCTTACTTAAGTACTTCTTGTTCTTCAAAGAGAGCTTCCAGAGTTTAAACCTACCAGAGCATTATGCTTTGTCACTCCTAATGCCAAATGTGGAGGGAGGTGAGGGTGGGAACTTAACAGTGGTTATTTATTGGTGAGCAAAAGGTGTTAAGTAGCGGGTTCTGTAGATAGAAGGTTTATTGTATACAGCCATAGGCCATTACAAGTCACAAACAACAAACAGAACAGAAACATAAGTTTGAATAAAATTGATGTGACATGATCAAAAGCATTAAAATTTAAAACTAGATACATGGTCAAATCATTAAAATTTGAAACTAAGTAGTGGGTTCGGACTCTGAAGTGATTTCAACAAGCTCTTTATTCAGCAGGAACATCTCTGAAACACAGGCAGCAAGCTGCAAATATTTATACACAGCTTCAACCCCCAAGCCACGCCCCAGCTTTGTTAACACCCAATAAGAATCACCTAACTAGAAGCCCTTGTTTGCATCAACTATATACATTGTAACTTATTTACAGCATAGTGAATGGTCTTTATTGTGCTGTAATGCTTGGCTGCTGCTGGCACTAACAACCAATGACCATGCAGACTTCAGGAGCCTTGACCAATACATAACAAAAGGCATTCTGCATATACTCAGAAGTGTACATGCTTTCATAGGGACAAGTTACAGCAAGGTGGTTTGCAATTACTGATTAAAAGCGGGTTCTAGGCTGAAGTGTGTCCCCCCCCCCCGCAACTTGCCCCTTCCTCTCATGGCCCCACCTACTTCTGAGACAAATTTCCCACAGCAAACAGAGAAGGAAATCCAAAAACTGTATCAGTCTCCCTGCAATTTTCTGTCCAAAGTTCTCACTGATCACGGTGGATTCTAAAGAGGAGAGAAACAAACAACAAAGAAGCAGAGTCTAGGGATTTGGTAAGGGAGATGGATAGGGAGATAGATAGCTCCAGCTATCTTGCCACTCTCCAATTCCTTTCCAGGCTATCTGGACAAAAACTACTTACACTCTTTCCCCTGTATGTCTACAAGGGAAAGGGCCAGTGATGTATTTTTTAGAAGTAAAAAACTGGGAATTCAGAAAGGGGGACATGGCACAGCACCCTCTTCCTGCACTGTAGTTGGTTGCCAGGTTGCCAGACTTCAGTTATTATTTTCAAAACCACCTCATTTAGGTTCATTTTCTTGCTGCTTGCACTTAGGACAGAGTATCGTTAACTGATGGAGGAAGGAAAGAATGAAACTCCTCATGTGGATGGAAGCCAGACTTGCTTTCTCCCTGCGAACCCATCAGCAGAATCTGTGTTGAGGGGGAAATCAAGTATTAAGTTTCCTTTGCTAACTTCTGTTATGGGCTCTTTTTATCACCCCTCAATATACATACTTTGGAATGACTACGTCCAAGAAGTCTCCAGTTTGTTGCTGTGCTTTTTGACCCCCTAAATGATATTCTCTAACCTTCCAGGTCATGAATCCACTGCCTACCTGTTGGCTTTTACTGTAATGGAACTGGGACGGCAACCTGAAGTATTAGCAAAGTCAGTGAGCTGGGGACCATTTTCTACTCACTCTGTTAACTTGTTTGTTAACTAAATTGTGGCTATAAAGTCCTCAGATTACATCATGTCATGTTTTAAAAATGTACAGTTGAAGGGGCCACATGAAGCTGCCTTATACCGAGTCAGACCTTTGGTCTCCCAAGGTCAGTATTATCTCGTCAGGCCGGCAGCAGCTCTCCAGGCTCTCAGGTGGGATCTTTCATATACCTATTTCCTTATGCCTTTTGAACTGGAGATGCCGGGCACTGAACCTGGGACCTTTCGCATGCCAAGTGGATGCTCTGCCACTGAGCCATGGCCTCACCTCACAGCCATGTCACACAATGTTTTATTGTACACACAAGCAGTCATGATCATCTTCTTGTTCATGTGGATGAACCTAACAAGGTCAACCTACTAGTCTTGCATGTAGTCTTCAACAATGACTGCAACCTTTGTGGCACTTTTTCTTGATTGTGTAATCAGAGGTGTGGCTATTAAGTAGGTTTTCTGGGATAGGCTCATTGACACATTTGTATGTTTGTTCCTATGAATTTATGTCCAGGGATAAAACAGAAGTCTAGTGGTACCTTAAAGATGAATTCCATGTCTTCCAGCCTGAGCTTTTGTGATTGAGAGCTCACCTCTTCAGATGAAGAAGCTGTACTACTATTTTTCTTTCCAAGGAAAGCTCTACTCCTTATCACATCTGAAGGAGTGAACTCTGACTCACAAAAACTCATGCTGAAATAAATGGTGTTACTCTTCTGTTTTGTTCTGCTACAGCACACTAACATGGCTACCCCTCTGGAATTATCCAAGGAAAATCAGGATGGTTTCTGTGAACGGAACGATAATCTATGAACTTGACATCTATGACAATCATAATCTTCCAACACACTGGGTAGGGTTGACAGCACATCTGGAGCAAAATGTCCAGTCCCTTCAGCAGAGGCTTAATGTGCAAAATGAGCAGCTGAAGCTTTTCATGGCATGGAAGTAAATAACATCACCTGGTAAATAACATTACATTAAGTCTCAGTTAAAGGGACAGGACTTTCTTTTCTTCCGGGAGTTGACAACCCAACATACTGACCCCCAATCCGGCACCCAGTTATACAGCTGAAGCCTAAAATATCAGTGGCCTTTAGACTGAAGATAGGCATCATATATAAAAGGAAGTCACCGCTGGATCTTCACCTGCGGTACAAACTCTACATCTGTAACTTTACACTTTGCATGGTAGATTTACGTTATAGGCTATCTCAAGCCTTGTTCCACTTCCATTTTCCAAGAACCCTGGCTGCCTTTTAATTTCTTTTTAAAGAGCCATGTGCAGATTTTTGCATGATTCAGAAAAAAGAAACATGGCCTCAACATGATAAAGGTGCTCCCAAAACTGTTCCACTGCTATAAATGTTATATCTGTCTTCAACTTAGGTTGCTTAACTGTTTGTCACATTATAACCATGGGGTATGTGGATTCAAATCTCAGTCCCTTGACAACAGAAGCACTGAATGTATTGTCGAAGGCTTTCACGGCCGGAGAACAATGGTTGTTGTGGGTTTTCCGGGCTGTATTGCCGTGGTCTTGGCATTGTAGTTCCTGACGTTTCGCCAGCAGCTGTGGCTGGCGTCTTCAGAGGTGTAGCACCAAAAGACTTTTGGTGCTACACCTCTGAAGACGCCAGCCACAGCTGCTGGCGAAACGTCAGGAACTACAATGCCAAGACCACGGCAATACAGCCCGGAAAACCCACAACAACCAGAAGCACTGAATATTTGCCTGTATAAGGAAATTACAGTCCTAAGAAAGTAAACCTAGAATTACTCAAATATAGAAGTATGCATCTCACTTTAAAGTCCGTGGGCAATTAATTGAAGTTTATCTGTCTTCTGTTCTTAGACTTCAGGCTGAAGTAGACATGGTGGTTGGTGTGAAGAGAGACATTAACTCTGATGATCTTGGCAATCTCCACTATTTATCACAGGTACAGCTGAAAAATGAGGTCCCAGATAACTCAGAGCTAAGGGTGTGCACCCCAAAAATATTCGGGTTTCCTGCTTCGGGTTTACCCAAAGCAAGAAAACAATTTGAGATAACCCAAATACCAAAGTGCTTCGGGATTTGGGTGTTTAAATGTTTTGGTATGCTCTATAAAGATTCAGGAATCTTTACAGAGCAAGCTGAAGCTTAAAGCAGCACTTTTCCTACCATTTGCAAATGTCAAGAAAAGTGTTGCTTTTCAAATGTCTGCCACTTTACAGCCAACAATAGGGGGATTCCCCTCTCATCAGCTGAAAAAGCCCTTTAAATGCAGGCTGCTTTTTTCAGCTACAGCAAGGAAGAAAAAAGGGGTGTGTGGGGGGGAAACTCCACAAACTTAACCCAAACAAACGGGGGAAAAGGGGTTAAGTAACAACCTAAAAGTATTTATTATAGATGTGCACCAATGTGAAAAAAAACAAGTTTAAAACGTTAGGCCTGAATGACAGGCTACTATATATACTAAAGGGCTTTTTTCAGCTGATGAGAGGGGAATCCTTCTCCTGTGGGCTGAAAAAAGCAGCCGGCATTTAAAGGGCTTTTTTCAGCTGATGAGAGGGGAATCCCCTCCCATCAGCTGTAAAGTGGCCAGTGTTTTGAAAGCCAGTGTTTTGAAAGCAACAAGCGGCAAGAAAACTTCCCGAAGCAATATAAATCGCTTTGGAAAGCTTTGCTTCAAGATTCCCGAATCAGATCAGCAATGCTGGGGCTGATTTGGGAAACCCAAATCTTTCCAAATGGGGCCCAATTCAGGTTAAAAATCTGAATCGGAAACCCGAAGTGCACATCCCTACTCAGAGCTGCTCTTCCAGACGTAGCAGCTACAGCTATGCCTTCTTCATCAAAAGGAAGGCAGACCAAGTGTAGGCACTATGCCAGTCACAGCCCTTGAACATGGACTACTGTTTTCATGAGGAGGCAACAGCCACAAGGACAGTGTAGGGGTCGCATGATGAGAACCAGGTATGTCATGTGACAGGGACTTTCACAAGGGCTTCAATTTCCCAAGCACACACACACCCTTTGTTGCATGAGATCATAGGCACATTATAGCATTGGTACCTCTTCACTGTAAAAAATAGTGCATTTTTGCAAATGTTTAGAATTTCAGTTTTTAAACACCAGTCCTGCATTACATGATTTCTATCTGCTTTGCCTCTCCTTCCCTATAACTGTAGAACAACATGGCCAATCCCTCCCATCGTTGTTACATGTACAAAAACTCCTTATGTGTTAAAAGTGGCTTACATAATTCCCCTGTCCTCTATTTTATCCCCACAACAGCACTGTGAAGTAGGTTGGGCTGGAAGCGTGTGACTGGCCCTCAGTCACCCAGTGAGCTTTGGAAGAGTCACACGCTCTCAGCCTGACCTACCTCACAGAGTTGGTGTGAGGATGTAATGGAGATGAGAAGAATGATGTAAGACACTTTGGTCCCCATTGGGGTGAAAGAGGAGGTGTAAATGAAGTAAACAGACATTCAAAGAAGCAAATAAATAAATACAGTTGTGTGTGTGCCTTGGGTGAAATAATGTGCTTTTGGTACATTTTTGACATTCTGAAATTAACTTGGTCCATTAATCCTTATTGGGGAAACTTTCAGGGGGGTGCAGGGGGTGTTTTGGGAGCAAATGGTACCAAAATTGCAGAGGAGTGAGGGCTGCTTGTCCTCTAAACGTTGCAGCAGCTTGTTTTTAATTGCTTTGCCTCTTTCTCAGGCAAAAAAAAGGGACAGGAGAGGCAAGTGACTTTCAGAGGTGAATGGAATCACATGTTAGGGAGAGCTCAACTGTCTGTCCAACCATAATGCTTCTCTTATGTGATCTATGAGAGAATTGTTATGATTGGACAGGCAGTTGATCTCTCAGAGCTCTCAGTTAGAGAATTGCCTCCCCACTCTCTTTTTTGCCTGTAAAACCTGCAAAGCGGGGGGGGGGGGGGGCAGAACTGCTGCAATCTTTAAAATGCCAGTCCCCTTTATTTTCAAATATTTTCAGGATTAATTGGGACCAGAAATAGTAGCATATCCAAATATCACAATATCAATCAGGATTTTTAGACTGGGTATATCAAATTGCATGCCCCTAATTTGAAATGCTGCTCCTGGGGGAGGTCTGTAGCAGGAGGGGGCAATCAATGAAAATTGCTTCCTGTTCCATCAGTGGAGATTGGCTAGAAGATCCATGCAACTTCCCATGGTAGTCTTGTTTCTGTGGTGGGATATGACATTTTGTAAGTTCTCCTAGAACAATATTTTGAATTTGGAGAAAATATTTGGAGAAAATATAGTCTTTGCTCCAGATGGCACACCTGTTGATTTCATGAAGTTTTGTGAATGTCATGGGATGGGAGAATATTGAATCCCTCTAAAGATAACTCTCCCTTCTCTCTTGAAGCCTGCACAATCTTGTGAAATTCTGCCTGACTTCTGTTTCACAGTTTTGAAAGCAATGCAGAATTTGGTCCTCCTTCTGCAGTGTTATGTATGGAGCAACATCAGCTTGCAGCAACCAGATGTGACAGGCCACTACTGGGGAATTAATGCTGCGATGTTTTACTAAAAACCATCCCATACATTCAAGCTGGCCTAGAGTTTTAACTAAGGTGTTCCACCTGCAGGTCCGTGTCATCTCATGCTAGATGTTAAAGAAAGACATGGCTTCTCTGTCTAAACTGAGTTAAATTGATCTTCACTATCTCAGGTTCTCAAAGAAGTCCTACGATTGTACCCACCGGTTCCAAACATTCTACGCTGGACAGGAACTGAAACCATCATTGAAGGAGTCAAAATTCCAGCAAATTCTGTCCTGATTGTATGTTGAATGGGCTGCTGTTTCTGGTTATCTGTCAGAGTCTCATAAACATCAAACTGCAAGCAGTCCAGTTTCAGGGCTCAGGGAAACTGGCTGTCAAGCCAGTGGAGCCAGTGGTGAGAAGTATTGTCCAGGACAAGCAAGGGTCACATTTTCCATGGCTGCTTACCACTGTTCGACAGCAGTCCCTCCCCCATTCAGAGTAGAATGCAGCAGACTTTGATCCAGTCACACACCCTCATCCTAATCTACCTCACAGAGTTATTGTGAGGATAATATGGAGACAAGGAGAGTGATGTACACTGCTTTGGGTCCCCATTGAGGAGAAAGGCAGTATATCAATGAGATAAATGAATAAATATAGGTGAAGATGGTGAGCAGATAAAAGGTAAGTTTTGAAGAACAGAAGGATATAGGGAAAGATGGAGGTGGCCAGGTGGAGGGAAACAGGAAACGTTGTGAGGGAGGTGATACAAGGAAAAGTGACGTACCTCCTCAAGTCCTTGTAAGTTCTGGGCCTGGCTCAGCCAGCACCACACAACTGGGCCATAGATGAGAGACAAGGGAGCAGACAAAAGGGGGCAGGAAGGGGAGAAGAAAGCAGGAAAATGGGGAAAGGCAATTGGGGGCAGGGAAGGGGAAGAGGACATGGTGGGGGAGATCCTTGTGGGTCCCCCAATTGCATATGCTAATGCCAATTACTTTTCTTTTGGCAGTTCAGCACATCTGCCATGGGACGCATGGGAAAGTTTTTCCAGAACCCACTCATATTTGATCCTGATCGATTTAGGGAAGACCAACCGAGGTGAGTATGTTGTAATGTATGTAGAACATGTAAGAAGTGAAGGATGTGTATGCTGTCCCTTGTCTCTGGTTACAAAGGGGAACATACTATAGAGGTAGAGAGATAGAGAGGTGAGGATATGTGCATGTCATCTCTCCGCTCTACTGATGCTGTCCCTTTGATCTGTAGATTGCTACTCTCAGGGAACATCCTGTTTGCACGCACACACACTCTCTCCATCTTACCCCTGTGGAGGACGCAGAACTTGCCTCCTACATCCACTAGTATCCCTGAGAGTAGCAATCTGCAGACCAAAGGGAACAGCTTAGTTAGTATTCCAAGCTCGGTTTCTGTCAGTAAAGGGCAGGGGAAGGGGGCAGAGGAAGGGGGCAGGGCCCTTTCCAGGGTTGTTTTGGCCTTTGAGGGAGAACTCATTGGGGCCAGGCCCAGCAGCAACCACCAGGCAACTTGATACCAAATAACTTGCATGTCTTACCCAAACATGGCTGCTTACTACTATTCAACAGCACCCCCTCCCCCCATTCAGAGTAGGATGCAGGAGACTTTGATCCAGTCACACACCCCTTACAGACCCTCCAGTCCAACCCCCTGCCCAGTGCAGGAACAGCCTAAAGCATCCCTGACAAGTATTTGTTCAGTCGCTCCTTGAAGACTGCCAATGAAGGGGAACACACCACATCCCTAGGCAGCCAATTCCACTGCTGAATTACTCTTAATATGAAGTTTTTCCTAATGTCCTAACGTACCAGTGCCTTAAGTGACAGCCTTTTAAATACTTAAAGAGAGCAATCGTGTCTCCCCTCAACCTTCTCTTCTCTAAACTGAACGTTCCCAAGTCCTTCAGTGTCTCCTTGTAGGGCTTGGACTCCAGGCCCCTGATCATCCTGGTTGTCCTCCTCTGCATCTGTTCCACCTTGTCCACATCCTTCTTGAAGTGAGGCCTCCAGTACTGCACACAATACTTCAGGTGGAACCTGACCAATGTGGTATAGAGTGAGACAATGACATCTAGTGATTTGGATGTTATACCTTTGTTGATACCACTCCAATATTGCATTCACCTTTTTTGCTGCTGCATCACACTGACTGCTCATATTTAGCTTCCCATCCACCTGTACCCCAAGATCTTGTTCACACACATTGCTACCCAGAAGTGTATTCCTCATCCACTATGCATGTTTTGTATTTCTGTTACTCAGGTGCAGAACCTGGCACTTATCCATGTTAAATTGCATCTTATTCAAATCTGCCCACTTTTCCAGTGTGTAGAAATCACTTTGAATTCTGTCTCTGTCTTCAAGGGTGTTTGCTACTCCTCCCACTTTGATGTCATCTGCAAATTTAATTAGTAATCCTTTCACACTCTCATCTAGATAATTTATAATAAATATTGAAAATCACTGGGCCCAGAATCGAGCCTTGAGGCACTCCACTGGACCCTTCAATCAGACCTGGTGCCACTGACAACTATTCTTTGACTGTCATTATCCAGCCAGTTCCCCATCCATCTAACCATCCTAGAGTCCAGTCCACAGTCCTCCTGTTTACCCATCAGAACATCATGAGGAACCTTGTCAGAAGCTTTACTGAAATCCAGATAAACTACACCAACAGCATTCCCGCGATCCACTAAGCCTATCATTCGGTCATAGGAGATGAGGTTGGTCTGTCAGGACCTGCTGGGGACAAATCTGTCCTGACTTTCTCATGTCACCATAATGTCTGCCAGATGTTTGCAGATTGATGCTCTAATGTCTTCCCTAGGACAGAGGTCAGGCTGCCTGGCCTCTAGTTCCCTGGATCATGCTTTTTCCCCTTTCTTGAAGACTGGAATAACATTTGCCCTCCTCCAGTCATCTGGCACATCAACTGCCCTCCAAGATGGATGATGATCAACAAAGGGTCTGCAAGCTCTTTTGAAAGTTCTTTAAGCAACCTTGGGTGGCCCAAGGGATTAGTACACATCCAGTGCAGCAAGGTGCTTCTCAGCAACTTCTCTACCCATGTCAACCAGCAGCCCCAATGCCGTGCCTCGCCTACTATCATCTCTAGGTGGGCCTGCTCTCTCCTTCAGGGAGAAAAATGAGGCAAAATAGGCATTGAGCTTTTCTGCCTTCTCTCTGTCCTTTGTCAGAGTGTTTCCATTCTCACCTTGAAAAGGGAGTATCGTCCTCTTTACCTTCTGTTTGCTCTTCACACATCTGAAGAATGTCTTTCTGTTGTGGCAAGTGCCCCTGGCCAGTCTCAGCTCATTCTGAGCTTTGGCCTCTCTGATGACTGCTCTACAATGCCTAACTACCCCTAGATACTCTTTTTTAGATGCATTTCCTTCCCTCCATTTCTTGAACGACTTCTTTTTCTCCCTTAGCTCATTGCAGAGCTCTCTGTTCATCCACACTGGCTTCTTAGATCCTCTACTGCATTTTCATCTTACTGGAATGGTGATGGCTTGAGCATGCAAGAGCAGTTCTTTTAGGAGAGCCCACCCTTCACTTGCTCTTTTTTGTTCGACATTTCTGTTCATGGAAGAACTCTCATCATATTCCTATGCTTACTAAAGTTTGCCCTACTAAAATCTAACATGCACGCTTGACTTCAAACTCTCTTGGTACCCCACAGCAAAAGGAATTCTAGGAGGACATGATCACTTCTCCCTAAGGTTCCCATTCGTCCTTGTTGGTTAGTATCAAGTCCAGTATGGCCAAGCCCCTCATCACTTCCTCCACCATTTGAGAAAAGACATTGTCAGCCGGGCAGGTCAAAAAGTTGCGTGGCCCTAGGCACATAGCATAGTCGGTCTCCCAGAACACATCAGGGAAGTTGAAATCTCCCATAACTCCCATAATAGTCCTCCCATCTGAGTAAAAAGTCTCCTTGAATAATTCAGATTTTCATTGTTTGTAGAAAGTCAGGAGACAGTAGGAGCTTTTCTGACCTCTTCAGGTAGGCCATTCCATAAGGTGGGGGCTACCACAGAGAATGCATGTGTACAGGAAGCTGTTGATTTTGCCCATGTGCAAGGAGACACTTGCACAAGGCCCTGTTCAGTTGAGCAAAGCTGCCATGGTGAAACATAGGGAGAGAGGCAGTCCCATAGATATGCTGGACCAAGGCCATGAAGACTATATATGTGATAGCCAATACCTTGAACTGAACCTGGTCACTGATAGGTAGCAGGTAGCCAGTGGAGTGGCTGCAGAATGGGAGTAATATTCATGCTCTTGCTGGCTCCCAATAATAACTAAGCTGTAGCATTCTGCAATAACTGAAGTCTCCAAGTTGACTTAAAGGGGAGACCTATGTAGAGTGCATTACAGTAGTCAAGTCTCAATGCTACCATGACATGAATTGGCCACCTCTAGGTAGGGGAACATCTTAGAGGCTACATTGAGGTTGTAGAAGCTGCTTTAATTTGCTTTTCTAGTAGAAGCAATGGATCCAGTATAACCCTTAAATGCTTAACAGAGTCTGCGAAGGGTCAGATAAACGCCATCAAAAGTGGGGAGTGCAATATTCCTCAAGATCTCTGCCTTTCCCACTAGCATCACGTCCATCTTGTCTGGGTTCAGTTTCAATTTCTTTGCTTTCAGCTGTTTGGCCACAGCTGTCATATTTCTATGACATCCTGTGGTGATTTGGACAGTAAGTTATAGAGTTGGGTGTCATCTGCATATTGATGACACCCAATTCCATAGCTACAAATGTGTTCTCCTAAAGACTTTACATAGAGATTGAATAATGTGGGAGATAAGATTCCTACCCTGGGGAATGTCACAAGATAATTCTCACTCTGGAGATAGCTGGTCTCCAACAGTGACCCTTGCATGAGAAATAATTTAAACCAGTCCCACTTCTGCCTCCAAATGCCTCAACAATATGGCATGGTCTACTGTATCAAAGGCTGCAGATTGATCCAGGAACAGCAATAACCAAGCAGGGCCTTTGTCTATATTCAGGCGGAGATTCACTAGAGCTATTAGGGCTGTCTCTGTCCCATGGCCTGGTCTGAATCCATACTGAAGGGAGTCCAAAGCTCTAGAATTATCCAAAAGACCCAGAGTTGATCAGCTACAGCTTTCCCAATCACTTTGCCCAAAACAGTCAGATTACAGACTGGGTGATAATTGGCCACATCATTTTTGTCTAGGGGTGTTTTTTTAATTCGCAGGCACATAACCACCTATTTGAGTGGCGAGGGGAAGGTGCCCTGCATTAGTGATTGATTTACAGTAGACTTCAATGGCTCATTTGTATGGTCTTACTTAATTTTAACAGCCAAGATGGGCAAGGATCCAGAGCACAAATAGTGGTTTTCATGGATGCCAGAATCCTGTCAAGATCCTTCACTGTGACTGGTCCAAAGTGGTCCATATGTGAAACAGACACTGTATTAAGCATTTCTTCCATCTCGTCTATATTACAGCTGGCATCCAGATCCAAGCATATTTGTGCTAGTTTATATCAGTTAAAAAGTTTACAAAGGCCTCACAGAGAACTGTCTGTTCTTGAAACTTTATTAGAACATTTTTACTCCAGTTTTCTACCCAGTTCGGGCCCTCGAGGCAGTGAAAAAAGCATTAAAAGCGATGCATAAATATATATAGAAAACAATTAAAAACATAAGAAGAGAATGTCAAATGGAACAAAAAGGTCTTTACCCACTGGTGGAAGATTATGATAGAAAGGGTGAGACAAATCTTTACTCAGGTAGGAGGGCTATATTGTAGGGAGGGGGTCTCAGATGCTTTGCTATTGAGTTAAGGACCGTAGACTTCACCGCTATGTTGCCTTGCATATTATCTGTTGCTTTAAATATGTACTTCTATATACTACCTGTGCTTCATGTTGCCTAATGTCAGTCCTAGAATGGATTATGTTCTGTTTCAGCATTTCTTCAACTCCATATTGGATCCTTGCTAATGTTATGTCTTTGTAAACTTGTATTTATTTACCCTATGGCTTTGTTTATGGAAATGATACTGATTGTACTAATCTCACACTATGTAATCCACCTTGAGTTTCAGGGAGAAAGGCGGACTATAAATGACATAAAGAAACAAACGCCAACACTCAGCAGGATTGCAAGCTTTTAAACGGGACCATCTAGCTGTCCCTTTAGTGTCAGTTTCGATCTGAAGCCAATACCAGGGGGGTGTTATTTACCTTGGTGCCATGAAAAGCTCTGATGGCCCATTCTCACACATTAAAGCCTCCGTTAAAAGGACAGGGCATTTTTCTCCAGAAAGAAACTTGGCCGAGCCTGCTCTTAGGGCTTTAACAGCACCTTCGTCTGTAGAAATCAGCAGGGGAAGGTTTTTAGCAGTGTGGATATAAAGGTTATCATCACCTACTAAAAAGCAGGAGATGGTGAGCAAAACAGGTTCTTCTTAGCTCTTGGGGAACTGAGAAGGGAATGATGGCTATTGGTGATCCTCATTGTACAGGAAGAGGAAATGAAGCATCGCTTTTGGGAGACCAAATTCCTGGCCAGCTGCAAACTGATTGCTTAGGAGGAAGCCTATCCATTTTGGACCAAGCCAAGTAAATGACTGAATGTCTTTCTTGATTTTTCTTCTTTTAGGCCATACTTTTCCTTTTTCCCATTTGCTCTGGGACCCCGTTCCTGTATTGGGCAGACATTTGCACTGGTAAGGCAGCTACTCTTGGGTCTCCCCAGGTATTCCTGGGAGCTGAAGTATAGTAATGTCTTGTGTACAAAGAAGAAGATCCTGCATGGAGCAGCAAGCTCTAGTTAGACAGGCCTGTAGGAGGAGTACTTTCTTCTAAGGGGTTTTCTCCCTGCCTGCCTGCCTGCAGAATGCTACTGTCTCAGGGCAACCTTTTCTTTTGTTCTGAGAGCTTTCTTCAACTCTCTCAACTAACAAGGCAGTTGGATTTATTTCCTCTCTTTCCTATCTGGTTTGTTAGTTCTATAAATAAAGCTTTTGTTACCCTTAAGCAGTTCAGTGTCCTGGCTGCTGCGTAAGCACTCTGCCAACACATATCCTTCTTCAACAACAACAACAACAACAACAACAACAACAACAACAACAAGAAGTACGCTTATATATCATTCTTCAGATTAGTGCCTCACAGGGCAGTGAACAATGTCAGTGTTATTATTATCCCTACAATAGAGTTGGGACTGAGAGGGGTGGTTTACTCAAGAGTCTACCTACTGAGCTCATGCCAGTAGTGGGATCTGAACCACCCGAGCGCTGATTCACATTCCAACCACTTAACCAGTATGCTACAGCAGCTTTAAAAACCTGAGGCACTGAGAGAAGATGTTGTTCTTGCACTGCCCTCTAGAGTTCTCCTCAGATTCCATTATGGTTGTTATGAGGCAAAAACAGACACTTCTTGCTATAGTTGGTGTGGGGGTCAGGAGGGGGTCACAGAGGGGCTGGTGAAACACCAAGGCAGGCTTTACAGGCTGCGCCTCAGAGCTTGTCGTGGGAAAGGAGCCAACTTCTAGCTGCTCCCACCATTGTCTTCAGTATTGGGACAGTCCTGAGAAATGAAGAGACAGCTTGTTTCTGCATAATCTAATCTGGGGAACCAGGTTTGATTCCCCACTCCTCCGCTTGAAGCCAGCTGGGTGACCTTGGGTCAGTCACAGCTCTCTCAGAGCGCTCGCAGCCTCACCCACCTCACAGGGTAATTTATGGGGATAATAATAACATACTTTGTAAGCCACTCTGAGTGGGTGTTAAGTTGTCCTCAAGGGCAGTATATAAATTGAATGTTGTTGTTGTTGTTGCTGTTGTTGTTCTATGAATGGAATCTGTGGTTTCTGCAGCCTGTTAAGCCTGAAAATGGGTAAAAAAGCTTCAAAGAAATAAATTATAAGTCAGATAGGGCCATAATTAATAAAATGATGGCAAAAAGCAAGAACATAAAAAAAAGATCGATAGCGTTTATGTACATGCTGAATAGAAACTGTGGGAAGAAGGTTTTGATTACACTATTAACAATAATACTATCTGATGAAGGAAGTTTGACTCACGAAAACTTATAGTCTGGAAATCCTGTTGGTCTTTAAAGCGCTACTGTGCTCAAATCTAGCAATAATTCTAAAATACATTGGAGGGAAGTGTGTACATTGTGATCAAAAAGAGTATAATTCATCTCCAAATGCAACCTCTAATGTTCCAAATAGATATCAGAAAATACGTCAAAACTTCACGATGCCAACAGCAAAGTTTCTAGATTCAAGAAAAGCTTTTGATAGTCTTGAACAGGACAAATTGTCTTAGATCAGTGATCATCAATCTTTACAGACCCAGAACAACAGTAAGCATTTGGCCCGCTGAGTTGCCAGCATGTAATATCACAAAAATGTAGCACCACAAAAATGAGTAGCGGAGATATACTCTTTAAGACAGTATGAGGGATGGCTACTCCTGGCAACTGCTAGGGAATAAGTACACAGGTAAGCAAGAAATGCCTAGGAACTAAAGGAAATAGCTAACACTAATGAAACACACAAACAAATCAAGGAGACAGAAGAAATGACAGAATATCCACCTTAAAGAACATGAAAGATGCATCTTAAATAAGATTAAGTAGAGGAGAAAAAAAACATGGAATGATGCATTTGAGACAAAGCAACTAAAAGAACAAACCTGTAGCATGGTGGCTAAATGGCTATATTACGGTGAATGGCAAATGACATTCTTTTTCCTCCTGCTGATCTAGTTAAGAAGTTGGCATTGGATGAACCAAACTCACCTTTCTAAATTCCAGCTTCCTGGCAATTCATAGCTCTTTGTCCAGCTAAGGAGTAAAGTTGTCTAATTCAATAGCTTGGTCACTGTGTAGACAGGAGTCAACAACGCTCAAAAGAAATACTGGAGAATAAAACAGTGGGTGAGAAAGAACCACACAAATGTTAATGTAACAAGAGAACAGATAAAAGTGCAGGGAGGGAGAGAAAATTATACTCTAACACTTTTAATACCAAAACAAATGTGACATTTATGAACGGTTTTGTCCTACATGCTTGAATTCTGCTTACTGTGGGATAATTCTGTCCCACACAATAAAAGACAAAGGGAATATTACACTGTAGCTGCAGTAAATAGACATCCCACCAAATGGGCCTTACTGGCTCACTTCAAAGATACGTCAGAGCTGGCTTTCCCCACCTAGCTAGAGGGATAGAGCAGATGGGTGACTGTGGAAAAGAATCAAGTTTAGATATGGGAAGAAACAGAGATGAGCAGAGTGTACTTTGAGTTAGCTGAAAGACCTGAAGAGGGGGGTGCAGGATCTCTCAACAATAGTTTTGGGGAGGGACTCACCGGTGATATAGTGATGTTGCCAGCAACATGCTGACATCATTTGTGCCCAGAAGTGATGTCAGCTCTATGACCATATAATTCTGCCCAAATGCTGATGTTCCCAGCAACATGTGCTGATGTCACTTGCGGGTGCACACCGGGTGATAGTAGCATGTTGGGATGGTGCCCCCTGCCTCTATTTGGACTGGCTGAATTCCTCAGTGCAGTGCTGTTGGTGCATCAAGCCATCATTGACAGATGGCTTCTGGGACTCTTTCTTGCTTAAAACTAAGTTTATCATAGTCCCAACTCTGACAGATTCATAGGTGTTCTTCAAGGCCACCCAGCAATGTTCTTTAGGGTTCAACATGAACAGAGTAACAAAAGAAATCATGACATGTGACTGACATTTTTTCTGCTCTCACAAATTCAAAGCACCCTATGAGGAATTTTTAAAAAGACTAACCTGAGTTTTACCTCATATTCTGAATGACTGTGAATAAGTACACAGATTTTATGTAGAACTTCTGTTGTGTGTCAGAAACTGTTACCACCAACTCACCAGTTTATTTTTGCTTTTGTAACAGATGGAGACTAAAGTGCTGATGGCCAAATTTCTGCAGAGGTTTGAATTCCAACTGGTTCCACCACAAAGCTTTAAATTTGTGGACTCGGGGTTGTTGAAGCCATTGGATGACGTAGTATGCAGACTGATGCCACGCCAACCCTCTTGCATTTGAAGAAAGTTAAACTGAATGTGGATATTGGGGAACTGTGCATTGTGTTCTGGGATTGCCTTTGGAACATACTGAAGTCCATTTAATGGTTGTGGAATCTGGCTGGTTTTACTGATGCCATTAAAATTATAAATTCCAGAGAGGCAGTTAACGCCAGTCTGTTGCAGTCCAAACAAAAAAGACACCAGACTTGGGGCACCTTAAAGACCAACAGATATGTGGAAGCATAAAGCTTTTGAGGACTGGACCTACTTTAATGTGATGAAAAGTGGGTGTTTGAATACATTACCTCCTGCTGGTCACCAGCAGCTGGTGAACAGAGGCTACAATCACTGGGAGATTGCCCACCATCAAGAGGAATGTGATTTGATTTATTAGACTTTTAAACGGCATCCCCAGAAGCGGGCTCAGGGCGGGTCACAACTAGAGATGGGCACGAACAGCAATACAAACTAAAAAAAGCCATGAACAGCCCAATCAGCTGTTCATAAACAAGCTGTTCATGAGGCCCCGTTCTAAATGATCAGGTGGTTGTTGGAAGCCTCGTTCATTGCGTTTCGTCCTCTGTTCGTCAAGCCAGACAGTCTATCACCTGCAATCAATTCCCCTAGCAACAGGAGGCGTGGACTGTCTGAACTCTGTCTGAACTCCTTCTGGCTTTCCTTCTGGCTTGTATGTTACCCCTCAAAGTAGCTTCCAGGCAGCAGACAGTCCAGTTTTTGCCACTGTAAACAGAAAATGACATGAAATGGGGAGACCCGTGGACCATGCCTTTCCCGGGGTGCAATCTCTCTGAAACTTGGGGGGGGGGATCTTCAGAGGACAGTGAGGACTATGTCCCCTGCAAATTTGGTGGGTATTGGACATTGGGAAAGTCAGTTGGTAACCCCTCAAAGTAGCTGCCAGCAGACACTGCTATTTTTGCCAGGACGGGGCCCTTTAAACTATCAGCAGGCAGGCGGCAGGGGTGAATCCCCCCCTGCCACCTGCCAACTGATAGTTTAAAGGGATCTTTAAAGGGCCAGGTAAGTGGGTTTGAGGGGGGGGGGCTAAGTGGGGGGTTTAGGGTGGGGGTGGTTCTGGCCCCCACGAACAACAAAGAATGAAAATGTTCAGGAACAGGTCATGTTCATCCATGTTCGTTGTTCATTGTTCGTGGATGGCATGGAACGACGAACAGGGTGTTCAGGTTTTTTTTCCATTCATGCCCATGTCTTGTCACAACATCAAAATCCAGAATACAATAAAAAGATAAAAACATACAACAAATATAAATAAAATATAAGCACATACAGTTGCAGAGATGGTTAAAACCAAACTATTCCAAGATGCGGCTTTTGATATCATTCCATCAGTACAGTCAAGCACTGTGGAGTGGGATAGGGCAGGTCACCAAGATTGAACTAGCAAAAACAGGGCGGTCCAAAATGTTGGAATAGGCGACTCAGCCTGCCTTTGGACACTGGGGGGCGCTGCATGTCTCTTTGAATGTAATATATACGTCTAGCAATCTGCCACTCTCTTGTCTAAGGTGGGAACGCCTACTGACTCCTCCTCTCTTGCCTCTATGCCTCTTGGGAGATTTCACACCTTCCCTCATGCTCTTCCAAGAGATAAGATGTAAAGCCACCATGCTCCTCATGGAGCCCTTCTCTTTGTCCACAAACCTGCACCTACAACCTCGCTGCCTAGTTTCAGGCTGTGGTATTAGACTAGAAAATATAACTCTTTAGAATAGGATCTTTCCCTTGTTATTACCAGAAGATATTGCTATGGAGAAATCTGCTACAATAAACTGTAAGTTCTATCTTTCTATGAATTTTGTCTGAGGATTAATTAATGCACGTTTGTGAGGGTTTAAACGCTTCTGACTAAATAACTCTGCTATATTACTATGCTAAGTTACTAAACTAAATATATAAAATACATAATCTCTAACAGGGTTATGGGCCCAGTCTTGAATAAGCCCTCAGGGCCAAAGCAAAGCACATAGTTGAATCTAAGAAGCAAAGAAAAGTTTTTTTAAACTGCAAAGTTTTTTCCTTGACTGATGGTCTAACAGCCAGGCAGAACAAAAGGACTAAATTAGCATGTGAATGCCCTCACAGGCAACCTCAGGAGGAACAAAGAAAGAAATTAGGTGACAAGTCTAACAGCTTTTTTCCTGCCCTCAAACGTACACAGAAAAAGCAGAAAAGCAGAGAAACTTTTTGGCTTAAAGAGGGGAAAGTAAAGTTTTCTAGAGAAATACTTGGAAATTTCTTGAAAATGTCAGACTAACTACTACAAATTGCTTTATTCAGACAGCTATTTTCGACTAAAATGGGAGATAATGGAGATATGAATGCTCATATTGAATCTTTGTTGAATCAAATAGATAAACTAGCTACTGTTGGTCAGATTCTAGATGAGGATTTAAAAACTGCTCTAGTTTGAAGCTCACTACCAAAGAGTTATTCCAGTTTAGCAAAATCTCTTACTGAAAAAGGGGCTACATTGGAGAAAGTGCTAGATCAGATAAGATCACAGTACAATGAACAGAGATCTTATCCTCAGGAAAAGAAATGCAAGACTGACTCATGTTTCATGGTCAGAGAGGCCAGACCCAGAGAGGCGGGACCTAGGCAAATTGATTACTGGCAAAGAGCCAATCCTAGAGAAAGGCAGAATCCTCTCTTCTGCCACAAATGCAGTAAGCCTGGTCACCTCCAGAGGGAGTGTTTTAGCAACAGAAGCTACAGCCACAAGGGCAGAAACAATTATACTGCTGCAAGCAGGAAGCCACAGACAGAGAGAAACAGATTTTTCTAAAGCAAGAGCTAGTAATTTTAGAGATTTTCCTCAAACAAGGGCTGATAGTAATTATCATGTGTCTCATATGGCTCGAATAAATGATAGCCCACAGTGCTGGGTACTCGACAGTGGAGCCAGCTGCCATATGACATCAGATATTAATCTGTTTTATGAATTAGATACCAGTGCATCTAAGAACGTTACAATGGCTAGCAGGACAAGTGTTAATATTGATGGCCAAGGCTCAATTATGCTTCATAGTAATAATGATTTCTCTAAAAAGATAATTAAAGTAGAAGAAGTTTTATACATTCCTGATTTAAAGGCAAACCTACTAAGCGTACCTGTACTATCACAAAAAGGATTTTCTATACACTTTGGGAATAACAAATGTACAGTTTCTCGCGAAGGAGAGATATATTCCACAGGTAGTCTCAGAAATGGAGTCTTTGAATTGGACTGCCAAGAAGAAAAGGCCTACAGGGCAACAACAGCTACCACAAAAGGAGAACCAATTGAACTCTGGCATAGAGGATTTGCACATCGTGATATGCAAGCCATAAAGGAGCTGCAGTCTAAGGACTTGGTAACAGGTATTAATTTAAGTGCATGTGGCAATAATGATGAATTATGTGTTTGTTGTATAAAGGGAAAGGCAACTCGACCTTCAATTCCCAAACAAAGCCAAAGGTGCTCAAGGCAACCACTTGAACTAATCCATACTGATTTATGTGGTCCTATTAAATCAGCATCAACAGGAAATAACCTTTATATATTGTCTTTCATTGATGACTTCTCAAGATATACAGTGTGCTATTTGCTGACAGAAAAATCGCAGACTGAGCAGAAACTGCGTGATTATGTTTCCATGGTGTCTAACAAGTTCAACAGGAAACCTCGAGCTTTTCAAAGCGACAATGGCGGTGAGTACATTTCTCATGCCGCACAGATATTTCTTAGGGAAAATGGAATTCAACATAGATTCACTGTTCCTTATAACCCCGAACAGAATGGGGTAGCGGAGCGTAAAAATCGTTCTATCATGAATATGGTCAGATGTATGCTAATTGATTCAGAACTTCCCTACAGACACTGGGGAGAAGCGGCCATGACTGCAATCTACTTACAAAACAGATTGCCCACTAAAGCTACAAACAAAACTCCTTATGAGTTACAGCATAATAGGAAGCCAAACATAGAACATCTTAGAGTATTTGGATGCAAAGCATATGCGCATATACCAGAAGAAAGAAGATCCAAACTAGAACCCAGAGCCTTAGAAGGCATCTTTGTAGGATATGCTCCAGGATGTAAGGGATATAGGATTTTAAACCCAGAAACTAACAGTGTTACTACAAGCAGAGTTGTGCAATTTGATGAGCGACAGAGGAGCGACCAGAATGCTGCTACACGTGACCCTTCAGAGGGAGAGGATGATGACAGCCAGCTGCTGCTGTATCAGCCAGATGACATCGCTACGCAAATGCGACCAGATATCCAACCTGGTGATGAGGCAATGGGTGCAGCCACTGAACAGATGCAACCAGAAGCCCGACCAGGTGAGAGAATAAAGGTGGAAATTCCCAGGCCAGTAGATGTGCCTGAGGAGCCAGAGCCCACTGCAGAGGCAGAGGTGATTCAGGACCTTAGGCGCTCTCAGTGCATCAACAGAGGAGTTCCAGCCGAGAGACTGACCTACCTTGCAAGGTCATCGCCACCACAAGAACCAACTTCATGGGCCGAAGTTCAACAAATGCCTGAACCAGAAGCAAAGAAATGGAAGGAAGCAGCACAAGAGGAAATAGATGCTCTACACAAGAATAAAACATGGACTCTCACAAAACTACCTAAGGGTAAGAATGTTATTGGATGTAAATGGGTTTTTAAAGCTAAGAAAAATGAGAATGGTGCAGTTGAGAGATACAAAGCTAGATTAGTAGCCAAAGGATATTCTCAGATTTATGGAACTGATTATGATCAAACTTTTGCACCAGTTGTAAAATATTCCACAATCAGGATGCTTTTAAGCATAGCAGGTTCTAGAAACATGCAAACAGAACACCTGGATATAAAGACTGCATTTTTACATGGTGAAATTGAGGAAGAATTGTATATGAGTCAACCTCCAGGTTTCATAGATGAACAGAATAAACACTTAGTATGCAAACTTCAGAAAGAACTTTATGGTCTTAAGCAAGCTGCCAAATCTTGGAATGATAAACTGACCAAAATGTTACTTGATCTAGATTTTAAACGAGGCAAAGCTGACCTCTTGTCTTTACAGTAGATACAAGAATGGGAGATGGACTTTTATTTTGTCTTATGTTGATGATCTTATCCTTTGTTATGAAAATTCAAGTGATTGTGCTGAAATTATATCTCATCTAAACAAGGAAGTTGAGGTGAAACGCTTGGGCAATGCTAATTTTTATTTGGGGATCCAGATCGAGAGAGAACCAGATGGCAGTTACCTTCTCAGCCAAAGACAAAAGATACTAGAACTACTGGAAAGTTTTGGACTAGAAAATGCCAATCCAATGCCTACACCAATAGAAGTAGGTTTTCTGAAAGAAAAGGAACCAAATGAGCCTCTACCAGAGAACAACGGGTACAGAACTGCCATAGGCAAGCTTCTTTACCTAGCAATGGCAACAAGACCTGACATTGCAACCGCTGTAGGTATTCTATCCAGGAGGGTAAGTAAACCCACTGTGAATGATTGGACCAGAGTAAAAAGAGCAATGAGATATTTAAAGGGTACTGCAGATTCTAAAATAAGGCTGCCAGCTAGTAAAAATCCCACACTATTGGGATATGCTGATGCAGATTGGGCTAAAGATAATTCAGACTGGAAATCCACTACTGGTTATGTGTTTTTCTATGGGAATGGACCTGTAACTTGGGCCAGTCGTAAACAAGAGATTGTGGCCCTTTCATCCACTGAAGCAGAACTTGTGTCAGCTTCAGAAGCATGCAAAGATTTACAAATGCTTTTAATGTTACTTAAAGATTTTGGCATTACAGAACCTTTACCAGTTAATATGCTAGAAGATAACCAGAGCTGTATAGTCCTTTCTCTTTTAGAAGGAAATACTCCATGTACAAGACATATTGGGACGCGACAGCAGTTCATGAAGGAACTTCAAGCACAAAGAATTGTGAAGCTGCACTACTGTCCCACTGAAGAAATTACAGCGGACATCTTTACCAAACCGCTGCCCAGAGACAAGTACCAAGGTCTGCGAAGCGACCTGAACGTTGTGAATGCTGATGACATTCTGAGTCGAGAGGGAGTGTTGGAATAGGCGACTCAGCCTGCCTTTGGACACTGGGGGGCGCTGCATGTCTCTTTGAATGTAATATATACTTCTAGCAATCTGCCACTCTCTTGTCTAAGGTGGGAACGCCTACTGACTCCTCCTCTCTTGCCTCTATGCCTCTTGGGAGATTTCACACCTTCCCTCATGCTCTTCCAAGAGAAAAGATGTAAAGCCACCATGCTCCTCATGGAGCCCTTCTCTTTGTCCACAAACCTGCACCTACAACCTCGCTGCCTAGTTTCAGGCCGTGGTATTAGACTAGAAAATGTAACTCTTTAGAATAGGATCTTTCCCTTGTTATTACCAGAAGATATTGCTATGGAGAAATCTGCTACAATAAACTGTAAGTTCTATCTTTCTATGAATTTTGTCTGAGGATTAATTAATGCACATTTGTGAGGGTTTAAACGCTTCTGACTAAATAACTCTGCTATATTACTCTGCTAAGTTACTAAACTAAATATATAAAATACATAATCTCTAACACAAAAGGCTACAGAAGGAAGGCTGGCCAGACAGTTCACCCACACCTCAACCACAGCCATAGGCCTGGTGGAACATCTCCATTTTACAAGCCCGGCAGAACTAACAGATCCTGCAGGGCCTGGAAAAGGCTGGGTAACTCTTAATCTGGTTGTAAGTGTGCTTTTAAGAGACTCTGAACTCCTCTTCAGAATTTCCTTTTACCCTTCTGGCAAAAGATACACCTGTAATGTCTTTAAGTTGTTCTGGGACTTGGTACCAAGTACATAGTCTTAGAGAACCTTGCCTTTCTGTGGAGAAATGTATTTTATTTTGAGGACTGGGCTCTGCACAACCCCCACACTTTGTTTTTAAAAGTGTTTTTTTCTCTCAGAACAGAAGACAGGCTGGAGAAGTGTAGTTTCAGCTGGGGCTGAGAAGAGTGGCTTATCCAAGGCCACCCGCAGAGTTCATGGCAGTAGTGGGAGTTAAACCAGCATAGCGCTGGCTCAGAGCTTAGCCCCTTAACTGCTATGCTACCACAGCTCTCTTTTGGGTTTTGTTAGCTCATCTTCAAGCAAGTTTTCGTCCCACTTTGGATTATTTTTTCACTGGAATCTCTTTAATTTCTCTGACCTTTTCCAGATTTCTTCTTCTTGCAAAACTTTCTCATTTTCTTTGCAGTCTTTCCAAGAGAAGTTTGAGAAGTAGAGATAACTATCTCCCCTAACGGACTTAATTGTTATGCAAAGGCTGAAAAATAAAGAATTTAAAAGACAAAGACCTAAAAGCAGAAAACATTTACTAAAAAGTGGAGTGTTAAAGTGTGACTTTTAAATCGGGTAAGAGTTAAAAAGAGCAAAAAGAAAGATTTGTTTTGCATACCTGTGGTCGGGGAGATAGCGACGCAAAGGGGAGGATCATGGGAAACAGTGGAAAGCTCGCGAGAAGAGATCTGTTTACAATACCAGTGAGGAACGGACAGAGCAGCAAGAGGCAGGTCAGGAAGAAGCAGAAGGAAAACAACATGGAGAAGAGGAAGTGGAAAGCCCGTCATTTAGACCATAGAGAGGAAAGGATATGACGTCACTACCATAGAGAAAGATCGCCTGACATTTTGAAGTCAGAAAGAAGTGTAAATCGCCATTTTGTGTGAGGGCAGACTCATTGACTATACTATAAAGAAAAAACGCCCGACATTTTGGAAAAAGGAAAAAACTTTTTTATTTTGTTTGTACCTTTTGAAACTTATTGGACTTAAGCTAAGTAAGTGAGTTAAGAGTTACAAAGTGAAAATGGAGTTAAGAAAGAGAGCAGACTCATGGGGTGCAAAAGTAAGCCCAATGACTTCAAAAAGGGAGAAAGTTAAGGACTGGCAAACTGCCATTGAGAATCTTGATAAAAAAATAACAGAAGGTAACAAAGAGACCCAAGAAATGGTTAAGCAATTACAACAGAATTTAATGAAGGAAATTAGAGAAACTATTAAAGCAGAAGTGGCGGAGATGAAGTAAAAATGGATGAGTTAAGAATGGAGCAACAAGTTACACAACAAAAGGTACAAGATGTAGAGAAGAAGACAGAGGGATTAAAAACAGATATGACGGGCATTTGTGAGAAAATGGTAATGATGGAATGTAAAGCAACGGAAAAACAACTGTGTTTTAGGGGCATTCCGGAGAAAATGGGTGGATCAGCCCTGAAGCAAATTGCAGAAATAATAGCAGAATTCCTGGACCAAAAGGAAGATGAGGTGATGCCGTATTTGGATATAGCATATAGAGTCAACTCAAAGTACGCGCTGCAAAACGATTTGCTGAGAGAGATAATTGTCCAGTTAACTACAAAGAGAATGAAGGAAGAAATTATTAGAAAGCACTTTGAGTCCCCACTGGAAATTGATGGGACACGGATTCGGATAATGAAAGAAGTACCGAGGAAAGTGCTACAGGAGTGGAAAAAATATAGAGATTTGACGCAGAAATTGAAGGCAGCAGATATTAGGTATAGATGGGAGCTACCTGAAGGTTTGAGTTTTGAATTTCAATCTGCGAGACACGTGATTAAGAGAAAATACGCAATGGATGTGTTTTTGATGGACAATGAAAAGGACTTGCCCAGTACAAGTAAATCTTAAATATGGAGTACAAATTAATATCATGGAATGTTAATGGACTTAATTCTCCCTCTAAATGAAAAGCAATAACTCATTGGCTGGCCAAACAAAAATGTAATATGATTTGTTTACAAGAAACCCATATAAGGGATCAGGATGTGAAATATTTATTAAATCAGAAATTGGGGAAACAGTTTGTTGCGGCAACAAAGAAAAAAAAGAGGGGAATTGTGATTTATATTAAAGAAGAATTGCAACCTAAATTGATAGCCTGTGATAAAGAAGGTAGATACCTGGCAGTAGAATTTCAGTGTAATGCTAAGTGAGCGCTTATACTTGGAATTTATGCGCCAAATGGATCAAAAGAACAATTTTTTAAGGAATTAATGTGTCAAATGGAACAATGGACTTATGAACAAATAATTTTAACAGGGGATTTGAATGGCGTTGTGGATTTACAAATGGACAAAAGAATGGGAGAGACAAGAAAAATAAAGAAATGAGACTTAAAGAAATTCAAGGAAAAATAATGCAAATAGAACAGCAATTGAAGAAAAGACCAGGTAAAAAGAAATTGTTATATGAGATCAAATTATTACAGGAACAAATAAAAACAATGGGAAATAAAGAGGTGGAATGGGAATTGAAAAGACTGAAGCAAAAGTCATTTGAAGGAGCTAATAAACCAGGAAAATACTTAGCATGGCAATTGAAAAAGAAAAGAGAGAAAAGAGTAATAAGTAAAATAAATGAAGATGGAAAAGAGTGATATGATCAAAATTTAATTGAAAGAGCATTTTACAAATATTATGCGAAACTATATCAGAAAAAGCCAGTGGACTGTAAAAAAATAAAGGAGTATTTTGATAAGCTGAATATACCAAGTGTGCCTATGAAATTGAAAGAGAAGTTGAATGCTGAAATTACAACAATGGAAATTTTGGAAGCAATACAAACTACTAAAGTGGGTAAGGCACCAGGACCGGATGGACTTAACAGCAAAATTTTACAAGGTAATGGCTGAAGACTTAAAGCAGTTGATGCAGAAAGTAATGAATTAACAATTTTTTTATTGGATGGGTTAACATATACAAATCATAATACCTAATATCAATCTCCATCGCATTATATTATTCCCCCCCATTCCCCCCCTTTTTCATAGACTTCCAACAGTTTTCCATTCCCTTCATATCCATTACATCACATTACATCTCTATCTCCTATAATAGTAATTTCTATAATATTAGTTTCTACATTATCCTGTATAATATATAGCATAACATATCCATCTTCCTCTACATTACATAGCTATCTCCTAAACTTAATACAATTTATCCTTTATAATATAAACTTCTAATTTATATATTATATATTATATATAATATAGTGTATGCTATAACATACCACTATCTACAACATTTAAGCCTGCTTTCTACTCTTATTATTAAATTCTAATTTATAATATGTAATATAGTACCTTATTTTAACCTCTAAATAAAATAAAGACCTATCTTTCCCTTAACAATTATCCAAAGACCACATCTTCCCTTTCATGTCCCACTTTTTTCCCACAAAATTCTTGAGTTTCTCCGAACTCATAATGTATTCCTCTGTATCTTGTTCTTTAAGCTTCCTTGTGAGCTTATCCATTTCTGCCATATTTAATAGCTTCAAAATCCAATCTTCTACCAATGGTATTTCTTGTGTCTTCCACAACTGTGCATATAATATTCTAGCCGCAGTAATCATATAAAAAACCAATACTCTGTCCATTCTATCAAATTCTTCCAGGTTCATACATAATAATAACAATTCTGGGTTTTTAACAACATTTTTCTGTAAAATCTCTGACATAACTTCTACCATTTCCTCCCAGAACTGTTTAGCTTTTTCACAAGTTCACCACATATGATAAAATGAACCTTCATATTTCTTACACTTCCAACACTTGTCTGACATTTGACTATTACCATTGGCTAACTTTTTTGGTGTTAAATACCATCTATACATCATTTTATAAACATTTTCTCTTATAGTGGTACACGTTGATATTTTCATAGTATTTTCCCACAACCTCTCCCAAGCTTCCATCGGTATATCTTTATTACAGTTTATTGCCCATTTTACCATTTGCACTTTAACTACCTCATCTTCAGTAAACCATTTCAACAAAATCTTATATACTTTAGATATCATTTTTTCCCCTCTTGATGTAGACACTCTTCTAACTCCGAGTTTTCCATCCTAAATCCTACTTTTCTTCGGTCTGTATCATACAAATCTTTTATCTGTCTATATTGAAACCAACCATACTGAAATAACAACTCTTCATTAGTTTTGATAGTATATACATTCTGATCCACTCTAAGAAGTTCTTTATATGTCAACCACTTCTCCCGCTCATACTCGGTCTTTGGGTTCACAACTTCTGCTGGAATAATCCACATAGGAATCTTCTCTTCTAGGTATTTCTTGTATTTTGTCCAAACCGCAAATAAGCTCCATCTCACAAAATGGTATAGAAACATAGCATCAGCTTTAGTCTTTCCATACCACAAGTACGCGTGCCACCCAAAAAGTTTATTATATCCTTCCAGAGTCAATAGTTTATGGTTTTTCAGTAACATCCATTCTTTCAACCATACCAAACATATAGCCTCATGATATAATTTTAAATTTGGTAATTGTAGTCCACCTCTTTCCTTGGCATCATATAATACCTTCATCTTCACTCTAGGTTTTTTCCCTGCCCACACAAAACTCAACATCTTTCTTTGCCATTTTTCAAATTGCTTATTGTCTTTCACAATTGGTATTGTTTGCATTAAAAACATAACCCTCAGCAACACATTCATCTTAATAACAGCAATACGTCCCAGCCATGACAAATTCATCTTGTTCCAATTCAACATGTCCTTATCAATTTGTTGCCATAGCTTATCATAATTATTCTTGAATAAATCAATATTTTTGAAGTCAACTCAATACCTAGATATTTTGTTTTGTGAACTACCTCACAATTCGTTATCTCCATTAGTTCTTGTTGTTGTTGTTTAGACATATTTTTACATAATATTTTAGATTTGTCTTTATTAATATAAAATCCTGCCAGATCTCCAAATTCTTTTATTTTCTCCGTCAGTCTTGACATATTTTGAATAGGATCTTCAATTATAACCATCACATCATCTGCAAAAGCTCTAACTTTGTAGGAAAGACTCTTAATTTTCAAACCTTTTATCATGTCATCATCCCGTATTTGTCTAAGTAGAATTTCCAACACCATCACAAATAACAATGGAGAAAGTGGACATCCTTGTCTCGTTCCTTTTCTTATCTCCAACTTTTTTGTTATATCACAATTTACAACTACAGCTGCAGATTGATTCTTATATATAGACTTCACTGCTTGAGTAAACATTTCTCCCATTTGCATCTTTTCCATCGTGGCAATCATAAAATCCCAATTCAAGTTGTCAAACGCTTTTTCTGCATCCACAAAAAAGAATCCAACTTCCTTCCCTGGATTCTTATCATAATACTCTATAGCATTCAAAACTACTCTTAAATTGTCTTTTATTTGTCTATCCGGCAAAAAGCCCGCTTGTTCTTCTGCAATAAATTCCACCAACCAGGTTTTGAGTCTTTCAGCCAAAATTCTGGCAAAAATCTTATAGTCATTGTTGGTTAACGATATCGGTCTGTAATTTTTAACATTCGTTAAGTCCTGTGTTTCTTTCGGTATCAATGTAATGTTGGCTTCATTCCATGTTTCCGGTATCTCTTGTCCTCTCAAATTGCATTCATTACTTTTTGCATCAGCTGCTTTAATTCATCAGCCACTACTTTATAAAATTTAGCTGTAAGTCCATCTGGTCCTGGCGCCTTCCCCACTTTCGTGCCTTGTATCGCATCCATGATTTCCATTACTGTAATTGGGGCATTCAACTTGTCTTTCAGTATCTTAGGCACTGTTGGCAAACTCAATTTATGAAAATATTCCTCTATTAATCTTTTATCCACAGATTTTTTCTGATATAATCTCGCATAATATTTGTAAAATGCTCTCTGAATTAAGGTTTGATCCAATAACTCTTTTCCATCTTCAATTATTTTACTTATTATTTTCTTCTCTCTTTTTTTCTTCAGCTGCCAAGCTAAATATTTCCCCGGTTTATTGGCTCCTTCAAATGACTTTTGTTTCAGTTTTTTCAATTCCCATTCCATCTCCTTATTTTCCATCACTTTTATTTGTTCCTGTAGTATTTTAATTTCATATTGCAATTTCTTTTTGCCTGGTCTTTTCCTTAATTGCTGTTCTTTTTGCGCTATTTTTTCTTGAATTTCCTTCATTTTCATTTCTTTATTTTTCTTATCTCTTGCATTTAAATCTATAAGCACTCCTCGCATAACCGCTTTATACGTATCCCAAACTTTATGGATTGACACCCCTTGATCCACATTATATTGAATAAAGCATTTAGTCTCTTTTTTGAGAACCTCTATATTCACCTGACTACTCAGAAGGTCTTCATTTATTCTCCATCTTAATTTTTTCCTCTTCATCCCAAATCTCCATAACATAGGATTATGATCTGAACTAATTTTGGACAAAATGTCAGTTTCTTTTGTACAAACGACCAACTCTTTTGATGCCCAGATCATATCTATTCTCGATAATGATTGATGACTTGCCGAAAAAAACGTGTATTGCTTAGCCTTAGGATTATATTTTCTCCAAACGTCCTCTAATTCTTCTTGCCTTTGCAACTCAAAAAAAGACTTCGGCAATTTTCCCACTTTGTTTTTACTCGAACATGTTTTTTTTAACTATTTGTAAATCCACCACTCCATTAAAATCCCCTGCCACCACCACTTGATCACATGTCACTTGTCCCAGCTGAATCATAATTTCATTAAAAAATTGTTCTTTTGCTCCGTTTGGCGCATAAATTCCCAAAATTAATACTTTTTTTGCATTACACACAAACTCCACTGCCAAGTATCTACCATCCTTATCAGTAGCAATCAATTTAGGTTGCAGTTCTTCTTTAATATAAATTACAATTCCCCTCTTTTTTTGCTTTGTTGCTGCTACAAATTGTTTTCCCAATTTTTTATTTTGTAGATATTTAACATCTTGATCTCTTATATGGGTTTCTTGCAGGCAAATCATATTACATCTTTGCTTGGCTAGCCAATGAAATATTGCTTTTCATTTTGAGGGTGAATTAAGTCCATTTACATTCCATGATAATAATTTGTACTCCATAATTACAGCCTAGTTGCTTTAGGTAAGTCCTTTTCTTGTTCTAACAAAAACACTTCCATTGCATGCCTTGATTTGATCACTTGTCTTGTGGATTGGAACTCAAAGCTCAAGCCTTCTGGTATTTCCCGTCTATATCTTATGTTCATAGTTTTCAGTTTTTGCGTTAGATCTCTGTATTTCTTTCTCTCTAGCAAAACTCTCCTTGGTAGCTCCTTCATGATTCTGATCTGTGTCCCTTCAAGTACTAATGGGGATTCAAAATGTTTTCTGATAATCTCCTCCTTCATTCTCTTTGTAGTCAGCTGGACAATAATATCTCTTGGTAAATCCTTTTGCTGTGCATACTTTGAATTTACTCTGTAGGCTATATCCAGATTAGCTAACACCTCTTCTTTCTCTTTGTTTAAAAATTCTGCAGTTATTTCTGTGATAAGTTTCAAGGTTGATTCAGCCATTTCCCCCAAAACTCCTCTAAATCGAAGTTGTTTTTCCATTGCTTTACATTCCATCATAACCACCTTATCACTCAACACTGATGTTTCTACTTTTAAACTTTCCATCTTCGTTTCCACCTCTTGTACCTTCTGTTGTGTAACTTGAAGCTCCATTCTTATCTCTTCAATACTTTTCGCCGGCTCAGCAACTTCTGATCTTATAGCCTCTTTAATATCCTTCAATAAATTTTGCTGTGACTCTTGAATTTGCTTTTGTGACTCCTGCACCATTTCTTGTGTTTTTTGTATGGTTTTTTGTATAGTTTCATTTATTTCTTTATTGCCCTCTGTTACTTTCTTATCTAAGTTCTCAATCACTGTCTGCCAGTCTTTGTCTTTATCTTTTTTTGCCATTGCTGGGCTTGCCTTGGCACCCCACAAATCCGCTCTCTTTCTCAGCTCCGTCTTCTTATCTGTCTCTTTTTACTCTTGTATCAAACTTTAATTCAATAATGCCCCCCCAAAAAAACAAAAAAAGAAATTTACCACGTTCATAATGTCGGGCGTTTTTTCTCTATGGTACAGCCTACAGTAAAATCTTCAGCTTTTCCTACTCAAAATGGCAAATTTCACTTCCTTTTCAAAATGTCAGGCATTTTTTCTCTTAAGATATAGTCTATAATGAAGTCTTCCAGCTTTCCCACTTTCAAGATGGCAAACTTCCTTTTCCTCTCCAGATCCTCTGTCCCCTGTTGTTTTCCTTCTGCTGCTCCCCCAACAAGTTTCCTGCCCTTCTATCTGTGGCTCACTGCTATTACAAACAGACTACTTCTCGCAATCTTTCTGCCGCTTCCCACACTCCTTCCCTTCACATCGTTATCTCACAAACTGCAAGTATGCAAAACAAAAAGTTCTTTTCACTCTTTTTCAACTCTTTAGTTCAAATGATTCACAAATTTCCACTCCCCACCACTTTTTAAATTCTGCCACTTTAGGTATCTGTCTCTTTAAATTAGTAAACTTTGATCTTTATGTAGTAATCAAGCCCATTAGGGGAGATAGCAATCTTTACTTCTTTCATTCTTCTTGGGTTGTACTCACTGTTTCTTTTGATTAATTCTACTTAAAGTCTGTTTCTGAAGCTTGGGTACAACGGTCCTGTGCCAATTAAATGACTCCAAAATCTGCTGCAGAGATAATAGCCGCCCTTCTACGAGGGGACCTCAAGCCAGAAAGGGAATCCTTTATTCAGAACCCCCCCTCTGGTGAGATCACACACTCTTGGGGCTGTAAAAGCATTCCTGCCTGATTTCTGCCTGAAATCAGGGGGCTGCAGGTGATCAAAGCACCTCACCAGCCAAAAAACAGCACCTCGGATGATCCAGCTCCCTGGATCACTTCAGATCTGCCATAATCCGAAACTTCCAAAAGTAATGAATGCAATATTGGAAGGACAAGAGGTACCAGAAACATGGAATGATGCTAATATTACATTGATACCAAAATAAACTTTGGATTTAAGTAATGTTAAAAATTATAGACCGATATCATTAACTAATAACAATTGCAAGATTTTTGCAAAGATATTGGTGGAAAGACTTAAATTATGGTTGGTGGAATTTATAGCAGAGGAACAAGCTGGGTTTTTGCCTGATTGACAAATTAAAGACAATTTGAGAGTAGTATTGAATGCTATTGAATATTATGATAAAAATCCAGGAAAGCAAGTAGTTTCTTATTTGTTGAAGCGAAAAAAGTGTTTGATAATTTGAATTGGGATTTTATATTTGCAACGATGGAAAAAATGCAGATGGGAGAGAAATTTATACAAGCGATAAAAGCAATCTACAAAAATCTAACTGCTAATATAATTGTTAACTCTGAGACAACAAAAAAATTGGAGATAAGAAAAGGAACAAGACAAGGATGTCCACTACCCCACTGCTGTTTGTAATGGTATTGGAAGTTCTGCTTAGACAAATACGAGAAGATGAGACGATAAAAGGACTGAGGACGAAAGGGTTCTCATATAAAGTTCGAGCTTTTGCAGATGATGTGATGGTTATAGTAGAAGACCCTATTCAGAATATGCCAAGACTAATGGAATGAATAAAGAAGTTTGGAGATTTAGCAGGATTTTATATAAATAAAGAAAAATCCAAAATACTGTGTAAAAATATGACCAAACAACAGCTGCAAGAATTGGTGGATAATATAGAATGTGAAGCAGTTCATAAAGTTAAATACTTAGGTATAGAGGTGACAGCTAAAAATACTGATTTGCTAAAGAACAATTATGATAAACTATGGCAACAAATAGATAAGGATATGGTGAAATGGAATAAGATGAATTTGTCATGGTTAGGGCGTATTGCTGTGATTAAGATGAATGTACTTCCAAGGATAATGTTTTTACTACAAACAATACCAATTGTTAAAGACAATAAGCAATTTGAAAAATGGCAAAGAAAGATTTTGAAATTTGTTTGGGCTGGGAAAAAACCTAGAGTAAAAATGAAGGTAATGTATGATGCTAGAGAAAGAGGTAGACTGTAGTTACCGAACTTAAAACTATACCATGAAGCTATATATTTGGTCTGGTTGAAGGAATGGATGGTGTTGAAAAATCATAAACTCTTGGCCTTAGAAGGCTATAATAAACTTTTTGGATGGCATGCATACTTATGGTATGATAAGGTGAAAGCAGACGGTATGTTCTTACATCATTTTGTAAGACGAAGTTTATTTGCGGTATGGACAAAATATAAGAAATATTTGGAAGAGAAAACTCCAATGTGGATTATACCCGCAGAAGTTGTGAATCCAAAAACGGAATATGAGGGGGAAGAGTGGCTGATTTATAAAGAAATTCTTGAAATTAGTCAGAATGGGCATGTTCTTAAAAAGAATGATGAATTGCCATTTCAATATGGTTGGTTCCAATGTAGACGAATAAAAGATTTGTATGATGTGGATCGCAGAAAAGCAGGTTTTAGGATGGTAAACTCAGAATTAGAAGAATGTTTACTCCAAGGAGGGGAAAAGATGATTTCTAAAGTTTATAAGATTTTGTTGAAATGGTTCACAGAAGAGGAAGTTGTGAAAGTTCAAATGGTTAAATGGGCAATAAATTGTAATAGAGATATACTGATGGAAGCTTGGGAAAAGTTGTGGAAAAATACAATTAAGATTTCAGCATGTACCACTGTGAGAGAGAATGTATATAAAATGATGTATAGATGGTATCTAATGCCAAAGAAATTAGCCAACGGTAATAGCCGAATGTCAGATAAATGTTGGAAATGCAAGAAACATGAAGGTTCATTTTATCATATGTGGTGGACATGTGAAAAAGCTAAACAGTTCTGGGAGGAAATTACAGAGGTTATGTCAGATGTTTTACAGAAAAATGTGATTAGAACACCAGAATTGTTGTTATTATGTATGAACCTAGAAGTGTTTGACAAAATGGATAGAGTAATGGTGTTTTATATGATTACTGTGGCTAGAATGTTTTATGCTCAACTATGGAAGACTCAAGAGATACCATCAGTGGAAGATTGGATTCTGAAAATATTGAACATGGCAGAAATGGACAAACTAACGAGAAAATTGAAAGAACAAGATACATTGGAATATGTTTTGAGTTGGAAGAAACTTAAGAATTATGTGGAAAAAAGTGGGACATGAAGGGTAAAATGTGGTCTTTGGATAGCTGTTAAAGAGGGGAAGATAGATCTTTACTTGATATTAGTTAGAGATTGAATTATGATATTGTATAGCTGAGACTGATATAGTATATTTTATAGTAATGTGGAAATCTAAATAAGAGATGTATTATAAAATTAGTAGATATAGATGTGCTATAGTACATTAAGTATATGGATATGTTATAATCATAATAGGTTATGGTATACTATATATTATAATATAGAAATAGGTGTTAATAAAATAGGAGATAGGGAAGTAGTATATATAAGGGGAATGGAAAACTGTTGGAAGTCAACTGAAAAGGGGTGGGGAATGGGTGGGATTATTATAATGTGATGGATATTGAAGTTATGTATTGTGATTGGTGTATTTTGACCCATCCAATAATTTTTTTTTTAAAAGGACTTTCAACTGACACTGGCCCAACATTCCACCAGCTCTCATTGGCTGTTTCCCAGGAGACGCAGAGCTGAAATTATTCCTGTCACAACCTGTCTGAGATTCTAGAGAGCCACTGCCAGTCAGATTAGACAGTTCTGCCCCTGATAAAAAAATAGTCTGACTCAGAGCCAAAACACACGAGAAGAAATACCTAGGTTCAGCACGTGTTCTCTTACCTCAAGGTTTGCCGGGATCTGTAGGCGTCCTGGAAGCTTAAAGTTTAGCATTTACAGAGCAGCAGGAAGGGAAATACAGGCGCCTGTATTTCCCTTCCCCTTCCTGCTGCTCTGTAAATGCTAAACTTTAAGCTTCCAGGACGCCTACAGATCCCGGCAAACCTTGAGGTAAGAGAACACGTGCTGAACCTAGGTATTTCTTCTTGTGTGTTTTGGCTCTTTGTATAAGTTAATTCCATGAGTTCATGTCAGACAATGATGGAACAGCCACTAGGGGCACAGGAGATGTAATGAGAAGATTATCCAAGGACACTGGCCCTCAAATTCAGTTTCTACAGAGAATCTGAGCTACCAGCCTACTACCATAATCATTAGATCAGTGTTTCTCAACCTGTGAGTGCAGGTCTCAAACCCTGTAAATGTGGGTCATAGGCTTTTGCAGTTTTATTGATTTGGGCATGTGGTGTTTCTTTTGTTTTTTTCTTTTTAAGTGGGTCACAATACCAAGAAAACTGGGGCTTGGGGAGTCATCATACCAAAAAAGTTGAGAACCCCACTTCCTTAGATGATAATGAGTGATTTTGAAAGGAAGAGGAACTAAGCTTGAGAAGCCGCATACCATAATCTCTAGAAACCCTTTGAAGGCCCAGGTTATGTTGTTGGCATGCTTTCCTCCCTAATAATGAGGGCTAACTCCTATCTATCTATCCATCTTTACCTTTGCAAGAAACTACGTGAGCTGATATTCTTCTTGGCATAAAATTTGCAGATACGTAAACAAAGCAAAGCCAAGTAGTGGAATATATATCAGCCCCTACCTCACCCTACCCCATGAATTCCAATCTCTGAGCAATCTTCTGATTTTTCTCAATATTGTCAGTTGGGTTTTGACTTAGAACTGAACACTCTGTATTTTTATTTATTTATATTTCAATTTATATACCGCCCATCCCCAGGGGCTCTGGGTGGTGAACAGTTAAAAATCGATAAAAACAAGAACACAACAAAACTAAAATCAATATACAAACAATGAAACAAATTAACAAAGTGCAGTGGTGGGGAGAACCCTCCCCCACCCCAAAGATGGGAGGCCGACATGGCACCGCCCCCTTCAACCACCGAACGCCTGGCAGAACAGCTCCGTCTTACAGGCCCGGCGGAACGATAATATGTCCTGCTGGGCCTGGGTCTCCATTGACAGAGTGTTCCACCAGGCTGGGGCCAGGACTGAAAAGGCCCTGGCCCTGGTTGAAGCGAGGCAGGCTTCCTTAGGGCCGGGGACCACAAGTAAACATTTATTCGCTGATCGAAGCGATCTCCCGGGAACGTACAGGGAGAGGCGGTCATCTCCCTGTACGACCAAACACCTTTCCCACATGAAGTGACTATGATCATGGAAGGAGTTTCAGAGGCACACATCCCTACTTTTGAGGTCAGTGCAGCCTTTCTTCTTATGAATTCTTTCCCTATACAGCCGCTGCATTCTTGTGTGTGTGTTATGTGTCTTTGAGTTGCTTCAAACTTAAGGCAACCCTATGAATTAACGGCCTCCAAAATGGCAGCCTTACAAAGCCATTTAATAAAAAAGAGTCAAATGGAGGGAGGATCACTTTTAATTGGTAAAATGTTAGAAGTGTTTTATGACCCTGACCCAAAGCAAGGTCCTGTGTAGCTGGCATTTCTCTTTAAATACACTGGGGAGAGCCATCCACATTTTCTTTTGCCCTCAGTCTGAGCTGCTTATTGACTGCTCATATCTGTATGCCTGCTTGCCTCCAGTCCACAAGCCTTGGCCTGATGTTGGCCAAGAGTTCATATACAGTACATAACTCTTAACAGGAATGGCAGACCAGAACCAATGGGTTGAAATTAAATCAAAAGAGCTTTAGGCTAAACATTAGGAAGAACTTCCTGACAGAGCAGTCCCTCAGTGGAACAGGCTTCCTCAGGAGGTGGTGGGCTCTCCTTCTTTGGGGTTATTTTAAGCAGAACCTAGATGGCCATCTGACAGCAATGCTGATTCTGTGAATCTAAGCAGATCATGAGAGGGAGGTCAGGAAGGGTTATATCAGTGCTTAGTTCTCGTGGCCCCTTCTTATCCGCCCAGGATAATGCCAATTGCCACTTTGGGGTCAGGAAGCAATTTTCTCCAGGCCAGTTTGGCTAGGGATCCTGACAGAGTTTTGTCATCTTGTGGTCACTGGGGTCACTGGGGTATGGGGGGAGGTAGTTGTGAATTTCCCGCATTGTGCAGGGGATTGGACTAGATGACCCTGGAGGTCCCTTCCAACTCTGATTCTGAGCCCCTCTGTACACATGCCCTGGATTCTTAAGCTGTATCTGGCAGTGGTCCCATGCCTCATTTCAGGCTGACAGATGTGACATTTCTAGGGGGAAGGGCTGTAGCTCAGTGGGAGAGCATCTGCTTTGCTTGCTGAAGTTCCCAGGTTCAATACCCAGCGTCTCCAGTTAAAAGGATCATGAACCCATCCCTACCTCATGTCCCAAATAAGTTACTTGGTTCAAACCTATCTGGCACTTTTTTGCCTTTAAGGTAAATCCAGCTTCCTTGATTCTCTCCAGCACCTGGTGAAGATAGTCCAAATGCTGCTCCCAGGTTTGAGAACACAGCCACATCATCCAAATAGGCCACAGCAAACCCTTCCAGCCCTCTCAAAAGGTTATTAATAGCCCTCTGGAAGGTTGCTGGGGCATTTCTGAGCTCAAATGTAAGTACATTAAATTAATACAGCCCTTTGTGAGTCACAAAGGCAGACCGTTCCTTGGCCTGGTCATCAAGCTTCAGCTGCCAGTAACCTCGGGTGATGTCCAAGGTGGAGATGTACCTTGCTGGAGCCAACTGGTCAAGCAGGTTGTCAATGCAAGGCATTGGATATTGATCAGGCCTTGTTATCTTGTTTAGTTTCCAGTAGTCAACACTGTCTAGCAGAGCCCCTTTAAGTCCATTGCCTGTATTGGTTCAGGCTTCTAAGTTTCCACAGGCCCAGTTCTAGCTTAGCATCCTGGGAGCAGAATGTCTGGCTCAGCTAATTAACTGCACCTGCAAGCTGTTGCCGAGAGAGGGGGCCTTGAGAAACAAGGGAGTCTTATCCCAGTTCCCGCCTAGCAACACGGATTGCACGCACCTCTGATTGGCTAGGAATCTGAGAGGGGAAGGTTGGCTCCTCTCAGCCCAGAGATTGCTCGAGACTTTTTTTCCAGCAGATGAGGGAGATATTTTGCTCTATGCCAGGCCTGACGACCAGACCTGCCTGGTATAGTTTAAGGAGTATGTTAATGACTATAAGCCTCAAGTTTTCCTCAGAGAAATGTTAGTCAGCTATAGTTAATATAGACAAGCGTTATTTTTTTTAAATGCCCTTTGCTTGTGCCTGAGTAGAGTGATTCCTGCTACTTGCATACATTCTTTCTGAGGTAATAAATACCTTTTATGTAAGCCTTGTGTCTGTGAGTGTCTGACCAAGTGTGTGCAGAGTCCCCCAGGTTGGAAAAGAACCCAAAGACTGATGAGTCTCAACAGGAGGGGTAAGGGCTATTCTTCCAGGAAGCCTGCTAGGGGTTTGAATGGCTGTAAGCAGCACTTGAAACGGCAGGCGGGAGGTACCCCTTGGACCCCTGTACCTGGATAAACACAAAACCAGATCTCTCAATTCGGTTTACTCACAAGCACCACCGGCGATGCCCAGGCGCTTTCGAAAGGCCTGATGATTCCTGAGGTCAGCATCTCTTCTAGCTCCCTCTTGATGGTTTGCCTCTGGGTTTGGGGAACTCTGCGAGCTCTTTCAGCCACGGGTGACTCATCTCCTGTGAAGATGGAATGTTTTGCAATCGCAGAGCAACCTGGTCAAGAAGAGAATTGATCTGCAAACTCACCACACAGTCGCCTAGCCTCTTCCCACTGGTCCTTAGACATTAAGAGAGAGTAGGTGAGCTCTTCAACCCCACCATCACTGGGAAGTCCCACACACATGTCCTCAGGACTCCCAAATTCCTCTGTCAGCTCTGGGATAAGATGTCAAGCAATAATTTCCCAAGAATGATAGGGCTTCAAGGAGTTTGCATGATAAACCCGGGGAGGAAGGTCTGTGTCTGGTGACTGGACTACATATTTCACCTCCCACATGCGGTCCTTGATCTGGCAAGGCCCCTCCCAGGAAGCATCCATTTTAGTACTCTTTATAGGCTTCAGCACCATAACTAAGTCACCAGCTTAGTAAACCCGTGCCCTGGCCTTTTTATCATACCAGGTTTTCTGTCTACATTGGGTTTTTGCAGCTGATTATGAGCTAGTGTTAAAACTTCTTTTAGGTAGTTCTGAAGCTTGTCCACAAAGTTCAAAACATTAGTCTCTGGGGAAGGTAGGGAACCCTCCCAGTGGTGTTTCACCAATTCCAAAGGTCCGTGGACTTACCTTCCATAGACCAGTTCAAACGGGGAGAATCCCAAGCTGGGGTGTGGAACTGCCTGGTAGGCAAAAAGGAGCTGAAGCAAAGCCAAGTCCCAGTTGTTGGAATGGGTGGTTACAAACTTCTTAATCATCTCCTGGAGGGTCCCACTGAACCTTTCCACCAACCCATTTGATTGGTGATGATAAGGGAGAGTCACTAAGTGCTGAACCCTGTGGCTGCGCCACAGCTTCTCCATCACCCCCAAAAGAAAATTGGTCCCAGCATCTGTGAGAACCTCTAGGGGCCAACCCACCCTTGCAAATATATCTGTCAAGGCTTGGCAAATAGTGTTGGCATTGATACGGCTAAGAGCCACAGCTTCTGGCCAGCAAGTTGCAAAGTCTACAATAGTCAATATATATTGTTTTCCCCTCGGGATTTTATTTGGCAAGGGCCCAACACTTCAACAGCCACTCTCTTGAAAGGGGTGCCAATCACAGGTAGAGGCTGAAGTGCGGCTTTACCCTTCTCTAGGGCCCTCCCCACAGTCTGTCATACCTCGCAGGACTGGACAAACCTGGCAATGTCCTTGCCCATCCCCTCCCAATAAAACTGCTGTCTCAGCCGGTCTTTGGTTCTTTTTACTCCTGAATGGCTGCCGGGGTGATCATGGGCGAAGCTCATGAGTCAGAGGTGATATTGGACCATTACCACCAACTGACGATGCAGCCTCCATCCACTCTGGTCACCTGGTAGAAGGGACTCACGATGCAGCAGGCCTCTGTCCATCATGAACCGGGATCAGGTGACTGCACTGAGGGGAAGGTCCCTCTTTGCCTGTTCACAGGCTTCCTTGAGACTTGTGTCTTCCTCTCGCTCCTTCTGAAAAGCAGCTGAGGGCACTGGAGGAGACGCTACCTCTTTAGGTGTTTCCACAACATCTGGAGGAGTCAGTGGTGCAGATTCAGCTGGCTGCAGTGTCGTGGCCCAGTTTGAGAGCGAGGTCTCCTCTGGAGGAGAGGAGCCTCATGTAGCCAGCCAGGACTCCTCAGGAGAAGAGGAGTTCTGTGTAGCCAGCCCTAGCCCTGACTCAGCAGAAGCCGGCAATCAGGAGCAACAGCTGCTGGCTGATCAGAGCTTACAGCCAGCAGCTGAGACACCAGCACCCTCTAACCCCAGTACCACAGGGAAAGCTCAGCCAGGGACATCCCAGGCTATGGGTGCAGTGCAGCCAAGGACCTCCACACCCCCCAGGTTCACAAACGCCCAAAGAATGCCGCAGACAGCGCCAGAGACTGGAACTGCAGGAGAGATGGCGCAGTGCTCACCTCCTGAGCCAACGCCAGCTGCTGGAGAGCGACTATGAGTAGCATCAGGATGGAGCCCCAACAGCTGGCTGAAAACCATGCCTGGCTATAAAAGCCAGTCTGGAGGAACTGCCAGGTGTGGAAGGAATGTGTTGACTACCTGCAACCACTCTGTGTTCTGTGTGCCTTGCTCGTGCCTGCTTTTGGACCTGATGCTATCAGTAACCGATCTTGGACTGTACTTGACCTAGCTCTTGGACTCTGGACTCACTCCTGGAGTTATCTCGTGCTCTGATCACCGTTCTGACTTGGCTCTTGCTCCTGGAACTCCCCATTGGACTTGGTGATGAGGTTTGGACTTGAACCACCCTGCTTGGGCTGGCCCAGCCCGTGACAGATTGCTTCCACCAAAACTTCCCGGCATGGACGTGGCAACGCCCACCCCGGGGAGCCTGGCAATGCTGCAGGACCAGGTACTGCAATTAACCCAAGCACTGGTGACTTTGCAGCAGCAGATTGCTACTCTCCTTGTTGCCCCTGCTGCACCTCTGCCTGCAAAATGCCCAGTGAAGCCTCCTGACGGTTTTGAGGGCAATGTGGAGGAATTCCCAGCGTTTCTTGCCCAGTGCCAGCTGTATATTAAACTCTGGGCCAGAGACTTTCCCACGGATAAAATCAAAGTTTGCTCCATCCTAAATTTGTTAAAGAGGCAGGCAGCTAGATGGGCCACGCCCTTGTTACTGGCCAAATCCCCTCTGCTGGGGGATTTTCCAAACTTTGTGGCTCACATTACCGCTGCGTTTGTGAACCCCCTGAAAGCTGTCAAAGCAAACCAGAAAATATGTGCCCTCACCCAGGGGGAGGGGACTGTGGCCCAATATACCACTGAATTCCAGTTACTGCCCCAGGACTTGGACTGGAACGAATCGGCCTTAGTTGACCAGTACTTGGAAGTGCTGTCTGACGCAGTATTGGACGAAGTGGCCCAATCCAAACGACCAGGAGAACTGGAAGCGCTCATTCTCCTAGGCCTCTGTATCGATTGCTGACTGGAGAGCCAGAGACGAACGCGTGTGCTAAGCCATCCGCCTCCGCCCCAGATCTTGCCCGAGAGGACAGCTGAACCCGCACCATTTGCCGTGCCATGTACCTGCCTGCCTCCAGAGGAAAAGGAGAGGCATCACGCCCACAACCTCTGCCATTATGCTGATGGCTGCCCTGCCAAAAGAAGGACCCTAGCTATAGGCCGGGAGCAGAAGCCCACTAAACAACTTGTAGGAACGGCCAAGGCCTCTGGTGATCCTCCCGAACCTTTCCTGGTGCCAGTAAAGCTGTGACTGCCCGACAGCTGATGGCTATTTGTGTATGCTATGATAGACTCAGGGGCATCCCGCTGCTTCATGGATGCCAAGTTCGCTGCACAGCACCGGATTCCCTTGCGGGCAAAGAAAACTCCCACCATAGTGGAGGCCATTGATGGGCAGCCACTGTGTTCTGGGCCAGTGGTCAAGGAGACCCAGGACCTCCTCTTGCAGATCCAGTGTCACCGTGAGCGGCTCTGCTTTGATGTTGTAGGCATCCCCCATTTTCCGCTGGTCTTGGAACTTTCCCGGCTTTGCTGCCGTGTTCCGGATATTCGGTGGGGCCAGTTGGACCTTCGCTTCCAGGAACCATGCCCACACAAAAATCCATGCCCGGGTCCAATGGCAGCTGCTGCACCGGAGGCCTCTGCACTGCCGGAGGAATATGCAGATTTTGGAGATGTGTTTGAGGAAAAAGGAGCAGACCAACTCCCCCCTCATTGGCCATATGATTGCATCATTGTCTTGATTCTCGGCACCCCTCTGCCAGTGGGACGCCTGTACTCGTTGTCAGAGCCCGAGTTGGCTGCACTCTAGGACTTTCTCACCACCAATCTGCGGCAAGCGTTCATCTGCCCCTCTACCTTGCCTACCTCTGCCCTAGTCCTCTTCGTCAAAAAGAAAAGTGGAGAACTCCGGCTTTGCAATGATTACCGGGCCCTGAACAGAATCTCCATCCGAGACCGGTATCCACTGCCTCTGATCTCCGACCTCTTGGAGCAATTCAAGAGAGCCCAGATCTACAGCGAGCTGGATCTTCGGGGAGCCTACAACTGGTGCGTATCCGAGAAGGTGATGAATGGAAAACCACCTTCAGTATCAGATATGGACAATACGAGTACCCTTTGGCCTGACTAACGTGCCAGCAGTGTTTTAGAGGTTGATGAATGACATCTTTTGTGACCTCCTGGATCAGTTTGTCATCATTTATTTGGATGATATATTAATTTATTCCCGAGACCCATCTCAACACACCTGGCACGTACGCATGGTGCTGCAAAGACTCGGGCAGCATGCCTGTTTGCTAAGCTGGAAAAATGTGCGTTCCACCTACCTACCATAGAATTTCTTGGCCATGTGATCTCGCCCAGGGAAATCCAAATGGACCCAGCTAAGGTCGAAGCTGTACAGACCTGGCAAGCCCCCTGTTCTCGGAAGGATGTGCAGTGATTTCTGGGATTTGCCAACTATTACTGGCAATTCATTCCCCAGTTTGCATCCATAGCTGTCTCTCTCACTCAATTTCTCTGGCCTCGAGAACCTTTCCATTGGAAGACAGCAAGGCATTCCAGACCTTGAAGGCACGCATCATCACGCTACCGGTACTACGATACCCAGATCCCCAGCTACCCTTTTTAGTCGAGGCAGATGCCTCCAGCACTGCCATTGGAGTGGTGCTCTCACAACGTGCAACCCCCTCCAGCATTCCACAACCCTATGCCAACTACTCTCACCAGCTTACCCCTGCAGAAGGGAACTATACCATCTGGGAGAGGGAGCTGCTGGTGATAAAGGCAGCCTTTGAGGTTTGGCGGCATCATCTGGAGGGGGCTCGGCACCCAGTCCAAGTGCTCACCGACCACCAAAACCTCGAACACCTCCAAACTACCCACCGTCTCAACCAGAGACAGATTCGCTGGTCGTTGTTTTTCTCCTGCTTTGATTTCAGGATCACATATGCCCCCAGTTCCCAGAATAAGAAAGCCGATGCTCTGTCCCGAAAACCAGAGTACAACTCATCCCCCGGCCTGGAACAACCTCCAATGACCATCCTGGCTCCAGAAACTTTCGCCAGCACGCAACCCTCCCAGGGGCTGGTTGAGGAGATACAGGTTCAGCAATTACTGGACCCAGTTGCCCAGAAATACCTCCAGAACATCCAGGAGTCTCACCAGCCCCAGGCGGATGGATTCACAGAAGAAGAGGGGCTACTGACCCACCGAGGCCAGATTTATGTACCACCAGGCTCGCTGCGAACGCAAGTCCTGCAACTGATTCCAGACCCGCTGGGCACTTCGGCCGCCACAAGACAACCCATCTATTGACCCGTGACTTCTGGTGGCCCCAGGTGCAATCAGATGTGGCCCGGTATGTGGCAGCCTGTGAAACGTGTAGGCAGGCCAAGGATCCCCCGGCAAACCCTCTGGTCTTCTGCATCCGCTACCCACACCCACTGGCTGTGGAGGACTATTTCCATAGATTTCATCACAGATCTACCCTGCTCCAAAGGCCATACCTGCATCCTGGTGGTGGTGGACTTATTCACAAAAATGGCCCATTTCATTCCCTGTTCTGGACCCCCCACTGCTCGGGATACCGCACACCTGTACCTTCAGCAGGTCTTTTGAATCCACGGGCAATCGGATCATGTAATTTCCGATCAGGGAGTTCAATTCACCACGCGGTTCTGGTGGGCACTGCACTCCCTTTCCGGCACCCAAGTTCACTTATCCTCAGCACACCATCCCCAATCCAATGGGCAAACGGAGTGCACTAATGCAACCCTGGAGCAGTATCTGAGATGCTATACAAACCATCAACAGGATGACTGGCTAGCCCTACTGCCTTTGGCCAAGTTCGCATATAATAATACAGTGCATTCCTCCATCCAGCAGACCCCCTTCATGGCAAACTATGGCCATCACCCTAACTTCTTCCCTAGCACGGCACCCTCATCAGGAATCCCAGCCACTGACAATCGCCTCCAGGAACTCCAGTCCATGCATGAACTGTTGCGGGAGCAACTACAGCTCGCCAAGGAAACTTACGAGGCTGCAGACCGGAAACAGCAACCTGGCCACCCCCTGACTGTGGGTGATCAGGTCTGGTTATCTACCCACCATATCCGCAGCCAGAGGCCCTCTAAAAAACTGGATGCTCGGTTTCTTGGATCCTTTGTGATCATGGACCAGATTAACCCCGTAGCCTATTGCCTGTAATTACCGCCAACCCTACCGATTCATCCTGTGTTTCATCTGTCCCTTCTAGTCCTGGCTTCACCCCCAGACCCGCATCATCCTGGGCCACCCCCCCCTGCCTGCGATCACCATTGAGGGGCAAGAGGAATATGAGGTCGCCCGGATCCTAGACACCCATCGCCGGCAGGGGAAGGTGCAGTACTTGGTGGACTGGAAGGGGTACGGGCTGGAAGACCACTCTTGGGAGCCTGCTGAGAATATCCACGCCCCCCGCCTCGTCCGGCAATTCCAACAGGCCTATCCTCAAAAACCTGGGCCACCCAGGCCGCAGAGGAAGGGGGCCTTGGGAGGGGGGATGGTGTCATGGCCCAGTCTGAGAGCAAGGTCTCCTCTGGAGAAGAGGAGTTCTGTGTAGCCAGCCCTAGCCCTGACTCAGCAGAAGCCGGCAATCAGGAGCAACTGCTGCTGTCTTATCAGAGCTTACAGCCAGCAGCTGAGACACCAGCACCCACCAGCACAGGGGAAGCTCAGCCAGGGACATCCCAGGCTACGGGTGCAGCACAGCCAAGGACCTCCACCCCCCCCAGGTTCACCCACACCCAAAGAACGCCGCAGACAGCACCAGAGACTGGAACTGCAGGAGAGACGGCGCAGCGCTTGCCTCCTGAGCCAATGCCAGCTGCTGGAGAGTGACGATGAGTAGCCCCAGCAGCTGGCTGAAAACCACGCCAGGCTATAAAAGCCAGTCTGGAGGAACTGCCAGGCATGGAAGCAATGTATCGACTACCTGCAACCACTCCGTGTTCCATGTAGCTTGCTCATGCCTGCTTTTGGACCTGACACTATCGGTAACCGACCTTGTACTGTACCTGACCTAGCTCTTGGACTCTGGACTCACTCCTTGAGTTATCTCGTGCTATGACCACCATTTTGACTTGGCTCTTGCTCCTGGAACTCCCCATTGGAGGTGGTGTTGAGGTTTGGATTTGAACCACCCTGCTTGGGCTGGCCCAGCCCGTGACATGCACTTTCTTAGTCTGGTTGCGGGTTAACACCCCTACGTAGTTTCCGGCACATCTGCCAAGTTCCTCTGGAACGTCTGCAAAGTCTTTCAGAAACTATGTGTACACATCTCCCTCTTGGTCAGCCTCAGGTTCTGCAGACTGTAGCTCGTGTTCTTTTGGTTCCTGGAGCACATGCTCTGCTAAGTCTTCTCCCACAAACATGGCCACTGGGGTATAATTGTGCAACTTTCCAAAGTCCATTCCAACCGTCATAGGTAATCGTTACCTGGACGACGGGCAGCACAGTACCTTCTGCTTCATGCAGGCACCTTACCCTCCTTTCTTCTCCCGGGAGGAGGTACTTGGGATCGATAAGAGAGAGATGGATGGTAGTCAGGAGAGAAGCAGTACCTTGCCAAGCAGCAACTTCACAGCCATCCACCATTATCTTCTTCCAGTGGTGCTGGGGAATATACTCGGGATCAAATGCAGGCGAAGTAGTCTGAGGCCTCTCTGGGATCATGTGGTGCATGTCAGTCCTGACCTTGGGGCACTGATTCTGAAAGTGGCCCAACTGGTTGCACGTAAAACACCGTGGCACCTCCTTCTCCACCGTGGGCAACTTCCCACTAGCACTTGGGAAAACAGGTTGCTGTTGTTGGGATGGCTGTACTTTTTCTTCTGGCTGCTTTCTGGACTGGGGTGGGGATTTAGGAGACTCCCTCTTATGACAGTCCTGATGAATGCTGTACCTCTGCCCTCCATAGGCTTCAGCCAGTCGCTCCGCCCACTGGCCTGCTTCTTGAAGGGTAGAAGGACTCTTGTCCACAAGTGGGCATCGAATGTGCTCGGGAAGAAGATTCAGGAACTGGTCAATGCACATCAGAGCCTTGACATCAGCCAGGGTCTTGGCTTCTGCAATTTCCACCCACAAGTCATAGGCTTTTCCCAGTATGTGTATTAACTGTGGGTAGGACTCTTTACCTTCAAGCCTGATCTCTCTGAAGCACTTTTGGGGCCCTTCCTTGGTGAATCCCTCTCTCTCAGTCTTTGCTTGAACAGATTGTAATCTGTTCTCTCTTCGCCTTCCATCTGGCTGGATACTGAAGCCAGGACACCACTCAAGTGCGATCTCAGCTTTTCCATGTACTGCTCTGGGGGGACCTTGTAGTCAATGCAGACTTGTTCAAAATTCTGCAGGAAGGCCTCAATGTCCTCTCCTTCCTTGTACAAGGGATACTTCCGACAGTCCTCTTTCACTGGGGCCTCTGGAGGAGGCAGACCCTTTGCGAGTTTAGCCATCTCAAGCTCATGCCTCATTCTCTCTGTTTCCAGCTTCACTTTCTCTTTTTTGAGCTCCAAGTGAGCTTGATTCTCTTCTTTCTCAAGCTTCATTTTCTCTTTTTCGAGCTCCAAGCGAGTTTGGTTCTCTTTCTCTAGCTCAAGGTCTGCTTGCTTAAGTTGCAGCTGAAGATACAAGACCTCTTTCTGGGGAGAAATAATAGAAGTTATGTCAGATATTTTACAGAAAATTGTGAATAAATCCCCAGAATTGATGCTATTGTGTATGAACCTAGAAGAATTTGATAAAATGGACAGAATAATGGTGTTTTATATGATTACTGCGGCTAGGATGTGTTATGCACAACTATGAAAGACTCAAGAAATACCATCAGTGGAAGACTGGATTTTGAAAGTAATGAATATAGCAGAAATGGACAAGTTAACAAGGAAGTTAAAAGAACAAGATACTTTGGACTATGTTATGAATTGGGAGAAATTTAGGAATTATGTGGGAAAAAAGTGGGACATGAAAGAAAAAATGTGGTCTTTGGATAATTGTTAGAAGAGGAGAATAGATCTTTACTCGTTTGCAATTAGTGATGGAAATATGATAGTATATGTTAAGAAGAATATAGTAATACTGAAATCAATATTAGAAATCTATTTGGAATATGATAGATAGAGATGAGTATATTATGGTTATATTATATTAGAGGTTAGGTTATGTTATATTATATAGTATACATTATAATGTAGAAATACTTAAGTTTATATAGTAGGAGATAGTGATTTAGTATAAATGAAGGGAATGGAAAACTGTTGGAAGTCAACTGAAAAGGGGCGGGGGATGAGTGGGAATAATGTAACGTGATGGTTGTTAAAAAGTTTGTATGGTGATTTATATATATTGACCCATCCAATAAAAATTCTTTTTTAAAAAAATGAAGATACAAGACCTCTTCACTCGGGGGCTCCATTGTTCTGGCTGTCTCTTCCTTCTCAGACATGGGCCCAGCAGCCCTTGCTTGGGTCTTACTTCTAGGAACAGGCGCGTCCTCTGATTTTGTCTTCCCAGTTCGGAGGAGCATGCACTACCTATTCTAGCCTCACTATCTGGTTGATCTGACAGCTAAAACATAAACAAAAACCCCTTTCACCACACCTTTCTGAGACCTTTACTTGGTCTCGCAAGCACCTTCAGCAAATGTGGCTTCCTTAAGCCAAAAGCAAAAAAAAAAAAGTGTTTTTTTTCCTTCAAAGCCAATTGTCACTCTGCCTTACCAGGGTCCAAAATTAGTCCATCCGACCGCTGCCACCATGTCATGCCTCAGGTGGGGTGAGCCACCTTACGCTGCCACCACTCTGGGATTTAGGGTCCCTTGGGAAGGCCCAGAGTACCCTCCCAACCCTTCTGACCTCGGTGGCTTGGCCAATAAACAGGCATGAGGACGCAGCAGAGTAACAACAAACAAAAGGATTTATTTACAAGGAGGTCAGTTAATATCAAACAAACAAAGAAGCAAGCAAGGTGCATTAGCAAAAATAGATGAGTGAAAGTAAAATAAACAAAAGACCCTAGCATGACTGAATCCACTGTCCCTCTGTCTGCTAGGCCTGTCTTCTCACCCTACCTGGATGAGGGCCTCTCTCCCTAACAGAAATCTCCTGTGACCTGCTCTCTAGGAGAAAGAACGCAGGCTTTTTTCCTTCCAAACTTATATAGTACTAGCCCCCTGTGTTCTGATTGGCCAAAAAGGGTGCCAAAATGGCCCAGGGGCTCCTGGGAATTGTAAGCAGGCCTACTCCCACTGCTAACAGGCTTCTGAGGCCTTGCTAGGCCTTCCTGGCACAGCCAGATCATGACAGTGATATAAACAGGGCTCATTTCAAGGGGGAACGCACTAGAACAGTGTTCTGGCAGTTCCCCCAAGTCAGGTGGCCCTGCCCACCTGACTTTAGGGCCATTTAGGCCTTGATTGGGGCCAAAATGGCCCGAATCTGGGCCAAAACAGCCTGGATTTGGTTGGTGCCGGACGGGGGAACCCGGCACTGACCCGATCCCATCTGTTTCATCCCTGATCTGAGCTGAAACGGGCCCATAATGGCCATTTGGGGCCATTTGGGGCCTATTTCAACCTGGATAAGGGCCAAAACAGCCTGGATTGGGTTGATGCCAGGTGAGGGAAGCCTCCACTGCCCAGCACCAACCTGGTCCTGGCCATTTCAGGCTCGATCTGGGCCAAAATGGGCCCAAAATAGCCATTTTCAGCCCTTTTGGGTTCAGGTTTGGCCCAGATCGGGGCCAAAATGGGTCAAAAATGGCCATTTCTGGCCAGTTTAGGCACATTTCGGCCTGGATAAGGGCCAAAATGGCCTGGATTGGGGCGGAAATGGCCTGGATCAGGTTGGTGCCGGGTGGGGGAAGCCTCCTCCACCTGACACCAACCCAGTCCCATCCATTTCAGCCCCCAAACGGGCCCAAAATGGCTATTTTTGGCCATTTTGGCCCATTTTGGGGCCGAAGGTGCCCAGGTTGGGGCCAAAATGGCCGTGATCGGGATGGTGCCCCACAGTGGAAGCCTCCCCCACCCAGCACCAACCTGCTCCCATCCGTTTCTGCCTTGGTCCGGGCCAAAACAGGACCAAAATGTCCATTTGGGGGCATTTTGGGCCCATTTCGGCCAGGATCGGGGCCAGGATCGGGGCTGAATGGGCCCGGATCAGTTCAATGTCGGGAGGGGGAAGCCTCCTCTGCCTGGCAGCAACCTGCCTCCAGTCATTTTGGCTCTGATCCTGTCCCAACAGGGCCATTTTCCGCCCTTTGGGGCCCGGATCAGGGCCAAAACAACCCAGACTGGGTCAGTGCCAGGCCAGGGGAGTGTTCCTCCGCCCGGCTCTGACCTGATCCGGGCTGTTTTGGCCCTGATCAGGGCCTAAAAGGCCCGAAGTGGCCACTTTTGGCCATTTGGGGCCATTTTCTGCTGGGATTGGTACAGAAATTGTCAGGATTTGATTGGTGCCCTGCGGGGGAAACCTCCCCCTCCTGGCACCAACCCAATCCCAGCCATTTCAGCCCTGATCCAGGCCCAAAACAGGCTATAGATGGCCATTTTTGAATATTTTTACCTCATTCCCGCTGGGATCGGGGCCAGAACTGCCAGGATCAGGGCAGTGCTTGTTGGGGGAATCTGCCCCTGCCCGCCACTGACATGGTCCTGGCTGTTTTGGCCCTGATTGTGGCCCAAATGGGGTCCAAATGGCCATTTCTGACCATTTGGGCCTGTTTCGGCTGGATCAGGACCATAACTGCCAGGATTGGGTCGGTGCCTGGTGGGGAACCCCTCCCCTTCCCAGTACTGACCCAATATGGGCCCTTTGGGGCCTGATCCAGGCCAAAACCTGCCCAAAAGGGCCATCTTGAGCCATTTTGGGCCTGTTTCGGCCTGGATTGGAGCAAAACGGACCCTGATCGGGCCACTGCTAGGTGGGGGAACACCCCCCCATCTGGCAGCAGCCAATTCCCATCCATTTCAGCCCAATCAAGGGGTGTTGCATATGCTAACAAGGTATGCTAATGAGTTCCTGCAGCTCTTTTTCTATGAAATGACCCTTGGATATAAAAGACCTCCACGAAAGACACAGAAGTGCTGCTGCTGCCAGTCTGGGTAGACAACACTGAACCTTGGTTGTTGTGGGTTTTCCGAGCTGTATTGCCGTGGTCTTGGCATTGTAGTTCCTGACGTTTCGCCAGCAGCTGTGGCTGGCATCTTCAGAGGTGTAGCACCAAAAGACAGAGATCTCTCAGTGTCACAGTGTGGAAAAGGTGTTGGCAGGTCATTTATTTAACGTCAGGAACTACAATGCCAAGACCACGGCAATACAGCCCGGAAAACCCACCACAACCATCGTTCTCCAGCAGTGAAAGCCTTCGACAATACAACACTGAACCTGATCGGCCCATACTCTGAGAAGGTTTGGGAAGGTGGTGCTAGGGGACTATAGCTCAACCACTTAACCTCTGGCCTCGGCGGGCCCCCAAGGTTCCATTTTATCCCCTAAGCTCTTTAACATCTACATGAAACTGCTGGGTAGGGTTGCCAGCTCCATGCTGGGAAAGTCCTGGAGATTTGAGGGTGGTGTTTGGAGAGGGTATGGGCATCAGCAGATTATAATGCCATAGAGAACACCCTCCAAAGCATCCATTTTCTCCAGGGGTATTGATCTGTTGTATGTTCAGTTGTAATTCCAGGAGTTCTGCAGTCCCCACCTGGAGGTTGGCTACTTACTGCTGGGTGATGTCATCTGGCCATTTGGGCTGGGTTGCCAGGCTGGCAATGGGTGGGAGAGCTGGGGGCAGGAACAAGAGGGCATGTAAATGACAGCACTAGCATCACTACATCACTTCCAGGTACAACTCAAAAGTGACAAAGGGTACCTTTAGGATTCATTGGAAACCATAGATTTAGATGAGGTTACTACAGTGAGCACTATGTGGGGCTGCCCTTGGGAAGTGTTTGGAAATTTCAATTGGTGCAGAAGGCTGCCATCAGGATGTTGAACTGGACCATATCACTCCAGTCTTGGCCCATCTATACCGGCTCCCAGGTTGTTTCCAGACACAATTCAAAGTGCTGGTGCTTCCTTGAAAGCCAGATACGGTTTGGGACCAACATACTTAAAGGACTGCCTACTCCCTTATGAACCTACCCAACCACTGAAGTCATCTTCAGTTCAGAGGCCCTGCTTCAAGTGCCACCACCTTCTGAGATCAGGTGGCTGCCAATCTGGGAGAGGGCCTTTTCAGTAATCACACCAAAAGTCTTTCTCTCTCTCCCTAGGAAGATTTTCCTATCCCCTTCTCTTGCTATATTCTGCCAGTGGGTGAAGACTTTGTTTTGTTTGGCATTCCCTGTGTAACCCTCTCGTCCTGTCTGAACAATTGTTATGTCTTTGTATGCCTCTGATTTTACTTGTTTTAGTGTTGTGGGTTTTTTTTAGGTTAGTATGATTTTACTTGTTTTAGTGCTGTGTTTTTTTTAGATTGGTATGATTTTTTTTTAAAAAATGTGATTTTATTATGTATGTTTTAATTTGTTAACTGACCTGACTTGAATAGCCCAAACAAGCCTGACCTTGTCAGATCTCAGAAGCTAAGCATGGTCGAACTTAGTTAGTAATTGGATGCAAGATGAAATGACAAACCACCTTTTTTACTCTCTTGTCTTTTCAATCCCAACAGGGGTTGCCATGAGTCAGCTGTGACTTGACAGCACTTACCACTATTGCCAACCTTGCTGGCACTTATGAAGGCAGAAAGGCGGGGTATAAACATTATAAATAAATAGTAAAATATTATTCATTTAGTACATGCCAGGGAATAGAAAAATGGTGAAAAAGGTTCAGGAAAGCTTGAGGCTGATACGTCGTACTGGGAAGGAGTGTATCGAGCAGAGGTGCAAGGCCATCCAGAATGGAGAGGAGACCCCTATGGATATTCTTACTCTGATCTTGAAGAATGCAGGTAGGAGAATTCCTGTGGAAGGCAACCAGTAATTGTTCTGTGTCGTACTGAACGTAAAATGCAAAGTATTTTACTGGTCCAAACTATAAGATTGTGAATTTGGCCTACAAGTTAAGGAAAACCTTGACTATAAGAGTAGTTTCCATTCAAACAGGATACTCAAGGAAGTCATGGACCGTTCTTACCAGGAGGCACAGAAGAAGAGATTGGACTTAAACATCAGAGTTGTTTTAGACATTTTGGCTGTCTGTGATCTACTGGATCTGTTCTTTAATTAGAGTGAGGGAGATAAGTCTGGCAATGTTGTGGGCTGGACTTAGTGGAATTCCAGACCCAAAAATGGGGCTGAAGAAGATTCTTGGTGGTCCATAGGTGGGCAAGTTCCACTATGCTGTTAGGCGGTGTCAGGTGGTTATCTGAAGCAACGGGTTTTAGACTTTGTTAAAGGCTGTAGATCTATGCACACTTCTTAGGGAAATACAACCTTCTCATAGTCTGACAATCTTCTACTAACCGACTTAAAACATTGGTCCCTACAATTACTGGTACTGCTGCTTTAGGCTGTTGGTCAGGACAGACGAGAGCAAGAATCTGATGTGTTTTGTCACTTCCACAGTGCTGTTTATCAAATTTTACAGATACACATATATATCCTAAATAAGGAACCTCCTGCCCACCTGCTCCTGCGACCTGGAGTACATTCTGCAAGGGCTGCAGCAAAACATGAGAGAGGTGTTGGGAATAAAATTCTTTTGTTATGCAAGTAACTTGAGATCCTATGTCAACAAGACATTCACACTGCACTCCTTCTACATAAATAGGAGAATAACACGGATCTCCTACTAATTCTTTTAATATCTGGTCCACACCCAGCTCAGTTGATGTAATAGCTGCAATCCTCTTTTGAGTCTCAGCCTGTTTGACATCTATTTTCCTCCTATTACTGGAAAGTTATCTTGTTTGCACTAATTCTGGATTACATGGGGAAGTACACTCAATTTGAGAATGTCCATCCTGACCACACTGATAGCAAAAATACCATTCACTTAATTGCTTCTTCATTGGAGCCTGAGTAGAGCGATGGGATAAAGGTGGTGTATTTTTCATAGGACAGTTAGCTTCCATTTTAGTATCCTGTATTTGGGCTTCTGGTCTGGAGAAAATGGAGATCTGATGTTGTTCAGCTGAGCTCGACAATCAGGGGCTTCTGTTTAGGCAGGTCAGGCACATATAGATACCTGCCGCCACTCTTCTTCAGGTGGAAGAAGAGCTGGAATGCTACAAGCCCTAGAGAGTGTGTGACTTCCACACATGGATTTTCTCCATGTCTTGAGGTCTGCTCTGAGACGGGGGGGCTTCATCCACTACAGAGCCCTTTTTGAGCCAGGATCTGGCATAAGATCTACATAATCCAGGCTTCTTTAAAAGAATTTGAACTACATTGATCGTAAGAAGCAGCACTGAAACCCACAAGGAGCAAAGCAAGGTAAAGATGGCTATCTGACTTTTTGGGACTAAAGTAACAAAAAAGAACATTAAAAAGTGGGAGTAACTTACTGATATTGCTGTAACCTGCTTGCTTGAAGAATTGTTTGGAGAAAGAGTGGAGATTTTGCATGGAATTTGGAGGTTTTGAAGAGGAAAACAAGATTGTTTATGCATGCCTGTGGTTTCTGAGTGCTGATAAGAATTGAGCTGGATGGGAGGGGCACTGAGGAGAGAGCAATCAGAAGACATCGCGAGACTGAGAAAACCACAGAGAAACATGAATTGGTGCCTAGAGAGGATTCGGAGGCCGGAAATTAACAGGAAGTGAATAGCAGCCATTTTGGGAGTGGAAAAGAAGAACCATAGAGAGCTACCATAGAGTTTTCGCATCAGACATTTTGGGAAGGTGATTTTTGAACTTTGGTAAAAGAAAAGAAAAAGAAACAAATAAAAATTAAAATATTGCAGCGATTTAACTTGCAAGTTAATAACTGATTGAATTTATATGAAAATAAAAGGATTGGTGTTGCTGATTGAAAACCTATTATAACAACAGAACTCAGAAGTAGGGCTGCGACTTGAAGCGGATCCAAGGCTAGTCTAAGAATGGCAAAGAAACTAGAAAAAGAAAAACAGGAGTGGCAAGCAGCTATGGAAGTTTTGGAAAAAAGAATGTTAGAAGGCATGCAAAAAATGAAGGAAACTCAAACTGAAAAAATAATTAAAAGCATGAAAGAACTAATGCAAGCAGAGATGACAGAAGTAAGAAAGGAGCTGGGTGAAATGAAAAAAGAACTACAGGCAACAATGCAGAAAATACAAGAAGTGGAACAAAAGACCATGAATCTGAGTGGTGAGAACCAACAGTTTCAAGATCGTATGATATTGATGGAATGCAAAGCAACAGAGACCCACCTGAGACTGAGAGGAGTGGCAGAATCTCTAAATGAAAATGTACAAGAACAAATCGTGAGAGCTTTGGCAAAGCTTTTAGGAAAACAGCCAGAAGAGAGAGAAGACAAATCTGACCTTATTTACAGAGTAAATTCTGCTTATGCTCAACAAAAAAATTTGCCAAGAGACATAATTATACAACTATCAACCAAGAAACGTAGAGAAGAGATCCTGAGGGAACACTATAAAGACCCACTGAAAACTGAAGGGAAGAAAATTAGAATTATGAAAGAACTTCCCAGGAAAGTACTCCAAGATAGAAAGAAATACAGAGAATTGACAGAGAAATCGAGATCAAAGAGCATCAGGTACAGATGGGAACTTCCAGAAGGTTTAAGCTTCAACTTCCAGGCTACAAAAGTTAATATCAAGACAAAGGAGCAGATGATAAGGTTTTTGTTTGACAGCCAAAAAGACTTTGGAGAATTTGGTAAAGAGTAAAATACTATGGAGTACAAATTAATTTCTTGGAATGTGAATGGTCTTAATTCACCCCAGAAGCGTAAATCAGTTTTTCATTGGCTAAGGAAACAAAAATGTAATATAATTTGTTTGCAAGAAACTCATATCAAAGAACAAGACTTTAGGTTTTTAAAAAATGGATTTTGAGGAGAAGAATTTTTTTCATCAGCAAAACAAAAGAAGAGAGGAATTGTGATTTATGTAAAGAAAGAATTGGAACCCAAAATGGCCTTTAGAGACAAGGAAGGAAGATTTGTAGCGGTTGAAATTATGCTGAATTTTAAGAAGACTTTGGTTTTGGGCATCTATGCACCTAATGGTGCCAAAGACGTTTATTTTAAGGAACTAAATCAGAATTTAGACAAAGTGACTTATGACCAGATAATGTTGATGGGAGACTTTAATAGGACTGTAAATTTGCAATTAGATAAAGAGTAAAAAAGGATTCAAAGTAAAGAAGGGAAATTACCAAGATCTTTTTTTGATTTAGTAAAACAAGAAAATTTAGAGGATGTTTGGAGGAAATGGAACCCTAAAACAAAAGACTTTACTTTTTATTCAGCAAGACATCAATCCTTTTCAAGGATAGACATGATCTGGACAACAAAAGACATTAGTTTACTAACCAAAAAAATTGAAATTATGCCCAGAGTGAGCTCTGACCATAATCCGTTAATGTGGAAGGGTTCAATGGGTTACAAGAAATTTAGATGGAGACTAAATGAAGATTTATTTCAGAGGCAAATTAATGTGGACTATATTCAGAAGGAAACCAATTTTTTCTTTCAACTCAATATTGGTAAAGAGGTACCAATACAAACAGTATGGGATGCGTACAAAGCGGTGATCAGGGGTAACCTGATTACGATAAATAGCAAAGAAAAGAAAAACAGGGAAAAGAAATTTCAGGAAATCCAGGAGAAAATAGCCAAGAAAGAATAAGATTTAAGGAAGAGACCAGGAAAAAAGAAAATTATACGGGATATTAAAATGTTGCAGGAACAATTGAGTGGTTTTGCAAACAAGGAAGTAGAATGGAATTTTTAAAAATTGCAGCAAAAATCTTTTGAAGGGACTAACAAGCCAGGGAAATTTTTAGCCTGGCAACTGAAGAAAAAAAGAGAGAGAAAAATAATTGGTAGAATTTTGGAGAAAGGGAAAGAAGTTATAGACCACCAAGGAATAAAAAGAGCTTTCTATAAGTATTACGCTAAACTATTCCAGAAAAAGTTAATTGACAAAGAAGATATTGATCTTTATTTGGATAAGGTTACCTAAGATTTCAGACTATATGAAGACAGTTTTGAATACTCCAATTACAGAGGAGGAAATTTTAAATTCCATTGATTCAATGAAATTGGGTAAGGTGCCAGGCCCAGATGGGATTTCAGCTAAATTTTATAAAGTTCTGTAAAAGGACTTGGTGCCGGTTTTACAAGTTTTGATGAATGATATTATGAAAATGGAAATACCAAATTCATGGAATGAAGCTAATATTTCGCTGATCCCCAAGGAGGTACAAGACCTAACCGATGTTAAAAATTACAGACCCATCTCCCTCTTAAATAATGACTACAAGATTTTTGCGAAAGTTATGGCTGAAAGATTGTCAGTGATGGGCCGTATATCTGTGGTGAAAATGAATGTATTACCAAGGGTAATGTTTTTACTGCAAGCAATCCCAATTGTTAAAGAGGTGAAACAATTTGATAAGTTGCAAAGGAAACTCTTAAACTTTGTTTGGGTGGGCAAAAAACCAAGGGTTAAGATGAAAGTACTGTGTGATGCAAAAGAAAGAGGTGGTTTGCAAATGCCAAATTTGAGATTATATCACGAAGTGATTTGTTTGACATGGTTAAGAGACTGGGTGAATCTATCTAATTGTAAGTTGCTAACTTTGGAAGTGCACAACAATATTATTGGTTGGCATGCTAAAATGGATGGTATGTTTTTACATCATTATATAAGAAAAAATATTTTCTCTGTATGGTTGAAATATAAAAATTTTTTGGAAGAAAGAAGACCTTCGTGGATTGTTCCTGCAAAAGTTATAAAACCGCATTCAGAATATCAAGGGAAGGAATGGTTAACTTACAAAGACTTGTTGTTAATGCATGGAGATATAGTTAAAATGAAGAGAGAAGAGGACTTAACCTTTAAATATGGTTGGCTACAATACTGACAAATTAAAGACTTATATGAATCAGATAAAAAGAAATTTGGTTTTAGAAAGGAAAATTCAGAAATGGAAGAACTGTTATTAGGAAATGATAGAAAAATGATTTCGAAATTTTATAAACTATTACTGAAATGGTATACAGAAGATGAAGTGGTTAAGGTTCAAATGGTGAAATGGGCATTGTATTTTAATAAAGAGATTACAATGGAATCATGGGAGTATTTATGGAAAAATGCTTTGAAAATATCTACATGTATTAATTTGAAGGAGAATTGTTATAAAATGATGTATAGATGGTATTTAACGCTGAAAAAATTGGCAAATATGAATAATGTTATGTCAAATAAGTGTTTGAAATGTCAGGAGCATGAAGGTTCTTTTTACCATATGTGGTGGACTTGTGACAAGGCAAAACAATTTTGGTCTTCTATTTATGTTGAAATATTAAAAGTTTTGAAGTGTAATTTGCAGAAAAATCCTGAAATGTTTTTGTTAGGACTTAATATGGAAACTGTAAATATGGAGGATAGAACACTATTATGGTACATGATTATAGCCACAAGACTGTTGTATGCGCAATATTGGAAGCAAGATAAGATACCAGAAGTTGATGAATGGATACAAAAACTTCTGCACATGGTAGAAATGGACAAACTAACCAGAAAGCTAAGAGAACAAAGTTTAAATGAGTTTTTGATGGACTGGAAAAAATTTAAAGATTATTTGGAAAAGAATTGGGATGTAAAGGACCAACTGTGGTCCATGGACAACTTTTGACAAGCATTATGTAATCTGCTGAATTTTATATTGACTGTAACTTTATCTTAGAAGAATATGAGAAATAATAGAACTGGAGGGAATATTATGGGAACTAAATGGTATGTATAGGTGCTGTTGGAGGTCAGAAGGGAGGGGAGGGGAAGGGTGGGTTGGGATGAAATATGTATTTTGTAGGAGAAAGAGATATTGAAGTGATTATGTTTTTCAATCCAATTTTATCCAATAAAAATGTTTTAAACATTTTAGTATCCTGTATTTGACTGTCCACTTGTTTGACAAATGCACTCTCAAGACAAGCTAATCTGCTACTTTAGGGAGGCAACATCTTCTTTCTCTTCCATACTATCTTCCTCAGTGCTCTTAGGCTGCACTGATTGGCAGAAACTATTATGTACCTTAGAGGATGATCTACCCAACTGTTTTGCTTTTCTGCATGCTTTAGCTTCATTTTCTTGTTCCATAGACCAAATTTTATACAATATCTTTGAATAAGAGAGAGAGGTTTTTTCTCCATTACTTAAACAATCCCTCAAATGGAGTTGCATAATAAGAACTTCATCCCAGTATCCACAGATAAATTGTTTTATCAGGGGCAAATCACTTTTGTCCCGCCAATCCTCTCCCTTCTCTACTATTTTCCTCCAGCAGCAATTCAGTCTATATAAATATTCTGAGGACTTTTCTGCATTCTTTTGATAAGTCTCCAAAAACTGTGCGTATAAATCATCTGCAGTTGCAATACCCCCAAAAGTGTCCTCTAGTTCTGCTAAGCAATTCTGTACTGTGGCACAATTTCCTGCATATAAAGCATATAAAGCTACATTCAGAGCAGGAGGCAATAGGCTCTCCGATAATTTGTGCTTCTTCCCAATGGCAGATATCTCAGAATCCTCTAATAAGTGTTGGATTTGCCATCTCCATGTATCAAAATCTAGTTCTCTTACAGGTTTTAGCATTTTCCCAGAAAAACATCTTAATCTATAAGAAGAATGCTTGGCGGAATGTTGGACAAGTGACAGTTGAAAAGTCAATTGGACAGCAGTCGGAGAGCCAAGCTGCAAGACCAGGATGCCCACATTTCCCATCAAAACTTGAGGGAAGCTGGCAAGTGTCCAACCTGTGTCATTTGTCACTTGTAGCTTGGCCCTTTGTTACTTAAGGAACATTCCAAATCTGCATCAGACACCATTGACAATACTCCACTCAGCCTAACAGAGCAATCTGGATCGAATGTGTACAGTTTACACAGTTCCATTATAGCTGAGATAATACTGCAAGTTGCTTAAGAATAGTAAAATATATAAATGCTAAGATCACAAGGCAGCACTGTCCCATGTTTGGGCACCAAAATATTTCTGTAACCTGTTTTGTTCAAGGAGCAATACCAAATAAATAGATATATCTGATTTAAGAACTGGGAGACTTCATGTCTATGACAGCGTGATCCCACCTTGTGACACTTGCGTTTATAAAAGATAACAATGAACAAACTTGAAAAACAAATCTTATTTGGAACAATACAATAATAAAGTATATATAACAACAATCATGTAACAAAACGGGCCTGCTTTACTCAAGCAGGCCCAGGTCTCAGTCTTTCCGACTTCTGTATGGTGGTCAGTCCCTTGAATTGCAGCAACTTGTTGCTGTGCTCTGCATTGGGATGCCATCTGTTCTTCACAGGAGTCCTAAAACATTAATAGAGAGTTCATACAAAGGACTGCTTCTGAGGAGAGAATGCTTCTCCCTGCAGTTTCAGGCCCTCCAGTCTCTCAAAGAAAACTGTGGCTTTTTTTCCTTATAAGGAATACCCTAACACTTTATCTCCCTCTAGTAGACAAGGGTTACACAAGCATGCATAAATGACACCCAATCTAGTTAGCTCTCAGAATATAAACTGGGTAAGGCCCTGGTTAGTGCTTGGATTGGAAACCAAGGAAGTCCAGGGTTATACAGAGGCAAGCAATGGTAAATCATTTATGTTCGTCTCTTGCTTTGAAAATCCTATGAGGTAGTCGTGGGGTGGCTGTAACTCGATAGCACACATACTCTTAGGAAATGTGTGTGGCACCTCTCCAGACTCCTAGGTAGCTTACAGGATATTATCAAATGATAAAAACAGCAAAGAAGTCATTTAAACCAACAAACCGTTAAAACCAGCCATTAAAAACATAGCAGTTCCTTATTGTTTCCTCAGAACCTGGTAGGCATGGATGCTTTGGTGCAGTAGGGATGGGTCTGATTTGGAAAGGGCTATTTCTTGTGCGGCAGTAGACTCATCACTGGATGGGAGGACAGGACAGAAGATGGCAACTGCCTGGGAGTGAATGACTGAGAAATTAATATTCACCGAAAAAGAAAAATTTAAGAATGTAAGAGCCCTAGTGGACCAGTTCAGTGGCCCATCTAGTCCAGCATCCTGTCTAACACAGTGGCCGAGTACTCTGGAGGGTCAACAACTGGGTTTATAGGCCAAGGCCTTCCCTTGATGTTGCCCGTACTCAGAGATTTACTGCTTCTGATTTGTAGAGGTTCCCTTTAGTTACAATGACTAGTAGTCACTAATGGCCCGTGAATTTCTGTAATCCCTTCTGCTTTTTAAAGATCCGCTCTTTAATGGCTTCTGTTTCATCATCCTTCCCTTATACACTGTTCTTTGCGGTGCTCTTTCAAAATGTGTGTCCTAAGAAACTGTCTAACTGCCACTAGACGGCGAACAAATGCTACTCTGCTTAGGAGTAGACATAGGCACGAACAGGAAAAAAAATCCGAACATGGTGTTCGTTGTTAGTTGCCATCCACGAACAATGAACAATGAACATCGACGAACATGACCTGTTCACGAACATGTTCATTGTTCATTGTTTGTGGGGGCCAGCAGGCTCTCCTCAAGCCATCAAGATCCCTACCACACCACTGCCAGAAACCCTACCTGAGCAGGCAGCAGGAAATGTACCAATAATAAATAATAGCTTGGCCCCAGAGCCTGGCAGCAGCCCTGGAACTTGAAGGGGTAGAATCCCTACCACACCACTCCCAGAAACCTTACCTGAGCAGGCACCAGGAAAGGTACGAATAATAAATAATAGCTTGACCCGGAGCCTGGCAGCAGCCCTGGGACTTGAAGAGGTAGATCCCTATCCTACCACACACAAAGAAAATTCAAGCTCCAATGCACTCTCCCTGTCTCTCTCGCAAAATGCCAACAGCAACTTTCTCTCCCTCACTGTCTGCAAAAGCAGAGCTGGGAGCCCCCCTCCCCCCTGCTCTTTGCTTCCTTGTAACAAATTTGGAGCTCCACACTTGAAAGGAAGACCTGCCTATCAAGCTAAATTGGGCTTAGATTGGGGTTTCCAGGGCAACAGCAGGAGTTCAGACAGAGTTCAGGCAGTCCCTGCCTCCGGTTGCCAAGACAATTGATTGTAGGTGCCAGACTGTCTGACTTGACAAACAGCGAAGAACCAGGCTTGCAACGAACACCTGTTCATTTAGAGTTCATTTAGAATGGGGCCTCATGAACTGCTTGTTTGTGAACAGCTGATTCATGGCTTTTTTAAGTTCGTATTGCTGTTCGTGCCCATCTCTACTTAGGAGTTCACCTAGTACTTTGCCTCTTCTTCCCAACAACAGAGTTTTGAGGCATATATATAAGACTAACAGATTTATTTGTGTGGGAAGCCATGTTAGTCTGAAGTCAAAGAGCAAGATCCAGGTCCAATAGCAACTAGATTTCCAAGGTATAAGCTTTTGAGAGTCAAAGGGTCTGAGGAAAGGAAAGCTTATACTTTGGAAATCTAGTTCTTCTTTAAGATACTATTGGGCTCGGATTTTGCTCTTTAACAGATTGATTGTGAGCAGAGCCGGCCCACCCATTGAGGCCGGTGAGGCCGCCTCCTCAGGGTGCTAAGGCGCCAGAGGGGTGCCAGCCCAGGGGCAGGGGTGCACACCACAGAGCTGCCGCCACCGCCGCCAGCCAGGAGTACATGCTGGTAACGGCAGCATGGGGCAGCTGAGCGGGCAGCTTCCCATTCAGTTGCTCTGCGGGCAGCTTCCCATTCAGTTGCTCTGCGGGCCAGGCACTGTGCCTGGCCGCAGAGCAACCGAGCGGGAGGGCTGGAAGGCCCCCATGCACACACCAGCCCCTGCGTGATGACATCACCTGCAGTGACATCATTACACAGTCCAGTGCACACATGCGCACATGCACAGAAGCAGCATTAAGCTGCCTCAGGTGCCGGCGACCCTGTGAGTGACACAAGAGTATTTTGCAGTTCATATTGTGCTTAATTCATGGTTCTAGTTCTTTGGGGGGGGGTGAGATAGAAGCAAGTGAGAGGAGAGGCATGGTCTTTTTCACACACCGAAGAACAAAAATCTCTGTTCCAGCTTTTAGTGTTTTCATGCTTGCCACCTTGGGGACCCTTCACTAGGTGGAAAGGCAGCATAGAAATGGTTTAAATATAATAATTAAATAAACTCTGATAGAAGTAAGAGCTCTGTCTTAACAGGAATCCTTTGAAAATGGATGTTTAAAATGGGGACTTCCGCCCAACTGGACATGTTATTCTCTGGGGGCACAGAGTATCCTAACTGATCTACTGTCCACATAGGTGTAAACTACGGGGGGGCTGAGGGGCTCGAGCCCCCCTGGATTTGGCCAGTGGGGGCTGAGCCCCCCCTGGGCAGCCAGTGAACTACATAGGGGCTAAGGGGCTCAAGCCCCCTCAGATCTCACATGAGGGTCTCAGTTACAATAGCTGATGAAGCACAGGATTGTCCCCCCCTTCCTATTATATCATATTATAATTTCTGTAATTCTTTGGGGCTTTGTTCCTGTTTTTTGCTTGTATGTATTTGTCAGGCGGGAGGGCGCCCCCTGGTGGCAATGGTGGCGGTGGGTCAGAACGGGATGCCCCCGGCGGGTCCGTGCTGGGTCCCCGGCGGTCAGGCGGGTGGCCTGGTGGGCGGGTGCCGGGCTGGCCGATGGAGAGTGTCCACCTCGAGGCCTCAGACAGGCAGCCACCATCTGGTCTGGCGAGGCCATCCAGCAATTGGCTCCACCCGGCCAGCCGTCCCTTCAGCGTCAGGGGTGGCTCAAACGACACACTCCTCCTCGGCCCGGGGTTGAGCTCTCCTAAATACCCTTCTTCATTAGAGCCACCCCCACCCCTTCTTTCCGGTGCCCGCCCCCAATGTCATTCCCACCACCTGAGCCAGGTGCGGCCACATCCTTTGGCCCCACCTGCCCTTGCCCCATTGGCCGTTTCGCTCCTGTTCCCGCCCCTCTTCCTCCTTGCCCCTCTCCCCTCCAATGGCCTGCCCTGGGAGATGGCTGTGTGGGCTGTCCGTATGCCTGCTGCGCCCGCCTCCTCCCTTGGCCTTCTGGGGGCTGTAGGCCCGGCTAGCCCTCTGCGCCAGCGCGGACGTCCTGCCGCGGCTCGGCCTCCCAGGCAGTCACTTCTCGCCCCTCCCGCGGATTCGGCGCTCTTCCCGCGGGCACCCTGGCTGCCGGGGCCTAGGGCCTGCCCCTGCCGACGGCCTCCTCCTCCTCCTTCAGCCACGCACCGCCCGGCGTCGGGTCTCTGGCCATGGCGGGTCAGTGGCTGTGGCCGTCAGCTCCAGCTGGCTGGTGGGCCTTCCCTCCGGGCTGGCTGGCGAGCCCGCGGTGCTGCCGGCGTCCCTCCCGGCGAGACTCCCGGTTGGCTCCCAGGGCTGCAGGTGGGTGTCGGCTGGGATGAGGGCGCCGGTGGGGGTGGGGGTGGCCAAGTCCGAGGGCGCGGCGCCGCCACCCCTCGGACAGTATTAGTGTGTTTACTAAGAATTTATCATTTTTAAAGATATTGCAGTTTGTATAAACCATTTACAAATAAATGTTACAGAAGAATTAAGAGACTCTGATAGAAGATATTTGATTTTGAAAATCAGGCTCCTGTAAGGCAAGATTCAGGCTCCTGTAAGGCAAGATTTACACACTAGCAACAATATATACACCAAACAATGCAAGAGAAAGTTTTTATGAAAATGTTTTCCAATCCATTTTCAATTTTCAAGAAGATAATGATCTTCGGAGACATGAATGGGGTAATGGATCTAAGAAAAAGATGGGGGGGGGGAACAAAGAAGGCAAACTCCCCCAAAATGTGCTCTCTCTCCCCTCCTATCAAGAAACTATTTTTTGAAGTAATATCTTAAATAGTATATGGCTTCAGTGGGTTAAATGTCTAAAAGATTTTTGATCCTACAAAGGGAACACAAAGCTTACAAACTATCAACCAAGCTTGTGTGTCTTTTACACTGTGGGCGACTGAAGTGGTTTACATAAATAAAAGAAAGGACTGGAGAGCATGTGAGATTTTGACAGCCATAAATCCAGAGAGCATTTACCTCAGAAGTCTCTCCCCTCTCTTCACTTCCCCCCATCTTCTCCAAAATGTGTTTAATTATACAGAAATATTACAATTGGAAGATGCTTGTAGGATCAAAAATCTGAATATCGGAGACTATACTTTCTTTTCTAACAAACACATTCAAGGATTTATATGTGCTGGATATAAAAAACATGAGTTATTTATATTGTTTGTTGTATTATGTTTACTCTTTTTCTTTTGACATAATTATAATTGTGCTATTGTTTTTATTTTCTTTTTTTCTGTACTGCTTATATTTATAAAAATAAATTTCATATAAAAAAGAATGTATACACTGCCTTAAAATACCTTTGACTATGACACAGTAATTAGCTTAGCCCATTTTCAATGTAGGAACAGTCAGATTGCAAGACCTCTGTTGGATATAAGTGCAATATAAGTGCATGGCTACAATTTACATTCAGGGAATGTTAGAAAATTCCACTAATGCTCAGGTTTCAGAGAGGGAGAAACCAGAGAGTTAGAAAGATAGACAGGTCAGAGCATTTGTTTACTGTTTATTCCTTTACTGCCCTTTGATGTGTAGATTACTACTCAGGAGTAGAGATGGGCACGAACCTAAATACGACCCCAAAAACCCCACGAACCAGGGTGGTTCGGGGTTTGCGAACCAGGGTTTGTGGAATCTCCTTTCCAAGGAACTTCCACAAACTGTATGCTGGTTCGTTGGGTCGTATTTACAGGGGCAGTTTAAATGGCCATTTCCCCAGTTAAATGGCCATTTAAACTGCCCCTTTAAGGGCCCTGCTGCAGCAGGCCCCCCCCTCGGCTGCCTGCCAGCTGATAGTTTAAAGGGACCTGCCTGGCAGGACCCTTTAAACTGCCCAAACCCCAGTGGCCTTCCTGCCCTTCAAGAGGCTGAAAACGGCCTTCCTGCCCTTCAAATGGCTGCTGCTCCTGGGAGGAGAGGAAGGATGCTGCACTGCAGGATAAGGTAAGTTTGGGGCTGGGCTGGGGCTGGGGGGATTAGGGGGCTGGGGTTTGGGCAGTTTAAAGTGCCCTGCCAGGCAGGTCCCTTTAAACTATCAGATGGGAGGCTGCGGAGGGGAGGATCCCCCCTGCTGCCTGCCAGCTGATAGTTTAAACGAACCTGCCGCTTGCAAGGCCGGAAAGAAAGGGCCCTTTAAACTGTTAAATGCCCCTTTCCCTGCCACTGCTAAGTCCAGAAAGGGGCATTTAAACCCCATGAACCATGAACTGGTTCGTAACTGGTCCAGTTCCATGGTTTGTGAAACCCACGAATCACGAACCTTCTGGTTCGTTGTGTTTTTTTTGTTCCATGTCCATGTCTACTTATGAGGATTTCCTCCTCAGAACAGATCTGTAAGTAGGAAGCTCTCTTCACTTTCCTATCAAAGTATGGAGTTTCTATAATAAAGAACTCTGACTTCTTTTTTAAAACTAAAATTTTTCTAAAACTGCTTCCATTTAAAACTTATACACTCACACCAGCCAGCATGCTCCACCCACCCATCATCACGTTTTCTCTGCACTCAATGCTACTCTGTTAAGGACCAGTTTCTATTCCTTTTAACAGGGAAAAAAGTGAGTATCTATTTTACTTTCCAGTAACCTTATCATTACATTGTATTTTGGAAATGGAACACTGGGAAAAGGTAGGCCTTATGTTTCCTTGTTGAAATAGCTTTATTTGCTTGTTTGTGGCTTTTTTTTTTGCTGGGTGTGGGAGAACAGTTAGTTTTTTTCATGGTAATATATTGGGGGGACTACTTCAGCCACTCCTAAACTCCTCTTTCAATTTCCATTCCATGTTTAAATGGAGAGGTGGTATCTATTGCAAAAAAGGACAATTCCCAAAAATGAGTGCTCTCTCTCTGAAGCAATGAAAAGCCCTATCTGCATGAACAAGATTGGAAGGGGGTGTGTGTGCAGATCAGAGGCCTTTTAAAAATTTCTTTTTGCCCTGTGTCCAGGCTGTGATTTGGTTAATAATGTCTTTTAAGGTGGAGTTTAAGTAGTGTGCTAAGAAAGCAAGGTATATAAAATCCTAGGTAGTATAACTGTGAGTTTTCTTTGGGGTCATGACTAGCACTGTTCTGAATTGCCTCAAAATGTGCTTGTACTCACTTATAGGATATGAGTTTGAAGTGAGAAGATGGGAGTTTGCTAATACTTTGCACTCTGTACACTGCTCAGAAATCGAGTGCACGGCAACTGTTTTGTATTCTGCCCTGGTTCAGACTTCAACCATGCATTTACCAAACAAAGGCATCTGCAATGCCATAATTTAGTAAATTTCAGTACTAAGTCGTCCTTATGAATAAGGCAGAATCAAGACTCCTGTAAATGAACGTCCAGGAAAACTTTTAAAATGTTCCCTTACAGGCTTTTCTGTGTTGCCTTTCTTAGTGTCAAATTTATGACCATTAGTTTGTCCTATATACATAGTATGTATAATTATAGATCATAAAGTGACTATCCTAAGTGAATTTCGAAAACAGGACACAGCAAGAGATCACTGAGATAGCACTATAACCACTGACCAACTCCCACATTTTCCTAGGTTTAGCCCAGCTCAGGGACATTGTTAGGGGGCGTTCCCATGGGTGGCTGAGTCCTCCTAAATTTGTGCAGAGCCCCTCCCTAAATCTCCCATGGCCCCGCCTCCATAGATGGTAGCAATGGAAGCCCCTCCCTGTGATGTCATTGGCTCCTCCCTGTGATGTCACTGCCATAGCAATACCTCTGGCCCAGCCCCAGCCCCCCCCCCCGGGAAATTGGAAAGTCCACGTCCCTGACTGTCCATGTAGAATAGGGGTGCTGTAATACCCACCAGTTCAGCTCACACCCTGTTTACCAAGCAGCTGATTTTTCAGTAGACTGTTTCTCTGTTCATTGACTTCTTCCTGGCTGTTCGGCATGCTGCTTTCATTGTTTCATCCTAACAATACATCACAATTGGCTTTTTGCACATGCACGTTCTTGTACAGCTTAATGGAGTTCTACTCCACCCCCCCTGTCTTTGGCGTGCTGTTGCCCTGCACAGCAGGTGCATGTTGAAGCAGCAAAACTAGTCACAAATCATATATATTGGGCATAAATAAACGCTGTCTTACTGTCCCATTCATTGTTCATTTAGGTAGACTTCAGTGATGTTAATGGCTGCTCGTCTGTTTGGCTCAAGAGTGTTTTCAGGGATGCATTATTCACTGCTGATTCACCTGGCAACCAGCTCATGTCTGAACATCACAGCTGTACGCAGTAAATCTGAATATTGAACACTTTTGCAGCAAAATTGATGGCATCCCTGCTATGGAGAGAAGGTAGCAAAACCACTTGTGGCTTCAGCAGATAGCGATTTGACTATGGAAAATCCCTTAATTCTAACCCCCTCACCAGAAGCTTGCTCAGTATCAGAAACTAGTTCCAGGGGTGTGCCCTTTTTCAATTGACGGTTCACCTCCTGCAAGTAATCTTCAGTGTTAAGGATCACAATCCTTCCCCCTTTATCAGCTGGTTTTATAATGATACTAGAGTCATCAGCCAGACTCTGTAGTGCTACCCTTTCTGCTTTAGTCATGTTGTTCCATCTCTGCTTCTCCTTGCTCTCAAGGGTTGCAATCTCCCATTCCAATGTCTCTATATTTGCATCTTGGATATTGGGAACAAACCATGACTCAGGTTTGAAAGGTACTCTTAAAGAGGCATCTACATCAGGATGCTTAGAAAAATGTTTTTTCAACTTTATTAATCAAATTAATTTGAATATGTCAATGTGTGTTTGCCAAGCTTGATACGAAGGGGTGAGGATGAATCCCAAACCTTTATTGAGGACCCAACATTCAAGGGGACTCACAGTCATCCATGACAAGTTAAATATAAGGTCTACCGCTTCCGTTTTGGGAGCCTCGACCTAAAAAACGTTCCCTATAACTGGGCTGAGTGTCTCTATTCCTTAATAGACATGGGCATGAACAGAAAAAAACCCCGAACATGGTGTTACTTGTTCGTTGCCATCCATGAACAATGAACAACAAACATTGACGAACATGACCTGTTCACAAACATGTTCGTTGTACGTGGGGGCCAGCAGGCTCTCCCCCAGCCATCAAGATCCCTACCACACCATTCCCAGAAACTCTACCTGAGCAGGCAGCAGGAAATGTACCAATAATAAATAATAGCTTGGCCCCAGAGCCTGGCAGCAGCCCTGGAACCTGAAGGGGTAGATCCCTACCGCACCACTCCTAGAAACCTTACCTGAGCAGGCAGCCAGAAAGGTACTAGTAATAAATAATAGCTTAGCCCAGAGCCTGGTAGCAGCCCTGGAACTTGAAGAGGTAGATCCCTATCCCACCAAACACAAAGAAAATTCAAGCTCCAATACACTCTCTCTGTCTCTCTCTCAAAATGCCAACAGCAACTTTCTCTCCCTCACTGTCTGCAAAAGCAGAGCTGGGAGCCCCCCTCCCCGCTGCTCTTTGCTTCCTTGTAACAAATTTGGAACTCCAAATTTGATAGGAAGACCTGCCTATCAAGCTAAATTGGGCTTAGATTGGGGTTTCCAGGGCAACAGCAGGAGTTCAGACAGAGTTCAGGCAGTCCCTGCCTCCGGTTGCCAAGGGAATTGATTGCAAGTGCAAGATTGTCTGGCTTGATGAACAGCAATGAACAGCAACAAACAAGGCTTGCAACGACCACCTGTTCGTTTAGAATGGGGCCTCAGGAACAGCTTGTTAGCGAACAGCTGATTGGGGTGTTCATGGCTTTTTTTAGTTCGTATTGCTGTTCATGCCCATCTCTATTCCTTAATACATGAGAAGAAGAGGGTCTCTCATCCCCCGAAGTATCAGGATTGGAAGGGCCAGATGTAGAATATCATATATGATATTGCATGTCCCACCACTGGTATATAGAACTGGCAGCATAATCCCTGCAGTCACAGCAAAAAATTTTGAGTTTATTATCCCTAAGGCTAGACTTAGGGGGAGGGATTGTGTGATCCTTAACACTGAAGATTACTTGCAGGAGGTGAACCTGCTATTTATGGGTTCCTAGTGAACAAACATCCCAGAATCCACACCTTTTATCTTTTACCAAAAATTTATAACGGTGGCTTTCCACCGCAAGGTAGACCTATTCTATCAGGATCCAGCTCTATTTTGGAGCCTTTAGCCCAATACCTTGAATATTTTTTGAAACCTTTAACTAGAAAGACAACATCCTTCATCCAAGACACTGGGGAATTCATTCAAGCTATTGAGAACTTTCCTATTCCCCCACATGCAGCTCTGGTGACTATGGATGTTACTGCTTTGTATGCATCAATACTACACAAAGAGGCTCAGGATGTGGTAGAGGAGGCACTTATTTCTAATCAGATTCCTTCTGTTTCTTTTCTTATGAAGTTACTAGACATTATCTTAGAAAAGAATTATTTTTGTTTTGATGAACAGCTTTTTCCCAAACAAAAGGGGTAGCAATGGGGTGCTCAGCAGCACCCAGCATTGCAAATTTATATATGATCAGACAGGAATTTTTGTTCATCATGAATGAAGAACGCAATCCATTTTTTCATAACATCCTCTTTTTTAGGAGGTGCATTGATGACTTGTACTTTGTACATAAAGATTTTGACTCAGTGGAAGTCATGGGTGATCGGCTAAATTCTAGGAATCCCTCCATTCAATACACGTGGCAGTACAGCAAAACCAGTGTTAATTATCTAGAGGTAGTAACATATAGAAGTGAGTAGAACACCATCAACATTAGACCATTTCATACGGGTACAGATAGGAATTCATATTTACAGTATAATTCCTCTCACCCTCTTCATCTTAAATAGAACTTACCATATGGGCAGTTTTTGCGGTTCTCCAGGAATGCTTCCAGAATTAGTGATTATGAGAGGGAGAGGGATAGACTTAGTAAGGACCTGCACGATAGGGGCTACCCTATGCAGGTTTTAGAAAGGGCAGCCTTGAAAGTGTCTGAGATACCTCCAGAGACTCTTTTTGGTACCGGGGAGAGAAAGACGGATACCAGACTTCATTAGTCCGTAGACTTCACATTCTTAGCGAATAACATCTCCAACATAATTAAGAAACATTGGTACATCATTAATGACATTCCAGGTTGTGAGATTCCACCTTGTATTGGGTATAGACGCACCAGAAGACTTCGTGATTCTCTGATGTGTTCTCAGTTCAGATCAAAGTTGGCACAGAAGGGTATTATTAAGGGCCATTATAAGTGTGGCAGATACAATGTTTGTAATCTATTGCTAGCTGGTAAAGAGTTTGTAGACAACACGACTGGAAAGGCTACCCCTTTAAAAGCATGATTCTACCTGTAGCACAGCAGGGGCCATATATGTAATTATTTGTAAGTGTCCCCTATTGTACATTGGTAGTACTAGCAGACCAATCAAGGTAAGAATTCAAGAGCATATCTCCCAAATAAGAAATAAAGTAACAGAAGCACCTCTGGTTCAGCATTTTTTGGATAAGCACCATGAGCCGAGAGAGTTTAGGTTTTCTGTGCTGCAAGTTTTGAAAAACATTAAAAGTCAGGACTGGCAATGGGAACTCCTAAGGAAAGAATCATTTTGGATTTTTAAGTTGAATACAGTCACCCCTAAGGGACTTAATCAAGTGTTAGATCTATCCTGTTACTTGTGAGTTTTTTTGCCTGCCTTATGTATTGTTTTTTTAAGGCTGCTGCCTTGTATTAATGAGTTGAATTCCTTGGCTCTTTAAAGTTAGTAGGACGCAGTCCTCATTACTAGGGGTGTGCAATTCGGTTATCAGATAACCGAAAAAATACCGAAACAAACCTGTTTCGGGTTGTTTCGGGTTTTCCAAAACGTTTCATGATTCCCAAAACATTTTGGAAAACCCGAAACAGTGATTACCGAAACATTTCGGGTTGTTTCGGTAATCGTTTCGGGTACCAAGAATCGCCATTTTGTTTTTGCTAGGCGTTTGCGTTTGCAAGCGTCTAGCAAAATCCTGCTGGAAACTAAAGCTTCCTGCAGGCTCTTAGAAGAGGGGAGTGGGGGAGAAGGAGTGAGTGACTCACTCCTTCTTTCACCCCTCACCCCTCTTGCAAAGGAGGGAATCCTTTGCTTTGCAAATGCAAGGTGCATTGATAGCATTTCACTTTGCATTTGCAAAGCAATGACAGCAAGCAGAGATTCCCGCCAAAATGACCAGGTAGGGGAGGGGGAGCAGGAGGGAGGGTGACTGTAGGAGTGTGTGGGGGGTAAGGCAAGGGAGAGGGGACTTTACGAGTCACCAATCCCACTGCTGCATCCTTCTGCCAGCCAATAGATTCAAATCTTTGGCTGAGGCTGCAGCAGGGGATTTAAATTTGTGGCAAGACTTGGACAGGTCAGTTGCGACTGAAAGAGGAGAGAGACTGCACCTGGAGGACATCTGCCTGGACTTGAGGATCAACTGTGCTGGACATCCGGAGAGGAGGCCTGGTAGGAATCTTTTTTTTAATTATTGTAAATTTATTGATGCTGGGCCAATGTGCTGCTGTGGCCTGCCTCTGCAAAAAGATGTTTCAGTTTAGTCTTGGCATGGTCTGGGGGGACATTTGCAGTTTGGGCAAGAGGACAATGTTTGGGGGTGGGGGGGGTTCAATGATGCTTGTTGTGCTTGCTAGATTTAATGTTTCCTTTGTTATGCTTGAGTGTGGGCTTGATCTAATGTTTCTCAGGCCTAAAAAATGAGTGTGCCAGCTTCTGGCCTACACAGGCCAGAAGCTCTGTGTCATGGCCCAGCCTGGGCTCAGTGAGAGCGAGGACTCCTCCTCAGGAGGAGAGGGGCTTCGTGTAGCCAGCCAGGACTCCTCAGGAGAAGAGGAGCTCCATACAGCCAGCCCTGACTCAGCAGAGGCTGGTAATCAGGAGCCACAGTTGTTGGCTAATCGGAGCCTACAGCCAGCAGCTGAAGCAGAGCCATCAGTACTCTCCAGCCCCAGCACCACAGGGGAAGTGCAGCCAGGGACTTCCACAGGGGAAGCTCAGTCAGGGACTGCCAGCACCACAGGGGAAGCCCGGCCAGAGGCTTCCACCCCCCCAGGTTCACCCACACCCAAAGAACGCCGAGGACTCCTCCTCAGGAGGAGAGGGGCTTCATGTAGCCAGCCAGGACTCATCACTCTCCAGCAGCTGGCGTCGGCTCAGGAGACGAGCACTGCGCCGTCTCTCCTGCAGCTCCAGTCTCTGTGCTGTGATTAGATGATAGCTGTACACTCGGGGCAGAGTGAACTGCAGCTTAATCAGAGTGCAGAAGGAAAGGGTCCAGTCAGCCAGCCAATCTGTCTGTGTGGAAGCCAGAGTCTGTTTATGTCTGTGTGGGTGAGAGGAAAGAGTTATTCTGGAAGTAGTTTGTGTGTTTATTTTGTGTATGAAATCAGCCTATATGGCAAGTGAACTTCTGGGAACACAGAATTCTGTGTTCAGCTATTGTGGAGGGGGGGCAGCCAAAACGGCTGCCCCAGAGGTGTAGCTAAACCCAAAATGGCTTCCACAGTAAGTGAGGCCAAACACAAAATGGCTGATTCAGGATATAGTGGCAAACACTATACCTTCCTCTATGTTTTGCAAAAGAATTGCAGAGGAAGAATAAAAATAAATGAAGAAAAGCCTAGGGGGAGGAAGGGAGAAAGAGAAGGGGGAATCAAAACGAGGAAGGGCGCCAATAAAAATCTCTGCCTTACAATGGCCCTACGCACTTTCTAAAATGTTTGGCAGGCACCAGGGGGAGTACCAGCAGGCACCATGGTGCCCATGGGTGCCACATTGGGGAATCCTGAAGTAGAGGATATCTAGAGGTGACCCTGTCTATCATCTGGCAGAGCCTATCATTGCAATATCCCAGCAGTCTTTCCACAGAGTTAGCAACTGGGCTCCCAAAGTCCCTCAGCACTTCTTGGAACCTCATAGTTGTGGGGGAAGACTAACTTAAAAGGTCCACCTGGGATGATCGGTATGCCAAGCAAATGCTGCATTCTAACAGCACTCTGTGCCCCATCCAGGACATTTCTGTCTTTTAAAAAGCTTGTGTACCTAGCATTGGGATCATGAGACAGGAATGGGATTCTATTGGTATACCACTCATCCCGCTATCTAGCAGTCTTACTACCTGAGTTGGAGGAGGTGGTCTCAGAGGTAGCGTTAAAGATTCCTGGGCTCGTCGTCCTGTGGAATTTCAGCGTTCATGCCAATGCTGCCTACTTATTTGGGAGCAGCTCAAGATTTCATAGTCTCTATGATAACCATGGCCCTGTCTTAAGTTACTGATCAACTGATATGGTCAGTGTTCCTGTCAATGCTCTAATTAACCTCTGGGATGAGAAAATGACCAGAGAGATTGATACGATTGCTCCTAAATGCCCTCTCTCAAGTGCTAGAGTAGCTCCCTGGTTTACTGAGCCAGTTTGGTGTAGTGTTTAATAGACATGGGCACAAACAGCATTACGAACGCAAAAAAGCCACGAACAGCCTTTGGTTCCAGGGCTGCTGCCAGGCCCTGGTGCCAAGCTCAGTGGGCACCTCGGCTGAGGGCTCACACTGATTATTATTATTATCAGTGCCTGATCTGGTCAGGTTTCTGGGAGTGCTGGGCTAGGGCTCTAGCCCCTCCCTCTGGTTCCAGGGCTGCTGCCAGGCCCTGGTGCCAAGCTCAGTGTGCACCTCGGCTGAGGGCACACAGTGTTCTCTCCTTTTCTCTCTTCCTCAATTCTTGTTCGTTGGCAGTATGAGATTTCGGCCGGGGGCAAAGTGTGGTCATGGGGGGGAAGTACAAAGATTGCCCCAGTTGCCCCACGGGAATCAGTACTGGGCAGGGCTTTGGGGCAGCAGAGACTCCCACTCCCCAAAAATCACCTGTGGGGACTGTGGAAGAGGCCAAAGAGATCTTGCCGCTGGTGGAAGAGGAACTCTTTAAAGGGTTTGAGGAGGAGGAGGGTGAGGGATCCATGGAGGAATGGTTGGGGTTCGATGAAATAGCCAGCTCATCCCCATCTCAAACTCCTGGTGCTGCCCCTGCCTGCAGTCTACCCCTCACTCTGTCTTCCGTTTCCAGCTCCGTGGCGCAGCATGTGACCCTTCGTCCTCCGTCCCCTGGAACAGTTAGTGGGCCATGGTTCAAACTCTCTGTATAGAAGCACTTTCGGGTCCTTCCAAATGACCCCTGTGTGGTGCGGTACAGTGTGATGGCCTGGTGGGCAGGGGAAATGACCCGAAGCACCTGTCATCGACGGTCTTGACTAGGTACCTGAAGATTCACCACCCGAGCCTGTGGTCTCCGTCCTCATCCAGAAAAACATCCGGCGGGGGGAGACAGAGATCCACCAGCTCCTCTGAGCTGGGATCAGTGGGAGAGTCACCGGAATGCACCCCAAGCAAGAAGCCTTGCCCCGAGGGTGCTGCTGGTGGGAGCGGAACGGTCAGGCAGGCCGCCCTTGGGGAAGTTGTTCCATTGGGGTTGGGGATAGTGCCATTGAAAATGGTGAGGTCAAGGGCTCAGGAGGCGGGCATTCGTGTCGTGGCAGAGACGATTGCCCTGCAAGGATTCCCCCTATCCATCGTGGAGGGTGTGGGCTTCCAAAGGCCCCATGGTTCTCCATGCCATCACGGCACACAGTTGGGCGTCAAGTCCTGTTTGCCCTCTACCAGTCTGTGCGAGACATGGTGCTCATCAGCCGCAAAAGGCCAAACAGTACACTTCATGACAGACCTCTGGAGTGGCTGCCATCATGGCTACCTTGCCATCACCGCCCACTGGTGGCAACCAGAGGACCTCTGCCGTCCCAGGCCAAGAACTGGCACTCGGAAAAATGTGCCATGCTTGACACTGGGCTACAGGGTAGTTCTTCTCCAGACCCGAGGAATGGACAATGTCCATACTGGGAAGATCATCGCCACCACTGTAAAGGCGACTCTGAGGGAGTGGATGGCTGCGGGGGGGGGGAGGGTTTGTCTGTGGCTTCATGGTGATGGATGTGGGAAGCAATGTTGGCAGCCCTGAAAGAGGCATCCCTCCCGGGCCTGGTGTGCCTGGCGCACAAAATGTATCTGGTGATGAGGGACATTTTCAGGCTGGGGAGCAAGCCAAGGGTCAGCTGGTACAAGGGAATGTTGTGGACGCATAATCTGCTGGACAGCTTCCATCGCATCGCTTACCACTTCTCACGCAGCATCAACTCTTCCCGCAAGCTGTTCCAGAGGCAGGGGAAGGGGGGACCCCGAGCACCAACTCTTTCAGGACCTGCCTACCCACTGGAACTCCACCACTGACATGATATGTCATCTGGTGGACCAGAGGGCCCTGTTGCAGGACATCCTGTCATCTGTGGACATTCTGAGGAGGGGAGAGGAGCTGAGCCTCAGCTCCATGGAATGGAGAATCCTTGCCCAGATGTTCCGGATGCTGAAACCCTTTAAGGATGCTACTGAGCTCTTGTGCTCGTACAAGGTCAGCCTGGGTCAGGTCATCCCCCTGATCCACGGGCTCAACCAGTTCCTGGCCAAGGAGCTTGAGCACGAGAAAGAGCTGCTCCTCAGGGTCAGGCACTTTGTGAGGAGGATGCAGGCATGCGTGGCCATGTGCTTGCATCCTCTGCATCACGAGGTGCCGTACCAAATGGCCGCCCTCCGTGACCCCTGGATCAAGGGTAGCATCGCCTGCGGGCGGGTCAGATGCAATGCTGGAAAAAGGAGCTCCACACAGCAGTGCTCTGTTTCCAGAAAGAGAAGGCAGGACGGAGGGAACTGGGCAGGGGTGAGAGGCTGGCAGCAGAGAAGGAGGAGGAGGGGGGAGGAGGAGGGGGAGGAGGAAAGAAGAGAGCCACACCAGGAGAGACCCACCCAAACGGCCTCACTTGATCTCTGGGCCTCATCGGTGGGCTGTGTGATTGGACACAGCACAGTGGGCACGTCTTTCACAGTGGAGGATTTGGCCGGGGCCATGTTGCAAGAGTACCTTGCGGAGCCCACTGAGCCCCCCCATTCCAACCCGTTGGAGTATTGGGCAAGTAAATCTGCCGAATGGCTGGACCTGTCCATCGTGACAACCAACATCCTGCCCTGCCCTCCCTCCAGCGTGCAGAGCGAGCAGGTGTTCTCCCACCTAGGAGACTTCCTCCGTCCCCACCACACATGTCTGCACCCGGACCTGGTGGACATGTTGACCTTCATCAAGGTCAACCTCAACCTACTTGGGTATCCCTCCATGGACCTGGACCTACCTGGGCTCTGAGCCACCCCAGTCTACTATGGTTCTAGGCCAAGTTCCTGTGCAGTGGGCTCTAGCCCCCCTCAGTTCTTGGGGCTGATTCCACGGCTGGTAACCCTTTGTCCTTCTCTCCCAGACAAGTTCCCGTTCCCTCTTTCAACCTCTCCCTCTCTGGATGGCACCAATACGACCCTTCCCCACAACTTGTCATGCACATCGTGTCGTCTCCTTGACAGGGTCCTGGAAGTTCCCTCTTTCAACCTCACCTCGTCTGGATGGAACCACTATGACCCTTCCCAATGACCTCTCCTGTCCTGCCCATCCCGTTCTTTCCATGAAGGCAGGTAGGTGGGCGATGTCAGCTGCTGCCGCTCGTGTACACAAGGGACTACCATGGCACTGCTGCCGCCTTTGGGCCTTCCTGGTCCCGCTCTGCAACGCAGCTGGTGACAACCCTTTGTCCTCCTCCCCCTGACAAGTTCCCTCTTTCAACCAAGACGTTCCCTCTTTCAACCTCTCCCTCTCTGGATGGAACCAATATGACCCTTCCCAATGACCTCTCCTGTACTTCCCATCCCGTCCCTTCTGTGAAGGCAGGAAGGTGGGTGCTGTCAGTTGCCGCCACATTTTGCCATGAGGGACAGCTCAGCTGCTGTTGCAGATGTGGTTGTATGATACCGCATGGTGCCCCCTGTCCATGGCACCTTCTTCTGTCCCCTCTGAGCAGGGGGGAATGGGTCCCGTGCTGTTACTCACATCCTTTCTGTGAAGGCAGGAAGGTGGATCATGTCGTCTGCTGCAGCTGCCCCACAACTCAGTGGGTTTCTCGGCTCATGGCTCACTAATGAAGGAGTCTTTCTGGTCCTGCTCCTCGATGCGGCTGGCAACCCTTTGTCCCCCTCTCCCTGACAAGTTCCCAGACAATCTCTCTTTTATACTGTCCTTCTCTGGATGGTACCCAAACGACCCTTCCCCACGTCCTGCCCATCACGTCCTCTCCCTGACAAGTTCTCGGATGGCCCCTCTTTCAACCTCGCCCTCTGTGGATGGAACCAATATGACCCTTCCCAATGTCCTCTCCTGTCCTGACGTTCCCGTCCTTTCCGCGAAGGCAGGAAACTGGGTCATGTCAGCTGCCACTGCTGTCACATGACTCAGTGGGTTTCTTGGTTCACAGCTCGCCTATGAAGGGGCCTTCCCGGTCCTGCTCTTTCAACTCTGCCCTCTCTGGATAGAACCACTATGACCCTTCCCCACAACTTCTCTTGCCCATCTCGCCTTTTCCACGAAGGTGGGAAGGTGGGTTATGTCTGCAGCCGCCAGTAGGGATGTGTGTTTCGGCTTTCTGAATGCCGAAAGAAAGCCGAAACAAGTGTTTCGGCTTCTTTCGGGTTAGCCGAAACGTTTAGGAGAAAGCCGAAACGTTTCGGCTAGCCGAAGGAAAAAAAGCCGAAACGTTTCGGCTTCTTTCGGCTTTCTTTCAGCTTTTCAATGGGAAAATGCCTCCGTCTTCCCGGACGTCTGGGGGAGGCATTTCCCCACCAAATCAGCCCAAAATTGGTGGGGACCTTCCTCTAACCCCTCTCTAAAAACCCCCCATGTTATGGCCCCCCAAAGCAGGTCCCCCTATCCTCCCATAAGAAAGCGAAGGAGCAGCATATTGTTTTTTTTTTTAATTTTTTTATTGGAATTAGAAATATTTTGTCATTTATAACAATCAAATTACTTTAATATTCCAGTTCTAACCCCCTCCCTTTCCCCCCCCCCCCCCGTTTGTTGACTTCCAACAGTTTTCCAACCCTTTGTCTATTCTTCCCCTACTCATTTCAACTTATTTTGTCAATTAAACATATACTTTCACACTCTTCTAAGCTAGTCTATTATAACACAGTGCTAAGTCAATTTCCCTTCACTTATCAACTAACTAATACATTCCTGGCATGTTATTCAATAGTAATAATACTGGTAATATTCTCAATATCCTGTACTCTAACTTATTCATTCTAATGTCATCAATATGGGACAAACAATTTATCCCTCCCTATAACTTGAGTACTCATAAGTGATGAATACATTTATAAGTCAACCAATTTAACTTATACTCTATATGTTACTCTTTACTTCCTCTTATATCTCTTATCTTTATAACATAAAGTCAATCAATTTGACTCGTGTTCTACACATTTCTAAATATACCTATAAACACAATATACATTCGACATAAGTCAATCAATTTAACCCATGTTCTGTACATTTCTAAATATCGCTATAACCAAAAATACCTTCAGCATAAGTCAATCAATTTAACCTATATTCTATATGCTACTTCTCATTCCCCCCCTTCTTGTATTCATGAATTTTAATTCTGTTAATTCTCAATTACACCCCTATCTGCCAGCAACATAATTAATTAATTAATTTCTATTCTTATATATCACATAATAACTATTACTTAATACTGTATAGAATAATCAAATAGAATAATTGCTTAGTAATTCTTCTTTAACTCTCCTCCCCCCGGTATAGTCACTTCTCTCTTCTTTTGTTTTTCTTCAATAATTTTCAAACTGCCACAGTTCTCCTCCCACCTCCCATTTTTTCACCAAATATTGTTTCAGCTTCTCCCAATCTGTGTTAAACTGTCCTGGATCAAGGTCTCTTAGTTTTCTTGTCAGTTTATCCATCTCCGCCATGTACAGCAATTTGTGAATCCAGTCCTCGATAGTTGGCACTTCTTGTACTTTCCACTTTTGCGCATACAAAAGTCTAGCCGCTGCTGTCATGTAAAAAAGCAATGTCCTATGTTGTGCTGGAATATCTTCCATTCCCAAGTTCAGTAGCAGGAGTTCTGGGTTCTTATTAACTTGAAACTGTAAAATCTCACTTATTACTCTTATTATTTCCCCCCAGTACTGCCTGGCTACCTCACAAGTCCACCACATATGGTACAAAGATCCTTCATGCTTTTTACATTTCCAGCATTTATTAGACGTGTTCACATTCCCTAGCGCAATTTTCTTTGGTGTCAGGTACCAACGATAAATCATTTTATAGACATTCTCTTTAATGTTAGTGCATGTCGTAATCTTCAAAGTATTTTTCCACAAATATTCCCACGCCTCCATTGTTATTTCTTTATTAAAATTTATAGCCCACTTCACCATTTGCACCTTAACTACCTCTTCTTCAGTATACCATTTTAACAACACTTTATAGACCTTTGAAATTTCCTTTTTGTCTTCTTGTAAAATTACTTCCTCCAAGTCCGAGTTCTCCATTCTTATCCCTCCCTTGGCACAATCCGATTTATAAAGGTCTCTGAGCTGTCTATATTGAAACCAGTCATAGTTTGGAGACAACTCTTCTTGTGTCTTTATTCTTAATTTAGAAAATTCTATTCGTGTTATCTCCTTATACGTTAAACACTGTTGTTCATTATCAACAGTTCTCGGATCTATCGCTTCATAAGGAACCACCCAGGAGGGAATTCCTTCTTGTAGGTAATCTCTGTACTTTTTCCATATTGTGAAGAGGCTTCTCCGAATGTAATGGTGTAAAAACATAGAGTCCGCTTTTACTTTATCATACCATAAGTATGCATGCCATCCAAATATTTTTTTGTATCCCTCTAAGGCCAGCAATTTGCGATTTTTAAGCATCATCCAGTCCTTCAGCCAAACCAAGCAGATTGCCTCATAGTAAAGTCTTAGGTTGGGCAGTTGCATTCCGCCTCTCTCTTTCGCGTCCTGTAACACTTTCATTTTCACTCGAGGCTTTTTGCCTGCCCAAACAAAGTCCGATATCTTTCTCTGCCATTTCTCAAACTGCTTAGAATCCCGAATAACTGGTATTGTCTGTAACAAAAACATCACTCTTGGCAGCACATTCATCTTGACTGCTGCAATTCTTCCCAACCATGACAAATTCAATCTATTCCATTTAATCAAGTCTTGTTCTATTTGAGTCCACAATTTCTCATAATTGTTCTTAAATAGATCTATATTCTTTGCAGTCAGTTCAATTCCCAAATATTTCACCTTATTTGTTACTTCACAGTCTGTTATTTCCATAAGTTGCTGTTGTTTTTGTTTAGTCATATTTTTACACAGTATCTTTGACTTCTTTTTGTTTACAAAAAAACCTGCCAAATCTCCAAATTCTGTGATTTTTTCTATTACCCTTGGCATGTTTTCAATTGGATCTTCCACAATTAACATTATATCGTCTGCAAATGCTCTGACCTTATAGGAAAAGTCTTTTATCTTTATTCCACGGATTGCATTATCTTCTCGGATCTGTATCATCAAAATTTCCAAAACCATTATAAACAACAGTGGAGACAACGGGCAACCTTGTCTTGTACCTTTGCCTATAGTCAATTTCTTAGTCACCTCGTCATTCACCACAATTGCTGCACTCTGGTCTCTGTAGATTTCTTTTACTGCTCTGATAAATCTTTCTCCCAACTGTAGCTGTTCCATAGTGGCGAACATAAAATCCCAGTTCAAATTGTCAAATGCTTTTTCAGCGTCCACAAAGAAGAACCCAACCTCCTTATCACAACGCCTATCATAATATTCAATAGCATTTATAACTGTCCTTAAATTGTCTCTGATTTGTCTATTCGGTAAAAAACCAGCTTGTTCTTCCCCAATAACTTCAGATAGCCATCTCTTTACTCTTTCCGCTAAGATCTTCGCAAAGATCTTATAGTCATTGTTAAGTAAGGAAATAGGTCTGTAATTTTTGACGTTAGTCAAGTCCTGTCCTTCTTTAGGGATCAATGATATATTAGCTTCACTCCAAGTATCTGGAATTCTTTGGTCTCTCATAACACCATTGATCACTTCTTTTAGGAATGACACCAGTTCATTGACCATTACCTTATAAAATTTAGCTGTGAGTCCATCAGGCCCTGGCGCCTTACCCAGATTTGTTGACTGTATTGCCTTCCTTATCTCTTCCTCTGTCACTTCACTATTCAATTTATTTCTCCAATCTTCCGAGATCACTGGGAGCCTCATTTTCCCCAGATATGTCGCTATTGAATCTTTATTCACCTCTTTTTTATTATACAATTTAGCGTAAAATTTGTAGAAGGCTCTACTAATAGCAGTCTGTTCCAGATATACTTTATTATCCTCACATATTTTATTTATTGTCTTCTTCTCCTTTCTCTTCTTCAATTGCCATGTCAAATATTTCCCAGGTTTATTTGCTCCTTCAAACGACTTTTGATTCATTCTCTTCAGATTCCATTCCAGTTCTTTATTATTCATTGCTGTCAACTGTTCTTGTAAAATTTTAATGTCTTGGTAAACTTTCTTCTTCCCTGGTCTTTTCTTTAGTAGTATTTCTTTGGCTTTTATTTTCTCTGTAATCTCCTGTCTCTTCTCCTCTTGTTTTTTCCTGGCTCTTCCGTTTAAGTCCATTAGTATGCCTCTAATTACTGCCTTATAGGTATCCCATACCTTGTTGGTTGGTACTTCTCGATTCATGTTGTATTGTATGAAGAACTTAGTTTCCCTTCTCAACATCTCCAAGTTTTCTCCCTCTTGCAACAAGTCCTCATTTATTCTCCATCCTTTCCTCTTAGTTCTTTTCCCAAACTTCCACATAATTGGATTGTGATCTGAGCCTACCATAGGCATTATTTCCACCTCTTTAGTCCATAACACTAAGTCCTTTGAGGCCCAGATCATGTCGATTCATGATAAAGTAGAGTGTCTTGCGGAGAAAAATGTGAATTGTCTGCCCTTGGGATTCTGTATTCTCCATACATCTTCCAAAGTTTCCTGCTGCATTAATGCAAAAAAAGTTTTTGGTAGTAGTCCTCTTTTCTTTTGTGCAGTTGCTGATTTCTTGTCCTGCTCCAAATTTGTAACTCCATTGAAGTCTCCTGCAAGAATTATCTGGTCGTAAGAAAGTTCATCTAATTGCTTCCTCAAATCCTCGAAGAAGCTTTCTTTTGCTCCATTAGGTGCATAGATTCCAATCACCAGCACTTTCTTTAAATTCCATGTACATTCCACCGCTAAAAATCTGGCTTCTGGATCCTTAAACACTAACTTTGGCTGCAGCTCCTCTCTAATATACAAGACCACTCCCCTTTTTTTCTTTTTTGTGGCCGCTGCAAAATGAGTGCCCAATTTGCTCAGTTTTAGATATTTTACATCCTGTTTTCTAATATGAGTCTCTTGTAAACAAACAATATCACATTTCTGTTTTAATAGCCAGTGAAAAGTACTTCAACTCTTATTGGGTGAATTAAGTCCATTTACATTCCAAGATATAACCTTACATTCCATATTCATAGCCTTGTTGCTGGTAAGTCCTTTTCATTGTCCCTCATAAACTTTTCCATTTCAAATTCAGATCTGATGCGCTTTTTCACTCCTCCAAACTCAAATGCCAGTCCTTCCGGTAATTCCCATCTATACCTTATTTTCATGTCCTTCAAAATTTGGACTAAGGCTTTATATTTTTTCCGATCAAGCAACACCGATCTAGGTAACTCCTTCATAATAATCACCGTCTTGCCATCAACCTCCAATGGGTCTTGGAATTGCTTGCTCACAATCATTTCTTTCATATTTCTGGTTGTAAATTGCACAATCACGTCTCTTGGTAACTTCCTCTGGGTCGCAAATCTTGAGTTTATACGATACACCACATCTAGGATAGCCACGATTTCTTCTTCTTCCTTCCCCAGGTATCCAGCTAACACTTCAGCAACTTGCTCTTGAGCTGTCTTTCCCTCCATTTCCGGCAAACCGTGAAACCTTAGCTGCTTTTCCATATACTTGCTCTCTGCAATAGCCATTCTACCCCTCATCGTCCTCATATCTGTCTGTTGTGTGTCTGCGAGATTCTCCATCGCCTTCTCCACCACGTTAACTTTTTGCTGTGTTGCTTCCATTCCCTTTTTCATTTCTGCCAATTCACTTTTAACTGTCTCTTTAACTTCTTTGATCTCTTTCACCAGCTCCTGCTGGACCTTTAACGTTTCCGAAAATCTTTTGTCTAAATTTTCCATAGCCGTCTGCCACTCTTTTTTCGACATCGTGGGGCTTGACTTGCCTCGCTCCCACGAATCTGCTCATTTCCTTAACTCCGTGGCGCTTGGCTAAGTGTCCCTTTAATTTAATTTAATTCAAATGTCCCGGTTTCAAAAGGAAAAAAAAAGCACTTACAAAATCCAAAGTGCCGGGCGTCTTTTCTCTATGGTTTTTCTATATTTTTGTAATCCAATATGGCATACTTCCTCTTCTGCTGAAGCCCGTGCCCTTCCCTCTTCAAAGATGGCGATTGCCCTCTTCCTGTCTGCCTTAGGGCCGTCTCTCTCCAGCAGCTCTATCATAATTACGTACTTCCTGTTTCCCGTCTCCTCACAGCAGCTCTCGCGATGGTAGAAGCTTTCTCACAGTCTATTATCTCCTCACAACCACAGGTATGAACAACAATCCTCCAATTTCTCTAATTACTTCTTTTAGCTTAGTCCTTTTACTAATCTTTTTCTTGCCGAGTCTTCCTCTACTTTTAATCAAACTGTTGCAGTTTAAAAGTCCCCTTTAATGCTTCTTTACTTTAGGTAATTCATCCCGTTTCAAGAGATAGTGATCTTTACCTTTTCAAACGTCTTTCTGGGTTGTAATCACTGCTTCAAACTCAGGTTCTCTTTCACCTTCTTTCCTCCTACATGCTTGGGCATGTAGATCTTATGCCAGCCGTCACTGGCCCCAGAACTGCCGCAGAGATATAGGCCGACCTGTCTTAGGGTGGGACCTCAAGGGACGGGGGAGAGTCCGTTGCGCAGAACCCCCCCTCGCCCGAGATCAACGCGCCCTGAGGTACTTGAGCGTTCAAAGCCTGTTCTCCGCCTGAGAACAGGGGACCGCGGGCTTGTTTGCCCCCGCCGGTCACTAAAAACGGCAGCCCAGTCAGCTCTGCTCCCAGAGCTGTGTTAGACCTCCATGGATCCCAAACAGGAAGTCCCGAAGGAGCAGCATATTGTTAGCATGCTGCTGCTCATCTTCTTCATTATTTCCTATGGGGAAAAATGAAGAAGCAGGCTTCCTTTGCCAGGGGTGGCATTTTGCATGCAAAATGCCCCCTTACCCTCAGGGGCCCTTCTCCCACCCTTCCTCCCACCCCCACCAAGGCTCAGCCTGCTCCCACTTGGGGGGGGGCATTTCATGGCCTCCTCAAGTAGGTGCTCTAATCTCTACCACTGACAGCTGGGGGAGGCTTGTCTTGCCAGGGGTGGCATTTTGCATGCAAAATGCCCCCCAACCCTCTGGGGCCCTTCTCCCACCCTTCCTCCCACCCCCCACCAAGGCTCAGACTGCTCCCACTTGGGGGGGCATTTCATGGCCTCCCCAAGTAGGTGCTCTTTTCTCTACCACTGACAGCTGGGGGAGGCTTGTCTTGCCAGGGGTGGCATTTTGCATGCAAAATGCCCCCCAGCCCTCAGGGGCCCTTCTCCCACCCCTCCTCCCACCCCCCACCAAGGCTCTGCCTGCTCCCACTTGGGGAGGCCATTTCATGGCCTCCCCAAGTAGGTCCTCTCAGCCCCTAAAGTCCACCCCTTACAGCCCCACACAAACCCAATTCCCCCCCAGCTGCCACACACAGACCCAAATCCCCACATTAGCCCCTCACAGACCCAAATCCACCCCCACCTGCCCCACACCCATAACCCCAGGAACAGGCTGGCAAAAGCCAGCCCTCTCCCTTTGTTCCCTATGCTGGGAACTTCTAAACTCTCTTTCCCTGGGCAATTCTGCACAGCCCAGGGGTGCCACAATGGTGGGCACACTTCTGAGTGCCAGCTGGTCCCTGTGAAAGAGCACCTGAACCACAGACACCCTCCCTCAAATTCCCCCACCACCTACAGAGATGGCTGGCCAGCCAGCCCCATTGTTCCCTATGATGGGAACCAACTGCACAACAAAGAATAAAACACGAACAACACAAAATAAAGTTTTTTAAAAATTATTTTCTCCCTTTCAAAGTACAAGTAGGCAAAGCATTATGACACATTACACCAGCAGTCCCCCACACAGAAAAATTAACACAACTCACTTAACATCAGAGAATCACAAAACACGATTCCTGTCAAAAACACTTTATTTCTTGAACAGCTTTAGGTTACACAGCAGGGGGGCACACCTATCTTACCCAAAAATAACACAACTCACTTAACATCAGAGAATCACAAAAACACAATTCCTGTCAAAAACACTTTATTTCTTGAACAGCTTTAGGATACACAGCAGGGGGGCGCACCAAAGGGCATGATAGAAGTGTACTACACAAAATAATACAACCCACTTCACCGTTTTTGACAGCAGTTGTGTTTGTGTGATTCTCTGATGTGAAGTGAGTTGTGTTATTTTTATGTAGTACACTGCTTTCATGCCCTGTTGTGCCTTCCTACTGTGTAACCTAAAGCAGTTAAGGAAATAAAGTGCTTTTGACAGCAATGTTTTGGGGTGATTCTCTGATGTTAAGTGAGTTGTGTTATTTTTGTGTAAGATACAGCTGCCATGCCCTTTGGTGTGCTCCCCTGCTGTGTAACCTAAAGCTGTTCAAGAAATAAAGTGTTTTTGACAGGAATTGTGCTTTGTGATTCTCTGATGTTAAGTGAGTTGTGTTATTTTTCTGTGTGGGGGACTGCTGGTGTAATGTGTCATAATGCTTTGCCTACTTGTACTTTGAAAGGGAGAAAATAATTTTTAAAAAACTTTATTTTGTGTTGTTCGTGTTTTATTCTTTGTTGTGCAGTTGGTTCCCATCATAGGGAACAATGGGGCATCTCTGTAGGTGGTGGGGGAATTTGAGGGAGGGTGTCTGTGGTTCAGGTGCTCTTTCACAGGGACCAGCTGGCACTCAGAAGTGTGCCCACCATTGTGGCACCCCTGGGTTGTGCAGAATTGCCCAGGGAAAGAGAGTTTAGAAGTTCCCAGCATAGGGAACAAAGGGAGAGGGCTGGCCTTTGCCAGCCTGTTCCTGGGGTTATGGGTGTGGGGCTGCTGGGGGTGGATTTGGGTCTGTGAGGGGCCAATGTGGGGATTTCGGTCTGTGTGTGGCAGCTGGGGGGGAATTGGGTTTGTGTGGGGCTGTAGGAGGTGGACTTTGGGGGCTGAGAGGACCTACTTGGGGAGGCCATGAAATGGCCCCCCCCAAGTGGGAGCAGGCTGAGCCTTGGTGGGGGGTGGGAGGAAGGGTGGGAGAAGGGCCCCAGAGGGTTGGGGGGGCATTTTGCATGCAAAATGCCACCCCTGGCAAGACAAGCCTCCCCCAGCTGTCAGTGGTAGAGAAAAGAGCACCTACTTGGGGAGGCCATGAAATGCCCCCCCAAGTGGGAGCAGTCTGAGCCTTGGTGGGGGGTGGGAGGAAGGGTGGGAGAAGGGCCCCAGAGGGTTGGGGGTATTTTGCATGCAAAATGCCACCCCTGGCAAGACAAGCCTCCCCCAGCTGTCAGTGGTAGAGATTAGAGCACCTACTTGGGGAGGCCATGAAATGGCCCCCCCAAGTGGGAGCAGGCTGAGCCTTGGTGGGGGGTGGGAGGAGGGGTGGGAGAAGGGCCCCTGAGGGCTGGGGGGCATTTTGCATGCAAAATGCCACCCCTGGCAAGACAAGCCTCCCCCAGCTGTCAGTGGTAGAGATGAGAGCAGAGCACCTACTTGGGGAGGCCATGATTTGGCCCCCCCAAGTGGGAACAGGCTGAGCCTTGGTGGGGGGTGGGAGGAAGGGTGGGAGAAGGGCCCCTGAGGGTAAGGGGGCATTTTGCATGCAAAATGCCACCCCTGGCAAATGAAGCCTGCTTCTTCATTTTTCCCCATAGGAAATAATGAAGAAGATGAGCAGCACCATGCTAACAATATGCTGCTCCTTCGCTTTCTTATGGGAGGATAGGGGGACCTGCTTTGGGGGCCATAACATGGCCCCCAAAGTCCAATCGGTCTGAAACTTGGGGGGTTTTAGAGAGGGGTTAGAGGAAGGTCCCCACCAATTTTGGGCTGATTCGGTGGGAAAATGCCTCCCCCAGACGTCCGGGAAGACAGAGGCATTTTCCCATTGAAAAAGCCGAAAGCCGAAACAAAGCCGAAACAAAGCCGAAAGCCGAAAGCCGAAAGGGCTGGCCGTTTCGGCTTTCGGCTTATTCGAAAGAGATTCTTCTTTCGGCTTTCGGCTTTAGCCGAAATTTTTTGGCTTGCACACCCCTAGCCGCCAGTTTTGGGCACGAGGGGCAGCTCAAATGCTGTTGCTGATATGGTTGTGCTGCACAGTGCCCCCATTCCATGACACCTGCTGTCCCCTTTGAGCAGGAGGGGAATGGGTCCATCTTTCCCTTTCCATGAAGGCAGGAAGGTGTGTGCTGTCTGCTGCTGCTGCTTTTGGACACGAAGGGCAGTTCAGGAGCTGTTGCACATATGGTTGCTCAGCATGGTGCCCCCTATCCATGGCACCTGCTTTCCCTTCTGAGCAGGGGGGAATGGGTCTGACTCTCACCCTTTCCATGAAGGCAGGAAGGTGGGTGCTGTCTGCTGCTGCTGGTTTTGGGCACAAGGGGCAGCTCAGGAGCTGTCATTGATATGGTTGTGCCGCATGGTGCCCTCCATTCCCTGGGACCTGCTGTCGCCTCTGAGCAGGGGGGAATGGGTCCCATGACTCCTGTCCTTTCTGTGAAGGCAGGAAGGTGGGTGCTGTCTGCTGGTGCTGGTTTTGGGCACGGGGCAGCTCAGGAGCAGTTGCTGATATGGTTGTGCCGCACGGTGTCCCCATTCCATGGCACCTGCTGTGCCCTGTGAGCAGGGGGGAATGGGTCCCATGACTCCTGTCCTTTCCATGAAGGCAGGAAGGTGTGTGATGCGGGGGACAGCCTACACTACTTATTAGTAGTGCCCGTACTGCCTGCACAGGTAAGGTGTGGTGTGGTGTGGATTCTGTGGAACTGCCGTCTTCTGTAGGGTGTTGAATAGACTGCCATGTCTGTGACGGCAGGCTGGTGGGTGATGTGTGTGTGTGGGGGAGCCCACAGCTCCCTATGTGGGCACCTACCTGTCTGCCCACAATCCCCATTCCTAGGGGAACCTATGCCTCCCCCATGATGGGGGGGGGGAAGGCATCCTCCACTGCCTCAATGGCCAGCATATGAGCCTCCACTTCTACATGTTACGAGCAGGCCCCACCTCCCACCCTTGGTTCTTTACTTCCAACTTTCTAATGACTGGATAATGCAAATATTTATGCAATCCATCTGTCTCCATGGTATCTGTCTCTCCTGTCAATCCAATTCAGGTATTCCATGTATCCATGCATCCCTCTATCCTATACACCTATCCCATACAGCTATGCACCTGTCTGTCGAGAAACCTATCTATCCCATGTACCTAAACGTCCAATGGGTGAGAACTGTCTCTGCACCATGCGAGGTGTGGACAACAGTATTGGTCCCAATGCCATGATGTCCCCATCTGGTGGACGTATGTTGGTGTCTCTGACCTCTAAGAACTTTTCAACATGTTCTACATCCAATGTAATATACATTCACATTCTTAAATGCATGTGCACTTTAATGCATATCGGCAGTACCACCCACCCAATCCGCACCCGAATACAAGAGCATCTCTCTAAAGTACGTACTAAAAATAGAGAGGCTCCTCTAACTAAGCACTTTGAATGACATCATAGACACAAAAGAGAATTTCAATTCTCTGTCCTTGAAGTGATGAATCCGTCTGTTAATAACGATAAGATCTTACTACAGTCTGAAGCAAGATGTATTTTTAGAATGAATATTCTGACTCCAGAAGGACTCAATAATGAAACTGATTTTTCAGCATTTTTATAACATCACCGGTTCTTTATAACGTCAATGGTCTTTCAAGAGTCCACATATATATATTTTGGTGCAATGATTTTTATAATAAGTATTTTTTTTACCAAGAATATTTTTCTATATAATGTATTTTTATACAAAATATTGTAAATGGCATATACTATATATTGAATGTATTTATTTATTTATTTATTGATAATGGTCTTTCATTTTGACACTGTGGTAACCACATAATTAGACAGGTCGCTTTAAAAATTTGTTCTCTGCTCATGAGTCTAGAGATAAACACCCAATTAACTAAAGCAGTGCACCCCACACCGGTAACTGAAATGGTTGAGAAAGTGTCTGGTGAAATGACGTTGAGTGCAGATCACAGAGGCATGGACCTGCGCCTATGAGCATGGGGTGGGCAAAGGGAGAGAATAAGGCCTCCTGGCACAAGGAGAAAGGTTTCTTTGGCTGACTTGAGCTGGAAGCTGAAGGAGCTGAGAGCTGGCCCCTTGCAGGTGGTGGCCATTGACCACGTGGAGGCTGGAGGCCTGATCCAGGAAAGGTATGAGGACAAGCTGGAACTTTCTAAGACAGAGAGCCTGCCTAAACAGAAGATCTAAGTAAGGCATGTACAGTCTGAGGGATAGAGGAACTGTAAGAACTTTTTACCAGCTTCTTTTTGTTGTTGCCATGCTTAAAGTGAGGGTGAACATTTTTTCTCTTCAATTTTTTTTAAAAAAATTCTTAAATGCAGGTAGCTCTTCTCTGTATGACATAGACTCCCACTGCTCAACATGCTACCTAAAACAGGTGCCATGAGAAGGGGGTGGTCTGATGGCAATTGACTGATCCCCCCAGTGGTGCACAAGTGCCGTACACCATCCCTGCGGTAACCAGGTGCTGGAGAGCAGGAGACTGGGCACAAGGCAGGATTCAGAGTGGTAAGCCTGTCCAAGGGAATGGGGAGTTTCTGTCTTGACCCTCCCCACAGGCAATTCCCACAGTGGCCAAGTGGTGGCAGCAGGTGCAAGAGAGAAGGCGCAAAAGCCCCTCTGAGGGTTGGGGGTGGAGACTTGGACTGCCACTGGTGAATTCCAGACACCCCAGTAGGCAAGAAGGGGCAGGGGGGTGGAGACTTGGACTGCCACTGGTGAATTCCAGACACCCCAGTAGGCAAGAAGGGGCAGTGCCCATGGGTCAGTGGAGGTTGACACATCCCGAAAATAAGCGGCCCTGGACAATTTGTTACCCTCACCAACTGAATGTAGGCTACCTGTATAGACAGTTCGGGGGGGGGGGGCTAATTTATTGTCTTTATATCCCCACTTTTCTCCCCAATGAATGCTCATTCTGCCACTAAAACTCACTGGGTGATCTTGGACCAGTCATTCCCACACAGCCTAACCTACTTCACAGAGTGGCTGTTGTGAGGATAATATGGAGGCCAATATTATCAGCCTTTTAAGTTTGTTATGCAATGTTCACAATGTGCTTTCACCATGAACTCAATACATTAAAAATGAGGTACACACCTCAATGAGGTCTTTGAGATGGAATTCTGTGTTCTTGCTAAGTGCCTTGTTTCCCCTTTCTCAGGCATGCAGCAGTGCCAGTTTGGTGTAGTGGGTAGTGTCAGAATAAGATCTGAGAGAGATAATAATAATAACATTCAATTTATATATATATATATATATATATATATATATATATATATATATATATATATATATATATATACACATACCACCCTTCAGGACAACTTAACACCTACTCAGAGCAGTTTACAAAGTATGTTATTATCATCCCCACAGCAATCATCTTGTGAGGTGAGTGGGGTTGAGAGAGCTCCTAGAAGCTGTGACTGACCCAAGGTCACCCAGCTGGCTTTGAGAGGATGAGTGGGGAATCAAACCTGATTCTCCAGATTAGAGTCCTGCTGCTTTTAACAACTACACGAAACTGGCTCTCAAACTAGCCTCCATATAGTGGTACTCTTAAGAATTTTGCTTAGTCTCTGATAAAGACCAAAGAGGCTAGAGGAGGCAGCCTAGAGCATCACCCAAAAGTGACATTGCCCCCGAATTCCATGCTCAGTAAACCAAGGAGCTACTCTAGCACTTGAAAGAGGGCATTTAGGAGCAATCAGGACACTTGTGACCTGCCCCTGGTTATCATAGAGGCCATGCAATAATGCAGTTCCACATTAACTGGATCCTAGTTCCAATTTGCAAATAATAATGAAGGCAGGCTCCTTGGCATGTACCACATGGCAAATTTGTCTCTCCAGCTGCTTTGGAGTCCATGCCCTGGATTTAATGAGGCTGAAAACAAGCAGAGACCTTCATGCAGATTTCTCCCTGCCTATCTCCACCCAGTATACAAGTGCTTTCTCAAGAACTCCACCATGCCAATCTTCTTCTAGAAACAAACAAAACCTGAGAGAAACAGAGAGAGACAGACAGACACAGACGGAGACGGACCTTGGCATTGCAATGGTCAAAGGGAAGCTCCTGGCAGCTATGGAAGCACAGGAGGTGATCAGGGGTTTGCTGCACCTCTTGCTTGCTGTGGCCCTCCTGGCTCTTGTGCTTTACTGCTGCTACATAAAATATATCCACATGAAGTATGACTACATCCCTGGCCCTCCAAGGGCAAGGTAAGTAGAGCTGCAGGGTCCAATACTACTGCAAGTTACTGCATAAATATTAAGATAAAATGGAGGAAAAAGGAGCCCCATGTATACCACCCTGAGCTCCTTGCAGGAGACTGGAATAAAAATGTGATAGAAGAGTGTAAGCTCAGCCTCTTGTCTCCAATGTATGGATAATAATACTGGCCTACCTTACAGTTCTGTTGTAAAACTTACTAATAATACCTCCAGCACTTGCATGCATGGGTCCAAAGAGGATTAGCCCTCCAAATGCCTTTCCTGATTAGTGGGTGGTCTTATGCCCTGGTAGTACATATTCTAATTTTGTGGCCTACAGTTTGAGCCATGGTGTTTGCTGAGGTTTGCTGCTTCCTGCCATAGTAAGGATCCCACAGAAGGATTGCACACTTTATAAATAGCTTGTTTTGGAGCAGAGGCCATCTACCTACTCATAACTTTGGGAGAAAGACCCAGAAGTTGGTGCTGTAAAATAGCTGTTGGAATTGTTTTAGGGCCTCTTGGCCAAAGTTGTGTAATATTAAAATAACCATGTGTGACGAACAGGACTGGATCCATCTCCACCTCTCCTGAGAGGCAACCAATGGGAATGGGTAGAATGCTGGGTCAATCAGAGTTAAGAGTCTGTTGGAGGGGGAAAGAGGCTCTTGGGAGAGGCTGAGGGAGAAGGGTTTGAGACGCTGCTAAGAAAGGCAGCAGAAAGATAACTGGCTGTTAATCTGTCCTTTTACTTTGAAACCTTTCCTGTTCAGCCCCAGTATGTTTAATAGTTTAAAATCTGTTCGTTCCTATATCCCATCATGTAAATAAAGTTTATTTTTATTTTGTTTATCCCTGGATGGCCTGAAGTTGTTAGCTGAGGGGAAATAATACACACAGACAAACTCTCTGGTCATATTAGATGGGCCTAGTCTAAATGGTGGCAGCATATATTGAGGGTAGGGATCCCAGGTGCCTACCAGTTTATCAACTTGCCCACTGGTTGCTGGCGACCGGTGGGCGGTTTTGAACCACCTGGAGATTGCTCGCTACTGGTATGCACCCCGGGAATACATGTGGTGTGTGTGCACTCTCCCAGTGGACACAACAATGTCATTTCCAGAAGTGATGTCATTGTACCGGCTGCAGAAGTGCTCCGACACTTTGTTTGGGGCTGATTTTCAAAGAATCAGCCCTGTGTGGAGCGGAGGAGCACTCCTGTGGATGGCGTGATGACATCACTTCTGGAAGTGATTATCACATTGGTGCTGGAGCATGTGCATGCAAAGAACACACTCCTGGTCAGAACCATACCCCTCCCCACCTGCCACCTGGAGGGTATAAGGACGTGGGTATCCTAATTGAGAGAAAGTAACTTCTGAGTTCCCTTTTCCCCACTAGCCCTCAATTGTAGCTGGGTGAGGGGAGGTATATATAGGGAACAGAGTGCCTGTCTGGTAGAGCCTCTGGAAGAGGAAATGGGACCTTGTGAGGATTTGGGTCAGGGCTCTCTGCCTGCTGCAGTGGAAGTTAGATGATAGGTTGGGAAACCTCAAACCTCTGAAGGGAGGTTTGGGTGGTGACAAGGAGTATGAAAGATCATGTGTGTCTGTGAGCTGTGGGGTCACACGTACCTACTCACCTATATATATGCACTTGCCATACCGTGTTAATTTCCTTCATAAGAGGAAACTTGAAGGAACGTTCTAAACTCCATTACAACACCCTGCACATTCCTCCTGAAGTTCAATCTCATGCAATTCAGAATGCTTATAATGCTCCTTGTGTTATTGCTGTTTCTTTTGCTATGGTTCTTAACTGAGTAAGGTTGCCAACTGTAGCTTGAGAAATTCCTGGAGATTTGGGGGCAGTGCCAGGGGAAGCCAGAGTTTGTGGAGGGGAGCTCAGCAGGGGTGTAGAGCCAGAGTCTGCTGTCCAAAGTTGCCATTTCCTTCAGGGTGACTTCTCTCTGTAGTTTGGAGATCAGTTGTAATTCCAGAAGGACTATAAACTCCAGAAGAGCTACATTTTAGTGTAGAATTTTTAAGGGAAAGATGTAAGAGTTCCTGCTGTTTTTGAATGTTTCCTATTGTCATTTACCTTTTAATTTGTTTTTCAATTGCAGCTTTTTCCTTGGTCATGAGCCAATCCTCTTGAGAATACTTCTAAAGAATGAAGTCTTTCATGAATATTTTCAGGAGTGGTAAGTTATTTTTCATTAATAAAATAGCAATGCCAGTAAAGACACTAACCTTTTCTCTGGTAGGATGCATTAGAAGATTTTTTTAAAGTCAAATATTAGCTTTTTGGTCATGCAAGAATTGGCATGGGAGCTTTTGATTCAGTGTTTGCAGAACAGGATAGGATTGACAGATGTCAGAATTCACTTTGCGTATTCATATCAGGCTGTCTTATATTTTTGGCAATCACAGTATCAATGTAGCTATAGTTACCTTTGTTAGCTGGAAGAAAATATTATTTAAAAATATTATTTGGAGCCATGGTGAGGAAGAATTGATGGAGTTTTTAAACCATCTCAACAACATCCACCTGAACATACAATTCACAATGGAGAAAGAAATTGGGGGGAAACTCCCGTTTCTGGATACCTTGGTCATCCGCAAAGCAAACTTTCAGTTAGGTCAGAAGGTCTACAGGAAACCAACTCACACGGATCGGTACTTACACAAAAACTCCAATCACCACCCTTGACAGAAAAGAGGCATAATGAAAACATTAGTAGACCGTGCAAGACGGATATGTGAGCCGCACCTTCTCAATGAGGAAATTAATCATCTAAACCATGCACTTCGAGCAAATGGCTACTCCAGAAATGAAATCAGAAGAGCAATTAATCCCAGGATAAATCAAACAACTAAGGAAAAACAGTCTCCTACAGGAAAAGTGTTTTTGCCATATATCAAAGGAATCACGGATCAGATGGGAAAGCTTATGAAAAAGCACAACCTACAAACTGTATTCCGACCCACCAGAAATATACAATAGATACTACGATCAGCAAAAGACAGTAGAGACCCTGTCACCTCTGCAGGAGTATACCGCATACCCTGCAGCTGTGGACAAGTTTACATTGGGACCACACAGCTCAGCATCCAGACAAGAATAAAAGAACATGAAAGACACTGCAGACTTGGACAACCTGAAAAATCAGCAGTGGCTGAACATAGCCTAACTCAAACAGGACACAGTATCTCATTCCAGGAGACCAAAATACTGGACAACACGTCCAACTACTTTGTCAGATTGCACAGGGAAGCCATTGAAATTCACAAGCATAAGCAAAATTTCAACAGGAAAGAAGAGACTTTAAGAATGAATAGAGCATGGTTTCCAGTTCTGAAAAACACCAGGCTAACAAAAGACTCTACAACCCACAATAGCCCTGCAGAGAAGGTTAGCATATCAAGCACTAATCCATATGCAAAAGAACCTCCTCAGGATACAGTGAAGCATTAGCACTCCATTAGCATTCCACACCATGGGAAACCCTTACAGGATGACACAACCCAACCCGCCTTTCTGAGTAGATATAAATTACTTGCAAACATCTCCTCCACAGTTTGACACTGTGAGATCCCTGTCTTGTGGTGCTACACCTCTGAAGATGCCAGTCACAGCTGCTGGCGAAACGTCAGGAACTACAATGCCAAGACCACGGCAATACAGCCCGGAAAATCCACAACAACCATTATTTTAAGTATTTATATGTCCATCTTTCTCCCAGGCATCCTAGGATACAAGGTGGTTAGGTATGAAATCTAGAAATAACCATTACCCTAGCAGTGCAATCTGAAGAACACTTTCTAGACAGTAAAAACCACTGAGTAGACTTCAGTAGGATTTTGAGTTGACCAGTTTTAGGATTCCACTGTGTTTTGCTGATGCATACAGTCCCCTTACACTAAGGACAGTGAAGTAAAGAGCCACTGTGCAGTCAGCCAAGGATCTCAGACTGTTTCATGGAACACAGTGAAGTTATCTACTCTCAAGCTACCTCTGCTGCCCTGGGAGAATCAGTAGGGTGTGCTCAGCTACCTCCCCCAGAAGTTGTCTGAAGGTCGGTGGTTTCTACCCCAGAGCTTCAGGTCAGGAGGGAGGCCTTACTGGTCCGTGTTTTTTTGTTCAGCTTCTCTTGGGATTTCCCCATCCTTTGAACCCCACCCATATCTAGCTGTCTATTGGTCCAACATTTGCTGTGCTCTTTCAATTGCTCAGGTCTCAGCCAGTTTTCCAGGCAAGCGGCAACAATAGGATGCTTTAGAAGCAGGGCTTTTTTCTGGGAAAAGACGTGGTGGAACTCAGTGGGTTGCCAGCACAGGGGGCAACTTTTGGCAGGAGGTGGTGCCCCTGGTACCACATGTGCGCACACAAAGTGCACACATGCTCCTAGGGCCAATGACGTCACTTTGGGTCAGTTGGAACAAGGGGGGAATTTTTAAAAGTTTAAATTGTCCTCAGTGAAAATGGTCATATGGCTGGTGGCCCCGCCCCCTGATCTCCAGACAGAGGGGAGTTTAGATTGCTCTCTTTTTTTTTAATAAAATTTTATTGGTGAGAGAATAAACAAAAGAAAAAAAAATTCCCCGAATTTAACACATCCAATCTCATTATTCCTCCTGCTCTATCCCCACACCCTTTTCCTTCCCCTCCCTATTGACTTCCAACAGCTTTCCAACCCTTAACCCTTCTTATTGCTTAAATCTAATTCATTTTTATTTTCCGACCGCCTCTAGATCATCGTATCTCTTATTCTAAGCACATTCTTATTTTTTTACATAAACTCTATCAAGCATACTATCAATATAATATATATCATATCCATATAACACAACAGTATGGTATAACCAGGTTCTCAGTATCTCTTACTTTAGACATTTTCTATTTCTCTTCTTTTAAATATATATTCCATCAAATATACTATCAATATAGTATATATCACAAGACTTAGATTGTATGCTATGCCACCAATGTAGCACAGCACACAACCCAATATAGCCCAACCACGTAACATATTGTAATATAATGTCTGATTCGCTACCTTATTGTTTTATACTATATACTACACACTGTATACCTCATTAATATATCTGTTTAACCATTTTCGTTGTCCCATATGTTCAATGTAAAATTCCCTTAAATATTATATTTGCTTAGATTATAGTTACATTCCCCCTAAGTGGCAAGATCCCTTCTCTCTTCCCATTACAACGTTATTCTTTTAAAAATTTTCAAACTGCCACAGTTCTCCTTTTACATCCTATTTTTTTTCCAAAAATTGTTTCAGTTTCCCCCAGTCAACAATATATTGTCCTAGGTCAAGATCTTTAAGTTTCCTTGTCAATTTGTCCATTTCCGCCATGTACAGCAATTTATAAATCCAGTCTTCTACAGTTGGTATTTCTTGTGTCTTCCATTTTTGCGCGTACAAAAGTCTTGCCACTGCAGTCATGTAAAATAACAATGTTCTATACTGCACTGGAACTGCCTCCATTCCCAAGTTCAGTAACAACAGTTCTGGGTTCTTATTTATTTGTATTTGTAAAATTTTGTTAATTGCATCAATTATTTCACCCCAGTACTATTTGGCTACTTCACATGTCCACCACATATGATATAATGATCCTTCATGCTTTTTACATTTCCAGCATTTGTCTGACATATTAGTATTGCCTAGCGCAATTTTCTTTGGTGTTAAATACCATCTGTAAATCATTTTGTACACATTTTCTTTAATGTTCGTACAAGTTGAAATCTTCACTGTATTTTTCCATAGGTACTCCCATGCCTCCATTGTTATTTCTTTATGAAAATTTATTGCCCACTTCACCATCTGGACTTTTACTGTTTCGTCCACCGTAAACCAGGGAGTTTAGATTGCTCTCCATGCCACTCCACTGGTACGGAGGGCAATCTAAACTTTCCTCTGTCTGGAGATCAGGGGGCGGGGCCACCAGCCATGTGACCATTTTCAAGACATTCTGGAACCCCGTTCCACTGCATTCCAGCTGGAAAAAAGCCCTGTTTAAAAGAAATGGTGTTCGATCTGATTTTGGCCAAGAATGACTTCAGCATGTCTTATGTCTTGTACTTTCTTTGTTTTCTTTTAAAAACAAACCTTTAAAATATTCTTTGGCTGCTTCTCTTTGCAGGGCTGAAGAATATGGACCAATTGTGCGGTTTAACATTTTACACAGAATTGCAATATGCGTATTGAGTCCTGAGGGTGTAAAGGTATGTTATGAAAAACTGTAGAATAAGACAGCTATAACCTGGATAGCTGAGGCAAGCTCAATCTCGTCAGATATCCTAAGGTAGGCAGGGTCAGCCTTGGTTAGTAATTGGATGGGAGATCTCTAACAAAGACCAGGGTTGCAAAGGCAGGCAATGGCAAACCACCTCCGGAAAGAGAACTATAGACCTGGGTGCTGTCAGCATATTAATGACACCCAGTTCCAAATCTATGAATAATTTCTTCTAATGTGGACAAAATGATGAGAAAGTTGAGAGAACAGAATCCGGAAGAATTTTTTAATGACTGGGGGAAACTAAAACAGTATTTGGAAAAGAAGTGGGACGTAAAGGGAGAATTATGGTTGTTAGATAACTATTAATTTTGCAGAAAGGAGGAGATACTGATCTTTACAAGAGAAGAGAGGAGATAAGTTAGAAATATAATGTAACTGATAGTTTGTTGTTAGGTTTTGTTTAATCTAATATATATTATCTATTTTAGTAGTGTATTAAGACAGTTAAGAATAGAAAAGGGGATATAAGTAGTAGATTTAGACAGCGGGTTAGAAAACTGTTGAAAATCTTAGATTAAGGGGGGAGGGGAAAGGGTGGGAGAACATGGAAGTGAGGGTTTTAATTGAAAATCTGTAATATTAATTTTTACTCACCCAATAAAAAATTCATTAAAAAAAATTAATAATTTCTTCTAAGGTCTTTTGTGATAGGGTCTTAAATTCTGTTGAAATAGAAATAGGGTTCCATAAGGCTCAACCAGTGATCTCTCTAATCCAACCCTCTACCTGATAGACTTAACATGAGTGGCTTCCAAATGATATAAATTCAACACTCATGAGGGAAACAGAAAAAGAACAACAAGAACAACAAAAGTACTACTAATAATAACAACATTTGATTTATATACCACCCTTTAGGACAACTTAATATCCTCTCAGAGTGGTTTACAAACTGTGTTGTTATTATCCTCACAATAATCATCCTGTGAGGTGGGTTGGGTTGAGAGAGCTCTAAGAGAGCTGTGACTGACCCATGGTCACCCAGCTGGCTTCAAGTGGAGGAGTGAGGAATCAAACCTGGTTCTCCAGATTAGAGTCCCACCCCTCTTAACCACTACAGCAAAGAGTACCTTTTATTTGCTCCCAGGGGTAAGGGAACAAAGTGGTTCGGAAAAAAGAACAGAAATATTAACAGGCGTATCACAGACTTGCTAGGCTCATTTATTTATAAAGTTACAGTCAATAATCTAGGAGCAGGTAGTAGCCAAATTTGTATTCTTGCGATAAGGATTCTCACAGCTTAAATGTGAGCTCCTCTCAGAAACCATAAACGATTCACTAGAGATTTTGAGATGACTACTAGAGGTGTGCAACAAAAAAAGATTTGAGTTTCCTGCTTTGGAATTTCCGAAGTGGGAAAAAGAGTCAGAAATAAGCGATTTCTGAAGTGACAAGCTGCTTCAAAAATCACTTATTGACCCGCTTCGGTATGTTCTGTAAAGATTCAGAGCACACCGACAAAGTTCCTGCCCCACCACTTATTTCACCTGATAGGAGAGGGACGAGAGGGTTCCCTTCTCCTCATCCCATCTGGTGAGGGGGAGGAGGAGATTCCCTCCTCCTCCTCCCATCGGGTGAAATAAGCTGTGGGGCATAAGTTTGGCCTACACTTTACCATGTGCTGCTTGCTTCAGCTGACCAACAGGGGAGCCTCCTCCTCCACCTATCAGCTGAAACAAGCTGTGTGGGGTCTGAAAGTGCCCCTTTCCATGCCACTTGCAAGTGGCACGGAAAGGGGTGCTTTTTAAACCCTGTACGGCTTGCTTCAGCTGACAGGCAGTGGAGCTCCCTCCTCTGCCTGTCAGCTAAAGCAAGCCACGCAGGGTCTGAAAGTCCACGTCACCAAAAAGGGCGATTTCACATGCCCTGCCTCATGCATTACCTGAAGCCAATGTGGGTGTTGAAACTGACACCACAACACTCCATTTATATCCCTGCAAACAATAACTTCTCCTTCTTGGAAATCCAACAGTTTATCAAAAAATTTCTCGTAGAATTTTTCCTTGGCAGTGTTCGGTGCATAAATTGTAGCTAGAGTACTAATCTTCCCCTCTGAGTGTTTAATTTTCAATAATATATATCTTCCTTCTGAGTCTTTCATTTCTTCCATTATATTAACTTGTTGGTTCCTAACATAGACCACCACTCCTCTCTTCTTCTCTTCCGCTGATGATATGTAAACGTTACCTAGTTTTTAATTCTCTAAGATATGTTCATGCTTTTTCTTAATATGGGTTTCTTGAAGACATATTATATCTGCTTTTTGCTTCTTTAATAGATTAAATGTTGTAGATCGTTTTGATGAGGAGTTTAAGCCATTGATGTTTACTCATAGAATACTAAAGTTTCCCATATTGTTAATATGCTGCTGCTTGATCTAATTTCCCTTCCTTGTCCTCTGATGATTTGTCTCTTTGCACCTGCTAATTGTCCAATGTATGTTCAACTGCCAGTTCCTCAAGCAGTTGTTTAGCTTGTTCAGTAGTTGATATCAGTCTTCTCCTCTTTGGTAACAAAACTTCAAGAGCAAATGGAATTCTCCAGTAGTATCTTATCTCTTTCTTGCATAACAGTTGCCTCAGGGAATCAAAATATTTCCTTTTTTTCAACACGCTTTGTGGGAGATCTTTTTTTTTTTTAAAGAAATTTTTATTGGGTGAGTAAAAATTAATATTACAGATTTTCAATTAAAACCCTCACTTCCATGTTCTCCCACCCTTTTCCCTCCCCCCTTAATCTAAGACTTCCAACAGTTTTCCAACCCGCTGTCTGAATCTACTACTTATATCCCCTTTTCTATTCTTAACTGTCTTAACACACTACTAAAATAGATAATATATATTAGATTAAACAAAACCTAACATCATATCAGTTACATTATGTTTCTAACTTATCCTCTCTCTTCTCTTGTAAAGATCAGTATCTCCTCCTTTCTGCAAAATTAATAATTATCTAACAACCATAATTCTCCCTTTACGTCCCACTTCTTTTCCAAATACTGTTTTAGTTTCGCCCAGTCATTAAGAAATTCTTCCGGATTCTGTTCTCTCAACTTGCTCGTCATTTTGTCCATTTCTGCCATGTACAGCAATTTTTGTATCCAGTTTTCAATAGATGGTACTTCTTGCGTCTTCCACTTCTGAGCATATAAAATTCTTGCCGCTGTTGTCATATAGAATAATAAAGCTCTTTGTTGCCTGGGAATCTCTTCTAATTTCAGATTTAGCAACAACAGTTCTGGGTTCTTATTTATTGGAATTTGTAAAATTTCAGTCATAACTTCTGTAATATCTCCCCAGAACTGCTTTGCTACCTCACACGTCCACCACATATGATATAATGAACCTTCATGGTTTTTACATTTCCAGCACTTGACTGACATTTTGTTGTTCCCATATGCTATTTTCTTCGGCATTAGGTACCATCTATATATCATCTTATAAACATTTTCTTTAATATTGGTACAAGTCGATATCTTCAATGTATTTTTCCACAAGTATTCCCATGCCTCCATTTTTATGTCTCTATTACAATTTATGGCCCACTTCACCATCTGGACTTTAACAGTTTCATCCTCTGTATACCATTTTAACAAAATCTTATAGATTTTAGAAATCTTTTTCTTGCCTTCTTGTAGTATACTTTCTTCCAATTCAAAGTTTTTCCATTTAAATCCCGATTTTAAACTATCCTTGTCATATAAGTCTTTAATCTGTCTGTATTGGAACCATCCATAGTGAGAGGATAATTCGTCTCCTGTTTTATGTTTAATCATATTTTGCTCCATTTTCAACACCTCCTTATATGACAAACATTCCTCTCTGTTGTAAATTGTTCTTGGGTCAATAACTTCTAATGGCACCACCCACGTCGGAATACCCTCATCCAAATATTTTTTATATTTTTGCCAGACCGTGTAGAGGCTTCGTCTAATGTAATGATGCAGGAACATAGAGTCCGCTTTAATTTTATCATACCATAAGTACACATGCCAACCAAAGAGTTTCTTGTATCCTTCAAGTGTTAAGAGTTTAAGATTCTCTAACGACATCCATTCCCTGAGCCACACCAAACATATTGCTTCATGGTATAGTCTTATATTTGGTAATTGTAGTCCCCCTCTTTCTTTGGCATCACATAGCACTTTCATCTTCACTCGAGGCTTCTTTCCTGCCCATACAAAGTCCGATATTTTCCTTTGCCACTTATCAAATTGTTTATTGTCTCTTATTATTGGTATTGTTTGCAATAAAAACATAATCCGTGGTAGTACATTCATTTTAATTCCTGCTATTCTTCCCAGCCATGACAAATTCAGCTTATTCCATTTGATTAAGTCTCTGTCTATTTGTTGCCATAGCTTTTCATAATTGTTCTTGAATAAGTCAATATTTTTAGCAGTAAGTTCTATTCCTAAATATTTTCCTTTATATGTTACCTCGCAATTGGTAATTTCCATTAACTCTTCTTGTCTTTGTTTCACCATATTCTTGCACAATAGCTTAGATTTTCTTTTATTAACATAAAATCCAGCCAAATCTCCAAATTCTTTTATCTTATCCAACAATCTTGGCATGTTTTGAATTGGATCTTCTACAATAACCATTACATCATCTGCAAAGGCTCTGACTTTAAATGTAAATCCCTTAATCTTCATACCTCTTATGGCATCATCCTCTCATATCTGCATCAATAAAATTTCCAATATCATGACAAACAACAGTGGAGACAATGAACAACCCTGCCTTGTGCCCTTCCATATTTCCAATTTCTTAGTTAATTCATCATTTACTACAATTGCTGCACATTTGTGGGAGATCTTGAAAGACTTGTATTTCTGTCCCCAAAACTTTAAGCAGATTCGCTCTTTGTTTCTTCAAAATCAGGTCTCTCGTTTTCTTATGTGTAAATTTTACCAATATAATGCATGGTTTTTTAAATCTTGCCCCGAATCTTGAGTAAATCCTATATATTTGATCTATCCCTAAGCAATCTCCCTCAATCTTGAAATGATCTTGTAATAACCTTCTGAATTCCTCCTCCAAATCTTTTCCCCCTAAATCTTCAAACACAAATTGAAATGATAAATTCCGAATTCTGCTTTGTACTTCAAGAGTTTCTATCTTTTGTTCTGCTAATTCCAATTTCTGGGTTAAGCTGACTCAGTTTGAGAGTTTTATATTATTCTTTGACTATCTCAATATCCTGTGTTTTCTTCTGTACTGTTTTTTGAACTTCTCCCAGTCCTGCTGCAAATTCTTGCTTCAGAGCTGAGATGTCTTTCTTTATCTTATCATATGCAGGGCTCATTTCAAGGGGGAATGCACAGGAACGCAGTTCCGACAGTTCCCCAAAGAGGTCACATGTCAGGTGGCCCCGTCCACCTGACTCTCAGCTATTTTAGGTCCATTTTGGCCTGGATTGGGGCCAAAACGGCCTGGATTGGGCCTCTGACGGGTGGTGGATCACTCTTCCGCTCAGTAGCAGCCCAATCCTGATTATTTTGGGCCCCTTTTCAGCCCCTTTTTGCCATTTTGGGCTCAATATCAGCCCTGAATGGCCAGGATTGGGTACAAAACAGCTAGGATAGGTAATGTCAGGTGGTGTGGCATATGTAAATCAGTTATGCTAACGACACACTTCTGGTGATGGCAAGGGGTGTGGCATATGCTAATGAGTTATGCTAATGAATTATGCTAATGAGTTCCTCCTGCACTTTTTCTACGAAATGACCCCTGATCATATGTATTCTGACCTTCAAATTTAATATTTTTTTGAGTATGTTCCTCTGTTTTTTAAAGCAGATCTTCTATTTGGGATGTAACAGTTTGAGAGTATACTACTAGGTTCTGTTGGATTTTATCCATAAGATCCTGAGAATCATACTCATCCTCGCTGTCCTCCTCCTTTTTCTCTTTCTTTTTCTTAGTGGTCATTTTTTACAACCTCTTTGATCTGCTTTCTAAAAATATTTCATACAGACTTCTCATATATCCCTCAGAGGAACTTTGCGATATGACTTGTTGACTTATCTAAATTAATCTTCAGGGCTTTGACAAAATAAAAAGAGATAAACTGCAAGGGAAAGGTGTTAATTAAGAATGAACAGGAAAAAAATATCAGTATGATGTAAAAATAGTAAGAAATTAGGGCCACATGATAGAAAGAGAATAAAAATATTAAATATAGAAGGAGAGGAAAAAGAGTGAAAGAGCAGCTTAATGGAAATTATTAATGTATTAATATTATTAATCCAAATATCTTATATACATGAATATATAAGATTAATCAATTAAACCATTAGTATTTCAATTAAAAGATTAGCTTCTTATGCACTCCCATAAATATTTTTATTCTCTTAGGCTGTATCAATTGTCTTGTTCAGGAACTGGCTGTGAAAATTCTCTTGTTCACTAGATGGCAGCCATGTGATAAACAGTAAAAAAACCCTCTTCTCTCTATAAACCCAGCTGGATCAAAAAAAAATCTATTCCATTTCTGTTTTCTTCAAAGAAAGAGAAAATTAGAGCAAGAGAAGAGAACCATGGAGACAGTAAGCGGAGTGCCCAGTTTGAAGCTCATACACACAAAAGGGAAAATTTTCCAAAAAAAGAACACAGCCACATTCAGTATCTTTTCTTTCTTTTTTCTTGTAACAACACACAGTTCAGTACAGCCAGTTGTGATTCCAAAAGGGAGGAGAGCAGGGGAAGCAAAATGACAGTTGCAATATACAGTCAGATCCTGCAGGCTTTGGAGACCTTTAATTTAAATGCAAAGTTTCATATCTTCTGGTCTCTTCTATACACCATTTCTTTATCTCCCTTCTCAAAATAACTTTCTCCATCTCAGCCACCCCCATCCTCGGAGCATAATCAGCAAGAAGAAGGTAGCGAGGGGGGAGGGGTGAAGGTGATTGAAACTCTGTATTGCTAATTGTTCTTCTATTTTAATCTTGTAGTGCTTTGATCTTGTAGCACATTAAATATTTCTTAGAAAGTAATCTTCTTGATAGGGGTGGGAGGTGGGGAAAGAAGTGGAAAATAGGAGGAAAAGAAAAATAAACAATGTGAGAGCCAAGCTTATAGCTATTCCAAGCTTCTCCACTTACTCAATTCAAGCTGTTAAGAAGCCACATGAAGAATCCCACTCATTCCTTCATTTCTCCATTCGACCACCTTTCATTATTCTTGTCTGGGAGGTTTTAACTCCCCTGGCATTATAAGTAATGCCTCTGGAACGTAGAGAGTTCAGGAGCTGATGAGAGCTTCTTTTCAGCTCAGGGTCTTCCCTGGAAATCCGGTTCACTTTCAAACTTCCCGCCCCACTGCTTTTTTTCCCCATGGGAGGGAGAGGAGGGAACCCTCTTCCCCCTCCCATCGAGGGTAAAAAGTGGGGTGTGTGTGTGTGTTGAAAGTAAGCAGCACTTTTCTTGCTGTTTGCAAAGCAAACAACTAGAAAAGTGCTATGGGAGCAGCTGCTATCACTTTGCCTGAAGCTTCCCAAAGCTATATGAATTACTTCGGAAAGCTTTGATCAGGCATTTCTGAATCGGCCAGCAATGCTGGGCCCGATTTGGGAATCCCAAATCTTTCCTAATTGGGCCCGATTTGGGTTTTTTTTTCAAATCAGAATCCTGAATTGCACACCCCTGATGACTACAGTCTCTTCAAAGAAGCCTGCTTTATTCCAGAAGACAGGTTCTGAGACTTCCAAAGTCTCCTGAGAAACATTGCCTCCCAGCTAACACTCTGGAAATGTAAACCTTATCTTGACATATTTAATTGTTCAGCCTGCTTACATACATGGGAGACTATGAGACAAGATCCCTATGGTCATTTCAACAGCATGGTTTTGAATCCCACCAGTATCAGCAACTTGTAATTGGCCTTTTCTTTCAACTGAAGGAACCCACACAACCTCCCATAATTTTGGAAACTATGCTTCTTTCAAAATGTAAACCTTCCGCTCAGTTGCTGTATGTTCTTATGGTAGCAAGTGTAAAGGCTTTGAGTTTGCTGCTGTGAGGAATGTTTTGTGGTAAGAACTCAGAGATCACTGAAGCAGGAGGTTTATAAAAATAACAAAGAATATTTATTTATGTGCATTTTTGTTTTAAAATAACAAATCAGCAGCCCAGAAGAAACTCAACCATGACTAGTTACAGCCTTAGATTGTGATTTTAATTCCCTTTAATTCCTTTTAATGCTTTCAAACAGGCTTTCACTGACTAGCCACCAGGTTGGCTCCTTTCACACATAGGATTTCACTCATACTGCCTTGCTTTCCCAAGACAAAGTAAAAAATTGTATTCCAATGAAGAATTAAACACCAATTATAAGTAATCAATAAACAATACGCAAACAGTGCAAACTCAAGCCGCTGTTGTAAACCAATGAAGTAAAGTTTCCTTATGGTCAAAACAACATATTGCAATGAAGTCCACAATAGGAGAACATCCCATAGGTAAATCTCCAGGGTAAGTAGCCAACAAGTCCTTATATCAGTAAACAGGGGTCATTTCATAGAAAAAGAGCTGGAGGGATTCATTAGCATAACTTATTAGCACAACACATTAGCATATGCCACACTCCTTGACATCACCAGAAATGTGTCATTAGCGTAACTGATTTGCATATGCCACACCTCCTGACATCACCTATCCTGGCTGTTTTGGACCCAATCCTGGCCATTCAGGGCTGAAATTGGGCCCAAAATGGCAAAAGGGGGCTGAAAATGGCCAAAAAGGGGCCCAAAATGGTCAGGATCGGGCCACTGCTGAGCGGGAGAATGATCCAGCACCCGTCAGAGGCCCAATCCGGGCTGTTTCGGCCCCAATACAGGCCGAAACGGGCCCAAAATGGCCATGAGTCAGGTGGGCAGGGCCACCTGACATGTGACCTCTTTGGGGACCTGCCGGAACTGCGTTTCTACGCGTTCCCCCTCGAAATGAGCCCTGTCAGTAAATAATGTCTTGTGTATTCTTTTACAGCTGGTGTAATGAAAGCTGGGACACCCCTACGGACATAACCTGTCTGCCCAACAATCAGGTCCCTGATGGTTTCCTTCATATGTAGTGCTCTATTTGTGTCTATTCTATCGTTCCTTTCCCAAGAGTAGGATTAAGAGTACAAGGTCTGCTCATTACCAGAGATGTGCTTCACAACTCTGTCCTCTCCCAGAGGTAGAGTCAAACCACTCTGCCACAATACCAGGCAGAGCTCTACATCAACTGTCTGCTCTTTTCCTGAGGTAGCCCTGAACCCTGTCTCAAGCTAGCCTGCTTTATCACAGGCAAACATTGAGGCAGGTTTCTTCAGTCTCTCTTTCTCTGAAATTTCAGACCCTATCTGAGCTGACAGTATAACAGCTTTTCCCCTCTCACTTACTGCTCCTCCAGCCCTTCCAGGGATCCTAATTGGCTGCTAGCTGCTCCACTCACAGACCAATCAGGACTAAAAAGGATTAGTGTTTTTACTGTCAGGGGCAGGACAGCCTCCTGTCCATCATAGCATTTCATAGAGTTTGCGTTAGAAGAGGAGACTGAGAGTCTCTACAGACAAGACATCTTACATGAGGATGCTCAAGTGAAGAGAGATGCAGTGTTAGCTGGGAAAGGTAAATGACAGAGTAGAACCAGAGGAGTTAGCCATGTTAGTCTGTAGTAGCAAAATAGTAAAGAGTCCAGTAGCACCCTTTAAGACTAACCAACTTTATTGTAGCATAAGCTTTCAAGAGCCACAGCTCTCGAATGCATCTGACAAAGAGAGCTGTGGCTCTCGAAAGCTTATGCTACAATAAAATTGGTTAATCTTAAAGGTGCTACTGAACTCTTTACTATTTTGACAGAGTAGAAGGCTTCGTCACTTTCACCTCTCTACAAAGAGCCGGGAGATCCCTCCTGAGAGAGTTTATTAATTTCCCCTTCCCCCTTCTTTTCCCTGAATGCTATGTTAATTTCACCTCTGGATCGGGGAGGCAAAGAAGAAATAAATACACCCTCCGAGGATCTTTGTACAATAAACAATCTCTTACTTCCTTTCTAAATATAAACAAGTGTATACTTTGTTATTTTCTCTCCTGCGCACACACCAGTCAGCATAACCAGCTTATCATCACCTACAATCATGCTTTCACTGCAAATGATAGACCCTGCTGATTGGCCCAACTATGGAATCCTTCAATCAGGTTTCTAGGGCCAACATATGATTTATTTATCAGTTTGAATAGTAAGGGGGATGAGGTTGCACCCTGTGGATCCTCATGGAACAAACCCTGCACTGAAGACATCTCTGATAGCAACGCTTTGAGAATAATCTATAAAGAACAATTTAAACTAGTTCAAAGGTCATCCCCGATACCTACTTCAGTAAGAAGCTGCTGTAGCATAGTGGATATGTGGCTGGGCTTTGAGCCGGCATGCTGCTGGTTCGACTCACACTACTACCATGAACTCTGCAGGTGGCCTTGGTAAGCTTTCCTCTCAACCTCAGCTCCCCAGCTGTATTGTGGGGGCAATAATAACGCTGATTGTTCACTACTCTGAGAGTGGCACTAATCTATCCATAAGGATGGCATATAAGCACACTGTTGTTGTTCTTGCTGCTGCTGCTGCTGTTGTTGTCAACGAAGTAGTAGTAGTAATATGACATGAACCACTGCTGATAAATCTAGTAGGAGACGTGGCATTTGTGGGCATTCAGATACAGATCATTGACTAAGGCCACCATTGTAATCTCAGTCCCATAGCCTGGCCTGAAATTGGACTGAAAAGGGTCCAGAGTAGAGATGGGCATGAAATGAACCACGGAACAAAATTCCGGACGGAACGGCTGGTTCATTTGCAGAGAAACACGTGTTCCGTGGGACCGCGTTTTTCCTGAACAAACAAATTTTTCCAACCATTCCATGGCCGGTTTGGAGTTTCACAGACCCCCCTGCTGGTTTTGGTCCATCAGCTGAACCCAGTGAGGGATCTGTGAGACTGACAGCCCCTTTCTCCTACTGCCGTTTACAGACCCCGCACCAGTTCCAGCATGGAGTCTGTGAAACTGACAGCCCGGGAAGCAGGAAAAGAGGCAGTCAGTTTCACAGACCCCGCTGCTGAACCCAGTGTGGGGTCTGTGAAACTGACAGCCCCTCTCCTGCTGCTCTGGCAGCAGGAGAAAGAGGATGTCAGTTTCACAGACCCCACACTGGGTTCAGCTGATGGGCTGAAACTGGCGCAGGGTCTGTGAAACTGACAGTCAAAGCGGGAGGAGAAAGAGGCTGTCAGTTTCAGCAGCCGGTGCGGGGTGGTTGAAATGCCACGAACCACGAACTGGGAAAAGGTCGGAAGTTCATGGTTCGTGGAATGCTATGAACCACGAATCATGTGGTTCGGGTTTTTTGTTTCGTGCCCATGTCTAGTCCATAGCACCAGAGTTATCCAAAAAGACATGGAGTTGGCCCACCACTGGTGTCTCAATGACTTTGCTCAAAAAAGGGCAAATTTGAGACAGGGTAATAATTGGCCACCCATTTTTTCTATAGTGATATTTTTTTAAAAAAAACAGTGAGTAAATAACTGCCTCTTTAAGTTGCTAAGGGGATGTACCTTGAGTTAGTTACTGATTTATGATGGACACCAAAGTCTCATTAATGTGATTCTTAAATGATTTCAACCGCCTGAATGGGCAAGAATCCTGAGTGCAAATGGTGGCCTTTATAGATAGATCCCATTACAGTAACTGGGTCAAAATGGTCAATAAACAGGCCAGACATTGCATGAGGCATATCTTCTAAATTAAGTAAACGAATCTTGCTGTTCTATTTTAATTTTGAAAGCTGTCCATAGTACTTTCTGAGTAGGTCTATAAATAATAACAAACATTAAGTATATTTAAATGTGAACTGAGCAGAGGATTTTATTTCAGGAGTTCCTCATGTCACCCCAATGTCCAAAGGACCGAATTGTGTATGGGACAGCTGCTTATATGTTTGGTGTAAGGTAGGTATATTTAAAGGTCAGGTAGACATGATGTGTGAAATTTTTAAAACAAATTAGGGAATTTTAGGGAAGAGTTTGTGTCCAGGCCAGTTTGTCCCCATGCTACTTTTGTAACTTTTGGCTGGGATTAACCTTGCTGCTAAGTCTCTTCCCCTCCTGCTGGGAGGGTACAGGGACCTGGCAAACCTAGCGGAAATCCATCTCTCTGTAAAACTGCTTCAATAAATCCAAGCCTACAGCTAGAGGAAACCAGGAAATAGCAAAGGGATCAGATTGTAAGAGAAGAAGAGGTGGAATATATGGTTTGTTCACAGTCCTGGGTAGGCCACAATTTGGACTCCTGTTTTATAGTATTGCTTATTAGACATGGGCACAAACCAAAAAAATTTAATGAACTAGCAGTTCATGGTTTGGTGCCAATGACGATCCCAAAGTCGCAAACTGCGACAATCATTTTCCGTTGCCGAACCGGTTCACGGTTCGTGGGCCGCAGAATGGCCCTCATTGCACTTAGAGAGCCCATATTCCCAGGGAGTGTTTTGCAGGCTCTCCTACAGCCATCACCCAAGTTTGGACAAGATTGCAAAAGGGATCTTGGAGTTATACCCTCTCCAATACAAGGCCCCCAGGAAACTCCCACAAAAATCCAAGCTCAATTATACTCTCAGTCTCTCTCCCCAAAGGCTAGCAAGTGGCAAGCAAGAGCTCTGTCCCACTCCACTGCTTGCTGAAAGTGAAACCCAGCCTGGGAACCCACAGCTATTTATAAGCACAGGTCCCACTGAGCAACGCAGGAGGTTTGTCTCTGGCCGTCAGAGCTGCCTATCAGGGTTTGCAGGGATGAGATTGGAGTGCCCATGGCTACAGAACACCCCCTTCCCCCTCCCTCCCCTGGGTGTCTTCTCCCAACTTGTAACCGCTTTGCAGCTCCATGATTGGAAGGAAGACCTGCTGATCAAAGTAAGCTGGGCTTCCATTCGGGTTTCCAGGGCAACAGAAGGAGCGCAGACAGAGTTCAGGCATTCCCCCGGCTCCGTTGCCAGGGGAATTGATTGCTGACGTCTGAGTGTCTGGCTTCCCGAACCGTGGCGGAAAGGACCGAACCAGGCCTCTCCCAAATGCTGGTTCGTTGGCCATGGACAATCACGAACCGTTGGATCGCTATCGTGTGATTGCCAATTTTGTGTGTTTAAGTTCGTAATGCGGTTTGTGCCCATCTCTATTGCTTATTGTATGTATACTGCTCTCATTTCATTGTTTTTACTTGTGTACTCCATATCTGAATTTCAGTGAGAAAGGTAAACTGTAAATGAAGTAAGTAAAATAGCTAGATAAGATCAACATCTGAGGGTTGAATGGTCCCTAGAATAAGGCTGTTTTTTCTCTACTTTTTCAGAGTCGTTGGGAATGGTTTGGCAACTGATTGCGATACCAACCATTGGCACAAGCAGAGAAAAATTATGGATCCAGCTTTCAACCGAATGTGAGGCAAAAATAGATATTTTAATTGTCCATATTTAAAGTCCATTTCTAAAAGTGTTTATTCCTTCGAAGGCCCCTTGATTTCTGGAAATTATATTTAGGATTCTGGTCCTCCAAAGATTAACACCATTTCTTTACTAGATGCATCCCACTTTAGACCATTTTACAGCTATATTGCAGATGGAAACCTATCTACCTTTTTAGTGCTTCTTCTGCATTAATTGAACTAGATTTTTCGACACTTATCACATTGAATTATCTCTCTTATTGAGTGATATTAACTCTCTCCCATACTACTTACTGTCTTTGCTTGTTTCCCTCATTGTATGTAAAAGTAAATGTCTGGACTAGGTGCAAGATTTTCTCTGATCCTCAATATTGAAACAGTTGGAGAATAGGTTTCAATATTGAGGAGGTCTGGCAAGAGGAGATCTATATCCTATTTCCAAACTTGGTTAATAACTGTGTGTGGATAACAAAGGAGAAAAAATAAAAGAGAGAAGGTGGGTTTTTTATTTTGATGTAATTGATATTCCTTTGGGAAAATATTCCTATAGGGAAATATCCACCTCACCACATTCTTGGCTGTGTTGTGCAGAAACACTTTCAGCATGACATATTGTGCTTGTCCTGTTCTCTAACAGTTACATCTGTTGGCAGGAGCAGAGAAACTCATAACTCATCACATATAAAACTCACATCTCATTGCATATTGATGGCAATCCTCATAGGGAGAGCTAGTTTGCTGTAGTTGTTAAGAGCAGCAGGACTCTAATCTGGAGAGCCAGATTTTATTCCCCAGTCCTCCACTTGAAGCCAGCTGGGTGACCTTGGGTCAGTCACAGCTTCTCGGAGCTCTCTCAGCTGCACGCACCTGGGCCGTATGCAAATAGAATGTTATTATTTATTATTAAAGTGTAGTTCAGTTCATAGCCAGTGCTCACCATGCACAGGCATGGAGAACTGGGAGGAGGGGCTTTGGGGGCTGGGTGTTGGCTCTGTGGCATGATTTACCCCAACTAGAAGTAAACACAGCTGGGCCAGAAGTAATGTGATGCCACTGGTGGCAGATCAGGCGCCTCCCTCCCTTACCTGAGGATAATGAAAAGTCCTCACCTGAAGTGGTTGGGACTTCAACTGCAGATGTGGGGCTAAGGGAGGCCTCTGCAGAACTCTGGGCAGCCAGCCTCATCAGCAGTGATGAACACCTGAAGCCATAGAAAGCAATGGGCTCTGGAAGGTAATAGACTTCTGCCTCTGAGGTCAGTGTATGGGAATAAGGCACATGGGAAGAAAGCAAGAGTAAATGATGCAACCCTCCCCCTTAATCAGAGACTATTTCTTTTCATATAAGCCGGTGTTAAATGAGATCCTTTACCAGGAACATGGTCAGCAAACATGGTCAGCAATAATTCAATGTAATAAACAAGGAATCTGCCTGATCTCTTTGAGGCTACCCAATACCTATCTCTCAGTGGACGTGCCACAAAAATATCCTCTTTTTTCCTATTTCTAAATTTTATTATGCCATATGTAAAAGATGAAGGACACACACCGGAAGAGTTGGATAGGTAATGATAAATATTTTGTACTGTTACCAGAACTGCTCTTTTAAATGGGGAAATTAGCTCAGCAGTCTGGAACTAAAATTAGCGCGGATCTAACCAACATTTATGGAGGTCCCGATTCTAGACACTCTAGTGACAAAGAGGCAGACTACAAATAGATTCAATAAACACGTGTATTTACTAATAGTGTGGCATAAGCCTGAACTTGCACATACATACAAGAAAGCATACAACAACTAGGAAATGCAGAGTAAGAAATACAGAGACGGTCGCATGAGCAGGTACCCACGATGATAAGGGCGATACTTACAATCGTGAAGCGGAGCAGAGACATGACAGCGGGGTGGTCCAATGCCAGCACTGGATCCACAGACAGACAGCAAGGGGTCTGGACAGGGAAGGTGTACGCACCATATGGTCTGAGGGACCAGCTTAAATACCCCAAAACGTACCCTGGGGCTGGTGCTGTACTTGGTGGTTCTCACAGATTAAAACAAAAGCTTTAATGGGTTACTGAATGTCTTAGGTGGGCCACTTTAGGAATCTGATTGTGTTATAGTGACACCTCAGGAAGAGGGGACAAAGGAGGGAGGAGGAGATCCGAGAGTTCTAAATGGATGTTCCAACGGACAGGGCTTGTCCTGATGTCATCAGCTCTGGAATGCGGAGGTTTCTTTGAGATGCATTCTGTAAGTGCTTGGGATGGTCGGCACTTACCTTCTTCTCCAGGGTGGCTCCTAAGATATGCAGAGCGGGGCGAGGTTCTCTCGCTGTGGATATGGTGTGTCCGCTTCTCCAAAATGGCTTCCCAAAGCAGGCTTTTCCTCTAGGTTTTCTGGCTGCCAAAGAACATGGTCGCCGGCTGGGCATGGCGGGGGCTGGTTATCAGGTTGCCCGATAGCGAGGGCAGGCTCGGGGACCGGCCCGCGGGAGGCTCCAGGCGGGAACTGACCAGGGAGCGCTTGGCCAGGCTCGCTGGAGGTTTCCCCGGTAGGCGCCTGGCTGCTAACCAGCTTGGGCCCAGATGAGGCAGGCTTCCATGGAGGCAGGGAGACAGCACGTAAAACACAGTTCATAACAGGGAACAGGCGCGGTCCATGGTGGATGGCAATGCAGGCACGGGGCACACATGTAATAAAGTCCAAACACACACACACTGGGAGGTCCAGATATAGGTCTGGGCAGGGCTGCCCAGGAAGAAAGTCCTTTGTGGAGTTATCCAGACATGGAGTCAGGAAACTAACACAGTCTATTGCAGCAGCAAGGTAATTAACAAGCAGGCAGGAAACTGACACGTGTATTAGAACGCACACGTGCAGGGCAAACTGGGTGTAACAGCAACACAGGAAACTCTGGCACCGTCCATGGCAGGCCTTAAAGCAGGAGAGGGGGCCTACTTGGCAACAGTACTCTTGCTGGAAAAAGGGTGTCAGTCTTCAAATGAAGCTTCAGCCTTACTTGCTCTGGACCAATACGTGCATGGTTTATTTTATTTTACGTACAGTATTTATGAACTGTTTAACTGGGGACTGTTCACAAGGTGGCTTATAGCCACTTAAATACAAATATCGATACAAAATAGAGAAAAATAATGCAGCTACTAAATTTTTAAAAACTGTATAAGAATAGTGAGATTCTTCCTTCAGGTCCAAAAGCTTAATTAGAATTAGAAAGTGTTCTCCCATATCTATGAATAGAGATTGGGAAGGAACAAATGAAGACTTCTTAGAGGAGAATATTCCATCACTTCAGGGCTAAATGAGGCCTTAACTACACATTAAGAAGTCCTCATGTGCAATGGGTGTTTGCTGCCTCCCACACCAGCACACCAACTACCTTGAGTTTGTGACCAAAGCAGATAGGAAGATGCAGCTCTAGCCTCTCCACCCCTGCTATTTTCATATTTGCAAACCACTTGTGGAGCCACTGTTGATTACTTATGTGGCAACACATTAAGTTTCGCAACAGAGCCAAAAGCTGCTCTGCCAGACAGTTTGCAAATGCAAAAACAACACGTGGTAGGTAGAAGCTAAAGCGCGTACTCCCGGCTGGCTTTGGCTGCAAGCAGAATAAAAGCTGATATGTGTGTGGAAAGCTCCCATCGCAAGTCTGATGCAAAGTCCTTGTGTTGTTCCCTAGAAAATACAAGGACCTTGTATGTAATGTGTAGATGGATCCTGAGAAAAGTCCCTTCTCCTAGTAGATGACATCCTTCAGCTCCATGACAGTATCTGGGACCTCTCTGGCAAGTCTTGTAAGACCATAGGAGGAGGGGGCTCCCACCACAGACATTTATTTTGGCAACCCATTGTGTCAGTGTCAGAAAGAGCAGGAATACGAACTCCTCTTCAAACTACAGCAATCTGCTTAATTCTCCACTCCACTGTCTATTTGAATGTCATGAGAATAGTTTGGATTAACATACTGAGCTGATCCATATGACCAGGACACACGGCCGACAACCACTCTGGGGTTCCTTCTTACCTTTCTTGTCACCATGTCAGTCACTGGGAAAATATGCAGGAGGAGAGCAAAGAAAGTTAGGGAGTTGGGGGCAGGAACGGGAGAAGAAACTGTAATGTGTATGGGGCCTACCCAGGTATTCCTACCTATAGCACAGGGAGAAGAACAATGGGAAACTTGCTAGCCCCATCCTATTCACCAGACCTGTGTTTGTGTGTAATGGTTAGTGTATATGCATTTGTGCTTGAGTGTTTTCTCATGTGTATATAAGTATGTGAGATTTTATGCACACTTATATGTGTACGTGTGTGTCTTTTGTTCATATTGGGGTGGATGTGTCTTCCAAGGAGCCTTCCTCCTGTCTAAGGAGACTCCCTCCAGCTTAAGGGGCTCTTCCTCCAGCAGAAGAGAAACCTAAGTTGGAGGAAGTGTCCCTTAGGCTAGAGGAAGTCTTTGGACTTTGCTCTGTGTAGTGAGAGGATAGGGGTAAGATCCACCCTATTGGATGGACTTATTGTGCCTGTCTTTTATAATTACATAATATATAAGAACCTCTTTTTCACACATATAATAACTAAAGAGAATACCTAGTCCAAATGCAAAGTTCTTTCTTCAGTGACTTTTATTAATTGCCCAGTTACCTAAGCAGCTTGATGGGAGTCTTTAATGACAAAGCAGAAGACCTTATGAAGGTGTTGGAAGGAAAAGCCAATGGAGAGACAGAAGTGAATATGATGGACCTCCTGAAACGGGTAGTTCTTGACATCATTGCAAAGGTACTAAGTAGATGAATGTCCTGTTTCCACTAACACTAAAGAGTAAGAGACGTCTGTCTGTTTGTCTCTCAAAAGCTTATACCTGAAACCATCTGTCATTACGTTTATATCTTCTGCAAGGAGCTGAGGGTGGCCTACATGGCTGAGTGGTGGTTTGAACCCATATCTCCCCATCCTAGTCCATCATGTTAAGCACTATATCACACTGGCCACAGGGAAAGCCATAGCATATGGCCACTGGGCCACAGCAAAAGGGCAGCACACGGCATATATGTGGGAACCAGGGGGGAAGGGGCTGGGGTCCTTCATGCTCACCACACTGTTGAGATTTGCACATTTGGTACATTACGATAGTGTCTCTGAGGACTCTGAACGGGTAGCAGACATGCTTGGAGAACTGCAGACCTTGAGCATTGGAAGCCCCTTTGAAGGCCCCTGTTCAGCAAACAGTATCTTAAAGCTTTCCTTCCTCCTTAACACTGAAAGTTCTCAAGAGGTCAGATTGCATGTTAGATCATGTTATTTACATAGGTGCATAAAATATTGAAAGCCCAGATCATGTAGCAGTCCCCATGAATAACAGTGTATAACTACCACCTTACCTTCACCCCTGGCATTTGGTTGCTTTGATCCATCTCTACATTTTTCACAATTTTACCAGGCAGCTTTTGGACTGGAACCAAATACTGTGTGGGATGACCAGTCCCCTTTACTACGTGCATTGTCTATGACCATGAAAGCGCTAGATGTCATACGGATTCCTTTCTTTCAGGTCAGTGCCATAAACACTTGTTGTGAACACTCTCTCCCTCCCTAACCAAAGCGCAAAAGTGTATGTATGGCATGGTGGGAAAGATAAGGTCCGACAAACACCTGGAAGCATCTGGATGCATAGATAGGGAAGCAAAGGTTAAGGAGTAAAGAAAAGGAAGCCCAGAGAACATAGCGTCTCTGTTTTTCCCAGCTCAAGATACCACATCCCTGGCTAACCATTGGGTGAGCTGGGGTGGACCAGTTTCCTAGCAGTTTAATCAATTCATTTCTTCTGCCTCACTTTTCAGCTGAACTGGTCCACAAGGCAGCTTACAAAGTGCAATCATAACCAGCACTCTTTTTGTTAAAAAGAAAAGTGCCCGTACTCGTATAGAAGCTGGTGCCAATTTCCACCAACTCCTCCTTTCTTTACAAATCACTCCAGGCTCTTCCTGAGGGTCTCTTTCCTTCCCTGGTTGAGTGGGGCAGGCCAGCACACCAAAATCAGGACTTGGGAGAGCCCTGAAAAGAAAATCACCAGTGCTCAGTAACCCCGAGTACCGTCACAAAACAAGCCCCGGTTCCTTCTGATATGATTCAAATGGCAATCGGGATGCATGCATGAAATGACAAAAGGATAACAACTGTAAGCATTTCCCACACCTGCAGCACTGTTTTACAGAAGGTTTTTAAAAAAACACTTTTAGCAGCTTTCTAAATGTGAGAAGTGAGGAGGCCTGGCAGTTCTAGATGTTACCACTTGCTAAACAATAATTGTTGGGGTTGGGAAAGGGGGGAGGTGTCTTTCCTTTCTAGGAACATCCTTAGACCAAGGTTTCCCTGGAAAGCACTCAGGTAGTTGCTTGCCACGCCTCAGTACCTCCTGAGAACAGCTAGACTGATCTGCTGGGAAGCAGCCCTTCCAGCTCAGCCCTAGCAAAATAACCAAATAACAGGGTGGAAACCTTGAAAACTATCTTATAGCAAACTAGGTAACGCCCAAACAGGCTGACATGTAGGGAAGAGAGTCAGAGAAATATCCCAGAGAAATGGATGTACTAAGGAAGCCAAAAATGCCTTTATAGAAAGAAGGTAAAACACAGGGGAAAGCACACTATCATACAGCACAGTCTATCAAATAAAACAATAATGTTGAGCGAACTCAATGAAGCATACTTTACTTAAGTTGTAGAAGATTCCTCAGAGCATATACAGAGTTCCTTGTAATACCAAGATAGTGGAGGAGTCCTTAACCCCTGGCGCACTGGTCTTGGGATCTCCAGATGTTCCAAATTGGGGACAAAGAAAAGTCCAGAGCTCCCAGATATTTATGGGCAGTGGAGCCTGACCTAAGACAGTCTAGGGTTGCCAGTTCCCTGCTCCCACCTCCACCCCCTGCCTCCACTTACTTGGCTGGTGGGGAGAAAGGCAGGGGAACTCATCTCCCACGGCGCACTCCTGGGTGGCACAGCGTGCTCCTGCACGCTGCAGTGACCCAATCTAGGCCAAATTAGGCTGCTGCAGAGGGCAGCAGTGCTCCTGCATTCTGCAGCAGCCTGATTCAGGCCAAATTGGGCCCGATTTGGTCCCCTGTGGACCGCGGGAGTGCTCCAAGAGTGGCACACAGTCTACACAATGATCACTTTCCAGAAGTGACAACATCACACAGGCCGGGAGTGCGAACGCATGCACACAAGAACACATAAGTGCCAGGTCCTACAACCTTCCACCTGGGGAGGGGGGTTAGGGGGACCTGGCAACCTTAGGTCAGCCTCCTTGGTGAGATTGCCCAATCTAACCAATCCCAAGCAAAGCTCCATCTCTGATGTCAGAAACTATTTCCACCAATCAGAGAGTTACTACAGGATGACCTCACCATTTAATGGTTCTGCACTAACATGACAAAAAGGGAATCTGGCCCAAGCCAGTTGCCCTTTGTCAAAAAAGAATTAAGTTGGCCAGGTAGCTCTAATGTGGAATGGTTTATAAAGCATTATTTTCATGTAAGCTCGAAGGGTCCAAGAATCCAGACGCTCTAGGCGGCACTCCTGAGCTGTATGGAATCTTAGGGTTCTATCACAATTTTTAATGCAAACTATTTCCATATAGAACTATTTCCACATGAGTGATTTGCCTTGTATTCAATGCTGATGGGAAGTGGGGCTTTTTTCTGTGCACCACCTGGGTTTTCCTTGATCTTTTTGCAATCTTTCTCAAATCTGCTTTGCTCTAATGTTTTATGAAAGATTACAGCACACCCAGGATGGCTCTCGTGTGGGTGGGAAAGGCTGGATTTTCCTACTCCTGCCCACATAGGTCCTATTTTCCCTGTCCCAGTCCACACGCAATTATGTGCTAGGGGGCTTCTTGATTTTGTTTTAATTGACAATTGGTATATCGATATAATGGTATTAATGGTATCAATCCTAACAAAATAGAGGTGTAATGGGGGGGGCTTACCCCACAAATTAGGACATCATCTGTTCCAGATGGAGTTGCACTTCCCCTAAAGGAGCAGGTTCGTATCTTGGGCCTGCTGCTGGATCTAAGCCTCCTGATTGGAGAAGCAGGTGGCAGGTGTTGCCAGGGGTGCCTTTCACCAGCTTTGTCTGATGAGCCAGCTGTGAGCCCTTCCAGGGCAGAAAAGATCTTGCTGCTGGAGTGCATGCCATGGTAACATCCAGGGCCGGCCTGCCCATTGAGGCCGGCCTGGCAGCCGCCTCAGGGCACTAAGTCGCCAGAGGGGGTGCCAGCCCCGGGGCAGGGGTGTGTGCCACGGAGCTGCTGCCACCACTGCCACTGCCAGCTAGGAGCATGTGCTGGCGGCGGCAGCGTGGGGCAGCTGAGTGGGCAGCCTCCCGTTCAGTTGCCCTGCAGGTCAGGCACAGCCAGTGGCCAGGGTGGCCGGCTGCCCCTGGCCCACAGAGCAACTGAATGGGAGGGCTGGAAGGCCCCCCATGTGCGCACCCAGCCCTGTGTGATGACATCACACACAGTGACGTGCGTGTGAGCACACACACAGAGCTGCCTCAGGTGCCAGTGACACTGGAGCCGGCCCTGGTAACATCTAGACTGGTCTGCTGCAATGCACTCCATGTGGGATTTTTCCTAAAGAGTGTGTATAAGCTGCAGTTGGTACAGAATGCTGTGGCCAAAATGTTGCCGGGAGCGGATTGTAGGGAGCCTTTCATTCCAGTCTTGTTCCACCTAAACGGGTTTTCAGTTTGTATCCAGGCCCAATTCCAGTTGCTGATATTGGCCATTAAAGCCATATAAGGCTTGAGGCCTAAGGCCCGCCCACTACCATATGCATGTACCTAGGTTATCTTCAGAGGCCATGCGTCAGGTAGCCCGGTCATCTGAGGCTAGATGTGTGAAACTAAACATGGGCATGATTGGGGAAAAAAACCCAAACACCCTGTTCGTCATTCGGTGCCATCCATGAACAATGAACAACGAACATGGACAATCATGAACTGTTCCCGGACATGTTTGCTGTTTGTTGTTCATGGGGGCCAGAGCCCCCCCACCGCCAACCCCAACCCCCCACTTAGCCCTCCTTCCCCTCAAACCCCCTTACCTGGCCCTTTAAAGATTCCTTTAAACTATCAGCTGGCAGGCAGTAGGGGGGAATTCCCCCCTGCTGCATGCCAGCTGATAGTTTAAAGGGCCCTTTGCTGCCACGTGCAAGGGGCAGGGCCCTTTAAACACCCCACAAACTGACCTTCCCAATGTCCAATACCCACTAAATTTGCATGGGACATAGTCCTCACTGTCCTCCGAAGACCCCCCAAGTTTCAGAGAGATTGCACCTTGGGAAAGGCATGATCCACGGGTCTCTCCATTGGCTGTCATTTTCTCTTCACAGTGGCAAAAACGGGACTCTCTGCTGGAAGTACTTCAAAGGGTTAAAACCAAATGGAAAGCCGGAAGGAGTTCAGACAGAGTTGTCCCTCCTTGGCCTCAGTTGCCAAGGGGATTGATTGCAGCAGGTGCCTGAGTGTCCGGCTTTCCGAACGGCGGCCAAGTGCAATGAATAAGGCTTGCGCCTACCACCTGTTTGGCTGGAATGGCGCATCATGAACAGCTCGTTTGCAAGCAGTCGAGCGGCCTGTTCATTGGTTTTTTTTCCCGTTCATAATGCTGTTCGTGCCCATGTCTAGTGACAACCTGAGAAAGGCCTTCCTAGTTGTGGCATCAAAATTCTGGAATTTCCTCCCCAGGAAATTCTCTCCCCCCACTCTCCCAGTATCATCGTCTCCCAAACCCACAGGTGAAGACTTTTTTGTTTTGTTTCACATTCCCTCACTAACTCTCATTTGTCCATTTATCATATTTGTGTGTGTTTATGTTGATTAGAAAGATAGCATACAAATGTTGTAAATAAAATAAATATATTGGTTATGTCCACTGCCTTTTTAAAAAGAACACAGAAAGAGCACCTCCTCATAGTGCTGGGGGGGGGGGAGGGTATGGCTGCCATGGGGACTGGGGCAGGGTATGGAGAAAGCTGCCATCTGGAAACCCAGCTGCCACTCCACTGGACTGGCAGCTGCAGCGACACTGGGGCTTCCACGGGGAACTGTTGCCATGTAGAAAAGGCCACAGAGCAGTCTTCAGTATAATTGCACATTCCCAAATCCAGTGGTTTTAGAGAGGTGTAACTCTGCTTAGGACGGCAAATATATACCTTTTCCCCTCTAAATTCTCTAAGGACCACTGATCAATGTGTAAATTTAGGCACAACTAGATGTTATGCTGTCCCAGGGGACAATGCAGGGATGTCGCTGCCATTTAAAAATGCTGCAAGGGACCAGGCACCTTTGTTTCCCTCTCCTCTTGCACTTTTTCATGTGGCAAAAGAGCCCCTTGCATCCATGGAAAGGGGTGGGGGACAACATATTTAAATGGTTTGCATGGTACAGCGTTTGCTGTAGCACAGTGGTTAAATGGTTTAGCTGCGAATCAGCACTCTACTAGTTCCCACTACTACCATGAGCTCAATTGGTGGCCTTGGGTAAGCCACTCCTCTCAGCCCCAGCTCCCCTGCTGTATTGTGGGGATAATAATAACACTAAATAATAACAACACTAACTTGTTCACCACTCTGGGTGAGGCACTGATCTGTTTAGAAGAACCGTGTATAAGCGCAGTTTTTATTAGTTACTATTATTAAAATGGTGGCGGGGTCCCTGGGTTATGCCCAGGGCACCATAATATCTAGTTGTGCTCTTAGAAAGCAAGAATGCAGAATAAGGATGTCTTAAGCACAACTGATATGCATAAAGGAATGTTGAAAATGCACTTTTGCTTAGCAAGAAGTACCTTATTAAATTAGTCCAAGGTGCGCCTAGTTCCACATTCTTTGCAAAATGCAGCTAGCTAGCACAATACAACTAGCAGGCATAGTCCTGTCCTGTGGAACTTGGCTAGTGGTTCACCAGTCACCTACCTTCTGCTCTGCTCCATCTTTGCAGAAAGGCTATGGCTCTGCCAAATCCATGCTCTCCATAGTTGCAATGGCTTGATTTTATGCTGCCATGCTCATGGCAACCTCTGATATCTTTTTTTTAGTACTTTCCAAGAAACAGAAAAGTTGTGAAAGAGATTCAAGAAAGCGTGAGAGTATTACGTCAAACTGCGAAGGAGTGTATTGAAGAGAGGCTCAGGGCTCTCAGAAACGGAGAGGAAACCCCTTCGGATATTCTCACGAAAATACTGGAGAATGCAGGTAAGAGAATCTTGTTTTAGGAAGGCAGCTTGATCATTTGAATGGGTCACTTTGCAGACAGCTTTAAAGAACTGAATAGCCCTGGGTCTCTCGGTGGTGCCAATAGAACAATTTAATCACTATCAACACATATGTCATCACTTTCTCTTTTTACCAGCTGCAGTCAATGTGGTATAACAATAGACCTCCGTTTGTTTCTTATCTTTACTGGGGATATCTAGCTAGCTCCACACAGACAACAAAGCCAGCAAACCACAGATTTTTAAATTAAAAATTCCAGTGCACACTGTACATCTGGGGAAGGGGGACATACAGTAACATTCAAGAAGAGTGTGATTCTATGCATTTCAAGACAGATTAGAGAAGCTCCACACAGACAACAAAGCCAGCAAAATACACCGGGGGTGGGGAGGGAAGATATACTCACCTCAGTTTGTTCCTTATCTTTACTGAGGATGTCTAGCTAGCTATTCCATTTGCCCTTCCTCCGAGGAGTACAAGGCAGTGCTAATTTCTCCTCCACTTTGCCCTCATGGCAGCCTGGATTTGAACCCAGGTTGTACCCCCCCAAACCAAGGGACCCTCTGCCACTACTTTTGCACTCTCTCTCAAATGGAACCCTCTCCCAAAAGCGCATCAACGATATGTATTTGAAAGAGCCCTTTTGCCCACTCATTGCTGAAACTAGAAGTGATCTTTTGTATTCATGAATGACCACCAAGGTAGCAGGCAATTGCTTGACAAAATAAAAGGAGGTACCAGTCCAGGGAACGCTGGATCAGAGTAATACTACCACAGTCACCCCAAAATTTATTCTCCCCTCTTAGCAATTCCTTTTTTACACACAATTTTTCAATTATTTTATGCAAGGTGATCAGAGCCCAGAAAAATCGTATCTGTATCCTCAGCCCAGATTCTTCCTCTGCCGCTATACTTCATTTGAGTGTTACATTTGCACGACAGGTGTACATCAAACTGAAAAGAGAGCTGGTGTTCAGCCTTGCTCCACTTTTTAAAAGAACGATATGCAGCTCCTACCTCTTTTCCACGGTTCAGTCCAGATAGGAAAAAATTGTTTAAACTGAATACATTGAGGGTACTTCTAAATCTCCTCGTTCTGTTTTTTCTCTTGGCAAGTTTTATTCAGATGTAAGCTGCCTCTAAACAGGAAAGTTCCAGTTAGTCCTCTTGGCTTATAGTACTTGATAAATTTGGCCTTTAACTCCCCTTTAAAAAGCCATCTTGAGATATAAAAGCTATTATTATTATTATTATTATTATTATTATCCAAAACACAATCAACAATAAGCAGAGGTCACGTTATTATTGATTGGCCTTGCTAAGATGATACAAGTTTCTGCAGGAGACCTAAATAAGTATCAACCAGATATCAGCGTACTATGCATGCTGTTCCAAGTAGCGCCGTCTTTTGCAGTTTTGTAGGTGTTATGTCAGAAAGCTGCAGTTTTTCCATATGAACTGCAAAGTTTTTTGAGATGGTTCCAAGTGCCCTGATGACAATGGAGACTACTGTTGCATTATTCTTCCATGGACGGGTGGTTTGTAGGGATATGCAGCCCCAAAATATTTGGGTTTCCTGCTTCGGATTTACCCAAAGAGGAAAAACATTTTGGAAATAGCATAATTCCGAAGCGGCAAGCTGCTTCGGAATTATGCTATTTTACTCGCTTCGGTATGCTCCGTAAATATTCGGAGCATACCGAAGAGAGTGGGGCAACTCCCTCACCTGCACCCCCACCCCCCTGGGGTGACCCTTCCACCCCCCCCACAACCCCTCAAACCCCCTACCCACTTACCTGGTTGGAGGGAGAGCGAGAGGAACATCAGCTGGGTGGCAAGGTTGCTGCGGTCGTGGTGGTGGTGGTGGTGGCAGTGGCGGAAGCCTGGAGCCTGGAGCCCTCTGTCAACACACCAATTCCTGAGGAGCATGCTTAACCCTGCATCCCCACCACCTCTGTTTGCCCGCTGATTTGGGGGGCAATGTCGTTCTCCTGACTTTGGCGGGTGAACGGAGCACCTGGAGAGAGGGGGGATTGCAGGCTTAAGCCTGCAATCCCCAGCACCTCTGTTCGCTTAGTGATGTCGGGGAGGAGGCGCTTCTTGTCCATGACATTGCTGGGTGAACAGAGCACCCGGAGAGAGAAAGGGGGGGTTGCAGGCTTAAGCCTGCAATCCCCGCTGCCTCCGTTCACCCAGCGATGTCGGGGAGGAGGAGCTCCTCCTCCCTAACATCACCAGGCAAATGGTGAGAGAGAAAGGCTTAAGCCTGCAGGGAGAGAAAGGCTTAAGCCTGCAATCCCCACCACCTCCGTTCACCCAGCAATGTCGGGGAGGAGGAGCTACTTATCCCCAAAATCACCGGGTGAACGGAGCACCCAGGGAGAGAAGGGGGCGGGTTGCAGGCTTAAGCCTGCAATCCCTGCCACCTCTATTCACTTCACGATGTCGGAGAGGAGGAGCTCCTTGTCCTGGACATCGCGGGGAGAACGGAGCACCCGGGGAGAGAAAGGGTTTTTTTTTTTACAGGCTTAAGCCTGCAATCCCTGCTGCCTCCATTCACCCGGCGATGTTGAGGAGGAGGAGCTCCTCCTCCCCGACATCGCTGGGTGAATGGAGTGCCCGGAGAGAAAAAGGAGGGGGTTTGCAGGCTTAAAACTGTAATCCCTGCTGCATCCGTTCACCCGGTGATGTTGGGGAGGAGGAGCTCCTTCTTCCCAGCATCGCCAGGCAAATGGAGTGCCTGGAGAGAGGGGGGGTTGCAGGCTTAAGCCTGCAATCCCCGCTGCCTACGTTCGCTCGGCGATGTTGGGGAGGAGGAGCTCCTCATCCCTGACATCACCAGTCGAACGGAGCATCCAGGGAGAGAAAGGGTGGTCACAGGCTTAAGCTTGCAATCCCTGTCACCGCTATTCGGCCAGCGATGTCAGGGAGAAGGAGCTCCTCCTCCCCGACATCGCCGGGCGAACGGAGAGAAAGGGTGTGTGTGCAGGCTTAAGCCTGCAATCCCCGCCACCTCCGTTCACCCACTGATGTCAGGGCCGAGGAGCTCCTTGGCCCCAACATCGGCGGGTGAACAGAGCACCCGGCGGAGGGATGATAAGCCTGCATCCCTGCCACCTCCTTCTTCTGCCAGTGTCAGGCCGAGAAGTTTCCTGGCCCCGACAGCACAGCACCGGCACTCAGCTGCTCATTGGGGAAAGCCCCCAATGAGCAACTGATTCAGGGGTTTAAATGCTCCTTTCCCGAAGCACACACCCCTAGTGGTTTCTATTGTCAGATCTCTATATTTAATCATTTTTTCTTGTTTATTATTATTATTATTATTAAAATGTCACACAACACAATCAATAATAAATAAAAATCACATGTTATCATTGATTGGCCTTGCTGAGCTGATACAAGTTTCCACCAGAGACCTAAGTATCAGCCAGGTATCGGTGTAAAATGTACGGTGTTCCAAGTAATGTCATCTTTTGCAGTTCTGTAGGTGTTACATCAGAAAGCTGCAGTTTTCCCATATAAATTGTTTTTCGAAATAGTTCCCAGTGCCCCAATGTCAATGGAGACTACAGTTGTATTCTTCATCTGTAGTCGGGTGGTTTCTATTGCCAGATCTCTATATTTAATCATTTTTTCTTGTTCTTTTTCTTCAACTCTGGCATCTCCCAGAATTGCAATGTTAACTGGCCAAACTTTTCTATTTTTTTTCACAACTGTTATGTCTGCTGTATTATGTTCAAGGTGTCGATCCGTTTGTATTCTAAAATCCCCTAAGATCTTGGCTTGATCATTTTCTAGCACCTTTTCCACCTGATGTTTCCCTGAATTCTTTGATACTGGCAGATTATACTTTTTACTCAATGACCAATGAATCCTCTCTGCGACCCTGTCATGTCTAGCTTTGTAATCTGTCTGTGCAATTTTGCTGCATTCACAAATAAAGTGGGACACAGTTTCATCTTTTTCCTGGCAAAGTCGACATTTTGGATTTTCACTGATTTTCTGAGTTTTGGCTTTCATAACATCCGTTTGCAATGCTTGTTCTTGTGCTGCAAAGATCAGACCTTCAGTTTCTTTCTTGATTGTACCCATCTTCAACCATGTCCAAGTTAGGCTGTTGTCACTTTTTCCTTCGATGTTTTTTAGATGTTGCCCATGTAAGGGTTTGCTCTTCCAGCCATTTAATCTATTCTCAAACTGTTTCTTCTTGTATTCAGCTTTTGTTTCGGTTGTTTTAATATGTTCTGTTTTCATGTAATTTTTTTGTACTTCTACTGATGGAATCATTCAGACCTCTCTTTTCTTTCACTACCTGATGTATTTATTTATTTATTATTTATTTAATTCATTTATTTATTTGATTTTCCTTTTTTTTTCCAAGTTCAATATCTTTATTAAAAAAAATTATAACAATGAACTATTAAACTATATACAGTCATGAATTTGCAGTCATACAAGAAGTTAATACTAAAATCTGTTAATAAATACATACATCAAGATTAATAAACACATAACATGTCATAATAAGTAACAATTGAGTGCATTTTAAAGCAGTTTAGAGGGTTCTATCTGATCATATATCTGAACAAATATAAGGAGAAAGTACTTCCTGACAGTTGAAGTGGTTCCTCAGTGCAGCAAGTTTCCTTGGGAGATGGTGGGGTCTCCTCTTTTGTAGGTTTTTAAGCAGCAGCTATATGGCCATCTGACAGTCCCCTGCTGGGGGTGGGGGATCCCCCGCTCACACCCTCCACCCCCTCCCTCGCTTACCTGGTCGGTGGGAGAAATGCCAGGGGAATGCAGCTCCTGCACTAGCACTCCTCAGTGGGTCAAGTTGGGCCCCAAACAGGCCAAATCGGGCCTGTTTGGGGCCTAAATTGGCCTGCTGTAAGTGCAGGAGCTCACCAGGGCCCTCCTGGCAGCACTCCTATGCTCTCTGCAGCGGCTGGGCCAATTTCAGCTCCAAACGGGCCTGATTTAGCTGCTGCGGAGCATGGAAGCACTTATGGGAGGATCCTAGAGAGCTCCTGCGTTTCACAGCGGGCCAATTTAGGTCCCAGATGGGCCAGATCCAGCCCCAAATGGGTTGAAATTGGCCCGCTGCGGAGCGTGGGAGCTCTCCCAGGGGCAGCACGAGGCCCTGCACAATGATGTCACTTCCCAGAAGTGATGTCATCTCTAAGCCTGGGAGTGGGCGCATGAAGACATCAAAATTGGTGAGTGCCAGTCCTCGTGCCTCCTGCCCAGAGGGTGAGGGGACCTGGCAACCCTATCTGACAGCAAAGCTAATTCTATGACTCATAATGAATTTGAGCAGATGAGCTTGGCACCCTCAGTTTTGGGGACCTTAATTAACTGGGCTGTTTCTTAGGCGCTTCTGGGGGTTCTCCTTTGTTTTGTCCTGGAGGCATTTCTCTGACCAGCACAGCTGCTCAGCTGCCTGATACTTTTGTCCCCTTTGCGTGGAATGCCAACCTTGTTCTTTGTTTCTTATTTTAACAGTGCAGGAGGGGCTGTATGATGAAGAAAACATGATGGACAATTTTTTGACCTTCTTCATTGCAGGTTTGTAGGTCTAGTAGTCCTTTAAGATACTCCAACACACAATAGAAGATCTTATTACGGAAATAGGCTTCTGTGGTTTCAGCTGATGCAGACATACACTGAAATATTCATCTGCTGGCATATTAAGGTGGAGCATTGCAGCTAAGGGCCAAATTGCATGTGACAACGGGTGTAATATGCAGCCTCCACTTTATGCCATTTCCCCATCCCAAAATGGCCCCGAGGGTGCTATTTTCCCTGTTGGAGGTACTGTGCCTCTAGATAGCCCATCCGTGCAGCCCTAGTGGGGCAAATAGTGCCCCCTTGAGCCATTACTGGTTAGGAACACAGTGTGTGTGGGTGGGTGGGGGAGGGAGGCTGAATCCTCTTTTCTCCTGTGCTGCAGTCCCAGTTCCTTCAAATCTGATGTCAAAATCAGGTTGGTGGAACTCACACTGCATGTTGCAAACAGTAATGTGTAGTTTGCCTTCCAGATCTGTGATTTGGAAGACTTTTGTCTCAAATGCTGGCTTGTCATCATCAGAGAATCACAAAAGCACAATTCCTGTCAAAAACACTTTATTTCTTGAACAGCTTTAGGTTACACAGCAGGGGGGCACACCAAAGGGCATTCCAGCATTCCAAAAATAACACAACTCACTTAACATCAGAGAATCACAAAAACACAATTCCTGTCAAAAACACTTTATTTCTTGAACAGCTTTAGGTTACACAGCAGGGGGGCACACCAAAGGGCATTGCAGCAGTATCTTACAAAAAAATAACACAACTCACTTCACATTAAAGAATCATCCCAAAAAATTGCTGTCAAAAGCACTTTATTTCTTTAACTGCTTTAGGTTACACAGTAGGAAGGCACAACAGGGCATGAAAGCGGTGTACTACACAAAAATAACACAACTCACCTCACATCAGAGAATCACCCAAACACAATTGCTGTCAAAAACGGTGAAGTGGGTTGTATTATTTTGTGTAGTACACTGCTATCATGCCCTGTTGTGCCCTCCTACTGTGTAACCTAAAGCTGTTCAAGAAATAAAGTGTTTTTGACAGGAATTGTTTTTTTGTGATTCTCTGATGTTAAGTGAGTTGTGTTATTTTTCTGTGTGGGGGACTGCTGGTGTAATGTGTCATAATGCTTTGCCTACTTGTACTTTGAAAGGGAGAAAATAATTTTTAAAAAACTTTATTTTGTGTTGTTCATGTTTTATTCTTTGTTGTGCAGTTGGTTCCCATCATAGGGAACAATGGGGCTGGCTGGCCAGCCATCTCTGTAGGTGGTGGGGGAACTTGAGGAAGGGTGTCTGTGGTTCAGGTGCTCTTTCACAGGGACCAGCTGGCACTCAGAAGTGTGCCCACCATTGTGGCACCCCTGGGCTGTGCAGAATTGGCCAGGGAAAGAGAATTTAGAAGTTCCCAGCATAGGGAACAAAGGGAGAGGGCTGGCCTTTGCCAGCCTGTTCCTGGGGTTATGGGTGTGGGGCAGGTGGGGGTGGATTTGGGTCTGTGAGGGGCTAATGTGGGGATTTGGGTCTGTGTGTGGCAGCTGGGGGGGAATTGGGTTTGTGTGGGGCTGTAGGGGGTGGACTTTGGGGGCTGAGAGCACCTACTTGGGGAGGCCATGAAATGCCCCCCCCCAAGTGGGAGCAGGCTGAGCCTTGGTGGGGGGTGGGAGGAAGGGTGGGAGAAGGGCCCCTGAGGGTAGGGGTGGCATTTTGCATGCAAAATTTCATTTTGCATTTTGCATGCAAAATTTCATGGCCTCCCCCCCAAGTGGGAGCAGGCTGATCCTTGGTGGGAGGTGGGAGCAAGGGTAGGAGAAGGGCCCCAGAGGGTTGGGGGGCATTTTGCATGCAAAATGCCACCCCTGGCAAAGGAAGCCTGCCTCTTCATTTTTCCCCCATAAGAAATAATGAAGAAAGATGAGCAGCAGCATGCTAACAATATGCTCACCCTTCGCTTTCTTATGGGAGGATAGGGGGACCTGCTTTGGGGGGCCATTACATGGCCCCCTAAAGTCCAATCTGTCTGAAACTTGGGGGGTTGTTAGAGAGAGGTTAGTGGAAGGTCCCCACCAATTTTGGGCTGATTCGGTGGGAAAATGCCTCCCCCAGGCGTCTGGGAAGACGGAGGCATTTTCCCATTGAAAAAAGCCGAAAGAAAGCCGAAAGAAAGCAAACGGCTAGCTGTTTCGGCTTTCGGCTTTATCCGAAAGAGATTCTTGTTTCGGCTAAAGCCGAAACAAGAATGCCAAAAAATTTTTCCTTGCACACCCCTAATTGGCAGTAGTTTCACTCTCTCCATTCTCTTCCCAGCATTAATCATGTTTTCAGCTAAATGTGAATTATAGCTGAGCTCTTAGTGCCAATTATTGCCTCCCATCTCCAGATTACATGTACAGGAGTTACCACAAACAAACATGCATAGAAGAAATCTTAGAAGCGGCCATATACCTGCAATATGGCACACTATCAGTTAGGCAGGGGTTAAGTGATTTGCATCTCATCATACAATTAGTCATTGTGGATTTAATTAGTGCGCCTGTGTACTTTTCTGAGGAGATGTCGCCAGGCATAAGACTGTGTATCAGGAGGACTCCAAAGGGTGTTGGGAAAACTGGGGACAGGGGAAATGGCATATAATGAATGCTTCACTTACTAAAATGGGAGTTTCCTAAGTTACATCTGCTTGCAAGCAAATCACTCCTCCCAACCAAGAAACGTAACCCCCTAAAACTAGATAGGGAGATGTGCATAGTTACTGAGTAGTGAGAGGAAAGCATCTCCACTTGCACAGATTGTTGACAGTCACTGCATGCAGAGAAGAGAATATTCTTGACTAAAATTTATTTACTGCCTCCCAAAGACCATTTTCCCGCTATAATGAGAGGTGATAAAGCTTAAGGCTGCTTGGATATACATCAGTACCACCCTCATCCCATTGGCCTTCCTTACTTAAGTACTTCTTGTTCTTCAAAGAGAGCTTCCGGAGTTTAAACCTACCAGAGCATTATGCTTTGTCACTCCTAATGCCAAATGTGGAGGGAGGTGAGGGTGGGAACTTAACAGTGCTTATTTATTGGTGAGCAAAAGGTGTTAAGTAGCGGGTTCTGTAGATAGAAGGTTTATTGTATACAGCCATAGGCCATTACAAGTCACAAACAACAAACAGAACAGAAACATAAGTTTGAATAAAATTGATGTGACATGGTCAAAAGCATTAAAATTTAAAAGTAGATACATGGTCAAATCATTAAAATTTGAAACTAAGTAGTGGGTTCGGACTCTGAAGTGATTTCAACAAGCTCTTTATTCAGCAGGAACATCTCTGAAACACAGGCAGCAAGCTGCAGATATTTATACACAGCTTCAACCCCCAAGCCACGCCCCAGCTTTGTTAACACCCAATAAGAATCACCTAACTAGAAGCCCTTGTTTGCATCAACTATATACATTGTAACTTATTTACAGCATAGTGATTGGTCTTTATTGTGCTGTTATGATTGGCTGTTGCTGGCACTAACAACCAATGACAATGCAGACTTCAGGAGCCTTGTTTGTGATAGAAACTTGACCAATACATAACAAAAGGCATTCTGCACATGCTCAGAAGTGTACATGCTTTCATAGGGACAAGTTACAGCAAGGTGGTTTGCAATTCCTGATTAGAAGCGGGTTCTAGGCTGAAGTGTGTCCCCCCCCCCCCGCAACTTGCCCCTTCCTCTCATGGCCCCACCTACTTCTGAGACAAATTTCCCACAGCAAACAGAGAAGGAAATCCAAAAACTGTATCAGTCTCCCTGCAATTTTCTGTCCAAAGTTCTCACTGATCACGGTGGATTCTAAAGAGGAGAGAAACAAACAACAAAGAAGCAGAGTCTAGGGATTTGGTAAGGGAGATGGATAGGGAGATAGATAGCTCCAGCTATCTTGCCACTCTCCAATTCCTTTCCAGGCTATCTGGACAAAAACTACTTACACTCTTTCCCCTGTATGTCTACAAGGGAAAGGGCCAGTGATGTATTTTTTAGAAGTGAAAAACTGGGAATTCAGAAAGGGGGACATGGCACAGCACCCTCTTCCTGCACTGTAGTTGGTTGCCAGGTTGCCAGACTTCAGTTATTATTTTCAAAACCACCTCATTTAGGTTCATTTTCTTGCTGCTTGCACTTAGGACAGAGTATCATTAACTGATGGAGGAAGGAAAGAATGAAACTCCTCATGTGGATGGAAGCCAGACTTGCTTTCTCCCTGCGAACCCATCAGCAGAATCTGTGTTGAGGGGGAAATCATGTATTAAGTTTCCTTTGCTAACTTCTGTTATGGGCTCTTTTTATCACCCCTCAATATACATATTTTGGAATGACTACGTCCAAGAAGTCTCCAGTTTGTTGCTGTGCTTTTTGACCCCCTAAATGATATTCTCTAACCTTCCAGGTCATGAAACCTCTGCCTACCTGTTGGCTTTTACTATAATGGAACTGGGACGGCAACCTGAAGTATTAGCAAAGTCAGTGAGCTGGGGACCATTTTCTACTCACTCTGTTAACTTGTTTGTTAACTAGTTTGTGGCTATAAAATCCTCTGATTACATCATGTCATGTTTTAAAAATGTACAGCTGAAGGGGCCACATGAAGCTGCCTTATACCGAGTCAGACCTTTGGTCTCCCAAGGTCAGTATTATCTCGTCAGGCCGGCAGCAGCTCTCCAGGCTCTCAGGTGGGATCTTTCACATACCTATTTCCTTATGCCTTTTGAACTGGAGATGCCGGGCACTGAACCTGGGACTTTCCTCATGCCAAGTGGATGCTCTGCCACTGAGCCATGGCCTCACCCCACAGCCATGTCACACAATGCTTTATTGTACACACAAGCAGTCATGATCATCTTCTTGTTCATTTGGATGAACCTAACAAGGTCAACCTACTAGTCTTGCATGTAGCCTTCAACAATGACTGCAACCTTTGTGGCACTTTTTCTTGATTGTGTAATCAGAGGTGTGGCTATTAAGTAGGTTTTCTGGGATTGGCTCATTGACACATTTGTATGTTTGTTCCTATGAATTTATGTCCAGGGATAAAACAGAAGTCTAGTGGTACCTTAAAGATGAATTCCATGTCTTCCAGCCTGAGCTTTTGTGATTGAGAGCTCACCTCTTCAGATGAAGAAGCTGTACTACTATTTTTCTTTCCAAGGAAAGCTCTATTCCTTATCACATCTGAAGGAGTGAACTCTGACTCACAAAAACTCATGCTGAAATAAATGGTGTTACTCTTCTGTTTTGTTCTGCTACAGCACACTAACATGGCTACCCCTCTGGAATTATCCAAGGAAAATCAGGATGGTTTCTGTGAACGGAACGATAATCTATGAACTTGACATCTATGACAATCATAATCTTCCAACACACTGGGTAGGGTTGACAGCACATCTGGAGCAAAATGTCCAGTCCCTTCAGCAGAGGCTTAATGTGCAAAATGAGCAGCTGAAGCTTTTCATGGCATGGAAGTAAATAACATCACCTGGTAAATAACATTACATTAAGTCTCAGTTAAAGGGACAGGACTTTCTTTTCTTCCGGGAGTTGACAACCCAACATAGTGACCCCCAGTCCGGCACCCAGTTATGCAGCTGAAGCCTAAAATTTCAGTGGCCTTTAGAATGAAGATAGGCATCATATATAAAAGGAAGTCACCGCTGGATCTTCACCTGCGGTACAAACTCTACATCTCTGACTTTACACTTTGCATGGCAGATGTACGTTATAGGCTATCTCAAGCCTTGCTCCACTTCCATTTTCCAAGAACCCTGGCTGCTTTTTAATTTTTTTTTTAAGAGCCACGTGCAGATTTTTGCATGATGCAGAAAAAATAAGCATGGCCTCAACATGATGAAGGTGCTTCCAAAACTGCTCCACTGCTATAAATGTTACATCTGTCTTCAACTTAGGTTGCTTAACTGTTTGTCAGATTATAACCATGGGGTATGTGGATTCAAATCTCAGTCCCTTGACAACAGAAGCACTGAATATTTGCCTGTATAAGGAAATTATAGTCCTAGGAAAGTAAACCTAGATATTTCAAATATAGAAGTATGCATCTCACTTTAAAGTCCGTGGGCAATTAATTGAAGTTTATCTGTCTTCTGTTCTTAGACTTCAGGCTGAAGTAGACATGGTGGTTGGTGTGAAGAGAGACATTAACTGTGACGATCTTGGCAATCTCCACTATTTATCACAGGTACAGCTGAAAAATGAGGTCCCAGATAACTCAGAGCTAAGGGTGTGCACCCCAAAAATATTCGGGTTTCCTGCTTCGGGTTTACCCAAAGCAAGAAAACAATTTGGGATAACCCAAATACCAAAGTGCTTCGGGATTTGGGTGTTTAAATGCTTTGGTATGCTCTATAAAGATTCAGGAATCTTTACAGGAATCTTTACAGAGCATGCTGAAGCTCAAAGTAGCACTTCTCTTGCCATTTGCAAATGTCAAGAAAAGTGTTGCTTTTCAAATGTCTGCCACTTTACAGCCAACAATAGGGGGATTCCCCTCTCATCAGCTGAATAAAGCCCTTTAAATGCAGGCTGCTTTTTTCAGCTTATGAGAGGGGAATCCTCCTGTGGGATGAAAAAAGCAGCCAGCATTTAAAGTGCCTTTTTTCAGCAGATGAGAGGGAAATCCCCTCCCATCATCTGCAGCAGCTTGTTTTTAATTGCTTTGCCTCTTTCTCAGGCGAAAAAAAGGGACAGGAGAGGCAGGTGACTTTCAGAGGTGAATGGAATCACATGTTAAGGCGAGCTCAACTGCCTGTCCAAGCATAATAATTCTCTCATAGATCACATAAGAGATGCATTATGGTTGGACAGACAGTTGAGCTCTCCCTAACATGTGATTCCATTCACCTCTGAGAATTGCCTCCCCACTCTCCTTTTTGCCTGTAAAACCTGCAAAGCGGGGGGGGGGGGGGGAGGCAGAACTGCTGCAATCTGCCAGTTCCCTTTATTTTCAAATATTTTCAGGATTAATTGGGACCAGAAATAGTAGCATATCCAAATATCACAATATCAATCAGGATTTTTAGACTAGGTATATCAAATTGCATGCCCCTAATTTGAAATGCTGCTCCCGGGGGAGGTCTGTAGCAGGAGGGGGAAATCAATGAAAATTGCTTCCTGTTCCATCAGTGGAAATTGGCTAGAATATCCATGCAACTTCCCATGGTAGTCTTGTTTCTGTGGTGGGATATGACATTTTGTAAGTTCTCCTAGAACAATATTTTGAATTTGGAGAAAATATTTGGAGAAAATATAGTCTTTCCTCCAGATGGCACACCTGTTGATTTCATGAAGTTTTGTGAATGTTATGGGATGGGAGAATACTGAATCCCTCTAAAGATAACTCTCCCTTCTCTCTTGAAGCCTGCACAATCTTGTGAAATTCTGCCTGACTTCTGTTTCACAGTTTTGAAAGCAACGCAGAATTTGGTCCTCCTTCTGCAGTGTTATGTATGGAGCAACATCAGCTTGCAGCAACCAGATGTGACAGGCCACTACTGGGGAATTAATGCTGCGATGTTTTACTAAAAACCATCCCATACATTCACAGCTGGCCTAGAGTTTTAACTAAGGTGTTCCACATGCAGGTCCGTGTCATCTCATGCTAGATGTTAAAGAAAGACATGGCTTCTCTGTCTAAACTGAGTTAAATTGATCTTCACTATCTCAGGTTCTCAAAGAAGTCCTACGATTGTACCCACCGGTTCCAAACATTCTACGCTGGACAGGAACTGAAACCATCATTGAAGGAGTCAAAATTCCAGCAAATTCTGTCCTGATTGTATGTTGAATGGGCTGCTGTTTCTGGTTATCTGTCAGAGTCTCATAAACATCAAACTGCAAGCAGTCCAGTTTCAGGGCTCAGGGAAACTGGCTGTCAAGCCAGTGGAGCCAGTGGTGAGAAGTATTGTCCAGGACAAGCAAGGGTCACATTTTCTATGGCTGCTTACCACTGTTCGACAGCAGTCCCTCCCCCATTCAGAGTAGAATGCAGCAGACTTTGATCCAGTCACACACTCTCATCCTAATCTACCTCACAGAGTTATTGTGAGGATAATATGGAGACAAGGAGAGTGATGTACACTGCTTTGGGTCCCCATTGTGGAGAAAGGCAGTATATCAATGAGATAAATGATTAAATATAAGTGAAGATGGTGAGCAGATAAAAGGTAAGGTTTGAAGAACAGAAGGATATAGGGAAAGATGGAGGTGGCCAGGAGGAGGGAAACAGGAAACGTTGGGAGGGAGGCGATACAAGGAAAAGTGACGTGCCTCCTCAAGTCCTTGTAAGTTCTGGGCCTGGCTCAGCCAGCACCACACAACTGGGCCATAGATGAGAGACAAGGGAGCAGACAAAAGGGGGCAGGAAGGGGAGAAGAAAGCAGGAAAATGGGGAAAGGCAATTGGGGGCAGGGAAGGGGAAGAGGACATGGTGGGGGAGATCCTTGTGGGTCCCCCAATTGCATATGCTAATGCCAATTACTTTTCTTTTGGCAGTTCAGCACATCTGCCATGGGACGCATGGGAAAGTTTTTCCAGAACCCACTCATATTTGATCCTGAAAGATTTAGGAAAGACCGACCGAGGTGCGTATATTGTAATGTATGTAAAGAATGTAAGAAGTGAAGTACGCTGTCCCTTGTCTCTGGTTACAAAGGGGAACATACTATAGAGATAGAGAGGTGAGGATATGTGCATGTCATCTCTCCGCTCTATTGATGCTGTCCCTTTGATCTGCAGATTGCTACTCTCAGGGAACATCCTGTTTGCACGCACACACACTCTCTCCATCTTACCACTGTAGAGGATGCAGAACTTGCCTCCTACATCCACTAGTATCCCTGAGAGTAGCAATCTGCAGACCAAAGGGAACAGCTTAGTTAGTATTCCAAGCTCGGTATCTGTCAGTAAAGGGCAGGGGAAGGGGGCAGAGGAAGGGGGCAGGGCCCTTTCCAGGGTTGTTTTGGCCTTTGAGGGAGAACTCATTGGGGCCAGGCCCAGCAGCAACCACCAGGCAACTTGATACCAAATAACTTGCATGTCTTACCCAAACATGGCTGCTTACTACTATTCAACAGCACCCCCTTCCCCCATTCAGAGTAGGATGCAGGAGACTTTGATCCAGTCACACACCCCTTACAGACCCTCCAGTCCAACCCCCTGTCCAATGCAGGAACAGCCTAAAACATCCCTGACAAGTATTTGTTCAGCCGCTCCTTGAAGACTGCCAATGAAGGGGAACCCACCACATCCCTAGGCAGCCAATTCCACTGCTGAATTACTCTTAATATGAAGTTTTTCCTAATGTCCTAACGTACCAGTGTCTAAGTGACAGCCTTTTCAGTACTTAAAGAGAGCAATCATGTCTCCCCTCAACCTTCTCTTCTCCAAACTGAATGTTCCCAAGTCCTTCAGTGTCTCCTTGTAGGGCTTGGACTCCAGGCCCCTGATCATCCTGGTTGTCCTCCTCTGCATCTGTTCCATCTTGTCCCCATCCTTCTTGAAGTGAGGCCTCCAGTACTGCACACAATACTTCAGGTGGAACCTGACCAATGTGGTATAGAGTGAGACAACGACATCTAGTGATTTGGATGTTATACCTTTGTTGATACCACTCCAATATTGCATTCACCTTTTTTGCTGCTGCATCACACTGACTGCTCATATTTAGCTTCCCATCCACCTGTACCCCGAGATCTTGTTCACACACATTGCTACCCAGAAGTGTATTCCTCATCCACTATGCATGCTTTGTATTTCTGTTACCTAGGTGCAGAACCTGGCACTTATCCATGTTAAATTGCATCTTATTCAAATCTGCCCACTTTTCCAGTGTGTTCAAATCTTGTTGAATTCTATCCCTGTCTTCAAGGGTGTTTGCTACTCCTCCCAATTTGGTGTCATCTGCAAATTTAATGAGTAATCCTTTCACACCCGTATCCAGATAATTTATAATATTGAAAATCACTGGGCCCAGAGTCGAGTCTTGTGGCACTCCACTGGACATCTCCCTCCAGTCAGACCTGGTGCCTCTGACAACTATTCTTCGGTTGTGGTTATCCAGCCAGTTCCCCATCCACCTGAGGGGAGGCAGCTTGCCACCACCTCCCCATGCCTGCCAGGTCCAGTGGCTGCCACCAGTACCCACCTTCCTACATCGCTGGGAATACCAGCGCACTCCTTTTTGGCCTGGCGGGCAGGCACATGGGGGATGCTGCTGGCAAGCGGCCAGACCCTCCGCCCCCTGAGGAGAGGCGGCTCATCGCTGCCTCCCCATGCCCGCCAGGCCCGGCAGCCGCCGTCAGCACCCACCTTCTGTACAGTGGGCCAACATCAACCGGTGGCTCTAATTGTATCGAGTGGGAGTTTCCTGGGGGCCTTGGATTGGAGAGGGTATAACTTCAAGATCCCTTTTGCAATCTTGTCCAAACTTGGGTGGTGGCTGTGGGAGAGCCTGCAAAAGACTCCCTGGGAATATGGGCTCTTTAAGTGCCATGGGGGCCATTCCATGTCCCATGAACCACGAACCGCAAACCAGTTCGGCAACAGAAAATGTTCGTTGTTGTTCGCGACCTTGGGATCATTGTCAGTACCGAATCACGAACTGCTGGTTCGTTAAATTTTTTTGGTTCATGCCCGTGTCTATTCGTGCTATTTTATACCAGTAAAAAAGTTTACGAAGGCCTCACAGAGAATTGTCTCTTCTTGAAAGTTTATTAGAACATTTTTACTCCATCTTTCTACCCAGTTCGGGCCCTCAAGGCAGCAAACAATGAAAAAAGCATTAAAAACAATGCATAAATATATAGAAAACAATTAAAAACATACAAAGGGTTAATAAGGGAATGTCAAATGGAACAAAAAGGTCTTCACCCACTGGTGGAAGATTATTATAGAAAGGGTGAGACAAATCTTTACTCAGGTAGGAGGGCTGTATTGTAGGAAGAGAGTCTCAGATGCTTTGCTATTGAGTTAGGGACCATAGACTTCACCACTATGTTGCCTTACATATTATTTGTTGCTTTAAATATGTACTCCTATATACTACCTGTGCTTCATGTTGCCTAATGTCGGTCCTAGAACTGATTATGTTCTGTTTTCAGCATTTCTTCAACTCCATATTGGATCCTTGCTAATGCTATATCTTTATACATTTGTATTTATTTACCCTATGGCATTGTTTATGGAAATGTCCTTGATACTGATTGTACTAATCTCACACTATGTAATCCGCCTTGAGTTTCAGGGAGAAAGGTGGACTATAAATGACATAAACTAACAAATGCCAACGCTCAGCAGGATTGCAAGCTTTTAAATGGGACCATCTAGCTGTCCCTTTAGTGTCAGTTTTGATCTGAAGCCAATACCAGGGGGGTGTTATTTACCTTGGTGCCATGAAAAGCTCTGATGGCCCATTCTCACACATTAAAGCCTCCGTTAAAAGGACAGGGCATTTTTCTCCAGAAAGAAACTTGGCCGAGCCTGCTCTTAGGGCTTTAACAGCACCTTCGTCTGTAGAAATCAGCAGGGGAAGGTTTTTAGCAGTGTGGATATAAAGGTTATCATCACCTACTAAAATGCAGGAGATGGTGAGCAAAACAGGTTCTTCTTAGCTCTTGGGGAACTGAGAAGGGAATGATGGCTATTGGTGATCCTCATTGTACAGGAAGAGGAAATGAAGCATCGCTTTTGGGAGACCAAATTCCTGGCCAGCTGCAATACATGCCTGGGTTGTAAACTGATTGCTTAGGAGGAAGCCTATCCATTTTGGACCAAGCCAAGTAAATGACTGAATGTCTTTCTTGATTTTTCTTCTTTTAGGCCATACTTTTCCTTTTTCCCATTTGCTCTGGGACCCCGTTCCTGTATTGGGCAGACATTTGCACTGGTAAGGCAGCTACTCTTGGGTCTCCCCAGGTATTCCTGGGAGCTGAAGTATAGCAATGTCTTGTGTACAAAGAAGAAGATCCTGCATGCAGCAGCAAGCTCTAGTTAGACAGGCCTGTAGGTGGCGTACTTTCTTCTAAGGGGTTTTCTCCCTGCCTGCCTGCCTGCAGAATGCTACTGTCTCAGGGCAACCTTTTCTTTTGTTCTGAGAACTTTCTACAATGCTCTCAACTAGCAAGGTAGCTTGATTCACTTCCTCTCTTTCCTATCTGGTTTGTTAGTTCTATAAATAAAGCTTTTGTTACCCTTAAGCTGCATAAGCACTCTGCCAACACATATCCTTCAATAACAACAACAACTACGCTTATATATCATTCTTCTAGTCAGATGCCTCACGAGGCAGTAAACAATGTTACTGTAAACAATGTTAGTGTTATTATTATTCCCACAATAGAGCTAGGGCTGAGAGGAGTGGTTTACTCTACCTACTGAGCTCCTGCCAGTAGTGGGATCTGAACCACCAGAGCGCTGATTCACATTCCAACCACTTAACCAGTATGCTACAGTAGCTTTAAAAACCTGAGGCACTGAGAGAAGATGTTGTTCTTGCACTGCCCTCAAGAGTTCTCCTCAGATTCCGTTATGGTTGTTATGAGGCAAAAACAGACACTTCTTGCTATAGTTGGTGTGGGGGTCAGGAGGGGGTCACAGAGGGGCTGGTGGAACACCAAGGCAGGCTTTACAGGCTGCGCCTCAGAGCTTGTCGTGGGAAAGGAGCCAACTTCTAGCTGCTCCCACCATCGTCTTCAGTATTGGGACAGTCCTGAGAAATGAAGAGACAGCTTGTTTCTGCATAATCTAATCTGGGGAACCAGGTTTGATTCCCCACTCCTCCGCTTGAAGCCAGCTGGGTGACCTTGGGTCAGTCACAGCTCTCTCAGAGCTCTCTCAGCCCCACCCACCTCACAGGGTAATTTATGGGGATAATAATAACATACTTTGTAAGCCTCTTTGAGTGGGTGTTAAGTTGTCCTCAAGGGCAGTATATAAATTGAATGTTGTTGTTGTTGTTGTTCTACGAATGGAATCTGTGGCTTCTGCGGCCTGTTAAGCCTGAAAATTGGGTAAAGAAGCTTCACAGAAATAAATTATAAGTCAGATATGGCCATAATTAATAAAATGATGGCAAAAAGCAAGAACATGAAAAAAAGATCAATAGGGTTTATGTACATGCTGAATAGAAACTGTGGGAAGAAGGTTTTGATTACACTATTAACAATAATACTATCTGATGAAGGGAGTTTGACTCACGAAAACTTATAGTCTGGAAATCCTGTTGGTCTTTAAAGTGCTACTGTGCTCAAATCTAGCAATAATTCCAAGGCTCATTTTGAGGGGGAACGCACAGGAACGCAGTTCCAGCAGTTCCCCAAAGAGGTCACATGGCAGGTGGCCCTGCCCACCTGACTCTTGGCCATTTTGGACCCATTTTGGCCTGGATTGGGGCCAAAATGGCCTGGATCAGGCCTCTGATGGATGGTGGATCACACTCGCGCTCATCAGCAGCCCGATCCTGACCATTTTGGGCCCCTTTTCAGCCATTTTCAGCCCCTTTTTGCCATTTTGGGCCCAATTTCAGCCCTGAATGGCCAGGATTGGGTCCAAAACAGCCAGAATAGGTGATGTCAGGGAGTGTGGCATATGCAAATCAGTTATACTAATGACACACTTCCGTTGATGGCAAGAGGTGTGGCATATGCTAATGAGTTATGCTAATGAGTTATGCTAATGAGTTATGCTAATGAGTTCCTCCAGCTCTTTTTTCTATGAAATGACTCCTGAATAATTCTAAAATACATTGGAGGGAAGTATGTACATTGTGATCTAAAAGAATATAATTCATCTCCAAATGCAACCTCTAATGTTCCAAATAGATATTAGAAATACGTAAAAACTTCACGATGCCAACAGCAAAGTTTCTAGAGTCAAGAAAAGCTTTTGATAGTCTTGAACAGGAGAAGTTGTCTTAGATCAGTGATCGTCAATATTTACAGACCCAGAACAACAGTAAGCATGGGGCCCGCTGAGTTGCCAGCATGTAATATCACAAAAACGTAGCACCACAAAAATGAGTAGTGGAGATATACTCTTTAAGACAGTATGAGGGATGGCTACTCCCGGCAACTGCTAGGGAATAAATATTCATGGGAGCAACCTGATCGACTTCTAATGTCATTAGAGAGGAGGGGTGTCTTTGTATAATCTGCATTCCCATCAATATTTTTTTTGTTCATACTTGCATTGCAGTATTTTTGAAACTGTGGTAACAAAATATTAACAGTGCGGTCTCAAACAGAGGTACACCCTCCTATGCCCATTCATTCCAATGAACTTAAATGGGTAATTCTGTTTATGCTTGCACAGTAAAGGAATTGAGAACCAGTACAGAAATGGTTACTGGCGGTGACTTCACATTTGTATTATAAGGGACATTTTTCTTCGGAATCCTATTTGGGTGGAAAGGCAGTTACAGAAATGTTTTAAATTAATAAACAAACACATTTTTGCTTGTTCTTTGAAGCCGAACACAGGTAAGCAAGAAATGCCTAGGAACTGAAGGAAATAGCTAACACTAATCAAACACACAAACAAATCAAGGAGACAGAAGAAATGACAGAATATCCACCTTAAAGAACATGAAAGATGCATCTTAAATAAAATTAAATAGAGGAAAAAAGAACGTGGAATAATGTATTTGAGACAAAGCAACTAAAAGAACTAACCTGTATCATGGTGGCAAAATGGCTATATTACAGCAAATGACAAATGACATTCTTTTTCCTCCTGCTGATCTAGTTAAGAAGCTGGCATTGGAGGAACCAAACTCACCTTTCTAAATTCCAGCTTCCCGGCAATTCATAGCTCCTTGTCCAGCTAAGGAGTAAAGTTGTCTGGTTCAATAGCTTGGTCACTGTGTAGACAGGAGTTAACAACACTCAAAAGAAAGACTGGAGAATAAAACGGTGGATGGGAAAGAACCACAAAAATGTTAATGTATCAAGAGAACAGATAAAAGTGCAGGGAGAAAGTTATACTCTAACACTTTTAATACCAAAACAAATGTGACATTTATGAATGGTTTTGTCCTACATGCTTGAATTCTGCATACTGTGGGATAATTCTGTCCCACACAATAAGAGACAAAGGGAATATTACGCTGTAGCTGCAGTAAATAGACATCCCACCAAATGGGCCTTACTGGCTCACTTCAAAGATACATCAGAGCTGGCTTTCCCCACCTAGCTAGAGGGATAGAGCAGATGGGTGACTGTGGAAAAGAATCAAGTTTAGATATGGGAAGAAACAGAGATGAACAGAGTGTACTTTTGAGTTAGCTGAAAGACCTGAAGAGGGGGGTGCAGGATCTCTCAACAATAGTTTTGGGGAGGGACTCACCGGTGATATAGTGATGTTGCCAGCAACATGCTGACATCATTTGTGCCCAGAAGTGATGTCAGCTCTATGACCATATAATTCTGCCCAAATGCTGATGTTCCCAGCAACATGTGCTGATGTCACTTGCAGGTGCACACCGGGTGATAGTAGCATGTTGGGATGGTGCCCCCTGCCTCTATTTGGACTGGCTGAATTTCTCAGTGCAATGCTGTTGGTGCATCAAGCCATCATTGACAGATTTCTTGCTTAAAACTAAGTTTATCATAGTCCCATCTCTGACAGATTCATAGGTGTTCTTCAAGGCCACCCAGCAATGTTCTTTAGGGTTCAACATGAACAGAGTAACAAAAGAAATCATGACATGTGACTGACATTTTTTCTGCTCTCACAAATTCAAAGCACCCTATGAGGAATTTTTAAAAAGACTAACCTGAGTTTTACCTCATATTCTGAATGACTGTGAATAAGTACACAGATTTTATGTAGAACTTCTGTTGTGTGTCAGAAACTGTTACCACCAACTCACCAGTTTATTTTTGCTTTTGTAACAGATGGAGACTAAAGTGCTGATGGCCAAATTTCTGCAGAGGTTTGAATTCCAACTGGTTCCACCACAAAGCTTTAAATTTGTGGACTTTGGGTTCTTGAAGCCATTGGATGACGTAGTATGCAGACTGATGCCACGCCAACCCTCTTGCATTTGAAGAAAGTTAAACTGAATGTGGATATTGGGGAACTGTGCATTGTGTTCTGGGATTGCCTTTGGAACATACTGAAGTCCATTTAATGGTTGTGGAATCTGGCTGGTTTTACTGATGCCATTAAAATTATAAATTCCAGAGAGGCAGTTAATGCCAGTCTGTTGCAGTCCAAACAAAAAAGACACCAGACTTGGGGCACCTTAAAGACCAACAGATATGTGGAAGCATAAAGCTTTTGAGGACTGGACCTACTTTAATGTGATGAAAAGTGGGTGTTTGAATACATTACCTCCTGCTGGTCACCAGCAGCTGGTGAACAGAGGCTACAATCACTGGGAGATTGCCCACCATCAAGAGGAATGTGATTTGATTTATTAGACTTTTAAACGGCATCCCCAGAAGCGGGCTCAGGGCGGGTCACAACTAGAGATGGGCACGAACAGCAATACAAACTAAAAAAAGCCATGAACAGCCCAATCAGCTGTTCATAAACAAGCTGTTCATGAGGCCCCGTTCTAAATGATCAGGTGGTTGTTGGAAGCCTCGTTCATTGCGTTTCGTCCTCTGTTCGTCAAGCCAGACAGTCTGTCACCTGCAATCAATTCCCCTAGCAACAGGAGGCATGGACTGTCTGAACTCTGTCTGAACTCCTTCTGGCTTTCCTTCTGGCTTGTATGTTACCCCTCAAAGTAGCTTCCAGGCAGCAGACAGTCCAGTTTTTGCCACTGTAAACAGAAAATGACATGAAATGGGGAGACCCGTGGACCATGCCTTTCCCGGGGTGCAATCTCTCTGAAACTTGGGGGGGGGGACTTCAGAGGACAGAGAGGACTATGTCCCCTGCAGATTTGGTGTGTATTGGACATTGGGAAGGTCTGTTTGTAACCCCTCAAACTAGCTGCCAGCAGACTGCTGTTTTTGCCACTGTGAAGACAAAATGACAGCCAAGGGGGAGACCCGTAGATCATGCCTTTCCCGGGGTGCAATCTCTCTGAAACTTGGGGGGGGGGGTCTTCAAAGGATAATGAGGAATATTTCCCATGCAAATTTGGTGAGTATTGGACATTGGGAAGGTCAGTTGGTAACCCCTCAAACAAGCTGCCAGCAGACACTGCTATTTTTGCCAGGACAGGGCCCTTTAAACTATCAGCAGGCAGGCGGCAGGGGTGAATCCCCCCTGTCGCCTGCCAGCTGATAGTTTAAAGAGATCTTTAAAGGGCCAGGTAAGTGGGTTTGAGGGGGGGCTAAGTGGGGGGTTTAGGGTGGGGGTGGTTCTGGCCCCCACGAACAACAAAGAATGAAAATGTTCGGGAACAGGTCATGTTCATCCATGTTCGTTGTTCGTTGTTCGTGGATGGCAATGAACGACGAACAGGGTGTTCAAGTTTTTTTTCCATTCATGCCCATGTCTTGTCACAACATCAAAATCCAGAATACAATAAAAAGATAAAAACATACAACAAATATAAATAAAATATAAGCACATACAGTTGCAGAGATGGTTAAAACCAAACTATTCCAAGATGCGGCGTTTGATATTATTTAATCAGTACACTCAAGCACTGTGGAGTGGGATAGGGCAGGTCACCAAGACTGAACTAGCAAAAACAGGGCGGTCCAAAAGGCTACAGAAGGAAGGCTGGCCAGACAGTTCACCCACACCTCAACCACAGCCATAGGCCTGGTGGAACATCTCCCTCTTACAAGCCTGGCAGAACTGTAACAGATCCTGCAGGGCCTGGAAAATGCTGGGTAACTCTTAATCTGGTTGCAAGTGTGCTCTTAAGAGGCTCTGAACTCCTCTTCAGAATTTCCTTTTACCCTTCTGGCAAAAGATACACTTGGTACCGAGTACATATTCTTAGAGAACCTTGCCTTTCTGTGGAGAAATGTATTTTATTTCGATGCTTGGGCTCTGCACAAACCCCACACTTTGTTTTTAAAAGTGTTTTTTTCTCTGCTAACAGAAGACAGGCTAGAGGAGTTAGCCATGTTAGTCTGTAGTAGCAAAATCAAAGAGTCCAGTAGCACCTTTAAGACTAGCCAATTTTATTGTAGCATAAGCTTTCGAGAATCAAGTTCTCTTTGTCAGATGCATGGTACAGAAACTGGTCAAATATAGAAGAGGAGGGGGAGGAGGGGAGGAGAGAGAAGATGCAGTTAGGGGGGGAGAGGGAGGATGCAACCAAAACATTCTAGCAAAGGAATTCTAGCAATACTAGCAAAGGAATGTTTTGGTTGCATCCTCCCTCTCCCCCCCTAACTGCATCTTCTCTCTCCTCCCCTCCTCCCCCTCCTCTTCTATATTTGACCAGTTTCTGTACCATGCATCTGACAAAGAGAACTTGATTCTCGAAAGCTTATGCTACAATAAAATTGGTTAGTCTTAAAGGTGCTACTGGACTCTTTTTGAGAAGACAGGCTGGAGAAGTGTAGTCTCAGCTGGGGCTGAGAAGAATGGCTTACCCAAGGCCACCTGCAGAGTTCATGGCAGTAGTGGGAGTTAAACCAGCAGAGCGCTGGCTCAGAGCTTAGCCCCTTAACTGCTATGCTACCACAGCTCTTTTTGGGGTTTTGTTAGCTCGTCTTCAAGCAAGTTTTCATCCCACTTTGGATTATTTTTTCACTGGAATCTCATTTCTCTGACTTTTTCCAGATTTCTTCTTCTTGCAAAACTTTCTCTCTCTCTCGTTTTCTTTGCAGTCTTTCCAGGTTAACCTCTGGCCTCGTTCATTACCAAGCCACTCCCACTCCACCCCTGCAGCTTCTCCATCAGCATTCTTGCCATTCAAAGCTCAAACTTTTCTTCTCAATAAAACTACTTTTCTATAATTCTCCTAAGTCTACATTTCTCACTCAGCTCTTGAATTATTCTTCTACGGTGATCTTACCTGCCACTTTATCCAGCTCTAAGTAACTCTGTTTGAACTTTTTGTACGTGTGTGTTTTCACACCTTTTAAAGTGTCCGGTGCAACTTCCCTATTCCACACCAGAAATGCTAAGATTTCTTTGCTGTACTATATTATTATTGCTCAGATTGTTTTATTGAAGGATCACGGATGAGACATCCAATCATCAGGACAGGTCCTATGGTCTTGTTCCCACACCCACATATTAACACTTAGGCACAAAGATAAACAACATTAATCCACAAGGATCTAAACGCAGTTCTTTGGTGTATGATAGAATCTATCTGACTGTTTCATGGAATACATTCAACTTAATGTCCCAGAATTTGTATTTGCTTTATTTTATGTGTCTCTTACTTTTTGCATAAGTACTGTGCCTTTGATGTTGTATGTATTGCTGACCTGGCCTCATGTAAAATCTCAGAGACTGGCAAAGGTGATTACATTTCTTTCAGTAAATGGGAAGCTGTACTTTGATCTTCATTGTTGTTGTTTGGTGTTAGTGTGGGTTGTAGTCATTATGTTCATTGTTATTCCTCCTTATGTCTATTTTCAGCTAGTAAACATTTTCCTGATTGAACCTCAGAATTTGTCTATATGCTTTCTTTGAAGTCAGACTGATGAAGTTAATTTCCCATAACATTTAGCGTAACTGTGAAAAATGGTGAGATCTCTCTATTTTTCAAGTGGCGTTTTTCCCGACAACCAGAGTTAGTTAGTTAGTTAGTTATATTCAATTTATATTCCGCCCTCCCCACATCAGCAGGCTCAGGGCAGATTACAATTAACATACCATTTAAAATTACATTACACAGTTTATACAATTTAAAACCATAAAACTTTTAAATACCATAAGTAAAAGGCATATATAAATACACAGCGGCACAATGATCCAGCCGACCACCTTTTAACCATCTCTAGAGCATTTTGGCAGAGAAATATGTGAGAGATGGAGGGTGTCACTAGTAGGGAGGGCATGTGTTATGCTCACCTTGCCAAGGGGCACCGCCTAACATTGAGTATATGCCTGGAGGAACAGCTCTGTCCTACAGACGTGGCGGAAAGATAACAAATCCGGCTGGACCTTGGTCTCATTGGACAGAGTGTTCCACCTGGCCGGGGCCAGGACCGAGAAGGCCCTGGCCGATGTCAGGCGGGCCTCCCTGGGGCCAGGGATCTTTAACAGATTTTTATCACTAGAACAGAGAGGCCTCTAGGGTTCATATGGGGGGAGGCGGTCCCGCAGATACGCTGGTCCCAGTCCGCACTGGGCTTTATAGGTTAATACCAAAACCTTGAACCTGATTCAGTACTCCACCGGCAACCAGTGCAGCTGACACAATACCAGCATTATATGCACATACGTTGGCATTCTGCTGATGACACATGCCGCTGCATTCTGCACCAGCTGTAACCTCCGGATCAGGTTCAGGGGAAGCCCAGCATAGAATGTATTACAGTAGTCTAGCCTAGAGGTGACCATTGCCTGGACCACTGTAGTCAAGTCGCGGGACAAAAGATAAGGGGCAAGCTGCCTGGTCTGTCAAAGATAGAAAAAAGAAGACCTGGCAACTACAGCGACCTGGTCCTCCATTGTCAAGGAGGCATCCAGGATCACCCCCAGGCTTCTAACTGTCAGAGCTAGTGTAAGCACCGCCCCATCGAGTGTAGGAAGCCAGGGTCCCGAATCCACATTTCCGCGACTCAAGTACAAGATCTCTGTCTTCGCAGGGTTTAATTTCAGCTGACTTTGCCTCAACCATCCAGCCACAGCTTCAAAAGCACGCTCCAGGACATCCGGGGCCAATCCAGGCCGTCCGTCTGTCAGCAGATACAGCTGGGTGTCATTTGCATACTGGTGACACCGAAGCCCGAAACTTCGCATCAACTGGGCGAGGGGGCACATATAGATATTAAACAATAATGGGGAGAGTATTGCCCCCTGCGGCGCACCACATATTAGTCTCTGCCCACTGGACCTTGGTATATATAGAAACAAAGATACTGCTTAGTGCCTGGTGGTGTTGTATTTGCACTTTGGATGTGCTCAGAAAGCTCAAGTAAAAGATCTTACACTTGTTCTCCCATTGTGGATTCACACTTGAATAGAAGCTCACACAGAAAGTCACTTGAGCACCCCTGCGTGAAATGCTTTGTGTAGAGAGAGTTCCCAAGCCTTCGAACTGGACTTCCTTAATGTCATTCCAGCCTTTTCTGCAATTGGTCAGCAGCAAGAGGCCGGGCTGGCAGGGAGCCTGACCAGTGGAACGAAGACAGAGGCGCTTCCTTCGCATTCTTTGCACCCCGTTATAATTGGGGAGCAATGGACGCTCTGGTCAAACGGAGGTGGAACTGGTAGAGAGCGGGCAATGAAACTAATCGTGGACGTGGCCCAGGCACCGTTGCCCGAGGGACTTCTGAACTCTTTTTGCTTTTCTGCCACCACAGCAGGATCCCCTGCAGGACCACTTTAAGCAATGGTTCCTGCCCCAGCCAGGCTCCGCCCCACCTAAAGAGGCTTCCTTTGCCAAACAGACTCTCTTGCTGACAGGCAAAAAGCCAGAAAGGCAGAGAGCAAAACCAAGGAGTAGCAAAAGTGAAAAATGTATTATAATACAGTAAGGTGCAAAGTAGTACAAAGTCAAATAGGAATTCTCGTACAAAATATCATTATAAAGTATTTAGTCAGTGGCAGCAAAGCAAAACAACTGTGAAAGTTTCACTCACCAGTTTGGTGTAGTGGTTAAGAGTGCAGGACTCTAATCTGAAGAGCCAGGTTTGATTCCCCACTCCTCAACTTGAAGCCAGCTGGGTGACGTTGGGTCAGTCACAGCTCTCTCAGAGCTCTCTCAGCCCCACCCACCTCACAGGGTGTTTGTTGTGGGGATAATAATGACATACTTTGTAAATCGCTCTGAGTGGGCATTAAGTTGTCCTGAAGGGCGGTATATAAATTGAATGTTATTATTGTTGTTGTTATTAAAGCAAAGCAATAAGCCAGCAGGCAACAGGTAAGTACAATCATTTAACAATAGTGCTAAAGGTAATTTTCTTTCTCTTATGGTTACTTATTACAGGTGTAACAACAGGGAGGGTGCCAAGACTAGGCGACTCAACAAGAAGCCAGCAAGTAGCTTGTTTTATGGAACCTTCCTCAGGAGTCACACCAGCACATACACATGAAAACAGAGACGACCACAGTGTGATTCTCTAGTGGTACATCAGACACCTGAAAGAGGCAGCCGCTGGCCAAAAACGGACTCTCTTGGCAGCAGTTTCGTGAATTCTGATGCAGGAACAAGGGAGAGTTTGGCTGACACTGGCGGTCCAGAGGGACTCTTGGCTGGAATGGACGCACTGGAGGCCATCTGGGGCCTGCTGCGCCTCTTACTGGTGGTGGCCCTCCTGGCCTTCGGCCTTTATTGCTGCTACATCAGTGGTTTATGATCTTTTGGCACAGTGGTAATTTACTGACAACTTGAAATAGAGGATACAAGCTGACATGCTGGTTGTGCCTGATAATCTGATATTGCCAAGGAAATTGGTTGGGATGTTTCATATGATTTCTGCAAGAAATTTCATGTATTAGTTTTTTGGTAGTGTTTTAGTTTGGATGTGAAATCCATTATTATTCCTCATTCTGACTAGCTGTCTACAGGTTAAGCAGTTCATTAGAAAAAATGAGTGAGAGGCATCTGAGAGCTGTGTGAGGGCTGATGAAAGAGCAGAAAGAGATTCTTGAGGGAAACTCTTATAGGAGTAGCCTATATGGGAGGAAAAGAGTGCTGTGGGCGCATGTGTGAAGGAGCTCTTTGAGAGAGCTTGAGGGGCCTGTTTCCAAGAGAACCTTCAGAGAGTGCTAAGGAAGCCTGCATGATTAAGGCACTGAAAAACAGAGCTGGTAGTTTAGCACCCGGAGAACAGAAACAGACATCTTGAGAGGATTCTGTATCTAATTCTCAACATGGTCCCATTTGTGGATATTTAAATTCATCAATTGGGGCCATGAACAGAAAAGAGAAAAGCCCTAGGTTTGCCGAAAAGTCTGAAGTCTAAAAAAACCCATTGGGGTGTTAACCCTACAAATAACAGAAGGAACTCCTGTACCTTTAATAAATAAATGCAGAGATCTCAGTGATCGTTGTGGGGGTTGCTGGGCAACCACAACCATATTGCAATATTGCCAGCCTTTAGATCTTGGTTTCTGCTCATAAAAAGCAGGGGAAGGGAATTTTCGGGGGCCATTTTGGCTTCCAGTTCACCCCTTCTATTCTCCCTCTTTCTCTAGAGGGAGGACACATCAGGGCCAGGCCCATCAGCAGCCCCTGTACTGTACAACTTGATATCATGCAATTTGCACAGTTCACCCAAGTGAGGTGGTGGCTACCAGACTACCTGACGCCACACAACTCGCCTGGTCCCAATGTCAGCCTCCACCCAACTTGTACAACTTGGCTGGCAGTGGCTACCACAGAAACCACCTAAATGACTTACTACTGCACAGCTTTTGCAATTTGGCCAAACTTTTTTATGTCTACTACCAGGAGGAGGGAAGCAGAGAAAGCTGAGGGTCAGTTTGGTATCATGATTAGAGTGTCAGACTAGGATTTATAATAATAATAACATACAATTTATATGTGGGGAAGGAGTGGGGAATCGAACCCGGTTCTCCAGATTAGAGTCTCGCGCTCTTAACCACTACACCAAACTGGCTCTCTAGAAGAACCAGGTTCAAATCCTCACTCTGTGGTGGAAGCTTGGGACAGTTACTCTCTCTCAGCCTAATCTACCTCACAGGGATGCTGTAAGGATAAAATAGAGGGATGTGAATGGCATAAGCTGCTTTGGGTCTCCATTACGGGGGAAAGTAGGGTATAAATGAAGTAAGTAAAGAAATAATAAATAAAGCTGAAGACTGGGTTGGCAAGTTGGTTAGTAAGTGGAATAAAAGAGGTCATGGGGACTACCTGATAGACAGGTAGTCCCCGCTTGCGAGGAGAGTGGGTTATAAATCTAATAAATAATAAAAAATAATTCAGTCAGAACTCTGACCTACTATCTGAGTTGGCACTTTTACAGGTTGTCTTATGCAGAAATCTAAGATCTTTTTCATGTGATAGCATAGATAAACTGTGATTGGTTTAAGGTTTAATAATTCATCTTTTCAATTGCATAACATCCTAATTAGCCAAAAAATATCCAGCTACAAGATAAAACTATAAATCAGTAAAAAGGACAGGAAAAATTAAGTGTGTAGGTCATACTGGTCCATTCTATGATCAGGGGACATTAATCTAGATACTGTCCACTAAGATGAAAGTATACCTGAGTTGTTATGTAACAAGTTAGAAAAAACTACAGCAGAGTTCATGTAGAGTTCAGAAATTTCACTAGAATACATGTGTATTGTTTAGTATAATGTGCTCTGATCCATCTATCTGTGACAAAGGGATGCTCTTGATGCATTATGCCCAGAAACAAATTACCCATTTGCTAGTCTTCAGAAACATTAAAAGAAGTTCTAACCTTAGCTCATTATGACTCCAAATTTTTGTCATTTTTTCATTTTTAGGGCTGAAGAATATGGACCAGTTGTGTGTATTAATGCCTTTCACAGAGTCTCAGTGTTAATATTAAGTCCTGAAGGAGTAAAGATATTTTATTAAATATATATCTCAGCCTATGTGAGGTGTGTGTGTGTGTGAAGACAAGTGTAATAATATAAATAAAAAATAAGCTCATATTACAGCCCTTAGACATAGCATAAACCCAGCATTGTAACTTATAACTACTGATACCCGTACTATGTTGGCTCAGTTTTTCCCTTCTCTTGAAATTGACTATCCACCTTTAAAAACAAAATCACTACAGGATTATTGATGCACCAGTCTCTTTACTTGTCCACTATTAATTGTTTAAAAGGAAACTAGGATCGTAAAATGTAAAACTACTCTTTGGGATGGGAGGAGGCCCATTTGATGTCATCATGGGGGAGCTAGCCAATCAGCACAAAGCTTAGCATAATAATATCAGAATAATCGTTTCAGAGGTCAGACCAGGACAGGAAAATATTTCAACTGGATGCAATGAAAGCACTTCCAGACTGTTTATGTTATCTTAAAAATATTGTATGTCTCTTCCCCTAAGTATGAAATGTAATGATTTCATCTGAAAGATCAAGGCAACTTTTCCTATTGATTCTTGAACTGTGGAAGTGTAGTAGATGGATCTGAGAAAGTTACTCTTTCAGGGAAGACATTTCCATCTTTAACACAAAGGAGCAATTTACAAGATTATCTTGTCTCTTTAACAGCAGAGTCCAAAGAAGAATTACACCCTTCTAAGCATATCAACTTCAATGGATTTAGAAGGATGTAACTCTTCTTAGGACTACACTGTAAAACATGCCTTGACAACTGATCATGAGAATTGCTTATTGATGTGTATAATCCTCAGCATGCTTGTTCGGAAGTAAGTGTCATTGAGGGCAATGGTATCAACTAAACAAGTTTAGAACGGAAGAAAATGGCTGGCTGTTGCTGATATCTGCTCCTTTCACTTTCCTTTGGAGCATGAGTCTCTTTCCTCAAAGCTGTATGATCTTCACAGAAGATCCATAGGCCAAAATCCAGCCTTGTTTTCCAACTTAATACATCTGAGACTTCTCTAAATTAGCATCTCATCATCACCTCTTTCACATCACTTAAGTGAAAAAGATATACTGAGGCCTTCTGTTTGGTAACTACCCTTGGCGTGACACTTCCCAATACCCACTAGTAAAAAAAAGAATGAAGCCCATTCAATAGCCAGACTCTGAAACTAAGTCCAGAACTCTGACACGGGAAGGTTTTCTTTATGATGGACACCCGCTTCAGTCCCCCCACTCTGAGGTAGATTTTCCTGCCCCAAATCCAGGGTTGCCTGTTTTGACTGAGTGATCCCAAGTAGTGTGTCTCTATTTGTTGTTTAAAATGGTTTTTTGTGTCTTACTCTGATAAGCAGTTATAAGTTTTCCTTTTTAGCCCAGTTCAGGAACTTAAGGGGCGGGCGGAGAAAGAGCCCTCTTCTTCTGTCTGGGTTCCCCAGCCTGGCACTGACCCAGTCCTAGCCATTTCGGCCCCGATCCAGACCATTTTTTGGCCTGTTTCAGCCTGGATTGGGGCCGGAATGGCCCGGATTGGGTTGGTGCTGGGCAGGGGAAATTTTTCCTGCCCAGCACTGACCTGATCTGGGTTGTTTCAGCCCCAAACCAGGCCCAAAAGGGCCACTTTCGGCCATTTTGGGCCCATTTCTGCCAGGATTGGGGCCAAAATGGCTGGGATCAGGTTGGTACCAGGAGCGGAAAGCCTCCTCCACCCGGCACCAACCGGTCCTGGCCTTTTTGGCCCCGATCCAGGCACAAATGAGCCAAAACTGGCCATTTTGGGACCATTTCCACTGGGGCTGGAACGGCCGGGATCCGGTTGGTGCCGGGTGAGGGAACCCACCCCTGCTTGGCACTGACCTGGTCCAGGCTGTTTTGGCCCTGATCTGGGCCCAAACGAGCCCCAAATGGCCATTTTTGGCCATTTGGGGCCCATTTCGGCCAGGATCAGGGCCAAAACTGCCAGGATTGGGTTGGTGCCTGCCGGGGGACCCCTCCCCTGCCTGGCACCAACATGATTTGGGCTGTTTTCAGCCCAATACAGGCTGAAGTGTGTCCAAAATGCAGGTAGAAATTACATTCATTGTCCTATTCAAACAAAATGGCGACTGCAAACAATGGGAGGATCACAAGTATTTTTTTTTAATAAAATTTTATTGGTGAGTGGAAAAAAGAAAAGAATTTTCAAATTTAACACATATAATCCCATTTCCCCCCTCTATCCCCCACACTTTTCCTCCCCCCTCCCTATTGACTTCCAACAGCTTTCCAACCCTTAGCCCTTCTTATTGCTTAAATCTATTTCATTTACATTTTCCTACCCTCTATAAATCATAATATCTCTTACTCTAAGCACATTCTGATTCTTTTACATAGACTCTATCAAGCATACTATCCATATGATATATATCGTGTCAATAAAGCATAACCATATAGTATAGTATATAACAGGGATCACAGTGTCTCTTACTTTAATCATGTTCTATTTCTTTTAAACATATACTCCATCAAATATACTATCAATATAGTATATATTATAAAACATATATTGTATGCTATGCCACCAATGTAACACAGCACACAACATAGTATAACACAGCAACCTGATATTGTATTAAATCTGATCCACTAACCCATCGTTTTATATTGTATATAACATACCTATGATATATAGTAGTAATAATATACATATATAGTAATAATATATCTATTTAACCATTCTCATTATCCCATATATTCTATGTAAAGTTCCCCTAAATATTGTGCTAGCTTAGATTGTAATTACATTCCCCCTAAATGGTAAGAAGATCCCTTCTCTCCCTCCTTTCCAACATTATTCTTTAAAAATTCTCAAACTGCCACAGTTCTCCTTTTACATCCCATTTCTTTTCCAAAAATTGTTTCAATTTCCCCCAATCAACAATGTATTGCCCTAGGTCAAGATCTTTGAGTTTCCTTGTCATTTTGTCCATTTCCGCCATGTACAGCAATTTATAAATCCAGTCTTCTACAGTTGGTATTTCTTGTGTCTTCCATTTCTGCGCATACAAAAGTCTTGCCGCTGCAGTCATGTAAAATAACAATGTTCTATGCTGCATTGGAACAGTCTCCATTCCCAAGTTCAGTAGCAACAGTTCTGGGTTCTTATTTATTTGTATTTGTAAAATCTCATTAATTACTTCGATTATTTCTCCCCAGTACTGCTTAGCTACTTCACATGTCCACCACATACGATATAGTGATCCTTCATGTTTTTTGCATTTCCAGCATTTGTCTGACATTTTAGTATTTCCTAGCGCAATTTTCTTTGGTGTTAAATACCATCTGTAAATCATTTTGTACACATTCTCTTTAATGTTCGTACAAGTTGAAATCTTCACTGTATTTTTCCATAGGTACTCCCATGCCTCCATTGTTATTTCCTTATGGAAATTTATTGCCCACTTCACCATCTGGACTTTTACTGTTTCGTCCGCCGTAAACCATTTTAGAAGTAATTTATAGATCTTAGATATTTCCTTCTTGCCTTCTTGTAGTATCACTTCCTCTAGTTCCGAATTTTCCAGTCTTATACCTCCTCTCAGGCAGTCCGCATTGTAAAGATCTCTGATCTGTCTATACTGGAACCATCCATAACAAGGAGACAATTTTTCTTCTGTCTTTATTCTCAGCTTTGAATACTGTATTTGTGTGATCTCCTTATATGTTAAGCATTGCTGTTCGTTATCCACAGTTCTCGGATCTATTACTTCATACAGAACCACCCATGAAGGAATTCCATCTTCCATATACACCTTGTATTTCTTCCAGACCGTGAAGAGGCTTCTCCGAATACAGTGATGCAAAAACATAGAGTCCGCTTTTACTTTATCATACCACATGTAAGCATGCCATCCAAATATTTTTTTGTGTCCCTCCAGGGCCAGCAACTTGCGGTTTTTTAACGTTATCCAATCTTTCAGCCATACAAGTCATACTGCCTCATGATACAGTCTTATGTTGGGCAGTTGCAAGCTGCCTCTTTCCTTCGCATCTTGTAAGACCTTCATTTTCACTCGTGGTTTCTTGCCTGCCCACACAAAGTCTGAGATTTTCATTTGCCATTTATCAAATTGTTTGGAGTCTCGGATAATTGGAATAGTTTGCAACAAGAACATCACACGTGGTAGGACATTCATTTTTACTGCTGCTATTCTTCCCAGCCATGATAAATTCAGTTTGTTCCATTTTATTAAGTCTCTCTCTATTTGTATCCACAGTTTCTCATAGTTATTTTTGAACAAGTCTATATTTTTCGCAGTCAGTTCAATACCAAGGTATTTTACTTTATTAGTTACCTCACAGTCTGTTATCTCCGTTAGCTCTTGCTGCTTCTGTTTAGTCATATTCTTACATAAAATCTTTGACTTCTTTTTATTCACATAAAATCCAGCCAAATCTCCGAACAGTTTTATTTTCTCTATTACCTTTGGCATATTTTCAATTGGATCCTCTACTATCAACATTATATCATCCGCAAAAGCTCTGACCTTGTAGGAAAACTCTTTTATTTTCATACCTCGAATTGTATCATCCTCACGTATTTGGATCATCAATATTTCCAAAATCAAAATAAACAACAATGGAGACAAAGGGCAACCCTGCCTAGTTCCTTTGCTGATTTTCAGTTTTTTAGTCAAGTCCTCATTCACTATAATTGCTGCACTTTGATCTCTATAAATTTCCTTAACCACTTGTATGAACTTTTCTCCCATTTGCAACTTTTCCATGGTGGCAAACATAAGTTCAGATTGTCAAATGCTTTTTCCGCGTCTACGAAGAAAAAACCAACCTCTCTATCACAATGCTTGTCATAATATTCAATAGCGTTTATTACTGTCCTCAGATTGTCTTTAATTTGTCTGTTAGGTAAGAATCTCGCCTGCTCTTCAGCAATGAATTCCGACATCCATCCTTTCAACCTCTCTGCCAACACCTTTGCAAATATTTTGTAATCATTATTCAACAGCGAGATTGGTCTATAATTTTTAACATTGGTCAAATCTTGACCTTCCTTTGGAATCAGCGATATGTTGGCTTCATTCCATGAATCAGGAATCCTTTGATCTTGCATCACTCCATTCATTGCCTCTTTCAGGAAGGGCGCCAGTTCGTTAGCCATCACTTTGTAGAACTTTGCCGTTAGTCCATCTGGTCCTGGTGCCTTTCCTATTTTCGTTGATTGTATAGCTTCCTTTATTTCTTCTTCTGTCACTTCCTTATTTAGTTTCTCTTTCCATTTCTCAGAAATTGTCGGGATTTTCACCTTCTCTAAATATTCCGCTATTGACTCTTTACTCATTTCTTTTTTTTGATACAATTTTGCATAAAAGTTGAAGAAGGCTCTACTAATGGCCGCTTGGTCCATAAACACCTTGTCATCTTCTAAAATTTTACTTATAGTTTTTTTCTCCTTCCTTTTTTAAATTGCCACACCAAGTATTTCCCGGGCTCATTTGCACCTTCAAACGGCCTCTGATTCATCCTCTTTAAATTCCACTCTAGTTCTTTATTGTCCATTGCCGTCAATTGCTCCTGCAGAATTTTAATATCCTGGTATATTTTCTTTCCCCCCGGTCTTTTCTTAAGTTGTACCTCTTTGGCTTTTATTTTATCCAAAATTTCAGATCTCTTTTCCTCCTTTTTCCTCCTACTTCTTGCATTCAAGTCCATTAGTATGCCTCTTATCACCGCCTTATATGTATCCCATAGTCGGCACTTCTTTGTTCAGATTATATTGTATAAAAAATTTGGTCTCCCTTCGCAGCAACGCGATATTTTCTTCTATTTGTAACAAGTCCTCATTTATTCTCCATCCTTTTCTTTTATTGTTTTTCCCAAACCTCCACGTAATTGGATTGTGATCTGAGCCTACCTTTGGCATTATCTCCACATCTCTAGTCCATAGTGCCAGTTCTTTAGAGGCCCAGATCATGTCTATTCTTTTTTAAAAAAAAATTTTTTATTGGATTAGAAATCACTATAATATTCATTACAATCAATTTCCTTTAAATATTCCAGTTCTAACCCCCTCCCTTTCCCCCCCTTTTGTTGACTTCCAACAGTTTTCCAACCCCTTATCCATTTTTCCCCCTACTCATTTCAAACTTATTTTATTCTATTAAGCATATACTTTCACTCTCTTCTAAGCTTATCTATTATAACACAGTGCTATCTCTACTCCCTTTCCCACTTAACTTATCAACTAAGTATTACATTCCTGGCTTATATTATTTAATAATAACAATCATTTGTCTAATTTTGTACTCTATAATCTATTTTATTCATTCTAGTCTCGTCAATATGGGACAAACAATTTGTCCCTTATTCTACATAACTTTAAGTACTTCTATAAACATTGTATACATTCAATATAAGTCAATCAATTTAACTTGTACTCTATATGTTACTCTTTACTTCCTTCTATCTTATATTCATTCTATTTTGATTATATAATTTCTATACAATAATACAATTGTCTGCCAGAGATAATCCATCAATTTGACCCATACTCTACATATTTCTAAGTACTTCTGTAAACTCAATATACATTTGGCATAAGTCAATCAATTTAACTCATATTCTATATGTTACTATATATTTCTTCCCGCCTTTCTTATATTCCTTCTGTTTTAGTTATATAATTTCTCCATTATGCAATTATCTGCCAGAAATAAAATTAGTTAGTTTCTATCCTTATAATTCTTATAATAACACCTCTATTACTTAATACTATATATAGTAATCAAATAAAATAGTTGCTTAGAATTTCATTTAACTTTCCTCCCTCCGGTAAAGTCACTTCCCTCTTCTTTTGTTGTATTTCAGTAATTTTCAAACTGCCACAGTTCTCCTCCCACTTCCCATTTTTTCACCAAATATTGCTTCAACTTTTCCCAATCCATGTTAAACTGTCCTGGATCAAGGTCTCTCAGTTTCCTTGTCATTTTGTCCATTTCCGCCATGTACAGCAATTTGTAAATCCAGTCCTCGATAGTTGGCACTTCTTGTACTTTCCACTTTTGCGCATACAAAAGTCTAGCCGCTGCTGTCATGTAAAATAACAATGTCCTGTATTGTGCTGGAATATCCTCCATTCCCAAGTTCAGTAGCAGGAGTTCTGGGTTCTTATTAACTTGAAATTGTAAAATCTCACTTATCACTCTTATTATTTCCCCCCAGTACTGCCTAGCTACCGCACAGGTCCACCACATGTGGTACAAAGATCCTTCATGCTTTTTACATTTCCAGCATTTATTAGACATGTTCAAATTCCCTAGCGCAATTTTCTTTGGTGTCAAATACCAACGATAAATCATTTTGTAAACGTTCTCTTTAATATTAGTGCATGTCGTGATCTTCAATGTATTTTTCCACAGGTATTCCCACGCCTCCATTGTTATTTCTTTATTAAAGTTTATAGCCCACTTCACCATTTGCACTTTAACTGTCTCATCTTCTGCGTACCATTTTAACAACACTTTAAAAGTCTTAGAGATTTCCTTTTTATCCTCTTGTAGAATTACCTCCTCTAATTCCGAATTCTCCATTCTTACCCCTCCTTTCGCACAGTCCGAGTTATAAAGGTCTCTAATCTGTCTATATTGAAACCAATCGTAGCTTGGAGACAACTCATCTTGCGTCTTTATTCTTAGTTTAGAAAATTCTATTCGTGTTATCTCCTTGTACGTTAAGCACTGTTGTTCATTATCGACAGTTCTCGGGTCTATTACTTCGTAAGGAACCACCCAGGAGGGAATTCCTTCCTATAGGTAATCTCTATACTTCTTCCAAGTTGTGAAGAGGCTTCTCCGAATGTAATGGTGTAAAAACACAGAGTCTGCTTTTACTTTATCATACCACAGATATGCATGCCATCCAAATATTTTTTTGTATCCCTCTAAGGCCAGTAATTTGCGGTTTTTCAGCGTCATCCAGTCTTTCAACCACACCAAACAAATTGCATCGTAGTAAAGTCTTAAATTGGGCAGTTGCATTCCACCTCTCTCTTTTGCGTCCTGTAATACTTTCATTTTCACTCGAGGCTTCTTGCCTGCCCAAACAAAGTCCGATATTTTCCTCTGCCATTTTTCAAACTGCTTAGAGTCCCGAATAATTGGTATTGTTTGTAACAAAAACATCACTCTTGGCAGCACGTTCATCTTAACTACTGCAATTCTTCCCAACCATGACAAATTCAATCTATTCCATTTAATCAAATCTTGCTCTATCTGAGTCCACAGTTTCTCATAATTATTCTTGAATAGATCTATATTCTTCGCAGTCAGTTCAATTCCCAAATATTTCACCTTACTTGTTACTTCACAGTCTGTTATTTCCGTTAATAACTGTTGTTTTTGTTTGTTCATATTTTTACATAATATCTTTGACTTCTTTTTGTTTACATAGAATCCTGCCAGATCTCCAAATTCCTTAATTTTCTCTATTACCTTTGGCATGTTCTCAATTGGATCTTCCACAATTAACATTATGTCATCCGCAAATGCTCTGACCTTATAGGAAAAGTCTTTTATTTTTATTCCACGGATTGCATTATCTTCTCGAATCTGTATCATCAATATTTCCAAGACCAAAATAAACAACAGTGGAGACAACGGGCAACCTTGTCTTGTACCTTTACCTATAATCAGTTTCTTAGTCACCTCATCATTCACCACAATTGCTGCACTCTGGTCTCTGTAGATTTCTTTCACTGCTCTTATGAATCTTTCCCCCATTTGTAGCTGTTCCATAGTGGCAAACATAAAATCCCAGTTCAAATTATCAAATGCTTTTTCAGCATCCACAAAGAAGAAACCAACCTCCTTGTCGCAACGCTTATCATAATATTCAATAGCATTTATAACTGTCCTTAAATTGTCTTTGATTTGTCTGTTTGGTAAAAAACCAGCTTGTTGCTCCTCAATAACTTCGGATAGCCATCCCTTTACTCTTTCCGCCAATATCTTCGCAAAAATTTTATAGTCATTATTGAGTAACGAAATAGGTCTATAATTTTTAACGTTAGTCAAATCTTGTCCTTCTTTGGGGATCAATGATATGTTAGCTTCACTCCAAGTATCTGGAATCCTTTGATCCCTCAAAACACCATTGATCACTTCTTTTAGGAATGGCACCAGTTCATTGACCATTACCTTGTAAAATTTGGCTGTAAGTCCATCAGGTCCTGGCGCCTTTCCCAGATTTGTTGACTGTATTGCCTTCCTTATCTCTTCCTCCGTTACTTCACTATTCAGTTTGTCTCTCCATCCTTCCGAAATTACTGGGAGCTTCATTTTCCCCAAATATGTCGCTATTGAGTCTTTATTCACTTCTTTTTTGTTGTACAGTTTAGCATAAAATTTGTAAAAGGCTCTACTAATAGCCGTCTGTTCCAGATATACTTTATTATCCTCACATATTTTATTTATTGTCTTCTTCTCCTTTCTCTTCTTTAATTGCCACGCCAAATATTTCCCAGGTTTATTTGCACCTTCAAACGACTTTTGGTTCAATCTCTTAAGATTCCATTCCAGTTCTTTATTATTCATTGCCGTCAACTGCTCTTGAAGGATTTTAATGTCCTGGTATATTTTCTTTTTCCCTGGTCTTTTCTTTGGCTTTTATTTTCTCCATAATCTCCTGTCTCTTCTCCTCTCTTTTTTTCCTGGCTCTTCCATTTAAGTCCATTAGTATGCCTCTAATTACTGCCTTATAAGTATCCCATACCTTATTGGTTGGTACTTCTCTATTCATGTTGTGTTGTATGAAGAACTTAGTTTCCCTTCTCAACATCTCCATATTTTCTCCCTCTTGTAACAAGTCCTCATTTATTCTCCATCCTTTCCTTTTAGTTCTTTTCCCAAACTTCCACATAATTGGATTATGATCTGAGCCTACCATAGGCATTATTTCCACATCCTTAGTCCAGAGCGCTAAGTCTTTTGAGGCCCAGATCATATCAATTCGTGATAACGTAGAGTGTCTCATGGAGAAAAATGTATAATGTCTGCCTTTGGGATTCTGTCTTCTCCATACATCTTCCAAAGTTTCCTGTTGCGTTAATGCAAAAAAAGTCTTTGGTAATAATCCTCTTTTCTTTTGTATAGTTGCTGATTTTTTATCCTGTTCCAAATTTGTAACTCCATTGAAGTCTCCTGCAAGAATTATCTGGTCATAAGAAAGTTCATCTAATTGCTTCCTCAAATCCTCAAAGAAGCTTTCTTTTGCTCCATTAGGTGCATAAATTCCAATCACCAACACTCTCTTTGAATTCCATGTACATTCCACTGCTAAAAATCTGGCTTCCACATCTCTCATCACTAGTTTTGGCTGTAGCTCCTCTTTTATGTACAATACCACTCCCCTTTTTTTCTTTTTTGAGGCCGCTACAAAGTCATTGCCCAATTTGTTCAATTTAAGATATTTTACATCCTGCTTTCTAATATGAGTCTCTTGCAAACACACAATATCACATTTTTGTTTTAATAGCCAGTGGAAAATACTTTTTCTCTTATTCGGTGAGTTAAGTCCATTTACATTCCAAGATAGAACTTTACACTCCATATTCATAACCTTGTTGTTGGTAAGTCCTTTTCATTGTCCCTCAAAAACTTTTCCATTTCTAGTTCAGATCTGATGCGCTTTTTCACTCCTCCAAATTCAAAGGACATTCCTTCCGGTAATTCCCATCTGTACCTTATTTTCATGTCCTTCAGAATCTGGACTAAGGCTTTGTATTTTTTCTGATCTAGCAACACCGATCTGGGTAGCTCCTTCATAATAATAACCGTCTTGCCATCAACCTCCAATGGGTCTTGAAATTGTTTACTCACAATCATTTCTCTTATATTTCATCGTAAATTGCACAATCACGTCTCTTGGTAATTTCCTCTGGGTCGCAAATCTTGAATTTATTCGATACACCACATCTAGGATAGCCACAGTTTCCTCCTCCTCCTTTCCCAGGTATTCAGCTAACACCTTGGTAATCTGTTCTTGGGCTGTCTTTCCTTCTACCTCCGGCAAGCCGCGAAACCTCAGCTGCTTCTCCATATGCTTGCTCTCCGCAACTGCCATTCTTTCCCTCATCACCCTCATCTCTGTTCGTTGCGTGTCTGCAAGGTTCTCCACCGCATTTTCCACTACATTGACTCTTTGCTGTGTCGCCTGCAGGTCATTTTGTATTGTTTCCATTCCCTTCTTCACTTCTGCCAGTTCATTCTTTACTGTCTCTTTAACCTCTTTCACCAGCTCAGGTTTCATATCCTTGAGTTCTTTAATCGCTTCTGAAAGTTTTTTATCCAAGTTCTCTATAGCCGTTTGCCACTCTTTTTTCGACATCGTGGGGCTTGCTTTACCTCGCTCCCACGAGTCCGCTCGCTTCCTTAACTCTGTGGCGCTTGGCTTAGTGTCCTTTTAATTTAAATGTCCCGGTCTTTTTGCAAAAAAGTCATTTAAAGAGTCCAAAATGTCGGGCGTCTTTTCTCTATGGTTCCTCTATGGTTTTTGTAATCCAATATGGCTTACTTCCTCTTCCGCTGAAGCCGCAGCTCTTCCCCTTTCAAAGATGGCGATTCCCTTCTTCCTGTCATCCGGCAAGGGCTGCTTCTCTCCAGCAACTCTATCACTGTTACGTACTTCCTGTTTCCCGACTTCCCACAGCAGTTCTCGCGATGGTAAAACTTTCTCACAGCCTGATATCTCCTTGTGACCACAGGTATGTAAAACAATAGTCCAATTTCTTTAATAACTCCGTTTAGCTTAGTCCTTTTTCTAATATTATTCTTGCCGGATCCTCCCCTCCTTATAATCAATCTGTTGCAGTTTAAAAGTCTACTTTAATGATTCGTTGCTTTAAGTAATCTGTCCCGTTTCAAGAGATAGTGATCTTTACCTTCTCAAGCACTTTTCACGGGTTGTAATCGCTGTTTCAATCTCAGATTCCCATCAGCTCTTCTTGCCCTTGTTGAAGCTTGGGCATGTAGGTCTTATGCCAACCGCATTGGCTCCAGGACTGCTGCAGAGATTTTAGCCGACCTGTCTTCGGGTGGGACCTCAAGGGACGGGAGAGAGTCGGTTGCGCAGGACCCCCCCTCGCCCGAGATCAAAGCGCCCTGAGGTACTTAAGCGTTCTATGCCTGTTCTCCGCCTGAGAACAGTTGGCCGCGAGCTTATTTTCAGCACTTAGAGCTGCGTTAGACCTGCATGAATCCCAAGCCGGAAGTCAGATCATGTCTATTCTTGATAGTGTGAAATGCCTTGCAGAGTAAAATGTATATTGTCTGTTTTTAGGGTATTGTCTCCTCTCTTCTAAGCGTTCTTGTCCCTTAAGCGTAAAAAACGCCTTTGGCAGTAGTCCTCTTTTTTTGTGAGCGACTTTAGACTGCTTGTCTTCCTCCAAGTTTGTAACTCCATTGAAGTCACCCGCCAAAATTACGTGATCATAGGACAGTTCATCTAGTTGTTTCTCTAAGTCCTTAAAAAAATTTTCTTTTGCACCATTGGGTGCATAAATCCCAATCATCAATATCTTCTTAGAATTCCAAATAATTTCCACTGCTAGATGGCTTCTGCATCTTTTAAAACTAATCTGGCTGCAATTCATCTTTTATATACAGTACAACTCCCCTCTTTTTCTTTTTAGAGGCAGCAACAAATTCTTTTCCCAATTAATTTAACAAATTTCAAATATTTTTCATCTTGCTTTCTAATATGTGTCTCTTGTAGACAGACTATATTGCATTTTTGTTTTGATAGCCAGTGGAAAGTAGCCTTACGTTTACAAGGTGAGTTTAGTCCATTAACATTCCAAGATATAACTTTACACTCCATGATCACTTTCTTGTACTTTTTGGTAAGTCCTTTTCATTTTCCCTAATAAAAGTCTCCATCTCGTGACCAGATCTGATGCTCTTTCTTATTCCACCAAACTCAAATGCCAGTCCTTCTGGTATTTCCCATCTATATCTAATTTTCAGTTCCTTTAGCATCTGTACCAGTTCTCTGTATTTCTTCCGCTCGAATAGCACCGATCTGGGCAGCTCTTTCATAATTCTCACCATTTTTCCATCGACTTCTAATGGATCCTGAAACTGTTTGCTCACAATTAATTCTCTTGTGTTTCTAGTCGTAAATTGCACAATCATGTCCCTTGGGAGTTTCCTCTGGGCTACAAATCTGGAATTGATTCTGTACGCCACGTCCAAAAAAGCTGCAATTTCTTCCTCCTCTTTCCCCAGGTAGTCTGCCAAGATTTCTGTAATCTGGTCTTGGGCTGATTTTCCCTCTACTTCTGGGATCGCACGAAATCTTAGTTGCTTTTCCATCTGTTTACATTCTGCAATGGCCATTCTGTCTCTCATTCCTCTCATTTCAGTCTTTTGTGCATCTGCTAAAGTTTCTACCGTTTCCTCTACTACGTTAACTCTCTGCTGTGTAACTTGTAAGTCATTTTGTATTTTATCCATACCTTTTGTCAGTTCTGCCATTTCCGATTTAAGTGTCTCTTTAAAATCTTTTAGTTCTTTCACCATCTCTTGCATCATGTCCTTAAGCTCTTTATTTCCCTCTGAAACTTTTTTGTCCAGGTTCTCCATCGTAGTTTGCCACTCTTTCTTTGACATCGTGGGGCTGGCTCTGCTTCGCTCCCACGAGTCTGCCCTTTTCCTTAGATCCGTGGTGCTTTTTTAATGCTTTCTATTATTTTTAAAAGTCCAATTCCAGTTTATTTTTGTCAAACACTATTTTAAAGTGTCAAAATGTCGGGCGTTTTTTCTCTATGGTTTTATACTGAAGTACTCGCCCTTACCTTCTTCAAAGATGGCCTATTTCCGTTTTCATTGAAGTCACTAGTTGCCCTGTTCCAAAATGGCGTCGCCCTACTTCCGGCGTTTGAGGAAAGGGCCCTTCTTTCCAGTCTCTTTGTAGTTCTGATGTACTTCCTGTTCCCCTATGTTGCACAGCAGTTCTCACGATTTTTAAACTTTCTCACAGTCCATTATCTCTTCTCCGCCACAGGTATGTAAACAATAATCCAATTTCCCCACTAGCTTCTCTTTACAAAATTACTTTTTCAAATTTTTTCTTGCCGGAATCTTCCCCCTTATGTAACTAGTCTGTTGCAGTTCTTAAATCCACTTTAGCCACTTATTTCTTTTTGTAATCTGTCCCGTACTGAGAGATAGCGATCTTTACCTTCTTAAACGTTTTTCTTGGGTTGTAGTCGCTGCTTCTGTAATCCGATCAAATCCAGTCCCTTTGCTGTTTTACTGAGGCTTGGGCATGTAGGTCTTATGCCAGAATTTGACTCCAGAGCCACTGCAGAGATCTTGGCAACCTTTCTTCGGGTGGGACCTCAAGGGTGGGTGGGAGTTCGTTGTGTAGAACCCCCCCCTCACCCAAGATCAACGCGCCCTCAGGTTCTCGAGCGTTCTCACCTGTTCTCCGCCTGAGAACAGGTGGCTGCAGGCAGCTTGCACCCCTCCAGCCTTCCAAACAGTGGCACGGACAGCTCAACACTTAGAGCTGCGTTAGACCTCCATGGATCCCAAGCCGGAAGTTGGGAGGATCACAAGTAGAGTGATTATAATGACTGAGAAGAGCTTAATGTGAATGGGATATGCATGCGAACAAACAAATGTGTCCTGAGGTGTTGCAAGAGACATCTTAATAATGAGATCAAGGGAAGACACTGCCAAGGGAAGTTCTAAAATTCTCTTGCTTGGATGTTTTTAAAATTGGCCAATCACCTATCAAGGATGAAACTATAGAAAGAAAATGTAGACTATTATGACTGAAGTAAATTAAAAAAACAACAGGAAGATCTGCTGTTGAGACACCAAAGGATATGAATCTCCTGACTGTCTCTCAGCATCAAACGGAGATCTCTGTTGAGTGCTAGTACCTTCTGGTGTATCGCCCCACTTAAAATTATTGTGCCTTCACATGTGATTTCATGTTCTATAGCCCTGTGTTCTTACATAGGATACTTTCTTACTTCACTACAGAGCTTCTTCCTAAGTAATATTTTTTTATTTGTTCAGTTACCTGATAGGGTTAATGGGAATCTTCAATGACAAAGCAGAAGAGCTTATGAAGGTGTTGGAAGAGAAAGCCAATGGAGGGACAAAAGTTGATATAATGAGCCTGCTGAGACGAGTGACTCTTGACATCATTGAAAAGGTGTTGAATCACTTTTTGCTCATAACAAGTGAAACTGTTTACATAAATGGGGAGGGGCCAGGGATCTGTGATACAACATCTACTTTGCATTTGGTATTAGAAATAGTTATATTTTGTTTGGTAGCCGAGTTACCCAGTCAGAAAAGTGTTCACCAACATGCAGTAATTAATTCTCAGGGAATAAAATTGTAGAAAAGATAGAACTTACATTTACTGAGGTAGATTCTATTCACAGAAATTTCTTGCAGAAGAAATAAAGAATTCTAGTCTAAAGCATTATTTTCCCTATAACATTGCCAGCTAGTTCAGCATCGTAGCTGCAGCCAGGTCTGCGGATCAGGCCTTCATGGTAGGAGCTCTGAAAAGGTGCATCTTCCTCCTTGGAAAGTCGTGAGGTAAGAGAGAGAATCTCTTATCAATGGACACAGGAAGAGAGGAAGAGTTAGGAGTAGGGGTGTGCAAGGCCTGTCTGTTTCGTTAAACCTGATTCAGTTTTAACTGAATCAGGAAACCGTTTCGGTATTCAGGGAATACCGAAACAGCAAGCCAATTTGGTATTCGCGTTTCGGCTTGATTCGGCCATTGTTTTCAATGAGAAAACCTTCTCCCGGCTTTCTGGGAGTCTGGGGGGGGGGCATTTTCTGTCCAAATCACACCAAACTTGGTGGAGACCTTCTTCCAGCTCTTGCCTAACTACCCTCCTAGTTTCAGAAAGATTGGACTTTGGGGGGCTATGTTATGCCCCCCAAAACAAGGTGCCCCATCCTCCTACACTCTCCATGGTTCTCTATGGGGAAAACAAGTCATCTTTCTAGGTGGCATGGGGTGGCATTTTGTAAGCAAAATGCAACCAACTTTCCAGGGACTTGCACCCACCTGTCCTCCCACCCTCCACCAAGTTTCAGGTAGATTCCACTTTGGGGGGCCATTTTATGGCCTTCCAAAGATGCTGCTCTTAGCTCCCCCCCTTTCTCCATTATTTCCTATGGGGGAAATAAGACAGGCTTGTCTGGCTAGGGGTGGCATTTTGCATGCAAAATGCCCCCAACCTCCAGGGGCCCATTTGCTACCTGTCCTCCCACCCTCCACCAAGGCCCAAGCTGATCCCACTTTGGGGGGGCCATTTTATGCCCCCCCAAAGGTGGTTCTCTTGCCACACCACTTTGTCTTTCTACTGTGGGGAAGACTTCCACACCACAAAAACACATGGGATTGGGGCTGCCAATGGCCACAGCCACAGTCCATCTGCACCCAAACTGCCAAATACCACACACACCCTCCCCAAAACCTAACCTCCCCTGTCCTGTGGCCAGCCACTTTCTATTGATTCCTGTTATGGGAAAATCTCCCACAGCAGGGGCCCATCTCTCACCTGTCCTCCCTCCCTCCACCAAGGCTCAAGCTGATCCCACTTTGGCAGGCCATTTTATGGCCTCCCAAAGATGCTGCTCTTAGCCCCCCCCCTTTCTCCATTATTTCCTATGGGGGAAATAAGAGAGGCTTGTCTGGCTAGGGGTGGCATTTTGCATGCAAAATGCCCCCAACCTCCAGGGGCCCATTTGCTACCTGTCCTCCCACCCTCCACCAAGGCCCAAGCTGATCCCACTTTGGGGGGGCATTTTATGCCCCCCCAAAGGTGGTTCTCTTGCCACACCACTTTGTCTTTCTACTGTGGGGAAGACTTCCACACCACAGAAACACATGGGATTGGGGCTGCCAATGGCCACAGCCACAGTCCATCTGCACCCAAACTGCCAAATACCACACACACCCTCCCCAAAACCTAACCTCCCCTGTCCTGTGGCCAGCCACTTTCTATTGATTCCTGTTATGGGAAAATCTCCCACAGCAGGAACCCAGGAATGTGGCATCTATGGCCACAGGAACAGTCCCCCTTTTAAATCTCCCCCCACAGCCCCACACTGACCCAAAGACACCCTCCCCAACATTCCCACACCAGCCACTACCCCAGGAGCAGGCTGGCCAGCCATCCCCCATTGTTCCCTGTGATGGGAACTTTTAAACTCTCTTTCCCTGGGCAATTATGCACAGCCCAGGGGTGCCACAATGGTGGGCACACTCCTGAGTGCAAGCTTGTCCCTGTGAAAGAGCACCTGAACCACAGACACCTTCCCCTAAATTCCCCCACCACCTACAGAGATGGCTGGCCAGCCAGGCCCATTGTTCCCTATGATGGGAACCAACTGCACAACAAAAAATAAAACACAAACACACCCTGAATAATGTTTTTTTTAAAAATATTTTCTCACTTTCAAAGTACAAGTAGGCAAAGCATTATGACACATTACACCAGCAGTCCCCCACACAGAAAAATAACACAACTCACTTAACATCAGAGAATCACAAAAACACAATTCCTGTCAAAAACACTTTATTTCTTTAACAGCTGTAGGTTATACAGCAGGGGGGCACACCAAAGGGCATGCCAGCAGTATCTTACACAAAAATAACACATCTCACTTCACATTAAAGAATCACAAAACACGATTCCTGTCAAAAACACTTTATTTCTTGAACAGCTTTAGGTTGCACAGCAGGGGGGCACAACAAAGGGCATGCCAGCAGTATCTTACACAAAAATAACACAACTCACTCCACATTAAAGAATCACCCAAAACACAATTGCTGTCAAAAACACTTTATTTCATTAACTGCTTTAGGTTACACAGTAGGAGGGCACAACAGGGCATGAAAGCAGTCTACTACACAAAGTAACACAACTCACATCACCGTTTTTGACAGCAATTGTGTTTGGGTGATTCTCTGATGTGAAGTGAGTTGTGTTATTTTTGTGTAGTAGACTGCTTTTATGGCCCCCCAAAGTCCAATATTTCTGAAACTTGGAGGGTAATTAGAGGAGAGTTAGGAGAAGGTCTCCACCAAGTTTGGTGTGATTTAGACAGAAAATGCCCCCCCAGACTCCCAGAAAGCTGGGAGAAGCTTTTCTCATTGAAAACAATGGCCGAATCGTTTCAGCAATCTCTGTTTCAGTATTACCAAATTTTTTCAGTATTCAGAAAAAGTTTCAGTAATACTGAAAAAAACCAAAACGGCCCTGATTCGGTATTTTTAACTTAATCAGAATACCGAACTGCACACCCCTAGTTAGGAGATATCCCTACCTTAGACAAAGAGAAGTCACTTGCTTAACAGAAAAGTAACACATACATATAGAGACACATGCAGTGACCCCCAATGTCCAAGGCATGCTGAGTTTTCTATCACAACATACATAAGGTCCTAGGTTCAATCCTTGGCATCTCTGTTTAAAAGATAAGGTAGTAAGTTATGCAAAATGCCTCTGTGACCCCATACACTGCCATCCATCAGAAACCTCTCTGCACAAGTTTGTGATTTCACAGGCAGTTAAGGGCAGTCACACAACACCATTTGTCTAATTTCTATTTATCTGGCAAAGAGACCTGACCAAAGTCCACAAAGGTCTCCTATTCCCAGTGTTTCCACCAAACAAGCAGCCTGTTCATTTATTTACTTCCCCTCACCCAGCTATGGCCCAGGGCTATTGGGGAAAGGGAACTCAGAATTAACTTTCCCTAATATGCTGCCACCATTTATTTAAACATGGCCCATTTGCCATGACCAGAGTGTTTGAGTTTTTTTGTGTGTGTTTTATTTCCCCTCAGCCAACAACTTCAAGCTAGCCAGGATGAAAACAAAAACAAGAATTTTTTTTTTTACAACACAGAACACTGTAATAAGAACATTCAATTTATATACTGCCCTTCAGAACAACTTAACAACCACTCAGAGCAGTTTACAGTGTGTTATTATTATTTTCACAACAACCACCCTGTGAGGTGAGTGGGGCTGAGAGAGCTCTAGAGAGCTGTGACCGACCCAAGGTCACCCAGCTGGCTTCAAGTGGAGGAGTGGGGAATCAAACCTGGTTCTCCAAATTAGACTACTGCCACTCTTAACTACTACACCAAGCTGTAGTGAATGATTTAAAAAAAAACATGGATATATTGTGGATAAACAGGGAGTGATTACTATGTAATAGAAAAGGAGTTAACAGCCAGCTATATTTCTGCTGTGTCAGGTCTGACATATGTTCCTTATGAGATCTAACCAGAGAGACTCCATTTTAATCCTGTCAGTTTTTTAAGCTCTTCTCTTGCAGGTGCCAAGCAGTCCAGCAACAGTTATCTCAGAGAAGAGGAATGTTTTGACTACAACCCTTTCAGCCTTGGGAAAGTTTCAATCTCTTAGCTTCAAGCCGCTTGTTTTGAGAACTGTGGGGGGAGGATGGGATTTGCTGGTCTATGCTATTCTGTACCTTAACCTTTACCTTCATTCGTAACAACATCCATGTACCAGCCAAGATATTGAATCTTGGCCAGTGGACTATAATGGTTGTTTATATTCAGTAAAGTCTTTTGAAACCAATGGACTCATGTCTAATTGCAAGAGATAGTCTGGATTGCAACTTTTAATAAGCCACAGTCTGACATTTTGTTACGAATCACATCTGTTCCAATGCCTAAACCGGGGCAGACGGAATCCAAGGGTGCTCCCAACAGGGACCCTTTGTTTGATCCCTATGCCTCCCCTGGTTCGGAAGGACTGGAACCTACGGGACCCATCCAGGGAGGAACGGAGCCCAGATGTACTGCGCTGATTACCCTTGCACCTGATCGAGCCGAAGGTAGGCCCAGGGCGGTGGCAGAACCTCTGATATCCCTGCCTACACCGAGGCAGTGGGGCTCGAGGCCGCGCGAGATGAGGGAAAGGAGGACAAGTGCAGTGTTTACCAAGTCGCAGATGGACGGAAAACAAAGTATCGGCTCTATACCCGAGCATCCAGGTAGCCAACCGTGGTACCACTGGAATCGAGAAGCCGATCAACTTGAGTGGAACCGAAGAGCTGCAGAAAGTACCCAGATGTGGGAAACCTCCCGTCGCGATGTGATGAGTTGGGATTATGCAGAGAGTACCCTGTGGATGGGGCAACGCAAGCCAACCGAACAGAGTTGGGTACAATTGCAAAGCCGAACTTTGGCGGTTGATGCTGGAATTTCGGCGGTAACTAGTTTGGCCAAAGGAATATTGGCGGGGAGATTGGAAATAGAGCAAGGTAACGGGGCTCAGGGCATGGGAGAAATTCGGCCTTGGCCTCGAGCTACAGCGTCTTACACAGAATATATGGAAACTACACAAGTTCCCAGGGAAACTCCCCAAGAGTATGCTGAATTGGGGGCCACGGCAGCCCCAGAACGGGTACAAATACTAGAAGAAAGACTCTGTACTATGGAGGAGAGCTTAGCACATGCGGTTCATCTACTCTCCGTACTTGTTGTAGGAGGATCCGGGGAAGCCCCAACCCAACTGGAAGGGGCTCCCGGCCGAGTTGTAGAGCAAAATCTGGCTGCCCTGCAAGCTATGGTCCCGAGGGGACAACCGCTAATACCTCTTGATGATCAGCAACAGCCAGTACAACCACCGGATCAACCTCCGGGGCCGGCAGATGAGAGACCGGAGTAACTTCCCCTGGAGGAGCTGAGAGGACCACGAGATGAGGAGGACGAGGAAGAGGCACTGCAGGAACAGCCCCAAGAACAACTGCAGGAGCAGCCCCAAGAGTTGCCGCCGGGGCAACCCCAAGAGCAGCCGCAGGAGCTTCCGGTACGCCCAGTACAGCCGCAAGAGGAGGCTCCGGTACTCCCGCCGCCGCCACGGGGGCAGCCACAGTTTCCAGGGCCTAGACTTCCTCCACCGCTAAGACCGAGAGGTCCGCCTCCACAAGGCCCACCAGCTCCGCGACCGCTGAGGCCTCAGCTGAGACTACAAGCTCCTCCAATACCAAGGCCCCATGGGATCCCGCAGCCAAGACCCCAATTCCCTCCGATGCAACCGCTCCCGCGCCAACCTGACTGGCAGCCAAGGCAGGAATTGGTGCCTGTACCATATCACCCACTCCCAGCACCTGTGGCCAGACCTCAAGAGTTACCAATGGGATGGGTGAAGTTGGAAGCTACTTCCGATGGGGATCCCTCGAAGTTGGGATTTTTTTTAGTACAAGCCCTGCAATTTTTTAATCGCTGGGGACACTTATTCGAAGACGAAGCTAGTCTGATCGAGCATTTGGGATCCTGATTGCAAGGAAAAGCTGCGGAATGGTATGTAGCATTATACAATTTGGGGGCTCCCAAATTAGATTCTCTACAAGGGTTAGTAAATGCACTCCGAGCGCAATACGAAGACCCACTAGAGGAGAGCAGAGCCCGAACGGAATTACAATCGATCAGGCAAGGTAGCATGTCAGCTAGAGACTATGTTACAAAGTTCCGACAGTTAGCTGCCAAATACCCAAGGTGTGAGGAATCCACCAAAATAATCATGTTTAAGCAAGGCATGAATCCCAGACTGTTAGATCGAGCCCTCGTGCAAGATAATCCCCCCACACTCTTGGGTTGGATTCAATTGGCTTGTGAAGTAGAGAACCAGATGCAAGAAGTGCGTCGGGTTGAGCAACAGCAATCGGATGGCAGCCGGCGAACCTCCATAATTGTCAGAGGGGGCAGAGGGGCAGGATACGCAACTAGAGGAGCGAGAGATGCTAGATGGCAACAAGGACTGTGTCTACAGTGTGGTCAAGGCGGCCACGTTGCAGCGCAATGTCCCTTCCAGCCTGTGCAAAGAACTCCGTTCCCGCCAAGGCGTCCAGCCCCTGCCACCCTTCCTCAGCCGTCCCGCCCGACGCCCGCTCCGCGATCTTCGCGTGGGAGAGGTACGTTCAGCAGAAATCCTCCCGAAAAAGGATTAGAGCTGGAGGAAGTTATGGACTTTGTTAGCTTGGCTGTTAGCCAACAGTTTACTGTGCGAAAGGGGGGAATCTTTGATATATCTTCAACTGAATCAGATTTTCCCAAATGAAGAGAGAGCAAGGATACAACACAGGCCTGGACATAAATTTCAGTAAGTTTTATTCAAATCATTCTGCATAGGTTACATAGACTTTAAGTATCATGGTACAGCATGGTCTTAGCATAGCAATAGCTTGATCAACCATACAACAAGAACAAGGCATAGTAAATCATCTTACCAATCCTGGAGATGTCCCAGAGATTCTCGTTGATGGAAAGAATGGGTGAGCATTTGGCCAACCTGAAAAGGAAAAGGTGAGAGATAGCAAGGAGGTATTCCTTCCTTTCTCTCCTCCTAGCTTCTTAGACTCCATGATTTTCTTGCTCATTTTTATACAGTTTTGGCTTACATCAACCCATTCAAATTCACCAATGAGATTCTTCAGAGTCATTCCTGGCACTGGAAATCACCTAAAAATTGCAGCATTTGCAGATTTTGCGCTGAGATCGTGACTAGGGGTGTGCAAGCCAAAAAATTTCAGCTAAAGCCGAAAGCCAAAAGCCGAAAGAAGAATCTCTTTCGAATAAGCCGAAAGCCGAAACGGCCAGCCGTTTCGGCTTTCGGCTTTCAGCTTTCTTTCGGCTTTCTTTCGGCTTTCAGCTTTTCAATGGGAAAATGCCTCCGTCTTCCCGGACGTCTGGGGGAGGCATTTTCCCACCGAATCAGCCCAAACTTGGTGGGGACCTTCCACTAACCCCTCGCTAAAAAACTCCCAAGTTTCAGACCGATTGGACTTTGGGGGGCCATGTTATGGCCCCCCAAAGCAGGTCCCCCTATCCTCCCTTAAGAAAGCGAAGGAGCAGCATATTGTTAGCATGCTGCTGCTCATCTTCTTCATTATTTCCTATGGGGAAAAATGAAGAAGCAGGCTTCCTTTGCCAGGGGTGGCATTTTGCATGCCAAATGCCCCCTTACCCTCAGGGGCCCTTCTCCCACCCTTCCTCCCACCCCCCACCAAGGCTCAGCCTGCTCAAACTTGGGGGGGCCATTTCATGGCCTCCCCAACTAGGTGCTCTGCTCTCATCTCTACCACTGACAGCTGGGGGACGCTTGTCTTGCCAGGGGTGGCATTTTGCATGCAAAATGCCCCCCAGCCCTCAGGGGCCCTCCTCCCACCCCTCCTCCCACCCCCCAGCAAGGCTCAGCCTGCTCCCACTTGGGGGGGGCATTTCATGGCCTCCCCAAGTAGGTGCTCTAATCTCTACCACTGACAGCTGGGGGAGGCTTGTCTTGCCAGGGGTGGCATTTTGCATGCAAAATGCCCCCCAGCCCGCTGGGACCCTTCTCCCACCCTTCCTCCCACCCCCCACCAAGGCTCAGACTGCTCCCACTTGGGGGGGCCATTTCATGGCCTCCCCAACTAGGTGCTCTGCTCTCATCTCTACCACTGACAGCTGGGGGAGGCTTGTCTTGCCAGGGGTGGCATTTTGCATGCAAAATGCCCCCCAGCCCTCTGGGGCCCTTCTCCCACCCCTCCTCCCACTCCCCACCAAGGCTCAGCCTGCTCCCACTTGTGGGGGGGGCATTTCATGGCCTCCCCAAGTAGGTCCTCTCAGCCCCTAAAGTCCACCCCTTACAGCCCCACACAAACCCAATTCCCCCCCAGCTGCCACACACAGACCCAAATCCCCACATTAGCCCCTCACAGACCCAAATCCACCCCCACCTGCCCCACACCCATAACCCCAGGAACAGGCTGGCAAAGGCCAGCCCTCTCCCTTTGTTCCCTATGCTGGGAACTTCTAAACTCTCTTTCCCTGGGCAATTCTGCACAGCCCAGGGGTGCCACAATGGTGGGCACACTTCTGAGTGCCAGCTGGTCCCTGTGAAAGAGCACCTGAACCACAGACAGCCTCCCTCAAATTCCCCCACCACCTACAGAGATGGCTGGCCAGCCAGCCCCATTGTTCCCTATGATGGGAACCAACTGCACAACAAAGAATAAAACACGAACAACACAAAATAAAGTTTTTTAAAAATTATTTTCTCCCTTTCAAAGTACAAGTAGGCAAAGCATTATGACACATTACACCAGCAGTCCCCCACACAGAAAAATTAACACAACTCACTTAACATCAGAGAATCACAAAACACGATTCCTGTCAAAAACACTTTATTTCTTGAACAGCTTTAGGTTACACAGCAGGGGGGCACATCAAAGGGCATGGCAGCAGTATCTTACACAAAAATAACACAACTCACTTAACATCAGAGAATCACAAAAGCACAATTCCTGTCAAAAACACTTTATTTCTTGAACAGCTTTAGGATACACAGCAGGGGGGCGCACCAAAGGGCATGGCAGCAGTATCTTGCACAAAAATAACACAACTCACTTAACATCAGAGAATCACCCCAAAATATTGCTGTCAAAAGCACTTTATTTCCTTAACTGCTTTAGGTTACACAGTAGGAAGGCACAACAGGGCATGAAAGCAGTGTACTACATAAAAATAACACAACTCACTTCACATCAGAGAATCACACAAACACAACTGCTGTCAAAAACGGTGAAGTGGGTTGTATTTTTTTGTGTAGTACACTTCTATCATGCCCTTTGGTGCGCCCCCCTGCTGTGTATCCTAAAGCTGTTCAAGAAATAAAGTGTTTTTGACAGGAATTGTGCTTTTGTGATTCTCTGATGTTAAGTGAGTTGTGTTATTTTTGTGTAAGATACTGCTGCCATGCCCTTTGGTGTGCCCCCCTGCTGTGTAACCTAAAGCTGTTCAAGAAATAAAGTGTTTTTGACAGGAATCGTGTTTTGTGATTCTCTGATGTTAAGTGAGTTGTGTTAATTTTTCTGTGTGGGGGACTGCTGGTGTAATGTGTCATAATGCTTTGCCTACTTGTACTTTGAAAGGGAGAAAATAATTTTTAAAAAACTTTATTTTGTGTTGTTCGTGTTTTATTCTTTGTTGTGCAGTTGGTTCCCATCATAGGGAACAATGGGGCTGGCTGGCCAGCCATCTCTGTAGGTGGTGGGGGAATTTGAGGGAGGCTGTCTGTGGTTCAGGTGCTCTTTCACAGGGACCAGCTGGCACTTAGAAGTGTGCCCACCATTGTGGCACCCCTGGGCTGTGCAGAATTGCCCAGGGAAAGAGAGTTTAGAAGTTCCCAGCATAGGGAACAAAGGGAGAGGGCTGGCCTTTGCCAGCCTGTTCCTGGGGTTATGGGTGTGGGGCAGGTGGGGGTGGATTTGGGTCTGTGAGGGGCTAATGTGAGGATTTGGGTCTGTGTGTGGCGGCTGGGGGGGAATTGGGTTTGTGTGGGGCTGTAAGGGGTGGACTTTAGGGGCTGAGAGGACCTACTTGGGGAGGCCATGAAATGGCCCCCCCAAGTGGGAGCAGGCTGAGCCTTGGTGGGGGGTGGGAGGAGGGGTGGGAGAAGGGCCCCTGAGGGCTGGGGGGCATTTTGCATGCAAAATGCCACCCCTGGCAAGACAAGCCTACCCCAGCTGTCAGTGGTAGAGATTAGAGCACCTACTTGGGGAGGCCATGAAATGCCCCCCCCCAAGTGGGAGCAGTCTGAGCCTTGGTGGGCGGTGGGAGGAAGGGTGGGAGAAGGGCCCCTGAGGGCTGGGGGGCATTTTGCATGCAAAATGCCACCCCTGGCAAGACAAGCCTCCCCCAGCTGTCAGTGGTAGAGATGAGAGCAGAGCACCTACTTGGGGAGGCCATGAAATGCCCCCCCCAAGTGGGAGCAGGCTGAGCCTTGCTGGGGGGTGGGAGGAGGGGTGGGAGAAGGGCCCCTGAGGGCTGGGGGGCATTTTGCATGCAAAATGCCACCCCTGGCAAGACAAGCGTCCCCCAGCTGTCAGTGGTAGAGATGAGAGCAGAGCACCTAGTTGGGGAGGCCATGAAATGCCCCCCCCCAAGTGGGAGCAGGCTGAGCCTTGGTGGGGGGTGGGAGGAAGGGTGGGAGAAGGGCCCCTGAGGGTAAGGGGGCATTTTGCATGCAAAATGCCACCCCTGGCAAAGGAAGCCTGCTTCTTCATTTTTCCCCGTAGGAAATAATGAAGAAGATGAGCAGCAGCATGCTAACAATATGCTGCTCCTTCGCTTTCTTAAGGGAGGATAGGGGGACCTGCTTTGGGGGGCCATAACATGGCCCCCCAAAGTCCAATCGGTCTGAATCTTGGGGGTTTTTTAGCGAGGGGTTAGTGGAAGGTCCCCACCAATTTTGGGCTGATTCGGTGGGAAAATGCCTCCCCCAGACGTCCAGGAAAACGGAGGCATTTTCCCATTGAAAAGCTGAAAGAAAGCCGAAAGAAGCCAAAACGTTTCGGCTTTTTTTCTTTCGGCTAGCCGAAACGTTTCGGCTTTCTCCTAAACGTTTCGGCTAACCCGAAAGGAGCCAAAACACTTTTGTTTCGGCTTTCTTTCGGCATTCAGAAAGCCGAAACGCACATCCCTAATCGTGACATCTGTAAAACGGTCAGGTCATTCTGATCCCTTAGTATTTGCTATCATTACTCATATGAATATCATGTATCAGCAAAAATCCCCTAGATCTTAGTTTATTGCCACGTTTCCATTCAAAGTTCATTTAGACTCCATTTTGTTTGGTTCAGTATATCCTTAGTTCCTTATGATTAAGGCCTATGTGACTGATATATGCATAATGATTGCTGAGTTATTTCATGTAGAGATATAGTGAGATTGATTGAGCTGTGAATATATGGATATATGCATGCATGTATGTGTGTTTCCGGCAATACAATCATGTGGTTAGTGTCAGCGTGATGTTATAGTCAAGGCAGTGTTTCTCAGTCACTTGAACTAGTATTTCTGAATGGTCTGAACTAAATCTGCAATTGGTCAGTCAGTGTTTCCTCCTTTAAAACCAAAAGCTCTTTAAAAGAATCTCTCTTGCTGTGGATTTTCCTCATGTTCTCTCTTTGATTGTGTTCTCATGATTGCTAGTGTGTGCACAGTGTTTTCCTTCTTCTTTAGGCATAAGAGTAGATGTATGAATTACTGTGTTTTAACGTCTTTGAATCTTAAAAGAGAGAAAAGTTATCCGTTTAAAGTAAGCCTCTGAGTTTGTTGTCTGTCAGCCCCTCCTTTTCTGCTAGGTTCCTGTGACACTGAGCATGATCAGGTTCTGGCCGACTGACAAGATACTGACCTGCTATCGATTTTTGCTTCTGTACACTGGCTAATGCAAACAGCAAAAGCAAACACTTTGTCCTTTCCCGTTCAGAATATGTCATATTGGAATTCTTCCCAAATGAGCATAGCTGTGTGTGTCAAGTAAAATAGTCTGGTACTTTCCATACTTAAAATGGATTCCAGGATCTTAGAAAATAGGCCGGTTTCACTTATACAGGAATACAACATCTCCCCCTCTTGATTGGGAATGATAAGGAAGACGTAGGCTTCCAAATTCACAATCACACCACAAACAGACCAACCTGAGCCATCAGGCTGCGTTATCTAGGCACAGGGGTTTTGAATGCTGCTCCCCGACAATGAGAACCCTAGCCCATGTCAAAATCCTTGTAATCGTTTCAGCTTATGCTTGATCCAAATGACAATCACTACCAGGAAAAGGAATAAGAATATTTGACAAAGAAGCAAAACGATAATTGGGTGTGCCACAAACCTTAAAAAGCTTGCTGCGGTTGGACTGAGAACATCAAAGAAAATGGAGGACCACGTTGTGTTCCATTCAGGTTCTCATGAAAACATTCATCTCTTTGCTGAAAATTATAATCTTCACAAATGAAGCCTAAGTTATCATAATACACACATCCTTCCATATTTAGAGTTTCCCATTTACCTTGTTTCATATAGGCCCAAGAGTGATGGTCTGTAGCATACATGACTAAACCTTCTGACACTTGGATTCCCAAAGGTACAATAGGGTATACATCATAGTAATCAGTTTGATATACAGTGAGTACAAATGCTGTGACTTTAGATTGAAGAGGATCATATGTAAAATTTACTAACTTCCACCAATCAACCAAATCCCGTTCTCCTTGGGTTACATTATTCCATAGCAAAGATCTGATTTCTATGGGCAAATTCCCCAATAACCCTTCTCGAATGATTTGCATAACTACCATTTGAGTGAGATCTTGTGCTTGAGTGCAGGCCAAAGCCAGCGCACTACTTATCTGTAATGATGCGAGTCCTTGCACCACAGCTTCCTCATCTTTTTGTTCTACCTGTTGCCAAAAGGGTAAAATACTAGCTATCATCTTCTGTCCTGCGCCTAGCTTAACCAATGATGAAGCAATTGGAGTTCCCATTTTCTTTATATCTGCGGTAGTGTAACTAATCTTGTTAGCTAACACTTCTATGTCCATTGCGTCCAATGCTCCAGCTGCTAATCCTGATGCTCCCAATATTGTGTCCAGTCCTCTGGCAAAACGAGTCTTTGCCCGCTGAGTTGTATACCATAAATCTATCCAGTTTTTCCATCCTTCATGACTTGTTGTAACATATGGAGCACATTCTGGAACTGCTTGAGATATGTTTAATCCTGTCAAATCCAATCTGATTTCCTTCAAAGAACGAACCGGAGTTAGCATTGCTCTCATCTTATCGTCCTTTTTCACGACATGGGGACCCATCAAAGGATGTTTCCGTGGTTTTAACAAATCATTTTCCCCTGCTAATACTTCAAATTGAAGAACTTTCCCTGGTTGTTGCAATCGATAAATACCAGCTTCTGCAGGAACGGATGAAAATTGTCGATGGCACTGATATCGAAATGTTATGAATGGCTGTTGATGGTTACATTGGCTGCCATCTAGTTGTACATCCCATTGCGGCGGACCCCATTCGCCAATCTCAGTAGTATCTAGCTTCCATATCGTCTGTTGGCAAGTTCCATTTATAATAAATTCTCTACCGGATGGAGTCAATAACGTACTGTTGAGAATTTGCCATTTCTCAGCCATCTGAGTTCCATTAAACCCCGTAAGTGTAAAAATAGGAATGTATCCTGTAGCCGTGAATGCAAAAGCGTTAACTTTCAAAACAGCACAATTTGTTTCATTGTTGGAAACCGTGAATTTCCCAAACCTTTCCTTTATAAGTCTCCCTTTGTAATGGTATTCCATGGAACAATCTGCTATTGCATTGGTGTCTTCTGGCTCATCTCCATTCCATATACAGATGTTGTGAGCATACCCTGGCATGTCTCTCAGCATGTGCATATGTATATGCCAAATTCTTCCCGAAATTGTCACCCGTGTTCCAATTAGTTCTTCCCCTGAAATTTCACAATCCATGGCATCATCTTCCCCTCGAGCCATCATCCAAACAATATTCCCTTCCATGGGATCCCATTGTACTAAACTCCTATCACACCAAGCCAATCTGTCAGGACATATTGCTGCTGTTCCTGTCAGAGTGCATAACCCAACTTCTGGTCTTGGAAGAGAAAATCCTTCCTCTCCTCTGTCGTTTCCTGCTGCTGGGAAAACCTTGGTGGTCCCACCAAATGTCTTTCTCCTGGTGCAGGTTCCCCCTCTGTCTGGGTGTGGGTATCTAAATCTTCTCCCAAATCCTCAGATTCCTCAACAACATCTCCCTCTCGTGGAGGATGGATTGCCAAATGTGATGTTGGAGTTGCGGCTGGTTTTCTTGGGGGTGTTGGTACATTTGGTACCGGTGGTCGAAGAATTGCTCTGCCTATGCACTCTTCTATAGGTCCCCCTTCTCCTATTATCTTTATTGTGCATCCCCCTGCATCAGAGCATTGGGCTCTTGATTCCCGTCTGGACCAAATGCAAGTGTATGAATCATTTAAATTGTGTGCTTCAAGAATGATGTTTATGAACAGCAATCCAGCAGTTTCTGAATGAATGAATGGTTTTCCCTCATATGGACATCGCTTTCCAGTCTCACTCACCAGTATCACTCGGGGTCTGGTGGGTATCCAGGAAATCTGATATCTTTTGCAAGTACCTGTGAACAGACCTGTTCCACAGACATCGTCCATGCTGGAAGGGCATCTTTCTGGTTGTCCCTTCTGCACTATATCTGAAACCTTAGTTATCAATTCATGAGCATTTTGTAATGTTTGGAGCACTGGTTGAGCTTGTGGGTTGTTCCTAGGCTCTGAGATTCCTGCACGTGTTTCTCCCAGTAACCATTTGAACACTTCCGCTCTGGAAGCTTCTCTTTCACAACTCACCAGGTTGGTCTCCCAAACACATATTCCCCCTTCTGTCTGTAGTCCAAATAGATAGGGTCCTTCTAGACCTCCATCTAGAAAAACATGGGATGTTTTGGTTGCGGGTATGCGAACGTGACATCTTGTGTCCCCATATCGCATTGAGAGTGTGCATGTGCTGTCGTGTAAAAGAAGGATGTTCATGTCCAGAATTGGTTTGGATGGTTGTGGGCACTGGAATCCCTGAATTGATGTTCTTTTCGTTACTCTACTGATTGTGGCTGCGTTCCACAAGCAGTACCATCCTCTTGGAAGTTCAGCCTGGGGTGACGTCACTCCCCAACCTGTCCCCTCAGAGGTGGGCGACCCTTCAAGTGCTATTGTGGATTCCTTTGTTGAACTGATCTTTTGGAGAATGTCTGGACTCAAAGCAAGGGGTGCTTCATCTTCCTCTTCCCCCTCTGGGTCACATGTCAGCAGGGAAATGTCCCATTCACATGCTCTTTCTTCCCACAGAACTGTCCCCATCAAGACTGGGTCTTGATCTTTTGTTCCTATAAACACATGTTCCATTTCTCCCACTGGGAGAGATATCTGACAATTTCTGGCCTTTTGTTGAATTTGAATGGAACATATGCCCCTGTGATAATGAAATGTTATGCTCACCCATCCTTCGAGGTCTTCCCATAGCTCCTGTGGCGATTCTCCACAATTTATCCCACTCACTCGAGTATCTGGCGTAACTCGTCTCACGCTTTCCGGATTCCAAACACAACTCCATGTATCGGGTAATCGAGACCATTTCAAAGTATACGAAACAAGTGTATCCGTCACTCTGGATCCATTATTCGAATCAGTTTGCTGATCAGGTGCAACGTATGTGTTGCCACTGGAACTTCCGGTGGTGGTACGATCCAAAAGAAGAACAGGGCAAACAGCAAAACAAAAAAGAACAAACAGCAACAACACCTCACGCACATTGTCTCTCATCTGTCTGGTTCAACCTTTTCTGTAGAATCTCCAATCCTGAAAATAAATTGTACAATGCTTCTTGGCTACTATCTCTATATATTCAAGCATAAAATCTCAAACGTATATTACTAAAACAGATTATTCTTATACCATAACATGCAATAACAACATTTTATCATAACAAGTAACATAACATTTTCATGTAGAACTGAGAAAACTGGAAATATGCATCATGGTTCATTCTATGTTCCTTTCCAGGCTTTCAATTGAGATGAATGAAACCATTTCCGTTTCGTGTCTTCATTTGTACCAGATGCTTTCTTTATTTCTACCAAGTAGACTGTAGGTGAAGCTCTATCAACAATGTAACATGGTCCTTTCCAATTTGAAGCTAAAGGATGCTTCCTTTTTGAAAAATCCCAGTACATCACCTTGGATCCTATTTCCCATTCTATGGGATTCTTCACCCATCCCAGATACTTATCCATCCTTTTTATGTTCACTCCCAATTGATTTGCAACGTTCCTGTGAACTTCCTCCAGTCTTTCACTTAGCTGTTGTATCCAGTGGTCTGTTAGCACTTTGGGTTGCCATTCAACAGGTATTTCTGTGTTTAGCCACCATTGCTGTGGAGTATTCATTAGTCTACCTGTCATGACCTCAAAAGGGGTGTAACCATGGGAAGCAGTGGAAGCTCTAATAGCCATTAATATTGTGGGTAACTTCTGGTCCCAATCTTTACCATCTGCTTTCACCAATTTCTTTAGCGCTTCCTTAATCACACGATTTTGACGTTCGATTTGTCCAGAGGATTGCGGATGGGCTGCTATATGAAACCTCTGTTTTATCCCCAAAAGTTGACACATTTCACGCATCACCTGACCCACAAAGTGCGTGCCTAAATCTGAATTCACGCTTTTTGGTATTCCTAATTTTGAAAAGACGTGGTTATATAGGTGTTTAGCGGTGGTTAAAGCTGTGTTGTCTTTTGTAGGGAGTGCCTCCACCCATTTTGAGAAACCATCTACCAGTACCAGGCAGTACTGATTCCCATTCTTAGTTTTTGGGAGTGGGCCTATGAAATCTATCTGTACATCTGACAATACTCCACTTGTCCTCTGGTGTCTCATAGCTCCCTTTTTAACTTTAGTATCTGCATTCACCATAGCACACTTTAAACAATTGAGACACCATCGCTTCACATCCTGTTTTATTTGAGGCCACCATCCTACACCTAGGACTTGCTCTAAGGTTCTTTCCCAACCGAAATGAGCTTGATCGTGCACATATTGAATCAGATCATTTCTAACCTTCCCAGGAACTATCCATGACTTGGACCCCTCTTTCTCTGCCCAAACTATTCCTTCAGTTTTGCAGATAGAGTACTTACCATCAGCACTTCTCCCTTCCTTCAGCAACTTCTGAATCTCTGCATCATCTACTTGCAGCGTTTCTAAATCCAGTATAGGAGGAGGTAGCATCCTAGCCTTTGACCTTGTGGTCACAGCTACCTTTCCTTCCTCCCTTGGAGGTTCTGATCTGGCAATTCGCTTTGCTAATGCGTCTGCCTTGTTATTCCAGTGGGTTTCTTTAGATTTACCTTTCTGATGTGCTTTTACCCACATGACTTTGATTTTTCCTTTCCAATTCTCAATACGTCCAGCAATTTCTCTCCACAAATTGGCATGCGCTACTGGTTTGTCATCTGATGTACGCATGTCACGGGACTTCCAGATAGGTAACCATACTAAGAGCGCTTGTTTTATCCAATCTGAGTCTGTGAAAATTGCAAGGTTCTCAGTGCTAGCTTCTGTATTGAACACCTCTTTTATTGCATTGAGCTCTGCAGCTTGAGCAGAGTGTGGTGTCACTATTCCACCCTTTTCTAGTCCATCATTTACCCTTATGCAGCCGTAGGCTGTCTTTGGGGTTCCCTTCTCATAGAAACAATTCCCGTCTGTGCACCAAACCTGGAAATTCTGTTGTAGGGCTGCTTCCATTGAGATCCCTGATGTCACAGGCCATTCTATATGTTTGTACTCCAGTAGAGGGCAATTGTGTTCTGTCCCTTGAATGATTAATCCATAGGGAGCAGGAGATATCACCTTCCCTTTTTCTATTTGGATGCCTCGATTAATGATTGACAGTGACCAAGAGGCAATTCTGGCATTACTTACGTGGCCGTCTTGGATCTTACCAGAGACTATATACTGTAGGGGGCTGTGAACTGTTTGAACGATGACTTTACTTTCCCCCAGTATGTATTCCCAATGTCCCAGAGCCCAAAAAAGAGCGAGAACTTCTCGTTCACAAAAGGTGTAGTTCTGTTCTGCACCTCTAAGAGGCCTAGATGCATACGCAATAACTCTTTGTTTCCCCTCTTGGGTTTGAATCAGTGTTGCAGCTATTGCCCTATCAGTGGATGCCAACTGTATCTTATATGGCTCCCCCATCTGAGGGTATGCTAAAGCTGGTGCTTGTGCCAAATCTTGCTTTAGCCGATCAAGTGCTTGTGTGTGTTTTGGACCCCATTCCCATCGTCTACCTTTCTTTAATAGAGCCCACAAAACACGTGTCTTATCAGCAAAGCCTTCTATGAACTCTCGAGAAAAGTTTAACATTCCCAAGATGGCTCTAAGAGAGTGAGCGTCATTGGGGAGTGGCAGTTTTCCTAAAGCTTCCACCCTTTGTATATCTGGAGTCCTTCCCTCTTGACCTAAGTGTACTCCCAGATATTTAACCTCTTGTTGTACCAGTTGTGCTTTATCCCAGTTAATTTTGAACCCTGTGTCTTGCAAGAATTGTAGGACCGCCCTAGTTGCATCATGTGTGAACTGCAAACTCTTTCCTGAAATTAAAATGTCGTCCACAAATGAAGTGACTGCCCCTTTGTACTCTGAAGGGAGTTTTTCTAACATCTGTACTACCATCTTGTTGCAGATCGTGGGAGCAGAATGGAGACCTTGTGGGACCCTTGTGTAGGCATATTGTTTCCCTTTGAATGTGAATGCAAACTTGTACCAACATTCCTCAGCCAGTGGGATGGAGTGAAAGCAATTTGCTATGTCAATTACGCTGAAGTACTTTGCTCCTCCTGCTATGGCTGCAATTACCTCTGGGTAATTGGCCACTACTGGAACTGTAGCTGGTGTGACATTGTTCAGAGCACGAAAATCTACTACTAACCTGTAAGTTCCATCCTTTTTCTTTACTGGCCAAATGGGTGCATTGTTAATGCTTTCCATTTGAACTAGAAATCCTTGATTCACTAGAGATTCTATAATCTCTGCAACTGGCTCCTCTGCCTGTTTGGGAAAAGGGTATTGCCTCTGTGGCTTCGGATCCTTTCCCACTATTAACACTTTTGCATCTATTTTTCCACACTCATTTCTGTTTTTGATTCCCAGCTGAGGGAATTCTTTCATCCATTCCTCTTTCCCTTGAGGTTTTACTTCCTGAGGTTCCTTTAAAGCACTTGTTTTCTGTACTGAATAAATGGGAAGAGAGATGTCTCCCCCATCAGGTATCTGCCACAGGCAATCATTGGACAAGTCTACCACCAACTGGTGTTCTCTTAAAAATGGGTTCCCAATGATTCCACATTCCTGATTGTTAGCTACACAAAATTCTATCTCAGTTTGCAAAGATCCTATCTGAATGGGACAAAGATTCATTACTTTAGCAGAAGAATCATGTCCTGCAAATCCAGTCAGCTGTATCTGGTTTATTTCTTTCGCTGACAAACTTTCAGGCACATGTTGACAGATGCTCCCGTATCTAACAAGATAGAAAGAGGCTGTTTCTCCCGCTTCCTCAGTCTTGCCTCCAAAATGGGTCTTCCCCAACAATCATATGTCAAATCTACAATTCGTTTGGGGTACTCCTGGAGAGGGCCCCCCTATTGCTGCTTAGAGGTAGAAGGGATAGAATCCTTGGGCATGGAAGAAAGAGGACACTTACCTGTCAGGACTCTTGCACATGCTTGTGGTGCTGCCTGGTTTTGTGCCAATGCACAAGCTGCATCCTCTTGCTGTTTTATTATTTCTGCCAAACCTTTAATCAGTTCAGTAATGGGTTTCCTGTCCCATTTCTCTCTTGGTTCTCCAGCTTCCATCAATTTTTCCCATATCCCAGATCTAATTCCTTCATTCCAATCCTGTCTAGGTGGTCTTGGAGGGCATTCCCAATTTTGCACCCCTGAATCCTCTTGGTATCTCCTAGGTGGTGTATTTCTTCCCCCTCTAGGACTAACCCATGCGGTGTTAGGTCTGAAGTTACTTCCTGATGTGTTTGTGTAATTGTTTCGAGGTGGACTAGTCCTGAAATTACGTTGCTGTGCATCTGGTGCACGATTCCAAGGTCCATTGTTAGAGAAAGTTACATTATGCAAGACCCCATGTTTGTCTTTTCCTTTTTTGCTTTCTGCCTTTCTGCTTTCCCTAAACAAGTTTCCTGCATTTTTGATCCTTTCCAGGAGTTCTGGATAAGTCATGGGTCCAACAACAATTGGTCCTAGAATCATTTTTGTTTGAACATTCAAGCCATCTACCAATTCCCGTTTAAATTTGACCGTATTAAAGTCGGCTTGACCTTGGGGTAAGCGGACTAGGTCGCTAGCAATTGCCAAAATTTCCTTACGTTGAATGTATATCTCGGGTGATTCATCTGGTTTTTGTTCCTCCTGGTAATATGCCTTTGAGATGCTTCTGCCAGGCATTAATGCTTTTACACAGCTGGCAAGAAATCCTCCAAAACTTTGAACTCCATTAGTTGCATGAAGATCAATAGTTGCCCAAGTCTCCGGGTCTCAGGACTGTCTAGCAATTCGTTTTATGTCCTCTAGGGCAAACTCTGGGTGACGATTGGCCTCAAAAAGCCATGGCAAAACTGTTTCAGCATTTAAAGGGCCAAACTTCTTTGCTGCTGCTTGTAATTCATTAAATTTCATTGGGGCTACCTCGTCTATTTGATCAAATGTGGCTTGGCCACCATTCCGCCGTGTGCGGACTGATCTTCTGATTACAGGCTCTACTGGGTACGGAACTTCAGTATCACAGTCTTCTCCCATCTCTTCTAGCACTGCTTGTGTGTTTTCATTACAAATGCTTTGGACTACTTCCCAGACTTCTTCCTCACAGTCTACAAGATTCGGGTCACATTCAGGGAACGAATCCAACCCTTCTACAACTGCAGAAATCAATCCCCTTTTTGCAGCTAAAGCGTTTTTCAGTTTCTGCATATGTTCCCGGCATTTCTTATGCTCCTGTCCTTCCATAGGTGGCTTGTGTCCTGTGATCACACGAATCGCTGCTTGAGTCTCTGCTATTTTATTTGTTAAGGCAGATACTCTTTTTCCCGCTTGTTCTGCCATTTCTCTCCAGATTTGGCAGTCTGTCTCCTTTTGCCTTAAGGCTGCGGAGTTCTGTAAATTTTGAGCCACTCTATCAAGATATTGGGCTTTGCTTAAATCCTGTTTGTCTTTCAAATCCTCAATTTGGTTCTATTGATCATTTATTTTAGCTTTACACTCTTGAAGTTTATTGTTTTGCTCTTGAAGAGTTAACCACAGTGTCCATACTCCAAATTTGTCTAACTGCTTTTTGTTTTTGGTCAAGCTTTTCAGTTCTTTAAAGGTTAAGCTTGCAACGTCCAAAGTGTTAGCTTGCTTACTAGCCAACATTTTACCGTGCAAAAGGGGGGAATCTTTGATTATCTTCAACTGAATCAGATTTTCCCAAATGAAGAGAGAGCAAGGATACAGCACAGGCCTGGACATAAATTTCAGTAAGTTTTATTCAAATCATTCTGCATAGGTTACATAGACTTTAAGTATCATGGTACCGCATGGTTTTAGCATAGCAATAGCTTGATCAACAATACAACAAGAACAAGGCATAGTAAGTCATCTTACCAATCCTGGAGATGTCCCAGAGATTCTCGTTGATGGAAAGAATGGGTGAGCGTCTGGCCAACCTGAAAAGGAAAAGGAGAGAGATAGCAAGGAGGTATTCCTTCCTTTCTCTCCTCCTAGCTTCTTAGACTCCATGGTTTTCTTGCTCATTTTTATACTGTTTTGGCTTACATCAACCCATTCAAATTCACCAATGAGATTCTTCAGAGTCATTCCTGGCATTGGAAATCACCTAAAAATTGCAGCATTTGCAGATTTTGCGCTATCGTGACATCTGTAAAACGGTCAGGTCATTCTGATCCCTTAGTATTTGCTATCATTACTCATATGAATATCATGTATCAGCAAAAATCCCCTAGATCTTAGCTTATTGCCACGTTTCCATTCAAAGTTCATTTAGACTCAATTTTGTTTGGTTCAGTATATCCTTAGTTCCTTATGATTAAGGCCTATGTGATTGGTATATGCATAGTGATTGCTGAGTTATTTCATGTAGGGATATAGTAAGATTGATTGAGCTGTGAATATATGGATATATGCATGCATGTACGTGTGCTTCCAGCAAAATAATCATGTGGTTAGTGTCAGTGTGATGTTATAGTCAAGGCAGTGTTTCTCAGTCACTTGAACTAGTATTTCTGAATGGTCTGAACTAAGTCTGCAATCGGTCAGTCAGTGTTTCCTCCTTTAAAACCAAAAGCTCTTTAAAAGAATCTCTCTTGTTGTGGATTTTCCCTCTTGTTTCTCTCTTTAATTGTGTTCTCATGATTGCTAGTGTGTGCACAGTGTTTTCCTTCTTTAGGCATAAGAATAGGTGTATGAATTGCTGTGTTTTAACGTCTTTGAATCTTAAAAGAGAGAAAAGTTATCCGTTTAAAATAAGCTTCTGAATTATTGTCTGTCAGCCCTTCCTTTTCTGCTAGGCTCCTGTGACACTGAGCATGATCAGGTTCTGGCTGACTGACAAGATACTGACCTGCTATCGATTTTTGCTTCTGTACACTGGCTAATGCAAACAGCAAAAACAAACACTTTGTCCTTTCCCGTTCAGAATATGTCACTTTGGAATTCGTCCCAAATGAGCATAGCTGTGTGTGTCAAGTAAAATAGTCTGGTACTTTCCATACTTAAAATGGATTCCAGGATCTCAGAAAATAGGCCGGCTTCACTTATACAGGAATACAACATCTCCCCCTCTTGATTGGGAATGATAAGGAAGACGTAGGCTTCCAAATTCACAATCACACCACAAACAGACCAACCTGAGCCGTCAGGCTGCGTTATCTAGGCACAGGGGTTTGGAATGCTGCTCCCCGACAATGAGAACTCTAGCCCATATCAAAATCCTTGTAATTGTTTCAGCTTATGCTTGATCCAAATGACAATCACTACCAGGAAAAGGAATAAGAATATTTGACAAAGAAGCAAAACGATAATAGGGTGTGTCACAAACCTTAAAAAGCTTGCTGCGGTTGGACTGAGAACATCAAAGAAAATGGAGGACCACAAAGATTCTCCTCCTACGGTGGCTATCCTTTCTGCCACTTTTAAGATTCGAGACCCATCATGTTGAACTTCCATTGCTATTGAATCTCCTGTCTGCTTAACTGTTTGTAGGTGTTTTTGCAACTCAGGATGTTGGACTAGCTTTCTTAAAACTTCCAAATCCATTCCTAGTGTTACAGGTTGTATGTTTGTGTACAAGTGTGGATGCTGCTGCATTAATTGAGCTGTCCACTGAGGAATATGATAATGAAAATTACATCCTCTGATTTGTGTTACATAACAATAGAAGCGGCTTATCTGTGGTGATACATAAAATAACTGAAATTCATCCACATGATCTAGAGGACAGTGTGTTCTCACACAAATGCATCCAGAACCAACATATACTACAGAAGATTCCCTTTCAGACATAATTTCAAAAGTACAACGTTGTGTTCCATTCAGGTTCTCATGAAAACATTCGTCTCTTTGCTGAAAATTATAATCTTCACAAATAAAGCCTAAGTTATCATAATACACACATCCTTCCATGTTTAGAGTTTCCCATTTACCTTGTTTCATATAGGCCCAAGAGTGATGGTCTGTAGCATACATGACTAAACCTTCTGACACTTGGATTCCTAAAGGTACAATAGGGTATACATCATAGTAATCAGTTTGATATACAGTGAGTACAAATGCTGTGACTTTAGATTGAAGAGGATCATATGTAAAATTTACTAACTTCCACCAATCAACCAAATCCTGTTCTCCTTGGGTTACATTATTCCATAGCAAAGATCTAATTTCTATGGGCAAATTCCCCAATAACCCTTCTCGAATGATTTGCATAACTACCATTTGAGTGAGATCTTGTGCTTGAGTGCAGGCCAAAGCCAGCGCACTACTTATCTGTAATGATGCGAGTCCTTGCACCACAGCTTCCTCATCTTTCTGTTCTACCTGTTGCCAAAAGGGTAAAATACTAGCTATTATCTTCTGTCCTGCACCTAGCTTAACCAATGATGAAGCAATTGGAGTTCCCATTTTCTTTATATCTGCGGTAGTGTAACTAATCTTGTTAGCTAACACTTCTATGTCCATTGCGTCCAATGCTCCAGCTGCTAATCCTGATGCTCCCAATATTGTGTCCAGTCCTCTGGTAAAACGAGTCTTTGCCCGCTGAGTTGTATACCAGAAATCTATCCAGTTTTTCCATCCTTCATGACTTGTTGTAACATATGGAGCACATTCTGGAACTGCTTGAGATATGTTTAATCCTGTCAAATCCAATCTGATTTCCTTCAAAGAACAAACCGGAGTTAGCATTGCTCTCATCTTATGGTCCTTTTTCACGACATGGGGACCCATCAAAGGATGTTTCCGTGGTTTTAACAAATCATTTTCCCCTGCTAATACTTCAAATTGAAGAACTTTCCCTGGTTGTTGCAATCGATAAATACCAGCTTCTGCAGGAACGGATGAAAATTGTCGATGGCACTGATATCGAAATGTTATGAATGGCTGTTGACGGTTACATTGGCTGCCATCTAGTTGTACATCCCATTGCGGCGGACCCCGTTCGCCAATCTCAGTAGTATCTAGCTTCCATATCGTCTGTTGGCAAGTTCCATTTATAATAAATTCTCTACCGGATGGAGTCAATAACGTACTGTTGAGATTTTGCCATTTCTCAACCATCTGAGTTCCATTAAACCCCGTAAGTGTAAAAATAGGAATGTATCCTGTAGCCGTGAATGTAAAAGCGTTAACTTTCAAAACAACACCATTTGTTTCATTGTTGGAAACCGTGAATTTCCCAAACCTTTCCTTTATAAGTCTCCCTTTGTAATGGTATTCCATGGATGAACTTCCTCCAGTCTTTCACTTAGCTGTTGTATCCAGTGGTCTGTTAGCACTTTGGGTTGCCATTCATCAGGTATTTCTGTGTTTAGCCACCATTGCTGTGGAGTATTCATTAGTCTACCTGTCATGACCTCAAAAGGGGTGTAACCATGGGAAGCAGTGGAAGCTTTAATAGCCATTAATATTGTGGGTAACTTCTGGTCCCAATCTTTACCATCTGCTTTCATCAATTTCTTTAGCGCTTCCTTAATCACGCGATTTTGACGTTCAATTGTCCCCGAGGATTGTGGGTGATTTGCTATACGAAACCTCTGTTTTATCCCCAAAAGTTGGCACATTTCACGCATCACCTGACCCACAAAGTGTGTGCCTTGGTCTGAATTCACGCTTTTTGGTATTCCTAATTTTGAAAAGACGTGGTTGTATAGGTGTTTAGCGGTGGTTAGAGCTGTGTTGTCTTTTGTAGGGAGTGCCTCCACCCATTTTGAGAAACCATCTACCAGTACCAGGCAGTACTGATTCCCATTCTTAGTTTTTGGGAGTGGGCCTATGAAATCTATCTGTACATCTGACCATACTCCACTTGTCCTCTGGTGTCTCATAGCTCCCTTTTTAACTTTAGTATCTGCATTCACCATAGCACACTTTAAACAATTGAGACACCATCGCTTCACATCCTGTTTTATTTGAGGCCACCATCCTACACCTAGGACTTGCTCTAAGGTTCTCTCCCAACCGAAATGAGCTTGATCGTGCACATATTGAATCAGATCATTTCTAACCTTCCCAGGAACTATCCATGATTTGGACCCCTCTTTTTCTGCCCAAACTATTCCTTCAGTTTTGCAGATAGAGTACTTACCATCAGCACTTCTCCCTTCCTTTAGCAACTTCTGAATCTCTGCATCATCTACTTGCAGCGTTTCCAAGTCCAGTATAGGAGGAGGTAGCATCCTAGCCTTTGACCTTGTGGTCACAGCTACCTTTCCTTCCTCCCTTGGAGGTTCTGATCTGGCAATTCGCTTTGCTAATGCATCTGCCTTGTTATTCCAGTGGGTTTCTTTAGATTTACCTTTCTGATGTGCCTTTACCCACATGACTTTGATTTTTCCTTTCCATTTCTCAATGCATCCAGCAATTTCTCTCCACAAATTGGCATGCGCTACTGGTTTGTCATCTGATGTACGCATGTCACGGGACTTCCAGATAGGTAACCATACTAAGAGTGGTTGTTGTGGGTTTTCCGGGCTGTATTGCTGTGGTCTTGGCATTGTAGTTCCTGACGTTTCGCCAGCAGCTGTGGCTGGCATCTTCAGAGGTGTAGCACCAAAAGATAGAGATCTCTCAGTGTCACAGTGTGGAAAAGATGTGGCAGGTCATTTATATCTACTCAGGAGGGGTGGGACTGAGCTGAGTCATCCTGTAGGAGTTTCCCAGGGTGTGGAATGCTAATGGTGGGAGGCTTCACTGTATCCTGAGGAGGTTCTTTTGCATATGGATTGGTGCTTGATGTGCTAATCTTCTCTGCAGGGCTATTGTCGGGTGTGGAGTGTTTTGTTAGCCTGGTGTTTTTCAGAACTGGAAACCATGCTCTGTTCATTCTTAAGGTTTCTTCTTTCCTGTTGAATGGCTACTCCAGAAATGAAATCCGAAGAGCAATCAAACCCAGGATGAATCAAACAACCAAGGAAAAACAGTCTCCTACAGGAAAAGTGTTTTTGCCATATATCAAAGGAATTACTGATCAGATGGGAAAGCTTATGAAAAAGCATAACCTCCAAGCAGTATTCAGACCCACCCGAAAAATACAACAGATGCTACGATCAGCAAAAGACAGTAGAGACCCCCTCACCTCTGCAGGAGTATACCGTATACCCTGCAGCTGTGGACAAGTGTACATCGGGACCACAAAGCGTAGCATCCAGACAAGAATAAAAGAACATGAAAGACACTGCAGACTTGGACAACCTGAAAAATCAGCAGTGGCTGAACATAGCCTAACTCAAACAGGGCACAGTATCTTATTCCAGGACACCAAAATACTGGACAACACTTCCAACTACTTTGTCAGACTGCACAGGGAAGCCATTGAAATTCACAAGCATAAGCAAAACTTCAACAGGAAAGAAGAAACCTTAAGAATGAACAGAGCATGGTTTCCAGTTCTGAAAAACACCAGGCTAACAAAACACTCCACACCCGACAATAGCCCTGCAGAGAAGATTAGCACATCAAGCACCAATCCATATGCAAAAGAACCTCCTCAGGATACAGTGAAGCCTCCCACCATTAGCATTCCACACCCTGGGAAACTCCTACAGGATGACTCAGCTCAGTCCCACCCCTCCTGAGTAGATATAAATGACCTGCCACATCTTTTCCACACTGTGACACTGAGAGATCTCTATCTTTTGGTGCTACACCTCTGAAGATGCCAGCCACAGCTGCTGGCGAAACGTCAGGAACTACAATGCCAAGACCACGGCAATACAGCCCGGAAAACCCACAACAACCATCGTTCTCCGGCCGTGAAAGCCTTCGACAATACATCATACTAAGAGTGCTTGCTTTATCCAGTCTGAGTCTGTGAAAATTGCAAGGTTCTCAGTGCTAGCTTCTGTATTGAACACCTCTTTTATTGCATTGAGCTCTGCAGCTTGAGCAGAGTGTGGTGTCACTATTCCACCCTTTTCTAGTCCATCATTTACCCTTATGCTGCCGTAGGCTGTTTTTGGGGTTCCCTTCTCATAGAAACAAGTCCCATCTGTGCACCAAACCTGGAAATTCTGTTGTAGGGCTGCTTCCATTGAGATCCCTGATGTTACAGGCCATTCTATATGTTTGTACTCCGGTAGAGGACAATCATGTTCCGTCCCTTGAATGATTAATCCATAGGGAGCAGGAGATATCACCTTCCCTTTTTCTATTTGGATGCCTCGATTAATGATTGACAGTGACCAAGAGGCAATTCTGGCATTACTTACGTGGCCATCTTGGATCTTACCAGAGACTATATACTGTAGGGGGCTGTGAACTGTTTGAACGATGACTTTACTTTCCCCCAGTATGTATTCCCAATGTCCCAGAGCCCAAAAAAGAGTGAGAACTTCTCGTTCACAAAAGGTGTAGTTCTGTTCTGCACCTCTAAGAGGCCTAGATGCATAAGCAATAACTCTTTGTTTCCCCTCTTGGGTTTGAATCAGTGTTGCAGCTATTGCCCTACCAGTGGATGCCAACTGTATCTTATATGGCTCCCCCATCCGAGGGTATGCTAAAGCTGGTGCTTGTGCCAAATCTTGCTTTAGCCGGTCAAGTGCTTGTGTGTGTTCTGGACCCCATTCCCATCATCTACCTTTCTTTAATAGAGCCCACAAAACACGTGTCTTATCAGCAAAGCCTTCTATGAACTCTCGAGAAAAGTTTAACATTCCCAAGATGGCTCTAAGAGAGTGAGCGTCATTGGGGAGTGGCAGTTTTCCTAAAGCTTCCACCCTTTGTGTATCTGGAGTCCTTCCCTCTTGACCTAAGTGTACTCCTAGATATTTAACCTCTTGTTGTACCAGTTGTGCTTTATCCCAATTAATTTTGAACCCTGTGTCTTGCAAGAGTTGTAGGACCGCCCTAGTTGCATCATGTGTGAACTGCAGACTCTTTCCTGAAATTAAAATGTCGTCCACAAACGAAATGACCGCCCCTTTGTACTCTAAAGGGAGTTTTTCTAGCATCTGTACCACCATCTTGTTGCAGATCGTGGGAGCAGAATGGAGACCTTGTGGGACCCGCGTGTAGGCATATTGTTTCCCCTTGAATGTGAATGCAAACTTGTACCAACATTCCTCAGCCAGTGGGATGGAGTGAAAGCAATTCGCTATGTCAATTACGCTGAAGTACTTTGCTCCTCCTGCTATGGCTGCAATTACCTCTGGGTAATTGGCCACTACTGGAACTGTAGCTGGTGTGACATTGTTCAGAGCACGAAAATCTACTACTAACCTGTAAGTTCCATCCTTTTTCTTTACTGGCCAAATGGGTGCATTGTTAATGCTTTCCATTTGAACTAGAAATCCTTGATTCACTAGAGATTCTATAATCTCTGCAACTGGCTCCTCTGCCTGTTTGGGAAAAGGGTATTGCCTCTGTGGCTTCGGATTCTTTCCCACTATTAACACTTTTGCATCTATTTTTCCACACTCATTTCTGTTTTTGATTCCCAGCTGAGGGAATTCTTTTATCCATTCCTCTTTCCCTTGAGGTTTTACTTCCTGAGGCTCCTTTAAAGCACTTGTTTTCTGTACTGGATAAACGGGAAGAGAAATGTCCCCCTCATCAGATATCTGCCACAGGCAATCATTGGACAAGTCTACCACCAACTGGTGTTCTTTTAAAAATGGGTTCCCAATGATTCCACATTCCTGATTGTCAGCTACAGAAAATTCTATCTCAGTTTGCAAAGATCCTATCTGAATGGGACAAAGATTCATTACTTTAGCAGAAGAATCATGTCCTGCAAATCCAGTCAGCTGTATCTGGTTTATTTCTTTCGCTGACAAATTTTTAGGCACATGTTCAGGGCTTAAAATGTTGGCAGATGCTCCCGTATCTAACAAAATAGAAAGAGGCTGTTTCCCCCCCCTTCACCAGTCTTGCCTCCAAAATGGGTCTTCCCCAACGATCATATGTCAAGTCTACAATTTGTTTGGGGTACTCCTGGAGAGGGCCCCCCTATTGCTGCTTAGAGGTAGAAGGGATAGAATCCTTGGGCATGGAAGAAAGAGGACTCTTACCTGTCAGGACTCTTGCACATGCTTGCGGTGCTGCCTGATTTTGTGCCAATGCACAAGCTGCATCCTCTTGCTGTTTTATTATTTCTGCCAAACCTTTAATCAATTCAGTAGTGGGTTTCCTGTCCCATTTCTCTCTTGGTTCTCCAGCTTCCATCAATTTTTCCCATATCCCAGATCTAATTCCTTCATTCCAATCCTGTCTAGGTGGTCTTGGAGGGCATTCCCAATTTTGCACCCCTGAATCCTCTTGGTATCTCCTAGGTGGTGTATTTCTTCCCCCTCTAGGACTAACCCATGCGGTGTTAGGTCTGAAGTTACTTCCTGATGTGTTTGTGTAATTGTTTCGAGGTGGACTAGTCCTGAAATTACGTTGCTGTGCATCTGGTGCACGATTCCAAGGTCCATTGTTAGAGAAAGTTACATTATGCAAGACCCCATGTTTGTCTTTTCCTTTTTTGCTTTCTGCCTTTCTGCTTTCCCTAAACAAGTTTCCTGCATTTTTGATCCTTTCCAGGAGCTCTGGATAAGTCATGGGTCCAACAACAATTGGTCCTAGAATCATTTTTGTTTGAACATTCAAGCCATCTACCAATTCCCGTTTAAATTCGACCGTATTAAAGTCGGCTTGACCTTGGGGTAAGCGGACTAGGTCGCTAGCAATTGCCAAAATTTCCTTACGTTGAATGTATATCTCGGGTGATTCATCTGGTTTTTGTTCCTCCTGGTAATATGCCTTTGAGATGCTTCTGCCAGGCATTAATGCTTTTACACAGCTGGCAAGAAATCCTCCAAAACTTTGAACTCCATTAGTTGCATGAAGATCAATAGTTGCCCAAGTCTCTGGGTCTGAGGACTGTCTTGCAATTTGTTTTATGTCCTCTAGGGCAAACTCTGGGTGACGATTGGCCTCAAAAAGCCATGGCAAAACTGTTTCAGCATTTAAAGGGCCAAACTTCTTTGCTGCTGCTTGTAATTCATTAAATTTCATTGGGGCTACCTCGTCTATTTGATCAAATGTGGCTTGGCCACCATTCCGCCGTGTGCGGACTGATCTTCTGATTACAGGCTCTACTGGCTATGGAACTTCAGTATCACAGTCTTCTCCCATCTCTTCTAGCACTGCTTGTGTGTTTTCATTACAAATGCTTTGGACTACTTCCCAGACTTCTTCCTCACAGTCTACAAGATTCGGGTCACATTCAGGGAATGAATCCAACCCTTCTACAACTGCAGAAATCAATCCCCTTTTTGCAGCTAAAGCGTTTTTCAGTTTCTGCATATGTTCCCGGCATTTCTTATGCTCCTGTCCTTCCATAGGTGGCTTGTGTCCTGTGATCACACGAATCGCTGCTTGAGTCTCTGCTATTTTATTTGTTAAGGCAGATACTCTTTTTCCCGCTTGTTCTGCCATTTCTCTCCAGATTTGGCAGTCTGTCTCCTTTTGCCTTAAGGCTGCGGAGTTCTGTAAATTTTGAGCCACTCTATCAAGATATTGGGCTTTGCTTAAATCCTGTTTGTCTTTCAAATCCTCAATTTGGTTCTCTTGATCATTTATTTTAGCTTTACACTCTTGAAGTTTATTGTTTTGCTCTTGAAGAGTTAACCACAGTGTCCATACTCCAAATTTATCTAACTGCTTTTTGTTTTTGGTCAAGCTTTTCAGTTCTTTAAAGGTTAAGCTTGCAGCGTCCAAGGGGTTATCTCCCTGGAACATTTCAGGTTTCAGAATGTCAACTTTCCCTTTTTTCTCTATCCATTTCTGCAGCGGATCGTTTACGTTCTTGCCTTTCTTTCTCCAGATAAACAATTTAGCTTTCTGTGACTCTGGTTCAACAGATGTCTTATTCCCCATGTTGCTCTAATGGTTAAATTTTTACCGTTACACAATTGTTTGCTCTCTTTTCCCCTGGGTTTCTCTGTCAGTTCAAAGATATGCATGCTTTCTCCACCAATCTGTTAGCTTGGCTGTTAGCCAACAGTTTACTGTGCGAAAGGGGGGAATCTTTGATATATCTTCAACTGAATCAGATTTTCCCAAATGAAGAGAGAGCAAGGATACAACACAGGCCTGGACATAAATTTCAGTAAGTTTTATTCAAATCATTCTGCATAGGTTACATAGACTTTAAGTATCATGGTACAGCATGGTCTTAGCATAGCAATAGCTTGATCAACCATACAACAAGAACAAGGCATAGTAAATCATCTTACCAATCCTGGAGATGTCCCAGAGATTCTCGTTGATGGAAAGAATGGGCGAGCATTTGGCCAACCTGAAAAGGAAAAGGAGAGAGATAGCAAGGAGGTATTCCTTCCTTTCTCTCCTCCTAGCTTCTTAGACTCCATGGTTTTCTTGCTCATTTTTATACAGTTTTGGCTTACATCAACCCATTCAAATTCACCAATGAGATTCTTCAGTGTCATTCCTGGCACTGGAAATCACCTAAAAATTGCAGCATTTGCAGATTTTGTGCTGAGATCGTGACATCTGTAAAATGGTCAGGTCATTCTGATCCCTTAGTATTTGCTATCATTACTCATATGAATATCATGAGAAGGGCCCCTGAGGGCTGGGGGGCATTTTGCATGCAAAATGCCACCCCTGGCAAGACAAGCGTCTCCCAGCTGTCAGTGGTAGAGATGAGAGCAGAGCACCTAGTTGGGGAGGCCATGAAATGCCCCCCCCAAGTGGGAGCAGGCTGAGCCTTGGTGGGGGGTGGGAGGAAGGGTGGGAGAAGGGCCCCTGAGGGTAAGGGGGCATTTTGCATGCAAAATGCCACCCCTGGCAAAGGAAGCCTGCTTCTTCATTTTTCCCCATAGGAAATAATGAAGAAGATGAGCAGCAGCATGCTAACAATATGCTGCTCCTTCGCTTTCTTAAGGGAGGATAGGGGGACCTGATTTGGGGGGCCATAACATGGCCCCCCAAAGTCCAATCGGTCTGAATCTTGGGGGTTTTTTAGCGAGGGGTTAGTGGAAGGTCCCCACCAATTTTGGGCTGATTCGGTGGGAAAATGCCTCTCCCAGACGTCCAGGAAGACGGAGGCATTTTCCCATTGAAAAGCTGAAAGAAAGCCGAAAGAAGCCGAAACGTTTCGGCTTTTTTTCTTTCGGCTAGCCGAAACGTTTCGGCTTTCTCCTAAACGTTTCGGCTAACCCGAAAGGAGCCAAAACACTTTTGTTTCGGCTTTCTTTCGGCATTCAGAAAGCCGAAACGCACATCCCTAATCGTGACATCTGTAAAACGGTCAGGTCATTCTGATCCCTTAGTATTTGCTATCATTACTCATATGAATATCATGTATCAGCAAAAATCCCCTAGATCTTAGTTTATTGCCACGTTTCCATTCAAAGTTCATTTAGACTCCATTTTGTTTGGTTCAGTATATCCTTAGTTCCTTATGATTAAGGCCTATGTGACTGATATATGCATAATGATTGCTGAGTTATTTCATGTAGAGATATAGTGAGATTGATTGAGCTGTGAATATATGGATATATGCATGCATGTATGTGTGTTTCCGGCAATACAATCATGTGGTTAGTGTCAGCGTGATGTTATAGTCAAGGCAGTGTTTCTCAGTCACTTGAACTAGTATTTCTGAATGGTCTGAACTAAATCTGCAATTGGTCAGTCAGTGTTTCCTCCTTTAAACCCAAAAGCTCTTTAAAAGAATCTCTCTTGCTGTGGATTTTCCTCATGTTCTCTCTTTGATTGTGTTCTCATGATTGCTAGTGTGTGCACAGTGTTTTCCTTCTTCTTTAGGCATAAGAGTAGATGTATGAATTACTGTGTTTTAACGTCTTTGAATCTTAAAAGAGAGAAAAGTTATCCGTTTAAAGTAAGCCTCTGAGTTTGTTGTCTGTCAGCCCCTCCTTTTCTGCTAGGTTCCTGTGACACTGAGCATGAACAGGTTCTGGCCGACTGACAAGATACTGACCTGCTATCGATTTTTGCTTCTGTACACTGGCTAATGCAAACAGCAAAAGCAAACACTTTGTCCTTTCCCGTTCAGAATATGTCATATTGGAATTCGTCCCAAATGAGCATAGCTGTGTGTGTCAAGTAAAATAGTCTGGTACTTTCCATACTTAAAATGGATTCTAGGATCTTAGAAAATAGGCCGGTTTCACTTATACAGGAATACAACAACTTTGACCCAACCGCTCTAATCGGCGAAGAAGTGCCCGAGAGTCCTAATTCGGGAAATGAGATGGATCTGTCGTAAGCGGACCCAAACGGCAGATCAACACTCAGTCAGTTCCCGTAGTGGATAGACCTCAAGGGTCCATACTATTCATGCCTGTTACATTAGTTAATCCTGAACGAAAGACTCATATTCGGGTGCAAGCGCTCATCGACTCTGAGTGCTCCAGAGACATAATTGCACCAGCCTTAGTGAATGGTTTAGTACTCCCAGTAAGAGAACTTGAAAATCCGGTAATTTTTGAACAAATGGATGGCACTAATATGAATCCAGTTACTACCGAAACAGTACTGGTCATTACAGGCATGGGTCAACACTGGGAGACAAGTTCATTTGTAATTAGCTCTACAGCAAAATACCTGTTAATTTTGGGAAGCAGATGGTTGTGGGATCACAACCCGGACATTAATTGGGCAGCTGGAAGTATCACATTCAAAACGGATATTTGCAAGTCTCATCGTTGGGACCAGAATTGGGGTAATAATCCTACCCTCACAGAGCTCGCACTCCTGACCCAGGAGGAAATTAACCAAATACCCAAACATTACAGAGCCTATTTACAAGCTTTCACCGAAGAAGAGGCCAATACCTTACCTCCCCATAGAAGAACCGATTGTGCAGTGGAACTCATCCCAGGAGCCACCTTACCCAAAGGTAGACTTTATCCCATGAGCTCAAATGAGAGAAAGGAGCTCCGAAAATTCATTGACACTAATCTTCAAAGGGGATTCATCCGACCAGCAAACAGCCCCCATGCTGCACCAGTACTGTTTGTTAAAAAGAAAGATGGGGGACTGAGACTGTGCATGGACTTCAGAGGGCTTAATGCAGTCTCCTCCACAAATGCCTATCCCATTCCTCTCATCAGGGATCTACTCAACGTCGTGGCCCAAGGTAAGATCGTCACAAAATTGGACTTAAAAGATGCTTATTTCCACGTTCGTATACGAGAGGGGGATGAGTGGAAAACCGCGTTCAATACGCCATTGGGACAATATGAATATTTAGTTATGCCTTTTGGCTTGTCTGTGGCCCCTTCGGTTTTCATGTCCATGATCAATGAAGTACTGCACAAATTCTTGTACAAGGGAGTAGTTGTTTACCTAGATGATGTGTTAATTTACTCTGATTCTGAAGAAGAACATGTTCACCTAGTGCAGCAAGTATTGACTACCCTCATGTGTAATAATTTACCCATCAAACTGTCTAAATGTGAGTTCCACAAAACTGAACTTACTTACTTGGGATATTGCATCTCAAAAGATGGGTTAAAAATGGATCCAGGCAAAGTAAAAGCCGTTCAAGACTGGCATACCCCCACAACTCGTAAAGAACTGCAATCCTTCCTGGGGTTTGCCAATTTCTATCGAGAATTCATACAAAACTTTGCCCAAATAACTCTCCCCCTCACTGAACTTCTAAAGACAAAAGACAAAGGGGAGCAAGCTAAAAAACCAAAAGCCAAATTAAATTGGACACCACAATGCCAATTAGCCTTTAATCAATTAAAGCAGCAATTCATATCTGAACCGGTGCTGCAACACGCCGATGAAAATCGCCCGTTTATAGTGCAGGTGGACGCCAGCGATACGGTGATTGGGGGTGTCCTTCTCCAGCGGGGGACTGATAATATCCTCAAACCCTGTGCATACCTTTCACGTAAATTTTCTGAAGCAGAAAGAAATTGGAATGTTTGGGAGAAGGAGGCATTTGCTGTAAAAGCGGCACTCTCCACCTGGATACATTGGCTAGAAGGGGCACACCATCCGTTTGAGGTTTGGACTGATCACAAAAATTTAGAAGCGTTACGCAGCCCTCGGAGACTCAATGCCAAACAATTAAGATGGGCGGAATACTTTTCAAAATTTAACTTCACTCTCCAATTCCTGCCTGGCAAAACTAATTTCCTAGCGGATGCCCTTTCGCATATGCCCCAACATAAAAGCAAGCGGGAGGAGACAATAGACACAGTATTTTCGCCTACCCAACTGGGGTGTGTGGTTACTACGCGCAGTCGCACAACACAACCTCCTCAGACGGACAATGGGTGGAGACAGAAACTGAAAAGCGAAGTCGAAAAGGAGGGGGACAATATGCCCAAAGAGAAATTGGTTCAATCCAAACAAGGGGAATGGCTTTGGGGTAATCGATTTTATGTACCAAAGAGTTTGAGAAAAGAAATGCTGCAACGCTGTCATGATGCCCCAACAGCTGGCCATTATGGATATTTAAAAACACTTCATCTGGTTCAAAGACAATTTTGGTGGCCGGGCATGCGCAGAGACATTTCACAATATGTAGCTTCCTGTCCCATTTGCCTCAGCGCCAAAACCCGAAAGGGAAAACCTCCTGGACTTTTACAACCCCTTGAGACCCCAAGCAGACTGTGGGAAATTATTTCTATGGATTTCATCACAGATCTTCACCCCTCCAAAAATCACACCTGTATTTTAGTAGTGGTGGATCTGTTTTCTAAACAAGCCCACTTCATTTCTTGCACTACTATGCCCTCGGCAAAACGATTGGCGGATATTTTTTCTGAAATACATTGTAAAACTCCATTCTTTTCCATCAAAGGTGATATCCGACCACGGTGGACAATTCGTTGCCAACTTCTGGTGGGAGCTTATGCAACTAATGGGCATTGAGCAAGGTTTAAGCTCCGCACACCATCCGCAAACCGATGGACAGTCGGAAAAAACAAATCAATTATTGTAACAGTTTCTCCGTTGCTATATCAATTTCCAACAAGACAATTGGATTGATTTATTACCCTTAGCAGAATTTTCGTACAACAATAGCGTGCATGCGTCTACAGGAGAAACACCGTTCAAAGTAGTTTATGGATATCATTTTAAGCCGTTTCCTTTTGAAGCTCTTCCCCCCGCTACAGCCTCCAACGATGTTTCAGAATGGTGGGGGGAGGCAGCGCAGCAATGGACTCTTATTCAGCAGCATCTTAACAAAGCCAAGCAAGATTATAAGAAGTACGCTGATCGCCATCGTGTGGCTGACTGGGAATTACACTCAGGGGACCTTGTTTATTTGTCTATGAAAAATTTGAAAGTCGTCCAAACCAGCCGCAAGTTAGCACTGAAATACTTGGGACCATTTCCAATCCGTAAAATCATCAATAACTTGACTGTAGCACTCGATTTGCCAAAGAACCTCCACCACGTCCATCCGACTTTCCACATCAGCTTACTGAAAAGGGTCCCTCCAGCAAACCAGTGGCATACCTGTTCTCCCCCAATACCAAATCTAATTGATGACCAAATCCATTATGAAGTACAACAGATCTTGGACTCTAAAATCAAACGTAATAGGCTGTTTTACCTCATCAGGTGGAAAGACTTTGATTCTGGGTTTGATGAGTGGGTGGAGGATATTCATGTCCATGCTCCTAGATTGGTTAAGTCTTTTCATAACCTCTACCCTCTCAAGCCTGGGGGAAGGACATTTTAGAGGGGGCAGAAATGTCAGGTCTGACATATGTTCCTTATGAGATCTAACCAGAGAGACTCCATTTTAATCCTGTCAGTGTTTTAAGCTCTTCTCTTGCAGGCGCCAAGCAGTCCAGCAACAGTTATCTCAGAGAAGAGGAATGTTTTGACTACAGCCCTTTCAGCCTTGGGAAAGTTTCAATCTCTTAGCTTCAAGCCGCTTGTTTTGAGAACTGTGGGGGGAGGATGGGATTTGCTGGTCTATGCTGTTCTGTACCTTAACCTTTACCTTCATTCGTAACAACATCTGTGTACCAGTCAAGATATTGAATCTTGGCCAGTGGACTATAATGGTTGTTTATATTCAGTAAAGTCTTTTGAAACCAATGGACTCATGTCTAATTGCAAGGGATAGTCTGGATTGCAACTTTTAATAAGCCACAGTCTGACATGCTGCGTCCCTTAGCAGCTTCCAAAACCTTGTCTCTCAATAACTGCCTTTCCAACGGACTTTCAACTGTCACTGGCCCAACATTCCACCAGCTCTCATTGGCTGTTTCCCAGGAGACGCAGAGCTGAAATTATTCCTGTCTGTCACAACCTGTCTGAGATTCTAGAGAGCCACTGCCTGTCAGATTAGACAGTTCTGCCCCTGATAAACAAATAGTCTGACTCTGTATAAGTTAATTCCATGAGTTCATGTCAGACAATGATTGAACAGCCACTAGGGGCACAGGAGATGTAATGAGAAGATTATCCAAGGACACTGGCCCTCAAATTCAGTTTCTACAGAGAATCTGAGCTACCAGCCTACTACCATAATCATTAGATCAGTGTTTCTCAACCTGTGAGTGCTGATCAAAAAAGCAGGTCTCAAACCCTGTAAATGTGGGTCATAGGCTTTTGCAGTTTTATTGATTTGGGCATGCGGTGTTTCTTTTGGTTTTTTTTTTTAAGTGAGTCACAATACCAAGAAAACTGGGGCTTGGGGAGTCATCATACCAAAAAAAGTTGGGAACCCCACTTCGTTAGATGATAATGAGTGATTTTGAAAGGAAGAGGAACTAAGCTTGAGAAGCCGCATACCATAATCTCTAGAAACCCTTTGAAGGCCCAGGTTATGTTGTTGGCATGCTTTCCTCCCTAATAATGAGGGCTAACTCCTATCTATCTATCCATCTTTACCTTTGCAAGAAACTACGTGAGCTGATATTCTTCTTGGCATAAAATTTGCAGATACGTAAACAAAGCAAAGCCAAGTAGTAGAATATATATCAGCCCCTACCTCACCCTACCCCATGAATTCCAATCTCTGAGCAATCTTCTGATTTTTCTCAATATTGTCAGTTGGGTTTTGACTTAGAACTGAACACTCTGTATTTTTATTTATTTATATTTCAATTTATATACCGCCCATCCCCAGGGGCTCTGGGTGGTGAACAGTTAAAAATCGATAAAAACAAGAAAACAACAAAACTAAAATCAATATACAAACAATGAAACAAATTAACAAAGTGCAGTGGTGGGGAGAACCCTCCCCCACCCCAAAGATGGGAGGCCGACATGGCACCGCCCCCTTCAACCACCGAACGCCTGGCAGAACAGCTCCGTCTTACAGGCCCAGCGGAACGATAATATGTCCTGCTGGGCCTGGGTCTCCATTGACAGAGTGTTCCACCAGGCTGGGGCCAGGACTGAAAAGGCCCTGGCCCTGGTTGAAGCGAGGCAGGCTTCCTTAGGGCCGGGGACCACAAGTAAACATTTATTCGCTGATTGAAGCGATCTCCCGGGAACGTACAGGGAGAGGCGGTCATCTCCCTGTACGACCAAACACCTTTCCCACATGAAGTGACTATGATCATGGAAGGAGTTTCAGAGGCACACATCCCTACTTTTGAGGTCAGTGCAGCCTTTCTTCTTATGAATTCTTTCCCTATACAGCTGCTGCATTCTTGTGTGTGTGTTATGTGTCTTTGAGTTGCTTCAAACTTAAGGCAACCCTATGAATTAACGGCCTCCAAAATGGCAGCCTTACAAAGCCATTTAATAAAAAAGAGTCAAATGGAGGGAGGATCACTTTTAATTGGTAAAATGTTAGAAGTGTTTTATGACCCTGACCCAAAGCAAGGTCCTGTGTAGCTGGCATTTCTCTTTAAATACACTGGGGAGAGCCATCCACATTTTCTTTTGCCCTCAGTCTGAGCTGCTTATTGACTGCTCATATCTGTATGCCTGCTTGCCTCCAGTCCACAAGCCTTGGCCTGACGTTGGCCAAGAGTTCATATACAGTACATAACTCTTAACAGGAATGGCAGACCAGAACCAATGGGTTGAAATTAAATCAAAAGAGCTTTAGGCTAAACATTAGGAAGAACTTCCTGACAGAGCAATCCCTCAGTGGAACAGGCTTCCTCAGGAGGTGGTGGGCTCTCCTTCTTTGGGGTTATTTTAAGCAGAAGCTAGATGGCCATCTGACAGCAATGCTGATTCTGTGAATCTAAGCAGATCATGAGAGGGAGGTCAGGAAGGGTTATATCAGTGCTTAGTTCTCGTGGCCCCTTCTTATCTGCCCAGGATAATGCCAATTGCCACTTTGGGGTCAGGAAGCAATTTTCTCCAGGCCAGTTTGGCTAGGGATCCTGACAGAGTTTTGTCATCTTGTGGTCACTGGGGTATGGGGGGAGGTAGTTGTGAATTCCCTGCATTGTGCAGGGGATTGGACTAGATGACCCTGGAGGTCCCTTCCAACTCTGATTCTGAGCTCCTCTGTACACATGCCCTGGATTCTTAAGCTGTATCTGGCAGTGGTCCCATGCCTCATTTCAGGCTGACAGATGTGACATTTCTAGGGGGAAGGGCTGTAGCTCAGTGGGAGAGCATCTGCTTTGCTTGCTGAAGTTCCCAGGTTCAATACCCAGCGTCTCCAGTTAAAAGAAAAGTAAAGAACATGTCTATCCGAGTACAGGCAAACGGGAAGGCTAACAGCTTTCAAAGATAAAACATTTCTTGGAGTGGCAGGGCATTGCCATCCAGAAAAGGGTATTATGCACTTCATTATTTTCTTACAGGGGCACCTAAGTAGTATGGCTCAGATTTGCTCAACCTCTACCATAGTACAATAGTCATCCTAAACTTTTCATTAAAAATCAGCACTATGAACACTTCTAGAAGTATGCCAGTACTTGTAACCAGGGGTCATTCCGTAGAAAAAGAGCTGGAGGAACTCATTAGCATAACTCAGGGGGAAGCTGCTGAAGTCCAGACTGTTGTTTACTGTACCTTAGATAAGTAGAGGTGGTGGTACTACTAGACTTGGCTGAGAAAAACGGCTACCACAAGGAAGTGTGCAGGGAGAGGCAGCCTTTCTGCTATGTGGGCCTCAGGTCATGAACAGCTTTAAAGGTGAGCACCCAGACCTTCCACTGGACCTGGAAACTAATTGGCAGCCATTGCAGGTACCTCAGAATAGGAGTGATGCGGTCCCACCGGCTACCCCAGATAACAAAGGATTGCTGCATTTTGTAGTTTCCAGATCATCTTCAAGATCAACCCCGTGTACAGTATGTTACAGTAACCTCACTTTGAAATTACTGAAGCATGGATCAGCGTGGCCAGATCAGGTTGAAATAATCCAAGCAACAGTGACTTGATGGTGCTAAAACTACCTCTACTGTGGTTAGATTTCCCAGGGCTGCCAGCAGCGAGCAAACTCTGGAGGGTTTGCCCCATTTCCTGCTGATCTGCCAGCAATCAGCAGGAGCTGGCAAGCACCCCAGAGGTTGCCCACCACCAGTAGGCACCCTGGGAACACACACTGCATGCATGCTCCCTGGAGGTGCCATGACATCACTTCCTGAAGGGACGTCAAGCCAGACACAGGTGTGCTCCCATGCTTTGTTTTGGGCTGATTTTGGTGCCAAATGGAAGCGTTCCCGTGGCTGCCACAATCATCACGCAAGTGCCAGGAGCACACATGTGAGGACAGACACATGGAAGGCAAAAGATAAATGCCAGGTCTCCCCCCCCCCCACACACACCACCAGAAGGAGAAGGGGACCCGACAACTCTAACTGTGGTTAACTCAGCATTTAAGCCAGATCTGGTCTGAGAAATTTTAGCGGCAAAGAACCATGAAAAAATATCACAGCTAAATGCCAAATCACTTACATTTAGAGGCTCATTCCTGGGAATTGTCAACTACCTAGCTAATCTAAATAATTGTGCTTGACATGATTTAGCTGATGTAATGGCAGCAGAGAAATAAGATTTCCTAGCTGCCACTAGCTCATGAGCTTTCCAATGGGATCTATACATCCAATCTGATAGGGTGTAATGTTTTCCCTGTAAATAGTTTGTGGATTATATTTCTGCTAGTTAATCTGGGGTTTTGAATGCATGTTGCCATGGTTTAAAATGCAGACCTCTGAAGTAAGGAAGGTGGCTAGATAGGTGAGTGCTGTGCTGTGATTAGATGATAGCTGTACACTCGGGGCAGAGTGAACTGCAGCTTAATCAGAGTGCAGAAGGAAAGGGTCCAGTCAGCCAGCCAATCTGTCTGTGTGGAAGCCAGAGTCTGTTCATGTCTGTGTGGGTGAGAGGAAAGAGTTATTCTGCGAGTAGTTTGTGTGTTTATTTTGTGTATGAAATCAGCTTATATGGCAAGTGAACTTCTGGGAACACAGAATTCTGTGTTCAGCTATTGTGGGGGGGGGGGCAGCCAAAACAGCTGCTCCAGAGGCGAAGCTAAACCCAAAATGGCTTCCACAGTAAGTGAGGCCAAACACAAAATGGCTGACTCAGGATATAGAGGCAAACACTATACCTTCCTCTATGTTTTGCAAAAGAATTGCAGAGGAAGAATAAAAATAAATGAAGAAAAGCCTAGGGGGAGGAAGGGAGAGAGAGAAGGGGGAATTAAAATGAGGAAAGCCTGAAAAGGGACTGGAACCACAAGCCTGGGTGCCTATCTGCCCTCTTGATCCTCCAGTGGCTGCAGCTTCTGTTGCAGCCATGGGGAACTTATTTCCATGAAGGGCGCCAATAAAAATATCTGCCTTACAATGGCCCTACACACTTTCTAAAATGTTTGGCAGGTACCAGGGGGAGTACCAGCAGGCACCATGGTGCCCATGGCTGCCACATTGGGGAATCCTGAAGTAGAGGATATCTAGAGGTGGCCCTGTCTATCATCTGGCAGAGCCTATCATTGCAATATCCCAGCAGTCTTTCCACAGAGTTAGCAACTGGGCTCCCAAAGTCCCTCAGCACTTCTTGGAATCTCATAGTTGTGGGGGAAGACTAACTTAAAAGGTCCACTTGGGATGATCGGTATGCCAAGCAAATGCTGCGTTCTAACAGCACTCTGTGCCCCATCCAGGACATTTCTGTCTTTTAAAAAGCTTGTGTACCTAGCATTGGGATCATGAGACAGGAATGGGATTCTATTGGTATACCACTCATCCCGCTATCTAGCAGTCTTACTACCTGAGTTGGAGGAGGTGGTCTCAGAGGTAGTGTTAAAGATTCCTGGGCTCATCGTCCTGTGGAATTTCAGCGTTCATGCCAATGCTGCCTACCTATTTGGGAGCAGCTCAAGATTTCATAGTCTCTATGATAACCATGGCCTTGTCTTAAGTTACTGATCAACTGATATGGTCAGTGTTCCTGTTAATGCTCTAATTAACCTCTGGGATGAGAAAATGACCAGAGAGATTGATACGATTGCTCCTAAATGCCCTCTCTCAAGTGCTAGAGTAGCTCCCTGGTTTACTGAGCCAGTTTGGTGTAGTGTTTAATAGACATGGGCACAAACAGCATTACGAACGCAAAAAAGCCACGAACAGCCTTTGGTTCCAGGGCTGCTGCCAGGCCCTGGTGCCAAGCTCAGTGGGCACCTCAGCTGAGGGCTCACACTGATTATTATTATTATCAGTGCCTGATCTGGTCAGGTTTCTGGGAGTGCTGGGCTAGGGCTCTAGCCCTTCCCTCTGGTTCCAGGGCTGCTGCCAGGCCCTGGTGCCAAGCTCAGTGTGCACCTCGGCTGAGGGCACACAGTGTTCTCTCCTTTTCTCTCCTCCTCAATTCTTGTTCGTTGGCAGTATGAGGTTTCGGCCGGGGGCAAAGTGTGGTCATGGAGGGGAAGTATAAAGATTGCCCCAGTTGCCCCACGGGAATCAGTACTGGGCAGGGCTTTGGGGCAGCAGAGACTCCCCCTCCCCAAAAATCACCTGTGGGGACTGTGGAAGAGGCCAAAGAGATCTTGCCGCTGGTGGAAGAGGAACTCTTTAAAGGGTTTGAGGAGGAGGAGGGTGAGGGATCCATGGAGGAATGGTTGGGGTTCGATGAAATAGCCAGCTCATCCCCATCTCAAACTCCTGGTGCTGCCCCTGCCTGCAGTCCACCCCTCACTCTGTCTTCCGTTTCCAGCTCCGTGGCGCAGCATGTGACCCTTCGTCCTCCGTCCCCTGGAACAGTTAGTGGGCCATGGTTCAAACTCTCTGTATAGAAGCACTTTCGGGTCCTTCCAAATGACCCCTGTGTGGTGCGATACAGTGTGATGGCCTGGTGGGCAGGGGAAATGACCCGAAGCACCTGTCATCGACGGTCCTGACTAGGTACCTGAAGATTCACCACCCGAGCCTGTGGTCTCCGTCCTCATCCAGAAAAACATCCGACGGGGGAAGACAGAGATCCACCAGCTCCTCTGAGCTGGGATCAGTGGGAGAGTCACCGGAATGCACCCCAAGCAAGAAGCCTTGCCCCGAGGGTGCTGCTGGTGGGAGCGGAACGGTCAGGCAGGCCGCCCTTGGGGAAGTTGTTCCATTGGGGTTGGGGATAGTGCCATTGAAAATGGTGAGGTCAAGGGCTCAGGAGGCGGGCATTCGTGTCGTGGCAGAGACGATTGCCCTGCAAGGATTCCCCCTATCCATCGTGGAGGGTGTGGGCTTCCAAAGGCCCCATGGTTCTCCATGCCATCACGGCACACAGTTGGGCGTCAAGTCCTGTTTGCCCTCTACCAGTCTGTGCGAGACATGGTGCTCATCAGCCGCAAAAGGCCAAACAGTACACTTCATGACAGACCTCTGGAGTGGCTGCCATCATGGCTACCTTGCCATCACCGCCCACTGGTGGCAACCAGAGGACCTCTGCCGTCCCAGGCCAAGAACTGGCACTCGGAAAAATGTGCCATGCTTGACACTGGGCTACAGGGTAGTTCTTCTCCAGACCCGAGGAATGGACAATGTCCATACTGGGAAGAACATCGCCACCACTGTAAAGGCGACTCTGAGGGAGTGGATGGCTGCGGGGGGGGGGGAGGGTTTGTCTGTGGCTTCATGGTGATGGATGTGGGAAGCAATGTTGGCAGCCCTGAAAGAGGCATCCCTCCCGGGCCTGGTGTGCCTGGCGCACAAGATGTACCTGGTGATGAGGGACATTTTCAGGCTGGGGAGCAAGCCAAGGGTCAGCTGGTACAAGGGAATGTTGTGGACGCATAATCTGCTGGACAGCTTCCATCGCATCGCTTACCACTTCTCATGCAGCATCAACTCTTCCCGCAAGCTGTTCCAGAGGCAGGGGAAGGGGGGACCCCGAGCACCAACTCTTTCAGGACCTGCCTACCGACTGGAACTCCACCACCGACATGATATGTCATCTGGTGGACCAGAGGGCCCTGTTGCAGGACATCCTGTCATCTGTGGACATTCTGAGGAGGGGAGAGGAGCTGAGCCTCAGCTCCATGGAATGGAGAGTCCTTGCCCAGATGTTCCAGATGCTGAAACCCTTTAAGGATGCTACTGAGCTCTTGTGCTCGTACAAGGTCAGCCTGGGTCAGGTCATCCCCCTGATCCACGGGCTCAACCAGTTCCTGGCCAAGGAGCTTGAGCACGAGAAAGAGCTGCTCCTCAGGGTCAGGCACTTTGTGAGGAGGATGCAGGCATGTGTGGCCATGTGCTTGCATCCTCTGCATCACGAGGTGCCGTACCAAATGGCCGCCCTCCGTGACCCCTGGATCAAGGGTATCATCGCCTGCAGGCGGGTCAGATGCAGTGCTGGAAAAAGGAGCTCCACACAGCAGTGCTCTGTTTCCAGAAAGAGAAGGCAGGACGGAGGGAACTGGGCAGGGGTGAGAGGCTGGCGGCAGAGAAGGAAGAGGAGGGGGAGGAGGAGGGGGAGGAGGAAAGAAGAGAGCCACACCAGGAGAGACCCACCCAAACGGCCTCACTTGATCTCTGGGCCTCATCGGTGGGCTGTGTGGTTGGACACAGCACAGTGGGCACGTCTTTCACAGTGGAGGACTTGGCCGGGGCCATGTTGCGAGAGTACCTTGCGGAGCCCACTGAGCCCCCCCATTCCAACCCGTTGGAGTATTGGGCAAGTAAATCTGCCGAATGGCTGGACCTGTCCATCGTGACAACCAACATCCTGCCCTGCCCTCCCTCCAGCGTGCAGAGCGAGCAGGTGTTCTCCCACCTAGGAGACTTCCTCCGTCCCCACCACACATGTCTGCACCTGGACCTGGTGGACATGTTGACCTTCATCAAGGTCAACCTCAACCTACTTGGGTATCCCTCCATGGACCTGGACCTACCTGGGCTCTGAGCCACCCCAGTCTACTATGGTTCTAGGCCAAGTTCCTGTGCAGTGGGCTCTAGCCCCCCTCAGTTCTTGGGGCTGATTCCACGGCTGGTAACCCTTTGTCCTTCTCTCCCAGACAAGTTCCCGTTCCCTCTTTCAACCTCTCCCTCTCTGGATGGCACCAATACGACCCTTCCCCACAACTTGTCATGCACATCGTGTCGTCTCCTTGACAAGGTCCTGGAAGTTCCCTCTTTCAACCTCACCTCGTCTGGATGGAACCACTATGACCCTTCCCAATGACCTCTCCTGTCCTGCCCATCCCGTTCTTTCCACGAAGGCAGGTAGGTGGGCGATGTCAGCTGCTGCCGCTCGTGTACACAAGGGACTACCATGGCACTGCTGCTGCCTTTGGGCCTTCCTGGTCCCGCTCTGCAATGCAGCTGGTGACAACCCTTTGTCCTCCTCCCCCTGACAAGTTCCCTCTTTCAACCAAGACGTTCCCTCTTTCAACCTCTCCCTCTCTGGATGGAACCAATATGACCCTTCCCAATGACCTCTCCTGTCCTTCCCATCCCGTCCCTTCTGGTAAGGCAGGAAGGTGGGTGCTGTCAGTTGCCGCCACATTTTGCCATGAGGGACAGCTCAGCTGCTGTTGCACATGTGGTTGTATGATACCGCATGGTGCCCCCTGTCCATGGCACCTTCTTCTGTCCCCTCTGAGCAGGGGGGAATGGGTCCCATGCTGTTACTCACATCCTTTCCGTGAAGGCAGGAAGGTGGGTCATGTCGTCTGCTGCAGCTGCCCCGTGACTCAGTGGGTTTCTCGGCTCATGGCTTGCCAATGAAGGGGTCTTCCTGGTCCTGCTCCACAATGCGGCCGGTAACCATTTGTCCCCCTCTCCCTGACAAGTTCCCTGACGGTTCCTCTTTCAACCTCTTCCTCTCCGGAACCGCTCAGATGCCTGTCAACCTCTCCTGTCTTGCCCATCCCATCCTTTTTGCGAAGGTAGGAAGGTGGGTCATGTCCACTGCCGCCGCTGCCCCACAACTCAGTGGGTTTCTCGGCTCATGGCTCGCTAATGAAGGAGTCTTTCTGGTCCTGCTCCTCGATGCAGCTGGCAACCCTTTGTCCCCCTCTCCCTGACAAGTTCCCAGACAATCCCTCTTTTATACTGTCCTTCTCTGGATGGTACCCAACTGACCCTTCCCCATGTCCTGCCCATCACGTCCTCTCCCTGACAAGTTCCTGGACGGCCCCTCTTTCAACCTCACCCTCTATGGATGGAACCAATATGACCCTTCCCAATGACCTCTCCTGTCCTGACGTTCCCGTCCTTTCCGCGAAGGCAGGAAACTGGGTCATGTCAGCTGCCACCGCTGTCACATGACTCAGTGGGTTTCTTGGTTCACAGCTTGCCTATGAAGGGGCCTTCCCGGTCCTGCTCTTTCAACTCTGTCCTCTCTGGATAGAACCACTACGACCCTTCCCCACAACTTCTCTTGCCCATCTCGCCTTTTCCACGAAGGTGGGAAGGTGGGTTATGTCTGCAGCCGCCAGTTTTGGGCACGAGGGGCAGCTCAAATGCTGTTGCTGATATGGTTGTGCTGCACAGTGCCCCCATTCCATGGCACCTGCTGTCCCCTTTGAGCAGGGGGGGAATGGGTCCATCTTTCCCTTTCCGTGAAGGCAGGAAGGTGTGTGCTGTCTGCTGCTGCTGCTTTTGGACACGAAGGGCAGTTCAGGAGCTGTTGCACATATGGTTGCTCAGCATGGTGCCCCCTATCCATGGCACCTGCTTTCCCTTCTGAGCAGGGGGGAATGGGTCTGACTCTCACCCTTTCCATGAAGGCAGGAAGGTGGGTGGTGTCTGCTGCTGCTGGTTTTGGGCACAAGGGGCAGCTCAGGAGCTGTCATTGATATGGTTGTGCCGCATGGTGCCCTCCATTCCCTGGGACCTGCTGTCCCCTCTGAGCAGGGGGGAATGGGTCCCATGACTCCTGTCCTTTCTGTGAAGGCAGGAAGGTGGGTGCTGTCTGCTGGTGCTGGTTTTGGGCACGGGGCAGCTCAGGAACAGTTGCTGATATGGTTGTGTCGCACAGTGTCCCCATTCCATGGCACCTGCTGTGCCCTGTGAGCAGGGGGGAATGGGTCCCATGACTCCTGTCCTTTCCATGAAGGCAGGAAGGTGGGTGATGCGGGGGGCAGCCTACACTACTTATTAGTAGTGCCTGTACTGCCTGCACAGGTAAGGTGTGGTGTGGTGTGGATTCTGTGGAACTGCCGTCTTCTGTAGGGTGTTGAATAGACTGCCATGTCTGTGACGGCAGGCTGGTGGGTGATGTGTGTGTGGGGGGAGCCCACAGCTCCCTATGTGGGCACCTACCTGTCTGCCCACAATCCCCATTCCTAGGGGAACCTATGCCTCCCCCATGATGGGGGGGGGGGAAGGCATCCTCCACTGCCTCAGTGGCCAGCATATGAGCCTCCACTTCTACATGTTACGAGCAGGCCCCACCTCCCACCCTTGGTTCTTTACTTCCAACTTTCTAATGACTGGATAATGCAAATATTTATGCAATCCATCTGTCTCCATGGTATCTGTCTCTCCTGTCAATCCAATTCAGGTATTCCATGTATCAATGCATCCCTCTATCCTATACACCTATCCCATACAGCTATGCACCTGTCTGTCGAGAAACCTATCTATCCCATGTACCTAAATGTCCAATGGGTGAGAACTGTCTCTGCACCATGCGAGGTGTGGACAACAGTATTGGTCCCAATGCCATGATGTCCCCATCTGGTGGACGTATGTTGGTGTCTCTGACCTCTAAGAACTTTTCAACATGTTCTACATCCAATGTAATATACATTCACATTCTTAAATGCATGTGCACTTTAATGCATATCGGCAGTACCACCCACCCAATCCGCACCCGAATACAAGAGCATCTCTCTAAAGTACGTACTAAAAATAGAGAGGCTCCTCTAACTAAGCACTTTGAATGACATCATAGACACAAAAGAGAATTTCAATTCTCTGTCCTTGAAGTGATGAATCCGTCTGTTAATAACGATAAGATCTTACTACAGTCTGAAGCAAGATGTATTTTTAGAATGAATACTCTGACTCCAGAAGGACTCAATAATGAAACTGATTTTTCAGCATTTTTATAACATCACCGGTTCTTTATAACGTCAATGGTCTTTCAAGAGTCCACGTATATATATTTTGGTGCAATGATTTTTATAATAAGTATTTTTTTACCAAGGATATTTTTCTATATAATGTATTTTTATACAAAATATTGTAAATGGCATATACTATATATTGAATGTATGTATTTATTTATTTTTTTTATAAAATTTTTTTATTGGATTAGACACATATAAAATTTATTACAATCACATTCCCTTAAATTTTCCAATTCTAACCCCCTCCCTTCCCCCCCTTTTGTTGACTTCCAACAGTTTTCCAACCCCTTATCTATTCTCCCTCTACTCATTTCAAACTTATTATGCTTATTGTAATATACTTTCAAACTCTTCTAAGCTTATCTGTAATAACATAGTGCTATCTCTAATTCCCTTCCCAAATGGGTAAAAGTATAACACTCTTAACTTATCTTCTTCAATAATAATAATAATAATAATAATAATCATTTTGATAGTCTGTACTCTATCTTACTCTTTCTAATTACTTCAAAATGGGACAAACAATTTGTCCCTCCTTATGCATAACTTCAAATACTTCTATAAACATTGCATACATTTATTATAAATCAATCAGTTTGACTTATACTCTATATGTTGCTCTTTACTTTCTTTTACATATCTTGTCCATTTTAATTAACTAATTTCTCCATTATAAAACTATCCAACAAAAATAAACAATTCATGTACACGTTCAGCATAAGTCTATCAATTAGACCCACATTCTGTATGCTAATGTATATTCATTCTCCATTGTACAGTTATCTATTAGCATAAAAAATTAATTAAATTCTATCCTTATAATCCTTATGATAATAACACTATTAATACCCAACTATTCATACTAATCAAATAAAATAATTGCTTAGAATTTTTTCACTTAACTCTCTCCCCCCGGTATAGTCACTCCCCTCTCCTTTTGTTATATTTCAGTAATTTTCGAACTGCCACAGTCCTCCCACCTCCCATTTTTTCACCAAATATTGTTTCAGCTTCTCCCAGTCCGTGTTAAACTGTCCTGAGTCAAGGTCTCTCAATTTTCTTGTCATTTTATCCATCTCCGCCATGTATAGCAATTTATAAATCCAGTCCTCAATAGTTGGCACTTCTTGTACTTTCCATTTCTGCGCGTACAAAAGTCTAGCTGCTGCTGTCATGTAAAATAACAATGTCCTGTATTGTGCTGGAATGTCTTCCATTCCCAAGTTCAGTAGCAGGAGTTCTGGGTTCTTATTAACTTGAAATTGTAAAATCTCACTCATTACTCTTATTATTTCCCCCCAGTACTGCCTAGCTACCTCACAAGTCCACCACATGTGATACAAAGATCCCTCATGCTTTTTACATTTCCAGCATTTATTAGACGTATTCAAATTCCCTAGCGCAATTTTCTTTGGTGTCAAATACCAACGGTAAATCATTTTGTAGAGATTCTCTTTGATACTGGTGCATGTCGTAATCTTCAATGTATTTTTCCACAAGTATTCCCACGCCTCCATTGTTATTTCTTTATTAAAGTTTATAGCCCACTTCACCATTTGCACTTTAACTACTTCATCTTCCGTGTACCATTTTAACAACACTTTGTAAATCTTAGAGATTTCCTTTTTATCTTCTTGTAAAATTACTTTCTCTAAGTCTGAATTCTCCATTCTTATCCCTCCCTTCACACAGTCCGAGTAGTAAAGATCTCTAACTTGTCTATATTGAAACCAGTCATAATTTGGAGACAGCTCTTGTTGCGTCTTTATTCTTATTTTAGAAGATTCTATTCGCGTTATCTCCTTATACGTTAAGCACTGTTGTTCATTGTCAACCGTTCTCGGATCTATTACTTCATATGGAACCACCCAGGAGGGAATTCCTTCTTGTAGGTAATCTTTGTACTTCTTCCAAATTGTGAAGAGGCTTCTCCGAATGTAATGGTGCAAAAACATAGAGTCTGCTTTTACTTTGTCGTACCATAGGTATGCATGCCATCCAAATAATTTTTTATATCCCTCTAAGGCCAGCAATTTGCAATTTTTCAGCTTCATCCAATCTTTCAACCATACCAAACAAATTGCATCATAATAAAGTCTCAAATTGGGCAGTTGCATTCCACCTCTTTCTTTTGCATCCTGTAATACTTTCATTTTCACTCGAGGCTTCCTGCCTGCCCACACAAATTCCAATATTTTCCTCTGCCATTTGTCAAACTGCTTAGAGTCCCTAATAATTGGTATTGTCTGTAACAGAAACATCACTCTTGGCAACACATTCATCTTAACTACTGCAATTCTTCCCAACCATGACAGGTTCAATCTATTCCATTTAATCAAATCATGCTCTATTTGAGTCCATAATTTCTCATAATTATTCTTGAATAGATCTATATTTTTTGCAGTCAGTTCAATTCCCAAATATTTCACCTTATTTGTTACTTCACAATCTGTTACTTCCATCATCTTGTAGGAGAGCCAGTTTGGTGTAGTGGTTAAGAGCACGGGACTCTAATCTGGAGAGCCGGGTTTGATTCCCCACTCCTCCACAAAGCCAGCTGGGTGACCTTGGGCGAGTCACAGTTCTCTTGAGCTCTCTTAGCCCCACCCACCTCACAGGGTGATTGTTGTGGGGTAATAATAACACTTTGTAAACCGCTCTGAGTGGGCATTAAAGTTGTCCTGAAGGGCGGTATATAAATCGAATGTTATTATTATGTTATTATTATCAATTGCTGCTGTTTTAACTTAGTCATATTTTTACACAGTATCTTTGATTTCTTTTTGTTTACATAAAAACCTGCCAAATCTCCAAATTCTTTGATTTTTTCTATTACCTTAGGCATATTTTCAATTGGATCTTCCACAATTAACATTATATCATCTGCAAATGCTCTGACCTTATAGGAAAAATCTTTTATCTTTATTCCACGGATTGCATTGTCTTCTCGAATCTGTATCATTAGAATTTCCAAGACCAAAATAAACAACAGTGGAGACAACGGGCAACCTTGTCTAGTACCTTTGCCAATAGTCAGTTTTTTGGTCAACTCGTCATTCACCACAATTGCTGCACTCTGGTCTCTGTAAATTTCTTTCACTGCTCTTATGAATCTTTCTCCCATTTGTAGCTGTTCCATAGTGGCAAACATAAAGTCCCAGTTCAAATTATCAAATGCTTTTTCAGCATCTACAAAGAAGAAACCAACCTCCTTGTCACAACGCCTATCGTAATATTCAATAGCATTTATAACTGTCCTTAGATTGTCTCTGATTTGTCTGTTTGGTAAAAAACCTGCTTGTTCTTCCCCAATAACTTCGGATAACCATCCCTTTAGTCTCTCTGCCAAGACCTTCGCAAAGATCTTGTAGTCATTGTTAAGTAAGGAAATAGGTCTATAGTTTTTAACATTAGTCAAGTCCTGTCCTTCTTTAGGGATCAATGATATATTAGCTTCACTCCAAGTATCTGGAATTCTTTGATCTCTCAAAGCACCATTGATCACTTCTTTTAAAAATGATGCCAGCTCACTGACCATTACCTTGTAAAATTTAGCTGTAAGTCCGTCAGGTCCCGGCGCCTTCCCCAAATTTGTTGACTGTATTGCTTTCCTTATCTCTTCCTCTGTTACTTCACTGTTCAATTTAGCTCTCCAATCATCCGAGATTACTGGAAGCTTAATTTTCCCCAAATATGTCGCTATTGAATCTTTATTCACTTCTTTTTTGTCATACAATTTAGCATAAAATTTGTAGAAAGCTCTACTAATAGCAGTCTGTTCCAGATGCACTTTATTGTCCTCACGTATTTTGTTAATTGTCTTTTTCTCCTTTCTCTTCTTCAGTTGCCATGCCAAATATTTCCCAGGTTTATTTGCACCTTCAAACGACTTTTGATTCATTCTTTTAAGATTCCATTCCAATTCTTTATTATTCATTGCCGTCAACTGCTCTTGAAGGATTTTAATATCTTGATAGATTTTCTTTTTCCCTGGTCTTTTCTTTAATTGTATTTCTTTTGCTTTTATTTTTTCCATAATCTCCTGTCTCTTCTCCTCTCTTTTCTTTCGAGCTCTTCCATTTAAGTCCATTAGTATGCCTCTAATTACTGCTTTATATGTATCCCATACCTTATTGGTTGGTACTTCTCGATTCATATTGTGCTGTATGAAGAACTTAGTTTCCCTTCTCAACATCTCCATATTTTCTCCCTCTTGTAACAAGTCCTCATTTATTCTCCATCCTTTCCTCTTAGTTCTTTTTCCAAACTTCCACATTACTGGGTTATGATCTGAGCCTACCATGGGCATTATTTCTACATCCTTAGTCCAAAGCACTAAGTCCTTTGAGGCCCAGATCATATCAATTCGTGATAGGGTAGAATGCCTTGCGGAGAAAAATGTATAATGTCTACCTGTGGGATTCTGCATTCTCCACACATCTTCCAAAGTTTCCTGTTGCATTAATAGTCCTCTTTTCTTTTGTGCAGTTACTGATTTTTTATCTTGTTCTAAATTTGTAACTCCATTGAAGTCTCCTGCAAGGATTATCTGATCATAAGAAAATTCATCTAATTGCTTCCTTAGATCCTCAAAGAAGCTCTCTTTTGCTCCATTTGGTGCATAAATTCCAATCACCAACACTTTCTTTAAATTCCATGTGCATTCCACTGCTATAAATCTGGCTTCCGCGTCTCTAATCATTAGCTTTGGCTGTAGCTCCTCTCTTATGTATAATACCACTCCCCTTTTTTTCTTTTTTGAGGCCGCTACAAACTCATTGCCCAACTTACCCAATTTAAGATATTTTACATCCTGATTTCTAATATGGGTCTCTTGCAAGCACACAATATCACATTTTTGTTTTAATAGCCAGTGGAAAATACTTTTTCTCTTATTAGGTGAATTAAGTCCATTTACATTCCAAGATAATACTTTACACTCCATATTCATAGCCCTGTTGTTGGTAAGTCTTTTTCATTGTCTCTCATAAACTTTTCCATCTCAAATTCAGATCTGATGAGCTTTTTCACTCCTCTGAATTCAAAGGATATCCCTTCCGGTAATTCCCATCTGTATCTTACTTTCATGTCCTTCAAATTCTGAACTAAGACTTTGTATTTTTTCCGATCAAGCAGCACCGATCTGGGTAACTCTTTCATGATGATAATCGTCTTGCCATCAACTATCAATGGATCTTGAAACTGCTTACACTCTATCATTTCTCTTGAGTTCCTTGTCGTAAATTGCACAATCACATCCCTTGGTAATTTCCTCTGGGTCGCAAATCTGGAATTTATTCGATACACCACATCAAGGATAGCCACAACCTCCTCCTCCTCCTTTCCCAGGTATTCAGCTAACACCTCTATAACCTGTTCTTGTGCTGTCTTTCCATCTATTTCCGGCAAACCTCGAAACCTCAGCTGCTTCTCCATGTACTTGCTCTCCACAACTGCCATCCTTCCCCTCATCGCTCTCATATCCATTCGTTGCGTCTCTGTAAGATTCTCCACCGCCTTCTCAACAACATTAACTTTTTGCTGCGCTGCTTGCAAGTCATTTTGTATTGTTTTCATTCCCTTCTTTACTTCTGCCAATTCATTTTTTACTGTCTCTTTGACATCTTTAACTTCCCTCACCAACTCCTGTTTTGTCTCCTTCAATTCCTTTAACATTTCAAGAAATTTTTTATCCAGGTTCTCAATAGCCGTTTGCCACTCTTTTTTCGACATCGTGGGGCTTGATTTACCTCGCTCCCACGAGTCTGCACGTTTCCTTAACTCCGTGGCGTTTAAGTTTGTGTCCCTTTAAATTAATTTAAATGTCCCGATTCTTAAAAAAAGCAAAAGATGTTTAAAAAATCCAAAATGTCGGGCGTCTTTTCTCTATGGTTTTTCTATAGTCTTTTTGTAATCCAAGATGTCCTACTTCCTCTCCTGTTGAAGTCAAAGTCCTTCCCTTTTCAAAAATGGCGATTCCCTTCTTCCTGTCCTCCAATAAGGGCCGTCTCTCTCCAGCAGCTCTATCACTATGACACACTTCCTGTTTCCCGTTTCTCCACTGCAGCTCTCGCGATGATAGAAATTTTCTCACAGCCTGCTATCACTTTCTGACCACAGGTATGAAAAACAATTGTCCAATTTCTTTAATAACTTCGTTTAACTTAGTCCTTTTTCTAAGCTATTTCTTGCCGAGTCTTCCCCTCATTATATTCCGTCTGTTGCAGTTTAAGATTTCACTTTAAAAGTTCGTTACTTTAAGCAATCCATCCCGATTCGAGAGATAGTGATCTTTACCTTTTCAAGCGTCTTTCTGGGTTGTAATCACTGCTTCGATCTCAAATTCTTTTCCACCTTCTTTTCTCCTGTTGAAGCTTGGGCATGTAGGTCTTATGCCAGCCACACTGGCCCCGGTTCTGCCGCAGAGATTTTAGCCGACCTGTCTTAGGGTGGGACCTCAAGGGACGAGAGAGAGTCCTTAGCGCAGAACCCCCCCTCGCCCGAGATCGACGCGCCCTGAGGTTCTTGAGCGTTCTTTGCCTGTTCTCCGCCTGAGAGCAGGTGGCCGCGGGCTAGTTGTGCCCCACCAGCCGCTGAAATGGCAGCCCGGTCAGCTCTGCACTTAGAGCTGCGTTAGACCTCCATGGATCCCAAACCGGAAGTTGAATGTATGTATTTATTTATTGATTGATAATGGTCTTTCATTTTGACACCGTGGTAACCATATAATTAGACAGGTCACTTTAAAAATTTGTTCTCTGCTCATGAGTCTGGAGATAAATACCCAATTAACTAAAGCAGTGCACCCCACACCGGTAACTGAAATGGTTGAGAAAGTGTCTGGTGAAATGCCGTTGAGTGCAGATCACAGAGGCATGGACCTGCGCCTATGAGCATGGGGTGGGCAAAGGGAGAGAATAAAGCCTCCTGGCACAAGGAGAAAGGTTTCTTTGGCTGACTTGAGCTGGAAGCTGAAGGAGCTGAGAGCTGGCCCCTTGCAGGTGGTGGCCATTGACCACGTGGAGGCTGGAGGCCTGATCCAGGAAAGGTATGAGGACAAGCGGGAACTTTCTAAGACAGAGAGCCTGCCTAAACAGCAGATCTAAGTTAGGCATGTACAGTCTGAGGGATAGAGGAACTGTAAGAACTTTTTACCAGCTTCTTTTTGTTGTTGCCATGCTTAAAGTGAGGGTGAACCTTTTTTATCTTTTCTTCAATTTTTAAAAAATTCTTAAATGCAGGTAGCTCTTCTCTGTATTACATAGACTCCCACTGCTCAACATGCTACCTAAAACAGGTGCCATGAGAAGGGGGTGGTCTGTTGGCAATTGACGGATCCCCCCAGTGGTGCACAAGTGCCGTACACCATCCCTGTGGTAACCAGGTGCTGGAGAGCAGGAGACTGGGCACAAGGCAG